>NC_072378.2:127597500-128847500 GCF_028885625.2 Pongo pygmaeus | reverse complement strand
TTCCCACCAACAGTGTACAAGGGTTCCCTTTTCTCCACATCCTCGACAGCATTCGTTATTGCCTGTCTTTTGGATAAAAGCCATTTTAACTAGGGTGAGATGATGTCTCACTGCAGTTTTGATTTGCATTTCTCTGATGATCAATGATGTTGAGCATTTTTTATATGCCTGTTTGCCATTGGTATATCTTCTTTTGAGAAATGTCTATACAAACCTTTTGCCCATTTTTTTATTGGATTATTAGATTTTTTTCCTGTAGAGTTGTTTTAGCTCCTTATATATTCTGGTTGTTAATATTTGTCAGATGGGAAGTATGCAAATAGTTTCTCTCATTCCGTGGGTTGTTTCTTCACTTTCTTGATTGTATGCTTAGCTGTGTGGAAGTTTTTTAACTTGAGGTCATTCCATTTGTCCCATTTTGCTTTGGTTACCTATGATTCTGGGGTATTGGTCAAGACATTTTTGCCCAGACCAATATCCTGGATATTTTCCCCAAAGTTTTCCTGCAGTACTTTCAGAGTTTGAGGTCTTAAATTTAAGTGTTTAATCCATTTTGACTTGATTTTTGTATATGGTGAGAGATAGAGGTCTAGTTTCAATTTTCTGCCTGTGAAGATCTAGCTTTCCCAGCACCATTTATTGAAGACACTGTCCTTTCCCCAGGGTAAGTTATTGACACTTTTGTCAAAAATGAGTTCACTGTAGGTGTGTGGATTTGTTTCTGGGTTCTCTATTCTGTTCCATTGGTTTATGTGTCTGTTCTTATGCCAGCACCGTGCTGTTTTGATTACTATAGCTCTATAGTATAATTTGAAGTCAGATAATGTGATTCCTCCAGTTTTATTCTTTTTGTTTAGGATAGATTTGGCTATTCTACATGTTCTGTGGTTCCATATAAATTTTAGGATTGTTTTTTCTATTTCTGTAAAGAATGTCATTGGTATTTTCATAGGGATTGCATTTAATCTGTAGATTGATTTGGATAGTGTGGCCATTTTAACAATGTTAATTCTTCTAATCCACAAATGTGAAATATTTTTCCGTTTTTTGTGTTCTCTTCAATTTCTTTTATCAGTGTTTCATAGTTTTCAGAGATCTTTCACTTCCTCAGTTAACTCCTAGTTATTTAATTGTATGTGTGGCTATTGCAAATGGGGTTACATTTTTATTTCTTTTTCACATTGTTCACTGTTAGTATATGGAAATGCTACTCATTTTTGTATGTTGATTTTGTATCCTGCAATATCACTGAATTTGCTTATCAGTTTTAATAGTTTTCTTGTGGAGTCTGTAGGTTTTTCCAAATATGAGATCATATCATTTCAAACAAGAATAATTTGACTTCTTCCTTTCCTGTTTGGATGCCCTTTATATCTTTCTCTTGTCTGATTGCTCTAGCTAGGACTTCCAATACTATGTTGAGTAACAGTGGTGACAGTGGGCATCCTTGCCATGTTCCAGATCTTAGAAGAAAGGTTTTCAGTTTTTCCCCATTCAGTGTGATACTAGCTGTGGGTCTGATGTATATAGCTTTTATTATGTTGACATATGTTCCTTCCATCCCCAGTTTTTTTTTTAGAGTTTTTATCATGCTGTGATGTTTGATTTTATTAAATGCTTTTTCAGCATCAATTGAAATGATCATATGGTTTTTGTCCTTCATTTTGTTGATATGATGTATCATATTGATTGGTTTGCATATGTTGAACCATTCTTACATCTCAGGGATAAATCTCACTTGGACATAATAAATGATCTTTCTTATGTATTGTTGAATTCTGTTTGCTAGTATTTTGTTGAGGATTTTTGTATCAATATTCATCAGATACATTGACCTGTAGTTTTCTTTTTTTTAATGTGCTTTTGTCTGATTTTGGTCTCAGGGTAACTACTGACCTTGTAGAATGAGTTTGGAAGTGGTCCCTCCTCCTGTATTTTTCAGACTATTAATAAGAGTATGAGTAGAATTGGTATTAGTTCTTTAAATGTTTGATAGAATTCAGTAATGAAGCCATCAGGTCTGAGGCTTCTCTTTACTGGGAAAATTTTTATTACAGCTTTAACTTCGTTACTTGTTATTGGTCTGTGCAGGTTTCGGATTTCTTCATGGTTCAATCTTGCTAGGTTGAATGTGTCTAGGAGTTTGTCCATTTCTTCTAAATTTTCAAATTTATGGGCATATAGTTGCTCATGGTAGCCACTAATGATCCTTTGAATTTCTGGAGTATCGGTTGTAATGTCTGCTTTTTCAATTCTGATTTTATTTATTTGGCTCTTCTCTCCTTTTTTTCTTAGTCTGACTAAAGGCTTGCCAATTTTGTTTAACTTTTTAAAAAACCAACTTCTTGTTTCATTGATCTTTTGAATTTTTTTTTCATTTCAATTTCATTTATTTCTGCTCTGATCTTTATTATTTCTTTCTTTCCACTAATTTTGGGTTTGGTTTGCTCTTGCTTCTCTAGTTCTTTAGGATGCAATATTAGATTGTTTTTTGAAGCTTTTCCTCTTTTTTGATGTAGGCACTTATAGCAATAAACTTGCCTCTTAGTATTGCTTTTGCTGTGTCTCATAGGTTATGGTATGTTGTGTTTCTATTATAATTTATTTCAAGACATTTTTAAATTTCCTTCTTAATTTCTTTATTGACCCACTGGTCATTCAGGAGCATATTGCTTAATTTCCTTGTATTAGTATAGTTTCCCAAATTCCTCTTTTTATTAATTTCTAGTTTTGTTCCATTATGGTCAGAGAAGATGCTTGATATTACTTCAATTTTTTAATATTTTAAGACTTATTTTGTGATGTAACACATGGTCTATCCTTGAGAATAATCCATGTGCTGAGGAAAAGAATGTGTATTCTGCAGCCATTGGATTACATGTTCTATAAATATCCACTAGATACATTTAGTCTATAGTGCAGATTAAGTCTGATGTTTCTTTGTTGAATTTCTGTCTAGAAGATATGTCCAATGCTGAAAGTGGGATGTTGAATTCTTCAGCTATTATTGTATTGGGTTCTATATCCCTCTTTAGCTCTAATATTTACCTCATATATCTGGGTGCTCCAGTGTTGGTTGCATATATATTTAAAATTATTATATTTTCTTGCTGAATTGACCCCTTCATCATTATATAGTGATCTTCTTTGTCTCTTCTCAAAGTTTTGGTCTTGAAATCTATTTTATCTAATATATATATAATGACTCCGACCTTTTTATGGTTTCCATCAACATGGAATATCTTTTTCCATCCCTTTATTTTGAGTCTATGTTTTTATAGGTTATGTGTGTTTCTTGGAGGCAAAAGACCAATAGGTCTTGTTTCTTCCATTCAGCCAGTCTATGTCTTTTGATTGGAGCATTAAGTCCATTTACATTCAATGTTATTATTGATAAGTAAGGACTTACTCCTATCATTTTGTTAATTGTTTTCTGGTTGTTTTGTGATCTTGTCTTCCTTCTTTCATTCCTTCCCATCTTCCTTTAGTGAAGGTGATTTTCTTTGGTATTATGACTTGGTCTCTTGCTTTTTATTTTTTGTGTCTCCATTGTATGTTTTTTGGCTTGAGGTAACCATGAGGCTTGCAAACGCTATTTTATCACCCATTATTTTAAGCTGATAACAACTTACCACTGTTTGCATAAATAAAGAAACAAGCAAGAAGAAAACAAATAAAAAATCTATGCCTTAACTTCATTGCCCACCCTGCTTTTAAACTTTTTGTTGTTTCTATTTATATATATTGTACTGACTATGTCTTGGGAAGTTGCCGTAGTTATTATTTTTGATTGGTTCTTCATTGAGTCTTTTTACTTAGGATAAGAGTAGCTTACACACCACAGTTACAGTATTATAATATCCTGTTTTTCTGTATACTTATTAATACCAGTGAGTGTTATACCTTCAGGTGATTACTTACTGATCACTGATGTCTTCTTCTTTTGATTGAAGTACTCCTTTTAGCACTTCTTGTAGGACAAGTCTGGTATTGTCCCTCAGGTTTTGTTTGTCTGAGAAAGTATTTATTTCTCATTTGTGTTTGAAGGACATTTTCACCAGATACAGTATTCTAGGGTACAAGCTTTTTTCCTTCAGCACTTTAAATATGGCACACCACTCTCTCCTGGACTTCAAAACTTCCACTGAAAAGTCTGCTGCCAGACTTATTGGAGCTCCATCATATGTTATTTGTTTCTTTTTTTTCTTGCTGCTTTTAGGATTCTTTCTTTATCCTTGACCATTGAGAGTTTCATTATTAAATGCCTTGAGGTAGTCTTTGGATTAAATCTGCTTGGTGTTCCATAACCTTCATGTACTTGGATATTTATGTATTTTTCTAGGTTTGGGAACTCTCTGTAATTATTCCTTTGAATAAAATTTCTACCCCTATCTCTTTCTCTACGTCCTCTTTAAGGCCAATAACTCTTAGATTTATCCTTTTGAAGCTATTTTCTAAATCCTGTAAGCGTGCTTCATTGTTTTTTATTCTTTTTTTCTTTTATCTCCTCTGACTGTTTATTTTTGAATACCCTGTCTTCAAGCTCACTAATTCTTTCTTCTGCTTGATCACATCTGCTATTAAAAGACTCTGATGTATTCTTCAGTATGCCAACTGCGTTTTTCAGCTTCAGAATTTCTGCTTGATTCTTTTTAATTATTTCATTCTCTTTGTTAAATTTATCTGATAGAATTCTGAATTCCTTCTCTGTCTTATTGTGAATTTATTTTTAATTTCCTCAATACAGCTATTTTGAATGCTGTTTATGAAAGGTCACATATCTCTGTTTCTCCAGGGGTGGTCCCTGGTGCTTTATTTAGTTCATTTGGTGAGGTCATGTTTTCCTGGATAGTGTTGATGCTGTCAGATGTTCTTTGGTGTCCGGGCATTGAAGAACTCAGTATTTATTGTAGTCTTCACTGTCTGGGCGTATTTGTACCTGTCCTTCTTGGGAAGGCTTTCCAGATATTTCAAAGGGCTTAGGTGTTATGAGCTAAGCTGTATCTGATTTAGGGGGCACCTCAAGCCCAGTAACACTGTGGTTCTTGCAGACTCAGAAGCACTGCCTTGATGGTCTTGGACAAGATTCAGGAGCATTCTCTGGATTACCAGGCAGAGACTCTTGTTCTCTTTCCTTAATTTCTTCTGAACGAACAGAGTCTCTGTTCCAAGCCACCTAAAGTTGGAGTAACTCAAGCACCTCTGTGGCCACCACTACTAGGACTGCACTGGGTCAGATCTAAAGTTAGCACAGCACCAGGACTTGTCCAAGGCCTGCTGTAGCCACTCCCTGGCTACTGCCTATGTTTACTCAAGGCCCTGGGGCTACACAATCAGCCAGTGGCAAAGTCAACCAGGCCTGTGTCCTTTTCTTCAGGGTGGCAAGGTCCCCTAGGCCCCATGTGGGTCCAGAGCTACAGTCTGGTAGTTCAGGGACTAGAGTCAAAAATCTTAGAAGTCTGTCTGGTGTTCTATTGTACTGTGGCTGAGCTGGCACTCAGACCACAAGAAGCAGTCCTTCCCACACTTTCCTCCCCTTTCCAAAGGCAGAGGAGCTTCACCCCATTGCCACCACCACCCCAGGCCACAAGGAGTACTGCCAGACTATCTCCAATGTTCCCTTAAAACCCAAGGGCTCTAAGTCAGCTTGTGGTGAATGCTGCCTTGCCTGGGACTTATCCTTCAGGGCAGTGAGCTCCTCTGTGTCCCAGGGCAGGTCCAGAAATGCCATCCAAGAGTCACGTGCTAGAATCAGGGACCCCAAGAGACCACTTGGTGCTCTACCCCCCTGTGGCAGTGCTTATACCTAAGGTGCAAGACTTTACTTTTCCCTCTGCTTTTCTCAAGCAGAGGGAGTTTTGACCCATAGCCATCCAAGCTAGTAAGATGATGAGCTTCACCTGAAGCCAGAAAGTCTCGCAGACTCACCCAAGGCCCAAGACAGCACCTGTTTATCACTAATGGTCATTCAGGGCTCAAAGACTCTTCAGTTAGCAAGTAATGAATGCTGCCAGGACTGGGTCCTTTCCTTTAAGGTAGTGGGTTCCCTTCTGGCCCAAGGTATGTCTAGAAATGTCTGGGACCTAGGGCCTAGAACAAGGGCTTCTTGATTCTGACCATTGCTCTATCCTGCTGTGGCTGAGCTAATATCTAAGTTGCAAGACAAAGTCCTCCCCACTCTGTCCTCTCCTCTCCTTCAAATGGAAGAAAGGAATCTCTTTTGGAGAGACTTGTGCAGCCTAGGGTTAAGGGAGAGGTGGTGGTGTCTGGCTCAGGAAGTGCTAGCATTACCTCTACCCTGTGCAGCCCTGCCCCAGCTGGTGTCTCAGTATGTACTGCACCCACCCAGTCCACTGTTCTAGGCCTAGTTCAGCACTAGGACTTGCCTAAAAGTTGCAGTCCTTATGGCCTAGACTGCCTTTCAAGTTTGCTTGGAGACATAGAGCATTGTATCCCTCGGTGTGGAGGTTTGCAGGAACTCAAGTTTCAGCTGTTGGGATCGGCAATTCCCCTCTGGCTGGGGCTGGTTTAAATGCTCCCTTTGTGAGTGGACATCAGCTAAGTTTGATGTGATTTTCCTTTCGGCTCTAAAAGAACAGCATTGAGTCCAATGCCTCACAATTGCTGTATTCTACTCCCTCAGCACTGAGAGATGCTCTTCACACCACACTGTCAGTTTCTGTGGGTAGGGAGGAAGGCATTGGGATTCAGGACTGTTTTTTCTATTTCTTCAGTGCCTCTTTCAGCAATAAAGTTAAAACCAGGTACTGAGTTGCTCACCTGATTTTTGATTCTTCTGAAGTTTTTTTGTGTGTGTAGATAGGTGTTAATTTGGTGTCCTTGCAGGGTAGTGGGGACAATTGGTAGAGTCTTCTATTCTGCCATCTTGCTCCACCTTCCCACATATATAATTGTTATACTTCCTTAATGAATCAGCAGTTTATTATTACATAATATTCTTCTTTATATCTGACAGTACTCTTTGCATTGAAGTCTATTTTTTTCTGGTATTAATATAGGCACCCCATGTTGCCTAAGTTTATTGAATGCATGGTATAATTTTTTCCATTATTTTGCTTCAATCAATCTGTATTTTCTTAACAAAAAGTTTTTCTCTTATGGACAGGATATAATAGGGCCATACATTTTTATCCAGGCTAAAAATCTATATATTTTAATAGGACTTAAGCCCAACTTAATTGACAATTGTATTTGTTATAAATAGATTACTTCTCCCCATTAAAAGATGAAAATTCTTAGCCCAGATTTTGAAAATCAAGACCCAACTATAACTTGCTATGTCTTTTCTGTTTGTCTCACCTGTATTTTTGTTCCTGTCTTCCTTATTTTCTATCTTCTTTAAGGTTAACTGATGTTGTTATAAAATATTCCTTTGAATTCCTCTATTGGCTTTTTAAATATACATTTTTACATTATTTTTAGTGTATGCTGTAGGGTTTACAACATTCATTATTAAGTACCACAATCTACTTAACAGTTAATTTTATAATACTTCTAATAAAGTGCAAGAATTTTGAAAAATATGAATTCTGTTTATTTACCCCTGTCCTTTTTGCTACTATTGTCATATACATCATTTCTACAAATAATTCCTCAATCATATAGTTTTGGTTACTGTCATATAGCTTTAAAAAAAAATAATTAAGGGCCGGGCGTGGTGGCTCACACCTGTAATCCCAGCACATTGGCAGGCTGAGGAGGGTGTATCACCTGAGGTCAGAAGTTCAAGACCAGCCTGGGCAACATGGCGAAGCCCCATCTGTACCAAAAATACAAAAAATTAGCTGGGCGTGGTGGCAGATGCCTGTAATCCCAGCTACTTGGGAGGCCGAGGCAGGAGAATCGCTTGAACCCGGGAGGTGGAGGTTGCAGTGAGCTGAGATCACACTACTGCACTCTAGCCTGGGTAACGAGAGTGCAACTGTGTCTCAAAAAAAAATTAATTAATTAATTAAATATAATTTTTTATATACCCACATATTTACCAAGCATTGGTGAAAAGGACTGGAAATATGGGGACCAAAGCACAGGTCTTAAGCTCTATAATCCACCCTTTTTCTTTTCTTTTTTTCATTTCTAAGGCTAGTCAAGTGAAGCAATGTGGGTAGAGAAAGAACTAAGAAATCTGTAACTGGTTGTAATCAATTAGTTGTAAACATCACTGTACTTGGGCGAGCCTCATCTACCCTTCTTGTCATCCCATGAAGAAACACAACTCCTCTCTCTCTGTTCCATGCTTCCATTTTTATTCCATCTTAGTGAAGACTTTGTCAATGAGAAGCAAAAGCTAGATTCTGAAATATTTTATTTCTATTTCTTTAAATATTTAGTGCATTCTGTCTAAATGAAAAAATATATATCATATTATTGTCCTGGCTTAACTTTGCTGATTCTTCCCCTGACCATATTTTGTGGTTTGAAATCCAAACTCTCTGTCTTGTTATTATCCATTAACTGGTCCCTGCTTCACTGATATGCCTTTCTGCTTTAGCCAGACTGCACTACTTGTCATTTTCCTTGAATTCATCCTTCGGTTTCCAGCCCTCTGGTACTCCCTCTGTAGGGAGAACACCTTAATCTGTTAGACTATCTGGCAAAAAGCACCTGTGGACACAGTTCAAGCATCGTCTTCAACTATAAGCCTTCTGGTTCACCACCTGCCTGCCAGATGGGAAAATTCCTACCTTCCATTGGGCCTCCAGCATGTCCTGCATATTCTCTTGTCTTTGTTCTCTTAACATTTAAATGCACTTACTTGTTTACCTGACCTTTAGGAACATTTTTAGATCATAGAACACACCTCTTTCCTCTTTTTATTCCATGTTTCTAGCACAGTGCTGGCACTGGAAGATACTGAATGAATAAATGACTAATTGACTGGACAGATGAAGGAAGGAAGGAAGGAATATATAAGCTTGTATATATTAAATTGTAGTGGATAATTTTAAGGTGATAAATATTTTAATAAGGAAGCAACATCTTAAACTGGATAAGTTAAATTGAGAAAAAAAGGTAGGGATTATCATGAAAATTGGGTAAGAATTGACAGAAGATCCTGAGATTTCTAAATGTAAACTGAACCCTGTGTACATAGTTTTCCAATTTTCTTAGGAAATATAGATTAGCATGTAATCTATAGATGATCAGCAGAGAATTTCCACAGACAGTTGACCAAGCAGAAGAGGCCAGAATGAGAGAGTTCAAGGGAAGGAATATCTTCTCCAGACAGATAAAATGCAAATGTGCTTAATCATTTCAGAAACTGGTAGAGAAAGAAGATTTAAATTCCTAAAAAATTTAAGTCCAAGACAGAGGGGAAAAAAATAGTCTTTTAGAAATCAGTGTTTTAATGATGAATAATTTTGACCAATTAAAGTTTAGACTAATTGCTATGGTGATTTTGGAAAAGAAAGAAGCTAATGAGTTTCTGAATGTCAACTGCAATTTTTGAGTACTTTTAATTTGCAATCTTTTTATCTAATGGACAAAGCACTGAAGACTCCCTCTGAATGTATTCAAACTGCATTTTGGTTTTTACAGCTGTATTTTAGTATAGGAATTATATTTTACTATACTATCCAGTCAGTTTTTTGGAAGTAAAGTCTTAGAAGGTCCCCTTCAGGAGTGTCAAATCATAAGATCTCTTAGATTCCAAAAATAACTGTGCTCAACATTGTACAGGATAAGAATCTGGCCTGATATGCTAATCCTATGATCTAGAGGAAAATAGTTGACCGATTGCTTGACCTAGCAAATCATTCAGATAACTGCTAGGAGCATTGGCCCTGACATTTTTTTTAACATAAATTTTTGATTCATATCAATTTTCACTGAAGGAAACTTTGAGGAGAATGCCTAAAGATTCTGAATTCACTATAGTTTAAATGTCTGTCTCAGGTAGATAGAAAGCAATCCTTTTATTCTTCTTTTTTTGCAGAAGCTAGTAGGCAAAATAATAACAGTGATATTTTGTCTTTTCCTTCTTGCTTTTCTAGATATTAATTACTATAAGTGTAAAAATATAGCACAACTACCTATACATTTAAATCTACTTCTGTCTAGACATTTACCTGAAGATCAATAGTTAGAAATCCATACAAATGATGTGCATACATAAATAATTGGTGTTTATCCTCACACTTTAGGATTTTGCAGTTCATTTGTTAGTATTGATGTCTACAGAGAAAGGAGTGAAATGACACTACAAAGTCTAATGCACCAATCACATGAGCCCAATCATACATGGGAGAGAAGTAACAAGCTGATTCTCCTCGTTTTCCTGCCTGCATTTTCCCTTCTTGATTTTTTTAGTACCAAGGTAATATTTCATATCAGGGGAGAAATGCACCAGAATATAAACATGAAAAGGAAAAAAAAAGGGCATCAAACCAAGGGTGACTTTCTGTGTCTGCATTTCAGATTCACCTTGCCAATTATTTCAGACCCAGGAAACTCAGAGACACGAAGTTCGCCTACTTCTACATTATTTTCCCTTCAGTTGTCAGGATGTCAGACAACATGAAAATAAACACAATATACATACATATATATATATGCAATATTTTATGTAGTTAATGGTTTATTTGTTCAACATTTGCTAAATCAAACAGCTGTAGAAAAATACCTGCCTTGTGATTTTGCTTTCTTTCTCTACTCTGCAGTTGAAAACCTAACGAGAAATACTACTAGTTCTGAGGCTTTTAGTTGACATACTTTGGTGGACTGGTTTAAGAGCTTTGACATTTTCCTGTCTAGCCCAGGGGCACTGATCTATGAAACAAACTTTGCTTAAGAAATACACATACACAGTACAATTAGTTTACGTGAGCGCTAGAAGGCATTAAATTTAACAAATGATACGTAGATAATGGTCCATATTATCTATAGATCTATTCAGATCAATTGTATCTAATTGTCTATCTTTTACTATAAAGATTCATGTACTTTTTCCTCTGTCAGTATTGAAGGTGAATATACAAGTTTTAAGGAAGAAATAGTACCCCTCTCCAGTGGTAGCTGGTCATCAGAGCAATAGTACACTGAAATGATACCTCTGGGATTTCTCAACATAGCAGCTCAGTATATAGAAAAATATTCAAAACATGTTTCTGTAAACATTTAAATAATTTTTAAATATTATACCACAAGTATCTGAATGATAATTTTATATTTGAGAAAAAGAAGAACTTCAAAGATTTTACAGACAAGCCTCTTCCTTTGACATAAGAGAAACAAGGCTCTGAGAGATGAAATGACCTGTCCAAGGTCAAACCTTGAGCTCCTGAAGGAGCCGAAAATAGAAAACAAAGACTTCTGGTATGAGATGGATTCATCAGGCTAACTCCTGTTGAGATGTCAGAATGTTTTCATTGTCTTTTAAAAATCTTACTTTATTCCCAGCAGTTTATGTTTATAAAAGCAGTCTTTAATGGATTATTTCCTCACCAACTCTCTGAAATACAAACTTTATTTGCAAACTGCAGGATTTTCTCTTAAATAAAAAAGGTACTTTCTGTTGAAGACTTAAGGGTTTTGTACATTATGAAAGAGCAACTTCGCCCTTAGGCGTCCTGCGTCCACCGATTCCTCATTTCTGGTAGCCGCATTCTTGGCTGGCGTCAGAAAAATGGCTACAAACTTCCTAGTATATGAAAAGATCTGGCTCGACAAATTCAAATATGAAGATACAGAAAGGAAATTCTACGAGCAGATGAATGGGCCTGTGGCCAACGTCTCCCGCCAGAGCTCGGCCCCAGCGAAGACCACAGCGAGTTCGTCCTCCCGATGGCCAGCCTGGAAGTGGAGAACCAGAGCCTGCGCGGCGTGGTGCAGGAGCTGCAGCAGGCCGTCTCCAACCTGGAGGCTCGGCTGAACATGCCAGAGAAGAGAGAAGAGCTCGCCTGGCCATGGTCCACAGTCCCGCAGACGCAGCACGTGTCTCCCATGCGCCAAATGGAGCGCCCCCCGCCACCCCGCTAACTACGCCCCAGGCCAAGAAGCAGAGGATAACGAGGACCATGACATTGATCTGTTGGCAGCGACAATAAGGAGGAAGACAAGGAGGCAAGGCGGCTGCGGGAGGAGTGGCTGCGGCTGTACGCCAAGAAGGCCAAGAATCCCTCGCTCGTGGCCAAGTCCTCCATCCTGCTGGACATCAAGCCTTGGGACAATGAGACGGACATGACCCAGCTGGAGGCATGTGTGCGCTCCATCCAGCTGGATGGGCTGGTGAGCGGGGCCTCCAAGCTAGTGCCCGTGGGCTATGGTATCCGGAAGATGCAGATTCAGTGTGTGGTGGAGGACGACAAGGTGGGGACAGACTTGCTGGAGGAGGAGATCACCAAGTTTGAGGAGCATGTGCAGAGTGTCAACATCGCAGCTTTGAACAAGATCTGAACCCTGAATGTGTGTGTGAGGAGCTGCCACGATTAAAAACAGACCGGCAAAAACAAAACAAAAAAAAAGAAAAGAAAGTATAACTTCGAATTTGGAAATTTATTTTAGAAATTTAGAAATACTTGTTGGCTTATATGTCACCTGAAACTTAATTTGCCATTCAAGGTGTTCATTCATTTAGGAGCACTTCATTCATTTCAGAAGTTTAGACAGGTGCAATGTGTAATCCCAGCGCTTCGGGAGGCTGAGGTGGGTGGATCACTTGAGCCCAGGAGTTAGAGATCAGCTTGGGCAACATGGACTCTCTCTCTACTAAAAATAGCCAGGCATGGTGGCTGCGCCTGTAGTCTCAATTACTTGGGAGGTTGAGGTGAGAGGATGGCTTGAGCTGGGAGGTGGAGGTTGCAGTGAGTGAGCTGAGATCGTTCCACTGCACTCCGGCGTAGGTGACAGAGTGAGACCCTGTCTCAAAAAAAAAAAAGAAAAGAAAACCAAAAAAACAAAGTTTACATTCACTAATGAAACATTGGTGTCTGTTTTTTTTCCCCTCTCCTTTTTATCGTCCAGTTTGTATTTGGTAACAAGTAGAAGATTAAAAACTTAGCTGGGGGGACAGATCTTTTAAAAATAAGAAAGCAAATGACTATTCATCTTCTTCAGGTGTTTTTATAAAAAATTTAGAGAAAGAGTCCCAAATATGTACTTCTGTCAACTGATTGGGGCTCATTGGCTTGATTTGTGTAGTAGTGTTCCTTTTTTTTAAAAAAAAGTGACCATCTTAACAAATATTATGTTTAATTTTGGAAGAGTATTTTGTTGATTCTGTAGGACATTTTGTCTAGTGATTTATCAGACACTAAGCAAATATTAATGCAAGTTAATTGAGAATATTGTCTGACACATTTTAGTGCTGCAAAATTTAAAATTTATTTTTAAAATGCATTTGTAGATGTAAATTTCTTACGATTTACTGAGAGTCTGTAGTGAGTCTAATAAACACTACAGATTTAAAGATCAAACCATAGGAGATCAACAAGACCATCAAAAGTTCCTCAACTAACAAATATATTAATTGATCTTCTTATGGCCCAATTTAATTGGTATTCTCTCTGTTATAGAGTAAGCAGTGAATTACATACATACACACACACACATGCACACACACACACACAACAAACTAGCCTAGTGTTCTATTGCGATACATGCACAAGTGATTGATTTAAACTGAATAATTGTCAGCCCCTTCCCTGTGTAGAGTGTCTCTAGCCATTGTTCAGTGCCAGTAGCTGCTGTCCATGGGATACAGCTTTGTATGGAAACCTCTAGTCTGAAAGTTATCATGATGCCTTTTATCATGATCACAAAGCATTTAATTGCACAGAGCAATTTAGAAAACGGAGTCTAAGTCAAGACAGATAATAATCTAAGACAACACTGATGTGGGAAACAGAATATATACAAACAACAAAATAATAAGCAACAAGTCATTATAAAGATAAAACTGGGTAGTTTCATTGTATTCCTGTTCAGGGTAAATGCATTTTGGACAACTCACCTTTTATTGCTGAATGCTTCATAGGGCCATCAGGTGATATCATTTCCTCACTGAGCTTTAATAACTCCAGAGATTATACTTTCTTTGCACTGCATCTTTGGAAAAAGAGGTGTGATGGAGTGGAGAATATACTGAAAAATAAGAAAATACAAGAGTTCTTTCTGTACAACCTCACTTGAGCCAATTGTTTGAACAGCACATATACACAGCTAATTACCAAAGAACTTCTCCCTCTTTATACAATAAGGATGACTATAATCAACAAGCAGTTCTTGATTTCTTTAAAGAGCTAATTAAAAATATAAGAACAAAAATCTTTTGGAAAAGGACAAATAAGACAAAGAAATATATACTAAAGGAAATAGTAGTAGCAATGATGATAATAACAATAAACAGCCTTTCCTTTTAAATCTTACTGTGAAGTCAAACTTCTCATGTTTTTGTAAAAATCCTTTGGCACTTATCAACAAATCTGTATTCCAAGAAGAAAAGAATAATCTGGGCAATTTTCAGGTATTTGTATGTTACTATGACAATAGGTTATCAAAGAGAGAGGAAACTAGGTTGGAATTCAACATTTTTCTTGGAATGTTTTCTGAAAAAGACTAATATATTTTAGTACTTAAAGCCCGGAATGACAGAGTCAAACAAAATATATCAATATGAAAACTGGTAAACATTTTAAAGGCTATTATTCTGTGATAGTGAACACCTTAGATTTGTGTGTGTGTGTGTGTGTGTGTGTGCGCTACTCAAGATGAAACAAAATAATTATGATTATCAAATGAAAAGTTTGACCTGAAATAAGGATTGTAACAGTTATAAGTTGCTAAGTTTTGCTCAAATTAGTCTCAATTCTGCTTTAGTGCAACATAGGGATTGCTAAAAATCTCTGTGCAATGCAAAAGAACACAATAAAAATCACAGGCCTCGGGGCATAATACTCAAAACATTTGTCGGTGGAACATTTTTAAAAAGAAGCAGCTAATAAATGGTAGCATAGTTTTACATTCATTAAATGATTAAAAAATACATAAATACTGCAAGCAATATGGCACTTTATCTTGAAAACCACCTGAAGTTTGTTTGTGGAAGAGTTGCAGCTTGTATTAATAATAGCGAAGTGGTGGAAATGGACAAGAAGTTGTACTAGTAGATGTGCATGGGTCTGGGCCACTGATTGTCCTTGTGAGGTGTGTGTGTGTTTTGTGTGTTCCTATGAGACTCAGCTCAGCTGTGCATGGTTTCCTGCATTCACCTAGTTGGTCTAGCAGATGAAGTAGTGCACAAATAAATGCAAAATTTGCCTTATGCTAAATTTGTTTCCCAATATATTAATTGCATTGAAACAAATTCCCATTTAAAAAATCAGTATAGCAGAACTGACTGTCCTATGTTGGTTGTATTCAAAGTTTTATTGGTATTTACCAGAATATAGTAAGAAAATAATTTATCTGAGGCTCAGTTGTCTGGCCAGACAAAATCTCAAATAGCAAGTAAGTGAAAGTAAATGGACCTGTCAAGCCCATACGTAAACCACAGTGTAATAGTGCAAATAAGCATCAGACCAGTGGTTTCTAAACTTCAGCATGATCAGAATCAACGGCAGTGTTCATTAAAACTCAGATTTGCCCCATCCCCAGAGTTTCTGTTTCAATATTTGCATTTCTAAACATTTCCAGGAGATGCTGATGCTGATGGCCTGGGAGAAAGAGCCACTGATTAGAACTGATTGAGAACCACTCGGTTAGACCATACTAACTCTTGCTGAAAGCAGTTTATGACACTGTCTCAGACCCACACAAGGAAGAAAATATGTTTTCATCATGGTTACCAATGAGAATGTGATTTGCTCTTCAAAAAGATCCCAATAACCTTCCTCCAACTTTCTCTGCTCCATTGCTAGTTGTAAAACAGACAACAAAAAAATAAAGACAAATTTAATATTTAGGTTCAGTGAAATGTGGTGGGCATTTTGATTACCTCCAAACAAGTCTTTGTCACTCTTCATTGTATAGAAACCGTGCATTTGTTGGAAGAGTTGATCTCTTCCATGGGCGCACCTTGATTAGAATAAATCAGGTTAATCTCATTTACCCCAAGCATCCATGATTGATTCCTTCAGAGAAAAATTTAGAACTTCAATTCAATGGCTTGAGAAACAATTCTCTCTTTCTTTTCTATAAACCTGAATGGAGAAACAGGTCACTTCAGAAGTTGCTGGCAGCTGTTTTATAACCGTAGGACAAGCCAGACTTAGGGCAAAGCTACAACTGCAAAACCAGAGCCAAAAGAATAGCTGTGAAATAGAACCAGATTCTTCATTGATCAAAAGCTGAAGCCCAGAATACCACAAAAACTTTTAATCTCTTTCACTTTTTAAGCCAATTGGAGTTGGGTTCTCTGCTGCTTTAACCAAAAATAAAACAAACAAAAGAGAAAACAAACTCCTACTTAAACAGGCAGAGATAAA
Source organism: Pongo pygmaeus (assembly GCF_028885625.2). Lineage (NCBI taxonomy): Eukaryota > Metazoa > Chordata > Mammalia > Primates > Hominidae > Pongo > Pongo pygmaeus. The sequence goes on along the minus strand of NC_072378.2, from coordinate 128,831,055 downwards.
GCCAAGAAGAGATGAGAGCTAGTAAATAAATCAAGCAACAAGCGTATTGGAGGGATCCACAGTCTCCATAGAAATCTATTGATAAGCTTTCTACTTAAACTTAACTTTAGCTATTTGTAGATGCAAGGACTAACAAAGATCTTGCTAATAAGAGTTCTGGAACCAAGTATCAGCAGTTCCAGGTAGTAAAGCCTGAATAAACCACCAAAGGGATCAAAAGACTCAAAACTGTGAGGCTGCAAGGCATTTAGAATAATTACACATGGAAACTAATCCCACAACCCCCTAGTAAGACCTCCAGTATCTATACAGAAAATGAATGTAGTCCCCATTCCTGAGTGCAGTTAGTCATTCTTTTTTTTTGTTTTTTTTAGATGGAGCCTCACTCTGTTACCCAGGCTGGAGTGCTGTGGTGCAATCTCGGCTCACTGCAACCTCCACCTCCCGGATTCAAGTGATTCTCATGCCTCAGCCTCCCGAGTAGCTGGGAATACAGGTGTGTGCCACCACACCTGACTAATTTTTGTATTTTTTAGTAGAGAAAGGGTTTCTTCATGTTGGCCAGGCTGGTCTCGAACTCCTGGCCTCAAGCGATCCACCTGCCTTGACCTCTGAAAGTACCAGGATTACAGGTGTGAGCCACCATACCTGGCCCACTTAGTCATTCTTAATGTCTTTTGGTCAACTTCATAAAGCCTCAAGTACAAGAATCTTTCTAACCTATTGTCACATACAGACACCTGGACTGAGGAGATCCTACCTATCACAATGGAGATTTGGGACAAAGAGTGGACAAAACTAGTCAGACACTTAACTTCCACCCAACTTTCAAAATCCCACCTTAACCAGACTTACTTTTGACTGGATGTACTCTATTCTCACCAATAGAAAACAAACAAAAAACAGAGTCATGAGAAGTAACAGACTTTTCAAAAACATAGATTTGATGTGTCAGTTTGCCTATCAGAAGAGAAATTCTTTCGCTGTCATTTAGTCTTAGTGCAAATTAAACCCGGTTAACCAAATGCTAAGTAGAAAGAGCATGATCTTGGGAGTGAGATAAAACTGAATTTGAAATTCCACCTCTGTTATTTGCCTTTCAGCAAATGCTATCTTTCTTGAGTAGCAGATTGCTCATCTGTAAAATGGGGATAATATATAATTTATAGAGAGTTTTCATGTGACAGTTTAACAAGATAGCATGTGGAAAGCACCTCAGTGCCTGCTACATAGTAGATTCACAATATATGAAAATTTTCTATCTACCCCTTACTGTGAATACATCAGTGACCCCCTAGAACAAAATACAAAAAGCTATATTTAGGCTATATTTAGCTCAGGCTTTTGGTAGAAGAAGACACTCTGAATCCTACTGGCCATAGGAGCTTTGCAGTCATTGCTGTATTGGAGCGGTTGTCAACTTGAGAGTATCCCAAGCAGTACTGAGCAGAGCACCCTTCACTGGGGAATCCCCTGGCAAAGGAAACCATAATAATAGCCAGGACAAGGTTCAGGTATATACAAAAGGGATAGCAATGAGTTCTCCAGAAAGCAGATTCCTATACAAAGTATTTCCTATTAACAAAAAGGCAGAAGCTTTTGATGGGCCACTTGAGCCTGTTGATTTCTGACAAACAGCTTTCACATTTGGCAGCAGGACATGAAACCTGAGGGCAGAGTGTGTCCATGAAAAGTAAGTCATCAAACAATGAAACTGCAGGAAAATTATATGGCATTCTAGGACTCATTTATCAACACTGTCTCCTGGAATACTTCTACGAGGCTGTTGAAATTGTGGTCCAATTTACTCCTGCTTGCCAAATAGTAATAATCACAAACTGCTGAGTTTAAGAAGAAAAGGGAGACCTTAACAGCTTTTGCATATACCATTCCTGCTGTCTTTTATGTAATAAAACCCTCACTATTGAAAGCTCTATCTGTCAAAAATAATGTACATTTCCAGCTCTATATTTACAAGGTATGTATTATACATACAAGGAGGGGTGCTAGAGCTCTGTTTTGTTTTGTTTTTCTAGTTGTTTTAACCTTATTTTGGAAGCCGAAATGTACTTTTTTAAACCTTGTCTGAATGACAGGTTGACTTAAGAAAATTGTAGAAAATACTCTGAAAAGCGGAATGTGTCAGGTAATAGTTTTATGATTTTACTGCCTGCCACAATCACCTCATTGTTCAAACTGTATACCTGGGTGTTATTTAGAATATATAATGTTATGAGAAAAATTAACTTCATGGGAAATTAATTTATAAAGCATTTAAAAATCTCCATTATATTTATAATAAATTTTTAAAATTCCATTTGCCTATAAGAATATAGAAAGATTAAAGAATATATTTATGTTCAGCGTCCACAGTTGATTTTTTCAATGAACATAGTTGGATTTTCAGTTCTACCATTACCAGCTAGATAAATCTGGGCAGATAATGCAACAATTCCACATCATCAGGTATGAAGATTAGAGAGGAATCAGTAATTACCACATAGATCATTTTGAAGAACAAATAAAATAATAAATATAAAAATATTTTCCAAATTTAAAAGTACTAAGGCAGTTTTGGAATTTTTAAATATTCTAAACTCAAGTATTAGCTCTGCTACTTACATCTGTGGGATCTTGAGAAGTAATTTACTCTGTCTAAACCCACGTTCTGCATCTGCACACTACAAAAAAACAGTAATAACGCCTATCCTATGTATCTTAAAAATTACTGTGAAATTCCAATGGACTGTATTCTCTAAAAGAGCATTGTCAACTGTAAAATCTTATAAAATCCTTAATGAATAGGCATTCTTGTTATTATGAAATACACTTTGAAAAAGCCCTAGGGCCAGGCACGGTGGCTTACGCCTGTAATCCTAGCACTTTGGGGGGCCAAGGCAGGCGGATCGCCTGAGGTCAGGAATTCAAGACCAGCCTGGCCAACATGGTGAAACCATGTCTCTACTAAAAACACAAAAATTAGCTGTGCGTGATGGCAGCCACCTGTAATCCCAGCTACTCAGGAGGCTGAGGCAGGAGAATCACTTGAACCCGGGAGGTGGAGGTTGCAGTGAGCCAAGATGGTGCCATTGCACTCTAGCCTGGGTGACAAGAGCAAAACTCCATCAAAAAAAAAAAGAGAGAGAAATAAAGAGAAAGAAAGAAAGAAGGAAAGAAAGAAAGAAAAAAAGAAGGAAGGAAGGAAGGAAGGAAGAAAGAAAGAAAGAGAGAGAGAGAGAAAGAAAGAAAGAAAGAAAGAAAGAAAGAAAGGAAAAGAAGGAAAGGAGAAAGAGAGAGAGAGAGAAAGAGAAAAAGAACCCTCCCAATTACACGAACACAAATTCTTGATAGTGAGAGAGACACTTCAGTTATATGTACTGTATTATAAACTCTGTGAAGTTAGAGATTCTGACTTTTGCTTATTGATGCACCTTCAACTTTTAGAACAATGTCTGATACATAGCAGGTATTCAATAAATATTTGTTCAATAAATGATAGTGTAAATATATAGAAAATATATTGAAGTTGATATGTTAATAGTGACAGGTTGGAAAAAGAGATAATGATCTGAATGTTACTGAGAAATCAAATGCCAAGGAGAGAAAGGAATTTTTCTGGAGGGTAAGAAAATAATTTGAGTGAAAGCTGTGGATTTTTATTCCCATGATTCACATTGGGAAAGAATAGCCAGCCACATTACACTTCCCTAGGGGCCAAGCAATACACTGGTTTTCTTCCACATATGTGAGAAAGGAAACTAACCAGTAAAAATAAACTAGAAGCAAGCATTCGGCAAATGAGACCATTTCAAGAAAGAATATGTGATGCACTTGCTCGTGTTGCTACCCACTGGCCCTATACCCTACACCTTCCTCTGCCTGAACACCTAAAGTTCACTTAAGTAATCATTGTTCATACTAATGATTGAGTTCTCAAAGAAAAGGTAAATTATATTCAGTTTTGTCATTACTAATACAGAAAAGCATGGCATAAAATGTTTTCTAAATACTCTTTACAAAAAAGAATCATTTCTTTTTTTTTTTTTTTAAATTTGGGCCTTGTTCTGTCACCCAGGCTGGATTGCAGTGGCATGATCATAGCTTACCACAGCCTCCAATTCTGAGGCTAGAGCAATCCTCCTGCCTCAGTTTCCTGAGTACCTGGGACTACAGGAATGAGCCACTGTGCCTGGGTACTTTTTATTTTTATTCTTTTATTTTTGCAGACACAAGTCTCACTTTGTTGCCCAGGCTGGTCTCAAATTCCTGGGCTCAAGCGATCCTCCCATCTCAGCCTCCCAAAGTGCTGAGATTACAGGCATGAGCCACTGTGCTCAGCCAAATCATTACTTTTTAAAGTTGTGACATTTACATCTCCTTTCTTTCAAACATTTTAATTAAGCATCTATTATGTGTTAGGAAATGTATATAATTCAAAGAAGAAATAAATATGCTCCATACTGTAATGGACTTTCAGTGAGAAAGATTAAACCTCTTTTTCAAAATTATTTTATCCAGTTCATCTGTATTTCTAGACCACCAATACTTGTATATCAGGTTCACTTCCTGTAAAACTAAAAACAACTAAGTTGTATTCATGAATTCTTTTCCAGCAGCTTCCAATGTATATTTTAACCAAAATATTATAATTTTTCATTTACTTTTCTTTTTCCCCAACAACTACACTGTTAGTTTATTAGAAAATAAATGTATGCTTTGACTTTGTTTCTCGAATATGTAGCATGGATTCTGGTTATAGACATTAAATAAATGCGGAAGAAAGAAAGGAAGTGATGAGGGAAGGGAGGAAGAAAAGAAATAAGACAGCAACGAAGCAGGGAAAGAAGGGAGGGAGGGAGGGAGATCAAATCCATGCAAATATATGTCACAGTCTACCCAAAATGACTGCATTAACTGAACCTGGAGAATTTTTAATAGAACTAAATATATTGATGGCAAACTTCACTAGAGATGTAAGAGCATACAAAAGGAAAAGTAACAAGGCAATAGGGGGTAAGTTTTGAACCAGGAATTGGATCATGTCTATCTCTATGCCCAAGTTAACTTCATGTATTTTCTATGTCACAGCCTACTGAGCTGGACAGAGTCTACATTCCTAACACAAGTCACAGCCAGGAGAACTCAGATTTCCATTGCCAAACCAAAGCAGAACCCTGTGGTTGTTACCTCAGTAGCATAAGCCGGAGGTGGGACAGCGCTAAATCATCCTCTCTTTGTGTTTACCTTTTGGCCTGAACTATCTGGATAACTGGCTTGACCTTTCATTTTGCCTAGAATGTGAAGACCTGGTAGGACTGTAAATAGAAATGTGCCCAGTCTTAACCCACAGGGCCAATCTCTTTATTATAACTCAACCCCACACTCTAAATAAACAATAAACCACTAGATAATGGCTGGGAAAAGTTCTGCGAAAATTACACACCTTCTGCTTCCAGACTTGAGAAACAGAAACTCAAAAGTGATCTACAGGAAAACAAAAGCACAAATAAAAAAAAGGTAGCGTGTGCAGTCCTACAGAGCAGGTTTTACTGGTGTCGCTGCAATCTTAGTACTACATTATGTTAGTGCTCTGAGGTTCTGCTCCAAGGGCATGCCCCTCTGGAACTGGGGTGACTTCTCTCCACTGTCCTGTCCCAAGGGAGCATTTCACGTTCGTATCTGTTAGGACAGCTGGAAAGATATTATTTTACCAAAATAAAATTTTGTTATTAAAAGTTATGATTGTGCCTTCAGTACAGCTCGGCATGTGGTGTGTCAGCTTTGCTGTGCATTATTTTCCTATTACTATTCCAGGAAAGCTCTCTATCAGGTGACTGCCGGCAGGGTAGGAAAAAAAAAAGTCTAAATGGAGCATTATAACTTATAGCCCAGAAGATTAAAATAAGAAGAGGAAGAAAAGATTTAAAAAAGAAAACAGCAAGAAAAACCTGAGATCCCATGTCTTCTTGCCCCTTAGGAAAGTGTAATGTCTACCTGATTGTGTGGCAACACTTATTTTATGCAACATATGCAACACTTATTTTAAAGCCCACCAGAAAAGAAATTGCTGCACCCAAAGAAAATTTAAAGGTACTTAAAATGTGGATGGCTATTGCCAAATTACACTCCAGAAAATGCTTTACTTTTATGACCCCTTCAGTCTTCACCAAACTGCATGTGAGTCATCCTCTACACTGGCTGGTGTGCATCTCTGGAATGCTCTTTCTGCCGCCACCAGCCTCTCCGGGCCACACCCTTTGTCTTCCTAAAAACTTAGCTTAAATGGTCATTACTCAGAGAAACCTTCCTTGAACTTTCTGCTTGAAATACCTTTCTGCCCTCCTGGGGATTCCTATGTGATTTCTTCATCAAAATTGTTACATATTGTAACTACTTAATTTATTTCCTTGCTTCCTTCTATTTTCTTCAGTAAAATTTAACCTCCTAGGAGAAAGGTACCTTCTGTCTTGTTAATCATTGCCTTTTCAATACCTAACTCACTGCTTGGCACATATTAAGTGACTGAATTATTTTGTTGAATAAATGAACGATACACACTGGTGTTAAACAGAATAGAGTTCATTTATGGGACTTGCCATTTATATTAGTCCATTTTCACACTGCTGATAAAGGCATACCCAAGACAGGGTAATTTATAAAGAAAAAGAGGCTTAATGGACTTACAGTTCCACATGGCTGGAAAGACCTCACAATCATGGCCAAAGGTGAAAGGCACATCTTACATGGCAGCAGACAAGAGAGAAAATGAGAGCCAAGCGAAAGAGGAAAACCCGTATAAAACAATCAGGTCTCCTAAGACTTATTCACTACCACAAGAACAGTATAGGGGAAACCACCCCCAGGATCTAATTATCTCCTACCAGGTCCCTCCCACAACACGTGGAATTATGAGAGCTACAATTCAAGATGAGATTTGGGTGGGGACACAGCCAAATGATATCACCCTTTGTTTACTGCATTATCTCGAGAGACTTATCTACATCCCCCAATTATTTTGCGTTCTTTCATTTGCAAAGTAATAGTATTTCTAACCACATAGAGATTCTGTGAGCATTAGATGAAATAATGTTAAAAAGCATCATGTCTAACAAAAAAGAATTGACAATGGCGATCTATGATTATTATTGCCTGAACCAGGAAGAGGGCATGAGGATGAAGTGCATTAGTGAATCCATCTAGGCTCTTGCTGGGACTTGTATATGAGAAGTGAGGCAACTTGAGTTGTTGATTGCCAGTTTCTTGGAAGCAGAAGACCACCACCTACCTAGCCATGATTTGCCTATAGAAAGAAGAAATCGCTGAGGATACTTCTCCCTGAAGATATTTAAGGGATAAGATTTCCACAAATTATCTTATTTAAGTCTTTCTGGATCCAGTAGTGTCTTCTTTCTGTAGCATGTCCCTACAAGGAAGCAACTGTAAAACAGTCAAGAAAGGAATAGGAATTTGTGCCCACCTCCACCCTACCACCACCTTTCCTCCCATCACTACACAGCTAGAGAAGCGTAAAGGTTGGGAGAAAAATTCTGAAGCAGAGTAATGAGTTGCTCTATTGTCTTTAGGAAGGGAGCCAAGAAACCTGATGGAGGCTCGTATTTGACTTGTAACTCAGGAATATAATTACTCCATTGGAAAATGTAGAGAATTAAAAAAAAAAATTAAGGCCAGGCATGGTGGCTCACACCTGTAATCCCAGCACTTTGGGAAGCCAAGGCGGGCAGAACACGAGGTCAGGAGATCGAGACCATCCTGGCTAACATGGTGAAACCCCGTCTCTACTAAAAATACAAAAAATTAGCAGGGCGTGGTGGCGGTCACCTGTAGTCCCAGCTATTTGGGTGGCTGAGGCAGGAGAATGGCGTGAACCCAGGAGGCAGGGCTTGCAGTGAGCCAAGATCATGCCACTGCACTCCAGCCTGGGCGACAGAGCAAGACTCCGTCTCAAAAAAAAAAAAAAAAAAAAAAAAAAAATTAAACCTAAAACTTGCTTTTTTTTTTTTTGAGAAAGAGTCTCCCTCTGTCACCCAGGCTGGAGTGTAGTGGTGTGATTTCGGCTCAATGCAGCCTTCACCTCCCGGGCTTAAGTGATTCTCCTGCCTCAGCCTCCCTCCAAGTAGCTGGGACTACAGGCACATTGCCACCACACCTGGCTAATTTTTGTATTTTTAGTAGAGGCGGGGTGTCATCATGTTGGCCAGGCTGATCTCAAACTCCTGACCTCAAATAATCCACCCACCTCAGCCTCCCAAAGTGCTGGGATTACAGGCATGAGCCACTGTGCCCAGCTTAAAACTTTCTAATTTATATGTAAACTACCGTCATATAATTAAATAATGTTTTGTTGATGAATTCCATTATAAATCATCTAAGCAGAAATTAAAAGTGTCCCCAGAAGAAGAATGTAAACTTTATTTTAATTTTGAAAAGGTATGCTCATTATCATTTAGTAACCAAAATAAGGTTAACACAAATTTTTTATTTTTATTTAGAATAACTTTAAAAATAGACCATTTTTATTGAAATTATCCAGGAATTTGCTTAATTTTCCACTGTGGCGCTGTGGAGCTCTTATCAAACTATAGGAGGTAAGCTCTATTTCATATTCTACTCACAGGTCTACAAGGTTCTTGATAGAACTCAGATAATTAAATGACATACTAAGGTCAATATTTCCACTGACAGTAGCTCTGGGTCTGCCTGAATATCCAAAGTATTTGGAGGTGGGGGTAGGTAGTGTTTGCACAGTTCTTTATGGACAGAGCACTTCAATTTTCCTTGAAGAGGCTTCTCTTATAGTCCAGGGAGTCAACTTTTAGCTTCTGCTAAGGTGCCTCTCAGTCACAACATATCCAACACTCCTTTTTTATTATACTTATTTTGTTACACTCCTTTTATGACCCTGAAAAAAAACTGATGATTAATGCAACCTACCAACACACATAATTTCAAGGGAGGAAGCAAGGAAGTGGGGAAAGGAGGGAAGGAGGATGCCCTAACCATACAATTTTAGAGCCATAATAGGAAAATAATTTAAAATAATTTACATTTCATCATGTAAGGACTTGTATACACCAGAAGATGTATAAAAGTTTCAAACGCATGTGCCTACAGGAAATGTAAGATACAATTTGTGACAAGTGAGGTGAACTCATTTTGTAGAAGCCTAGGAAAATGAAACAACAAACATGGGAATGAACACTAGAACAACAACTGGTGTTAGAAAAAAATACGTTACAGGCAGAATAATGCCCCTACCAAAAAATATCCACATCCGAATCCTTGGAACATGTGAATATATTATGTTACCTGCCAAAGAGTATTTAAGGTTGCACAGGTGGAATTAAGATTGTTAATCGGCTGACCTTAAAAAGAAAGATTCTTCTGGATTGTCTGGGTGGGCCCCATGTAATCACGAGGGTCATTAAAAGTGGAAGAGAGACTCAGAGCCAGAGAAAGAAATGTGGAGAGAGAAGCCAGGTGAGAGTGCTGCAGATGAGAAAAGGGCGCGGCTCACCTTTGCTGGCTTTGTGGATGGAGGAGGCCACACATTAAGGCATGCTGGCAGCCTCTAGAGGAAACACAAGGAAACAGATTCATCCCTAGAGCCTCTAGAAAGGAACACCGTCCTGTCAAAACCTTGATTTTAGCCCAGTGAGACCTGTGTCAGACTTCTAACCTTTAGAACTATCAGGTCATAAATATTTGCTGTTTCAAGCCAAGTTTGTGAATATTTGTTACAGCAGCAATAAAAAAAATTGATGCAACAAGTAAACAGACTAGTATTACTTCTGTGATAAAAGAAAGTGGGACATAACCTTAATTGAAGTAGGGATGATAAGTCAAGACAAATGAAAAAGTGACATAGGGGAGGAAAATGAAATATAATACCCTCACAAATGAGCTGAGCTTTATAAAGTCAAAATATTTCCTTATATCACTGCATGGAATGAGACAGTAACGTATGATGACAGAAGGCATAGCTCATCTCTGGAAAGCCTGCTACTTGTCAAAGCATATATTAGGCTTTGGTGCTTAAATCTTGAAGTATATCTATTGAAGATGGGGAAGCAAGGATGGATTAAGAGGAAATATAAAATATACAAACAGCCCAACTATAAAATAAGAATCTATAGAGAAATTGTAAAATTATCCTCCAGAACATTTATCTGAGTTAGTTTGAAAAAGATTGCCAACCCCAAATTATATAAATAATTTCACTGTGCTCTTTTCACAGCAGATTAATTTATCAATGGATTCCAGAATAAATCAAAAATATGTAGGTTAAAAAATATGAAATATTTTTAAAGTTACCTTTACTAGTGAGATGTAATAGCATCCCTGACTTTGCTGTTTCACTGTTAATTTAATGATATTCTAAATCTGTTAAAAATGAGCCATAAATCTCCTATTTAACATATTTATTTGCAACAGCTACAAGTGTAGACCAACACAAGTGACTTGTTGAGATGACTCAAATAGCAGGGCCAGAACTGGGGTAAACCTAGGAAGCTCCTGGGACAAAAATACGTAAAGAGGTATTTACATGATTCCACGGGTGGTCGATTCTTTGAATTTTGCACCTTGGTTGCCTCACTTGCCTCACCCTAATTCACGCACTGTTAACATAGTTAATGTGACATTGTGACGTCATTTTCCAAAATGGTGAAACACTGTTTATAAAATTTCAAACAAAATACGCTTTATTTGTACCAAAGCTACAAGCTTGGAAAATTCTTGAAATGGTCTTAATTTCTAGTAATTTATTGTTTTTGTTACCAACTTTTAACTTAATTGTCTTGTGAAAGAGCATGGCTTTTAAAGGGCCTATTTTATGCTTTCTGTGTCTTCAATAGAACAATGTGTATTTTGCAATTGTGGTATGCAGAATTCTATGTGTGTTGTTTAAGTCAACTTTGTTGATTTTATTTTCATCTCTTTTATATACTGGCTTTTATTTTCTCCACTTTGACCAACTAAAAATTAAAGGGGTGTATTGAAATTTCTCATTTTGATGTTGGATTTATCAGTTTATTTCTATAGCATTTTAATGGACTTTTGCTTCATATAATTGGAAACTATTGTATTAAGTATAAGCATGTTTTAAAAGCCTATATCATTATGGAGTGCTCCTCTTTATCTCTAATGATTCAATGTTATTTTATCTGGTCCTAACATACCTACACCTGCTTTTCTTAATCGACACTATATCCAACATTTGATTGTTATTATGTTTTAGCTGAGCCTTTTTCTATCTTATTACAGCCTACTTCCAGCAATATTTTACCACTTCACATATAACACTCTTGTGCTCTTATATTTCCATGTGTTCCCTCTCCACCTTTATGCAATTGATAACATGCATTTTAATTATGGCTGTGTTATAAATCCCCCAAAAGCATGGTATAATTTTTCAAAGCATCAATTATCTTTTGAAGAGATATTGATAAGAAGAAAAATTATTTTATATGTACCTACAGTGTTATTTGTGGTTTTCTTCATTCTTGTGCCTAGATAATCTGAAAAATCAGTATTTTCACATTATTTTTGAAATATATTTTTGCCAATCATAGAACACCTGGTGCACACGTTTATTTTTTCCCATAATTCTTTAATGATGCTGCTCTACTATCCTCTCAGATTTGCCAATGCAAAGTCTCCTAGCATCCTTATCTTTGTTTCTCAGTTGTAATATCTTTTTTTTGCTCTGATTTCTTTTAAGATTTTCTCTTTATCACTTACTTTAAGCAAGTTGATTATATGTAGGTTTAGGTCTTTTTTTTTTTTTTTTTTTTTTTTGAGATAGAGTCTCACTCTGTCACCCAGGCTGGAGTGCAGTGGCAAGATCTTGGCTCACTGCAACCTCCGCCTCCCGGGTTCAAGCGATTCTCCTGCCTCAGCGTCCCGAGTAGCTGGGATTACAGGTGACCGCCACCAGGCCCGGCTAATTTTTGTATTTTAGTAGAGACAAGGTTTCACCATGTTTGTGAGGCTGGTCTCGAACTCCTGACCTCAAATGATCCACCCCTCTCAGCCTCCCAAAGTGCTGGGATTACAGGTGTGAGCCACTGTGCCCGGCCAGGTTTATGTCTCTTATACTTCGAGTTCATTGCTTTTCTTTGAACTTGTGGGTTTGCAGCTTTCATTAGATTTGGAAAATTTTTGGCCATTATTTCTTCAACCATTTCTCTGCTCCTGCTCCTTCAGAGACTACAATTACACGTGCATCAGAAAGCTTAAAATTGTCTCAGAGCTAACTAACACACGGTTCATTTTCTTTTTAAGTCTTTTTTTCTACTTCTTTCATTTTGGATAATTTATATTGCTAAGCCTATAAATTCACTAAACTTTTGGTTTTTTCTTCAGTGCTTGGTCTGCTGTTAATACTACTTAGTGTGTTTTTCATCTCTGACACTGTAGTTTTCATCCCGAAAAGTTCTATTTGGTTCTCTTATATTTTCCAATTCTCCTAATATAATGTTCAATCTTTCTTCTGCTATTTTTAGCATGTAGAGTTTAAGTATTTTAATGTTCTTGTCTGGTAATTACTACATCTTTATCCATTCTGATTGGTTTATTAGTTCTGATTGATTGATCAATTTTGATGAACTGATTTTTTTTTTTTTTTCAGATGGAGTCTCACTCTGTTGTCCAGGCTGGAGTGCAGTGGCACAATCTCTACTCACTGCAAGCTCCGCCTCCTGGGTTCATGCTATTAGATGCCAGGAATTGTTAATTCTACCTTGTTGGATGTTGAATATTTTGTATTCTAAAAGTATCATGAGTTTTTCTGAGATGCAGTTAAGTTACTTGAAACAGTTTGACTATTTGGTGTCCTGCTTTTAAGACTTATTAAGCAAGAACAGCACCATGTTTGGTCTAGGGTTAATTACTCCCCACTGCCAAGACAAGATCCCTTACCCAAAGCCCTGTGAATTGTGTGGTTTACCAGTCTGCCTCACGGGGAACAAGCACTTTCCCCCATTCTGGGTGAGTGCTGAGTCCTCTTCCCTTTAATCATTTTGGGTAGTTGATAATTGATCCCTCAATTATGATTGAGGTTTTTTCCTTCAAATACATGCATTGATCAGTAATTTGCTGAATATTAATAGGCAATTTTTCTGTAGTTGTCCAGAGTTTTATCTCTGTGTGGCTATCTCTCCTTTGGTGCTTGAGTTGCCATGTTAACCTTAGCTGCATTCTTCTTCCTGGATTCTTAGCTTCATCTCCTTCACTCAGGGAGTCCACTGGTCTCCACTTGGGTTTCCCCTTCTGATGGCCTGGAAATTCTCTTGAGGAAAATCAGAGGGCTCACCTCATTTGTTTCCTATCTGCCAGGGATCACGGTTCTGTGTTGTTTGATGCCAGTGCCTTGAAAGCTGTTCTTTCCTATATTTATCCAGTTTTTCAGTTGTTTCAGATATAAGGGTAAATCTGGTTTCTGTTGCTCCGTGTTAGGCACAAGTGAAGTCCACATACTTTTTAAATAATATGTATCTGGCTTTTTTTAATACTCAGTTTTTCAATATTAGATTTTACATTGGTGAATCTAGTCTATTTACATTAATCATTATTACTGGTATACTTGGACATGTTTCTCCAACCTTCACTTATTTTTTATATCTACCTTTTCTATTTCTTTTTAATGCTTTCTCCTAAAAAAAAGTTACTCCCTATTAAGGCAAGAAATTGGCAAATTCTTAAGTTCCTTAGTTCTCCACAAAAATCTCCATGACTTTTTTTTCTAGACTTTTAATTGTGGATTATTATGAATATTTTTCCCCTTTTTATTTGACTTTAAATAAATGGCCAAGAACAAACTTTGCCGATCTATTCAATCACCTTTTATTCAAATATATTTTGCAGCATCTCTTGGATTTTTCTTTCCTCTAAGTTTATCTAAAACTGTTGTCTATGTGAGTCTCTACATGGCAAACCTCTTGGGGCTTTCTATGCTTCCGAATACTTTTATTATGCTGACATACTTGAACACAGTTTGGCTTGATAGGAAATTCTATATTTTAAATTATTTTCCTTCAGAACTTACAAAATATCCCTTCATTATCTTCTTGCATATAGTATTTACGGTTGAAAAACCTAATGTCTGTCTGTCTTTAAATTCTTTGTTGGTCTTCTGACCTGGAAACCTTTATATGTGTATATGGTATGAATTTGGCTATCCACTCCTTTTTTTAATCTTTCAAATATCTTCCCTAGTTTTAAATTCATAATCTGTCTTACTATTTCTGCTATATGGACATCTATAATACAGAATATTGTTTTGAAATGGCTGTGCTCCTTAAAAGTCCTGTTGTATTGTTCTACGAGCTCTTTTTCACTGGGACTGGGTCCCAAGTTTTGCTGCTCGTTAGAACAAGCTGCACAACTTTTTAAAAATCCAGGTCCCACTCCATAGAAGTTAAATCGGCATGTCTAGGAGTAGGAGCCAGGTATCAGTGTTTGTTAAAGATGTGCAAGTGATTCCAATGGGCTATAAAATTTAGAAACCGCTTCTCTAGGAGTATCAGCCACACGGTCAGGCAATATGTATTTTCGAATGTGTCAGCCCAATGTGTCTGACAGTGCAAGTAGAGGATTGATGACTTTTAAGATAAAGAGCCAGAAATACCAAAATATCCTTTCTCTTCCCCACCACCAAAATCACAGGTCAAGTCTTCACTTTCCAATCTTTACTGCCCTAAGTAGAATCAACATTTGGAGGACATACACCTTAGATTATAACCTAGTCCTAGGTTGTGAGAGAACCATTTCAGAATCACCAGGCCATACCCTAAAGCAATTAAATCAGAAGCCATTAGAATGAGACCTAGGCATTAGTATTTCTTAAATTTCCATTGATAATGTCACTGTGCAGTAAGACTGAGTAACACTCTCCCAAGAATTTGGAGAATGAGGGGCAGAGACACATCTGCTTGAGGTCAGATTTTCTCCATCTGTTTTTCTTAGCTCCCAGAACGAAAGAAACCCTTTAGTGCCCGAATTTACTCCTGAGATACTGGGTTAAGAATTCTGAGTGGAGATTTGGAACAGGCACTGTGTGTCACAAGATAATGGGGGTAAGAAGAGCAAGAACAGGACTCCAACTGTACTCTTTTTATTTTATTCTCTAACTGTTTTATGGAGTGGCATCCTATCCAAGCGAAAGTCACCTTCACCCACACACATGCACAAACACACACACACACACACTCACATCCTAAAAAATTGTTGAGAGGGCAACAGTGTGGGAATACCCTGGGTTTTTATCACAATGCTCTTCACTGACCTATTCTACTTCCTAAAGTTTAAAAATAGAAGATGGATCTAACAGTTGGGCAAAGAATTAGTTGGGTTGAAATTAGCATCAAAATCAGTGCATATTAAAATGATTCCAAAAAATAAATAAAATCAAAGCTTTTCCAAAAAATAAATAAAATCAAAGCTTTGTACATTATAAAAAACAGAGTTTAGCTCTGAGTTCAGATGAGATTTTCATGTCTTTGAACATTTTGTGGGGCATTTGAAAGTCATGTAAAATGTAGGACAAATAATTTTGTTGTATAGAACTGCCCTGCACATTGTAGGAAATTAATCATCCTTGGTTCCTGCCCTTCCCCCAAATAATAATAATATATTGTGTCAAAATGTAAAGAGTGTCAAACGCTCTGATAAATGTGAACCTTTTTCTGAAAGCCACTGAAAGATGTTAAAGATTTTTTAAAAAGAAAGATGCATGGTTCTATTGAACAGTAGTAAACCGGACTAGGCTATCAGTTTCTTAAAGGAGGCAACATTTGGTATCAGTTTACTAATACCAGAAATTAATGAGGAACATGGAAAATAGTAGACAATAAATATATGGGTAGACAGGTGATGAGTGGAGAGAAAGAGAAAGAGAGAGAGAATATAGATGGCAGGAATACCATTTGGGGGCAAATATAATTATTTAGTTAATTGTTAAATAATGCCCAAACTAAAGTAATAATAGTAGAATAATGAGAACAGGAGAGATGAGAAAATTTTTTAAAAAGAAATCAATAGATCCTGTGAAATAGTGCAATGCTATAGCTAGAACATTAATTCTGTTGCCCAGATAACCACTGACTTAGGCAATAATTCCTTTTAAGCAGAAAGAAGGCACAGTAATACAAAAAGTTCAAAGATAAAGCTACTAAATTGTTTGTACAATGTATTCATAGTTTCTCAAACATGTCTCTGTTTTTACATCACACAGGAGCACACTCACATATACAACAAAACATTAATAATTACCTATTAAATTTGTATATATATAAACAAATTTTATCTCATTCACATAATCAAGCTACTAAAATCCTCAACACTTGCAGTTTCAACAATGAGTCTGTTGTTAGCCATTATTGAATGAGCAGTATTTATTGTACATTTATAACAATTTTGTGTTGTTTTCCTAATTTTACACTTTACAGGTGTAGATTTTGCCAATTCTCTTTAGACTGATCATGCTTTAAAAACAGGCACTGCATGGGCAGAGTGCCTCATGCCTGTAGTCCCAGCTCCTTGGGAGGCTGAGTTGGAAAGATCGCTTGAGCTCCAAGGTTGGAGGCCACGGTGATTTTTGATGGTGCCACGAAACTCCAGCCTTCGTGACAGAGTGAGACCCTGTCTCAAAAACAAAAAACAAAAAACAAACAATAGGTACACATATACATCGTTAATTACCAAAATCAATAACATGTATATTTAAAGGAAAGTTTAGGATGTGTCAAAAGAGTTTGAAGGATCTTAGATATAAAGGATATTTCTTTATAATGTAGAATCATGTAGAAATGAATTGAGTAAATGTAACAGTTTGAGAGAACAAAATCATTGGAGAATGGGAGATTAGTGGATTAGGTAAAAAAAGGGAACTGTCAAGAAAATTAAAGACAAGGAGGTGATAGATATCAGAGCAAAGAAGAGGAAGCTCTTAACAATCACTGAGAGCCAAGTACAAAGACTGGGTGTAGTTTAGAAAGAAAAGCAGAGAGGATTATAGGCAGCTCGAAAAAAAAAAGAGAGATAAACAAGAATGAGCAGAAGGCTGGTCTTGATTGGTGGTAATTTGAACACCCTGTAGAAGGATGTAAAGAATATGGGCTTATTGAGGAAAAAAAAAATTAAACATAAAAAATTAGTGAAAAGAAAAGAAGTAACCAAAGAGAGGTTAGTAAAATTAATGTTATTGTGTAGAAGTTATTGAGGGAAGCAAAGGAATGGGTGGTGTGCTTGAGAAATGATAACAGAACTCAGAAAAAGAAAATAAATCATTTAGAGAATTCAAGTACAACAAAACTCAAAAGGAGGACACAAATCCTTATGACACGTTTTCATATCACATTTCCAATTAGCAAATTTGTTTAATATATCTGAGTCCAGAACAAATACAGGCTTTCAACAGTGTCAGAACAAAAGTACCTGACCCTGACATGAAACAGGGGAACCTGCCTGTGCTCACAAATCAGATGGAAAAAACTAAATGATAGCCACAGGTTGGGAATAAGCATTAAAATTAAGGAAACTGTGGCAAAGATTTGGATAACGGGACATTTCTAGCATATTTGCTTGGCAGGGTCATCAAAATGTGGCAGTTTGGCCTTATTACCTCCCACCTCACCTTCCTTCCCTTTGAGGCTCTCTAACCTCCCAGGTTCCCTGCATTCTAAGAGCTCTATCTCTTTTCCCCAAGGCCTGCACTTGGAGTGATCTTCATAGATAATCTCCATTAAAATATTAGTTGATAACAGATTAATGTGTTTTGCGTTTAAACAGAAAACAGTTGTTGAAACCCTTTTAGAAACTAGACAAATGCATCAAGTACTGGTGTTCAAAAAAGGAACTGAAAGAAATTAACAATGTCGAAGGTGCTGGCCTTGGCCAGCCCCTTTCATGCCCATCTTTTTAAAAAAATTTAGGGTGTGGTGGCTCAGACCTGTAATCCCAGCAATCTGGGAGGCTAAGGCAGGCAGATCACTTGAGCTAGGATTTTAAGACCAGCATGGGCAACATGGCAAAACCCCATCTCTACAAAAAATAAAAAAAAAATTAGCCGGGCATGGTGTCATGTGCCTGTAGTCCCAGTTACTTGGGAGGCTGAGGTAGGAGGATTGTTTCAGCTGGGGAGGCTGAGGCTGCAGTGAGCTGTGATCGTGCCACTGCAACCTGGGAGACAGAGTGAGACCCTGTCTCAAAAAAAAAAAAAAAAAAGAAAGAGAAGAAAAAAAGAAATATATATGCCATGCCCTTCCAAAGGAATATTTTATATCCCTATAATGTAGAGGAATTCAAGGAGATTTTAATTAAATCTAAGATTTCTCATCCCTCATCACCCCACATTCCTGATTTGTTTATCATAAAATTAAGAGATATGCCCTTAGCTTATGGAATTATACATAGCAGGAAGAATTCTGACATGATGGACAGTTTTCTAGGAAGCAGGAAAAAATGACTAAAAGGGGGAGATGAGGTAGAATAGATCAATGTGGGTAGAGAGAATATACATTTTCCAGGCTAACAGCATTTTAGAAACTTAATGATTTTGAGGGTTTAGTTAACTGTCAAAATGTAGAGAATGGAAAATAATTGGAACAAACGGGAAAACAGCATAGCTGGTAGAAAAGCAAACAGGGATGAAATGGTCTTGTAATAATAATGTTTATGTTTTTTAAAATAACTTACTGACAGCAGAAACTGTAAAATGTTTCTCCCACTCCATTCTCTTCTTGCATACTTTGTGCCTCTTATCTGTTCACAAAGGCAGATAAGCTTGTTCCCATCACATGAGTAATTGAGTGTGAACATTATTTGAGCAAATAAGGCTTTCTACAAAAAAGGTGCCGTGTTGCTTATTGGTGGATACTATCACATACATACATACACACACACACAGCACATACACAAAATTCAGATAATAGTTTGTGAAATTGATTAGAGTATTTTATAAACACTCATGAATTAAATATCACAGAAGCTCCTCCTAACAATATCTAAAGAGAAACAACATAGTGAATCTACAAATCCTGAGATTTGACAAGTATATGTAAAACACTAATTTCAAATAGTGTAGTGACCTCTAAACATCAATTCTCCTCTATTTTCTACCTCTCCAATAACACATCTGATTTTTAAAAATAAACTACATATACATAATTATTAAATTGTTTGGAATTAAATGATCACTTTCTTAAAGATGTTTGTGAAGTTATAATCCTATATATTATTCTAAAATATTGCTCTCAAATGCAGTTTAGGTTGATTTTTTTTTCTGCTGCTAATATAGTTTCAATCTCTCCTATTTTTCCAGGACACTGTTTCTGATTCTTTCTTTCTCCTGCTTTTTTCCAATGTTGACTCCCTCTCCTTGAAGTAGTGTACCATCTTTCAATTATAAGGTTCTGTTTCTATCTTCTTCCCCTATTCTCTCAGTCTAACCCATGATCCTCTCTGGATCATCTATGTTTTGCTCTCTCAATATTAGGGAATTCCTAGTAGTTACAAGTAGGTTGCTGCAAAAGTAATTGTGGTTTTTGCCATTAAAAGTAATGACAATACCCCAATTACTTTTGCACCAACCTGATAACACTGCAAGCCGACTCTGGATTGTAATAGGCCACAGTAAGAAGGCAAAAGAGCAACCGCTAGGGAAAAAGGCCAAGCAGGTTAATAAGTTAACAGGATTGGTACTAAGATTTCCAGCCCTAAAATTATCTGAAGCCTTCACTCAATGGTATGTTTTATATTTGATGATTATCTACTTTGATAATTGCTCAAAGAATGCTTTTAAAAGAGAACACCAGCTGTGCTAAGTAGTTGATCAGGTGATTGTGTTAGTCTGTTTGCATTGCCAAGGAATATCTAAGACTGGATAATTTATAAAGAGAAGAGGTTTATTTGGCTTATGGTTCTGCAGGTTGTGCAAGCACGGCACCAGCATCTGCTTGGCTTCTGGTGAGGCCCCGAAAGCTTTTACTCATGGTGGAAGGCCAAGGGGGAGCAGATATGTCACATGGGAAGATAGGGAGCAAGAGAAGTACCAAACAACCAGCTCTCACCTGAACTCATTACCAAAGGGAGGACACCAAGGCATTCATGAGGGATCTGCCCCCAAAACCCTAACACCTCCCGCTAGGCCCATCTCCAACAATGGAGATCATATTTCAATATGCGATTCGAAGGGGACACACATCCAAACCATATCAGTGATGATGCACATGTTGCAATTTGTCTTTTCTGAATCTCAGTATTTGAGGAAAGTCAGAATGAGCCCTCTTATTGTGGTACCATTTATTAACTTTAATAATTGGGTGCTGGGTAATTATCCTCTTGAATCTTATACAAAAGTAGTTGATATGTCTCTTCTACAAACTGTTCTCTCAGCATTGCCTGCACACCCAGCCAAATTGTGTAGTATTAGGGCTCTAAGGACCTTAATATATGACAGAATCTTTCTTGGGTAGGAGTAATCTCACTTGACCAGAGGATACTTTACCAGTTTTCTAGGTATTCCATAACAAATACCACAAATTTTGTGGCTTAAAACAACAGAAATTTATTGTCTCATAGCTCTGGAGGCTAGAAGTCTAAAATCAAGAAGTCAGCAGGGCCATGCTACCACTGAAGGCTGTAGGGGAGGGTCCTTTCTTGCCCCTTCCTAGATTCTGGTGGTAGTTGGCTATCCTTGGGTTTCCTTGGCTTGTAGTAAAATAACTCTGATCTCTGTCTCTGTCTATTTATAGCCTTATTCCTATGTCTCTGTGTCTCTGTTTTTTATCCTTATAAGGACTCTAGCATTGGGATCAGGGTATCCTCTAATCAATACAACCTCATCTTAACTTGATTACATCTGCAAAGATCCTGTTTCCAAATAAGGTCACATTAGTAGGTATCAAGGTTAGGACTTCAGCGTATCTTTTTTGGTGACATAATTCAACTCATAACGAATTTCTTTCCTTTTTTTTTTCATTTGAAATCACAGTGATGAATTATCTAATATGATGTTACATACACTGTTGATGTTTAATTCACAGTATTTGATTTCACTTGCTATACTTATAATGCTTTTGAATATTAGTCATTTGGTAGTAATGGTAATAATAATCATCAGAGAGAAAGGCTATTCTGCTTTCATCTGTAAAACACAAGTTGAAATACATATTTTAGTAGAGGTCTTACAAGTTGCTCAAATAATAATTTCACTTTTATTTTAAATATATTTTTGGAAACACAACAACCCATGTATGAATGTTACAAAAAGTTGCACTGAACTCTGCTAAAATATCTGGGAGTTAGTTATTATCTTCAAATGAATTAAGACTGCTTTTAAACAAAGTAATGTAACTCAGATTTCCCTTGAATGGAGAGCGGATGTAAGATCTGAATATTCAATAACCAATGAGTAGAAAGGGTAAACCTCTCTTTTGTTTGTTTCCGTTAATTATGCTAATTAAAAGTAGAACTCCCACCATTAAAATTACCTGCAGCTGTATTGTGGTTGTTGCTATTGTTGGTGTACACTGAAAATGCTCCAACAGAGGGCACCAAGAATTGCTTGCGATCAGCACGCCCACTCAGTTCTGTCACTTTGGAAGATTGCAGACAGCATAACTAATAAAGTTATTGTGCTCTTGTGTGAGAATAATAGCATGTTTGAAGACTGTGTATTAACCCTGTTGTAAAGTATTGATTGTACTCCATAGTAAAGGAAATGAAAGCACAAAGATAAAGTGTTTTTAATTCTTACCCTGTTTGCTCTTACTTGTTTTATTCCATTTCAATTTACACCTATATTCAAGAACACTAAAAATGTATCACCCGGCCTCAAAGGCAGTTTTATTTTTTATACACAGTTTTGTAACAATTTGATGCTTTGAAGAACAGATGTATAATCTAACTTAAAAAGTGATGAATAAGAAAGATCGTCCAATCTCAAATAGCTGTGAACTCAATTTGCTGTTTACTATTATAGAGAAAAAAGAAGAGAGGGAGAAGGAGGATGGGAGGAAGAGAAGAGGGAGAGAAAGACAGAAAAGGAAGAGAAGAGAGAAAACCAGTAATGGGGAACATTGTTATTTCGTTTTACTGTTTGTTAAGATTTTTATTTATTGTGCCGTAACCGTACTAAGTTATAACTCTGATTGTAAACGCCTACAGAATATAGGAATAAACAAACAATAAATACTTCCAAAATCCCAAGTGTGAAGTTAGAAGTTTTTATGTGATAATCCTCATCAAAGACTATTAATGCTAATAATATGTTCACGAATATGAATATTGGTGCAAACCAGCATCCCTTGTATATAAAGAGAAAGTTCTTTGAAAGGTGGGTAGTATGAGAAGCAGGAGTAATGAAACTTATTGGATTTTCATAATTGAAAATGGAAAATTTTTGAAATTTATGCTTCAAACTATAGAATTTATATTTTTAACACCACACTACTCCC
Organism: Pongo pygmaeus; assembly: GCF_028885625.2. Lineage (NCBI taxonomy): Eukaryota > Metazoa > Chordata > Mammalia > Primates > Hominidae > Pongo > Pongo pygmaeus. The sequence continues at coordinate 128,808,580 of NC_072378.2, read as the reverse complement.
TTGTTACCTTATTATATATAAAAATGAAATATACCTGAAAATAAATAATATGTACACATTAAGTGCCTCTATATTCAAAATGTCTGCAGAGTATAGCTCAAGAATATTGATGTGTAAAAATAAATTGAATTCCTAGTAAATGTAAAGAATGTACAAAGTTTAAAATTGCAAAGTTTTTTTTAATGAAAAAATTATGACAGGATAATGCACCACATAGGCAGATGATGGATATTTCACACATTATTTATTAGATATAAACTAATATTTTAAAATCAGATAAAATTATCCTTTATTGCTAATGAACATCATTTAAAATCATCCTTTTATGGTGATCTAGTAAATATAAAATCACTCACCTTTTCTGAACCACTTCTTTTAAAAGCAGAGTTTCTGTAATTGCATTCCCATACCTCTCTCTTTCTTTCTCTCACTCTCTTTCTCTCTCTCTATCTCTTGTCCTTCTCTCTCTCTCTTTGAAGACATATCTGTAAAGACACTTGGCATCTCATCAGCAAAAACAGCAGCTGGAGAAAGGCCTTCCTACGTGCTCTGTCAAAGGAATTGCAAGTTTAGGTGGGGTTTTAATAGAAATCAAGGATTTACTGACATAACGTAGATTGCATGCTTTCATTCTATTATCTGTGCCTTTCTCTTTTAATGGAAATGAAATCAATTATAGAGCAGAAAAGATCAAGCTTTTCATTGAAAGTCCTGTATTATAGTCCATGAAGAGATAAAAACTGACAAATACATATATAAGGTAGGCATTTACACATCAGATGACACTAGTTCAACTTAATTTCTATTTTTAAATTTTGCAGGAAACAAAGTAATGCAACTCAGGTTCTATGAAAGCTGACCCAAGCTAACAAATCAGCAATATCATACATAAGTCAGGGGACTTTTCAAAATAATTATTATTACAATTAACATTTTCTTAGAACTACTAAAAGTTATCTGGCTTTTTTACATTTCTTTTCTGTTTTCCTTTCTTCTTTCTTTCTCTTTTTTCTTTGTCTTTCTTTCTTTTTTTCTCTTTCTTTCTTTCTTTTCTTCTTTCTTTCTTTCTTCTTTCTTTCCTTCTTTCTTTTTGAAACAAGGTCTCACTCTCTCACAGGCTGAACTGCAGTGGCCTTATCACAGCTCATGGCAGCCTGACAGTCTTGGCGCAAGTGATCCTCCTACCTTGGCCTTCCAAACAACTGGGATTATAGGCATGAGCCACTGCTCCTGGCTTTTATGTTTCTAATTTGGTTAATAAGTTATTTATTTCATAAATACATCCATAATTTGGACTTTAAAAAATACAAACTAGACAAACATTCCCTGAATCTAGCCCTGAAGATTTCTTTCCAAAGTGCTGAGAGTTCCTCAATATGCAAGTACTCTACAGACATCCTGCATGCATCAAATATAAACAACAGTTCAGCACATTAAGAATCAAACCTATAACCAGAAAGAGAACTGTAAAAATATCATACTTGATAGAGCTCTGTTGAATATATGGGAAGTGGGCATTGCAAGGCAATCAATTTACTTGTGCTTTATTCAGGACTAATTATAGGATATAGAAATATATAGAGAGAGCTTGTCTTATCTGTCAAAGTCAGCATTCATATTAAAATAACTTTTTAAAGTTTTAAATTAAATCATATTCCTTGTGGTAATTTTAGGAAACAGGTTTCACTCAAGCATGGTAGATTGAACTCTTCCATTTACTTCCACTCCCCTTAGAAATGAAAGTAATAGAAAATAACGCTAATAAATGAATAAAAGCATAAGGACAAGAGAATTAGAGAGAAGATAACTGTGGGCAAGAGATTTGAAGAAATTCTAACATTTTCTTAGAACTACTGGTAGTTATCTGGCAAGAGATGTGAAAAGCAGGTGGAAGAGTAGTAATCAAATTGTCAGAGCAAGATGAAATCTAAGACCTACAAAGGAGAATACTAAAAAGGAGCTAGCTGATTCACCCTTCAGAATCCCAGAATCCCAGAAAGTACTGGTGCAGTCCACAGATTACTGCCTCCACGGCAGCAGAAAACTTTAGGTTTAGTCATTGAAATGAAGGCTTTGGATGAAAAATGAAATCAATTAAATGAAAGGCTAAATGCTGAATAGTTCTAACTCCCACCTCACTAACCACCCATTCTTCCATTACCAGTGTCCAAGAACGACAGCATTAAATCCCAACACATTTGAGGAAAAACCTCCAACATTTAACACAGAGAACAAAACACAAAGTTTGACCATTTACCCTCTCACCAGGAGCATATGGTAATGCCTGTTTTTTCCATGCCCTCTTCAATTTTGGATATTTGTAATTATTTAAAATGGTTTTTCTTTCAAGAGTTGAAAAATACCTTATTTCACAAATGTTAATTTTGTAGATTATTAATGACTTGGGGCACTTTTTGTTTTTATTATTTGTATTTCTTACTCCCTGATTTGCTTTTTAAATGCTCCTTGTCCCTTTTTACAAGTGGATTAGTCATCTTTCCAATAGATTTCCCAAAACTTTGAGAATTCTGTAATGGGTATACTTGGTATATCCTTCATAATAAAAATCATAGTATCAAAAACTAACTCTACATAGTCCTACAAAGTATTCTTACTATTAGTTTTTTAGAACAAGAATTGAGGCAGAGTGTTTATGTCAATCATCCAAAGCCTAATAAGCAATAAAGTGGCACAGGTGGGATCTGAACCCAGTTGATTTGGCTCCAGTCTCTGCTTTTAGTACCTTGCATTCTCTGAAATATGAGTTATTTGTCTTATTCTCCAATCTGTTGTTTGTTTTCTCAACTTCGATACTGGCAAATTAGTTGGTTTATTGCTGTTTGGACAACTAATTTTTTGGTATTCAAATTTGTCCATCAAATGTCTGAAGTTGTTTTTCTTGTGGGTACTGCTAAAAGGAAAAAAACCCAGCAATTTCCCACACCAACACTATATCAAACATTTTCTTATATTCCTCCAAATAATGTTATAATTTGATGCATTTCAAATTTATTTTTATGTATATTTTACTTTTTAATATAGCCCATTTTTCAATATCATTTATTAGATAATTTAGCCCTTCCTCACTGGGCTTAAAATGTATTTTTTTCCTATGTTCTATGTAAATGTTTACTTATATTTTCACTTTTGGTCTCAGTGAAAATAATTTTAAAACTCAGGAGGTTAAAACCTACAAACCTTTTATGAAGAAAATTCAACAAGCCTATACTCTTGCCAACATGACAAATAGCAGAAATAAACTTACTGTCTCTATCTTTAAAAAACTTTTTAAAATTTTGAGATAATTATGGATTCACAGGAAGTTGCAAAGAGAGTACAGTGAGATCCCGTGCACCATTCACATAATTCCCTCGTGGTTACTTCTAACACAACGGTAGTACAGTATCAACTAGGAACTTGACATTGGTGTAAAGTGTGTGTACATGTCTATGCCATTTTATTGTATATGTAGATTCATGTAATCACCATTTAATCAAGATACAGAACTATTTCCTCACTTTAAAGATTTCCCTCCTGCATTCCCTTAATAGTCACATTCACTTCCTTCTCCTTACCATCCGTAGTCCTTGGTAACCATTAATTTAATTTTTACTTCTATAATTCTTCATTTTGAGAATGTTAGATAAATGGGACCATGTGCTATGTGACCTTTGAGTTTGGCTCTTTAAACTTAGCATAATATTTCTGGGACTCATCTAGAGTGTCATATGCATCTATGGTTTATTCATTTTTATTTCTGAGGAATATTCTGTGAAATGGATATACCACAATGTGTTTAACCATTCAACTATTGAGAGACATTTTGGTTGTTTCCAGTTTGGGGCTATTACAAATAAAGCTGCTGTAAACAATCATGTAGAGGGTCTATGTGCACATAATTTTCATTTCTTTGGGATAAATGCCCGGGAGTGCAATTACTAGAATGTATGATAAGTGCATATAGTTTTTCAATAAGCTGTCAAACATTTTTTGACAATGCTTCAGTAACATTTGTGAAAAAGACTATCATTCCTTCATTTAATTGTTTTTGCATTTTTATAAAAAATCGTTTGGCCATACTTGTTAGGGCTATGCATGGATTCTCAATTCTATGCTATTGATATATATGTCTGTCCCTCTGCTAACACTACACAGTCTTGATTAATGTAGTTATATATATATCTCGAAATTGGGAAAAGAGATTTCTCCCATTTTATCCTCTTTTTTTCTCAAAATTGTTTTAGCTTCTTTGCCTCTCCATATGAATTTAGAATAATCTTGTCTTCAAAAGCAAATCCTGATAGGACAGGATTTTGATGGGAATTGTGTTGTATTTGAACATCTGTTTGGGAGAATTAATGTCTATACTGTGTTAAGACTCAATCCATGAACAGATTATATCTCTCCATTTATTTAGAACTTTAAAAATGTCTTCTCTTCATTTTGTAGTTTTTGGCATACAAGTCCTGTTCATGTTTTGTTATGTTTATACCTAATATTTTTAGTGATTGTAAATGATGGATTTCTAATTTCGGTGTCCATATAGTCATCATTTCATCTTTTCACGTAGAACATCATAGCATCTGCGAATATGAAAAATTTATTTATTCATTTTTTATTTGTATGTTTTAAATTTCCTCTTCTTTTTGATGGAGTCTAGCTCTGTCGCCCAGGCTGGAGAGCAGTGGCGCGATCTCGGCTCACTGCAAGCTCCGCCTCCCGGGTCCATGCCATTCTCCTGCCTCAGCCTCCTGAGTAGTTGGGACTACAGGCGCCCGCCACCACGCCCAGCTAATTTTTTGTATTTTTAATAGAGACGGGATGGTCTCGATCTACTGACCTCGTGATCCGCCCGCCTCGGCCTTCCAGAGGGCTGGGATTACAGGCGTGAGCCACCGCGCCTGGCCGCTGAATTTCCTTTTCTTAATATATTGACCCGGCTAGAACTTCCAGCACCATATTCAATAGCAATGGTGAGAGAAAACATAATTGCCTTGTTGCTAATTTTAGGAGAAAAGCATTCAGTTTTTCACCCATTAAATATGATGTTTGTTATAGGTCTTCTGTGGATGTCTTTTTATCGATTTGAAGATGTTCCTTTGTACTCTAACTTTTCAGAGACTTTTCATAATGAATAGGTGTTAAATGTTGTTAAATATTTACTGTATCAATTGATAAAATTGCATGATATTTCTTCGTAGCCTGTCAATATTGTCAAATGGATTGCTCTCTTCAAAGAACTAGATTTTTCTGCACTTATTTTTTCTATTATTTTTGTATTTTTAATTTCATTGGTTTATGTTCTTGTCATTATTATTTTTTATTTTTTCTTATTTCCTTCCTTTTGCTTGCTTTGAGCAAATTTTTTCTTCTTTTTCTAGGTTCTTGAGGTAGAAGCTTAGATTATTAATTTGAGGCTTTTTCTTTTTTTCTAATACCATCATCACTAAGTATCCACAGGAGATTGTTTCCAGGACCCCCTGTAGATACCCAAATCCATAGATACTCAAGTCCCTTTTATAAAATGGTATAGTATTTGCATATAACATACGCACATTCTCCCAAATCCTTTAAATCATTTATAGATTACTGACAATACAAAATATAATGTAAATGCTATGTAAATGTTATACTGTATTGTTTAGGAAATAATGACAAGAAAAAAAAGTCTGTACATGTTCATTACAGATACAACCATCCTTTTCTTCCCCGCCAAATAGTTTGGATCCAAGGTTGGTTGAATCCATAGATTTGGAACCCATGAATATGAAGGGCAGGCTGTACCTGCATAAGCATTTATTGCTATAAATTTCCCTCTTAACACTGCTTTACCTGTGTCCCATGCATTTTGAAATGTTGTGTTTTTTATTTTCATTCAGTTCAATGTATTTTTAATTTCCCATGAGACTTATCTTCAACTCATGAGTTATTTAGAATGTGTGTTGTTTAGTTTCAAGTTTTTGAAGGTTTTCTTATAATCTCTTTTGTAATTAATTTCTAGTTTGAGTTGGTTGTTGTTGGAGAACATACTCTATATGGTTTCAATTATTTTTAATTTGTTGAGGTTTGTTTTATGGCTCAGCATATGGCATATTTTGGTATATGTTCTGTGGCATTTGTAAAAAGTGTATATTCTGCTATTGTTGTGTAGAATGACCTATAAATCTCAATTTGATCTTACTGATTGTGTTGTCGAGTTTTTCCAAATCCCACCTAGTTTTTCTATAAGTTATTGATAGAGGGGGTCAAAAACTCCAAATTTAATTATGGTTATGTATTTCCTTTCAGTTCTATGAGTATTTGCTTCACATATTTTGCAGCTCACTCTTCAGTGCATTAAGATTCTTGTGTCTTTTGGTAGATTGACCGTTTTATCATTACATGATGTTCTCCTCCATCTCTAGTAACTTTCTTTGCTCTGAAGTCTATCTGATGTTAATACAGTTACTCTTGCTTTTTAAAAAATTGATTTATATGGAATTTTTTTTCTATCCTTTTTTTCAAGCCACCTGTATCATTGTATTTGAAATGAGTTTCTTGTAGACAGTATAGTTAGGCCATATCTTTTTATGTATTCTGCCAATATCTGTCCTCTGTGTATGTATATAACTTAAATTTCATGTAATTATCAATATAATAGGGTTTAAGCCGGCCATTTTAGTTTTTGTTTTCTTTTTATTCTCTCTTTCATTTCTCTGTTTTCTTTTCCTATTTCTGCAGATTACTTGAACATTTTTTAAAAATCGATTTTGATTTATATATGATATTTTTCAGGGTATTTCTTTATTCATTTTTCTCAGTGACCATGATAGGTATCACATTATATATTCATAACTTATCACAGCTTACTAGTGTTGATATTTCATTTGACTGAGTGAAGTGTAGAAACTTTATCTCTCTTAACAACCCTTCACCCATTTATAATATATTTGTCTTAAATATTTTCCCTACATACATTTGGAACCACATCAGGCAGTATGATAATTACTGCTTCAACTGTCAAACACAATTTAAAAACTCAAGAGGAGAAGAAAAATTATTACAATTAAACATTCTCTGTACATTGTTCTTTCTTCCTTGCTAATATTTTAAGATTTGTCATTTTTCATTTCCTTCCTGTTAGGAAGGTTCTGTTAGCCATTATTTGGGCATAAGTCTCCTGGAAAAAAAAATCTTAGTTTTTCTTTATCTGAGCATGACCTTATTTCCACTTTATCCTTGAAGGATATTTTTGCTGAATACAGAATTTCTGGTCGACAATCCTCTTCTTTAACACTTGAAAAATGTTGTGTTACTTCCTGTGGTTTTCATGGTTTCTGAAGATAAATCTACTCTTGTTTGAATTTTTTTCCCTACAGTTAAGCTATAATTTCTTTCTCTCTGCCTTCAAAAATTTTTCTTTTTTCTTTAGTTTTCCTATGTTTGACACTGATGTGGCTTTGTCTGAATTTCTTTGGGTTTGTCCTTGTCAGATTTCACTCATCTTCTTGGGTCACCTATGTCTACTTTAAAAATTAAATTTATAGTCAAAAACTTTCTGACAAAGAAAGCATAAGTCCTTGATGGCTTCACTGGTGAATTCCATCAAACCTTTAATGAAGACATAATATCAATTGTCAGAAGAATAGCTAATGGATGCTGGGCTTAATACTTAAGTGATGGGATAATCTATGCAGCAAACCACCATGGCACACATTTACCTATGTGACAAACCCATATATCCTGTACATGTACCCTTGAACTTAAAACAAAAGTGAAGAAAAAAAATCAATTGTCCACAGATTCTCCTAGAAAATTGAAGAAGGAATACTTTCCAAGTCATTCTATTCTAGCAATACTATGGAAATAACAGCCAGATAAATATTTATGATAGACATAGATAAAATAATTCTTAATCAATGTTAGTGAAATTGAAATCAATAACATGTAAATAAATTAATGTAATTCACTATATTAACAGACTAAAAATGAAAAACTCTGTGAACATCTCAATAAATACAAAAAAAAAGCATTTGCCAAAATCCAACATCCATTCCTGATAAAACCTCTCAATTAACTTGGAAGAGAAGGGAAAGTTTTGCTGGGGGCAGTAGTGCAAGCCTGTAATCCCAGCTACTCGAGAGGTTAAGGCAGGAGGATAGCTTGAGCCCAGGAGTTTGAGGCTAGCCTGGGCAACATAACAAGACCCTGTTCCTCACCCCCAAAAAGAGAAAAATCTTCTGATGGTGGCTACAATGTACAATTAACCTACAGCTACTTAAAGTAAAACATTGAATGTTTTCTGATTTAAATATAAAATGATAACACTATACTAAATGGAGAGAGACAGAATTCCTTCTTCCTAAGATCAGAAACAAGGCTATGATGTTTCTTCTCATTGCTTCTATTCAATATTATACTGAAGATTTTAGTTAGAAATGTAATGCACAAAAAATTAAAGGCATCCAGTATGGAAAGGAAAAAGTACAATTATCTTTATACTCAGGTGATGTGGTCATATGGAAGAAATATTTTGAAATTTATTCTAAAATCTAGTAGAACTAATAAGTTAGATTAGCAAGTATTTGGTATACAAGTTCAATATACATAAACAATTGTTTTTCTATATGCTAATAATGAACAATCAGAAGTTGAAGTTGTAAAATACCATGTACAATAAGATGAAATATAAAAAAGAATAAGGAATACGTTTGACAAAAGTCATGCAAGACCTGTACACTGAAAACTTCAAAATATTGCTGAGTGAAATTAAAGATCTACACAAATGAAAAGATATACTATGTTAATGGATCAGAAGCTTAATATTATTAAGATGTCAATACTCGCCACATCTAGATACAGATTCATTGCAATTCTAATAAAAGGTACAGCAGTCTTTGCTTTGTCAAAATTGACAAATTGATTCTAAAATTTATCTGGAAATTCACAGAACCTGGAATAGTCAAAACAATTTTGAGAAAGAAGAACAAAGTTGGGAGAATTGTATCACCTGATTTCCAGACAATATAAATATATAATAATCAAGACAGTGAGATAAAGATAGAAAAATAGATCAAAGGAAGAGAATATAGAGTCTGCAAATAAATACACATAGATATGACCAATTGTGTTTTGGCAAACATGCGAAAGGAATTTACTGGAGAAAGTATACACTAGTCCCCCTTTATCCACAGGAGATACATTTCAAAACTCCAAGTGGATGCCTGAATCCATGGACAGCGCCAAACCCAATATATACTGTTTTTTCCTATATGTACGTACCTATAATGAAGTTTTAATTTATAAATTAGGCAAAGTAAGAAATTAACAACAATAATGAATAATAACATAGAACAATTATAACAATATACTGTAATAAAATTCATGTGAATGTGGTCTCTATCTCTCTCAAAATATCCTATTATACCATACTCACCTGTTTTTGGAACTTGGTTTACTGTGGGTAACTGAAACCTCAGAAAACAAAAGTGTGGATAAGGGGGTATTACTGTACTCTGTTCATCAAATGGTGTTGAAACAATTGGATACCCATATGATATTATAAGTTAACCCCAATCCACACCTCATCCCATATATGAAAAGAAAATCACAGGCCTACATATAAAACCCAAAAGTATAAAAATTCTAAAGAGACATGGTAGAAAATTTGTGACAATGGGTTAGACAAAGATTTCTCAGATTCAACACTGAAAGCATCATCCATAAAGCAAAACAAAAAAATTAAAAATGGGAGTTTATCAAATTAAAAACTTCTGCTCTTCAAATGGCACTGTTAAGAGAATGAAAAGACAAATCAAAGACTTCAAGAAAACATTTGCATATTATATATTTAATAAAGGGCTTCTATACAGAATATACAGTCATCAAATCTCATAAATAAGGAAACAACAACCATATTAAAAATAGACGTAAGCAAAATAAGTCTGGAACATCTTTTATACAAGAAAGGAAGAAGGTGCTCAAAAACAAAACACAATCTTTTATTGATGGAATTGTGTCAAAGAAATACAGGAACCAACTGAAAGAGCTCCAAGTAGTCAGAGCTGGAACAATTTGAGTATTAACAACAACAACAAATTAGATTATTTAAAGAAATATAATCCAGGGTGTAAAATAAAATTTTATCTATCAGTTTCTATTGATATGAATAAACGATCAAATAAATAATAGAGGAAAAGAGACGACAACACTCCTGGGGAGAAGAATTCCAAATAATTTATGTAATTACTTCACCCTCAGGGAGGGAGAGCATAACTTCTCATTCATTAGATGTGGGATACACATAGTGACTTCTTTACAAGAAGAACATTATGGAAAGAAAAAACGAGAAGAGTAACTTTACAGTGGACAAACTTGACAAATACTACCTTAATTGAGTGATCAAGGTTCATATTGACAGCGATAAGTCAAACAGATAGTATAAATTCTTAATATGATATGATGAAAATGGAACTTTGCCATTGTGGTCTTCCTCCCAAACGACTGTAATCCCAGTATAACTATTAGAAAAATACCAGACAAACTCAATTAGAGAAGCATTCTACAAAACACCTGATCTGTATTTCTCAAAACTTGCCAGGGCCATCATCACCAAAAACAGAGTCTGAGAAGCTGTTACAGACAAGGGGAGCCTATGGAGAAACAACTAAGTGTAATATGGTATCCCAGATGGGATCCTGAAAACAATATAGAAAATCAGGTAAAAACTAAAGAAATACGAATAGAGTATAGATTTTGGCTAATGATAAAATATCAATATTGATTCATTAATTAGAACAAATGTACCATAGTAATGTAAGATGTTAAAGAAAACTAGGTGCAGGATATATGAGAATTCTTTGTACTATATTCTCAGTTTTTCTGTAAATCTAAAACTATTCTAAAAAATAAAGTGTATTTTTAAGGAACGGGTATAAAATGTGAATAGACACGTCTCCAAAAAAAGGTACATAGATGAAAAACAGTCACATAAAAAGATCCACACATCATTAGTCATTAGAAAAACATAAATAAAAACTATAATTAGATACTACTATATACTTAATTGAATGTCCCCAACTAAAAGGCTGACCATACCAAATGTTGTTGAAGATGTAGACTAACTGGAAGTTTCATAGACTCCTCATGGGAATGCAAAATGGTCTAACTGCTTTGAAAAGCAGTGTGGCAGGCTCTTGGAAAGTTAAATATACATCTACCATGTGATACATCTGTTCTACTCCAAGATATTTACTTAAATGTGTGTCCTTATATAGAAATGTTCACAGTAGTTTTATTTGTAATATTAAAAACTGAATATACCCTAATTGATTCATGAATAAGTACATGGATAAAGAAATTGTGGCATATCCATACAATGTAATACCACCCAGCATCACAAAGAAATAAATTCCCAGTGCACTCAATGCATGGATGGATCTCAAAATAATTATACCAAATGAAGTCAGTAAAAAACCAGAAGTATACACTGTGTGATTCCATTTTCATAAAATTCTAGAAAATGCAAAGTATTCTATAGTGGACAGAAAGCAGATCAGTAGCTGCCTGAGGACAAGATGTGGAAAAGAGCCAGGAGGGATGGGAGAATCAAGATTCTGAATCTTGAATAAACTTTTGGGGGTGATAAATATGTTCATGATCTTGATTGTGTTGATGTTTTCACAGGTGTATACATATGTCAACATTTCTGAAATTGCTAACTTTAAATTTGTGCAGTTTATTGAGCAATATTTTATCATTTCTCTGAGTTAATTTGGAAATTATACCAAGATAGAAAGGTTCTCTTTCAAATTCCTATTTTTTCCATCCATACCAAATGTTATTAACACATGATCTCCGTTTGCTTAATTGATATAATCATATTATCACTGGATCCAGGGCTATTCTTATAACATTTCCATAATAAAGACAAAAGTTCATTACAACTGTTTTAAATAGGGCAATATTTATGTACGTTTAACTTCCATGTGGGAAAAAAGCATTGTATTTCAAGAGAAGGGCTCCATATGCATCTAAGTTCCTTAAAGATAATACTCATTTGAGGGAAGGAAGGGAGAATGAAAGAGAGGGAGGGAGGGAGGAAGGGAGAAAGGAAGGAAGGAAGGGAGAATGAAAGAGAGGGAGGGAGGGAGGAAGGAAGGAAAGAAGGAAGAGAGGAAGGAAGGAAAGAAGGAAGGAAGGAAGGAAGGAAGGAAGGAAGGAAAGAAGGAAGGAAGGGAGGCAGGGAGGGGGGAGAATGAAAGGGAGGGAGGGAGAATGAAAGGGAGGGAGGGAGGGAGGGAGAATGAAAGGGAGGGAGGCAAGGAGAGAGGGAGGAAGCAAAGAAAGGAGGAAGGGAGGGAAGGAAGGAGGGAAGGAAGGAAGGAAGGAGGGAAGGAAGGAAGGAAGGAAGGAAGGAGAGCTCTAATATATAGATCCAAAAACTTACTTTATTGCAGTAATAACTTGACTTCTGAAATACTATATGTGGAAAACATAAAATGTTTTCTTTTATGATCAAAGAAAGGAAATATAAATGCTCTAGATATGTATGAGGTATGGTCCTAAATAGGAGTTAAATGGACCGGGACAGTAAACAATTACATGATTCACAGAGCAGGATGGCAAAGCAGTAAGGGCCATCTATCAAAAACTTTAAGAACAGCTGGATTATGGTAGAAAAGCACGGGACTTTTAGCAGTTAGTATACAGTGACAGGCATCTGCTGTTTGAGATGTGTTGATAAAATCAAACTCGTACATTTAGCATCCTGTTTCCTTCAGTGATAAGCAATCTTATCTTTTTGTTTGTTTTCAAATGGATACTCCTGTTTAGTATCTGGTGTTTGCCCTTCCTCTCTAACAGAAATAACTTCAATTCTACTTCTAATAATTCACAAGATGTCCTGAATTATTAACTCTTGATCAATTTCTAAGCACAGCTGACTTAATGAAATTAAAATTACTGAATCTTTAAAAATAGAAATAAAGAAAAAAAGTTGAGTTGAAACAAGAGCAATTCTAAAGGAAATCCAAATCTACAATCTCTCCTGCACTCCATGGGTCTAGATGTGTATAAAAGTTAAGAACTTTTAGGATTTTAAAACAGTGTTGTACACATACTGTAGATTATATACATCCACTGTTACCCATAACTATGCAAAATAAGAGATTAGAAATAACCTACTGTTTAGCCGTGGCAGGTTTACCATCAAATGAGTTTCAGAAAAACTTTTAGTATTCATATCATTTTGGATTACAAATTTGCAAATAAGGCTTTGTGAACCTATAATTTTAATACCTTAAGAAGAGAAGAAAGCCATAGCATAAAACTGGAAAAGTTTAAACCTTTTTTGAAAATGTATGCATTTTAACAGATTCTTTTAACTTTAAAACTTCTAATAATATGGAATTATGGCTAAGAGTTTTACTATCATCTTTCCATTTTTTTTTCCAGCATTTTTCCAGAATGGCCATGTAGTTTCTGAAAAGTGTAGCCATGGATTTATGAAACCAATGTTTATATTTTGTACATTTTATTATTATTTATTTTTTATTTTTTAGAGACATGGTCTCACTATGTTGTCCAGACTGGCCTGAAACTCCTGTGCTCAGATAATCCACCTGTTTCAGTCTCACAAGTAGTTGGGACTATGGGCATATGCTACCATTCCTGGTTACTTTGTGCATTTTAAACTAACAATTATAATCAAATAACACCTGGCCTAGTTAGTGGTTTGAAGGGGAACCAGACAACAAAGAATATAGATGAATTAGTGTCTGTCTACCAGCACTGCTATTTTTAGAGAAAACCTTTCAAGAATTATGAATAGTGGTATGTTAGGCAGAATTATAAGAAATGTAATATAACATTTCAGATAGTATATTTAAGAATACTTTTATGTATACTTTCTACACTACATTTAATATAGCATATTATGTTTCTTTTACATTGGAATCTCCTTTTGATGCTGTGATTAGGGTCTGTGTAGGACAACCTTATAGATAAGACTATTATACTGAAATCTTTTAGGTCTAAAACTTAGTACATTGTATTGAGGCCCAACTGCCTTCTGTTCTGTCAGAAACTTGTTAATAAAATAAATAAGAAAGAAATCCAAGTGTTTTTCATTCTGATGAATAATGTACCAGACATTTCTATGTGTGATGGTAGAAATTGTTAGCCCAAGTTTCCCTTAAATTAAAATATGTACCTGTGTTTTCAATAGTTTGACTTAATTTTAGCATGGTTTTCATATGTAATATTGTTTTTTTTAAAAAAAGGATAACAAAGAAATATTGGGTACACAAAGTAGTCTGAGTGTCCAGGCACGGTGCCTTACACCTGTAATCTCAGTACTTTGAGAGGTCGAAGAGGGTGGATCACTTGAGGCCAGGAGTTTGAGACCAGCCTGGCCAACATCATGGTAAAAGCCAGTTTCTACCAAAAATACAAAAATTAGCTGGGCATGGTGGCGCAGGCCTGTAATCCCAGCTATTCGGGTTGCTGAGGCATGAGAATTGCTTGAACCCAGGCAAGAGAATCGCTTTGAACCCAGGAGGCAAAGGTTGCAGTGAGCCAGAGATCGGGTATTTATAAAGGTAAGGTGTTTTTAGAATGTTGCGTTCCTATTTCTACTTCTCAGCAAATAAGAACTCATGATATCCTGTGAATCATCTAATAACCAGATCTTTCTCCTCATTTTGTTAACATTCTTTCCCTCAAATTTCAAAATATTTACCCATATGAAGAGACAAAATAATTATGATTCACTTCAAAATGTAGTAGACAAACACCTTTCTCCCAAGCATCATTACCTAAGTATTAATAGTTGGGGTGGAGAAAGGAAGAGAGGGCACGGTGGCTCACGCCTGTAATCCCAGCACTTTTGGAGGCCAAGGCGGGCAGATTACGTGAGGTCAGGAGTTCGAGACCAGCCTGACCAACATGGAGAAACCCCGTCTCTACTAAAAATACAAAATTAGCCGGGAGTGGTGGCACATGCCTGTAGTCCCAGCTACTTGGGAGGGTGAGGCAGGGAGAATTGCTTGAACCTGGGAGGCGGAGGTTGCAGTGAGCCGAGATTGTGCCATTGCACTCCAGCCTGGGCAATAAGAGCGAAACTCCGTCTCAAGAAAGAAAAAAAAAAGGAAGGATTACTATTAAAACCACAGCAACAATAAAACAACTTTGTTCCAGGCCCCATGTTATTATATTATCAGTATAATATTACTATTATTTAATCTTCATCACCATTCCTCAGATGTGTACTCTTAAATATTTTGCAGATAAGTTTAAGAAATGTAGCCAGGTTACAGTCATGCACAGTTTCTCTGTCTCTGGATTGGCAGCTTTTTCTTTGTATCAAACTACTTTCTTTTTTCTTTATTCTGTAAAATATTAAGGGTATAGAGTCATCTAGATATTTTTCTTAGGCGATTGGTAGAATTCTCAGCTAAATTCTCCACTAAAAGCTCAAAGTATACAGATACTCCCTAAAAGTTTCAGACAACAAGCCTATCTGATTATTTCAGAGCTGTACGAAGTAGAGTACAGGAAGTTGAATGAGGAGCTCAAACACTTTATCTGTGTGATTGTCTACACACAGCCAGCCTTCTAAGTGGATTTTAGCTTTAAATATTCCCTAATCTGCAATCTGGGGTTCTTGATGTCCATCACCTTTCTGTCTCCCTGTTAGTCTGGGGCTTTCTGAGACTGAATGAAGTTGGAAATGCTTAGGAAGCAGAGTCTCTGAAATATTATTATGCCCTATTGCAACCTATATTTCTGTCTCTTTGGCCTGAATGTTCAGGCAACTGCAAGTAGTGCCCAGATGTTTTGGGACATTTGATTAGCAGGAGTTATTCCTCAGAAAGTGTGAGGGATTTATTTTGAGATGTGTGCTGTTACTCTGACTGCTGCTGTAAAGCTGTGGGTTGTTCTTTCCTTTTTGCCATAGGAGTACTTTATAATTTCAGTCAGATTCTCTCTGCATGAAATAATGTACTTTAATGTAGATTTCCTGCAGCAATCCTCAAATACTTCTCTGTGGGATTTTATGTTTCAACCAATTCAATGTACTCATATCACTTTTAAATTCATTTTTACTTACATTTTTATAATGTTCACCCTGACTAGTAATTTTAGCCTTACCATAGATATTTTTTGTCATGTTCTCTCTAAATCTTAAAGTCCCAGAACTCTGAACCATAAGGCAAAAAGTGCTCTTTTTCTTGGACCCTAATTCTAATATGGAATACAAGACTTAGATCATAAAAAATCAAAATGAAAATTTTCTTCAATGTTAACATAATTAGATTGGCTTAAAAATCAAACAGACTACTTTTTGCTAACTTGCTTTACAGTCTGGCTGGGGGTAGAACAATATTCTGATTTGGGTATAAGCTACGTACATATATTTTTCCAATTCCTGGACTGGTTCTTTCGGTTTAAGCTTTTAAATTCTGATTCCAATTTCAATACACTTTATTGGCATGGCAAGGAATGCAAGCATGGCTAGAATCCATAAATTATGTTTGTGACTTTAGGGCAGCAGGCTTCACAGAGGTAATAGGATTTTTTTTCTTGCCTCTTCATTTTCCAATAAGTAAGGGAAATGGAAGAGAACATTTTAGTCCTAGAAAGACAAGGCAGAAGAGAGAAAAAATGGATTTCTCAGTGGGGCTGTTTTTGAAATGAGCCATGAGCAGGAAACAAACATTGTCTTTAAAGAAATAAAGAAAATCTCAGTTCAATATTTCATTTCAAAATAAAATGTATATATAGGAGAATATCCAGGTTCTCTGAGGCCTGAAATTTATACAAATTTGTGGATCCTTTTTAAGAAAAAGAAGTTAAAGTTACAAATTCAAAATGAGATTAATAGTATTTAAATTGATAAAAGAAATCACAATAAATTAAACTTTTTTAAAGCTGACAAAATGAACATTACAAAAAATCAAGAATAATATAATGTTTTTTATTAATTAATTGCCTAATATACTTCTTTAATACTTTTTTGATGGCATTTTTGGTTGCATACCTTTGGTCACTTTATTATATGACAATCTTGTATTTTCTATAGCAGCAATAGAAAGATAATTCAGTCTGTCTTCTAGCCCGATAGATCAAAATATGTTTTAAGCAAATGATAGTTTAGAAAACTTTCTTGCAACTTCGCAATCCATTTTCAGTAATATCAATCACATCAAGACTTCTCTATATGTTGGCATGCATAAAATACATAACTTTAAAAACAGACATACATGGTGTTCAATGTACTGCTATAGATTTGTACCCTATCACTGCAAGAGCTCTATAAATTCTATTTTGCATAATTCCTGTCTCAAAAAAGAGAAAAAAATGTGGTTCATTTATACTTGTACATGCTGCATTTTCCTGACAAAAGAAGACTTCTGTTTGGAGTAGTCATCTTCCCTTTAATTTTACATGTTTAATGTTTGGAAAAATAATCACAGACTAGGTCCTGGCTCATTTCAAACCTTTCTCCACCACCTTTAGACCTCTAGTGCTAATTACTATAGAGCAAGTGCACATCATGATACAATCTCTGGTGTTCTATCTTCAGATCATGACATTGGGTAAGTCAGCACAGAGTGTTTCTGGCAAACATTTCTGTATCCAGACAACCAGAAATTTAAGTATACCTAAAATTGTTTGCAAACCATTAAAATTCTTTCCATTAAACCGAGGTTTCTCAACCTGGAACTACTGAACTTTAAGGCCAGAGAATTCTTTGTTGAAGGAGGAGTCATTCTGTGAATTCCAGGATGTTTTGCAGCCTCCCTGTCCTCTACCCACTAGAAGCGAGTAGCTCCCCTGACCGCTGCCCTGGTTGTGACACCCCAAAATTTCTCCAGACATTGCTAAATGTCTCCCAGGGGACAAAATCGCCCTCAGTTGAGAACTACTATATTATACAAATCTCACTACAGTCCCACCTCATCCGATTAATTAAATACCAAAAATGCCCACCACTATTCCCATACTTAAATATGGCACAGGACAAGTTGATGAGGAAAGAGACAAAATCTTTTTTGCAGGTACAATATCTTTATTTGCAAATTTTCCCAAAGGTATATGATCATACAAAGACATTGTTAGGGCTTTCCCAGAGTTTTGGAAAGGGGTCCAAAAGCCAAGACCAACTTCCCTTCTCCTCCAGCTCTTTCATATTGACAGGCCTTGCTACCTCTAAAGATACTCACTTCAAGTTTCATGGTCTAGACCATTTTATCTTCCCCTTTATGAAACAACTGAAAATTGTAGTCATAACGTCATCAAATTTTAAGTTCTCTGGTACAGTAAAGTGAAACATGAGGATGTAAGCTTTGAGCCAATGAATTAAATTCTTGTGACAAACAATAATTGAGTATCCTGAAATAAAAAGTGGTGATCTACTGGTCAGTGGCACTGAAGTGGAGGAAGGCAGTTGGTGTACTGTCAGACTCCCCGAATTGTAGGTACAGAATATAGTAACCTCCTCTGATCTCTGCTACACACTGCCATCACACTGATTTTCTTAAAACTAACCTGCTTTGAAAAAGGTTTGATGACTACCTGTTGTGTAGTAGCCAAGTCTACATTTCTTGTTTTGGAATTTAAAGCAGATGAGATCCTCCTACAATCTGGTACCTTTCTCCCGTAATTAATATTAATTATGTATTAACATCATCCACCCTATTTTACAGACAAGGAGTCTGAAGCTCATTCAGTTAGGAAAAATATTGCCCTGTGAGACATTTTTACAGATTTACATCTGGCTCAGCAACCTGTAATCACCCTTGAATTAAAGGTAAACAGTAACTTTATTTGGTCTCCAGATCCTTCCTTTCAGTCCACAATAACTCCAAGCCATGGAGTTGAATCTGTAAAAGATCTTACTCAAGTGATGCTGTATTTTTTCATTATCTCTGTATTGTTGGTGGGAAGTGGGGAAGATTTTCAAGTCCTTCATAACCAACTTCATGCTTTTAGGAAAAAAAGGAATTTTCACTGTCAAATAAGAAATAAGTGTTAAACTGAGAAAACGTATTTCTTTCCTGCAATGTTATATTTCCCAAACATAGTTGACAATGGACCCTTTTTTTCATGGAACATTATCTCACTCGATACTAGTATTATGTGGCAAACAGTTCAGTGAATGCTGGTATAGTGGAAAAACATGAGATTTGGCACTAGGCAGTTTTGGGTTCAAAACTTGGTTGAGATATTATTATTATTATTATTAGAGTATTATTATGAGGTTCAAGTTAGCACATAGAAAGTACCCTGTACAGTGCCTAGTACATACTCCATAATCCCCTCCTATTAACGTTTGAGTGTGTTATTTGAAATGGCCTTAGGAGGCATAAATCTGAAGCCACAGGGAAGACATTTATACTGAGTTGTAATTCTATTCATTTTTACTTTATGTGTGTTGATTGACTTTGTAGAGAGAAAGAAATCTGCCTAGATTCATTGAACCCCATGAAATCTTCAATAGTTATTTGTGTGAAAATTACTTGGCTCTATAATGAGCAAACAAACAACCTTTTTCTAGTAGAGAATAATTTACCATTATTTAATATAATCTTACATGAAATAATAATCTTCTTAGTAAGGTTATATACCAAGTATTAACCATGGTTGTGTCTGAGTGGGTAGGAGTTGTGATGTTTTACAATTTTATTTTCTAATTTTTCTGTAATGAACATGTATTACTTTTATAATAAGAAAAAGTTATTTTTAAAATTTCTAATAATAAAACCCTGAGTTCTTTAATGTCAATGCTCTGGTACTGCTTAGGCTTCTAGTAGGAGGAGATAGTGTCTACTTAGATAGTGCTATACACACTGCAATTCTTCCAAGATATTAAAATAATAATAGTCTTTAGAACTAAAAGAGATCTTAAGGATCATCTTTTCTGGTGCTTTCCTGTGAAATATGCAAATTGGATTGCTTGCTGTTTAGGGTACTTGCGAGTAGTTAGTTAATGATAGAGCCGGGACGCCTGTGCTTTTCAATATGTTTATGTGTAACAAATACAGACCTGAGGGACTGGGAGAAGGAATTGATTAAAAGGAATGTTGACAATTCGTGCACTGTCAGTTTCATTATTCGTACTCTAATTCCATCCAATTTATCCTACTAATCTGATCCTAACTGCTTTGTTTCTTTGCCTCTTAAAACAAGTTCTTAATGGCAAAAATTTGAAATATTATAGTCCATCTTATAATTCTCCCATATCCCATTCTCTCTTTAGACATTTTCTTCCAAATACTGAATCTACCTCTTCTCCCCTATCCATAATGTCTTATGCTATTCTTGGTTGCTTGAAATCTTTACCTCAGCTCTCACTCAAACCCTTTCCATTTCAGAGTGTTCATAATTCTAGTTATTTTTCCCTGCTGCCCTTGCTCTGGCCAACTCCAAATTACACTTCAAGATTTACCTAAAATCTTTGGTCCTCTTTTAAGCCTTTACCCAATGCCCAGGGCAGTGTTGGCGGTTCCTCCATGCAATTAACACTTATTAAAATTTCAATTGTATTTCTTCCTCCAACCAGCATATGAGTCAGACAAGTCTTATTCATTTTAGAAACAAGTTAACATATAACAGGATGCTAAGTAGATAGTGGTTGAATGAGTGAACTAGCCTCCCCAGGGTAGCTCATCTCTGCTAGTTATTTAAAGAAAAATGATACGATGAAATAATTTTAACTGAGGTGTAAATGACTGATGGACCTTCTGCTTTGTCCTCACAGGGACATATGGATGTCTAAGACGCATGAAGTGTTGGCATTTTAGGCAAAGTGACTCTGGAGAGTGCCTCTAAACTCACAACACATAGCAAACAGGTCATCTTGGTACACAGACTGGTCTGTACTTGAAGTATAAGGCAGCTAGAATAGCCTGGTACAAGAAACTAGTGAGTTAGCAAAAGGAAAACACGGGGAAATCCTGGGAAGAGATTGGGAAGTTGGAGGAGAGAGGGAGAAATGAGAAAACCTGGCTGAAAACAATTAGTATTGGGAGTCCTAAAGCAGTAACTGACAACAGGGATGTAGGATGGTTGTGTCTTACAGAGAATTGGTCACTAAACTGCTCCTTCACTATATTAAGTTAAATACAGCAGCTTCTGTGGTTGACATCAGAATAAATTTCATCCTCCAGTTTCACATTTCAGTAGCAGAAACTGACAACCCAGATCCCAAATTGTCCCCATTAGAAGTGAGAGAAACAGATGGGAGGGGAATACGCAGAGTGAAGATATTTGTCACCCACTCATGCTAGAAAATGACAGGAATTAATTGCCTCTTCATCTGTGTTTTCACAGCAGGTTGTTTGTACCTCCATTGTGCCTATCATTTTTGCATTTATTCGTAGTTTTTTTTTTTTTACATAGCATTCTCCCTGTTTGCTGTACTCGCCATTAGAAGGTAACTTATGCTTTTGGAGGATGATATCCTGCATGCTATCTTGGTACAGGGGGTACAGGCAATGCCCAATATAGAGCATTATAAATAGGAAGGAAGGGATGGAAGATGCAGAGAGGAATTGCCATACTAGAAAGGTATGGGTTAGTACAATGTTAGTGGAAGTGGAGGTGGGGGGAAAGTGGGTAATTGGATGAGCTGGAGTATAGGAAAATGGAGGTTGAGGGTTAAGAGAAAAGAAAAGGAGATGGTGATGTCAGACCATTTGCAAAACCTAGTTTCAAATTCACTCACATTTTCTGTGATTATTGCTGAGAATTTTGCAGAATCTCGTGCTTCAATTTGTATTGAAGTCATTAAGGCCAACTTTGCAATTTATTCCACTGCTAAATAATTAATCTGCCCCTTGGGCTTTTTAGTAAACTGATCAGCAGCTGGGTTGCTACTGGACAAAATATCTCTGTGATGGGTCTTGTCACTTACCACCAACTTAGATATCATTTTTCTTCTTTGAAAAATCATACCTTTGGATTTAAATCACACAATTAATATCTTTTAAATGCAGGAGTATGCTGCAATAATTTAAAGGTATTTCCGATGGCATACCTAGTCTCCTCAAGCATGTCCATGTGCTATGATTTATAGATTCTGTATCTACATTTATTCTTATTCACAGTTTTGGTAAAAATTTGGAGAATCCAGTTGGTCATTCCAATCTCTTTCTCTCATCAAAACTCAAAGATAAATGGCAGAATGTCACATAGAACAGATAGAAACTTAAAAGCTAGTATCATTTTGTGAGTTAGAGCTGAATAATCTTTGATTACATTTTAACCAATAGCCTTCAAAATGCAGAAACCACTCTTGCTCCCATTTCACCCTATGTTGTTAATGAGCCACTTGTTTAACAGGTAGTTAATAAGCCATGCTTAAGGATTCACTCTGAAATCTTGGATAAGACACCCTACCCTCCTGTGACCTGGCATTTTTCAGCCAAAAAGATTTAAGAAATAGGAAGGCAGAATCTCTCGATTAATTCTGTGAAGGTATAAAGCTGAAGTACCAGCCGGGCTCGGTGACTTACACCTGTAATCCCAGCACTTTGGGAGGCCGAGGCAGGTGAATCACAATGTCAGGAGTTCGAGAACAGCCTAGCCAACATGGTGAAACCCCGTCTCTACTAAAAATACAAAAAAATTAGCCGGGCGTGGTGGTGAGCGCCTGTAATCTCAACTACTCAGGAGGCTGAGTAGGAGAATTGCTTGAACTCGGGAGGCGGAGGTTGCAGTGAGCCGAGATCGCGCCATGGCACTCCAGCCTGGGCAACAGAGCGAGACTCCGTCTCAAAACAAAAAACTGAAGTACCTGTTTTCTTGGGGTAGTTTTCATTATTGGTCAGTAGACTTAGTTCTTGGTTAGCAAAAATGAAAGCAATACATTAAAATACAAATAAATAGAGAAATCAAAGTGAAAGAAAAACGAGGGTAGAATAGTAAGGATTATTAGAATAGTAGAATTGGAAGTTCAGTATATAACAATGCAGACCAGTAAGTTGTGCGCAATTACTGTGACTACAAATTTAAATCTGAATGTCCTAACAGCCAAAGCAAAAAAGGAAACCCAGATAGTTACACTATAACTTATAAAATACAAACACCCAAGATTTAGAAGAAAGTTTTTTGTTTTTTTTTTTTTGAGACGAAGTCTCGCTCTGTCGCCCAGGCTGGAGTGCAGTGGCGCGGTCTCGACTCACTGCAAGCTCTGCCTCCCGGGTTCACGCCATTCTCCTGTGTCAGCCTCCCGAGTAGCTGGGACTAGAGGCGCCCGCCACCACGACCGGCTAATTTTTTTTTTGTATTTTTAGTAGAGACGGGGTTTCACCGTGTTAGCCACGACGGTCTCAATCTCCTGACCTCGTGATCCACCAACCTCGGCCTCCCAAAGTGTTGGGATTACAGGCATGAGCCACGGCGCCCGGCCAAAAAAATTTTTTTAATGTATTAATAACACATTCTTTTCTTATACTGAGTTAAAATGTTACTTTTGATGACATTGTTACATTGACTCTAATCTTGGTTTGGGAGCAAATACAATAAAAGTCTCTCTTTTTTCTGATATTTTTCAGATATTGCAATATTAATTGAAACGATAGCAATTATTCTTTCTATACCATTTATAGGTTTTACTTATTTGTTTATTGTCTGTCTCCTTCCACTAGAATATAATTGTGGCCAAAGATTTTTGTCTACTTGGCGCCGTGTTATATAAGCAGTATCTAGAATAGTACCTGGCACCTATGAGGCCGACAGTGAATATTTACCGAATAAATGAAGAAATAAGGTTGTGTGGGGCAGGCTGGCAGGAGACATATCTTAGTCAAACCACCCTGAAATAAGAGTGTATAACCAGTAACTGAATCCTAGGGCTATCAATCTGATCATGATTTGTTTACTAAGGTATTTTACCATTGAAAGACAGCATAGTGAGTAAGAGATGTGAACTTAGCTTTCCCTTCTTGAAGCTGTCTAGGAAAGGGGAAACCTCAAATACTCTGAGATCTAAGATGAGTTAAACCACCCTAAACTGTTTTAGTATGCAATCTCACTTTATCCTGGATGGCTTGGATTTATTTATTTATTTATCAGGTATTTATTTATTTATTATGGAGACAGGATCTCTCTTGCTGTGTCACCCAGGCTGTAGTGCAGTGGTGCGAGCTTGGCTCACTGTAGTCTCTACCTCCCTAGCTCAAGCAATCTTCCCACCTCGACCTCCCAAGTAGCTGGAACTATAGACATGCCTGGCTAATTTTTGTTTGTTTATTTATTTATTTATTTTGGTAGAGATAGGGTTTTGCTGTGTTTCCCAGGCTGGTCCCAAACTCCTGGGCTCCAGCAATCTGCCGAGCTTGGCCTCTCAAAGTGCTGGGATTACAGGCATGAACCACCACGCTCAGCCCCTGATGCCTTGGATTTAGACTCAAAGCTCTCATTGCTCCAGCAGGTACTGAGTTCTGAGTATCACACAATGATTTATGAAAATAAGTCTTCAATATCTCCAGGTGTAAATGAATGATGTTAACGGCTGTTTGTTATGCATAAATGAAAATATTTCATATTCAGACAGCAGGAAGACTACAAAAAGAAGGAAACTAGTAAGTCTGCATTCTTGATCAGTATTAGAGCCATAAACAAGAAAAATACTAGAAATAGAATAAAGGAAAACATGGACTTCAGCATCTTGAATCAGAAAGATACTTTTAAACTATTCAAATGGCCATAGAAATTAAGATTTTCTTTCTGTGTTCAATCATTCTTAAGCCTTCTTTCAAGGGATTTCTTCCTTCATTTTCTTAAAATTCAACATCTTCTCCTGCCAGACTTCTCCAAAGCTGCTTGGCTTTAGAAAGTCTGCTCATGCATTCATTTCTCAACTACAGTTAATTGAATAACTATATGACCACTGTTTTATGGGCAGGGATATAATGACAAACAATACAGAATCCTCAACTTCCGTGACATTAGAATGACAGCCCAGGAACCAATGAAACAAAAGTTTGATTCTTAAAGAGGCAATGATCCTCAGCATTAATGACCAACAGACTCATTATGACCTACACATGCAAACATATACATGGGATGACATGGGCTGTGGTCCTTGTAGAACATAGAGGAAATACAGTCTTAGCTTTCTAATAGCTTACAATCTATAGAAGACATCATAATGAGAGTTATGACAAGAAATATGCCAAATGTAAATGATAACTAATCATCAAGGTAACGACTGACAAAGGTTATCTCCTACTTTATGTCTTCCTCTGATGAAGTAATATAATATCAAAGTAATATAAGATTGCTAGCATTCATAGCAAACGAACTGTAATAGAATGTTAAGAATTGTATTCACTGTGAATACAGAGAAGATTGAAAATCTATTCAATATCTTTTTTATAAATTTGCTATCACAGTTTACCTTTATGGAGTAATACAATATATTCTTGCCATTCTAAATTAGTGTTTTTTAAAACTGTGTATTTTTTAAGGGTACACACTCTGGAGTCAGAGTACCTGGATTTGTAGTTTAGCTCCACCATTTACTTAAGCAAACTGCTTAACCTATTTCAGCAACAGTTTTCACATCTGTAAAGTGGCTATAATATTTTAAGGATCAAATGAGGTGATCCATGCATATTAGCTTTGGATTGCTATTTTAACAAATTACTGCAAATTTAGTAGCTTAAAACTACACGAATTTGTTTCCTTTCAGTTCTGGAGGTCAGAAGTCAGAAATGGATTTTGCTAGACTACAGTCAAGAAGTCAGCAGGGCTGTGTTCCATCTGGAGGCTGTAGGGGAGAATCCATTCTCTTGACTTATCCACCTTCTGAAAAACACTTGTATTCCCTGGCTTATGGCCCCCTTCTCCATTTTTCAAACAAGCAGTGTAGCATTTCCTCTCTTCTGTCCTTACATCTTCTCTCTCTAACTCCAACTCTATTGCCTCTCTCTTGTAAGGACCCTTGTGGATTACACTGAACCCATGCAAATAGTCCAGGATAATATTGCCATTGCGAGATCCTTAACTTGATAACATCTGCAAAGTTTCTTTGGCCTGTGAGGTGACATATTCACAGCTTCCAGGAATTACATCATGCATATCTTTTTGAGAGGGGAGGTGGGGAATGTTGTTATTATTCTGCCTACCACCCCTGTAAATTATTTTTAAATATTAGCTAATATTATTTATTATGTACATTCACATTGTTCACCAAGCTTCTCTAAGGTGTATCTGAAACAGTTAAGTGGCTATTTTACATCATGTGGAAACTGAAATAAAACTATGTTTTGACCAATTCAGCCTCTGATTCTTTTCTCAGACTGTTTTAACTTGTTGTTCTTTGACTTTCTGCTCAGATCAGTGGACCATTAGTTTATATCAGCTGTAGTTGTCAACAAGTAAAAAAGTTAATTGACTATTTCATTATGGCCCCAAAGAAATTGCATGTGATTTTAATACTCCACTGTGCTCATGCAGCTATTTCTTAATGAACTCTTCTCTGGGCTTATTTAGACAGTTGCGAAGCTTTAAATGCTTATAAACTGATGTTATGAGAAATCTGTTGTGTACTTTATGCATCTTAGATGATTTAAAAAATTTATCAATAAAAATGAGAATTCATCCCCAGGATGGACAAGTGTTCAGTCAATGACAGGCACACTTTGGTCAGATACTAACAGCCAGCTACTTCCCAGAAAGCCTGTTCAAGGAAGAAGTTCAAGCTTCACAAAGTGGTTTACGCCTCAGGCCTTTTTTTTTTTTTTTTTTTTTTCCTGCCTGCGACAACTATCACTTTCTTTCAGATCTAGCTCAAAACTAGCCATATCCCAAAGTTTCTTCTTTCAGTTGTGCTTCACCATGACTTAATACTTTGCTTTATACTCCTTCACATTTAGGGTACATATATTTGTACACATGCATATACGTACATACATATACATACATATATACATATTTATTTATTTATTCATCTTCCTCTTCCCTCAAGTGGTTTGTTGTCTCTTATTTTTTTATGTTTTATTTTTTTGCCTGTTAAACTCAGATGTAAACTACTAATTCTCCTGTATCCCCCACAGAGTAACTAGCACTGTGTTGTGCACTTAATAAATGCTTGCAAATGACAAAATGAATTCTTGGCTTTGGTTAAAGATGACTTCAGCATGGAAATGAGCCCCTATGTTTGTGTGTAGGTTTTAATGGTTCATTTTCTTGTCAGACTTCCCCTGGTTATGAATGCTGTGGCGGCATCAGCAGTATAAAGGGAGGATTTTATTGGAGAACATTTGGAGGATTAGAAAAATCTCCAAAGCTTTGGAAGCACCGCATCTTGTGTTCAGACTTCGATTTCTTTCTGTCTCAAGACACAATAAGCACAGAAGAAAGATGGCAAGATCCACAGGGTTCCATATGTGAAGCCAGTCCCCCAGCCCCCCTCAGAAGTAGGTGGGAGGAGGAAAGGAGCATAATCATTAGAGAATTTATTATTCAGCTGTGTTAATTCTCATCAGGCTGCAACTTTGCATACGCGCTCTTAACCCCACAAGACATATTTATTATTGAATGCATGATGTATTTAGTTTTAAGTTATCCTCTTTCCTGGTTTTTACTAAAATAACAAACAACAACAAAAAAATCCCCATGATAATTCATGCATTCAGACCAAAAGAATTCAAACAGGATTCAATGGGAGGCTGTATAGCCAGTACCTTTATACCTCTTTATAGTGAGCCGTGAAAAACATAATACATTTTGGTGGGCATAGAAAATACTCACTAGTATAAAGGGAGAATAAGGCACCATTTATTGTCCCAGAAAAAATAATTTGTCAAACACATACTGGGTTACTGTGAAGACCAGGCATTTCTTCCCTCAGAGTTTATTCTTCTGTTAACATCATTAAACTAGGCTTTTTGAAAATGGGGAGAGGCTCACCAGTGGGAACCTACCAGCTCTGGAAGTGACTGTCACTGTCCCATCCCTCCACCTCAATCCAATTCACACTTTTATGATTGGCTTCCTTTTTGACCCATGCTTGTTAATTATATCCAGCTGTAGGCAAATTGCTCTTCCAAATTGGCAATACTGAGCTCTCAAGCTGCTCACATTTTCTGCTTCCCTTGATAAAACCTTTGGAGCATGCATTTTCTTGACTAGTGTTTCTGAACTTATCCTCAGTTATGGATATTTGAAGGGTTCAAGGGACTTACAAAATAACTCTGGTTGTGAATACAGTGTATGTCTTTCCATCTGATCAGAAATTGCCTAAGACCATATAGAGAGAATTTCCTGAGAAATGCAGGCAAGTGGCATCACTATTTCTCTTATTCCTTAATACTCTGTTGTTAAGGTCTAAGAGCCGAGCTAACTGGACAGGTCACAGTGCAACTCCAGGGAGGAGTTAGGCTTTGTTCTACAATCCAAGGCCCCAATGCCCATCCAGGGTGATAGCTTTTAAGGGTATGACAAGCACATTTTTCCACTCTGGAAGTCCCTGCTCTATTCATGGGCTTTATTGTCAGAAATTCCCTGTCCCTCTTGTCCCCACGGATTCTCTTCACAACACACGTACCCATGCAAGAAGTTTCCTGTAAGGAAGTGCTTATAGGTGTGTTTTTCTTCTTTCAAAGAGAAAATAGAAGCTTATTTCCACCTACCAGGTCAAGAGGCTCTGCAAGAAGAATTGGCTTGAGGATTTTGACACCTGACTCAAATAAAAATTTTTAGAGATAAGAATTAGGTACATAGCAATTGGAAGAAAATGAGATTTAGAATCCGAAGACCCAGGTCAGAGTTACAATCCTGCTATTAGCTAGCAGCATAACCTTGGGCAAGTATTTTAATTGCTCTAAGCTTTGGTTTTCCTCCTCAGTAAAGTGAAATTAATCATACCTGCCTTGCCTCCTTCACAGAGTTGGAGTGAGGATAGATCATGATCCATCATATTCATGTGGGTGAATATGCTTTACAAACTAAAAAGCATAATATAAGCAGTTAGTTATTATTAAAAAGCTGAGAATATTATCTAATTGCTTATAAATACATGCTGTGTGTACACTCATGATCTGCCACTGGGTAAATAAAACCTTGCTTCCACTCAGTACAAGTTTGTGCGTAGTCCTTTAGTGAACAAGACAAGGAAAATAACAACATTTAGCAGCTGTTATCAACCAGGCCCTTTCATGTCTATGCTTTTTTTTTTTTTTGATTTTTTTTTTTGAGATGGAGTCTCGCTCTGTTGCCAGGCTGGAGTGCAGTGGCACGATTTTGGCTCACTGCAACTTCCACCTCCTGGGTTCAAGTGATTCTCCTGTCTCAGCCTACTGAGTAGCTGGGACAACAAGTACATGCCACCATGCCCAGTTAATTTTTGTATTTTTAGTAGAGACGGGGTTTCACCATGTTGGCCAGGATGGTTTTGATCTCCTGACCTCGTGATCCGCCCGCCTCAGCCTCCCAAAGTGCTGGGATTACAGACGTGAGCCACCGTGCCTGGCCTCATGTCTATACTTACAAGCAAATCTGCAGCTCTACAATAAAAAAAAAAATATATATATATATAATATAAAATTTAATCCTATAAAAATATGATTACTTCATTTTCACACAAAGGAAATTAAGATACGGTGGTATTAAATGTTGTTTAAGGCAATGTTCCCAAATTCTGTTCCCTGGAACCCTGGTCCTGAGACCTACTCCTCTATTAAAGGGTTCTGTGGTCCAAAACTTTGAGAAACAATGAATTCTTTTTCCTTCTCCAATAGACTTATAGCGCATGATACCATATTGGAAACCATGGGAAAGATCCTATAATAAAGAAGCTTGCTATATTGAAGAAATCTGTTAAACTTTGCTCAGTCCAGAGTTCTCCAAGCTAATTTAATCTTGAGGCTGTATTTTTGAATTATACTTATTTAAATCTGATAGAACTAGGATTCTACAGAAAACACTTGCCAAATGCAGATCTAAGATTATGATTGGAGTTAGTGTGTGGTAGATCTGCAATCAGAACACAAAGCTGTCCTCTTTTAAAAGAAATACTGTAACCATAGGCCAAAACAATAGGAAAATAGAGAAGAGCTCCTATAAAATTTTAGTACACTACATCTATTGCTAACTATATATTAATATTATGTTTTGTAATTTTTTTCAGCCTTCTTTTTTTCTTGGTCATAGTACAAAGACTTTTGTCTTCTGTTTTTGTTTATTGTTGTAAAATATACATAGCATAAACTTTATCATTTAAAAAATTTTTGAGTATATAATTTGGTGGCATTGAGTCCATTCATGTTGTTAGGCAATTATTACCACCATCCCTCTCCAGAACTGTTTTATCTTTCTAAACTGAAACTCTGTATTGTCTTCTGATGATTTTACCCAACATTTGATCGTAAGCATTTTTCCATCTTGCAATTTACTCTTTTTTCATAACTTTCATTTCTAGTGGCTATGAGATATTCTACCATATAATGCTTATGAATCTGCCTATTGTAGAATATTTATATTCTCCACTTTTCTCTTTTGAAATGATAAACATCTTACTGTAAATAACATTTTTCATATTTTGGATTATTTACTTGCAATAGCTTCTAGACTAAAGAATAGGAAGATTTTAGTGATTTTTAATGCAGGCTGACTTTTTTTTTTTCTAAAAGTTTAACCAAATTTATACTTCTATTGATTCATGTATTCATTTATTCTTTCAAACAAACAAAAATCTACTAATTCCTAATATTTGCCATGCACTTAGCTATGTAGAAGACCCACCAGGTTTCTACTCCAGTGATTTCAATTCATACTGGTCAGCATTACTTATGCACAAAAGGAATAATGTACTCACCTAAAAGTTTTATTGCATGCTTTTGATTTCTAGTGAGAAACCGTCTGTGTTGTTTTGCTGATTTCTTTTGAGAATCTCCTTTCTTCTTTTTGCATTGCCTCCCCCACTTCTCACTTAAGTATGTGTCTTTGGGTAAATTACTTAATCTATAACCTTGTTTCCTTATTTGTCAAATGGGAATAATTGTACCAAAGTCTTCTCGGAATTGCTGTCTGAACTCAATGAAACACTGAAAATCTTGATGTCTCAATGTGACATTGTATACTCTAAGACAGTGCCTAGAACGTTTGAAGAACTTTCTAAAAATTACCTGTTATTATTATTACTTCCATGATAGAGAAAGTAATAAAGTTTCATAAAACGAATCTTCTATCAGCTGTGCCCCAAAATGGGCAAGGTAAGAATTGTGCACTTTGTCCTGGCACTGTGTGAAATCTTTAAAGAAGTTTTTTGTTTGTGTGTTTAAACAAACAAATTACCACGTCATGAACTTCTTTTACATTTCTTACAAGAGTAGAACAGATGAATTAGTATATAGACAGTAGGGTTTTGTTTGTTTTTACTGGGACAAATTGCTGCTAAATTTTAGGAAGTTCTGCTGTCCTCAAAAAGAAAAATACGTCCCTCAGTTTTTTGTTAACTGGGATCTAGGAATGTTCTCTAATTAAAGAAATGGAATGGTGATGGTGTGTTGAAAGGTATAGGTTAATGAGTTAAAAAAAAAATCTACATTGTACCCTAAGGAAGGATGAACTTAACTATGCTGAACTGAATTGACAAGTGTTGGGCTAGTCAGTGTGCTAATGAGCAGGCTACTATTCTCATAGAATTTTTAAAAGTCTTTTCTGCCTGATATGTGTGTATAATATGTATTTATATATGTATATATTTGTGTGTATATTTATTACATTTTTATTTCCACAGGCTCTGTCATAAGTCTGGTCATTAATAGCATATATTTGATTAAAAGAATATGTGGCTTGGTAAATTATGTGAATGTTATATTAAAATGAATTTCACATTGTCTTGATTTACAAAGGCTAAGATGTCCGAGAAACTGAGAGATGTCAATCAACAGACTATTGTTTTAGCAATTGTACATAACACATAAACATTCTGAATCAAAGTGATTATGTTATTCAATTGTGACCATACCTATTTTTTGTATTTTACAAAAATGAATAAAGTATGCACCATACAGTCTTACCACAGAAGTAAGGCAGCGTGGCATATGGCGAAACCACTTCAAGCTGCTGAAGTAGTTAACTGTGAAATATTTTACTGTCATAATATAGCATTGCCAGATGAATCATTCCGAAGAAGCTGTTTTCATGGTCAGTGTAAAAGTCCTTTTGTTAAATACTTATGTCTTAACTAGCTACTAGATATTAAAAAAAATAAAACCACACACACACCAGACTTAAGTGCAAGGAAGGGATAATAAGCCCTGATGCAGTTCTTAGGTGAGAACTGGAAAGGGGCCGGAAGGTTTCGGAACAACAAGCAAAGTCAGTGAAGCAGAGTAAATCCAAATACTTGGCAAATGACAAATAAACCAGAAAGGAGACACGCCAGCTGTTCACGCTGGAAAGTTACCGATCGTTTATTCTGGTTCAAGTTTTATTTATTCTATGAATAAGGGACAAGTTTTCGATTGGGGTGGGGTGTCTTATTCCTTATTACAAGAATAAGGAACGGGGAGTTTTCAAGGCGGTCGGGTGTTTCCTTAGGGCGCTTCCACACTCCCCTTTCTATCAGCAACCGCTGGGGGGGACCTCCACCTTGGGGACGGAACCCCAGGACGCCTCTCCTCGGACGGCGGGGGTTTCTCTGCGAGCGTCCTCCGTCGTCTGGTCGCACGGCTTACCGAACTCTCGCCTCTCAAACTCTGATTTCTGGAACAGGGCAGCGAGCTGCGCCGGCTCCCCTTTCCCGCTCGCTCCCCCCGAGCAGCGGCTGGCGGCGGGGCCCAGGCTGCGAACAAAGACGGCGCGGGGCTCTGGGCGCGGGGCGCGCGGCCGGGGCTGGCGCGCGTCTCTCCGGCAGGAGGCGGTGGCGGCGCCGCGCCCGAGCCCGCATTCCTCAGAAGCGCCCGGAGCCCGCGGGGCGACGTCACCCCCGGCTCCGCCCCCGTCCCTCCCCGAGCAAAGTAACTCTTGACTAACAGGAGCAGCCTCCGCTGAGCATGGAGAGCTGCCGCCGCGGCCGGCCGGCGACGCTGGCGACGCTTTCGCCCCCGAGGTAGTTTGGCGACCACGAAGAAGGAAAAAGTGCGGGCGGGCGGCTGTCCTCTCACCGTCCTCACCCCGCGAGGCCCGGCCCGCGCCTCTGTCGTGGATTTCGCGGCGATCCCCCCGGCAGCTCTTTGCAAAGCTGCTTGAAACTTCTCCCAAACTCGGCATGGATACGGCGGCGGCGGCGCTGCCTGCTTTTGTGGCGCTCTTGCTCCTCTCCCCTTGGCCTCTCCTGGGATCGGCCCAAGGCCAGTTCTCCGCAGGTGAGTGGCCGGGGGGCGTCCCCGACGAACGCTCGGAGTCCTGGGCTCACGAGGGTTGAGCCAGGTCCCCGCCAGGGCTGGGGACAAGGATCGTGGGGAGCTCTCGCTGTCCGGGGGTGGGGGACACAGGGTAGAGGGAGGGCTGTCCCCAGAGTTCGTGCCAGGTGGGACGCGGGGCACCCATTGTTCCTCTCCGAAGCTTGCTCGGGGCGCAGGCTGGCACGGTCGAGCCGGAGAGTGTGGGGACCTGCTGGCTTCGGCGTCTCGCGTGGCCTGCGCCGGGCTAGTGGGGAAGAGAGAAAGAAAAAGTAGTTACGACTCCAGTGACGGCACTCTGTTGCTTGTGGTGCGGGCTTGTTGCTGTCTGCCCCTTGGGTGTTTAAACAAATTCCCTGGGAAGCCATTGTCAGAAATGTGGAGATTCGAAGGGACTGACCTCGGCGCGCTTTGCCAGGTGCTTTTTGTCCCGGGAATAACCTCCCCTGACTATTGTCTAACTACTTCCCTGTCCCTCCCAGAGTCCCCTTTCTCCTCCCCCAGCGCTGGGTTGCTCCCGGGCTTGCCCTGTGCGCTCGGGCACTGCTTGGAGCATGTTCTGTGTGTGTGTTGGCGGAGCCCTGTAAGATGTGTTGAAATGCGGTTCTAAGGACCCACTCTGAGCGTTCATGGGCATCGAGGTCTGGGTGCCTGGTGGAGGAAGCCTGACTCGCGCGTGGGAGCCCGCTCCTCGGGCAAAACCACCGCCAGGCTGGCCCCGCGCTCCCCGGATCCGGCCTGGGGCTGGAAGCGGACTGTAAATGACTGCGTTCTGCCGGGGGAACCCAAAAGGAGACAAGTAGAGCGTCTCGCTGTAGCCCTGGGGGTTCTCGGTCAAGCCGCTCAGAGAAGTCCGTGAACCCCGGCTCTCCCGGTCCCGCCCTCTGTTCCCCTCCAGTTTTGTTATCCTTCGTGTAGGTTGGTTGCTTCTTTCGTTCTCTCCTCTGGGGGCTCTGAAGTTTCACCAGGTGGACGCTGGGGAGCGGGCTCCAGAGCACTTGTCTACCTCCCGCCAGTCCTGACAACTTTTCTGGCCAACCTACCCAGCTTCGCTTGGCTGGCGAGCGCATCTGCTGCTGGGGTTCGCGGTGCAGATGGAGACGCAGAGGTGGCCAGAGGGTGATGGAGAAGACGGGAAAAGCGACAGCCACGCTCCTGGCTGAAGCCGCAGGACGCAAATAACTTACTTTGTACCTGACAGTTTCTCACGTTGTTGTGGAGGCCCTGTTTCCTGGAAATAAATTGTTGTTTTCTGGAGTAATCGTTTATTTCCCTTCCATTGCTCTCCTATCCCCGCCCCCTTTAGAACTCTGTAAAGGGAGTTAAACAACAGATTCAGGTGGCAGCATGTGTCGTACATTCAGGCAGAGATTATGAAATGGCAGCACGCAGAGGAAAAGCCTTGTATATAATTGATGTACGCAGAGGGTAACAGCTCTATGCAAAAAATGATCCGATGGTTTAATTTAATTCTTTCTGGAGTAAGCATTACTGCATGCATTTCTGACATATAATGCCCGTTAGCATTGAAACCGTGCTTGATGTAACTCATTATATGCAGGCAAGTTGGAGTGAGTATTGATTTCTGCAGTGTTTGTCACTGCACGGAGAGCCTACGCTTGAAAAGGCTTGTAGTTTGTTAATTGAAAGTGTGAACTCTACCAGTTGCATGATTAAACTTACATGTATTCAAGAGTTGCAACTATTAATGTCTTAACAGCTGATGGATATATTTTCAGCAGTAAAGAAACTTTTCTTTTTTCTCTTTTTAAATGTTATTTACCCTTTAATTAACAAGTAAATATTACATTTCCTCCAGCTGAATGTGAAAATGAGCTTTTCTGATACCTGGAGTTTAGATATGTACAATAAACAATTGTGTTCTTAGATATCTAGTTCTAACTACTTTAAATATGCCTGGCTTTTCTTTAGTGACAAAGCATAACATTTGACATGATGTTGTATATTTAATTAATATAATGTGCATTCCTAAAAAGTACAGTAATCACAGGATTGCATCTCAAGATTTTGCCCTTTAGGAATGTATGCCCAGAAATGAATGTCTTTTATTCCCAGAGTTTAAAGTCAGATTGTGGATTTGCCTTTCTCCACAAATTATAAGTTTGTTTTGTAAATACTTTCTTTTTTTCTGGCTACCATAAATCATTTGATATTTTATTGTCATAAAATTCTATGGCAGTCAGATTTGTTGCAGACATAGATTAGAGATGTATTGAAGATTGGAGGTGTATTCTATATTGCTGGTTTTTCCTATATTTTACTTTAAATATTGAACTTTTATTCCTTTTGAGAAATTTAAATAAACCCACTTTAAAAGTCCAAGACAAATTCATGTTGAGAATTTAAAAATATCTTAAGTATGTCTTTCAAATCATACTCATTAAGATCAGTTTACTTTTTGATATCATGTGGTTCCTAATGTAGTAAGCTTCAAAAGCAAATTTTGAAAGGCTAAGCATTGTTGGGACTTTGATGTGCCATATACTTATTCAGTTTTCTTTGTTTAAACCAAAAATGTAAGAGTGTTTTCATTATTGTGACTTTTTTCTTAGCTTTTGCAGTTAAAGTGTAAAACTGCTGCACTGTGAGCCTCTTTAAAACCAGAACTTTCTGTAAATCTCAACTCATATATTCTTTCAGTTTCACCTGTCACTTAAAATGACACCCATGTCATATCTGAGGAAACCAAGGCATAGAAGAATAAAGAAGTATTAAAGTTTATTCACTGGGTTGTATAGCTGTGATCTCTTGATATAATGTAAGAAAGTTTTCTGTAGAAGGACTTAGATGACTGACGAAACCAGATGCAGGTAAGGTGACTTGGAAACTCAGCTTTCTCATCTGTAAAATGGGGATAATAATACCCAACTTGACCTTTCCACATGGTTTTTATGATTAAATGAAGTAATTTATGGGAACTAGCACTGTACATCGTAAAGGACTCTGCAGCTATCTAGGGCGTAATCATCATTAAGTGCCTTAGTTTCGGCTTTTTACTGCTTCCAAATTCTCTCTCCAGTTAGTGCAGGCTCTTCAGGATTTGTGTGTGAGTGTGTGTGTGCGTGCGTGTGTGTGTGCATGTGTGTGTGTGTGTTTTCACTCAGCCAGTCATTCATTTAATTATTAACATAATTATTGTTAGACATAAACATACTAGACTGGCCAGACCATAATTTTGTCAGCACAATGATCGATTATCCTTAATTTTTTTAACTTACCTTGTATAAATCCTTACTTGAGTTAGACCCACGGAAGTGTCACTATTAACATTCCTGGTATTTCTAACTACAGAAAAGAATATTTTTAGTCAGTTTCTTTAGCTGTTTGTTTAACTGTTGGTTCAGGTGTTCAACTCTGTGTTGAGAATAATACGTAGCTTTTTAGATGCAGTCTTATCAATGACCTAGAGAGGGACTATTGTCTCTCTTGTATGGTAGGAGCCTGGAAATACAGCTCGAGATCCTGCTTTGTCTATAGTTCCTGACATGTCACCCTGTTGATGTGCACTCACTTGATCCTTAGAATCCTGTAACTCATCTAAGCAGCACCTGAGCAGTATCTGACTCCTTGTTGTCTCTTTATGTGAGATTAATTTCTCTTATACTTATTACCTGCTAGGAAGATATATTGGAGCCAGCTTGCTTTAAGGTTTGCCTGTTAGTTTTTTTGGTTTTGATTGGCTAAATATCCCTCGGTCCCTCAATTCATTAAAACTCCACGTTCTAATCACTAGCAATCATATGTAGCTGGACATTTCCCGGACTGTTTTTTCTCTCTAGTCCTCTTACGTCTGACTCTTGATTCTCCTAGGTTGTGAGATGTAGTTTTGTGTCTGGCCTACCCAGACAGAAAGAGGAGAGTCTGGCTGCTGTTTGGACATTGGCATGTGTGCTGCTGACAGCTCTTCTCTTTGTGCTCATAAAAGTGAATTTCAAAAATAAATCAACCCCTCTGCCACTCTGCCCCCTCCCACACTCCCTCCTACTCTTTTCTAGCAAAAACAGAGCCCCACATACATATACACAAGATCACAGCCCTTTTGTTTTTGCCAAATATATTTTAGTGCTGTACATGTCCTTAAGAACTGGAAATATGACTCATCCGCTAACCAAAGCTAATGCCAACATTCCCACTAAATCTCATATTTCTAGCAATGATGGTTTGTTACAGGTTTTTCTGGCCTTTAAGGTAATATTTAATTCATGTGATAAGATTCCATATAGAAAAAGTGTGTTGGCTACTAATATTTTTAAAGTGCAGTATACCAGGTCTACTCAAACTGGTATTAAAGACAGTGAACATCATGCTAAATAGGGATCTATGCTGCTCCCATTTCCCCTACTTGGTTTTCATGGAGTGCAGGAAGAGAGATGCTGGAAGATTGAGAGCAGGAAGCATCAAGAAAGTTTACAGATTGTTCTTAAAGACAAAACAAAGAACACAGGGATTCTGTGTGTGTGCACGTGTGTGTGTGTGAGTGTGTGTATGTGTCTTTGATCTTTTACTTCATTTTTAGAAGAGGAAAAAAGTCCTATTTTTGACTTGTTTATTGAAATCAGCCTTTGCCTTTGCCCAAACACATTTATTTCTAGTTCTGTCAATGTAAAAATTTCTGTGTATTCCTCTCAGTCTTTACACTTTGATCATATGTATCTAGTCTGTGTTCCTTCTTCAAATGGTGTTTCTTTTTGCCTAAAAAGGTTGTAATTGCTTTTGAACATGACTTGTTTTTTTAATCAAAACTCATGCTGTTTGTCATAGTACTGAAAAAAAAAGTACAAGACATCAATTCATGATAGGTCTTAAAACAGTATTTGATAACAAAGTAAGTGAATAATACATTAATCAGGCTATTTTTTATTTCAATTGAAGCAAAAAGCAAACTTGCATATCCATGAACTAATCTTTTAATGTCACAGAACATTTATTTGTTGCTGTCTCTGAAGTCTTTAAGTTCCCTTTTATAAATGGGGATAGACAATTTCAGAACCACATTGCTTGGTATTTTGAGATAAGTGAGATAAGTTACATACAACTATGCTTTGGAAAACTTAAAAAATGTTATGATGTTTGATATCAGTGTGAACTCTGAATAGTTTATAAACTTCACACTCCACATTAGTGCAAATGTGTTTTGTGAAAATAGTCCTAAAGAAACGTAGTTTCACATAAAAGGTTTTCAAAGTTTCATGAAGTTTCTGTTGTGGGAAGTATGTTTATTTTCCTTTTGTATTCTTGTGGGAATTCTTTTGATCTGTATTTAATATTTTAATAATGAAAACTAAGTGTATGTAATTTTAAAACTTAGTTTTGTGAGGTTTTTTTTTAGATTGTTGAGGTTCTGGGAAAACACTGGGCCTGGGATCTAAGGATCACATTGATCCTCTTGTGGAATATTGCCATTTCCCCACTTAACTCTGGTTGAATTTTTTGGCATTCTCCTTCGTGTGTTGATAATCCATAAAAATTACAAGTGGCTTATTTTGTCACTTACAGTTGTTTTAGGATCAAATTAAGTTGTCCTAAATGGAATAATCCGTGTTTCCCCTTGATATGATTGTTGAGCTCTGATAATGAAAATGATGAACAGGGCAGTGCTGGCTGAATCCTCCAACAGGTGTCATTCTAGGAATTGTTTTAATAAGGGGAATTCAGAAACAAGGCGAAATAAAATAGTGTGTAGTGGAGTTATTGTTTGTATTTATTTTGTTGGGAAATGTGAAAGATATAAGTATGTAGTCCTCTGTGTGAATACACACACACACACACACACACACACACACACATCTTAACAATGCTAGGACTTAGTTGTAGAAACATTTAGGTTAGAAAGAAGATAAGGGCATCTAGAGATGGTATCAAAACTCCATACTTACATTTTTGGAAAGAGTAGTGAAAATAGATCATTTATTTCATAGATGTAGAAACAAGTGGAAAATAAGCTGTATATAATCTATACTGTATACTATACTATACTGTTATACTTTTAAGGATAAAATAATAAATCTTTCTCCAGATTGGTATCTATTAATATAAATCCTTCCCAGTGCAGCCTGTTCCTTAACCAGCTGCTCATAGGCTGATTCTCCAAGCGCTGTTCGAGGCAGCAGCTGACCAGCCACAGAAATTCCCCTAATCCTTGTTGGATAGTGGAGGTGACCTAGCAGCTGCTTAAGTGACAGACTGGCAACAGTTCCTTGATGTGATTTTTCTTAGGTCATTCAGTAAATTCAAGAGTAGAGAGGAAGGCTTTCTAGGGTCCTCACTGCCCACCCAGGGGTTGATGCCTGATTGCTTCATGGTCATTGGATTCCTCACTGCAAGGTGTCCTGGGATTTTGTGGTTCATGGACCAATATAATTAGCATCATCTGGAAATTTGTGATGATCTGTGATCATCAGAACCACCCCAGATCTACTGAATCAGAATCTGCATTTTGATGAAATCCCCAGGTGATTTGATGGAACATTTAATTCTGAGAAACACTGCTCTAGGACAAAGAAAGCTCATTTTAAAAAGATTGTCACATGAACTTTACCATAGAATTTCAAGAGTATTGCAAAAGGATTAATGACAACCTGAAATACATTTCCTTGGATTTATATTTCTTTTTCCTTTCTTTTTCTTTTTCTTTCTTTTTTTTTTTTTTTTTGGAGATGGAGTCTCGCCCTGTCACCCAAGCTGGAGTGCAGTGGCACAATCTCGGCTCACTGCAACTTCTGCCTCCTGGGTTCAAGAGATTCTCCTGCTTCAGGCTTCCAAGTAGCTGGGATTACAGGTGCACCACCATGCCCAGCTAATTTTTGTATTTTTAGTAGAGATGGGGTTTTACCATGTTGCCCAGGCTGGTCACGAACTCCTGAGCTGAAGTGATATTCCTGTTTCAGCCTTCCAAAATGCTGGGATTACAGATGTGAGCCACCATGCCTGGCCCCTGGAGTTATATTTCTGATCAATATTTACTTGATTATTATTTAATATTCCAGACACATCAAAACAACAGTACTAAACAAGCTTTTTAAAAGAATGCTCAGATGATTTTGAAAAAAAAATTTTCATAAGAGACTAAAAATAAGACTAGTTTTGGTTATGAATATTTTGTATAAGAATATTTAAAGATAAACATACTCTTCAAGGAACCAAACATGCTACATGCAAATCATTTTTAGCATAATGTTATGTTGATACAGGAAATACTATTCCCTCTGATATTACTAGTAGCAGTCTCTTGCTTTATAATTCTCTTTTTCATCTAAGCGTAATTTAAGATCTTTGTAATAAGGAGCTCATTTATAGGACAGTCAAATTTAATGAATGGGAGTTGGTAGGTAGAATGCATTAAATATAACTGGTGTTCTTTTTATTATCTTTTGTGTTCATTTAAGAACAGAGATTCTTGTCAGTTTTCTCAAGAGAAAAATTATGATGTAATAGACAGTGTACACTATTCATGTCAAAACACAATTTTACTTGCATTTTATAGCTTGCTTTAGCATTCTTTTAGAAAATGAATTTTCCCAGAAGACCTAATTGCCTTCTTATTAATGAGCCTGTAAGTGTTTTTTGTTATCCATTTACTATTCTAAATGTGTCTACTTGTGCTAGCTGTTTCAACAGTGTTGTCTCTGATTAAATCACAACTGCTATATTTGTTTTTGCCATTCACTAGTGATTCAGAAAATACTGGCATAATGACATAGTTATGGCAGAGACTAATAAAAAACAAGAAGTAAAAATTAATGTTCACCCATTACAGTTGGCTCTATCATGAGATCAGAAGCTGGAGTTTGGGATAATAGCAACGTTCTCTATATTTTTGATGCTGTAAATAAAAGTCTGCCTAACCTATATAGTCTTAAATATAAAATATATAATTTATGGAATTAATGAAGTGTAAATCAGTATATTTCCATATGTACTTAATTTAGACACTAATGTTTAAAGAAAGATTTAACAGGAGACTGATCACTGTTAGAGGAGAAGTAGTGATGGAGAGACTCTGAGAGGGCACTTTTG
Source organism: Pongo pygmaeus (assembly GCF_028885625.2). Lineage (NCBI taxonomy): Eukaryota > Metazoa > Chordata > Mammalia > Primates > Hominidae > Pongo > Pongo pygmaeus. The sequence goes on along the minus strand of NC_072378.2, from coordinate 128,767,202 downwards.
TATATCTTCAAGAACTTTACAGTTACTTTTTCTAATTTTACTCCAAATTCTGGAACTTGTCTTTTTTACTAGTCCTGCTTTTATTCTTATGAGCAATAATTATGTTCATTTATTTTCTTATATGTTGGAGAAGAGAGCTTTTCCCAAAGCAATTGCAAAAATAACAATATGAGCTGCCATTTACTGAGAGCCCATGACCTGCTAGGGCCTGTGATCAGTGTTTTACATAATTTTAAATCCTCACAATATCCTTTAAGATGAGGATCATCTCCATTTTACAAACTAAGGCCTAGAGGGGTTAAGTAATAACTTGTCCCAAGTGGCTATATGAGTCACTGGTAGAGTCAAGATTCGTTAATGAATGTACACAAATGTTTAAAGATTAGACATTTCTTTGGTTGCATCTTGGCAGAAAATGTAACCCAGACTGGTTGCAACAAAAGGTAAATTTGTCTCTCCTAACTACAATTCAGGTGGAACTTGATTTAGAAGTTGACATAATTCCACTGAGACATGATGTTTCTCTGCCTGTTCAGTTTAGTTTAGGGTATTCCAGGAGCTTCTTAGGCTCCATATAGAGGCATGATGGCTGTGGCAGCTCCCACCAAACAAGATCCCAGGTTCAAGTCCCTTAAGGAAATGTGAATTACTTGCTGGTTGCACCTGATAAGGCTCTAAGGTTTACAGTGCTTGAATCCATTGATCTTGTTTCCAACCATTGAATCTAAGGCTCTGACTGAGGGGAAGTTAGTGTGCTGATTGGCTTAGCCCAGGGTTTATAATCTTTCTGGTGGGGAAGAAAGAAGATGGGAGATGGTGGGGAAGAGACAGTGGGATCAGATGGTTCTCTGTTGTGGACTATTAGGTGATCTCTAAGTGGGAAAGGGTGGAAGAGCAAGAGAGGAAAGAGGCAATTTGTGTCTGGCAGGCTTGTATACATTTACAGATCACCTGTTTTTAATCTGAGAGTGTTTATTTATTGGCTTTCCCTTTAAGGACTTCTTTAAAGCATGAATTTATATTATTTCCATTATTTTATTTTCCTTGCCTCAGTATTGAATTAGTCTAACATTAAAAATTTGTAGAATTTGGTGTTAAAAAAGACCTTAGAAATTAATGACAGGTTCATTTGATGTAACTTGCCCAAAGTCACACAGGTAGGAAGAACTTGAACTCAAATTAAAGATTTTAATGTATAGGTTAGTGTTCTTACAATATATATATCATATTTTAATGTATACTATATATGTATCATTTTCCTTAACAGTAATCTATATATTTATTATTTAAGATTAAAAAATTTTTGGTTTGTATTCCAAATTTCTGAAGCAATATTTCCAAATATAAACCTGACAGTGATTGGATTTGATTAGAATAGTAATCTGAATATAAGGTAATAATATGTCTGTGAATGCAAGAGACCATCTTAGATAACTGCTTGGTTTTCAGATATCATGACAGAATTTATACATGTATGCATGTATAGGTGCTTGCATGTATGCATTTATTTATTTTTAATAGAAAGAAAAGGGTAAAGTAAGCTATGGTAAATGATATTGACACAGACAAAACCTACTAACTCTACTATTTTTGAAAACCTCAAGAGATGATGGTGATTTTATTTTTAATTTTGATCCTCTAACCTCTGCTGCCTAACTTTATTACGTATATCTGAGCAACATGGGATATTAGGAAGAGTTGCTATAAGAAATATCTTGGGGTACTGAATAATGAATAAAATGTAGAGAAGTAGCAGCTGTTTGCCTAGCTACCTCCTCTCCTAATGAGAGATTTACCCAGGCTGTCTTAATCACATGTTAGTGCTAGTGGATTTGACTGAGGACCATGGCTGTGCCAGTTGAGGCCAGGGGACAGTCCCCAGGCACTTTAATGGTCCGTAATGGACCTTCAATGGCCAGGGCAGCTGGCCTGGCACATAAGGGTGAAGACAGTGGTTGAGGAGGAAGGTTTACTGACTTCATCATGCTTTCCTCTGTCACTGGAGGCTTGTTTTCATACACTTTTGTCTATTATCATAAATAACTTATGATAATAACTTATGACTCTTTTTCTGTCTGTGTCCTTATGTGATGACTATCAGTCCTAAATGATGAAGTTTGTAATAATTTGCCCTAACCACCTGGTCGGTTGGAGCAGATTGCTATCTGGTGTTAACTCATTATGCCCCGTTATCTAAACCAATACTTAAATGCTCAGGAAATATATGAATGAGGTGATGGGGCTGGCAGCAACCTACCTCAGAGCCAATGCCTTTGGAGATCTGTGCAGGAGGCTGTTTAATGCACAGAGCATTGGCCTTGCTACAGGAGGAATTGTGTTCCAGTCTTAAGCTCTGTCACTTTCTGAGATTTGGAAGCAGTCCTTTCTGCTTGATCCCTCATTTCTTTATCACCAAAATAAGAATATTACAGTGAAGAATGACTTTAATGTCTTGTCTAGTCTACTGAACCAGACAATTTTAAGGTGAAAATGAATAATATATGTGAAAGTAATTTTGTATTTGTAAACTACCATGAAAATGTAAATTTTGTTAGGAATAGAAACTTTGACGATAAGGAAAGTATTGCTGAAGGCACAAAAAGTGTATATGCTGAAGAACGGAAATGAAAACAATAAATGCTTCATATATTTGCATGTTTAAGTGATACATTGCCTCTCAATGTTGGGGAAAGTGGTGTAATAAAGAAGAGTGAGCATGGTTCTTGTGAATAATGGGTGATTCTGCAATCATGTATCATAAAGAGCAGTCCCCCCCAACTTTTTTCACATATATGTATTTCCTATGTATGTATAAATAAACTTTAATGCTACCAGGTAGTTCAGTAGCCCTCCCATATCTCTGGGGGATACATTCCAAGGTGCCCGGTAGACGTCTGAAACTCGTATGGAACCCACCCTTAAATATACTGTACCATGTTGTTTCAATCTGATAATGGTAATGGCTACTGAGTGACTAACAGGCAAGTGGGCTGTACAATATGGACACACTAGACAAAGGGATGATTCATGTCCCGGGTAGGACGGAGTGAGACAGCATGTGATTTCATCATGCCACTGAGAAGGGTGTGTAATTTAAAAGTTGTTTATTTATGAAATTTTTTCGTTTTCTTTTCTTTTTTTTTTTTTTGTTGAGATAGATTTTCACTCTTATTGCTGAGGCTGGAGTGCAGTGGCATGATCTTGGCTCACCGCAACCTCCGCCTCCCGGGTTCAAGCAATTCTCCTGCCTCAGCCTCCCAAGTAGCTGGGATTACAGGCACCCGCCTCCACCATGCCTGGCTAATTTTTGTGTTTTTAGTAGAGACGGGGTTTTGCCGTGTTGGCCAGGCTGGTCTTGAACTCCTAACCTCAGGTGACCCGCCGCCTCAGCCTCCCAAAGTGCGGGATTACAGGTGTGAGCCACAGAGCCCTGCTTGAAATTTTTCATTTAATATTTTTGGACCACAGTTGGCCAAGGGCAACTGAAACCACAGAAACTGAAACTGTGGGTAAGGGGGTCCTACTGTATTTGTATTTCCTTCAGATATTCAATATAGATTATGTGATTATAAAATAAGTTATTAAAGAAACGTAAATGTGTTTTAAGTACTTATATATATCATATATAGAAAGTTGTGTGTATACTTTTTTACTTTTAAAAATTTTCATGATGAGCTAGAACATGCTCTTGCCATCTGAGCTATTCTGCCCGGTTTTTAAGAGCATGATTCTGATGAAGTTTATATCCTTTCATTTATTCTTTCACTCCATGTATCTTTGAGTACCTTACTATGTGCCCATGCTGTGCCAGGTTTTGGGTATGTTGGCAAGTAAGCCAGCAGTAACTTGTCCCAGTTCCTGTGCAGCATTTATAATGTTAATGACTATTAAGGCATGGTAATATTTGCATCGCTGCCCACATCTAGTGATTCACAAGTGAAGCTTGGGGCAAGTGAAGCTTGGGGCTTTTTTGGTAACTGACCACATATTTTGTAACTGACCATACTCCTGAGATGTGGCAAGTGTCAAAGCTCTGTCTTACAGTTTGCTGATTCACTTCAGAACTTGCCTAGGATAATTCCAGTCCATCAGTAGTCTTTCCATAGTCTTGAAACTACCCAAACAAATAAAAGCCTACCAAAAAAGAATTACAAACACATTGCCACAATGATAGTAAAATTCCTCCAAGTGGAATTTCCCCAAAATTGAGTAATCTGAAATGTAAACAAAGTCAGGCAGAGGAGAGAGCACGTTTGTTTTCTGGAGGTTTGCTGCCACGAACTCTCCCTCTGGAAGCAGGATCAGGAAGATTGGTGGACAGCCTCTTAGACTACAGTGTATGTCAATGTGCATTTACAACCTGAACTTCCACGTGCAGAATCCTTGGTTGTTTGGCTGCAGAATCCTATTTGCTCTGACCTGCAGCTGCTTATGAACTGCCTCTGTTGCCTGGACTTTGATCAGCCCTCTCTCTGCTATTGCTTCTGTAGCCCATTGCCCTGTGTAGTTGGCAGCCACAAGAGAGGGAGACCAGTGGCTGGCAGAGTCCTATCAGCCAGGAATGAGGGTGGGCTGTGACCATCACCTAATTGCCCTGGCACCTGCATCCCATAAGGAACTTTTTGGTCATTCATTATGAAGGGGACAACAGTAGTAAGTTATTTAAGTACACTCACTGTCTTACCAGGAAATGGGGATTTTGAACTTCTGTCTTAAAGGAGGCCCACATGGCCACTAGTGTGTGAATTAAGGAGAGAAAAACAATTTTGGAGAAGTGTAAATTTTTCCTAAGCCAAATTAAAATTACCAAATTACATATACCCAAGGTTCAAAAATAGAAATTTAAAAAACTATTTTGTGTTAGTTGAGTCACGATATTTTATGCCCGTTTTATGTTTAAGCAAAAGAATACTTACCAAATGCTGATCTCCACACATAGTATAGAGCATAGTGTTCAAGAGTGCGGACATTGGAACTTGACTGCTTGAGTGAGAATATACATTCCAACATGTTATTACTACATGATCTGACCACTTTCCTTCAGTTTCCACATATTCAAAATGGGAAAGTACCCATTCCAGATGTAAGTTTTGAGAAATATTGAGTTATAGTGCTTAGATGAGTGCCTGGCACACTAATAAAATTTGTCCATTTTAGTTATTATTGTTAATGAAATTGCCAATGTTTGCAGAATATCTAATCTCATGCTGTTATCTCTTAAAATCTCTAACTACATTATCTTTTACTTTAAAATAAAACCACCAGAGAATAAATAATAGGATGCCTGAAGTAAATCAACTCAATATGCTGATTAACAAAGACCACAAGCATCACTTTATAGAATATAATCCAGTGTTTATGAAAACAAGAGGCAAATTTATTCTTTTTTTATATTAGAGGTTACAGTGACTTATAATAATCTTTTTTTTTCTTTTTTTTGGAGACAGAGTTTTACTCTGTCATCCAGGCTGGAATGCAGTGGTGTGAACATAGCTCTCTGCAGCCTCAACCTCCTGGGCTCAAGCAAAACTCCTGCCTCAGCCTTCAGAGTTGCTGGGACCACAGGTGTGCACCACCATACCTGGCTAATTTTTAAAAATTTTTTTGTAGAGATCCGCTTCTTGCCATGTATAAAAACCTACCCAACATCTTTGGAAAATGCATTTAAAATTCTCTAGGTAGGTTGAGGGAGGTGGGAAGTTTTTGGCCTACAAAGAATTGCTTACCTTCTAGAACGATTTAATCTCAGATGATAAAATATGAAAATTCTAAATTGGGAATAAGGTTAAAATAAGAATTGACCAGAAAGTGGAGGAATGAAATCTCTGCCCCTCCAAGCAGTGCCCATCCCAGTAAGTATTATGTCCTATCTGGGAGTAGCACTCAGATTTAGAATGAGAGAATTAGAATTAATCAACAAGATAAGAGGGATCTCTTTAATGCCTAAGAATGTTGGTATATTGTTTCCCCAATGGTTATAGAATGAGAAAGGAATATCACTATTGCTTCTGTTTGCATTTGACACATATGCTAAACAAATGCACTGGCTTTTAGAACATGTGTTTATGAATTCTATATAACATTTTTCTTTTTCTTTTTGAAGGATGCCTAGCTATTTAATTTTCCTTAGTTCACAAAGCAATGAGGTAGTTTCAAATCTATTTGAACCCCAAGACTTTTTCAAGCTGCTGTCCTCTGGGTAAAGCCACTTAGTTCTGGCACATGGTGGAAAGATCTGGCTAAAGTTTTGACAATTATTAGCTCATTTGCAGAGTTGCTCTTTGACCTGTCAACACAGAGGAAAAGCTTTTCTAAACTTTGAGAAGGATTTTATGTTTGACTCGAGCTTTAAATTTCTTTTATTTTTCCAACTTTTTAACACTATCTTTCCTAGCTTTAATTGACACAATCTTCTCTTTTTCTTGTGTAACACTTGTGCACTCCAGATATTAGAAATCCTGTTAACTTTCTTACCGGAGAAACTCTTTGCACTGCAGGCTTGAATCTCACTGAGATAATGTCCTTACAATGTTTGCAACTTTGTGTTCTGACTGGATGCTCCTACTAACCTAGGTCTTCTTTGTGATTGTGGTGGCAGCAGCTATCTTCATAAACTTGTCTTCATTTATTTTTTATTTTATGTATTTATTTATTTTTTTTGAGACAGAGTTTCACTCTTGTTGCCCAGGCTGGAGTGCAATGGCACGATCTCGGCTCACTGCAACCTCCGCCTCCCAGGTTCAAGTGATTCTCCTGCCTCAGCCTCTTGAGTAGCTGGGATTGCAGGCATGTGCCACCACGCATGGCTAATTTTCTATTTTTAGTAGAGATGGGGTTTCTTCCTGTTGGTCAGGCCTGTAGTGTGTGTGTGTGTGTGTGTGTGTGTAGAGATAAGGTCTCGCTATTTTGCCTGCCAGACTAACTTTATTAGGGATAGTAATCAATCCTATAAATGCACAAATCAATGGTTCCCGCCCCAATAAGGTGTTACCAACACCTTATTGAGATGGAGACTCCATCTCTAAAAAATAAGTAAATTTCTTAAGTTGTTATCATTTTGGTATACTGTTGACCAGATTCAGTCTTAATAAAGGAGCATTAACAAAACTTCAAAACTTCTGTGGCACATCTAAATTTAAATATGAAACAGTTCTAAAAGCAGGGATGTATACTTGCTTGTCCTGGACCCCAGAATCGTGACTCGCTTATTATTTGGAAACCAGACTGCTACATATGTTTGTCACAATAATACCTAAAGGATACTGAATCAGAAAATGAGTAACTGAGAATGGCAGATCTCTCTAATGAAAACACTAGATAGTAGTATACTTAAATATGATAATGTACATGAGAAACCATAAATTTTAACCAGTGTGATTCAGGCTCTGGCTTTCAATCTATTTGCACTAGGGTATTAGACAAACCCACAACCAGGAAAGGTGAGCGCAGATATTGCCAGAACAACCCAGGTGCTCTGATTGCTTACTCCTTAGGCAACGTTTCAGATTTTGCAAGGTACATTGTGCCCTTTCACGGCTAATTCTTTTTTTTTTTTTTTTAATTGGAAATTACATGCTTTTATTTATTTATTTATTATTATTATACTTTAGGTTTTAGGGTACATGTGCGCAATGTGCAGGTTAGTTACATATGTATACATCTGCCAAGCTGGTGCGCTGCACCCACTAACTCGTCATCTAGCATTAGGTATATCTCCCAATGCTATCCCTCCCCGCTCCCCCCACCCCACAACAGTCCCCAGAGTGTGATGTTCCCCTTCCTGTGTCCATGTGTTCTCATTGTTCAATTCCCACCTATGAGTGAGAATATGTGGTGTTTGGTTTTTTGTTCTTGAGATAGTTTACTGAGAATGATGATTTCCAATTTCATCCATGTCCCTACAAAGGACATGAACTCATCATTTTTTATGGCTGCATAATATTCCATGGTGTATATGTGCCACATTTTCTTAATCCAGTCTATCATTGTTGGACATTTGGGTTGGTTCCAAGTCTTTGCTATTGTGAATAGTGCCGCAATAAACATACCTGTGCATGTGTCTTTATAGTGGCATGATTTATAGTCCTTTGGGTATATACCCAGTAATGGGATGGCTGGGTCAAATGGTATTTCTAGTTCTAGATCCCTGAGGAATCGCCACACTGACTTCCACAAGGGTTGAACTAGTTTACAGTCCCACCAACAGTGTAAAAGTGTTCCTATTTCTCCACATCCTCTCCAGCACCTGTTGTTTCCTGACTTTTTAATGATTGCCATTCTAACTGGTGTGAGATGGTATCTCATTGTGGTTTTGATTTGCATTTCACTGATTGCCAGTGATGGTGAGCATTTTTTCATGTGTTTTTTGGCTGCATAAATGTCTTCTTTTGAGAAGTGTCTGTTCATATCCTTCGCCCACTTTTTGATGAGGTTGTTTGTTTTTTTCTTGTAAATTTGTTTGAGTTCATTGTAGATTCTGGATATTAGCCCTTTGTCAGATGAGTAGGTTGTGAAAATTTTCTCCCATTTTGTAGGTTGCCTGTTCACTCTGATGGTAGTTTCTTTTGCTGTGCAGAAGCTCTTTAGTTTAATTAGATCCCATTTGTCAATTTTGGCTTTAGTTGCCATTGCTTTTGGTGTTTTAGACATGAAGTCCTTGCCCATGCCTATGTCCTGAATGGTATTGCCTAGGTTTTCTTCTAGGGTTTTTATGGTTTTAGGTCTAATGTTTAAGTCTTTAATCCATCTCGAATTGATTTTTGTTTAAGGTGTAAGGAAGGGATCCAGTTTCAGCTTTCTGCATATGGCTAGCCAGTTTTCCCAGCACCATTTATTAAATAGGGAATCCTTTCCCCATTGCTTGTTTTTGTCAGGTTTGTCAAAGATCAGATAGTTGTAGATATGCGGCGTTATTTCTGAGGGCTCTGTTCTGTTCCATTGATCTATATCTCTGTTTTGGTACTAGTACCATGCTGTTTTTGTTACTGTAACCTTGTAGTATAGTTTGAAGTCAATCAGGGAATACAGATCCCAGGTGAAGTCTGCTAATTGCTTTGAGGGCTATTGTTTTTACCTTTAATTTAGGTTCAGGAGTCTGTAGGGCAATCCTTTGAATTTCTCAGTTACTTACTGTTCACTGAAGTATCCACTTGAGATCTTTCCTGGACTCTCTCCACAGTTTGTTCACAGTTTGGCACACCATTGGCTGAAAGTACACTATCCTTGCTCCTTCCTCATTGACAGTTATACTACAGGCTGCTTCCAGTTGCCAACATATTTTAGAAAAGCATATAATTTTGTTAAGAGTTTTTCCTGTTGCTTTCACATGTAGTCAAGTAAAGGGCAAGGGACAGAGTAGGGGCAGGATGTCATATCAGCATTTACCTTTCCAGAGGCTAATGCTTTGACAGAATAAGGGGTCCTTTTAGGTCAAGACTCTTTTTGTTCTTGTCACCTGATTTGTTGGCATTACAGTTACATCACGTGCTGTCTTTTATTTGAGCAATGACAAAAAGGATATATCTATTCTGTACATTTTTGTCAAATATAATATCCTTCAAAGCTTGTTAAAACAGGTGATATCAGTCTGAGTTCTTAATATGGTCTTGTTGGTAACACCTTATTGGGGCGGGAATCGTTGATTTGTGCATTTATAGGATTGATTACTATCCCTAATAAAGTTAGTCTGGCAGGCAAAATAGCAAGACCTTATCTCTACACACACACACACACACAAAATAATAACCAGGCATAGTGGTGCATGCTTTTAGTCCCAGCTATTTTGGAGGCTGAGGCCAGAGGACTGCTTGAGCTCAGTAGTTAAAGGCTGCAATGAGTGATGATTGGGCACTGCACTCTAGCTTGGGCAACGGAGCAAGACCTTGTCTCTAAAACAAAACACATAAAGTTAGGCTGGTGAGCTAGGGTCTCTTCATTTAACAAAATATGTATGACAGAGTTTATCTGATTTCTTTCATGTTAGCTTGGTTAAGTTAATCAAATAGTAAATGCATGTTCATTCTGTGCCAGGCAATGTATATAGCACAGAAGGCAAAATGATTTAGTTGACTAAGTCCTTGCACTTAATGACCTTACAGACTATTTAGAAGATCTAGAAATAAGTAAGATATAATTAAGAGTGGGAGGTACAAAAAGTGCCATCAGGACGTGGAGAAAGTACAGTTACTCACTCCTGGGTGATTAGTTAAGTTTCTCGGATCAGGCCATCAATTGGCAAAATCCTTATGAATGGGCACAAAATGTACTTGGGAAAATGAGGAGGTAATAGTGATGGTGGTAAATGTTTAATAATCAGCTCTCAAGCCAAAAAGTTCAGGTTTTATTTGTTTGTTTTGAGACGGAGTCTCGCTCTGTTGCCTAGGCTGGAGTGCAGTGGCGCGATCTCGGCTCACTGCAACCTCTGCTTCCTGGCTTCAGGTGATTCTCCTGCCTCAGCCTCCTGAGTAGCTGAGATTACAGGCATATGCCATTATGCCTGGCTAATTTTTGTATTTTTAGTAGAGACGGGGTTTCACCATGTTGGCCAGGCAGGTCTCGAACTCCTGACCTCGTGATCTGCCTGCCTCGGACTCCCAAAGTTCTGAGATTACAGACGTGAGCCACAATGCCTGGCCAAAGTTCAGGTTTTAGCACTTGCCAGTTTCCATGGTATAAATACTATCATCATGGCTGAATTCAAAGGACCAATGTGACATGACTGAACACAAAATTAGGAAGAGATACATAGTAACACACCCTTATTTAGTACTTCCACCATACAGATACAAGAGAAGTAAATATCCTGCAAATATAATTAATAGTAAAATAATTAGAAAAGTGATAAGTTTTGATTTATTACCTCTGTTTTTAATATAATTTATTTAGCTGTAAGTTTATATAATTTAATTTTAACCAACGGTTGTGACTAATAACTGGCCCACAAAATTCCTGAACATTTTAGCAACTGACTTTCAGGAGCTGGTATAGGCTGGTTTCAGCCCACTACTCCATGCCTTATAATTTGGCATATGGGTGTGAGGAATCCAGTGAGATAATCCTCTTTAGTTATGGGATCTTTCTATAACACTTTCCTAATTGAACAGTTTAGTGTAAGGAAACCTGGTCCGTTTTGAAACTCCCTGGCGGGGGTTTAGTTATCAAGAAACTTTAGGTTCATTGATACAAAATGTTGATGTCAGAAGGCTTTGGTGCATCCACTGTGGAGCTTAATCTCAGGAATAAATCCCCAAGAAGAAGACTGTTTTTCTATTTAACTCAAGTTTCCCCACTGTACAGGTTTGACTCACTTTGGTCTCCGGTGCTGATATGACTATTCAAGCTCTCCTTTAAGGCCTGTTAACTTAGAGCACTGCTAGGACTATGTAAAAGGTAAACTTTTCAATGTCTTTGAATTATGGACATTTTTCATGCTAAACACCATCTTTCCCAAATACTACACAGTAGGTAGTGGGTTTTCAGCAAACGTAGCTTGTAAATTACTACCTAATCTTTGTACTAACAAACCTCCCGTGGCTCACAAGAGCACCCAATATTTAAGTTATTCAGAAATATTGGAAGAATCAACATGTCTGTAAACGTAGGTAGATTTTCATCCAATTCTGCTATACATTGCCACTTTGATGGATTTTAATTTTGAGTGTGTGTATGTGAAATTGTTAACATCTACAAAATATACATTATTAAATATAAAGCATGTTTTCTCATCTTAATACTGCATTTGGGCTTTGATTTAAGGGTCTTTTATCATTATTTTCTACTGAATTATCAGTTACTTTTAAGCAGTTATTACTATTTGTTAGCTAAAGTTACTTTTGATTATTTCACTTGAGTTTTAAAAGTCTTTCATTATTTAATCTCTATCAGTGTTAGAAGTGGAATGTTGTTTTAACATATGCTCTTATAATATTAGTTTATATGGGACAAAAATATTTCATGTTCCAAAAAATGTCATGTAAGATTAATGTAGTGCTAAATGGAAATTCCTGTGCTCCACATGCCTTTGTTAGGCTCTGCCCACAAAAAACCTAGTGTCTAAAACTACGATATTCACATTTTAAGGCATATTGTAAGAAAGTTCTTGAAATTGGCAGATTGTGAATATGTTGTATATGTATTTTTTTCCCTTTTAATGGGAAGGGTGTGTGTGTGTGTGTGTGTGTGTGTATGATTTGAGTTTAGTAGTATATGACAAAGTGCTGACAGTCCCCAAGTGACTTGTGACTTATTTTGGGAAAATGGATTTTCTCCATGTGATTTCTCTTTGTATATCTTATATAAAATCTTTTATCTTGTAGCTGGAAAAAAATTTACTTTCCCTTATATATGAAAAATTTCAAGAATTTGGAAGCATTCCAAACTTTACAGTTTAAACATAGATTTCAGGCTGGGCATGGTGGCTCATGCCTGTAATCCAGCACTTTGGGAGGCTGAGGCAGATGGATCATTTGAGGTCAGGAGTTTGAGACCAGCCTGGCCAACGTGGTGAAACCCTGTCTCTATTAAAAATACAAAAATTAGCTGGGTGTGGTTGCACGCACCTGTAGTCCCAGCCTACCTGGGAGGCTGAGGCAGGAGGATTGCTTGAGCCCAGGAGGTGGAGGTTGCAGCAAGTCGAGATTATGCCACTGCACTTAGCCCGGGCTAGTCCCAGCCTACCTGGGAGACTGAGGCAGGAGGATCACTTGAGCCCAGAAGGCGGAGGTTGCAGTGAGCCGAGATTATGCCACTGCACTTAGCCCGGGCAACAGAGTATAGATTTCATAACAAAGATTCCTCAGACTGTGCAAAACAAAATGTAGATTGTTAACTCTTCTCAGTTAGTACTCTTTCTCCTTGAGGAAACCAAGTGGGAGAAGACATAGAGACAAATAATATTCAGAATTAATAAAGGTGTAGCACTAAGTTGATTGTTTCCTGTACTTAAATGGTTATATAATAGGAAAAAGACATATGTTCATAAAAACTCTCAGGCATTTATTTTTAAAAAGCAATCTCTTCTGTATGACTTGTGATCAGTAGACGTTAAACTCAATCTCTTACCTTTATGCCTATAACACTTTAACAATTAATTGATATTCAGAGTGATGGCTGAATTAGCTAAGCATAATCAAAGATGTAATTATGCTAGCTAAATTGTAATTCATAAGGCTGGAAAGCTTACCAGTAGTGGCCACAGTGATTGAAATGAGACTCCCTCCTCTACATCCCCCCCAAATTTTCAGTTAATCACGATTGTATTAACTAGGATGACCCATTTTAGAGCGTCTGTTTTTGACAACTTCTAATTTGTATTACTCTGTATTTCAATATTCTGTTTATTCAGCAGGGTCTGATAAAGATTTTTAGTTCATTTCTCACTATATTTAGCCACTCCTTCACTGCAGCCTGATGACATAATGACAACAATACATGAGCATCAGGATTTTACCTGCCTCTGCATCAGAAACTGAAGCCATTGGTATATGTTTCTCTGGGCTGTTTACGTCTTGCCTGAGTATTTCAGAGGTAAACATTATATCCCTTTTGAGTGTTTTGAGTCCACCAACCTATAGGGACATAACTTTAAAAATTATTTTCAATAACTAACATTTTAGTTTTTACTGGTCCTAGCATTGAGCTAAGTATCAGCTCATTATTTTCAAATTGTATGTAACCACCCATTTGGTGGGTACCGAATTCAATTCAGTAGGTAGCAACCAGCTTAAGGAAAAAAACCAGACCAACCATGAAATACGATATAACAAAAACAATAACAAAGGTAATCATACATTTCATGGAGGAAGAGAGTAGTATTGTTTCATGAAACTTTGGTTTTAATGGAATAGATTTAAGTATCTTTATGTGTCTGTGTACTGAATCACAATGCAAAAAGAATTTCTAACTATGGGTCTGGCCAAAAATATGGGAAAGCTACTATACTTCTTTCATACAATGTTCTCTATAAATCCTATTCACACAACTTTATAAGCTCCAAGTTTATTCTCTTAACTATTATGTCGTGGCACTTCCTGGTACAGTGCAAAGAGCATAGAGTTTGCGTAATTTGGTAAATGAGTAATTTAACTTATATAGCCTGTTTGCTTATCCTCAATTCATGTATAATTTCTAGATATTTACAGGGTTGTGAGAATCAAACTGGGTAATTTATGTTGGATATTCTTTTCCAAATTGAGCTACACATATGTAAGTTACTATGATTGTAATGCCTTCCCCTTTGGCTCTTCAAATACTAATTGACTACCCGGTTTGACTTCGGAAGACTGGATTGTCTTTTAAAATATTTTTCGAACCTGAAGATTTACAATTCAATGTTTTCACTTGTAGAGATCAGTCCTGTTGAGTACTTTTTACACAGTCTTTTGTTTCTTCTTTATGACAGGATGTTGTGAATAAAACTAAGTTGTTTTTTTTTTGTTTTTTGTTTTTTACTTTTCCTATTTTGGTATTATTCTTGACAAAAGCAATGGAAGGCAAATGTACTTTGGACATACCTGTATGAACTCATTATTCACATTTGTCTTCAAATAAAGCTGCATTTTGATTTTAAAACAAAATAACACTATGTAAATAAAACTCGATTTAAAATTTATGTTGAAATACCTATTGTGATACTCGATGGAACATTGAAATAATTTTGACCAATAAAAATATATCCAAGACTTAAAAACAACAACAACAACAAAGGAACAAAAAAGATACACAAAACCTCCAATCAACTGTAAAACTTGTGAGTAGAGATATTTCAGTAATTGAAAATAGATAGCAGAGTAGCTGTCCGCTGCCTGTCTTCTCTCTCTCTGCCATTCATTCTATTCATCTATCTATGTGGGTATCCAGCTGAATTTTTTGTCAAGATATATGTTTTTATTCCATATTTATTCTGTGGCCTAATCCAGAATATAATCATAAAAATATGTATTTTACATTTTATGTATCAATGTGGCATAACCTTATAATTCAGTATATATCCTGAAGACTTTGAGTTATGCACATTGTCATACTTACACACATTTCTCAATCTTTAGAGGATCAGACAGTTATCTGGACAGAGGCTCATTGATGCCACTGTTCTCCAGCATTCCCGTAGCCTCATCTTGCTAAAAGCAGAGGAGGATATTGGGATGCAAATAAAGTAGAGGAAGGGCCCTTTGCCAAGTGCTGTTTATTGAACTGAGTAAACGTCTCCCCCATGGGTTGGAGGGAGCTGGTTCGTTTAAGTGGGCAAGAAAAGCCAGTATTCTTCTAAGTAATGAGGTTTCTTAAATAAACATTCCAAATGTAGATTCTCTGGGCTTCATCAACGAGGGGCAAGCCTGAAAAGTCCCCTCAGTATCCAGGAGCCCAGGTTGGGAAGGGTTCTGTTTTGAAACTGGAAACTGTCCACAGTTTGGATGGGAGAATGCTTGGAATGGAAGCTAGGCTGTGATTTGTCTTTTTAACATTCTTGACAGAAAAAGAGTGTTAAGGAAGCAGGATGACTACAGTTTCGGGGATTTATTTACAGCTCCTAAGAAAATTAATTGTTTTTTTTTTGTTTTTGTTTTTGTTTTTTACAACTGAGACATAAACATTATGCTAATAGCAAAGTATCTAAATCTACTCATGAGAAAAATCCTTTAAGGATCCATAGTAGTCAACCTGTTGTTAAAACTACTTATTGTTAAAAATACTTCATAATATACACAACATATTCTTTTTAAATGTTCTGCAATTCAGATTTTAAAGTGATTCGTAGTCATCTCACCCCACCTCCAGTTAATGAGATTTTACTGTTTATTTGTTAGCTACATCTAATAGAAAGGAAAAAAAAAACAACCTTTTTGATAGGTGATAATTACTTAAAAATTTGGATCCAAATTAAGAGAACAGAGCTCATCAAAATATGAATGTATTAACACTGGGATGTATAATAATGGGAGAGAAGGTATAAGAATGACAGAGTGAGAAATTTTAAAAGAAGGGAAATAGGATGAATTCAGTGAAAACAAGGAAGCCAAGGTGTTTAAATGGGTGACCCTCTCACTTTGATGTTTATCTGATTGAAATTTGACATTTTCTATTTACTCATTTCAAACCAAGATAAAAATCTCAAGTATTTAGAGCAACCTATTTTCAGTCTAGTTTGTGTTCAAATTATTATTATTATTAAAGACAGGGTCTCCCTATGTTGCCCAGGGTGGTCTCAAACTCCTGGGCTCAAGGGATCGCCCTGCCTCAGCCTCCAGAGTAGCTGGTATTACAGGTGTGAACCACCGAGCTCAGCATAAAATGGTTATTTTTTAAGTATATATAGCCAGGCATAATTAAATTAAATATAGTTTAAAAGTGAGTTTAATGTTATTTTTTTCCTCCTCTTCCTGGGATCATAAAATGATTAATGTTAAAATTAGTGTTCTGCTACTGACTGGAACATACATGTTTATTATTTCCCTCTAATGTGAACACTTGCTGGTAGTATAGAATATAGTCATCTTCAATTCTGACAGTTGACATAAGGCAATTTTATAAGTGATTAATCACATACTATTGTGCATGTAGGAGGGTTTTGGCTTAGAGTTATTTTGGTGTACTTTTTGGATGTTACCATTTTTATTTTATAAGTAACCTTATGTTTGTTACCTGTAATGTTTTACTGATTCCAGAACCACTTGGCCTTCTTTGGTTTATTGTAATGCCAAGCACAATTATATTTTGAGTAAGATTTTGTGAGAAAAATTATAGTCTTCTTGGTTTATAAATAATTGTGTTGTGACATTAATTCTAAAAGCCACACCTGAAAATGTCACATTACAACATCATTAGTTTATTATACCTTGTGTAACACTTTTGCTTTTCATAAACCAAGAAGCAGTTGGAGTTGGCTTATACAATATTTGTTTAGAAGATTTATTATCTTACAGGATGCTAATAATTTAAAAAGCTGCATATGTTTTTACTGATGATCAAACTGAAAGAAATTATATGATTTCAAACATGACTGTCTTTCTGATCGTTCAGGACAGGACCATGTAAGGATAACATCTGCACCTGATCTCACATCTCAAGGTCTTAAAGTTGTCACTTCACTTTGGTTTAATATTTTATCTTAAAAATGGTTATTCATCAAATATTCATTAAATGCTAACCGTATTTACAACATTCTGCGAGGAACCATAGGATTACAAAGTATACGACAAATTCCTTAGATATAATATATAATAATCAGAGGTGGAATTTTATAATTAATATTTTCTATTCTCTACTTTACTACTGGACTGGGTTTTAGGACTAGCCCCTATCCCCGCTCTACTTTTCTGCCTTAAGATTTAGGGAAGTGTTTTTTCTGATAATCACATTGCTGGAATCTAAGATGGACTTCCTCATCAAGTTTGCTTTTTTTCTCGTGATTTTGAAAGACACTCTCAGTCTTCAGCTGTATATTGAGCACCTTCACTGTGGCATGCTTTAGGCACTGAGATCATAGTCCTTTTCATTGTGGACTTTTCATCCTGGACTTTTACAGTCTAGGGTAGATGGATGTGAAACATATACTTGTCAATATGTAATCCTAAGCTTGGAAAGTCCAGAAAAAAATATAGGGGGTTTAGAAGAATGTGTCTTACCCAAGGAGTGCGTAGGAATTTTGACATTAGGAAAGCTAGGCAGGAGATACAAGCAAAGAGTCCCACCTGTGTGAAGACATGGAGACTGGAGAGAATGCAGTGCATTGGAGAGAATGCGGTGCATTGCAGCAACTGCGAGAACCCACCCACCATGGCTGGGGAAGAGGCTGTGAAGGAGAGTCTGGTGAGAGTGGCCAAAGCTTCAGGTAAAAGCCAGAGCATGCAGGACCTTATAAGTAACAGTGACGACTTTAAGGAAAAGACATGATCAAATTTTCATAAGTATCACCCTCAGCATAGTGTGATAAAGGGTTTGGAGGGGCCACATGGATTTTGGTGAGACCAATTAGGAGGACATTGCTGCAGTCTAAGTGATTGTAGGGTGAGAGAAGTGTACAGGTAAAGGTATTTTGAAGGTGGGAGTGATGGAGCATGCTAGTAGATTTGTGGGGACTTAGAGAGAGGGAAGGATGAGAGATGCTGCCTGAGTATTTGGTTTGAACTGTAACATTTAAGGAACATTTTTTTTTTTTAGGCCCTTGCCTCCACGAGGATTTAAAAACAAATTTGCGTATTACCTTTTCCTTACAGTTCACATAATTCCTTTTTTAGGCAACATGGCTATATATTCTTTTATCTTTTCCCCAAAATTACTTCTCTTTGTATTATGATTTAAAGTATGTGTCTATGTACGTATGCATTTGTTTACAATGTAGTCATTTAAAATTCAGTTCTAAGCAAATGGGTCCTTACCCCAGGCACCTTTCTATATTGATTCTCCTTTAACTTCCTTGAGTGATAAGCTTTGCTATTTTTGAAGTTCTTTGCCTATTCATTTTCTCTTCTTTAGACTGTGTATGAATGGATAGATACACACACTCACCCACACAGTTTGTTTTAAATTGCACAGAGTTGATGTATAATAAAATATGAAGAAAGGAAGAAATATTTTTAAAATTCTTATATTTTCTTTAATGGTTTGTCTTAGAAAATGAACACATACCAGAGAGTTGAGAACTGAGATTTTTATTTATTTTATTTATTTATTTATTTTTTTGTGAGAATAGCAAAGCTTTACAATGTGACTGCTTACTAATGTCCAAAAAATAGCAATTCAGATTTTACTTTCTGCCCTATACTTTCAGGGTGTTATGACAGTTTTAATGTGAGTTGTAAAATGTAGGGAGGTATACTCTAATTCTCTTTCACACACATAAATCAAGTTTCAGGCTCTTTTGGAAATGTTTACTAGAAAAAACATCATGGGCAGATTTTAAAATGCTTTTGGATTGCATGACGGCGTGGTGCCACTTCCATTGAAGTCTTGTAATATTTTATTTTCCTTCCCAAAGCGTCAAGATAAATCCTGTAAACATTTTTTCTCCTTTTGTTGCTTTGGTTGTACTATTGTGTTTGGCTCTAGCCTTTTGCCCCCAGGGAAACAAAAGTGTTTTTTTTAACTTCAGTGCTCCCGCTGAGTACTCCAGCTGTTGGGCAGCAGTTTCAAAGTTGTTCCCTATTTACACACTGCAAGTCTGGCGGATCACAAAGCTTCCTACATCTTATCTGAAACACAATATACTAATTTCAGGGATATATTTAGAAGAAAAATTGCTGTCAAAATGTACTATAATGTAGCTTCTTTTATCTTTTAAATTTAAAATCTACTAAATCATTATATCCTTAAAAAATGGTGATGGAGAATGTCAGCATAACACGTAATCTTATAGAAACAATTAAAATTTATCAATTAGCAGGTTCAAGTAACTACACTTTTTTTTTTTTTAAGATGCAGGGTCTTGCTACATTGCCCAGGCTGGAGTGCAGTGGCTATTCAGAGTTGAGGTCATGGCTCATTGCAGCCTCAAACTCCTGGGCTCAAGCCATCCTCCTGCCTCAGCCTCCCAAGTAGTTGGACCACAGACACCTGTTCTAGTAACTACTGTCTGTCTATATTTAACATTAACCAATGTGGTAAACCACTAGTGTGTACCAGGCACTATGTTAGGCTTTGTTTAGGTTTTGCCCTCTAGGAGCTTCATTCCGTTTGGAGAAATGGACATGTAGATAAAAGTTATAACTCACGTAGGAATGAAGTGGTTAGAGAAGACAGATAACAGAGTTACTGGCTGTATCTGGAGAAGTTGGATAAAGCATCATAGATGAAGGGACATTTAGTTTTGGAGTTTCCAGATGAAGAGATGGAGGAAAAGTGCCTTGATGACACCAAGTCACCCATTGTGCTTGTTTACCACGTGGTTAAAATGAAGCATTTGCATTTGGTGATTTCTAAACTCTCTTCTAGTTCTATGAATTGACCACAGTATAAGTGTAGTTGTTTCTGTGTGTGTGTGTGTGTGTGTGTGTGTGTGTGTGTGTGTGTGTGTGTGTGTGTGTAGGGGGCGGGGGGTACTTTTAATGGCTTGAGACGTTCGTATGTAATAAATTTTTAAAAATTGCAGTTTTAATTTCCAGTTTTTAGTGAATTTTGGTCAATAGAATTCGCTCTTGGGAAAAAGTAAAGGAGGTGAATGCTGGCTTTCTTTTGCAATAGAAACAGCCAACTCACTCATTCATTTAACATATATTGTTGAGTGCCTACTATGTGCCAGATATTGTTAGAGAGCAATAAAAATACATATCTCGGCTTCTAAAATACTTACATTTTGGCGGCACATGGGACACCACAGTCTGGATTGGGGCAAAATTTGGGGTATGGGTTGCCACAAAAATTAGCAAACATCAGTCTCTCCTGCCCTTTCCAAAAAGCACGAGGGGGCTACCCAAGAGAAGGAAGAAAGCAGGTCTAGGCTTGGAAAGGATAGGTGGAAAGTGCGGCACTAGCAAGGGGTTTTTGGAAGGCAATGGTTTCCATATGCAAAGATTGGGAGATGGGGCATTTCAGCTAAAGAGAAAACTTAAGACTATTTTCAGGCCAAACAGTCCAACTTAAAGAGTGGGTTATATTCAATAGAGTAGTAGGAGATGAATTAGATACTGAGCATGAAAATAACAGCTATGAACTTGTCCTCATGCCAGGTGCTGCGGCAAGTGTATTTACTTATTAAATACTTCAAAAATCCCATAAAATAAATATTATTGTGTCTCCATGTTACAGCTTCTCTTGGGGCCACATGAGTAATAAATGACAAATAAGTTTCAAACTCAGGTATGTCTGATATAGAAATACTTGATCTCAACTGCCATAATATATTGGAATTTTCATTTTTGGATAGTTAGGCTACAAGATTCTCTTGAAAATTTTGAGTAGGCAATTGCTTAAATATGTACAATGTAACAGTATGATAAATCCCATAATAGTGTTAGATTTGTGGTATTCTGGGAACATGCTGAAGAGGCAAACTACTCAGTTGGGGGTGGATGGATGGAATTTGCCTAGGAGGGGATATCAGCATTGAGACCAAAGACATACAGCAGTTATCAGAGACAGTGAGGAGGATTTTCTTGGTAGAGAGGGCAGCATGTGAAGGGTCCAGAAGTACAGCACTAGGAACTGCTACTGGTGTCTTTGAAGATTCTGTAATAGAGATGAATGTGGCAATTTGTTGGGGCTAGATCATGAAACCCTTGGGTGTTATGCAAGGGAATGATGACTTTATCTTGGAGGCAACCCGATGATATGGAAGGGTTTTAGGCAGATAGGCAGGGGAGTGATAGGATCAGACTTCCACAATTAGAAGTTTATGTTAAATTCATTTAAACAAATGTGAACAGTAGTGAATCAATTCCCAGGGGAAGTTTCATTGCCAAGTAGTCTTCCTGCCGTGAAGATTAGCCTGTTAGTTACCAAGCCGCTTTCATTTTTAGTGTCTGTGCTTGTGGTTGGTAACTTTTGCTGCTGTTGTTCTGCTGCTGTCTGCCATTCCATTCTCCATCTATCACGCACACAGAACCCTGGCCAGGATCATGAAGGGCAATTGAAAAGGTAACAAGAGAAAAAAAATGATAGATTAATGTAAGCCTGATGTTTGTTTTAGTGGCAGATTTTGGTGTTCACATGAGTGCCTGAGCCTGTTAAATTAATCTCATGTTCTCACCACAGTCTTCTAGCTTGAGAATTGACCGTAGGTAAAAATAATTGGAAATTATTGGTGTAGCCGAAATTGCATTACAGCTGCCAAGTGTGGATACACGGGAGCCAGGCTGCTTTTGTCTGCTTCCTCATAAACATTCTTTCCGCATTCTTTATCAGCACATAATCCTGAGACACAAAAAGCCTTTGTGTCCCACTGGGAATGTGAGAAAATCAAAGCTATCTATTGGTTTTGCTCCTGGTTAGGAACCACTAACATTTCTATATTAACCACCCACATTTTGAATTGAGATAGATGTTATCAGCAAGATGTGTCCTCCATTTTTCCCCAAAGATATCACTGTCCCAATACAAGAAATCTTAAAGACAGACTGCAAATATCTGTTTTCATCCACTTGATGCTGTGATTTGTGGATACTTGTTAGACATGTAAATTTAATGGGGCTTAGCCTAATGGTAAGCATTTATATAGAACTTCCCATGAGCCAGGCACTTGATGTATATTAATACATCTAATCATCACCACAGTCATGTGAGGTAGCTATTATTGTTTTATACTGTTTGTTATACACTGAATTGTATTCCCCAAAATTCATATGTTGAAGCCCTAACCCCCAATGTGATTGTATTTGGAGGTAGGGACTTTAAAGAGGTCGTTAAGGTTAAATGATGTCATAAGAGTGGGCCCTAATCTACTATGACTGATGTCCTTATAAAAAGAGGAAGAGACTCCAAGAATGTGTGTTCACAGAAATAAAGACAGAAGACCAGAAGGTGGCTATCCAGAAATCAAGGAGAGTCCTCAGGAGAAACCAGCCTTATTAGTATCTTGATCTTGGACTTCCAGCCTCTGGAACTATGAGAAAATTAATTAATTATTTAAGCCTTCAAGTCTGTGGTATTTTGCTATGTTGGCCCTAGTATACTAATACATACACATTTTACTGTGTGGGAAAATGAAGGCACAGAGAGGTTGAGCGACTGCCCCAAGGTCACACAGCTAGAAAATGACAGAATTAGGATTTATACGTGGGGAGTGTGATTGTGGAATCAATGCTGTTAATCACCATGCTGTACACTTCTCATGAAGAAGACAGAACTTCCCAGTATTGGGGCCTGGGTGGTATGACCATATTCTGCCTCTGGCATTTTTCCTCCCCTTATTTTCTGTACCCAGCCCTCTGCATTCTAGTGTATAATACTCATGGACTGTTCACCTTGGGCTATACTATGTAGGAATGTTGCATCTGCAGAATCCTTTACTCTCGTCATGGTTGGCAGTTTGCTCTAGTTTGAGCAATTTCATGGCTCAGAATGAGTAGGGTCAGCAAACACTGTTAACATTTTTCTTGTCATGAATTAACTTTTCAAATAACAGCAAAACTCAGCTTCATTTTTTTTCCCCAGCTTTAGTCTCATTGATTCAGTTAAAGAATGCTTTTGTAGTCTATTCTTGACTGTCATCTTTTGGAAAAGATTTTTTTGTGTGTGAAACGACAGGAAGAAGAAAAGAGGAGAGAAGAGCAGTTGTTTGAATTAAAGTGACCATGTTAACACCTATGATTGGTCTGATGAATTGAGTACTTTTTAATTACTTAAATATGTTTAGTATGTTACATGTTTTAAAATAGTCCTTAAAATGTAGTAGTATTTTTTGGCAGACACTCAAGCTTCAGCATACCTGAAGAAATGATGCAGTTGTAAAAATGCAATATAATGACCATAGAGGGTGAGTAAGTGTGTGAAGCTTCCTGAAAATGCAGATGCAGAATGGATTATACTGTATACATATCTACATTGGGGTTGATCTGGGAAATTATAAAAAGTTTATTTCTGAGCTCATTAAACATTTCCTGCAAATTTAAAATTGAGCCGATTGTATAGGAAAACAAAACTTATAATGAATAGATGGACTCTTTCCTGATCCTCCTTTTAATGAGGTAGTTAAATGAAGAACAGACAATGTGTACATGGCCATGTGCCTTCCATATAGTGTAATTTAATACAGATACGTGGCCACATATGAAAAGAATAAAATTAGATTTTATTGATTTTATATTTTCCTTAATTTTATATGACTAAGAGAGTTATATGACAAGTATTGTTTAATTTCTGAAACCATGTTACTATCGCTTTAGTTATCATGATTCAGGCCGGAGCCTATGCATCATTTCCAAGTGAAGTTTGTTCCAGCTCATGGATCAACCCATTATCTGCTCTGTGTGCAGGACTCTTACCAGGATAAGAAGAAACAGGAGAATGCATTGAGCTTTACTCTAAACTGTGAAAATAAACATAAACTGCCTTTGGAACAATTTATGCAGTTTTTTTCCATCATGGAACCAATTTGTTATCTATTTCTGCATATCAGTAAAAATATGTTCCATATTCAAAATAAAATATTTCTCTTTATATACTACTTTGTTTAATACCTGAAGGTGCACTCCTCAACTTATGGCACTAATATTCATTGCTGTGGAAATATTTTCAGAACTCAAGTTTATGATTTGTGGAAAGTGTACTAGAGAATCACATGAATTATTAATTAATTATTTTTTAAAGTATGCTTTTTTCTCCTATTCATGGTAAAAATAAAGAAATGTAAATTATGAGAAAAAGAGATTATTTTAAAATATGGTAGAGTTTTTTTCTTTCCCATTAGAGATCAGTGGCTTTATAGCTTAGAGTAGTTTTTGTTTGTTTGTTTGTTTGTTTGTGAGTAAACTTATCCTACTTTTAAAACACTCTATTGGTTGGTACAAGCTGAAAAAACATTTATTGCATTTTCTTCATAGTTGAAATTTACTTTTAAGAATTCCCTTTAGATTTCAAAGAATTAAATTACATTTAAATTTATTTATTGCAAAACTTCAGTACCATTATGCCAACGTATGTATGATGATTTTCTTCTTGAACCATATGCCTTTACTACCTACTGCCAGAAATGCAGTGGAGGTTTTGCTCTGAGCACTCCAGTAAGCAATTTTAGTATGTAATTATCCAGCATATTCAACAATAAAGGTAAGGTGGAACCTTTATTTCAAAGAAAATTATCTGCTTTTGTTCATGTTAGAAATCACGTATTCTATTGGCTCCTAGGGAGTAGGCATCTGGCTCGTGGATGCCCAGTATCTATTCTCCATTCTGATAACAGCATCCAGATTTTGCTTTGGGAATTGTGACGGTTAATATCTGGTGGCAACTTGATCGGATTGAAGGATACGAAGTATTGTTCCTGGGTGTGTCTTTGAGGGTGTTGCCAAAGCATATTAATATTTGAGTCAGTGGTTTGGGAGAGGCAGACCCTATATCTGGGTGGACACCATCTAATCAGCTGCCAGTGCAGCTAGAATAAAGCAGGCAGAAGAAAGTGGAATTAACAGAGTTGCTGAATTTTCTGGCCTTCATCTTTCTCCTGTGCTGGATGCTTCCTGCCCTTGAACATCAGACTCCAAGTTCTTCAGCTTTTGGACTCTTGGACCTGAACCACTGATTTGCCAGGGCCTCTCAGATCTGTGGCCACAGACCAAAGGCTGCACTGTCAGCTTCCCTACTCTTGAGGTTTTGGGACTTGAACTGGCTTCCTTGCTTCTCAGCTTGTAGACAGCCTATTATGGAACTTCACCTTGTGACTGTGTGAGTCAGTACTCCTTAGTAAATTCCCCTTCATGTATACAACTATCCTGTTA
The DNA here is from genome assembly GCF_028885625.2 of Pongo pygmaeus. Taxonomy (NCBI): domain Eukaryota; kingdom Metazoa; phylum Chordata; class Mammalia; order Primates; family Hominidae; genus Pongo; species Pongo pygmaeus. Next base: position 128,741,838 of record NC_072378.2, on the reverse strand, counting down.
GTTCTGTCCCTCTAGAGAACCCTGACTAATACAGGAATCTACACCTCATTGAATGCGGTTTTGGGGGCAGAAAGGTTTGATACCTTTTCTTACTGGTGATAAGGCTCTCATCTGACCGCTCCTATTACAAAAGACAGGTTAACAAGAGAAAAGCATAACAAATTTATTTAATCAAGTTTTATGTGACCTGGGAGTCTTCTGAAATGAAGACCCAAAGACCCAGGGAAAACTCTATTTTTATTCTTAGGATTGATGAAGAATGGACACTCCCCCATCACTCTGTTACTATTAGATCATTCCCTTTTGTGAACACCTGTCTGTTCATTCTTCTTGGCCTTTCTCTAGTATTGCTTCCTCTTGGGTATGCTGCTGGACCTGCCCTGGAATAAGGCTCTTTAGGGAAGGATGGAGAAGGGAGAGGGTGACCTTTCTGGGTTTTATGGCCTGTTTTGGAGGAGAGGAGTTGCCTTGGGGAAAACAAATTTTGTTTTCTATGACTTGCTTCAGGGGAGATAGAGGGATAGGAGACAGAAGGGCGGGAGAAAGTCAGAACAAGGCTTTGCCTCTGAGGCTGTTTTTGAGGCCTTCCCAGTTTCCCAGTGTGCCACAGTGCCATACTTCTGTGTCATTTTCTGAAGCCCAACACAGTCCTGGAGGGACTTTTAGTCAAGGTGTCCTGCCTTCCTTTATCCAGGAGGTGGGTTCCTGAGTTATATCAGGAAAATATGAGCCCTACTTCAGAAAGCCATCCTCTCACAGGTAGTGAACATTGTAAAATTTAAAATGTCAGCGCTCACGACATGCAGCTTTCCTGCCATGCGAAGCAAACAGTAGAAGAGAATTAGGGAGAGGAACTGGAGGTACTCTGCCATGTTAAAATTCCCTGGTTCAGTTGTCGTTGAGAGCTAGCTTCTTTCTTGTGTATCCTGTGGTTTAACTATTCAACATTTCCTTTGATTCCACAAGTCAATACATTTTTTCTTTTTTTCTGAGCTAGTTTCAGTTGAATTTCTGTCACAACCAAAGTGATATCTATGTCAATTAAATATTTTTTCTGTGTTCATATTCATAAATCCTCCCTCCCTCCCTCCTTTTTCTTTTTTTCCTCCCTTTCTTTCTTTCTTTTTTTCTTTCTTTCTTTCTTTCTTTCTTTCTTTCTTTCTTTCTTTCTTTCTGTCTGTCTGTCTGTCTGTCTTTCTTTCTTTCTTTCGACAGGATCTGCCTCTATCACCCAGGCTGGAGTGCAATGGCAGGATCTCAGCTCACTGCCACCTCCATCTCAGCCTCCCCAGTAGCTGAATGCTACAGGTACATGCCTCCATGCCTGGCTAATTTTTGTATTTTTTTGTAGACGGGGTTTCACCATGTTGCCCAGGCTGGTCTTGAACTCCTGAGCTCAAGCAATCCTTCAGTCTTGGCCTCTCAAAGTCCTGGGATTCCAGGCATGAACCACCTTGCCTGGCCATATTCATAAATTATTTCAATAATTATAATCACAGTATAGATATAATTTTGTTTTCTGCCTTTTTGAAGTAACATGATTTTTCCCCTAAACTTTTTCTTTATGCTTGTTATAAAAACTATATAATATGTTAATTGGTGTCATAGTTAGTTTACCACTTTATACATGTTACTAATAAATACTTGGGATTTCAGAGCAGAAGAGGGATGTTGACAAGGTCCAAGAATAAACAGAATGGTGCTTCTGCTGGAACTATGTTATTAAGTAATACATTAATAATAATCAGACAAGCACGCCCTTTTTATTAATTTTTAAAAATAAACTAAAAAACTGTCACCCCCTTTTTATTAGTTTTTTTTTAAAAACAATTAAAAATAACAATTTTGTGCATTTTTAGTAGTATTCTGTGGGTTAATTTTTAACAGCTGGGTTATTGAGAAAAGATGAAACTAATGAACATACATTTTAGAATTCAACTAAAATTGAACACAAATGTAAACTCTGCCAGTCACTACTTAAGTGGCATTAATTAAACAATTGCTTCTTGATCAAAATGAGGATAGCTTGTCTTCTGACTTTGTTATAAAAATGAAAAGATGATATGTAGATTTTAAAAAGTGTATTTATCACTCAAGAAAGACTGCTGATTATTCTTTGTTTCTACAATTATTTTTCGTAGAATCAGACATTGCTTATCTGATCATTATTAATTTATTACTTAATAACATATTTCCAGCAGAAGCACCATTCTGTTTATTCTTGGAACTTGTCAACATCCCTCTTCTCCTTTGAAATCCTTTCTTTGGTGGTGATTACTTTCAATCTTGGTCCCCTCAGAAGAGCTACTCCATCGCTCTTCCACGGGCTCTTCCTTCATTCACTAGCATTCCTTATGGGGACAGCAACTGTGCAAAATAGTCTTTTATTTGCTTCATTTTATTTATCATAGCAACACACATGAGATACATTAGCTCTGTGTCTCTTCATGACTGGGAACTTGCCTTTGTAATAACAGTGATTGTTATATATTAGGCATTATCTGTGTGTGTTTGTGCATGCATTTTCAATGAATGACTTTCTAGGTAACACATTTTAATGATATAGATCTATGTAAGGTTACATTGGTATGAGATGCCAGGAAATTTTCCATTCACTCTGTTTTCTTCCCAGTGAAAGAAATGGTTGAAAATCTGATGGCAGCAGAACTACATGAAGACTAAATAGCACAATAGCTGGTTACTTACTTAGAACCTGATGATAAATTTGTGATGTGTACTAATATAACCAATTGTTCTAAATTTTTAAAAGTGATTATGGGTTGATTGCCACAGAGTCATAGGTTAACATTTTTATTGACAACTAGGTATCTCTGATAATTTTCCTAATCATACAGTTGAATTGTAATTATATAGCTTGTATTTATGTGTGGGTAGCATTAAAACTTCATATAATTTACATTTGGTATATGGACCTCATTCTTTTCATTGTGGGTTCAGAGACCTCAGTCTAATGCATTTGATCTCATGTGCCTCCTGTTGAGCCTGTCTGCTTGTTAAAATGGAAATTTAATTTTTATGATGTTTGTATGTGTTTTGAAGCAAATTAAAATTATAGCAGTTAGAGTTGTGGATTTGATTTGCATTTTCTGAAAGGAAAGGAAACGATTGAGTTTAAAAATGTGATTTGATTTGAACAAACTATGCTAATTAAATTTATTTTCAAGGACGCTATTAGCAGAAAAAATATAAATTGGTGCAATTTTTCCATTACCTCATTTTGTATTTCAGAAGTATAATTCAACATTTTCTCAACACTTTGTTTTTAAAATAAAGCATTAACAAAATTTACAATTGACTTTTTTGTGTTTTAAAAGTTTACTTTATAAAATATTAGTCAGGAAATAGTTTCTTCCCTAGTTTACTTGTAACCATGGGAACAAATATATGTAAGTATTATCACTTGATAACTGGCTCAACAACAATGAAATTAGCATCACAAACTCAGACTTATTCAAATTTGTTGAAGCTAGTTTAAAGCCTCTAGGTAGAAATTTATTGAAGGTTAATAATTTACTTTAAAATTTAAGATTACAAACAGGATTGAAATTAACCTGTAGCAAGCATTATGTTTTCAAAATAGTTATAATTTTACTGTTAGGGGTTTAAAATCTTGCTAAGCATTTATCATTAAGGCTTCTAGAGAAGGAAGTAAAAAGAAGGGTTAGTGGTACTGAAACCTATATTTTTGAGAAAACATAGGTTTGCTAAAAGATCACTGTACTTTAGTCTGTCTTCAGCATAATTTAGGACCAAGGGTGACAAATAAGTCCATTAATACCAAATGAGAAAAAAGCAGGGGATTTTTGTTTATTTTATTTGATACATATGGTAACCATAAGGTGTCTATCTAGGATTTTTCAGTTAATTATATTTGGAGGGCACTTTGGTCAGTAGCTAGGATATGTTTCTGAGGAATTAAGGGAAACCAGGGATGCATAACAGAACCACGAAGAGGGGAAAATACATGGGAAAGGAAATGACTGACCCTGGAAATTATTAGGACATCCTGCCCAGGATGTCATTACTAAATCTGTGTTCCATTATTTTTATAAAAAGATATCATCTATACACACCAGAGGACAATGGCAAGCAGACATAATTGGGTTGTGAACATTTCATATCATGTTAGCCTAGTACTTTTAATTAGAGTTTCAGTTTAATTATAGTATAATTCTAAACTAGTTGCAGGCACTGACTATCTGATGAGGGAGTGCAGAGATTTTATTTGGGACATGTTGGTTCGTCATATCAAGGGATAGCTGTGATTGGGTGCAAAATGACATTGAATGCATTGTGTAATGTCTGAGACCTGAGATTAGGGAAACGTGTGAGTTCCTTTAGTCACATTCGAGTTCCATTACTATGTTTTGGACCTTCCCTTGTTCACCTTAATTAATACATAGTTACTCAGAAAGAGAGTCGGGTTCAATATTACTACACTTAACCTATGCAAATTTATAATATCAGAGGGAGAAGAAGATGAAAAGGAAATGAAAAATCAAAATTAATATTATTTTTGAATTAAATTATTTTATAAGAAACATGCTGCTTTTTGCTTTTAAACACACAAAGTAGCAGATGTAAATGAATTAATAGGATAAAGCAAGTTGCTAGAAAAAAATACCTCTCATAGGAAGTAAAATCAGAATTATATTATTGAATTAAATTATTTTAATGAAAGACATGCTGCTTTTTTGCTTTTAAACATTTGGAGTGGTAGAAACAAGATGTAAATGAATTTGTTGGATAAAAAAAGTTGTAGAAAAAACACAACTTTTGTAGGCCTTGATAATGTAATAAGGTACTACTTTGCTCAAAGTTTTGAAAATAAATAGATAAATTTCTGGGCCCGGTATTGTTGGCATTACGACACTGTTGAGGGCTTATGTCCAAATATTTAAGAGACATTCAGATTAGTATAATTTTATTTTATTAAGAATCATGCAGCTAAGGAAGTTAGCCCTTAGTTGGCCCAGCTAAGAAAAAAGGACAATGTTGGTGCATCAAGTGGTTTTATGAACAGGATACCACCTGGTTCCGTGCTCTGACTTCATTTGTTGTTGTCTGGAATAATGAGAACTCTTCATTGGCTTAATGCCTTTGCTTGTAAGAGACAGATGCTATCTCATCCCTCCTGTCAGAAGAATTCCCAGAATAAGCCATTCAACCAAGGACAATTGGTGTCTTGTTGATTGCAAACAGTAGAAGAGGGAATTCTCTGTATTTCCTAGCACCTTGCTATTTGGTTGGTGTGTGTTCATCAGTAGCAGAAACTGTTCACTGACTGATGAACTGAAGTGGTACATGGGTGGCTTTTGAGGCGCTTTTCTGTGATTTGGCTGTTACTGCTTTGAGTTAGCTACTCACTATCTAAGATGTCCACATTGCTAGTTTACTTTTAGCTTTTCCATTGAGTCTGTTTCCTAAAGTGTGTTTCTATTCGCCTCTTCTGGTGTATAATTTTTATTTTAAACAGCTCTCTATTTCTAGTCCTTCTCTTCTTTCTCCACCCCTTTTCCTCCCATGTCTCATGACCACATCTCATTCACTGGCAGGGTTTTCTTTAAGGCTGCTCCCATTTCAGAGTAGCTTAAGCAATACATTGTGGCTAAGAGCAAATATATTACAGTGCAATATGAACTATGAGAAAATGTGAACAGAGATGCAACTCCAAAATGTATTTCCAAATTCACTGTAGGCTTGGGTGGATATTATAGCCCTGCCTGTTTCACTTATACTTCACGTCTTAAAAGATCTGGGGAATGTTTTCCAACATCATTCAGCACAGTTCTAGGTCTTATTAGGGCCAGCAGAGTCAATTTTCTTGTTTGAACTGCTAGGGGCAAGTCCTAAAAACAAACAACAAAAAAGAAACAGTGTAAATTGCTAATTCATGTTACTGCCTGAAATCCATGCAAGCAGGATTCATTCATTAGTTCTTATGTATTTATTTTTGGGATAGCATATTTGGTTAGAACAAAATTCAGTTCTGAGAAGAAAATGTACAATAGCCAAACAGTTCATTTTGGAACCCCCCTTCATTTAGTTAGCAAGCCTTTGTAGTGTGCTTGTTTTCTGCAAAATGTTATCTATATAGTCCTGGAAAAGATAAAAGACCTATAAGACCTAATTCTTTGAAGTATGTAAGTCTTGTTGGATACTCTTAAAATGTATATTCACGAAAATTCTTGGTAGAGGATGAAGACTACCTATCAACAAGTCAACAATATTATAATTATAACTATAATTATAATTATAATTATAATATTTTCAATCAGAATATCTCCAAGGCAACTGAGGAATGATACTGAATCAGGTCAAGAAAGAGGGAGGTAGATTTACAACTAGAGGAGAAAAAGATGTGGAAGGGATTCTTAATAAAGGAGGTCTTGATACCACAACCCCTGCAATACAGTGTTACAGTATCACACGGGGAAAGAGACATCATTACGGTAGGAAAATAATGAATTAGCTGGTCACTTAAAGAGTGAGTTTCCATTCATTTATCTAATCTTTGTTCATCATCTTGAAATCTGCATTGGTTAGTCTATTGGGGAGTTTTGCAAGTTGTAAACATCCATCAATGTAACAACAACTAAAATGCAGAACACTTGGTATGCAAAATTGCAAATATGAAAAAAGATGTAGAATTTCATATTCTAAATCTTGGCAATGAGGTAAGGGAAGTGGCCAGTTAACAGTTGAACCTAAATAATTGGCTATGTATTTCATGTTAACAGCTGAATAAAATTAAAGACTGTGTATGAATGAAGAAAATACATTTTCAAAATTACTTCAAAAGATAAGGTGTAATTTGAGCTTTTAGTTTTGTTTTTGTTTTTTTTTCTCTCTGAATTTGGAATTGAAAATGCAAACCTATTTGACTCTTTATGGGTCTTACAGTTTGTTCTCAGGGCTGTAATGTGTATAAAAGTAAAGGACTGTCCAGGGTATGGTATGTGTACCAATCTAGTAGTGGAGTTAAGTTATGTTGGTAAGAATGTTACAAAGAGAATGACTTAGGGAAGAGGGATTATAGCACTGGGTAAAGAGAAGTGAATTTGGAGAAGGAGTGAAAGTATTTTTAATGGCTTGAATAGTACAGTGTAAGATTTTAGGTTTTGTTCCCTGTGGTGTATGAAGAGTGGGCCTTGGCCATGGGTGGCTGATGTGGTATTGGAAGCATTCTGATAAAGTGGGCAGAACACTGGACTGGAAGTCATGAACCCTGGGTTTTGTAGCATTGGCTTCATGTCCAGCTGTGTGAATTTGTGGAATTTAATTCACCTTTTTGAGCCTTAGCTTTTCATCAGGAAAATGAGGGTGTTAAACTGCTCTGTAAGATGCCTTACCTGTTGTGTGAGGTTATTCTGTCAATTCAGTACTGAGAAGAAACTGAAGGTGTGTGGATGAGCTAGGGACTAACTAATTCATATGTGAGGAATAAGGACATGAGCTGGAACCACATTTAAAACTGAAGAGGAATGGATAGAGCAGGGAGATATGGTGGAGGTGGAAATGGTAGTTTGTTAGACAGGATGAATGTTGATAAAGAAGAGAAAGAGTCACAAATAACTTTAAATTTGTGAGCCTAGGGGTTTGGGAGGACAAAAGTAACACTGAAGATTACAGGGAATTTAGGAACACTTGCTTATTGTTGGGGGAAGACGAGTTCAGGTTTTCACATATCCAATTTTAGTTGACATGTGAGTGAGATGTCCTGCAGGCATCTGGAAGAACAAGCGTGAAAGGGGAATGAGAGAGGTCAAGCCTGGTGATGGCTCCTGGGTTTCAGCCACAGTCAGGCTGTCATTAGAACAGAAAGTGAATGAGATCAATGAGCTCACTGAGGAAGGAATCAGAAAAAAGAACATTGGCCTAAGGTGTGGTATTGGAGTGGGAGTCGGGGCAGCACTTTCGTGTAATTCAGAGCCAACATGTGTGGAAGTTGGAAGTCAAGGGCAAACAGTTAGAGAAATGGGAAAGGCAAAGGGCATCTGAGAGGTTCAGAAAGCCACTGAGTTTGGTTATGAGACATAGTAAGTGGATTTTGGGCAACTGCCTTCAGCCTTGAGCTATTTCTTGAATATTGAAGTGAAAGAAATAATTTTTGGAGGAAATGAAGATTATAAGAATACAGTGCTTATTTTAACCGAAAACCAGAAGTTAGACATTCTAGCAAGTAGGAAAATAGTGTTAAGGAAAATTCAAGACACTTAATTTGTTTGCTGTGAGAAAAGAAAAGCTTTTTTCCCCTTTGAATTCTGCTTTCAACGAGCAATTAACTATCCCATCTAATCATTTCTCTTTCAAATTCTACCTATACTGCTTTACCATCTATCCAAGTGAAGCATCTCTCTCTTAGGAAGGCAGAGAGTGAAAACCTATGTGTGAAACCTCCTTCTTAATACTCCTATTGCAATTAAAAATGTACCCCCTCCCAACCTGTTTACTACAAAGAGGCCCTATGCCAGATTAGTGTCATCACCACCGTCTGTAAACACTATGTGTGAATTAAGATGGATTTTGTTACAGTGAAATTTGGACATTGACTGGGATTGAGTCAACATGGAATTTTATAACTCCGTTTAGTTCATACGGGCTTAAAGCAAGCTCACAGTGATCTACACGAGGATGGCCAAAATTACTGGGTTCCCCTCCCCCTAATTTTTAGTGTCATAATCATTTCAGAAATAAAATGCAGATTTTCTTTTTCCATCTGAGAGATTGAATTAGTTGCAATAACTTTGCACAAGAATCATACAGTTTTATTGATGCTGGGGAAGTAAAGCCCTAGTGAACTGGGCCATTGAACACACCATAAACTTTGTGGCAGGACAGGAAGTTTTCTGGGCTAGTCATTAAGCACCCTTTTTTCAACTGGAACAATACCAGCTACACTCTAGTAGAGTCAGTGTTTGCTGAGGCTTTGTTCCAGCTTCAAATCTATCCCCCTGCTCACTGAGAACATTTGGCTTGCTTTATAGTTCTCTAGGGAGGAGTGGGAGCCCGGGTGCACTGGCTGAGGAAGAGTCAGCCAGCTGGATGGCTAAGGTGAAGTTGGTATGGAGCTGGTTGCTCAACTCACCTGTGAGTCCAGGAAGAGGAAGTACTATAAGGAATTTTGTATCTTAGGAATTTTATTTCCTAGCAATATGTCTTAACCTACAACTGGAGACGCTTCTTTATTTGCCTGTAAATTAGCAAAACTTTAATATTGTCTTACCAATTTTATTTTTGTATCCATAATACTGCTTTTCTCTGATATGGGCAAGTGAAAAGGAAAGTAACTGAAAATGTTCTGCTGAGTAGCAAACACCCAAGGCATGGTCATCTTTACTTTTGCTAAAAAACAAACAGAAAACCCCCAAAACTCACATGTATTTGAAATAATCTCTTTCGGAGAGTGGCAGAGTATCATAAAAATCCAAAATGGCCTGTGCCCGTGGTCTTGTTTTGTTAACATTATTTTGTTTGCATTTGTCAGCATGAAGGTCATGTTAGGGCTACCTGAATATCTGTATTGCACTCTCCAGTGTGGAGAGACGACCAAAGAAGTTTAGAGCAGTTCCAGAACTAGCACATCAAATAAAAGTACCAAGCAGTACTTGAGGTGTGGTCAGCTGCAACCCTGTGCAGCCACCAATACTTAGGCACAGTGATGGGTCCAGAATGGATCCAGTGAGAAGGCAAAAAAGGAAGGTCTCGTGTATTTGCTGGTATTCTATCAGAAAACAAGAGTTAGGAAGGAGAGTATAAGTAAGGCATGAAGGAGTCCATGAGCCATAAGCAAAATCACATCAATTTTTAAACTCTTTGATCTTTGTTCTGCCTTTTTTCCCACTGAATGGTAGATATCAGAACACTATCTCCAAAGATTGTCTGAATTAATTAATTCCCAAGTAGGCAGGAATACCACACCCTCTCTTTCAATGAGTTTAAATGACGTTCCACACATTTGCCCTAAGTAAGGTGATACTTAAATTGTATCTTCACACGTATTGTGCAGTTCCTATCCTAGGCCTCTTCATTTTGGTGGCAGTGGCAATGGCATATGGAGAGTGATGGCTGGAGAAGGAGTTGTTAAATTATCCCCAAATGCCTGAGAATTGAACATTGTTTCTTATTTCTGTCCTATGAAAAAAGATGAATTTTAATTGTGATCTTTTTAAAATCAAGTTGGTTTTTTACTAATGAAAAAAAAAAGTCAGTGTTTAAATTGTATATTTGAATGTTTTCTCTCTACATTTTTTTATCACAAATATCAGCTACATGTTACACAGTTTTTCATTTCTTAGTCTTTTTGAATGAAATAAGTAGTCTTTTCTTTAGTGCTTTTAAATACTATTAGTTGAAACATGGCGGTTATTCTTCTTGAAGTTTAGCTTTTAGAATTTAATTTATTCTAAGGTGTACAGAAAAGAGATTGCAACTTTGTGGTAAATATTGAATGCAACTATGAAAACAATGTTACCTTTTTTTTCAAGATCTCTTGCCTAGCTATAATACATCTGCTAGTTACTAAGTGTAACTGTGTATAGGGTACAGAAAAGAGATTGCAACTTTGTGGTAAATGTTGAATGCAACCATGAAAATAATGTTACCTTTTTTTAAGATCTCTTGCCTAGCTACAATACATCTGCTAGTTACTAAGTGTAACTGTGTATATTTTCTTTAATAGAATTTGTTAGCTTCCTGAAATAAAATTAGCTTGCTTTATTTGCCATAAGTTTGTTACTTTTTCTAAAATTTAGTTCAGGGTAATTTCACACCAAAATGGGTAAACATTTTTATCCTTCTTGGCTTTCACGATTGCTCTGACTTCTTCATAAAATTTGGAAATCACGTTTTAACTTTTTATTGCCTCTTTATTAAATGCTTGGAAAACACACGGAAGCCTTTTTATTTTACATACTGTGGTAACATCCTAGTAAGATTTTATTCTTTTTCACTCTCAAGATTGATTTTTTTTTTTTAGAAAAGCAGTTTAGAAAGTACCCATACTTGTTGAAATTTGTCATCATCTAGACCTTAATATCACATATCCTAAGTTCCCCACTAGTTACTTACAGATTTCCAGGACTTAAATATGTGCTAAACCTGAAAACTATGAATGCATTTGCTGAATCAAACCAAAATGAAATTGTTTTCTTAACTATGAATGAGACTAAATAATTGTAAAACACTACTCAGCCACAGTAAAAAGATTGTTGAAATAAAACTAAATATATATATGGTATATACTTATTGAACTAAGCCTGCTTTATTAAAATGACTTTATGATTCTCCAGTGTATTGTTTATACATATTCTTTCTAAAGATTCATGCTTAGCTGATAATTCGTACTGCTTACATATTTTTGGATTGGTTGACCTCAGACAACAAGGATGGTTTCTAGCACACAAGACATTCTGAACATATCATGAGCAAGATGCTACCCAAGATGTTTTGTTTGTTTTCTTAAATATTTAACCAACAAATAAAAGAATATATATTCAAGGTACTAATATGATTATTTGATATACATATACATGTCTAATGATCTCCGCAATCAAATCAATTAACATATCTATCTTCATCCAGAGTTACCATTTGTGTGTGTGTGTGTGTGTGTGTGTGTGTGTGTGTGTGTGTCCCAAGATATTGTTGAGGGTCTGATTTTATGACCCCAGTAAAAATGATGGACATAGGCTCTTGATATGAGGGGAAAAGTGCTGTAAACACATAGACTGCCTCATGGGGTGAGGGTGTAGTTCTTGGGTGGCAGAAGTAAATCTGTACTGTGAATGTCCTCTTTGGAGAATTACAGAATGACATGATGACTGAACTGTAATGGAAAACTTGTTTTGGTAAGATATCCTTTCTAAATTTTTTTTAAGAAAAAGAATTCTAAGTGCTGAGTTCAAAGACTTAGTAGAATGCTATTGATAGGAGGATTTTAGTGTCAGTATTAAATACTGCACAAATACTTGACACTGAACATCGTGTATAATGGATATGGCCATACACTGTCTTTTTAAAGGAAGTGCTTTCTGTTTTTTCTCCAAAATAAACTTAACATATTTTTCTCATTAGTGAAATGATGGCTCTCAAATAAATATCCCAGCCCAGTCCTCTGTGCTTCAGCCCAGCCTGTGCTTCAGATTTACCTAAGACCATAACCCACAGTGATGCCCAGGAGTACCTCAATCTCAGCATACTTAAAAGCAATTGTATTATTTCTGCCCAAGCTTGTTTCTTATGAATTTTGCTGAGTTTTAGTTACCTAAACCTGAAACTTGCCAGTTGGCCTTGGTTCTTCCTACCTTCCTTACATCAAATCTTGCACTGTCTCCTTAAAATCTCTCATACCTATGCCTTCTGCATATTCCAGTACTGCTGTAGTTAAGACCTTCAGAGTATCATTCCTAGACCGTGGCAGTAGTCTCCTGTCTTCCGCTTTAGTTGCACAGATAACATCCCCTAACCAATCTATCTTTCGCTGTTCTCTCAAAGTGATCTATCTGAAATAAAAATCTAATCATGGGAGTCCTGTCTTAAATGTTCACTGCCTCCCTATTGCCAACAGAAAGTAGCTTTACCTCTTAAATGTTTTCTATGCACAAGGAACTCTTTAAAAATATTATATTGTATAATCCAAACAGCAACTAAATGAGGTACTTACCTTTATTATCACCATTTTATAAATGAGGAAACAAATATAGAGAAAATAAGTACCTGGCCCAAGGTCACATAGCCGATAATAACAGGGCCAGGATTTGGCCCAAGCAGTCTGATGATAGATGCCCTGTGTATAAACACTATGCAATGATACTTCTAATTTCTTAGCTTCCCACAAAGGCAGGGTTTGAATTTCAAAGTGAACCAAGAGAGGATGGGCCCATTTTATATCATCCTATACCAATGAATGTGGCCTGCCTTGCCACATTGTGTAAAGGAGATTGTTTCACATTTTATGGTATAAACTTAATGCTGAAAGGCAGTAGTTCTTATCCCCTGAGTTGGTACAAGTACTAATGGTTCTTAAGCTATTTATTACATTGTATGGCATCAGTTTTAGTTGAGACATTGGGTGTTTGTAAATGCATTCGCAACACTCATACATGATCTTTTCCTTTTAGCAGCATCTTTTCCTGCCCTTGTGTTGTTGACAGTTTGGGGCATACATTTTGCTGCAGAGAAAAAGATAATGACAGTGAGCATTGGTATGAAGTTATTTCCCTTCTTGCTTCTGCCTGAGGCAGTTGTGAGTTTTCAGTTGTGGCAGAAGTTCTGAAAACTTTTATATTTTGATGGACAGAGCCATTGAAAACTTTCTCTCTTGAAGTTAAGTTTGATTTGAGAAAAGGAGTATACAGATACTTATATAGCCTTATGTTGCCAACTCCTTGCCATTTATTCAGTCCACAGCTTGTTCTAAGCATTTATTTTATTTTCTGAGGTCATTGGTTTTTCTCCTAGAATCAGGTGAGTTAGGAAGATCATTTTTTTTTTTCCATTGAAGAATGTAGTGTTTTCTAGGACACAGTTCAAACTTTTGTGAATGTCTTAAGTCAGTTTCTAATGTTTCTTTCATATGAGAACCCTTCATCTATTTGGTGACAGCTCTCATGTCCCGTGATGTCACCTCTGCTTTAAATAAACATTCATGTTTTTCTTACAACATGACTTTCAGGGTTTGTTTGTTTGTTTGTTTTCCCCCACCATCCTGCTCTCCCTTTGAATTAGGAGACTCAAGGGTATAATTGAATATGGTTTAGTGTTACCTAGGAAAACACTGGCAGTGATCTTACAAAGAATTTAGTTATCAGTCCCTACACCTTGTTTTATTATTTCTCGAGCCTAAGACAGTGGTTATTGCATGATGATCTGTGGCCCTCTTAGGTTAAATGGAAAGGAGTGATTCATGAACAGACTAAAAATTCAGATTATACAAAATATGTCAGGTTTTGTTTTTGTTTTACTTTGTCTTTAATGTTTGTTTTCTACTTTGCATTATAGAAATGGATGCTCATTCTAGAATGAAAATAATGGAGTTTCAAAAATGTAGCTTTTTAACCCAGTAGTAGCTTTACAAGATAGGTTTTGTATGCTGATCAGCAGGAGATTCTGGTTATCTGAGTCTTGAGAACATTCGTTCAGGCATTCTGTACTCTGAGAGACTTTAAGATCATGGAAATTAAGAGTTTTGAAAGTTCTCAAGTTCTCTAAAGGATCCTTGAAAAATAACTAGGAGGTGAGTCATTTAATATTTCTGAACATCTGATTTCTGATCGTAAAAATGAATTAGGAAAATTACCACTTTGCATCCATAATAGTAAATATTGATTTGGGAAAGAATAATCATTGGATACTAAATTGGAATTAGTAGAAATTTGACAGAGAGCAGGATATTTGCATGGTCTTAAAGCACTTCCCTACAGACATTTTGTTAATTGCAATGCAAAAAAAAAAAAAAATAGTAACCATATGGTGGAAAAACTGAATGTCAAAATTAATATCACTGAGGGGAGGCAGACAGATATCATGTTCTTTCAGGTATGATACTGTAAGAACACAAAACCACTTTTGTAGCATTCTGACGAAGAATGCATTACCTGAATCTCATCATGAGGAAATATCAGACAAATCCAAATAGAGAAATTGTCTAAAAAAAAATACCTGGCCTATATTCTTCAAGATGGCAGTGTCATGAAAGAGAAAAAAGGCTGAAGAACTGTTTTGCATTAAAGGAGATTTAGAGATGTGAGTTGAAACTAAATGCCACGCAGGATCCTGGGTTGAATCCTAGACTGGAAATTATACTTAAAAAGGACATTATGGAGAAAATTGGCAATTGAATATGGACTGTGAATTATATTAGGTATATGAAAAATTTTAAAATAAAAGAACAAATACATATTTTAGAATTTGCAGGCAATACTGTTGTCTCATGCAACAACTACTCAATTCTGCTGTTGTTCACACTGTTGCCACAAATAATGCAGAAAAGAAGGGGCATGATTTTGTCCCAGTAAAACTGAATAGATGAAATCAGGTGGCAGACTAGATTTGGTTCACAGGTTTGCCAGACTCTGGATTTTATAACCGTAGTGTATCAATGTTAAGTTTTCTTAATTTGGCATCAATATTGTGATTATATAAGAGAATATTGTTACAGTTTGGAAATATATATTATTGAAATATTGGGGTTAAAGAGCAAGTTGTATGCAACCACTCTCAAGTTGTTTTAAAAATATTAATATGTAGATTTATATATAATAAATGGTAAATAGATGTAAAGATGGGAAATACATAGTAGAAGATGTTGAAAATTGGTGAACTTGGGTAAGGGATATTCAGGAGTTCTTTGTGTTAGTCTTGCAACTTTTCTGTAAGTTTGAAATTATTTCAAAATAAAAAGATAAAAACAAATTCAGGAAGTTCCCTAAGCTAAAGGGGGGGGTGGGTGTCAAAAATTCAGGGAGTTCCCTAAACTAAACTGGGGAGGGTGTCAAAAAACAAAACAAACAAGCAACACACATGTGCACACACCCACTTGCCGCATATAGCTCGGGTGCACCACCTGTGACATAACGAACCATGTGAATAAACAGAAGCAACACAACCGGGCTTCTGGGGCACTATTCAAACAAAACACAGAATTCATGAGGAGAAAACCTCAGAGAAACAAAGAACAGAATTAGAAGCAAAAGCTCAGCAGAATCACCTGATTTCACTTGGCTTTATCCTCTCTGGAGGGAAGAAGCAGCCTTGGAGAGACGGCAAGGTGTGGCTGTGTTGCTGTCAACTTCTACTTTGCCCTCTTGAACTGTCTCCTTCATCTTCCCATTCTCCACCCTCTCCTCCTCCCCCTCTCTTTTCCTCTCTCTCTCTCTCTCTTTTGTTTCTGCAACCGCCTTTTCAGTCTTCTTATTTTCTTTGGCTGTGTTTTATTGCCCGCTCATAAGCTGGCACACAGACTTATTTGCTTCTGCTATGTTCTTATTATACATTAGCTCGGTTAAAATAATTGAAGAGAAACCATAATCAGCATGACGATATTCAACTCATTTGAAACCCAGCCCAAAATACAGTGTGAAAATACCCATTGTTAACCTCATACACACTCCACATACACCTGTTGGGCCACTAGCTTGTAGGTAAAAATAAAAAGGAATGTATTTTATCAGTGAGTCGAATTGCCTGGTCCATTTCACAGCCAGGCCACATTCTCCTTATTAATTGACCTGCTTTTGTTGTGGGTTTTTTTTTTTTTTTTTTTTAAGGTTGTTTTGTATCTAGTGAATGCATTTCTGATTTAAATTTTTCAGTAATTTATAATTGCTTTCCTTTAAATCTCTTTTCTCCTCTGTAATATTATCCCTGTCCATCTCTATTGCCCCAAACTCTTCTTGGGAAGTTTCTATCATTATTGATTTTTTTCTGGAACAGGATTGTCTCAGCCTTTTCTTCTCATCTTCCCTAATAGCTAGAATCTTCTGCCCATTCACTTCCCCCCCATTCATTTCCTGCCTCAGTTTCTACTTCCAAGTGTCTTGAAAAGTAAAATTTTATTTTGTTGAGTAAAATGTAAAAAGAATCTCACAGTACTTATATCAGAAAACTGGATGCCCTGTAAAATACCTTGACATGTGGCATATTTATAACAGTGGCTGGGAAAATGTTGAATATATGTATTCTCTGACCGTTTTCAAATATTGGCCATGACTATCATTTACTCCCAGGAATATTAAATTCATTTAAAGCCCAGAGAACAGTGTTGCATAAAATTTGCTTTTAAATGATGTCCTTCAGTGGTATTTATTGAAGGCATTATCATATATTCTAAGAATATTTTGATTCTCTCACTTATAGAAGGCAACCTAGTTCTTAATGTAATGTGATTTTAACTTTCCTTGTCTTGTTTATTTTCAGTTTGGTGACCCACTCTCTGCTTTAAAAAAAAAAAAAAAAGAAAGAAATTCACTACATGGTTAAATGCAGTGAAAATATGTACTATAGTTTCTTTTTTTTCCTTTCTTTTTAACTGCAGATATTAAGCTGTATAGCCCAGACTTGCAATAGTTTACAGGAAAGGCTTCTTAGCCACTAAAAAAAAAAAAGAGAGATATATTGTTTCTTCTTCTAGATAATGCCTCATTGAGCCTGTAAAATCTGTATGTTAAGAATTATTTAAAAGAAAAATTCTGCACAATATTGATTTCTTTTTTTGTCTTGCCTCTTCTGACATAGAAAAAAGCTGCAGGCAAGTATTAACTGAAACATTTTCTAAGTTTCAACACCAAGTTCTCTTACTTGAACTTAGTGTTTTTGAAAGATGACAGTAGTGCTATAGTAAAGCAGAGACTTTGTTAGAGACCTAAAGTGAAAAGCACTAGGCTATTATGAATAATTTTGTGAACTTACATTGGATTGATTTTAACATGACTACTTTTGTTTAAAAAAAAAAACTCATTAGAGGTTAAGAAAACGATTTCATAGAAAAAGTCAAAGCTCAAACAACACTTCATAATTAGCATTCAGGACACAAAAACCCTTGAGAACTCTAAAAAACCTTAGAACATTCCAATAAACATATATATATATATATGAAAACTGAGACCCAAGGATGAATAACTAATTGTTTTAATGCGGTCTGAAATAGACCATGAGTTCCCCAAACTACAAGTTATATAAGATGGTTAGTTTATTATTCTGCTTAGGAATAACAGGATGTATAATGTTTTCATTGTTGTTAGTTGGTTTTGTTAGTTGTTGAATTATGTATTATACTAGTTTTCTATGGCTGCTGCAACAAATTGCAACAAAGTTAGTGGCGTAAAAGAACACAAATTTATTCTCTTACATTTCTGGAGGTCAGAAGTCAGGAGTCTCACTGGGCCCATAAAATGGTCTGCAGGGCTAGGTTCCTTCTGGAGTCTGCAGGGCTAGGTTCCTTCTGGAGTCTCCAGGGGAAGATCCATTTCCTTGCCTTTTCTGGTTTCTAGAACTCACCTATCTTCCTTGGCTCATGGCCCTTTTTCTCTCTCTTTAAAGCCCACACTGTCATCTCTTTTCTTTGCTGCCTCCCTCTTCCACATTTAAAGACACTTGTGATTGTATTGGGTACACCTTGGTAATCCAGGACACTCTCCCCATCTCAACGTCAGCTGATTATCAACCTTAATTCCTCTTTGCCAGATAACCTATTTACAGTCCCAGTGATTAGGATATAGACACTTGTGTGTGTTGGGGGGGCATTATTCAGCCTACCACAAGTCTAATCTAAATATTCACATTAAAATAAATATATGACTTGAAGCAGCCAAGTCTTATTTGTTTGGAGGCATAGATATCAAGTTAACTTGATTGTTTTACTCTTCTGTTTCTTCTCCTGTCCTCAACCCTTGTGCTAGAATATCTCTTTAAAGCTACTCCAGGGTGTTAGTAAATAACAATAATATAAGAAATGGCCAGCATTTTGTTTCATTGGATTTGAAATGGATTTCTATGTTGGAATATACATTATTTTGGAGATATTTTTAGGTTATTGGAAGCTGAGTGCATCAAGCATGCTCTCTTTGTGTGCATTCTTGCTTTATTAATTTGTAACAGCAGCTTCCCTTGGCATACATCTACAGCTAAGTACACAAGATAACCTTTTGTTTCTTGATAGATGGCTTAATATATGTTTTCTAGCTAGATAAAATAAATGGAGGAAAGCACTTCCTTATAGTAGTCATTTCTGTTTCTTCAAGGTTAGATACTGGTTTGTTTTTGCTCATCTTGCCATGGATATAGTGATCTTTTTTTCCTACAAATGTGAGAAGTACATTTATCATTGCTATCACCTAAATACCTTGTTTCAAAAAGTTGTGAGATTTCTTTATCAATGGGAACTTCTGTGGAAAGGAAACTTACCCTATGTTGGTGAAATTGAATACATTAAGGTTTTTTTTTTTTTTTTGAAAAGGTGTTTAATGTGTATATTGAATTTCCCTGGCTTGGGGCAGTGTTTTCATTTGGTACAGAGATTTTAGGAAATTATTTCTGATTGAAACAGAAACATTGGAATTTGTCAAAGGGTTAAAGAAATCTCTGACTAAAGCAAAGTGCCAAATACTAGTTAGGTTAGAGATAATTTAGGAGAAAATAAAACAGAACCAATAGAAATTTGCTTCTTGGGTGGGTGGACATGTCTAACTATGAATTACCAACACGGAGGTTTAGGTGTTGTCCACAGAAGTCATGGAGTTGCTGGAGGTTTTGGTGGGAAATTCTTTTCTGCAAATCTATTTTAGAAAAAGTTTTCTACTCATGAAAATTTATATCAAAGATAATATTTAACAGTAATATAAACTTGAGAACAGAAAAAGTGCAAGTAGAGGCAAATTCCTTGAAAATAAACATTACTGATAAGAAATGTTATTGTACTGTATTGTATTGTCAGGCTCTTAAATGAAAGCCCTAATAAACTTCCATTGAAGAGTTTAGTTAACTAAAAACTTGAAATTCAGGGTTTGTGTGATGCTGCCAGACTGAAATTTGGTCTAAGATTGTGTGTGTGTGTATGCACACATATTTAGTAACATAGGCATATCAGCCTGTTAATATTCCTACAAAATGTGAGCTCCAAATTTGTTTGTACTGGTGGCTCAATCAGCAGTTAAAGTGTTGCCCTCTCCATCATCAACTAAGATTTCTCTAATCAGAATGATCTTTATTTATTTATTTGATAAGAATTTGTGTGTCCACTAATTGCCACGCGTTATGCTAGATGTTAGATGCAGGATACTGAATATAAGCAAATGTGGTCCTTGACCTCATGGAGTTTATAGTGACACACAAGTCAAGAAATCAATTAGGTAGTTGGATATATAGGTGTAGAGGGCAAAGGATTATGTCTAGATTATGGAATTTTAAGAATTTTAATGGGACAGTTACATTTGCTTGTAATTGAAGCTATTGATACTGAGGAAAAATTCCAACATTTGATGGCCAATGAGAGGACTATGAATTTGCAAAGGAAACCTGTGAGTGGCAAGAAAGGTTGGAAGAAACTAGTAGGTTTACATAATGGAAGCCAAGAACATGAAGAGAAGTAAGTGATCACCGGTATTGAATTTTGCTGAAATATCAAGAAGAGTGAGGGCTGCAAACATGCATCGCGTTGGTGATATGAAAGTCATCAGTGACCTTAGACAGAGTGGTTTCAATGACACAGATCTGTAAGTTTTCTTACGGTTAGGATGTAGTTCTTCTGAGAGTGGATATCTAAACTCACTGAAAGTGAACATTTGTTATTTTGTAGAATTCTCATCTATGTGCAGGGTTTACTTTCTTCTTTTTGTATGTGATATTTATCTTACCCTCTCAACATCAAACTGAGTGACATTAGCAAAATAGGATTTGCCATTGTTAACACTGCACTGGGCCAGTTCAATGGCTCCTGCTTATAATTTTAGCACTTTGGGAGGCTGAGGCAAGAAGTTTGAGACCAGCCTGGGCAACGTGGCAAAACCCCGTCTATACAAAAAATACAAAAAAATTAGCCGGGCGCGGTGGTGCTCACCTGTAGTCACAGCTACTTGGGAGACTGAGGTGGGCGGATCACCCTGGGATGTCAGTGCTCTGCAGTGAGCTGTGACTGTGCCACTGCAGAGCCTGGAAGACAGAGTGAGACTCTGCCTCAAACAAACAAACAAAATGCAGTTCACTGTCTGCCTTGATATAAACATAATTTTCTTTAATCCTCGTGTCCGAAATATAATAGTAAAAGCTTCTTTTGTTATTTTTAGTATCATTCAGTTTTAGTTGATTCTCAACTTCAGTCTCTCTGATATTTTTTAAGGGTTTATTCATTTGTATATTATTTTTCTCTTACATTTCATTTAAAATTTATGTATATTAAATGCCTTAGCTGAAAAATATTGTGTGCATTTCTTTGAAGCGTACTCTGCCTTTTCTGTTGATTCATTTTCCTTGTATATTCAATTAAAATGAGCCATATTGTATATTGTGTGCAATATTGTATATTGTAAAATGAGTACTCACAAAATCAGTTTTTCTCATCCAAAATTACAATAATTTATTTTTAAATGTCTAAATATCTGGCCATGCCTACTATCCCCCTTGCTAGTTATTAGGAACCTAATTGTCTTGTGTTTCTAGACTCTGACATTTCAAAGACCTGATATACATCTACTTACAGTTGTTACCCTGTACCTGTAGGAGGCTCTTGTACATTATGCATAGAAAGTGCCTCAAATATAATTTATTTATTTTCTAGATTAAGAAAATCTATGTTAGAATATTCATCTTTGACATTCTTGCCTATGCTATTGTCTTCTTTAAGCTTCAGAACTAATTTGCTTTGCACTTAGTATGGATTGTCTGACACGTGAATTAACAGGTAAAATATTGTATATCCAGTGTGTTTTTTCTTCTATTAGATTTCTTTATCTGTAATTGTGGCATTGACAAAGACTTGGCAGTAGATACTATGAAGACAGATTCAGCCAAGTAAACTGACAGTAGTTGCTGCAAGAAAACATTCAGGAAAAAAACATTTAGTAATTATTTTTCCTTAGTCTGAGTAACAACTGTCAGGACTTGCTTCATAGGCAGGCAACCAGTGCAGTGACACAGGATCCCAAATTCAGATGAGGGTCCACACTTGGGGTTTAATATCCTGTTATTGCTGTCTTGAAATTTTTATTAATTTTATCTTTGATTTTGGTTTTATAAATGAAGCCCCATGAGACAATGGGCCAAGAGCTTTACGCTTGGACCCTCTGCTCACATATGGTCTGCCTCCCATGCCTCTTGCCTTCCTGGGGTGGGTTCTTGGCTACCTACTCTCCTGCCCCCACCCAGCCAAGGTACTGTCTACCCTCTACCCCTAGTGGGAGCTTGGGCACAGGTGGGGATCGTTGAGTTTGGTAAGTATTTACTGAGTTATGATACAGGGCCCCAGGTACCTATGAGGGTCTATAATCACCTCATGGATAGACCCATGCCCAAGAGAGCTTGTCATTCAATAGCAAATGAAAAATAATGTGACAAGTTGAGAGAGACACCTGGGAAGAAAGATAAAGGAATTCCTTTTCCTGGTGTTTGAATAAAAGGCCTGCATTTTCATTTTGTTCTGGACAAGTGATAAAGTGGGCCCTGACAATTGTTAATAGTGAACTAGTGCCTGGAAACAAGCTTCACCTTTGAAACTTATTGATTGGTTTCCGTAATTTTTACATTTTTTTTTAAACATGGTATATGAATAGATTTGGTTGTACTTAGAACCCTAAGGAATTCCCAAATATTTTATAATAAGAATTGTCTTTCCACAGATTAAATTGTTTGAAATTGAGCTATTTATAGCCTTATGGTAGTAACAAAAGGAATTTGAATTTAAAATATGGATTTGCAAAATTAATATCAAAGTTTTACAATTATTTTTACCCCGAAATTGTTGAAAAAGAAGCAACTTGTTTAATTAGAATTCCTCATGATCTTTTAAAATTTTCATTTTATTTCATGATTTAGTATGTGAAGACTTTTTTTACACAAAGCTTTTCTATATCTTCACTACCTTTCCCTGGGCCCCACGTTCATTTCACCCTTGCCTTTACTCTCAATTGGTTTAACATACCAAACTGCTCTTGTTGGAAATTATAAATTTTATTTGACTGCTTTATTGTAGGACATATTTGCTTTGCATGAGGACTTTTAATACATCAGAGTAGTGTAGAGTTGTCCTTGGCAAAATCCCAAACCTTTTTTCAGAGCAAAAAACAAACCCGAGAGAGAGAACAAATTGTCTTTAATCTTTCCATCCATAGCCTTTGTGACCTCTGTTATTCCCACTCCTGTAGACCTGCAGTGTTTTTGTTTTGTTGTTATTGTCTTTTTTTTAAATCTCAGTGATCTTATTTTCTTTATTTTCTTCTAAATTAAAAAAATAACATTGGTGTTATGGCTCAAATTTTCTCCTTTGTCACAAGTTGGAAGAGTTGGTTACGCTGATGTTACAGGTACTCACTGGGGAATGTGCTGGAGCTGTTGTGTGACCATCTGTTGTATATATATTTTTTAAACTAAAATAAAGGCTTTAGAGGGCTCCTGGTGAAATATATGATAACATGTTAAAAATTCTTAATTTATTACTTTTGATGTAGGGTTCTATCAGCACAGCAGATTTCAGAGATCTGCTTTGTTGATTTTTTCCAAATTAACTTTTTCCTTCCTTTTATATCTCCTAAGGCAGATCACACAAATGGATATTTTGGGTTGTTAATGCACTCTTTTCTTACTCAAAAGCCCTAGGGACCTTAAGTAATTTACTTTGCCTTCTGTGCCAGCTTTCATCTAGTTTATGTCTTCATATTTTCTTTCCATCTAGAGACTAGACTGCCTGTTTGACTTAATAGTTGAATTTATGACATTTTATTTGACTTCAGTTGAAGCAACTGTTTAGCTATATAAAGAGATTTTTTTGGTGTATTTTTAAAAATTTGGCTCATTGCCTAAAATATTATGCCATAGTGAGTAGGTGCTTTGCATTCCAGGCATAATTTAGTTTATCTAAAAGTTTGTCATGTAATTCATGGAGGAATCATTTATTTAAAAGTTAAAGTTTGGCCAGGTGTGGTGGCTCATGCCTGTAATCCTAGCATTTTGGGACTCCAAGGCAGGCGGATCGCCTGAGGTTGGGAGTTCAAGACCAGCCTGGCCAACATGGTGAAACCCCATCTCTACTAAAAAAATTCAAAAATTAGCCGGGTGTGGTGGCAGGCGCCTGTAATCCCAGCTACTCAGGAGGCTGAGGCAGGAGAATTGCTTGAACCCTGGAGGCGGAGGTTGCAGAGAGCCAAGATTGTGCCACTGCACTCCAGCCTGGGTGACAAGAGCGAAACTCCGTCTCAAAAAAAAAAAAAAAAAAAAAAGTAAAGATTGACTTTTATAGAGAAGGCTGAATTATTTTGCAGAATCTAAATAAAATTTGAATAAAAGACTTCAATTTCTCACTTTCTAATAGCTATATTAGTTTTATGTTGTTATCTGGAAAGGTGCATATCTTTAAAGTATAAACTTGTTTTATATAAAACTACTTGAGATAAAATACCAATGTTATAGAGCTAAATGCTGATAGGGGGCCTTGAATGGTTGGTAAACGTTGGATAGATGTGGCATCAAGGTGCATTTCACAGGTAAATTGAAGCCTTTGTGGTTTGAAGAAGTGAATGTACATCACAGGCATTCAACATGTGTAAGCAGAGACCCCCAGTTCTAAACTGGTTATTAACCCTGGGAATAGCACATTGGAAGCTGCCAGGTGATCCAAACACTAGCATCAGACAGACTTAATTTTAACTGTTGTAAGAGAGACAATGGATAGTATAAACAAGCAAAGAGAATATAGGACAAACTTGGAAGGGCAGTGCTTGACTTTTCTAGTTGTGAATAAATTCTGAACCTTTTCTTCCACACTTTATCTGCATTTGTCATATAGGGGGCATCACTTTCTAATATACAGTTTTTTAAATGTTTTACCTTTTGTGAGGATATGTTTATTGAGGACAGGCATATATTGTTCCTTTTTTATAGTCCCCTTGACAACCCAATTAATTAATTTTCCAAGTGTCATGCACAGTGTGATAGGTGTTCTAGGTGTAGTGTGGGACTAAAAAATATTTAACGTAGAAATTAAAATTTACCTATTTTTGGCTGGGCACGGTGGCTCCCACATCTGTAATCCCAGCACTTTAGGAGGCCAAGGCAGGTGGATCACCCAAGGTCAGGAGTTCGACACCAGCCTGGCCGATATGGCGAAACCCTGTCTCTACTAAAAATACAAAAAATTAGCTGGGTGTGGTGGCAGGCGCCTGTAATCCCAGCCACTTGGGAGGCTGAGGCAGGAGAATCGCTTGAACCCTGGAGGCGGAGGTTGCAGTGAGCCGAGGTCGTACCATTGCACTCCAGCCTGGGCAACAAGAGCAAAACTCCATCTCAAATAAATAAATAAATAAATAAATAAATAAAATGTACCTATTTTTTTCCCTGATAGCCTTCCATTTTCCACTCTGTTTTCACTTCATGTTCCTCATCTTTTCTAGCCGTTCTTATCTTTCTCTGATGTCCCTCCACTCTCTAGATCTACTTTGAGCCATTAAAATGTGGGGAGTCTGAATTGAGATCTATAATAAATGCTAAGTTACATCATGGGTATGATAAGAACAAAAGAGTGTTACTATCTCATTAATTTTTATATTATTTACATATTGAAGATAATATTTTGGCTATATTGGATTACGTAAGTATTAAAATAAACTACATGTGATTTTTCCTTTCTAAAATACAATTTACTAGCAAATTTAAAATTATGTACATAGATTTAATTATATTTTTATTGGAGAATGCTGCTCTAGAGTCTTTTATTGATTTTTTTCTACTAACTCTCTTAAGACACCTTTTTGCCTAATCTCCTCTGCTCAAAAAATATTTTCATGGGGGCCTGAAATTAGAAGACTGACAAATCTAGCCAAGCCCAGTGGCCCACACCTGTAGCCTTGGCTACTTGGGAGACTGAGGCAGGAGCATTGCTTGAGCGCAGGAGTTGGAGTATAGCCTGGGCAACATCGCAAGACCCTGTCTCTTAAAAAACAAAGAAAAGAAAAAAATACCAACAAATCTTCTGAAACTTGTCTTTAAAAATATTAGATGTAATATGAAAATGTTAGATGTAATATTATTCATCAATGATGCACTGATAAATGCAATCACAAACACTATGCTAAAATAAACAAGTCAAAATAGACCTTGTTCTATATAATTCCAGTTACATGTGAAATGTGTAGAACAGGTAAATCTGTAGAGATGGGAAGTGGTTGCCTAGGAGAGCAGGGAGGAGGAAGTGAGGAAAGACTGCTAGTAGGCACTAGGTTTCTTTTAGGAGAGAGAAAGGTAAAATCAGAGAGTGGTGATTGTTGCACAACTCTATGTTAAAAGCCTCTGAATTGTATGTTTTAAAAGGATGAATTTTGTGGTATGTGAATTATATCTTAACAGCAGTTAAAACAAATTTGCCTTATCCTTTATTAAAATCAACTTAACTTTCCTGGAATTTAAGCGTGTGTTTTTGTTAATGTCAATAGTGGCCAGGTGCTTTCGTCTTAAAAAATGAAAAAAACAGGTCAATGTGTGCTGGAACTTTCGTAAGCAGTTAATTCCTTTTTAAAATCGGTGTGTATGCAAAATTTATTTTAATGCAGTTTTTCCCCCAAGGGGACTTGTCAGGCAAATGTATTTAAGTGTCCTTTTAATGCATTGTATAGCTTCAGTTTATTCCTCTGTACCACAGTGATGTTCCAACATCTGATGAATTGTGGCTTTTCATTAAGACATCTGGATTTCACACACACACACACACACACACACACACACACACACACGAATAACAAAAGATAAAACATTGTTCACAAGGTGGTTATACATATCTATACTACAAATGTATAAATATGTTTTTTTTTCTAACAAATCTTGACAATACAGAGGTTGATGTGCTGAAGAGAAACACTTTGATTAAATTGGTCCATTATAAGAAATGAAAAAAGATGAATGTAAAGGAGTATTTTAAAAAATAATTTATTACCAGCTTCATTTTTTTCTTTTACTATTCTTCCTTAAAGATGGCTGTAAACTGGAATATCTTAAGTTAATATTATTTTTATATTTATACCTCTAAGTGTTCATTATTTTATATCTGTCCTTCATTTTGAGATGGCTAATTTTAACCTTCAAAATAAATATATAAATAAACCAACGTAAAACTAATATAAACTTTGATCAGCTTGACCTTAACTAAGCAAATAGTGGAGAAATGAAAGTTTCTTATGGAAGTTTAACGTCTTAAAATGGGGAGAAGCCTTTTGCTTTCATCTGCTCCATCAGCTACACTGGGACAGCAGTTGTGTCTCCATTAAATTAGGTGTGCTTTGATTCTCCAAAGTAAAGAATTTTCTAGACACTTGACTTGCGTCAGTGACTTAATAGGGAAGGAACACCCCCAAATTGGCAACTCTATTTGTCTTTAATGATTACTTCTTTTGGAAGGAAAAGGGCATTCTTTCTTCTTTTTTAAAGACAGGTCTCACTTTGTTGCCTAGGCTGGAGTTCAGTGGTATGATTACAGCTGCTCACTGCAGCCTCAACCTCCTGGGCTCAAGCGATCATCCCACCTCAGCCTCTTGAATAGCTGGGACTTCAGGCATGCACCACCATGCCCTGCTAGTTTTTTATTTTTATTTTTAGTAGAGACGAGATCTCACTGTGTTGCTAGGCTGGTCTCCACTTCCTGAGCTCAAGCAATCCTCCCACTTTGACCTTCCAAAATGCTGGGATTACAGGTATGAGTCCCCATGCCCAGCTGGAAAAGGGCATTCTTGATGATTTTCAAACCACAGCTGGGACATGCAATGAATCTACAATCAATAATGTATTATTACTCTCCACTGTTGATATGGTTTTATCGGTGTCCCCACCCAAATCTCATGTTCAAATGTAATCCCCAGTGCTGGAGGTGGGGCCTGGTGGGCAGTGATTGGATCATGGGGGAGTTTTCTCATGAATGGTTTAGCACCATCCCCCTAGTGCTGTTCTCCTGGTAGAGTTCTCATGAGATCTGATTGTTAAAATTGTGTGATACCTCCCCACTTCTTTCTCTTGGTCCTGCTCCTGCCATGTGAGACGCTGTGCTCCCCCTTTGCCTTCTGCATGATTGAAAACTCCCTGAGCTCTCTCCAGAAGCAGATGCTACCATGCTGCCTGTACAACTTGTGGAATCCTGAGCCAATTAAACCTCTTTTCTTTATAAATTACCCAGTTTCAGGTATTTTTTATGGTAATGCAAGAACACTAATACAACCTCTTTGAATCTTTTCCCATTAATTATAGACAACTGTTATCTCCAGTGTAATGTTATTATTCTGATAGATAAGTACCATGATTGCCTTGTTTATTAGAAATGGCAGCCCATGAAGGTTTCTTACTTGGAGGAACTTAAAGAATGATAGCAACAGACTATGAGCATCTTCTTGCAGTCTGTAGAGGACAGGGCCAGACTTCTGGCCTGTGCTGTTTCACTGGTTCAAATGACTCCATTTGTGGTTGCTGTGGGTGTCTGTGTTTTAGTAGCAGCTTTGGGTATAAAACTGTCAAAGCCATCACTTCAGAATTCATAGGTGATCCACAGAGTTTCAGGTGGTGGGAGAATGGCTTTCAAGGTGAAACTTGATGAGGTGGAACAAGGTTTCCAGGTGGTTGTGGGTTTCTTGCCTGTCTTCCTTTTTTCTTTTGTCCAATTGTAAGTAGTGGGCATAAAAGTTATGGGCTATAATGAACTTTGCTAAGTTTTGGTGCCATGCCCTGACCATTATAGAAGCCCAGTAAATTAATTTAGTGTGATCATATAACTATAAGAAGATGTTTTTGATTTATTGGATATTAAAACTTGAAGGAACATATGGATAATGAAATTTATCCTACTCATTTTCCAAATGAGGAGCCTGCCAAAAATTCCCAACACACTTACCATTAATCTTTTTCTTCCTTTGCAATAGATTCCCGATACTTTTAAACTATACTGCTCATATTTAAACATTCCAATTTTCAAGCCATGAGGATGGCTTTTTAAGTGTGTATATAATTTTAATGTCAATGCATGTATTTCCAAAATTCTGTGAGCTTTAATAATAGAAGGAATATTTGAATGACCATGAGAAATGTTAATTGTTTTGTGTGTGTGTGTGTGCCTTTTCATTGGTGACAGAGATGAGTGTAAGGAGAAGAGCCTAATGGATTTCTTTCACATATGTAAGCAAACAAATACACTGAAAAATGCTCTGTGGTTCTCTCAAATGGTGCAGTTTCTTTTTTATTTCTCTAGTTTTATTGAACTTTAATTGACCAATACAAATTGTATGTAGTCAAGATGTACATCATGATTTAATTCATGTATACATTGTGTAGTGATTTCTACAATCAAATTAATACACCGTTCACCACACAGTTGCCATCTTGTGTATGTGTGTGCAACTGTGTGCATGTGCACATGCGCACATAAAAAGGACATTTAAAATCTGCTTCAAATGGCATGGTTTCTTATTATAAGCAATTAAATGTAGACATTTATTTCAAGTCATATTATACAAATGTGTAGTTTATACTCTTCTGAGATTATATTTTAAATTTTTTAGTGTAGAGTTATCTTCCATATATTCTGGATTTATGGCTGCATACTCATATCTGTAAGGAGAGTGTCATCTTTTTATTAACTTATTTTTTAATAAAGTGAATAAAACAGCTGGCTTAAGAATAAGCAATCCCTGTCAGATGATTGACTCTTCATCTGCTCTCTGTGTACTGGCCCTGTTTCCTTTTTTTGCCCAAAACATTTACATATTTCCTGATTTTTAGTTTGGATGGAGGTGGGGAGATCGATTTTCTTATTGCTATTCATCTTGACAGTTTGTACCACTAAAGTAAGAGATGGAGAGAATTTTTCTGAATGCTCAAGTCCCTATGGAGACCATAGTGTTGACCCAGTAGAGACAGTTGAGAATACAAATTGGGAGACTGATTTTCTTGCCTTCTCTACTATTTGTATATTTGACAGTATAAGGTGTTTGAGGGCAGTGCATGTGGAAATGTTAAGGAGTTAACATTAATAGTACTGTGGTTAAACAGATGGCGTAATTAGCCCGCAATGGGGAAGAACAATGTTTTCGTGTTTGGATAAAAAGGGCACACTGTAGGTGGTAGGATAAGAGGTTTCAAATGACAGTACCTTATGAAGATCAGGCTAGTGACAGTTTTCATGATTTAGGCACATATCTGTGCATATGTGCACATATATATAATCTCTAGACCTATTTTTATCTAAGTAAACAAACTCTTGTCATTTTTAGGAAAAAATTATCTGTATGTGAATGCATAAATGACTATTAATTCAGCTTAGTCTGGGAGACATGGCTCAGTATTGTGGAGGATGCAGAAAAGAATTTGGTCTTTGTATTCAAGTAGTCAGTTTTCTGGGACAAATTCATAAGCACAATGGCAAATACAGGACCTGGCAAAAATTTGTTGCAAGTGATTAGCTATATGATTACTTAGCCAAGTCCAGTATTCTTCACAAGGGAAATATTTTTAGTAAGACAGAGAAAGGAGTTGATGGACTAAGTCTGTCTGTCTCTTCAACTTACTCAATATTGTTACCTACTTCTCTATGGGGAATGAGGTTTGCTTTTGTCAAATCTGATTTATTCTGAACTTGGTTATAGATGCAGCACAAAAAGTGATGCAACAAGCAAGAAAACATAATCAAGTGAATAAAAGAATGTGGTAAACCTTCCTGTTTGTATACTTTGAAAGTATTTTCCATAGTAAACTTGGAAGTTGAAATTGGTTGTATTCTGTGCTATTTAGATAGATATGACTCAGATTTTTATAATAATGTAAATTTTGAATATTACCTCATATTTTGGCTAATTATTAGAGAGATATTTGCAGATTTTCCCCCTTGTCAGCCCATCTGCTCCTATGGTACAGTCATAATGTGGAAACATTGACATCTCAATTATTTCCATGGCAACAAATTGATGTCAGGATCCTACATTTGATTTCACTGCAGGACCAAATAGGATTTGGATTACAGGGGTGGGTTGGGAGTTGTTATTGAAACACAAGTCTTTAAGAAAGGGAAATAGAAACATTTTGGGAAATGTATTTTTCAAATTTAGACTTACCTTTAAAGAGGAAATTATAAAACCACACATGAAGTGAATAAATGAATGCTCTTCTCTCTTTCTATATGTAAAAAGACAATGAAGGACATTTTCTTTCTCTGTGACAGTTGCAAGTAAAACTTTGACTCTCATCTAATGTTTGCTTAAAAACCGGAAAGACCCAGGCAGTTGTCCGTAGTCCAAGTTCAGAACTATCATACTTTTAGTTTAGTAATGTATATAAATAAAAGCATATGGTACTTCAACCTTAAATTATGTAATCTCTGTGTCTTTTGTTTAGAATATGGTAATTAGAGTTATCTTATCTTCCATACTTGAGGGACTGCATAACTTCAGAGTGTTTTGATACTTTGCCTTCCTTTTTTTTATGTCATTTTTGTGCTGCATTAAAGAGTATCTAGTATTTTATTAGTTACTCCTGATATGGTTTTACTCATTTTTTTTTACTCAGGGTAAACAATTACATTTGATTCCTACTAACAAATTTTGTTGAATCTACAAATATTTCTGATACTTTTTTATTCTGTAACCCTTGGTTTGTAACTTGTCATAAGGCCGGTCTCATATTCAAGTGCATTTGGGCTTCTGCCTCCCTGGCTGGAATGTGAAGGCAGGAATTGTGTCTTTGTTATACGCATAGTGCCTGGCACATAGTGGGTAATTCAAGTCAGTTTGTTGAAAAATAATTATGATCTCATAACAAGAGTTTGTCAGGGCAGATTTTCAGGGTACTGATGATGTCACCCCATTCCACTGCTGGATCTTGAATTTTGCAGGGTTAACATTTTGATTTATCTGTTTGAGGAGCCTGATTCATGATAAAACAAACTGAAAAGAGACTGACTTATCATGAATAATTGTGGTAATTCCCTGATTCTGTCTATTAACTCTTTTGATGACTGATTTCATGCTGGGGGATCACATTGTAGATTATATGGCTCCTAGATGAACCAGCCCTGGATTAGGTGTTCCTAAATTAGGTGTTCAAAAGTATTGTGGTTGCTGTATAAATTGTCTCTGGACATTTTTTCTATCCAGGTACCTGATAGCCATCTCTAGGAGGAAAGTGTTTTCTAACTTTTAACTGTGCTGGACAAATACCACCAAAAATTATGTTCCTCTCTCTTCTAAAATGACTTGCATATCTTCACCCTCCCATTAATTATTACTTAAGACATTGGAGTGTGAATATTACAAATGTATTTATGACTGTTGGTCTTCCTATTAAAACAAGAGGGAAGGAGAGGTAGAGAAATGTGCACTAACTTGCTTCAAATCACACTCTGAAATAAGTGGAGGAGCTGGGATTTGAATCTGATTCTGGAGTCAGGTCACTTGCTTCTGAGCTCATATATAGATTGATAGATCATTTTTGAAGTAGGATATGCTGCTTATGCTTTAATTTTAACTGTTTCCAAATTCAGAGAATATCTTACTGTAGCCCCTAAGTGGGAATGGTAGTTTTCTACCTGCAGTATACCTGCTTTCAAGGTCCGGAAAGCAGAGAATTAACATGAACTAAGAAGAAAATGAGTGTATTTAATGATAAGAATTTATAATGAGATTTCAAATCAGCAAATATACCCATTTTGGATCTATTTAATTTTTTTCTGTGTAACTTAATAGCATTGCAGTAAAAACTTGCTAATTTAGATGACTTGTGGGCAACACCTGTTTGAATTAACTGAAAGTCTGAATCACATAATAATTTTATATAAAATAAGTTTTATTATTTTTTGATACATAATTAACATCATTTAGGAGCTAGAAAAACTAAGCTTCTGAGTTACTTAGAATAGTTTGTTTTATATGCTATTAATTGCCTTTTAAATTATTTAATATCTTCTACTTAGAGATTGACTCTTTGCAAAAGGCTTTTATATACAGCCCTATATTTAATCCCCACAGGAATCCTTATTTTTCAGATTAGTCAATTTGGAGTAAAAGGAGAACATTAAAAATATTTCTTCAGGACCAGATGGCTGGTTATATAATTCTATATCAAGTTACTATAGCTTTCAAAAAGTAAAGCAAAATAGCTGAATAAACTTATCATGAGCAGACCCACATTACAAGAAATATTCAAGGATTTCCTTCAGACAGAAGGTAAATGATACCAGGTGGAAGTATGGATCTACACAAAAGAACAGTGCTGAGATGCCTATATTAGTAAATATAACATTTTTTATTAGGTATATCTCTTTAAAGGATAATTAGTGACTCCTGACAGGTATGGGGTTTCTTTTTGGGGTGATGAAAATGTTTTGGTGTTAGACAATAATGATGGTTGTAAATCCACTAAAATCCACTGCATTGTACACTTGAAAATGATGAATTTTATGGTATGTAAATCATATCGCAATACAAATAAATAACAAGTGTTTTTAAATAAGGTATTGATAAAGCAAAAAGATGGCTGGTTAACATTAGCCTGGCCTAAAGCTTGTGTATTTGAGATGTTTCATTATTACATCACAAATCTTTGTTATTTAGATAACTCTTTTTAAATTATCATCAAAGTTTGCTTAGCAGATCTGAACTGTCTTGGTCTGCTCAGTCTGCTATAACAGAATACCAGAGGCTGGGTAGCTGATCAACAAAAGAAATGTATTTCTCACAGTTCTGGAGGCTGGGAGATCCAAGGTCAAGGTGCCAGTAGATTTGGTGTCTGGCGAGGGCCGTTTTTGTGGTTCATAGAAGCTGTCTTCTGGCTATGTCCTCACTTGGCTGAAGGGGCAAGGGATGGAGGTCTCTTAAAACTAAACGTTTTGCCCTTTGTTGAAGACCGTTGCTGTTGCTTTATTCCATTAAGGGCTGCAAAATGGGGATTTTCTTATTATATATCCATATATTATTGTGTTTTGTGTTTTATTCTTCCTTATCCGTAGAGTGTCTGGAATTAGCTTCTATAGAAGAACTTTGCTTTACCTACCAGGGCTATTTGGTTACCTGGAACCACAGTTTTTAATGGCAAGGTGGAAGAATATTCTTCCTTATGTATCAGTTTTCAGCATACTAAGTTGGTGCCCTGCATGCATCATAGTTTTCGGTTTCTCCATGTGATTCTTACATGCAGCTTGGGTAGAGTAGCACCAATATAGAGCTTGGATACATCCCAAATTTCAAAGTTTTATTACTTATTATAAAAGCACATTTACAGGGTGGCTCTTTTGTTTTTGCCACATTATTTATCCTCTTGCCAAACTTTATCAGAGTATATGGATTTCTTTCGAAGCATTTCTATAGGGGTGTTTTGGGAGGTGCTTCCTTATATTTGTTCATCTTACAAACTAAGGTAAATGAATTGTAGAAGAAACACTCCAAAGGCAACCAAAAAATAATGTTAACATTTGTTCAGGATTTATTTTGTGCCAGGCTTTGAGCTTGGCCCTTTACAATCGTTAGCTTATTTACCCTCATAACACCTCATGAGGGAGGTAATCTAATTCCTAATGCAACAGAAGCTAAAATTTATCTACTTGTCTAAAGTTATGGGTCCAGCAAAGGGTTGGGCTGGAGCTAAGGGGTACAGATGTTGGGAGATCCAGAGCCTATGCAGTGAGTCCCAATTCTCTGCTCTTCTCAGAGTGGGATATTTCACATGTCTAATCCCATCCCCCCTGTAGATTTGTCTATTTCCATTCTGAGACAAAGAAATGGAATGACTGTTTGTAATATTCAGATTCTGCCATGGGAAAATGGAAATATATACAGTTGTCTACAGTAGTGGTATTTTGATTAGACCAATATAGCTAGCATTTTCAAAGTGGTTATAAGGTGATGGACACAATGTTATTTACATACCTTCATTATAGCATTTAATCACTAAATCTGCAGGTCAGCTGTTATTAACTCTGAGGAAATAGGCTTAAGGAAATTGAGTGCTCATTGTGACACAGTAAAGTTGGAACCAAAGTTCCTCTGACTATGTAGATCTTTATTCTTAATCACATTATGCTGACTAGGCAGAGGAAGAGTTAATAGGAATTAAGGGAGGTTGGAGAGTAGCCATCTCCGGAAGCCAATTTAAGGTGGTTTTCCATCCAAAACAGGAGACCTATATAGCAATAACAACACAAATTTTATAGAATATGGCCCAATTAATTACCTCAATATGAAAATATGGTCATATCTCTATAGTGTGCTTGTTTTCATTTTTCAGTTTCTCCCTGGTGTTGGACAGTGAAGGAATAAGGTATTGACTAATCATGATCAGTTCGGAATTTTGCTGTGATTTTTCAATAGGTGTTGCTCATTATTTGGAAATGAGCACTCAGTAAAAGACCTTGCTGTGTCTTGCATGGTTTGCCTCATTATTTGTGGGATGTGAATTTAAGAAAAGTAAGCTTGGATTATTTTCCCCAGCGATTGAAGCTTAGGTTGTATAGGTATATAATTTTACCATATCAAAATATTTGATAATTAAAAGCTTATAAAGAGAATGTAATGCATCCCTAAAAGCCTATTTGGAAGGGAAGACACAGTCAACAACCAGCAACTTATTAACTGGGGAAAAAGTACCAAATGCACTTGTGTATATTTTAAGTGAAAAGAAGAGAGGACTTGGATGACCATGTTCAGTTAAGGGGGAGGGTGACCTTTTATATGCAAGTTGGGAAATACAGAGAAAGTGAAAGGGGACCAAAATGAAAACACATGAAATAAGGTAAGCAGAGATGAAAGGTGGCACTAGAACTGTAAGAAGCATTTGAACAGGTAGAACAGTGCTGGAGACTTTAGGAGAGGGCTCAAGCTGCCATGTGGCCTGTCCTCAAATAGTTCTAGAATGACTAGCATATCTTTTTACAAAACTATAAGCAAATTTTGAGGGCAAAAATAAAGTATATTTATCTTGCATCCTGAAGAGTAAACATGGTGCTTGGCATTTGGTAGGTTTTCTTTATGTGTATATATGAAAAGCATGTTTTCATTTTATTAGAGGATTGTGGTAAAAATTCTATTGAAAACCATGCTATAATGTAGATAGCTAGATTTAGTTTGGTGGTTTCTAAACTTTTTGGTCCAAGTACCCATTTATGCTCCTAAAATTATTACTGACAGTCTAAAATAACATGTTTGTGTGGATTATGTCTATCAATATTTACCGTATAAGAAATTAAAACTGAGAGATTAGAAAACCAATAATTAAAAACCCATTACATGTTAGCATAAAATGTATTTTTGCAGGAAATAAAACCCCTACATTTCCAAAATAAACAACAAACAAACAAAATTTACCGAGGCTTTTTTTTTTTAACGTATTTTGCAAATCTTCAGTTTCTAGCTTATTAGAAGTCTAAATTTTTGTACCTCTTCTGCATTCAATCTCATAATATTTTGTTTTGTTTGAATGTATGAAAAAAACTCACCCCACACAGATATGTGGTTGGAAAAAGGAGGTGTGTTTTATAGACTTTTCAAATAATTGTGTATATCCTTCTTTTATACTGTGCCAAAAGTCTGCAGATTTTAATTTCTTAAGAGTTTGAATCAGAATCTAAAACTTTATCAGTGAGCAATTTGTACTCTGTTTTATTAGAATAGATTGGTGTTTTTTGTAGTTTGGGTGGATCTTTTACCTATGCAGGATTTGGAAACATCATGTATTGGTCAATTGGAAAATATCAAGTCGCTAAGTTATTTAGATGTTCCCCACATTGGCATATTTCATTATGTATCAAACAATCAGATTTTTAATATCAAAGTATTTTAAGAGTTGGAAAGCTGTCAAGCTCAGGATGGTGGATTAAATTTTTTAGTATACCGTTTTTGGCTTAAGAGCTCAAATTTTGTCATTGGCAACAGACATCGTCACTTATTTTTCTTGAGGTGACAGGCTTACTCCTTTTCTCATTTTAAATGTTGGTCATGACCACTTGGGAAGAGTTTGTCTTCAGTGAATCAGTCAAGTAAAAATGGCGTTTCATGAAGAGAGTGGCTAGTTCAGCTCATATCTCAGTCTCATAAGTGCTTTCCTTGAAATAACCAACCTATCTTATTTTGATATGCAACAGAAATGCTTTATGTATATTTTCCTTCATCATACAGAATATTAAAATGACATACTCAACGACTGTGATTTTAAAAATTAATTTTACATGTTTATCAAAGGTATTGTCAAGTGAAACTGCGTTCTATTTACTATGATTGCATGTCAGTGAAGAGTAAAATGACTGCCAGTAAAATTTGTTGCCCCTGCCTTAGTTCTTGCTAAAGGAATCAACAGTTTTACCAACCAAGAGTTTCATTGCACCATCAGTGGAAAAGGTAAGTAGTGCCTTAATATGACATGGAAATAGTTTTGACCTCACAGACCCCAGGAGGGCCCTGAGAAACACTCACTTTGAGTATCCTTGGTTTGGGGCAGGGGAGGTTATTGTGTATGATAAAGCAATTATACTTATATGTAAAAATTCTTTTCGTATATATTTCTAAGAGTAGAATTTCTTCCATGCATTAGAACAAGTGGTTTTGTTTAATTGGTTCATTAACAGCTTGGATAAATTAAATTGCTATTACAGAGAAGAAGATAATTTGTTTTTAATTTTCAAATAAATTGAGTACAATAATGCTTCACAGTGAATTTCTTAATAGTGATCTTGCTCATTGTCATAACTGTGTGCACAACCTTAGACACAAATATGGTTTAAGCAGGTGGCATACTTTTCTCCACTGTCAAAGTATTAATATCATTTCTCTGCTTATACGGTTCTTTTTCTTTTCTTTTTTTTTTTTCTTTGAAATGCAGTCTTGCTTTGTCACCCAGGCTGGAGTGAAATGGCGTGATCTCAGCTCACTGCAACCTCCGCCCCTGCCCCCCACCTGGGTTCAAGTGATTCTGGTGCCTCAGCCTCCCGAATAGCTGAAATAACAGGCGTGTGCCATTATGCCTGGCAATTTTTTTTTTTTTTTTTTGCATTTTTAGTAAAGACAAGGCTTCACCATGTTGGCCAGGCTGGTCTCAAACTCCTGGCCTCAAGTAATTCTTCTGCCTCGCCCTCCCAAAGTGCTGGAATTACAGACATGAGCCACTGCACCCAGCCAGCTTATAGAGCTCTCTGTCTGATTTTTGTACTACTATAGTTTTATCTCACAAAGTAAGCATGTGGGCAAAAATAGCCTAAGTGTGAGTGTGTTAGACTTTTCAGTTACTGAGTTAACATAGCACCTAATTCACATGCAAGTATTATATATTTATTCCTACCCTTAGTTAATAGTCAATTAAAAAAATTGCACCTTAGGAAAAAAAAATCATTGTTTTTACCTAGAGAGCAGAGATGAGATTATTTTATTAGAATTTCTTCTAGGATTTTCTACTGTTGTATTTTCCCCTTCATTTTTTTATCCAGGTTTCCCTTTTGGAGAAAAAAGCAACATTTAAGAATGAGGTAGAGCCCTGAAAAAAAGCGTCCTTCTAGGTGTGTTAAGAATGGTTATAGAGATTGATATCAGATACCATGAGTGAGCAAAATAGTAAATTCTCATAAAATAATACATGAGTATAGGTATTGAGCTCTTTTAAATAATATCGAGTGATATAGATGAAGGAAGAAAATGTTAAAAGAGTTTTAAATAAGTCTCTTTTTCAATGGTGTACAGTATGAGATTTGTGAAGCCCTTTCCAGATGCATGTGTGTTTGCTTATGTTTAAAAAATCACTTGAGTGCAAACATTTAAACACATTTTATAAAACTGGCGGGCCGGGCACGGTGGCTCATGCCTGTAATCCCAGCACTTTGGGAGGCCGAGGCGGGTGGATCACGAGGTCAGAAGTTTGAGACCAGCCTGACCAACATGGTGAAACCCCGTCTCTACTGGAGGAAAAAAAAAAAAATTAGCCAGGTGTGGTGGTGGGTGCCTGTAGTCCCAGCTACTCAGGAGGCTGAGGCAGGAGAATCGCTTGAATCCAGGAGGCGGAGGTTGCAATGAGCCGAGATCATGCCATTGCGCTCCAGCCTGGGTGACAAAGTGAGACTCCGTCTCAAAAAAACAAAAACAAAAACAAACAGGCAAACAAACAAAACTGGCATGGCATTGGACAGTAACACATAAGAAGCTGATGTCATCTTTGCCACTTAGAGAAAGCAAAATATCTTGTTAGGTAACCCCTCTTAAATGCTCTGCTTGGCTAGTACTTTTTGTGCTTGGTCAGTGATTAGAGTTTAAGTTGTAAATGGTATTCATAATTTCTTGTCTCTGTCTCATCCCAAACAGATTAGAAAATCTTTGATCCCTGTTGGTAAGGAGCTAGCATCTTATTAATACAAAGCCTTGTGCATAAATTATTTCCAGTAATTATTTAGTGCCTAATGTGGCATGCTTTGTGCTGAGTGCTGAGGATAAAAGAGGAATAAGGTAAGATCTTTATAGTTTAGCAGAGGAGGATGTGAGTGGGCAGAAAAATGTTATGAGTTCTATAATAGGAATATGTATAGGGGAACTTGGTTACAGCTCAGCTTAATTGAGAAAGGGTGTGAAATGAAAAGACCAAACATTCTTTGCAGAACAGCTAAACAGTTGGAATTATATACTCAGATGAGTTAATAATTATAAGTAGCCATCATTTATTATCTCTCCAGAACTCTAGAACCAAGGTTATAAAAAATGAATAGTTCTTTATTTAGTTCAGAAGCATTTGTGAAGTATCTATAGCATCTGTAACATGGAGGCCCTAAGGACGCTGGCATGAATAGTGGGCCATCATCTACCGGGAGAGTCAGTATAGTGTGTACATGCGTTAGAGGTGAAATGCATAAAGGGGCATCCAACATGGCT
Source organism: Pongo pygmaeus (assembly GCF_028885625.2). Lineage (NCBI taxonomy): Eukaryota > Metazoa > Chordata > Mammalia > Primates > Hominidae > Pongo > Pongo pygmaeus. The sequence continues at coordinate 128,702,263 of NC_072378.2, read as the reverse complement.
GGTGGCTGGCCATGTGAACAAGACATTTGTGTTTGCCACAGCATAAAGAAGGATATTTCTGAGTCATGGAGTATTTTATTATGTTTATTTGGCACCAATATTTCCAAATAAAAAGAGGCCTTTGCTTTTGTGCTACAGGCGTTTCTTATCTTTAGGAGGAATGGACTGGGCGCGGTGGCTCACACCTCTAATCCCAGCACTTTGGGAGGTCAAGGCAGGCGGATTACAAGGTCAGGAGTTCGAGACCAGCCTGACCAATATGATGAAACCCCATCTCTACTAAAAATACAAAAATTAGCTGGGCTTGGTGGCACACACGTGTAGTCCCAGCTACTCAGGAGGCTGAGGCAGGAGAATTGCTTGAACCCGGTAAGTGGAGGTTACAGTGAGCCAAGATCGTGCCATTGCACTCCAGCCTGGGTGACAGAGTGAGACTCCATCTAAAAAAAACAAAAAAGGCATGGTTTTGAATCTGTACACTCAAAAATGGTCACAGCTTTCCCACTACTTTAAGCACTCATAATAGATTAAGCATAGGTCAGATCTCACCACTCATTAGCTATTGGGTCTGACCACTAATTATTTAGTGGATCTCTAGATCAGTTATGTAACATCTCTAAATCTTACTTTCTTCTACTGTAAATTAGAGATTAAAAAAAGTAGCCAACTCCTAGTGGTTTTGTGAGCATTTAATGAGATGATCTATGTAAAGTGCTCAGCATGGTGCCTGACATATGGTGGAGACTTGTTATATGTTAGCTATTATTATTTTCTCTTAAAGTACTTTAACAAACTGCATATAATTTAATCCTCAAAATAACTCCAAAATAGGATTTTTCTTATTTCACAGGTCAGGTAGAAATCTTGGCATTCTGGCAGGGCTTTTTACTACCAACCAAGATAACAGCTTGCTTATTCAAACCAGGAGCTGCTTTTAGTGTTGGTGATGATTTCATAGAGAGTGATGCTATCTTTTTTTCATTAAAGTGGGATGATAAACATTTTCTTACCCCCTCACCATGTGCAAAGCACTGTGCTAAGTATTTTAGAAATAGGAAACTTGAAACTGGGATCATCCTTGTCCTTAAGAAGCTTACACTTTATTATGATAAATAAGATAAAAATTCAAGTAACTATGCAGTAGAATATACTGTATAGTTTTGAAAGAAAAAGTATTACTTAACTTTGTCTTATTTAAGCTTTAGATATTCTGAGGGGTAAAAAACACAAGATTGCAGTTGTTAGAAAAGCTGTTTTGAGCATTTTTCCCCTACTGTTTTCCTTAGTTTTATTTGCAAGCTGGAGCAGGTATTAAAGATGAAGTGTTCTGATGGGAGCGGTAGCCCAGAGTGCTTGAAGCATTGCTAATTTCAAACCTTGTAATTTAGTTAAATTGAAACATAACTGCATTTAGATGAATGGGCTGCTAGTTTTCCTTCCCAAAGCAAACATGCCAACCTCTCATTACTTCTTGTCTGTGCTACGGCTTCTGTGCTGTTCAGATCTGCTCGTTTACACATAATTGACATGTAACAGTGTCACAGACTTTATTTTGCAGAAAGAATTTTTAGAAAATTAGGAATGCTTTCCATAGCATGCCGTATCAATTATTCTACATTTTGAAGTGAGAATGAGAGAGTGATCCAGAAACTTGGTGTATCTGTGGAATGCAGTTTGTACAGTACTTGGCTCATGCTTTTACAGACGTGGGAGTAAGTGACACAGTAGGTCTGATTACAAATACAGTTTATCTTCATTTGGAATCCATGACTTCTATTAAATTTAATTACTTCCCCCGTGGCGTCTATTAAATTTAATTAATTCCCCCTGCAGCTGGCATGGTAGAGGTGCTGCTGCTAAATGAAGGTGATTGCTAATTGAGGGAGTTTTCTGAAAGAGGTTTTACCCTTTCTCTTGTTTATCTGGAAATCGCTTATCCAGCCAGACATCTCAGAACATTAGTGAGAAGTGCAGGTTGCAAAGTCATAGGTGAGTGCATCACCATTACTTAGAGAATGGTAGATTTTTTTTTTTCTTTTTCTCTTGGATCTGATTCTGCAGTTAACATGCCTTTTGGTGGGAGGCCAGTGTAGGATTCTAATTGAAGAAAACTGGCCCAGTCTTAACTATACAAGATGGAACATGTTAGGCCTATATACATGGAATTTTCTAGCAACCCTATCGAAGTTAATTGTTGCTCAGTTTCAAAAACAACAGAAAACAGGTGAAAGAATTCAGCATCGTGAGCAGTTTGTTACCCATCCAACAGTCATTATTTGGTGGACTCCACCAATGACAGTAAGCAGTCTTATTGTTAATATGGTTTATCTGGTCATACAGCTATAATGATAATGTAAATATCACTATACATTCCTAAGGCAAAACAAGAAAACTCAAAACATTTAAAAAAATCAAATATATAATTGCCATTGCTTTGCTTCTAAAAGTTGGTCAAATATTAGGAAGAAAAATGTATACTGTAATTAGAACTACATGCATTTAATGCATTTTTATTCTCATCCTTTCATGTATATATGTAAGTATATATATATACACATATACTTTATATGTAAGTATATATATATACACATATACTTTATATGTAAGTATATGTATATATATACACATATACTTTATATGTAAGTATATATATATATACTTTATATAAATTACCCAGTCTCAGGGAATTTCTTTAGAGCAGTGTGAAAAGGGACTAATACAATAGATGATGCCTAAAGCTGAAAAGTCACGAAGCAGCTATATAAGCATATTATACAAATATACTTTATATGTAAGTGTATATATACTTCCATATATATAAAAGAAAGGATGAGAATAAATACTATTGTACAGTATTTATATAATATACTATTATATATAGTATTTATACTATTATATATAAATTATATATATATATAAATAAAATAGTAGAGATGGGGTCTTGCTATTTTGCCCAGCTGGTCTCCAACTCCTGGACTCAAGCTTTCCTCCCACCAAAGTGCTGGGATTACAGGCATGAGCTACTGCACCTGGTCCTTTTATTCTCTAATAGAAAGGAGCTCTCATTTTTTTGAGCATCAGTGTGTGCCAGAAATTATATATATACTCTACACACGTACTTTATATGTAAGTATATTTATGGTATTGTGTATAAATGTGGAATATATGTACATTAATTTTCTTAGCAGTCCAATGAATTATTTTATATATGAAGAGTTGAGACTCAAATTCTTATCTTTTCCCTCAATAATTTCACCTGCTCATATAAATGGTGTGTGAAAATCCTGGCTTTGAAGGAAGATCTATTGTTCTTTGAATGGACAATAAATACTCTTTTGGCAACAAGCTCCTTAGGAAGCTACTTCCCTTTTCTTCATAATTTCATTTCTGTTTTTTCTTCTACTTTTCTGGACATTCTGCTTGGCTCAACCTGGGAAGTCATTATTTCTTACTTACCATCTATAAACTCATTCATTACTCTAAATTTGTTACTCCAGTCCTGACCTCTCTTTGAGCCTGTTAAAGAAAACCAGAGCTGGACAGTAGTTAAAGCGATAAAAAACAGATTTTATTCAGGAACTGTTGCAATAGAGGGAAAGAGAGCTCAGCATGTAACTGGGCTTACTTCTGAATACAGCATGGACAAGTGGGGATTTATAGCCACAGAAGCAGGGTCGGGGGTCAGTGAATGGAAAATTACTAAGAGGAAATGTCACAGGGAAAAGGGGATTCTGGTTGGACAGACCTAACAGGATTCTTGGTAAAGGCAAGTCAGGGTGGTGAGATATATCACCTGGGGATGAGAATCAGGGGAATGAGGAATTTGATCAGATATATAATAGGTTGGAGGATTCTCACTAAACTGATAAGCAGGATTTTGCTAACATTGGGCTATTCAGGTCTGGCATACTTGGGGCTTAGTTGAGAAATGGGCTTAGAAGAGCCTGAATAAATTCTGGTCTAGGAAGGCTGGGAGTGCTGGCTCACGCCTGTAATCCCAGCACTTTGGGAAGCCGAGGCAGGTGGATCACAAGGTCAGGAGTTCAAGACCAGCCTGGCCAACATGGTGAAACCCCGTCTCTACAAAAAGTACAAAAATTAGCCGGGTGTGGTGGCACGTGCCTGTAGTCCCAGCTACTCGTGAGTCTAAGGCAGGAGAATTGCTTGAACCTGGGAGGCGGAGGTTGCAGTAAGCCAAGAGCGTGCCATTGCACTCCAGCTTGGGCAACAGAGTGAGACTGCATCTCAAAAACAAAAGAAAAAAAAATCTGGTCTAGGAGAATGTCTCTGTCAAGCCCCGGAACCTTTCACTCTTTCCATATCTCTATTTGCTTATTTCCCAGGCATAGCAAACTGAAATCATTACATTCCTGTACAAATCTGTATTTTCTTCCTCCAGCCTTCCCTGCTAGCTTTGACTCAGTTAGTGATTAATATCAGAAACCTGGGAGTCATAATTCCTTCTCTCTCTGCCTCACCTTTAAGTATTAAGCTCTATTTAGTTTAATAACAGATCTTTCTACTTTATTGCATTTCACTCCAACCTCACCGTTTTAGTCTATGCCACTTGGATAACTATACTTGCTCCCTAATCCAGTGTTCCCTCAAATCCAGGCTCCAGACAACTTGTACCTTTGGATTATAATTATGATAATTTTACTTTTCTTTTCCCACTTCGTTCCTCCTCCTCTTTCCCCTTTCCTCACTTCTTTCCTCCTCTATTTTTCTAGTCTCCGCATCCCTTATTCCCTCCTTCTTTTATTCTTCTCAATTCACTTCCTCACCCCTCTTCCCTCATCTCCTTCTTACCTCTCCCTCCTCCAGGTACCTTGCAGATAGAATCATAAAGACTTGTGTGTTTCAGTAATCTGTGGTGTGGTGCTTATTACTGATTTAGACTGAGCATATTTAAAGACGGTGTACTGATAACCATGTGAAATTCCAAGAAAATTGTTTTTCAGAATGACCTCAATGTTCCTGTCTGCTACCATTTTAAATAATTAATCTTATTGTTTTTGGTATTTTTTTGTTGTGAAGTGTACTATGTTATCATGTTATTTTAACTTGATTTGTCAGCTTTATCTTAAGATGGTAACCAATTACTAAAGTTCTGAACTTTACAGTTCTGATAAAAGTACACATATGTTTGCGCTTCACCAATGCTTTACAAATTCAAATTCCTTTTACAATAAATCTTAGTTTTTCTTCTCAATTACTCAATAAGTTTCCTCATTATTCTTTAACTGATACTGTATCAATGTACTGGCTATGTTAATTAGAGCCATGACGATGCAGGGGTCCATCGGTGAATGAATTAGACTTTTTCCCTTAACCCTTTATATGTCTCTGACTATCCTCAGTTGTTCTGCTCAGGATATAGTAGAGGCGGCATAGTACAGATTGTACTACCATTTTTGCACAAGTTTAGTCTGAAGATACTTTTCATTATGTATGAAGACCCACTTTTATTCTTTGGAAGCTCACCACTGTGTGGGAGAAACGAGATAGGTGTTTGGTAGAGTAGAAGTATACAGGGCCAGAAATAATTAGGTATATTTTATGGGCACTGGTGGCCAGTTTCCTATTTAGGAGGGCTTATGGGTGGCCATATAGTTGTAGGTGGGAGGGCCATGGACTTGTTTTGAAGCTGCATTTGATAACATGCAAATGTTTACCTATTTGAAAAATAGTTTACTTGAGGTGAGTGTGGGGTCTAGGAGGAGGTTAGATGTTGGACCATAGATCCCTAGTCAATGCTGATCCCACCACCATTGAAGGAAAAGAAGGTGGATGGAGATAAAATGATGAAAGAGGGAGCTGCAAAAGGAGGTAGGCAATGTATTGAAAAATGAGGTGACTGTGGTCCCAAGGCTAGAAGGATTTAAACGGACAGAGTGGAGGGCATTCAGGGAGGAAAGTCTACCTGCTTTACTTCATTCCAGGACTATCTTTTGCACATTTAAACTTTAAACAAATGTACAACTCTATTCATAATTTTGTAAAGAACATTATGAAGTATTTTGAAGACATGTCTAGCAGTATTCATCTTTACTTGTCTTTTCTGATATTTATTCATATATGGAGTTAACACTTGAGATCAGACTTTTGATGACTCCTAGATCGGTCTGAGTTTGGAAGTCAGAGATCTCTGGAGATTTAGTTTTGCTTGTTATTTACATGTTGGGCTTATAGCTACTGAGTGTTGGTGTCCACTGTGGTCTCTTCTGAACCGTTTTTCTAGGCTTTCTTTTCTGATGGCTTCTCTTTGGAATGATAGTACAGACCCTTTGTGCTTTCATAATCTTTTGTTATTACTGCAGTAGTGACCAAAACCAGCTGTCTAGCCTCTTTCATGTGTAAACAATTCTGTATATATTATCTTAAATAACTAATCTTGTGGTTGACTCTTAGAAGTGAATCTGTCTTGTGAATCCTTGTTTGCGGACTGTGTTATACTTTTGTTAGTTTCATGGAAGATTGATCTGACTCCCAAGCTTATGTATATTAGCCTTTTTCTACACTATCTAGAGGACAGACTAGCTGGGCAAGAATGAAAGGCCTTAATGTAAGGCCTAGGGGAGAGGGGACTTGAGGGCGGGCCCTGGTCCTTGACATGAAAACCAATGCTCTTTGCCAATTGTTTTAATTTTCTAATCTTTATTTTATTTTATTTTATTTTTGATTAATAAAAGAGCACTTTAAAGACATTTAGACAAGGCTAAACTATCTCTTTGTTGCTTACTTTTGCCCAATATAATGTTCTCCCCACAACTGCCTAAAGTTTCCATTTCACTTCATGTTTTTTCAAATAGCACCATTTACAGACTAATTTGGGTGATTGAGTCTCCTTAGAAAACATGGAATTCTTTTCAGGGGTTTAAGTGGCTACCCAAAATTCATAGTGTTGGTAAGATATGAACCATTTACAGAAAAGGAAATATAGACCTTTAAGCAGATTTTTAAAATGAGGCTCAATAATCCTTATAACAAAGAAATGCAAATTAAAATCATAAGAAATGTCATTTTTTTCACCTCTAAGATTGTCAAATATCCAGAAATTTGATGTGGCTCTATATTAGCATAGGTTTTGGAAACAGCAATTCTTATATGCTGTTGTTTGGTGTGTAAGTTGGAACACACAATGTAGGGGGTAATTTAGCAGCATCCATCAAATACAGATGGGTGTATCTAACAACACCTTCCCTGGGAATTTATTCAAAATGTCTACATACAAGATGTTCATTGTGGTATTTTTTTTTTTTTAATAGCAAAAGTTGAAAAGCCACCAAATGTCCATCAACATGGAACTACTTAAATCAATTGTAGTCCATTTATACAGTTGAATACTCTCCAGCTGTTAAAAAAATTAAAATAATGAGGCAGTTCTTTCTTTATATACTGATATGGAAAGGTCAAGGCATTTTATTAAAGATAAAAAATAAAGGTGTCGATAGCACATATAGTGTACTACCTTCTATTAAGAAGGAGAGAAATGACATATATTTCTTCTTGCTTGTATACATACATAAATGCATACAGATATACATAGAAATTAAGGATGGATTCACAAGATACTAACGGCAGCAGTTACTTGCAGAATGGGAAAATTTCACTATATTGCATTTAGTATGTTAAAACAATATTTTGAAACATACAAATATATTTTAAAAATTAGATTTAAAAATCATACTTTAGCATGAGTTAATTACATTGTTTCCTTTCTAACACTCATCTGAAATCAGGGGGAAAGAGTTTTGATTGAGAAAGAAAGAGGATCTAAGCAATTGCATAGCATTGAATCCTTAGCTGAGGCAAGCTCTCATCTATAACTTACCATGAAGACAGTTTGGAACTCTTGAGAGATAAGAAATTAAGTAGCAGGAGCTTTGCAAGAAAATGGAGGTGAAAGGATGCCAAAGGCTAATTTATACCACAGTTGTCTCTGAGTAAATATGGGGATTTGTTCCAGAACCCCCTTGCCTATACCAAAATCCATGTATACTCAAGTCCTACAGTCGGCCCCATGAAATCCCCATGTCTGAACAGTTGGCCCTCTGGATATGCAGGTTTTGAGTCTCACAAATACTGTATTTTCTCTCTGGTTTGGTTGAAAAAAAATCTACATATTTGGACCTGTGCAGTTCCAGCTCTGTTGTTCAAGGCTCAATGGTACCTTGAATATTTTCTACAGGCAGCTAACTCAAAGAAAAGGAAAAGATAGGGTGGGATATTCTTCTTTCTTGTCTGTTCTTCTGCTTCTAGTATGAGTCAGAATGTAAATCACAATCAGAATGTGAATGTAAAGTAGTAGCTTGGAATTAGCACATGGTTGAGGTCCATTACAGACCACATATATTTAATTTTCTACTCTGGGAACCATTCAGATGTTTAGAAGTCTATCTATCTATTTGCAACTGCATTTTCACTTTCAGCAGATGCATTCTCAAACTTTTGGAAGACTAATTAGGGACAGCATATAATTATCCTCAAGGTCACAGATTGTCATTCATTGTAATAGGTAGGCTTTACTCCTTGGTGTTTGGACTGTTTTTGTGATACTTTGTCTTTACCCCAAAGCACAGGTTTTTGAATTCTTAAACCATAGCAGAAATCATGAATAAAGCATTTTGAAGGAGATTCTATTATCTGAAACCTACTGTAATTTTTTCATGCTTGAATTAGTTCTATGTACTAAGGATTATTGTTTCAAATTACATTAGTGGGAATAGTTTTCCATTTTTCTTATGAATTATTTTATTAAAAAATATATTGGCCAGACTCTGTTCTTGACTGGGGATTCAATGGTGAATCAAAGTTTCTGCACTCATTGTATTATTTGTAGTCTTTTTGGATACAGGTGTTATCTACCATGCTCATTCATATCCCCCCACCCCACCACTTTAGTAATTTCATTGTAAAATATGTGAAGCAGGAAGGGGAAGGGGAAATGCATAACTGTTCAATCAATTTTGCTCCTAAATGTTTGATTTCCATCTGACAAAGAACTTATGACCATTTAGTGAAATCCTGATATTCTAAGAAATTTTTCCGTTTTTTTTAAAAACAATTCTTTGATCACTCCAAAGTACTTTCTAAGCAAATCTCAGTGTTTCCCTGGTATTATTCCACTATTTAATGGAAAGAACGTTAAGTTTGGAGTTCTGATTAGAATACTGATCCATCACTGAATAATTATATGGTCTTTTTTTTTTTTCTCTAAACTTCTGTTTCAATGGGAAAGCAAAACTACTTCCCAGAGTTGATGCAACTATTGGAAGTATCTTTTGTGTACCAGGAATACTAGGAGCTCTCTGTAAATACTGACGATTATTTGGTGATTAATTCAGAAGCGGCTGATCAGTAAGAGTTTAAGTAGTGGTACTGTATTCGGCAGTGTGTTCAGGTTTCAGTCTTGCAGCCTGAACTCCTTTGTCTTTAGGCTTTTCTCAGCCTAACTTGGCACCTGGGGCAGCCCTAGTTCACTGTTTGTATCTTTTTTTAAGTTGATTCTCCATTGCATCTGAGGTGCATAACAGCTCTTTGATTCGATCCCCAAATCAAAAGAGGTAAGATGAAGGCAGATGAAGAGAGCTAGAAGTAGTTAGTTGGACAGAAGTAGAGAGATGAATGCTGACTGGCTCTTCTCTTCTCCATTTCCGGCCTGTGGCAAGCAGCCAGCTGTTTCCTTAATTCAAAATTCTGTGTGCCGTGGCAGTGATAGAGTAGATTCTTCTTACAGAATTCCCTGCTGGCGATTGCCATTTCAAAGAAGAAACTTACAGTAGAATTATTATGGTTTAGAGTGCTACTGTGTGTATAAGAGTAGGTAGAATGAAGAGCCAAAGGTTGGCATCCATTCAAAAGTGGCACGCAGAATCTTCATTTATTCCTTTACTCCTTAGCAGAGGTAGAGATGTCAGTGGAGGTCACCTACAGACAAGACTCTTTCAGAAACCTCTGTGATGTTAGGTGGTTTGACTGAGGGAATCAGCCCCAATGTATGCACAGCCGACCCTTGAACAACACGGGCTTGAACTGCGTGGGGCCGTTTATATACCCGGATATTTTTTCATCCAAATGGTGATTGAAATTACAGTATCCCGGGATGGGAAACCCGTATATGGGGAGAAGCAAATTTTCGGATGTTCAGGTTCTTCAGGGCTGACTGTGGGACTTTAGTATGCGCGGATTTGGGGATAAGCTGGGATCTGGGAACTGATCTCTCCCGCGTATGCGAGGGATGACTGTGTCCTGTTAACCCTGCCCTTCTGGGAATCGCGACAGCTTCTGGCCGAAGGTGGGAGCTGTTTCAATTCCACATATTCACACTCCTCATAGCCCATTTGCTATGCTATACCTCGGTACACCCCCTCATCAGCCCTGCCTATACTGCTATTTTGAGTCTGCCTTCATTATTTCTCTGCCTGCTACTCATTTAGTTTTGTCTCATTCTATTCTTTCTAGCAAGAACATCTTTATTCTACACTCTCCTCCTGCTTTGGGTCAGCTTAATTATGGCCTAAATAATCGCTAAGGCTTTGGAGTCCACCTGTTTGTTTAAAAATGTATTTAATTATTATGTAATTTATTTTTATTTATTGTGGCAATGTCACCGAAAAAGGGTTCTTGTCCCAGACCCCAAGAGTGGGTTCTTGGATCTCTTACGGAAAAGAATTCAGGGCTAGTGGCAGAGTATAGTATAGTGAAGGTATATAGTTTATTAGAGACTACTTAGTTGCAGAGTAGGGTGTCCTCAGAATGCAAGAGGAGGCACACCCCCATTTCAAATACAATGCTTCCTTATATAGATAGGTTTTTATGTACTCTTTTATGACGGTTTGTGATTAGCTTGTAGCAGGCTATTATACTTTCTTATATTACTCTTATCTTTAAAGCGAAACCTATTCTCAAACTAAGAATGGTTTTTGTTCTTAAAGTACTAGGGCATTTCCATAAGTTCTGGGTCTTATACAGTTAGTTAACACTATTAACTCAGTCCCTCAGCCATGAATATCTTGTGACCAAGAGTGCCGAACCCCAGGGAAAATAACCCAGCAGATTTGACTTTTTCCCACCTTTATTCAAGATGGAGTCACTCTGGTTAGGACGCCTCTGATGGTAGGAATACTTAACCATCATAAATTAAAAACACAAGATTCCCCTCTTAAACAATTTCTAAGTGCACAATACGGTATCGTTAACTATAGGCACAATGTTGTACAGCAGATCTCTGGGCCTTATTCATCCTGTGTAACTGAGGCTTTATACCATTGAACAGCAACTCTTGTTTCCCCTTCTCTTCAGACCCTGGCAGCCACCATTCTATTTTCTGTTCCTATGAGTTTGACTAATTTAGATAACTCAAAGCAAAATCATATCAGTCACAGAAGGACAAATACTGCCTGGGTTTTAATCCCTTTCCTATCTGGTGATCTTGGCAAGTTACCTGGTACTCTGTGTCTTTGTTTCCTATAAAATGGGAGGCTAAAATAAAATAATGCATGTGAGGTTCTCAGCATATCATTTTATTAAAAAAAAATCACTCAACAGTGATTGTTAGCTCTTATTATTTAGCTGCCACTGCACCTTTTTATTTAAGTCCCATAAATAATCTCAATTGATGAAATTAGTGTCAGTATATACTCAAAGCATGGAAAAGAAAAGTCGTTTTAGAGAAAGTAGCTTTACACCAATTTCTAAAGTAAGCGACAATGTCAAAAGTTGTCTTTAGAAACTATATATGTCTCTGAATATTCCTCCTCCACAAAACTTTCAAATCTGATTTTCTTTAAGCTCCAGTAGGTGAAATATATTGTAAAAGTTTCCTTCAGTTGGATTATTTTACTCGTTAGTATAGTTTCAATTGCTAGTATGGTTAATTTATTATTTTCCAATCTTAATACAAATACTTAAAACTGTAATTTAAAATGAAATTTAAACTGTCTACCAGTCTTTTGGGGACTATCTTGAGATTTTAAAACAGTGCTTTGGAAAAATGTTGGTTGAGACCCAAAGAGCAACAAATTATCTTTTTGGATTGATTTTTTTCATATCTTTTGTTGCTTTACCTGGGACTCTCACAAACTTTTAAGAGGTAAAATTGTTGCTATATATATATATATATATATATATATATATATATATATATAAAATTGTTGCTATATATATATGAAATTGTTGCTATATATATGTATTTTTTTTTCCTCTTTCTCATTTTGGCCAGTTGACTGAATAATTTGGTCAATTAGTTGACTTATTTAATTAAACTACATCCTGTTATAATGCCAAAATGTTTATTTCTAGTATGGTTTATTTGAGAACTCATTTGTTATTAGAACACTTTTGATGACTAGAAAGCACACAACAACTTACTTTCTTTGTAATTTTTGAGTTGGGGCTTTTCTGAAATTTTTTGTCCAGCTTCACCCGGGGGGCAAGCTGTTACAGTCATGCCTTGCTCTCCCGCCCTTTATTCATCATCTCTTTGTGATTGGTCCCTTAAGAGAAGTCTCTAACCGTTCTTGGGGTTAACATTTCTCTTTCAAGTAACAGATAAGGAACTGTTTTAAAACCATACACCAGAAAGATAGAAAACTATCATTTTTTTCTCCTTTCATCAGCTGACCCACATTGTTCTATGCGACTCTTGCTCTTTGCCCAGCCTCTTCCTCGGTGCTGTAGTAAATTCAAATTTAAACCACTGGCTAGTTATGTTGAGATCAATTCCATATCAAGAAAAAATTTCTTTTTTAAATTAAAAAGTAATTCCAAATTATTTATGTCATCCTCAAAAGACCAACTAGTTTAGGGGAAGCTGTTTAATTACACATTCATTTGACTTACAATTTTAGACCCTGTCAGGATGACCATTGCAAACTAAGATTTTGAAAATTATGAAGTTTGAAATTGTTTTAAAAAATTGTAGAACCTATTTGGGAGCATATCCAACATAGCATTTTCTTGATTTTTGTTATGAAGAGAGCACACTGGGGAGGCTCACATATGAGGAATATTTAAGCCAGCCTGCCTTCCTTCCTGCCTGCCTTCCTTCCTTCCTTCCTTCCTGCCTGCCTGCCTTCCTTTCTCTGCCTGCCTGCCTGCCTGCAACCTTGACCTCCTAGGCTCAAGTGATCCTCCTACCTCAGCCTCCTGAGTGGTGGGGACTACATGTGTGTACCACCATGCTCAACTTTCTTTTTTCTTATTTTTTTGTAGAGACAGGTTCTTGCTATTTTGCCAAGGCTGGTGTTGAACTCCTGGCCTCAAGTGATCCTCCCACCTTGGCCTTTCAAAGTGCTGGCATAAGCCACTGTACCCAGCTAAACTCCTTTCCTGAAGTGAAATAACTCTATTTATTCAAGTTTATTCTGGAATGGACCAGCATAAAAAAGATTCCAGTACTTTAATTTTGGTGCTTAGTTTTTTTTAACTAATTATATTTATTGAGTTCTTTGAGTGCCGGACACACTCCACATTTGTGGTCTCATTTAACACTTCAACAATAATATATGAGGCGAATTCTATGTCTGAGTCGTATAGTGAGTAAGTAAACTGAAATTTCAGGAGGGTAAGCAGTTTGTTCCAAGTCATATGGCTATTTAGTGTTGGGATCTGCTCTGCCATTGTTCACAGCTATATTCAATTGCCCCGGGTGTTGTGTATCTTTCCAAAAACGTTGAAAGGGAGGTTCAGAAGTATTCAGTTATTTGTATTACGAGTCATTTTGAAACTGAGTAGAAAGACTCATTTAGGAAAGTTCCATATGCCTTCTTGTCTGTCTATGGCTGGTTTGCTCAGGAGAAAAGTCCACAATTATACAATTGTACTCAGAGATCATGTTATTTGTATATCTACCTGCCTCATCAGAGAGGTTGTGAATTGTCCCAGAGACAAGACAGTCTTTTTGTTTCCATTTACCTGGGCTATTTTGGAGGCTAGTTTGTCATCTTCCTGCAGGAGTAATTTTATCCATGTGGTTCCTAGACTGTTGTCTAAATAGAATCAAGATGGGTTTGTCAGCCACCGTTGCCTAATGGTGGTTTTAGGATAAAGTATCTTATCTCATATTAGCCTAAGAAATTTCTGACTTGGGATTTGGGGTGATTTAATACAAAATCATTCAAAGATTTCTTTCTGTCTTTTCTTTATGGCTTTTGGACTGTGTACCTATGACTTTCTCTGCGGTGCTCAAGTATCTTCTTAGTATCTATAAGTAAAAGTTACTTATAAATGTCTGTAAAAAAAAAAAAAACTCTTAGAGGCTGGGCATGGTAGCTCACCCCTGTTATCCCAGCACCTTGGGAGGCCGAGGCAGGAGGATTATTTGAGCTCAGGGGTTCAAGACCAGCCTGAGCAACATGGCGAAACCCCGTCTCTATCAAAAATACGAAAAATTAACCGGGTGTGATGGTGTGCACCTGTGATCCCAGCTACTCGGGTGGCTGAGGTGGGAGGATCACTTGAGCCTGGGAGGCAGAGGTTGCAATGAGCTGAAATCTGAGATTGAGCCACTGCAGTCTAGCCTGGGTGACAGAGCAAAACCCTGACTCAAAAACAAACAAACAAACAAGCAAACAAAACACAAAAAAACTATTAGAAATACCCTGGAATAAAAAGAATGAAATCCTGTCATTTGCAACAGCAGGGATGGACGTGGAGTTCACTGTGGTAAGTGAAATATGCCAGGCACAGAAAGACAATATCACATGTTCTCATTCACATGTGGGAGTTTCAAAAGTTGATCTCATGGAAGTAGAGAGTAGAATGATTATTACCAGAGGCTGGGAAGGGTGTGTGTGGGTTGGGGGGTGGAGAGCGGGGACAAAGAGAGGTTGGTTGATGGGTACAAACATACAGTTAGATAGAAGGAATACGTTCTCGTGTTTGATAGCACAGTAGGGTGACTATAGTTAACAACAATATATTGTATATTTCAAAATAGGTAGAAGATTTGAAATCTTCCTAGCACAATAAATGATAAATATTTAAGTAAATATACTAAATACTTTGATTTGATCAATACATGTTGTACACATGTATCTAAATATCACATGTACCACATAAATATGTACAAACCTTATGTATTGATACAAATAGTTAAAGGAAATACGATGGAAATTGAATAATAAAGAATAAAGGACAAAATATTTAAAATAATATTAAAATCAGGGTAAAATAAACTATAGCTGCAAAATCGTAAGACAGTTAAATGAATATACCTGGATTAAGGAAATAAAATTTAAAATAACGAAAATACTGAATAAAAATTAATAATAAAAATGTAAAAATAAAATTGATTAAACTACGTTGAGTTAGGATGTGTGTGTGTGTGTGTGTGTGTGTGTGTGTATTTGTGAACACAACATACCTATATGGTAGGGGTAACATTGGTTTAGATTCATTTTGTACTTCATACCTGTGTTCAAAAGACTCAGTTGAGCCCTTTGTGAGAATATTTTGACTTTGAGAATCTGGAATTGATGACTCACTTAAAATAGTTTTATCTTGGGACTGAAACAGGGACATAGGCATATTTTTGTATGATTCACATCAGAGCTGATAATCTTAATGGTTTGTAAAGGACCTAAATGATTCTACAGTTTTATATAAAGCATGTTAAATTATCAAGGCTCATTACTACATAACTATAAATGGACAGAGTTTTATAATAAGAAAAATGTACATTTGTTTAGCCATTGTCTCCTAGGAACTTCTCTCTATTATTACATTATTGCATTTGCAAAGGCACCAAAGGTACAGTTTGGTTTATATACTGCAGTAGTAATTCCTAAAAGATTTAATTTATATCAGGTTTTTTAACTTAAAAATGGAATCCTATTTAAAATATATACAAATATTCGTACAATAAGAAGTTATCACAGTCTACATATTTTGTAAATGAGGAGCAGTGTTTATTTTTCATTGGGGTTTTTGATTTTCTGTTTTGAACATTTAAAACAAAATCCTTTGAAAATAGTAGTTGGTGATCACAATGGTTTATGACAATTTTAACAAACTGTATTAGAAAACTCTAAGGAGCTGTGTTTTCAATCATGCTTTTTCTCTTCCTTCCTTCCTTTCTTTTCCCTCCCTTTTTTCTTCCTCTTCCTTCCTTCCTTTCTTCCTTTTTGCATTGGGGTAAGAACATAAATAATATTACATCTTTCCATTATGTCTAAAAGAGTTGGAGGTGGAGAACAGTACATTTTCCATGAAAATGTCAGCCTGCCACATAGCTCTACTTAGTAGGCAAACCGTTATTCATTTGGATTCTCTCTTGGCTTTACATTTGGAAACGGTTTTAGTGTTAGGTACTTATGATTGAAAAGGAGATCTCATGTTGAGCTTTTATTGCGTTGGATGCGCTTAAAGGAGGTTTTGTAAAAGACCATTGCTTCATTAAGAAAGGAAGAAAGAAAAACAAACAATTAGATCCAGCGAAATGCTAGGATTTTTGATAGTTTAACATGACCATGTCTTGAGCATTTTCAGTTCATAATGAGGCTTGCCCTAACTAAAATGGCATTTCATTTCGGTTGATATACTCTTGACATTATTGGTGGCATCTGCTAAATTCTAAACCGTATTTTTTTTTAAATTGATTTCACTCCTACATCATCAGCTTTGACCACCAGTTGAGCTGGAGAGATTGGAATCTGGTGTTTTATTTATTAAAAAAGACATTTTCAAACTGCTTAGCTAACAAAGATATTTTGTATTCTTTTTCAAAATATATTTTATTTATCATGGATGCTTGTGTTTTTAAGGCTGCATATTTATTTAAAATTTATGAAGAACCCTGGAAAACATTGCCAACACAATACAAAGTCTGCACATTTGCACAATAATTAAGAATATTTGGCGGAGCACGATGGCTCATGCTTGTAATTCCAGCACTTTAGGAGGCTGAGGCGGGCGGATCACTTGAGGTCTGGAGTTAGAGACCAGACTGGCCAACATGGTGAAACCCCGTCTCTACTAAAAATACAAAAATTAGCTGGGCATGGTGGTGGGTGCCTGTAATCCCAGCTACTCGGGAGGCTGAGGCAGGACAATTGCTTGAACCTGAGAGATAGAGGTTGCAGTGAGCTGAGATCACACCATTGCACTCCAGCCTGGGTGACACAGCAAGACTCCATCTCAAAAAAAAAAAAAAAAAAAAAAAGAAAACAATTAAAAATCAGACGTTGACTAATAAAGATTTCTTTAAATGTTTGTGTGTGGGATGTGCTTGTTCTTTTTGGAAGACACTAGGTATGTTCACGTCTCCAGGTTTCTCCCTGGGGGTGCGTGGTGCCAGTTCAGAATCTAGCACACAGTAGGCTTCCTAATCCAAATTTTCCTGAATTAATGTCTCATTTTTCCTTATGTGGCTTGTTTTTTGCTATGACAAATTCCTGCTTATATTTCAACGTCAAATCTTAAAGTCACCCTTTTGTGACTTTTCTTGTTTATTATTTTTTTAAAGCAGAATTAAATTTTTGTATGTGTGTTTTATACACCCTCATGCAAGTGCATAAGCTGCTTCGTTAGTTATCATGTCCTCTCTGTCTTTTCTGCTATTATTAAAGGTAGGTAATATATTTTAGTCTCATTGTATCATTAGTACTTAATATACTCTCTGATATAGAATGAACCCTTGATAAATTCTTGTGCAATCAAGTAAAGTCAAAGACTTCAAAAGATGACTTGAGAGGACAACTAGCATATATCGATTTTGTAAAATATGTTAATATCTTCATTAGTTACTTTAGAATTCAATGCCCATATAATCTTTTAAATAATCTTGGGAGAAAAGAGACACTATTTCTATTTACAGTCGAGGAAACTAAGGAGTTAGAAGTACAGAATTAAACTTTCTCCCTATCTGTCTCCTGTCAAAGCTGTATTAAGCTGCTTCCTGAGAGTTTGAATTTCCATGGTTTTAGAGCCGTTTCTTTCTTAACTCATTGCTAAGTGACTTGGTGGAGTGTCCAATTTTCAAAACTAAGTTTCTTCCCTTAAATTCCTCATATTATATAAACATACTCATTCAATACTCATCCATCAAGGTGATTCTATTATTCCCACAGGGAATCTTTTCATCATCACAATTCCATGTAAAATCTCTTACAAACTACTGAAATTTTCATTCTGATCTTTTATAAATAAAATTTCATACCTAATAAGTGAATTCAAAAATGATAAAATGCCTATAGTTTAAAATTAACTTTATATTGCATTGATGATTATACAAATATATCTCATTATGGTTGATGTTCTCAGTCTATTTGATCTTTATTGTAAGTCTCTCAAGGTAGAAATTATCTAATTAATAATGCACACCTCACTGAATAGAGTAAGTTTACATTCTGAGTCACTAAGGCAAACCTCTAGAAAAGCCTCTAGGATTTTCTTTTTTAAACAGAAATGCCCCTTTAAAACATGTCTCTGCTCCCATGTCTTGCCACTGGAATGCAATGGAATGCATTGTAAAAAGATATATATTTTATAGATTAGATGATGGTGAAGTTTTTAGTTGTCAGATTTTACTTTGCTATAACTTTGGAAGTGGAACTATTACCTTTGTTTTATTGTAGTCTAATTAGTAGGACAGGATGAGGAAGTATGAATCTTTGTTTTTATCAAAAAACCAAGAAGGTTTTTATATTGGCCATTAGCTCAGTTGCTTGGAATAATGTATTAGTCACCTGGAGGTCATAGGCTTATCACCTGGTGGACCATAGCTTTAGTCCTTTCTGGAGCACATCTTTGACATAGCCCCTGTCAGCTCTGTCACCAGGGAGGTAGGGCAAGGCTATAATGGTGGAAGTACACATTAATTATCTACTTTGAAAAAGCAACTTGAAGTTTAGACTTCATGACCATAGAATTCTAAGAATTTCCAGTGGGAAGGTACCTTAGGGTCATGTGTTCCTGTCCCTCCTTTTAAGGCTGATGAAATTGACATGCACAGAAGCTAAGTGACTTACCCTAGTTTACTAGTAGCATCGCTTGGATTTAAGGCCGTATATTTTCTTAACAAATGTGCAGATCCTTCTTGATTTACGAAGGGATTACATCCCGATAAACCTATCATAAATGAAAAATATTGTAAGTTGAAATATATTTAATACACCTAACCTAATGAAAATTACAACCTAGCTTAGTCCACCTTAAATATGTTCAGAACATTTACCTTAGCCTACAGTTGGACAAAGTCATCTGACACAAAGCCTATTTATAATAAAGTGTTGAATATCTCATGCAATGTATTGAATACTGTATTGAAAGTGAAAAACAGGATGGCTGTATGGGTACTCTAAGGACAGTTTATACTGAATGTATATGACCTTTGCACCATTGTTAAGAAGAAAAATTGCAAGTCAGTCCATCATAGGTTGGGGACCCCCTCTGTACTTTAGTCAGGATAGGTAATTGAAATTCATTCTGAGTATTCACTTGTTTGTAGGTTAACTTGTTGATGTAATTTGTACTTGCTGTTAGTTTGTCCGGAATGACTATTTACCACAGATCTTCACATTGACATATTTCTTCCAGTCATCCTATTTCCTCCTCAGGGAGGTATCCCGTCTAGCACTCTGTAGGACGTTCCTAGATCTAACTGCCATTGCTTGTGGAACGTAGACTCCATGAACATTTCGTTGTCTTTGCTGATCTCAGTATGCTTAGAACAGTGTCTACATTTAATATATATTTACTGAACAAGTTGAAAGAATAGATAACGATAGGGTTTAGACCTTAGTAGTCTACTAATGATGGGCATCTTTAGATTGCTATAATTGGTTTCTCCTAAGCTGGAGTACAATGCTTAGCGATGGAAGTCCTGCTATAATTCTGAGCAGCTAATTCTTCAGTTGAAGAATGGACTCAGTCTTATCGCTGAATGAGTAACTCCGCTGAATTCTTAGGAAGCAGATTTGTCATTTCACAGTGTCCACAGATTTTCATATGATTTCTCATTTCACTGTACATGGAAAGGATGATGCCAGACTTTTTTTTTTTTTTCTTTTTTTTTTTTTTGAGATGGAGTCTCTCTCTGTCACCAGGCTGGAGTGCAGTGGCGTGATCTTGGCTCACTGCAATCTCCGCCTCCCGGGTTCAAGTGATTCCCCTGCCTCAGCCTCCCAAGTAGCTGGGACTACAGGCACCCACCAACATGCCCGGCTAATTTTTTGTATTTTTTAGCAGAGACGACGTTTCACCATGTTGGCCAGGATGGTCTCGATCTCCTGATCTCATGATCTGCTCACCTCGGCCTCCCATAGTGCTGGGATTACAGACGTGAGCCACCATGCCTGGCCCAAACGTTTTGTTTTATATTGTCTTGCTAGCTGATGGTCGTGGTTAGTCCTGGCTGTGTGGAGGCTATGTGGAGGGAGGGCTTAAGGAGAAGGGACTACTTCTGGTGTGGCAATCATCCAGGAATTGAAGATGATATCTAGCTTTACTTTGGGGAATACAGAAGTAATAGATTCATTAAGTGTATTTAATGAATGGATTAATTGAATCATAAAAAGTAAAAATCATGTTCATATGTTACATTGTCTTTCTCCAGGAGGACATACTTCATTTGTCTGGGAAGGAGCACAGACATTATTGCTTTCTGATATTGTGGCATATCTTCTGATTGTCAGCAATGGCACAAAGAAGTGTGCTTATTGATAGGGTTGATAGGAGTGGCTCTTCAGCCATGAATGTAACTGCACAGTAATTCTTGTGTACTTAAATAGAAGGCAGGCAAGGGAGTGGTGTGGCTTAGAGTTTGGGCTCTGGAGTCAGACTGCCTGGATTAAAATCTTGGAACTGTCATTACTGGCTGTGTGAACTTGGTTAAATTACATAACACCTCTTAAAGCATTCTTATTTGTGGAGGTAATAATAGTACTTTCTTTAAAGAATTGTGAGGGTTGAGAGAGATAATGCACACAAAGCACATAAGCACTCTCTGGTGCATAGAGTGGCACTGAGTGTTAGCTATTACTGTTATTAATAAATCAATGCTAGCTTTACACCTTTAACGTGTGCCTATTCAGTACTAATGCACATTAGAACACATGATGGGGAACTACATTAAAGGAAGATCATAATCTTTAAACTTATTTGTGTGTTATGTTTTGAAAAGAGAACTTATGCCTCACCAGTTGCAGTGTTGGCTGTGTGGAAGATTCCATTATCAAAAGACTGAAATTGAGGAGTACCAGGAAAAGTCAAGGCCCAGAAATCTGAAGACTTAACAGTTTATTTAACAAGTATTCCTTGATAGTTTTTACTTGTAGTGGGGACATTATATATTTAATTTCAGGCAAATCAAGAAAAAAAAACTTTATAAGTCGACCTTATGCAGAAACAAATGTTTTTGTTTCACTTTTCCCGCCAAAACATGGGTTATAGAAAAGCCATTTTAATTACAAATGACAAGATAAGTGACCAGATGTTCAGTAAAATGTTAGAACTACAATGTTTTTCTTTGAAAATGTTACATCTTATTCCTATATGATTTTAAAGATTTTAAATATTTCATTCATTGTTTTCAAAGCAAAGAGCATTTGAAGGAGCTTGGTCTGTGAAGGGGTCCTGAGAGAGTTAGAAGAAGTTATAAGGATTAAGCTATATTTGAATTTTTCTGTTGGGTGCTGAGAAGAATACAATGATAAGGTCCAGATGATGCTTTCAAAGGGATTATAAAGATTGAATAAAATACTGTAAAAATAGCTTTAATAGAAAAGTAGAAAGTGTTAGATAATGAAAGAAAAATAGAAACAGTGTTCTCTGGGAGATGTTACTTGCAGCTAGAGACCTCAAGGGGAGCTTTAAAAATGAACTGATATTTGAACTAGGCCTAGAAAAAAAGTGAAGTTGATAAATACTGATACACATTGGAGGCACATAAGGGAAAGGCATCCTCAACAAAGTGACTTGAATGTGCAAGGACTAGAAATCAGAGGAATAATTATGGGAAGAAATCAGAAGAATAATTTTGAGAAGCAGAAAGTCATAGTTTATTTCACCAAGAATACTAGTCCCAAGAGATAACATGCACACAGAGGTTTCTATGGTGAAATTAGTTTTGGAAACATTGGGTACTATATCTGCCTCCTGGAAATTTTTCAAACATTACATATTAAAGATTCTGAGCAGTCTTCTAGTAAAAAAAAGTATTTAACGTTATTTATGCTAGTTTATTTAATTATGAAACCCTCTTTTTAAGCAAAATACATAAAAATGCTGTGAAACAATTTTTTGCTGATGCTTATTGGGAAATGTTAGCCTGTAAAAGTAGATGGAGTCAAGGTGGCAGAGTGCCTGAACGTCAGAGTGAAGAGTCAGTGGGTGGATCTATGGAAGCTTTCTCATGAAAGCTTCCCAGATACGTGGATGAGCCATGATCTGGAGACTGTATGTGAGATGGGATGGATCAGAGACCTGGAGGAGTTTTGTAGGGATGTATCCAATAGTAAGTCTTTTGTAGCAGACTAAGCCTGAGATAATGTTGGTCTAACCTGGGATAGTTGTGGTAGCAGTAGAAGAAAAGTTATGAAAGGAAAGGAGTAGATGGAATTGGGGACTATTGTTCTAAGTGAAGTAACTCAGGAATGGAAAACCAAACATTGTATGTTCTGATTCGTATGTGGGAGCTAAGCTATTAGGACGCAAAGGCATAAGAATGATACATTAGCCTTTGGGGACTCGGGGAAAA
This sequence comes from Pongo pygmaeus, assembly GCF_028885625.2. Taxonomy (NCBI): domain Eukaryota; kingdom Metazoa; phylum Chordata; class Mammalia; order Primates; family Hominidae; genus Pongo; species Pongo pygmaeus. The sequence goes on along the minus strand of NC_072378.2, from coordinate 128,679,564 downwards.
GGGTGAGGGGTTGTGAGGGATAAAAGACTACACATTGGGGCCAGGCGCACGGGCTCACCCCTGTAATCCCAGCACTTTGGGAGGCTGAGGCAGGCGGATCACCAGGTCAGGAGATCGAGACCATCCTGGCTAACATGGTGAAACCCCAACTCTACTAAAAATACAAATAGTTAGCTGGGCGTGGTGATGCGTGCCTATAGTCCCAGCTACTCAGGAGGTGGAGACAGGAGAATCACTTGAACCCGGGAGTCGGAGGTTGCAGTGAGCCGAGATCACGCCACTGCACTCCAGACTGGTGACAGAGCGAGACTCCGTCTCAAAAAAAAGAGTACACATTGAGTACAGTGTACACTGCTTAGGTGATGGCTGCACCAAAATCTCAGAAATCACCACTAAAGAACTTATTCATGTAATCAAACACCACTTATTCCCCAAAAACCTATTGAAATAAAAAAAAAAAAAAAAAAGGAAAGGAGTATAGCTGGCAGTTCTTTGGTGTTAGTTGTATGTGGCTGATACATGGTTTTTAGATTCTTAAATGCATTTTTTTTTTCGCATTTTAACATCTCTAAAATCAGGAAGTTTCCTAGCATTAGTGACTGTCAGCGTCCTTCATTCTTAATGGTGCATAAAATCAGATTTACTGAAATACTGTTGTTAAGGATGTTTTTGAGGTAAAGCAATACAGTAGCCTGAGAGTGACTTGGGGCTTAGCAGTTTCTAACAGTAAGCTCTTCCCTTTTCTGGAAGAGAAGTGACACTAGAAGAGTATCCTCCAGCCTTTGGGCCAAAGGAGATGCTGATTTGGATCAGAGAAAAAGGGTGAATGAACATCAGAGCCAGAATTCCCTCATGACTTCTGCTGTTCTTCATAGGCTTTTTGACCTGTCAGTAAAGGAGAAGGAATCCTTCTGAACTTCCACATCGCACTTATTTACTTACTGGCCTGATTTTATACGGCTGTGAATAGTGTAATTTAAGCGAAATCTTACTTTCTTGAGAGATATGGGCTTCAGCCTTCATCTTCCAGATATTAACTTGACCAGATGAGCAAGCCTGAACTTCCTGTCTCAAAATGACTTTTCCGCAGCCACTATTCTTTCTCTGCACTATATCTTTGTCTGTAGCTGTAAAAATTAACCTTTAAAACTTTTATTTATTTATTAATGTTTTAAGAGACAGGGTCTCACTCTATCACCCAGTCTGGAGCATAGTGTTGTGATCATAGCTCACTGCAGCCTTGAACTCCAGGGCTCAAGTGATCCTCCCACCTCAGCCTCCCCAGTAACTGGGACTACAGGCACCTGCCAGCATGCCTGGCTAATTATTTTTTATTTTTGTTTTACTTTTTGTAGGGACTAGGTGTCTCTCTGTGTTGACCAGGCTGATCTTGAACTCCTGGCCTCAAGCAATCCTCCTGCCTTGGTCTCCGAAAGTGCTGGGATTACAGGTGTAAGCCACTGCACCCAGCCATAATAAACCTTTTTTTGCACCACATATTATTTGCTATAGTTCTCTTGAGTCAATTAATCCATGTTATTTTTTATTTTTTACGTATTGTATTTTATTTATTTCTTTTTTGAGACAGACTCTTGCTGTGTCACCCAGGCTGGAGTGCAGTGGCGTGATCTTGGCTCACTGCAGCCTCCGCCTCCTGGGTTCAAGTGATTCTCCTGCCTCAGCCTCCCGAGTAGCTGGGATTCAGGCACGTGCCACCCCTCCTGGCTAAGTATTGTATTTTTAGTAGAGATGGGGTTTCACTATCTTGGTCAGGTTGGTCTCGAACTCCTGACCTCGTGATCCACCCGCCTCTGCCTCCCAAAGTGCTGGGACTACAGGCGTGAGCCACTGCACCTGGTCAATCTATGTTACTTTTCAAAAAGGATTCAAATAAATTGAAATATGTGTTTACTATTATACATTATGTTCTTATGGTCTAAAGAACTCAAGAAATAGTTTTAAAATCGAGAACACACACACACACTCACACTCACACATAGAACCTAAAACAAAACTCCCGAAAACAAATATAGATTCAACAAAATACTATAAAAAGCCATAAAGCATATTCAGTATATAATTCTTAAATTGTTCTGACATATATGTTGTTTGTATACCCGCACAAATGTTACTGTCATTAAACTAATGATCCTATTTTCTTCTTCTCAAAAAAAGTCCTAGAAATCTGTTTGTGATGGCTTGATGAAGTTTAGTCACTTTATAAAAGGTTAAGCTTTTAAAAACTTTTCCTTTTTTATTTTTAGATTGCTAATGTGGCTAGGTCATGAGAAGACTCTGAAAATAGTTTTTCTTCATTGTTAATCACAGCTGTTGCATTTCTAACCAGCGGTCAGATGCTGCATTAAGAACAAGAGACTAAAATTACAAATAGTTCCTTCTTTTTAAATCAGAGATGCTGGACTTTCCAAATTTTTGTCAGGCAGATATATTCATGTGATTTTAGGTGCTTAGAAAAAGTTCATTCATGGAAAGAGTTTATAATTGCTAGAGATAGCTGAACCTATTTTAAGATGACTGTATGCCCATTTTGAGTTTGAACCACATAGATTAGGGAATGAAGAGGAGTCATTTTGAAAATTTTAGTGTTAGCTCAGTATGTACCAGTAACTGACCAGGTTATTATGTTAGACATTTCAACCTCTTCTATTTTTTAATATTTCTAAACATCAGAAATGCTCAGGTTTTTTTTTTTTTTTTTTTTTTTTTTTGCATCCGTGAAATGTTAAAAACTATTTTGAGTTCTTTGGGAAAAAAGCATTCTCCCATGCTGTAACAAATTGAACGAATAATGTGAACCTTTTGATTACAAACAAAGATCAGACTATTTGGAAGGGAAAAAGGAATATATTGGAAAGTACATGGGAATCTAATGAAGTCCAAAGATGAAGTGAATAATAAACAAGAAGCCATGGAGAGCTCAGGAATGCAGTCTGACCTCTGGAACAACTAGAACTGCGACACAGACCCCAATGATATCTTCATCTCGCTTACCTATTTCTCTTTGTGTGTTGGCTTCATTTTTTTTCTTTTTCTCCATGCAGTAGTATGACCATTGAGTTTCCTAGTGATTCAGCTTTCACAGTAGAGTTATATTTGTTGGGAGAAGGGGGGGGAGTGAGTTTTTACTGATTAAAGATAACAAAATCAATTTACATATACCCATGCATGTGCACACATGCAGAAAGTAAAATATTAAATTCATTCCTGACATAACAACAAAAATAACATACTAAAAATGTGTGCATGAGGAAAAATAATGCATCGTGAAAAATTAAACATAACCTTTCAACAACACACTTTGAAAATACATGACACAAAAATACAGTTGTAGGCAGAGGGATCTCCCTGAAGAAATACAAAGCAGCTCTGTTGGCTCCTGGTTGCTGGCCAGGCCTCTTAGGTGGATGAGCCTTTGTATGTTGTTTAGCAATGTGTGTTTCTTATTTGAATGGGCCTAGCCTCATGAATCATGAATTGTTAGTTTATAAGAGCAAGGTGTTCTTATAAGCCAAACCAAAACATTAATGAAACCCAAACGCTTTTTACACCAGAAGGATTTTAAGAACAAAATTTTAGCTTCTTTTAGATTGCGGAGCTTGAAGAAATATTATTTCATGATAATTCCGTCATTTATAATCAACTCCTCTCTGCTGTTTGTATGCTGATCCTTGTAATTCTGGGTAAAAGAAAACAGCAGTACATTTTGGGTATATTGTGTAAGATGGGAAGTGGAGAGGTGTTCTCTTGTGAAGTTACTGAGTCCTTCTTTCCTGAAATGAATTGTAATTCTGGAAAAGTGAATACTCGTGAAGAGTCATCTTTAATGATTTGTAAAAAATCCTGTTCTTATATTCAACGAGTTTTGAATCTTTGTCACAGGAGTATTACCATTAGATTGAAAAAAAGGAAAATAAACAAATAATAAACACTTTAAAAAAACTCCCCATTCTCCTATTCTCACTTTTAGGGAAAGAGACTGACTAATATCTTCTGCCACAAATACCGATGTTCTTAAAAATATTTATGGGACTGCTTTTGGCAAGCAGCCCTATTTTGTTTTCATATCCCTTTTTGCTCCCATCTTTCCAAACTCATAAACTCCCAAATCATATTTTCCAGTTTTATTCCACATGGTAAGATTTATTTTCCCCCAAAACTTTATTGCTTTATAATTTTAAGATAAAATATTCTAATACATTTCTTTACCAGTTGATGTACTAGAAATACAGTGAATTTTTACTTGTTTATAAATGACATTAGGAAAAATATATCTGTCGGATTTGATCCATGTTGATTTTAAACAACAATATGGAAAAGAATGGTTGTGGTTTTTATAAGCAACTAGAAGCTAATTTAGGAAAGATGATATTGATATTTAAGACATGCTGGCAAACAATAACATATAAATATCAAGTAGGCTATTTTACCTGGGCACAGAAGGTCTCTTCCAAATACCAAAATTGAATTTCATCATTTTATCCAGAGTTGAAATTGTACTGAGAATAACCACTAATTTCTATCTTTATCTCTGCCACTGTTTTTTGGTTCAGATCTAAGCTACACTGTTCTCCAGATACACTGTGTGGCTTTTTGTCTATACTGTCCCCACCACTAGAATGTCCTTCTTCAGCTTTAGTTGACAAAATCTTTCATGATTTATTCTTAATGCTGTCATTTTCATAAGTTCTTCCTGACTGTAAATGGCAAATGTAAAATTCCTGCTGCTCTCTAAATGCTTACATCACTTTGCTTGTACTTTCTGTTGTATTAATAATTACCACGAGTTGCTTGGGTTGTCATTATTTGTTTCTATGCCTGGGCTTCTCCAGGGAGCTCTAAGCATTCTGAGGGCAATGGCAAAGTCTCATTCATCAAAGCATGTTCCATATACCTAAAGCAAGGTCTGGGATTTAGTGGGTAGTAATTAAACATTTATTGATTAAAAATCAACAGTTGATTCACAGATTAAAGAAGGAAAAATAGATATTTTAGTTTTCTGCTTACAAGAATTTCAGGCAAAATTGTGGAAATAATTCAGTTTAGCACCTTGTGTTTATTTTATTAATTAATTTCCCTATGCATAGAAAAAAGGATCATTCCAAGAATTTTAACCTCATTGAGACAATTTATATTTTTTCTTTCAATTTGATTCAGTTATTTGGGATGACTATTTTTCTCGACACACTATCGACAAAGACAATGTTCCCATTCCTTTTTGGGGGAGAACAGGTAGCTACATTTTAAGCAAAGTGCAAGGTAGGCTGAATACACTCAAAAAAAGTTTGGAAATGTAGTGGTATAAACTCACAACATAGTAGATCTTATACACATTCAGTTTTACGCAAGATTTTTCGTTTGCTAGGTGCTAATTGGGCTTTAGTACTAGACAGCTATTATGAAGGATTTCCTACCTAACTAAACCAACGCCATGATCTTCCCCAAGAAGACAGAGTTGATCTTGGGAAGTTTGGAAGCACAGCTTTTGGATCCTTTGTTACCTTCCTTTTTGGAGGGAAGACTTTAGAGGAATAGATACTCCTCTCGCTATTATTGCTTAACAGTTTTTTTGTTGGGAACATAAAGAGCATATGATCCTCTTCAACCCCAGAATCAGTCTTGCCCTGGCTCCACAACACTGGCAATGAGAGGTTCCCAGAACAGCAAGATTATTGGAAATTTAAGTTTTAAACAGGTTCTCAGATTGGTTTCCTATTGAATTTCCATTCTCCGTCTTTTCTTTTCTTTTCTTTTTTGAGGCGGAGTCTCGCACTGTTGCTCAGGCTGGAGTGCTGTGGCGCAATCTCTGAGCACTGCAATCTCAGCCTCCCGGGTTCACGCCATTCTCCTGCCTCAGCCTCCTGAGTAGCTGGGACTACAGGTGCCCACCACCACGCCCGGCTAATTTTTTGTATTTTTAGTAGAGACGGGGTTTCACCGTGTTAGCCAGGACGGTCTTGATCTCCTGACCTCGTGATCCGCCCGCCTTGACCTCCCAAAGTGCTGGGATTACAGGCTTGAGCCACCGCGCCCGGCCCCATTCTCTGTCTTTTCACTTTCTAATATTTAAAAGAGGCAGCTCAAGGCCACACTTACCCCTTTTAGTCTCCATTTTAATCTTTCCTTGGTCTGTAGTGCACAGATTTAGTAGACTCCAATATTTCAAATAATGGCCCCATGCCCCAAGTGTTTTCCTTACAGCTCTGTAGACATCATGTAGTAAAACAAAAACATTAAAAGCATTCAGAAACCAAACAAAACAGAATAGCTTTGGTGTTACCATTTATACTTCATTTGAATTACTGGATACTAGTTCTTTGTAGACATTTGGAGATTTCTCCATAAAGTCCTGATAAGAATTTTCAGAAAAGGAAGGCATAGCTCTTAGGTGACTAAGTATATTGGGGAGTAGTGTGGATTGGTGATATAATAAGAGTGCTTTACAGAGCTAGAGGAGATCATTACAGTGAAGTATTTCTGAGCAGGGATAGGCATCAAAAATAGGGATGAAAAAAAGAATGATACAGACAAGAAGGTGGTTGAGATAAAGTCAGAGACACCTTAAGCAACACTTAAAATTTGGCAGAGGTGTGATTTTTTCCTCAGTTTCCCCCTTGCTGCTTTTAGTAGTGTTCTGGTGCTGAGGAGGAGGCTCAGGATCTGGATACAGTGGACATATGCTTATGGTAGATGCTTTAGGACAGTGGTCCAAACCTTTCTGGCACCAGGAGCTGGTTTCATGGAAGACAATTTTTTCCCCGGATGAGGGTGAGGGATTGGGGGGCTGGTATGGGGAGGACACCATTCCACCTCAGGTCATCAGGCATTAGTTAGATTCTCATAAGGAGCTTGCAACCTAGATCCCTCACATGTGCACTTCATAATAGGGTTCACACTTCTATCAGAATCTAATGCCTCAGCTGATCTGACACACGAGCCAGAGCTCAGGCAGTAATGCTCATTCGGCCAGTGCTCACCTCCTGCTGTGCAGCCTGGTTCCTAACAAGCCACAGACATGTACCAGTCCATGACCTGGGGGTTAGGGACCCGTGCTTTAGGACATGCAGAACAAGTTTGTAATGAGGACTGGGACCTCTAGGTCAAGCCACATTTTTCCTAAAGGTAACATTTTCTCTGGAGTATTTGGAATTTTGAGGAGTGCGAGGGTGGGGGTGGTTTGAAGGAACTGTGATTATGTTAAAAATTAACAGCTAATGGATTTTAGATGGTTAGACCTTTGTAATAAATGGAATTCATAAAGCCTAGCATTGGTAAAAATACGTATCAATTTTTTTTTGATGAGATACAGTGTCTAATAGAATGTTAGCGTCCATCTTTGCATCTAAAAATTTAAAAACAAATAAATTCACTTGCACCTAGGCATTTTTACTTTCTCTTTCATCTCTCTGTATATGGGTGGGAAGTAATGTGATACATTGCCCAGAATGTCAAGAGTGTGAGAAGAACACACACAAAGTGGTTGCCAAGAATGTGTCTGAGAATTAGACACGAAAAGGACCACGTTCCTTTTTCTTCTTATACCATGTAAGTAAGATTCCCTGTGGAATTCTGCTTGTTCCTCAGGGAGGAAAAGCAAACCATGAGTTCCTGGCAATATTATTAGCTACGAGAAAATTAAGGAAGAGATACTGAGTGACAAAAATACCACGATGATCGAACAAATTTTCTTGTTATTAAGCAAATCAAAATGGAAGGCCCAGCTTTATTGCCTAATTATTACATGTTAGTGAAGTCAGAATGATTTATAATAGTGATAGACCCAGAAAGAAACTTTAATGATATGCCAACACATTAGTTTTCTTGTATTAAAGTGATCTGTACCTGTTGACATTATTAAATGACTCCCATGCTTTCCATTCTAACATGATTGCTTTTGAATTTGCATTATTAACCATTATATTTTTTCTATGTACAAATAGTGTATAAACTTCTCTTTGGAGGTGCTGATATTTAATGGTCTATTCTTGGGAAAGGTTGCAGGGAGAATATTATGATCCATAGGGCAATTTTGAAATTACAATTAGTGCTCTATTGTCTTCCTAGGCATGACTTTCACAGTGGCTTATCTTGTCCTGGTATTTTAACTTCTTGGCTCTCTTATTCCTCACACATACCGTGTATCTTTAATACTTGACCACTTGTTAAAACTAATGAGATTGTTTTGAAAATGTAAATGTTAGCTCAAGAAAAAAAAGGAATTACTTTCCAAGGCATGTCAGAAAGGGGAAAATATGGATTTGAGATAAAATGTCCTACTTTACAGTATATATATACACATAAAATTATATAGGTAATTATCTGAGATAACTATAATTATATAGCGATATTACCTATATAATTATAATTATATAATTGTTGTATCTATATAATTTTATTATATATAATTATTATATCCATAAAATTATGTGTATAGCACAACACCAACAGTAAATCTGGTTTTAAACCTGAGTTAGTTTAGCTCTTCACCAACTCTTACCCAGACTATTGCTATCACATCTTCAAATTTTGTTTTTGTCTCTGTGGATGGCCTTCTACAATCTATCCTGTATACTATTGTTAATGTGTTAAAACACAGATCTCACTGATGTACCTCATTACAAGGCAATACAGGATACTCAGCATGGAATAAAAGCCAGTTGTTATTGAGTGTTGTTTACCTCTCCAGTTCTTTTTTTTTTTGAGACGGAGTCTGGCTCTTTCGCCCAGGCTGGACTGCAGTGGCGCGATCTCCGCTCACTGCAAGCTCTGCCTCCCAGGTTCACGCCATTCTCCTGCCTCAGCCTCCCGAGTAGCTGGGACTACAGGCGCCAGCCACCACGCCCGGCTAATTTTTTTTTTTTTTTGTATTTTTAGTAGAGACAGGGTTTCACCGTGTTAGCCAGGATGGTCTCGATCTCCTGACCTCGTGATCCGCCCGCCTCCGCCTCCCAAGGTGCTGGGATTACAGGCGTGAGCCACCGTGCCCTGCCACCTCTCCAGTTCTTATCTTAGTATTCCACCTTCAACTTGATCCTGCCCATCAACAAAGTTAATGCTGCATTAATCGTTAATCATACTGCTTTTGTACTTTTTTTTGTGTGTGTGGTGGTCGTCATTCTTCTTGCAAAAATTAGTTAATATGTCAGATCTTCTGTGAAGTCTTTTTTGACCATCCACCCACGTATAAGTACTTATTAACCATGTATCCTATTGCTGCCTGTACACGTGGCATATATTCTCACACTGTAATTATTTACCTATCTTTCTGTAGTCCTGTTTAGGACAGGCACTTTTCATCTCTGCATTCCCCAAATTGAGTGTAGTACTGATACTTCACTACATGTTTATTGAATTAAATTCTTTACTGTTAACTAGATTTAGTGAGCTCTGATGTCACCTACAAATATATTATCAGCCCCAAACATTTAATCTCAACCATCAAAAATTTAGCACAACCATCATTTTTATCATATATATAGGAATGGAATTTTTTTTTAATTTTCAGTTATTTTGAATAGTAATTTATTTAAGCCTTCCTATGTGTCATGGACCCTGCTGGTTTCAAACAGATTACTGTGATTGAGTGAATAAACATCAAGAATCTTTTATAGAGGGATTTAATATTATTGTAATCGTAACTCTGGTTGGATTAGGGTTTGTTTATCATGCCATTATCTTCAACAAGGCTCATCTGCTGCCTCTTGGGTTCAGGTGCTGCTCAGTGGCTCCAGCCTGTTCTCTTTGAAGAGAGGAGAACTTAACAAATGGACATTATCCTCAAGAGTCATCTCTGCCAGAGGGCTTTGTGGAAGTGATTGTGAGAATAATGTTTTTTGTTTTTTTTTCTCACTGCATATCTCAAATGGCATGTTTTTCACCACTGAAAATAGGAAGACAGTTCTTTTGTGTTTATTAAAAATAATAGCTAACTTATTCATTAAAAGAAAAAGCATTCTTAATTGTGGCAATGGTTTTGTGGCCTTGGACATTAAGAACAAGTTAAATTTTTGTATGATTCCTCATCCAGATTTTTCTCAAGATTAAAAACTAAGATTCCTAGAGAAAAACATTTTTTTTCTTTCAATTTTCACATAGAATTCTTGCCATTGGAGAATTCTGAGATCGTTGGGAGGAGCTTTGTACAGTGATCTGTAGACAATAGTTCTTGACTGTCTGTGTTTTCTGCCAGGTTGTGTGTGATTTTGTAATGCTTCCCTAGTCTAGACTGTATGCTTCTGAAGAGTCTCTGCCATTTCTTCCTTCCGCGATGTCATCAAGACCCCTGTTGCTTTTATTTGAAAAGTATGCAAGCTTTGGAATCGGATGATACGTTTCATTTCACCAATTAATAACTGTCTGACCTTGGCCAAATCAATGAACTGTTCTTTAAAGCAGTTTTCTGAGGTGTAAAATGAGAACTTTTTCATTGATCTTGTTTGTAAATATTAAATGAAATTGAATGTTTATAGTAAATAAAATGTTAACATTTTATATCAAGTGAAAAAATGGAAATTAATATTCATAAATATTAAATAATATAAAACTTAAATGAAACACTTGTAAATATTAAGTGAAAGTACCACCTACAGTCTGAACACATAATATGTGACTTAATAAAACAGTTTAGGTTACTTTATGAAGCAAGCGTTTGGTTTCACATATTCTGTGTACCACACTTAGTAAAGCTTAGAAATGGCCTTGTTACATTAGATCAACTGGACAGAACGATAAAAGAAAAATCTCCTCCAGAAGATAAGGTTTTACAAATAAGTAGTGGCAAGGCAATCCAACTTCTCACCTATTTGATTCATTTTTTAAAAAATAAGGTGAATGATATACAATAGCTGCTCTCTTTAAATTTTTTTTTCACTCTGAGGTTATTTCATTTGTGCATACTACCAAAAAAATATTTAAAAAATCAAATCGGCTGACAGAGGCCACTTGAATAATTAAACATTTCAGGGTGGTATACAACGGGGAAAGAACTGCCGCACTAGGAAGAAGGGGTCCCGCGATGGAGACGCTCATCATTTACTATGAGTCTGAGAAACTCAGTTAACCTTAGAGAATCTGGGGTGTGAAAGGAGGCTATGATACCTTTCCTACCTGGAGATAGGGAGCTGATTCAGGTAAAATCTTGACATTCCTTCTGGTTCTGAAACTCTAATACTAGGAGTTGGAGAAAATGTGGACTTTTTCTGTGAGTATCTATTTATTTACTATTATAAGTATATTTAGGATGAATAGGATTGTGCCTTAGGGTTTGGGGAGTATCACAGGGAATTTGTTACTCTACTCAGTCCTTCTTAAGGGCTGAATGAATCTACTTTTATTTTTCTCCCAGTTGTGACCCATGAGCTATCAGAATCCCAGTACTATAGTTTCTCTTTTCTTTTAGTGATTTATTAACTACTGTTAGTCTTTTTTTAATAGGGTTATTAAGGTCAATTAAAGAGTAAGGAAAGAGAAAACTTAAGTAGACATTGGTTTGAGTAAGAAAAAGGCAACAGAAATAAAACCATGTTTTGAAAAGTTGGGTCAGTATAGGAAGGTAATCCTTACAAAGTGATCGTTCTAGGTAGCATCACATATATACACCCGTGGACTTCTTACTAAACTGACCTAGATTGTGGTGACCTGTGCTTAAATGATTCTTAAAGTCATTCCCAATTCCGATTTCCAGTGGTTATGTTACATTCAATAGGGTGTAGCCTTTGGAAAGATCTAATTTCTCAAATGTGCCATGCCATTCCATCTGAATAGTCCAGTGATTTCAAAGACACCGCGGAGGAATACCATTGATATCACAGAAGTCCTGCCCTTTCTTAAGATAAAGAGTATGAAAAATATCCAAGCAGATGCAGAGAGGCCATCTGTCTTGAGACTCTAGAGGACATTCCTATACTGGGAGGAGAATTGTACTAAGTGGGCTTGGGAATCTTTCGCAACTCCTCACATTTGATTTTTTTTTTTCATTTTAAATAAATGATCACTTAGAATAAGTAGAGCTCTGCATTTTCCTTGAAAACTAGGATGGAATTCATGAAAGGGACCAGCGAATGTTCTCTTATGCCCTGGTCTGTGCAGTGCTCTATGCAGACAGACACTTGACAGATACCCTTCATATTTCCTTTCTCTTCGTTTGTGGGATTGCTTTGAACTCTGTAGGAGACAGTTGAGAATATAGTTGCCTTGTCCTGCTTTAGGGATATGTAGGCGGGCTTAAATACAGATATCATTCTCAAATAGCTGGTTCTAGTAAACTAAATGCCCTTCCTGAGGAAATATATGGGTTACAGATACTGAAATAAACTAGGTTAAAAATATTACACAAAAGAGATGCTAACTGAAAGAGGCACACATCCTTGTTCTCCCAACAGTTTCTCACTTGTAAATGGCATCTCTAAAGGGTTGTCCAAATTCCTAGTGTGGGCATGTAGGGTAGACAGCTGAGTCACAGGTGCTGAAATGAGACCATGCCTCCCTCCCGCTCGTGAAGGGAAGAAATAGGGAGAACGGAGTGAAAGAGAATTAGTGCCAACAGCTTACTTAAAATTCACTGGCTTGAGAAGTCTATGAGATTCCTGGGCCAACAGGAAGCCATTACTCTACCATGTGGAGTGTCTGAAGCATGAAATCTGCCTTTCCTTAGGGAACTCTTATCACTGGCCATAATTTGTACAAAAATGTATCTTCTTTCTCCAGAGATCTTTCCTGTATTGCAGGAATGATAGTGTTCTCTGGCCTATCATATGAGGTTGCTGGCCTACCATTCTAGTTTGCATTTTTGACTTGGTGATACCCGGCCGGCTTGTTGGCTTTCTCCTGAAGTTTGATGTTTCTCTTCCCCTCGCAGTACGTATTTGAAAAGAAGTTTGAAACTGCCAGCTTTGCTTGGATTTGAACTATGGCTTGGTGCCTTACTAGCAATGAGACCTTGGACAAATTACTCAAGCTCTCTCTACCTGAGTTTCCTCATCAATAAAATGCTAATGATAATAATGCCCAACTTTTTAGGTTGTTGTGGGGATTAAATAAATTGTTTCATATTAATGTACCCCCCACCAAGGTGTGGAGATTAAATGAATTGTTCAGATTGCTTAGAACATTGCCTGGCTTGTCGCCACTCTGCCATCAATGGCTGCTGAATATCCTGTATTGGAAGTAGCATTGAAGATGATTGGAAAGAGATATTAATTTACCAACAAATTAACACTCCATCTCATAGGAAGAGCATAATAAATTAAGATCTGCTCCGTATCACCATTACTAATATTGTTTTAGAAATTTTTATGGATTTAAATAATTTTACACACATACAGAGTAAAACAAACAGTATTATTTAGACATTATGAATTTATACTTAGAAGGCCCAGTAGCATCAATTGTAAAATTACTAGATTTAGATCATTAGCAAAATGATTCGAGACTGCAAATTTTCAAAAAGAGGTGACTTTTCCAAATATCATCAATAAATTATAAGAAAGTATAATGTGGGAAAGGCTAGAAATAAATATAAACCAAAATATTAGCACTTACTACTTCTGGTTTTTGGGAATATATGTGATCTTTTAAATAAATTTAAAAAGCCCTGTTGTTTACTTAGTACTTACTGTGTGCTGTGAACTGTGTTAAATAATTTTCGTATTTTAAAAATAACTATTGGCTTTACACTTCATTTGTGTTCTGACCAAATATTTTCATTAATCCCCTTTGAGATCCATAAAGCCTTTCTGAGTTTTGTGAATGTAATGCAGCTAAAGATTATAATTGTAAAACTGCATTCCAAATGGCACGTATTGTAATTTACTGCTACTTATATCTGCTCGAAGCTGTCAATATGTAGAGAATAGATTTGATCATAGAACTGAAGTAAAACTGCTCTCAATTTAGGAGTGAAAAATTTTAAGGCCCCACCTACTTTCTCTGTGGGAAAAGATGTTTCAATTTTCTGTGTGTGTGTATATTTTCTGTATTTAATGTAGATAGTAATGTTGACTAGTTTACATCTAACTTTTCTTCCAGGTAACATTGAGATTTAGAAAAAGTACAATATGGCTGGCACCCTGAGTTTTTGGAGAGCTTAACTTTGTGTCCGAAATGCTTAAGAAGAGGAGTGTGTTCATTTGCTGTGGTTGTGATTATGATTATAAACTTAAGGCTGGTAGGCCGGGTGTGGTGATTCATGCCTGTAATCCCAGTACTTTGAGAGGCTGAGGTGAGTGGATCGCATGAGCTCAGAAGTTCGAGACTAGCCTGGGCAGCATGGCAGTGCCCTGTCTCTACAAAAAAATACAAAAATTAGCCAGGCGTCGTGGCATGCACCTATAGTCCCAGGTACTCAGGAGTCTGAGGTGGGAGGATCACTTGAGCTCCAGAGGTTGAGGCTGCAGTGAACCAAGATCGTGCCACTGCACTTCAGTCTGGGCGACAGAACAAAGACCCCATCTCAAAAAGAAAATAAACAAACAAACTTAAGGCTGGTAAGGAAGTTTTGCCACTGAAGGCCCAGCCTCAGCCAAGTTAGTGATTGGGCAGAAAGTCAGCTCTCACCCTCACTTACCCTGCAGTTCCTCTCCCCTGTGACTTCTACACCAGTATTTTATAGTACTATAAAGTTTTCTTTGACTCAAACAGTTCTCACTTCACCCTTGGAGATGCAATTAATGCCATTGAGTCAGATTCAGTAGACTTTCACTCATTGTGCTGTTAGGGTCTTTAAAGAAATCACAGATACTCCAATTTAGGACTGCCTGTTGTGGAGGTTACCACAGCCCGATGCAAGACCACATGACAAATCATTCATAGTGACTTTTAGTGTTTTGGTAGAAATAATATTTCTTGAAAACATGACTATGTTATTGCCATTATCTGCCCAGCAAAAAGTAGTTTTTGTCTCTTTTACAATATGCTCAGAATATATGAAAAACAAATCTTCATATGAAACATAGTCAATCCTTTTTATAGATTGTTAAAGGGGACTGAGGGTGAACTGCAGAATCCTATAAATTGGATGATTCTTTTTTTGCGGGTATATTTGCTTGTTGACCTGATCGCAGCACATATTTCCTTCTGGATACAGCAGTCCTTCCTAGTTGGAGGTTAAAAGCTGTTGAAAAATAATCTGAATGCATTTCATGAAAGAATCTTAGACAAATACAATTACTTGGAATATCAGCTAATTGCTTGCTCTATACCATGATTTTCATGTCTTACTTCCTCCAGCCTGACTTCCTCCATGTACCTTCTTGGTCTGAGTAAAATCTATGGTAATAACCAAATCGTAGACTAAAATTAATCATAATGGTGAGGGCTAAAAGGAGGGGTTAGGAAAGTACTTGACCCTGGATGGTGTTTTCTTATTTGTCTTAGTGCATTTAACATGTGTATTAGTCCATTTTCACGCTGCTGATAAAGACATACCTGAGACTGGGCAATTTACAAAAGAAAGAGTTTTAATGGACTTACAGTTCCACATGGCTGAGGAGGCCTCATAATCATGGCATAAGGCAAGGAGGAGCAAGTCACATCTTACGTGGAATGGCAGCGGGCAAAAAGAGCTTGTGCAGGAAAACGCCTCCTTTTAATAATGACCAGATCGCGTGAGACTTACTCACTATCACTACAACAGCATGGGAAAATCCTGCCTCCATAATTCAATTACCTCTCATCGGCTCCCTCCCACAGCACCTGGGAATTCAAGATGAGATTTGGTTGGGGACACAGCCAAACCATATCAACGTGTAACTTTACAAGTTGATTGTATTGTAAACCACTAATTGAAAATGCCATTTCTAGGAACGGATTTTATTTTACTAATGCCAGGCTATGAGTAAAAATGTTGAATTAAATAATGTTACGAGTAATAGTAGCTAGGTAGTCACAGTCATAGTTCAAGCATTTCATAATGAAAATATATATATTTACATCTTCTGGCAAAGTTATAAACCCATCCCTTCCAGATAAAGCATCATCAGAAATACTTATGATGTGTCTACCTCTATTATACCTAATCTATTTTGCATTCTGATTTTATCTTCAGAAAAGGCCTGCAGTTACTGAAATTATAAGTGAAAAGGAGGTAAGTTATGTAATTAGATGTCAGGAGAATAATAGGAGGTTATAGCCATTTTTTAGATAAGTTTATTGTTGGCTGACTTAAAATGCTATTGGTGTAATCAATCTTTTCTTGGATAGCTTATCCTAAAATGTTGCTTCCCATAAGTAGTTTCCCTGTGTTTATTTTCTTAATCCACTAAATTGCTAGCTGAAACAGTTCGTGGCTAGGAAGGGATACTTTTATGTCACAGATCTCCTATGACACTTTCTTCTTTCCATTTTTGTAATTGATTCAACATCTCTTTACCTCTGTAACTATTTGGATCTTTTTGTTCTGTCAGCATTTGGCCAAATAATTGCTAGATCCTATGTTGTTTCTTAAAATATTCTTTGTCTTAATCAATTGTTAATGTTGAATATTTAGATTCTCCACATGAATTGACTATCATGATATCTTACTATTATTCATTAGTCCAAAGTTTGAGGGTATATTTGCAAGCCATTTTGCTCTCAGTGCCCTTCAAGTCTGTTCTTTCAATTTTTCCCTGTAGCCATTGGGTTCATCTAAAAAGACCCATAGACATTTTGCTTTTGCTTCTCGCAGTATTGGTAGCCTTAGCTTGTATTTGTAGGACTCAGGACAAAACATATGCCAACATTTATGTAGGGTAGAAGTGAAAATGCTGGATT
The DNA here is from genome assembly GCF_028885625.2 of Pongo pygmaeus. Lineage (NCBI taxonomy): Eukaryota > Metazoa > Chordata > Mammalia > Primates > Hominidae > Pongo > Pongo pygmaeus. Next base: position 128,662,797 of record NC_072378.2, on the reverse strand, counting down.
ATAGGGCAAGTATATTAACAACTTTGGTAAATGAAACCAAGTTGCCCTCAAACAAAGTTCCAGTTGTCCTGTTGTTATCTCCTCTATGATCAATACTACATATTATCAATCCTTTGCTTTTTTGTAAATGATATAGACAAACTCTTCATTTTTGTTGCAATTTGCCCTTACTCGAATAGTGAAGTTGAGAGATTTTTCCTATGTTTATTGGAACATTAATTAGGGGTAGTTTTTTTGTTTGTTTGTTTGAGAGAGTCTTGCTCTGTCACTCAGGCTGGAGTGCAATGGCACGATCTCGGCTCACTGTAACCTCCGCCTCTTGGGTTCAAGCTATTCTCCTGCCTCAGCCTCCTGAGTAGCTGGGATTACAGGCACCCACTACCACGCCCAGCTAATTCTTGTATTTTTAGTAGAGAGTTGGTTTCACCATGTTGGCCAGACTGGTCTCGAACTCCTGACCTCAAGTGATCCATCTGCCTTGGTCTCTCAAAGTGCTGGGATTACAGGCATGAGCCACTGTGCCCAGCTGGGGCAGTTTTATTTTTAATAATTACTTGCCAGGATGTCCTTGTCAGAAATACATAGTAATAATTTATTTTATCTATTTTTAGTGACTTGAATATTTCAAAATATAAGGTATGGCTTGAGATGAGAAGTGAGTCATGAAAGCTATAATACTACAGAGAAGATACCAGACTTCAAATGCTATCTTCATACTGCTAGTGCTTTAATCTATTATGCAAATCTTATTTGCCAGCTTTCTTCCCCCATACTTGAAATTTAAAAACTTCTTGGTTTTTATATTTTATTCTGAAGAACTGTGTTCACCTTTTTAATAAACCTTGCAATTTGATAGATTTAAACTTGGTCATTATGTTTTAGAGCAAGGGCTGGAGGGAAAATTGAAAGAATGTTGAATAAATGAATTGTATAATGCTTTAGTGAATCACTTTTTTTTTTCTTCTTCTTCTTCTTCTTTTTTTTTTTTTTTTGACAGGGTCTTGCTCTGTCAATCAGGCTGGAGTACAGTTGCACAATAGCTCACTGCAGTCTCAAATTCCTGAGCTCAAGAGATCTTCCCGCCCCAGCCTCCCAAGTAGCTGGGACTACAGGTGTATGCCACTCCTCCTGGCTAATTTTTAAAAATTCTTGTAGACATGGGGATCTCGCTTTGTTGCCCAGGCTGGTCTTGAACTCTTAGGCTCAAGCAATCTAACCCCTCTGTCTTCCCAAAGTGCTGGGATTACTGGTATGAGCCACTGTGCCTGGCCCCAATCATCTAACTCTGATGAGATCAGGATATTTCAAGTTTGGAGATCTTTTCATAGGTACTGTTCTTAGGAACCACGAACTTCTGATATACTGGAGTTTGAAGCAAATGAAGGTTAACTTCTTATCTCCATTAAATTATTGCCTGTGGGTTGGACAAGCTCGATCTAGATGTTTTCCTAACTAAAATACTAACTAACGATGACTTAAATGTACATAGCACTTAGCCTGTAATATCATAGGATATTGTGGAGAAATTTTCAAATTAATTGACACACGTTTCTAAGTAGTAGTTGGAAGTAGAAATTGGAGGGTGAGTCCAAATAGTTTCTTTGTTGGTATAGAAATGAAAACACACACAAACCTGAATCTTGGTGAGATCCAATGTAAAATTTTATTCACTATTCCCCCCTTTAACACTGTCTTTGTTAGGTTAGAATGGCCATTGACTTACATGTCACTTAAATGTCTGTGCAAAGCAGTGCTTTTTGCTGCTTGGGAAATCTTTATGTGGTGATTTCACTAAATGGTAACCATATGCACTCAACTGAGGGAGGAAATTTGAGGAGCAAGTTACTGTGATTCAGGTTTCAACATTGATTTGGTCAGAAGTTGACACTTTTAAAGATTATCTTAAAAGTTTCACTAAAACTTCCCTTAAAGCCCAGAGTGCTGTCTTTATGAGAAAGGGAGCAAATGTCCCCGACATCCAGGGTTCTGATGTCAGTCTACATTAACAAAACGATTTGCTTGTGTTTGTGTCAGTGGCTTGTTTGCTCTGGACCAGACAGAAGGCTAAACTGTCATTAAATTATGCTTAGAATGAGAAGAACTGGTTAATGTATCCAATAGCAATAGTTAATACACTGGTTGTAATGAGGGTGATATCCAATTATCTATTCTAACTGAAGAAAATAACAGAAAAAAACCATCGTTCTTTAGTCTTAAGAATTGTGTTTTAAGAAGTTTGAAAAACCCAAACATTGGTCCATATACCTTCTATGTTAACCTAGTCTAGAAACATTTTGATATGCAAGGGGTTTAATATTAATGAAAAATATAGGAAGATAAAGTTTTATATATATATATAATAATTATTATTATTTTTGAGATGGGGTCTCACTCTGCCACCCAGGCTGGAGTGCAGTGGTGTGATCATGGCCTACTGCAGCCTTGACCTCCCAGGCTCAAGTAATCAGCCTCTCGGGTAGCTGAGACTATAGTCACGCTCCACCATGCTTGGCTAATTTTTTTTGATTTATTTTTTGTAGAGGTGGGGTCTCCCTATGTTGCCCAGGGTAGTCTCCATCTCTGGGCTCAAGTGAGCCTCCTTTAAAAAGTGTTATTTTTTTTTGTTTTTTGATTTCAAGATGCATTTTAATTATTTACATAAATTAATTGGTTATCTATTTTCTTGAAGTGTATTTCAAAGTCCTACAAAACTTAATTGTTGACCTCCTTAAAATGTAGTTGAGTATATTTAAATTTCCTTTGCCAATCTGAAGTAAAACTGTAAATTCAAACCCTCAAAGCAGGTCTTTGCCATTCCTCTAGGAGACTGGGTCACGGAATTCTGTTTTACATCCCTTCATAAAAAAAAAAGAAAAATGATCTATCTCCCATCATGCTTGAGCTAACTCAGGAGCAACTGCTGAAATAAGCCAGTGTGTGTCTCATATGGGTGAAGTGGAACCCACCAGTAATCAATAATCTCTCCAGGAGAAACAAAACAAAACAAAGATATGTTTAAATGTGAGCTTGGGTGGTTTCCAATTTTTCCAAAATGTAAATATGGCTTCAGTTGGGAATTTTATTTTTCACTACATTTACTCTCTATTACTTTGTTCGATGAGTTTCTCTAGATTGTGTATCTAACACTAAGCGAAAAAGACGTTTTACTGGAATAGTTAAAAGTATAAAAAATAGGAAAAGAAACTTGGGTAAATATACTCACTAATGATCTTTGGGAAAACACCTGGTTTATTATCCTACAGTTTGTTCAGGGCTACTGCAAAAATAGTCCGAACAAAATTGCTTTTAATGTTTTCAAAGATAGAAAATTCACTGGTTTATACATGCTTTAGGGGCAGGTGAGGTGAAAAGTGAAGGTTGCCAAGCAAGAGTGATAGGATAGTGTTAAAGATCATATAAATTTTCAGCCTTAAGTCACCCTATTTAAATAAAATTATTTGTAGAAATTTTAGTTAATTAGCTAGACTTTTGTAGCTTTTTCTAATAAAGACCCTTTCCTGTCAGTGATATCAGGGATGCCTGAGAGACGTTGACATATTATATGGTTCAAAGTTTACCACATGTTTATTCCCATAGGATGCAGCATCACCATGCTACCAAATGGGTGGAATGGGGAATACCTTCTCTTGAGGTGGTGCCCATTGGAGGCAGCTGTACTGGATAATTCTGAAAATGGCTAATCCTGCCTCACTTTTAGGAGACAATTAATGTAGTGTTTAAGAGTAAAGAACCCATAGTGCCTAGGTTCAGCCCCTGGCTCTGGTACTTTCTTGCTCTGGGACTCTTGGCAAGTTTTATTTTTTCTTCTTTGGGGTACTTTTCACTAACATGTTCCTTTTACATTTTCAAAACCTCTTTTCATCTGTGAAATCATTTCTATGGGTATTTGGCATGTAATTAATTACCCATTAGCTCCATAATGAGGTTGGATGAAATCACATACTTATTGGCAGAGCTGCCCAGGTCTCAGAGGCTTATTTTTTAATTCCAACTTGTACCTGAGACCTAAAAATTAGGTAAGATTTGGATTGATCACACTTCAGGATCCCCTGCTACAATGGACATGCGGTTACCTGTATTTAAAACAAAGGACTGCTGACCTTTTTCCTTTTAATAGCTACTTCCTTGATTTACCTAACTATTCTTCATTTTATTTCATTTATGGAAAGAGCACTGAACTAGTGAAGCATAGTAGGAGATAACTTGGACGCATGTATGCATGTCTATACTAGGGCCTGAGGTATTTCCCATTGTGGTCTTACAAGCTTGAAGCATTTGGACTGGAGGCCCTTGAAAGTGTCTCTAGTTCTTACCTTTTCTAGTCTCACTTTATTACTCATACTGCTTGCCAGCCAGACAACTGATTTGGTTTCAGATGTAGCACTATCATCCTGCATTTCTTGTTCAGTTGCTTGGCTGTGGCTCACCACTATTCCTCTTAATATGTGAGAAAGAAAATATGGAGGTGATGCAGAAGTTAAAGGTTCTTGGTTGTAAGCTTTTAACCAGACTATGTTCTGCCTATGGTTTAAGATCAGAGTGATCTAAACCAGGGGTTGGTGAACTTTGGGCCAAATTCAGACTGTGGCCTGTTTTGTGAATAGAATTTTATTCAAGTACAGCCATAGCTATGCCCATTTGTTAGGTATTCTTTGTGGCTTCTTGATACTATGGCAAGAGTTTTGTAGTTATGACAAAAACGGCATGACCCACAAAACTGGAAACATTTACTAACTTGCTTTTTGTACATGAAGTTTGCTGACTCCTACGCTAAAGGAAGGTATTTCCTGACTGTTTGAAAGTATATATGATGAGTGTTCAGGTAAGACTGGTTTTGGCAATATGGTAATATTGCCTTTATATAAACTATCTTTAGTCTTTCTATGTATATTAGATGGAAACCATATTTCTCTTTTTGTTAAGGGCTTAGCTGTTAAATATGTGCATCTGTATAGCATGTACAGAATAAACTGGGAAGAATAAAACATGAAAAAGTAAGGATGCTTTTTTAAACAAAAAAAAACTGTGTTGGGTGTTAGGAGCTTGACATGCATTATGACTAATCCTAACACCACTGTGCTATAACTGCTATTATTTTGATCATACTGGGGAGAACATTGAAGCTAAAAGAGGTAAAATATGAAAGCTATGTATGTATTTAGCCATTACTCCAGGCTGTGTATAGATATATTGTCTCTCTTCTATTACCTGCATGGATGATGTATGGCCCACACTTAAAATTCTTAAGCCTTATTCATAGATGTATAAGGGATTTTAATGTTGTTTTCTCTGTAAAGATGAAGGGGGTGGAACTGAACTTGTTATTCCATTCTGGTTAATTCAGTCTTATTGAAGGTTGTTTATTTAGTTGGAGTGGAGCATCTGCTTCGAATAATATACAATTTGAATAGAAGTCTTACTAGCTAAATAATCTTGGATTATATGAACATATATTCTTGGCTAGAGATGGAACTCTAGGGATGAACAATTAGATAAGTAACAATTGTGTTTGAAGTGAGTTCTTCTGTCATCATTAAGAGTTATTTCTACCTATCAATAAATAATGGGTTTGGATTTCCTGAAATGTGTCTCTAGTTCTTTTTCCTTAATGAAGGAGTTAGACCTAAATAATATTTTCACACCCTAATTAACTACAAGCAGGGCAAAGGATACTTTCAGGATCTCAAGTGACTATTATTTAAAGAACACCTATTCATAAATTTTCTGTTTTCTTCTAGTAGATCCTCTTTGGCAATGAACCAGAGCAATATATTATGACCAGTGACTCATAAATACGCCGTTAAAACCATTTGTTATTTATATCTATTTGGAATTTTTCCTATTTTAGTTTCAGTACTTAAATTGGAAAACAAAAGTGTTGCTTATCATTAGAGCAGGTATAAAGTACCTAAATATTTATCACGATATGCCAGTTTTTATTTTGTACCTTCAGTATTCCCAGAAGTGTAGCGTTAAAAGGAAAAAAAAAATGATTCCGATATCCCAGTATATTTCAGAGGAAATAGGAACTTTATTTAAAAGCATTAATTTCTGGCTGGGCGCAGTGGCTCACACCTGTAATCCAACACACTGGGAGGCCAAGACAGGTGGGATCACGAGGTCAAGAGATTGAGACCATCCTGGCCCCACATGGTGAAACCCCGTCTCTACTAAAAATACAAAAATTAGATGGGCATGGTGGCACAAGTCCCAGCTACTTGGGGGAGGCTGAAGCAGGAGGATTGCTTAAACCTGGAAGGCAGAGGTTGCCATGAGCCGAGATCGCGCCACTGCGCTCCAGCCTGGGCGACAGAGTGAGACTCCATCTCAAGAGAAAAACAAAAACAAACAAACAAATAAAACCATTAATTTCTATACTTCTGTAAGGTGTTTTTCTGGGAATAAACTGTATTACTCAGATTATCAATAGAACTGCATTTAAGATATTTAGTAATTTTCATTCTTTTTAAAATTTTTGTGAAATATATTGGCTTTTTTGTAATGAATTTTGGAGATCATATCAACAAATTTATATGATGGTTTCTGATTAGCCTAGGTAGATGACAAAGTTAGTTTAACTCAGTATTGCATGTGTACTAATGTGACACGTATTAATCTTTCTCTGTGTCCTAAATGGAAGAAAGATCATTCCAAGTTCATAATCACTTACATGAGCAAAGTTATATATCACAGCTTAATTCACAATTGGAGAAGGTTAATTTGTCCATTTTTGAGGATCATCAAACAGCTTTACTAAGGATATTGTATTTTCCAACATATTTTGTCTTGGGCTTTCTTTTTACTTGAAAAAACTATATATATTCCAAAAATTTAAGAAAATGCTTCATATCTTCAGCTAAATAAAGCTTGTTCTTTACAAACAGTAAAGAACCATGAAAGATAACTCTATTTTGTTTCTTGCTACTGTACTCAGTCAGAAAATTAAGAATCTAGAGGTGCCATGGAGGGGAGAATGTGGAATATCCAAGTACAATAATCTTTTAAAAGAATGTCCTTCACAGCTGTCCAGTGATCTACTGACTTTTCATTTTTCTTCAGTTCAACTTTGTTTAAATTAACCTGACCCCAGGTTTTATTGAAAAGTTTGACTTCAGAAAGGACTTAAATTTAGTATTCATTTTTTTTCTGATTCTACAGAAAATGTCTCTGGTTCCATGTTCTCTCATAGAGCTTTTACCCTCTGTTTAAATAAGCACTCAAGAATCTAAATGCTACATGTTTAGGCAATGTAGTTTTCGGGTCAGGGTTACTTACTTTTCTTTCCTTTTTACGTTTAATCTTTTTGGTGTCTAATACTACTTAGTACCACATTTTTCACCGAGCAGTTTAGGAATAAAAAGATATTCTGGCAAGTTCATATCAGGTTGATTTTTATTTTCAGATGAACAGGTTGCCAACCCCTTAAGTGGCTTGCTATCATAGAAACAGACCATTTGGGTGACAGATCTGTCCCTTAGTTGATTGATTGGCGTAGAGGAATTAGCAATCTGTGAAATGCTCTTCAGAAGTAATTTTCCTCCAAAGGTCAAGGAACTGTGGTCACCATTTCTCTGGCATGATTTGCAGCTACTCATTGTAGCCTTATTACTAGTAGCAAATGCAACAGCTGAAATGGAATGTTTCCTTGCTCATTTTTCTTTCCCTCTGCCTAACTAAATTTCTTGAACACCAGTTTGATATTACCTCTTTCTGTTCTGCCATCTGCCGTCCAGCTCAGTGAAACTTTAAATTCATAAGGTATGTTTTAATTTATGAATTAGGACCTTGCTATGACATTTCTCTTTTTAAATAGATTTATGTAATACTATACATAAAGATGTCTTGAACTCAAGAACATGTATCGAGGACTGCGTGTAATAGAGGACTTGGTGTTTAGGCCTTTCTAGTGAGTCCTAAATGGTCAATAGGAACTGTATATGATGGAATTAGTTCAGGATATATTATGCGCTCTCTGTTACAAGGTTGAAACAAATTATTTTCCTCTGTTTCCCTCTATTCCTCTTTTAACTTAACATGGGTTATTACCATTTTTTTTTAATGTGGCTTGATTTGCCTCATACTCTTGGATAAAATCTTTTAAAGATGTTAATACAGCTGTAGAACAAACTCTAAACTCCTTTTTCTGACATCTAAAACTTTTCGTATTTACTTTCATTTCTTCCTAGTTTCCTACGTATTCTGGATGCTCATTATACAGAATTATTTGAAATTTCACAACATATGATGTTCCTTTAGACTTACATGCCTTTGCTCTTGCTTTTCCTCACTTTTATTCCCATTCCCTTTCTGGCTTTGCTCTGTTTGGTATATCCTTCCTTATATTCACTACGAGTAACTCATTGAAACCTTCCCTAACCAACCCTGGTGTAGGTAGCCAATTCTTTTATGTTCTTTGGAATTTTCATCATATTATTATCCCGCATAACACATTGTATTTATTTTAATATATATGTCTCCCATAGTTTGTCTCATTTATCAGTCCAGTTATTTTTGCATTTCCTAGCATCTACTCCAGTATACGGTATTTGCCCTTAACCTTGAAATACAAAATTCTTTATAAAAAAATTTTAAAAGATTTATTAGTATGCTATATTTTATACCTCTTGGATTAGACCTTGTTGTAAATTAGAAATTAAAAATTATTTAAAAAGTTTTCTTATTACTCAAGTCAAATAGACCAGCAATGATTTTCAAGACTCCTTTGACAAATTTCAGATAGGGAAGGGATGCGCAACAAATAGCAAGGGTTGACCCACTTATTTTGTACGGCTACTCCTAGTTGTTATTGCTAATCAGAATCCTGTAGTCTAAAATTAACAGTGGCTATGAAGGAGAGCAATTAAGGCCATTTGTCTCTCAAATGAGTCAATATGAGTCCCACTGGTAGTTTAAATTTATATACAGAGGGCACTCACACTATTATAAAGGGTAATGGGGGCCCTGAAGTCCTGTGTTACAAAGCAGTAAATTATTTTAGAGTTTGATAGCAAATTATATTTTGAGAAAAACATTCCTCTTGCTATGTGAAGATACATTTCCTAGCAACCTATTTTCATTGATTAATTTTAAATTAAAAAGTACATCTTTTTTAATGAGAGCATTTATAAAAGGTCTATTTTAAGCATATTTAAAAGACAATATTAAGGTTTCGAGTTCTCAAGTTTGGTTGTTTTATAGGATTGCTGTAGTCATAAGAGTGATTCAAGAATACACTCAACATATTCTCCTTTTGGAAAAGATTTCAGAGCTTGTAGTGCCACCATGACATCTCTGATGTCTCCTGCTTTGCCTGTGACACTGACCCCTCCCTGTCACTGGTGAGCAGTGTAACTTTCACTTATACTCAGATTGCCAAACTTTTGATGAGGAAAATAAATTCCTTTTTGTACAGAGAAGAATTTACAGCACTGGAGTTTACTACTCCTTAGTCTGTTGCTTGGTTGGAGAATTCACTGAGTTTCTTCACAGAGATCCCTATGGAAACTGAACAAATAAGCTATTTGAAAGGAGACAGGTTATTGGTTTCTCTCATTAAACCCACTGCTGGATTTTCATTAGTTCTAACGCATTTTCTTTCAAGATGAGACATATAGGCCAGTTCTTATTTTCATGATTTGAATAGACTAAATATGTTGAGTCGTGTGTGCCTGTACACATCGGCTAAGAAGCAAAAATAATCCGTCTACTTTTGCAATACAGTTACCCCCGAAAATTAAGCCAGAAAAACCATGACTGATGCAAAGGGGAAATGCTACCCCCATTTAAAAAGAGCAAGTTATTAAATAAAGTACGAGCGGTGAAAGTGATTATAGGCTAATCTGATTGGTTTTATGCTTGAGTCACCCCCAACCTTTTAAATCATAATTGTGTATGAAAGTAATCTAAATAAAGCATGAAAGATATCACAGACCTCAAACACTTTAGACCCTAAAAAGCTTTATGTTTCATTGTCTATTATGAGATTTCAAAGAGTTCTTTTAAAGCAAAGATGTTGGTAAAACTTAAATTATTTCACCTTCTTGAACTTGCATTGTAGAGAAGACAACTTTCACTTTTATTCTTCCTCTGCTTCTCACCACTAAAGTTACTAAAAACGATTTAGACTCTAGGTGGTTTGTGAGGCAGGAGAATAGGGTCCGGAGGCAGGGAACCTAAGGCTGATTCACCTGACATCCTAGAACTAAATAGAAAGGAAAACCCCAACTTTCCAGGCCTTAGTAACAAAAGGACCACAGACTACTCCCTTTGCAAACTTCCTCGTTTTCTGAGTGGTGATGGAAAATTGAAAGTACCTCTGATTGGTTGCAGAAAGTACTGTGAAGTGTTGATTGTGGGCCACCACTTCATTTACATGAGGTGAGCACCAAGTGGCCAATCAGAAACCTCTAGGGAGGTATTTGGACCCCAGAAGATTCCGTATTGGGCCCTTGAGCCGCTGCTCGCGCACTCGCACGGTGTGGAGTGTACTTTCATTTTTAGTAAATCTCTGCTTTCGTTACTTCATTCTTTCCTCGCTTTGGTGTGGGTTTTGTCCAGTTCTTTGTTCAAGACGCCAAGAACCTGGAAAACTTGCAGTCAAGATCCTCTACCAGTAACACTTTGTATATTTCAAGAAAGCCTGACTTACGCATGTATCGTCTATTATTTTTAATAATTCGAAATCTGTGCCTCAGTCTTCCTTCTGGGGCTCACATGGGCTTCTTTTTCAAACAGAAAGTACTGATAGAAATTTATTGTTCTGTGAAAATTTAAAGAGAATAGTGATAAACAGGAGTACCATTTATTATTAAGATTGTGAGTAACATTTATATATATCAATGTAACATTTCCTTCTCCAGAACTTTCGTTATGTTTGGAAAATCTGTTTAGAATGTAACAGTAGTCTTCTTTTCTCCTAGGTGGCTGTACTTTTGATGATGGTCCAGGGGCCTGTGATTACCACCAGGATCTGTATGATGACTTTGAATGGGTGCATGTTAGTGCTCAAGAGCCTCACTATCTACCACCCGAGATGCCCCAAGGTGAGAGTCACTCTGTTTAGTCAGTGTTGGGGGAATAGTTTTGCAGTGTCTATGATTTTCTTATTTAAGGTGTAACAACAATAATTTAATGGTTATAATAAGCTAAATTATTGTGCTACTGGATCACGTCTAAGAGCCTTATTCTTTGCCTTTCCCTTAATAACTTTCTGTAATTCTGTATTCCTTGTTATTTGTCTTTGAAAAAAAAAGATAAGTATTAGTGTTTTTTTTACTTAATAAAAACCCAAGTGACAAACCAAAAATCAAAAAATAAAAAAAAAAAAACAGAATAAACAAAAAAAAATCCTTTCCAAAAAAATCTTAAATGTGGGATCAGTTCTTTTCGTAGTTATTCAATTAAATTATATAGGTTGGATCCAATCAGACTGAAGGGAAAGAATTTTATTACATTGTAAGGAGAGAGGTTGTGTCTTTCTCCCAGTGGTCGTGAGTATGCCAGTGACTCTGAGGGGAGACAGTGTGGAGACAAAAGTGTCAAATGGAGATCTTTTATGTGGGAATTATAGAGAAATAGGGCCAAATCTGTTCTTTTGTTGTTGTTGTTTTTGTTTGATATGGAGTCTCACTCTGTCGCCCAGGCTGGAGTGCCGTGGCCTGATCTCTGCTCACTGCGATCTCTGCCTCCCGGGTTCAAGTGATTCCCCTGCCTCAGCCTCCTGAGTAGCTGGGACTACAGGCGTGCACCACCACGCCCAGCTAATTTTTGTATTTTTAGTAGAGGCGGGGTTTCGCCATGTTGGTCAGGCTGGTCTCGAACTCCTGACCTCGTGATCCACCCGCCTCGGCCTCCCAAACTGCTGGGATTACAAGCCTGAGCCACCGCGCTCAGCATCTTTTCGTTTTTTACCTTACTTTGTTATATCCTTTGATTTTGGGTTTTGTGAGATAATATAATTTATAATTGTTTAAACCAGTGTGCATTGTGTTTCATCTTACTTAGGAAAAACACATTAACATAGGATGTCAATATTTACATACCATTTCATACAATATTGGACTAATAGTTGTGCTTTCAATTCTGCATATTAATCTGGAGCAAATTCCAAGTTCTGTGCATATATGCTTAGCAATAACATTAAATTGTAACATTGAAAATGTAAACAGGAATTTAAAAATACAACATGAAAGAGAACAAACTCTTTTCCTTCCAATATTTAGAAAGAAACAAAAATAGTACATAATTATATATTATATATAGTCATGTTATATAATATACATCATTATGCTATTATAATATATAATATAATTAATGTGCTAATTGCTTAGTACTAATAATTTAGGTTTCAAAGTATATTCAGTATTTTTATTATGATTAAAAATGGTTTAGAATTAATTTTTCTACAAAATGAGTAAGTCCTTCTTGAGTGAATTTTAGATATGACAATTTTAGACATAGCCATTAGAAGTGAAAATGTTAATTCTGCTTATTGAAGGGAGAAAATTCTATCAGCAGCATCCCTGAACTTGCTGATTAATATGATTAGAAAAACAAAAAGTGAAAACATCAACAATAAACAATTTATCACAAGCATGCAAAGTAAATAAAACCTAAAAGTTACATTTCTAAATGTAATTTTTGGTTTGTAAATGAATATGGTAAATATTTCCTTGAAAAATTTTGTGTTGGTTCCCTTGTGATGTGTACTTTTATAATAGAATGAATTAAATTTGCTTTTTACTCTGAACTGTCACTTTCCGTGATTGAGTAGGCAAATGGTTATTTTTGAGGCTGAACTGAGCCATAATTTCCTTTGCAGAGGGAAAATTGGAACTGTGTGGTTGACACTCTTTGCTTCTTATATTTGACCCCTACTTTGTCAGCAGACTCATTTAATTTTGTGCATAGATTTGTATTTTTTCTTTCAAAGGTATGTAACCTTATTTTCCTGGTGCATTTTAATTAAACTACTGTAATTTTTCACCTGAATTTTCTCTGTGGTATATTTAGACTAAACTTTTCATATAAAATTAAAGGGGGTGGGTGGGCTGGGATGCACAGATTTTGAATGTTTATCATCATAGAATAATAAGAAAGATGTTGATTTATGGAAATGTTACCATTGCTAATTACCATTGATGGTGGGTAATGAATAGTTGAAGAATTACTGCTCAGATGACCTTGTTGGCTCACCTTTGATGAACAGCTTAATCGGTGGTTACAGTACAGGATGATATGCACAGAAAATGAAAGCATTTGAAATTCAGCCATATCTTCCAATTAATAGGACATTAAGTAATTAATCATGCAGAGGAGGGAAAAAGGTCACGGCCACTTTGCCGAATGAAACTGTGTTTAGTCTTCAGAGAGGTGAGAGAAAGCACTCACGTATATTATTCCTTTAGTCATCTCTTTTTATAATAGATACTATTTTTTTCATTTTCCTTCTGATATTCCTTTAAAGTGCTGACTGAATATTCCTTGCTCATAAATTGGCGTAAAGGAGACATTTAGATTTTTCATGCTAAAATGTTATGATCTTTTTATTGTCACATAAATTAGCAAGCATGCTTATTTTCTTTATGTACTTTAAAAACACACACAAACAAAAACAAAACAAACAAGAAACCCCAGATGTTTGGGAACTCTAAAAGCTGGCTCTCCAAACCTAACTTGTTATTGAACTGTGTGATACTTGGTGCTGTTAACTGGCTTCTGTTTATTAACCTTTTTGGACTGAAAGTCAAGAGTGAGAGAAAAAAGGATGAATAAATAGATTAGAATGAAAGAAGACTGAAGATGGATAGTAGAGAATAATAGAAAAAAAGAAAATTGTTTCTATTCATGAGGAGATACAGTACTATCAATCATTGCTTAAAATGTTCTCCAGCAGTTCCTACTTACTACTTACTACACAGTTCCACATACTAGTTTGGTCAGATTACAATGATGATGACTGAAAGGTCTGCCAAATAGAATAAAAAATAGCATGCAGAAGAATGAGTACTTCATAAGACAGTTCTAATGTCCCCAAATCATATAAATTATGAACACCTACTTAACTCAGTCATCAAGGAAATGCATATTTAAAACACAGTGAGAAATTACTGTACAATCAGTGGAAAAATGAAAATTTTAATTCCAAGTGTTGGTAAGAATGTAGAGTAAGTAAAACCCTCTAATACTACTGTTGGAGCATAAATCTGTACAACCTTATGACCAGCAAATCCATTCTTGGGTATAAGCCCAGCAGGACTGAGTATACATGTTCACCAAAAGACAAGTGCAAGAATGTTGATAGCATCAGCATTCATAATAGTTCCAAGCTGAAAACATCCCAAATGTCTGTCAGCAGTGCAATGTATAAATAAATGGTGGCATATTCATAAAGTGGAATATTGTACTGCAAATAAATGAAAGAACCATTACTTTATAAAATAACATGAATGAATTTCGCAAACACAATCTTAAGGGAAAGAAAGCAGATGCAAGAGAGTATGTATTATATACATTTATATAAATTATGTAAGTTTCAGAAACAGGCAAAGCTAATCAATGATATTAGAAATCAGCATATTATTTACCTGAAGGAGGGTTTGGGTAATGATGGTTAGTGCTTGTCAGGTGGCATGAAGGAGTCTTCCAGATGCTGGTGATATTCTATTTCTTAATCTGGATGGCGTTTTACAGTTTGAGGTGTGCTGAAATCTGTAAAAAGTCATTGAGCTGTGCAATGATGAGTTGTGTACTTTTCTTTATGTATCTGATATGTCAGTGTAAATTGACAAAAAATAAAACCAATGCACACAAGGCTGGGAAACTAAAATGATAAATAAAATGTCATGGATTAGAACAAAAGATATAAAATAGATATCCTCAAATGGGTCCAAACTTCTAGTTTTCTTACCATACTGGATTCTCTCCTCCCTACTAAAAAAAATACTGTGTTCGCTGATATCTTTGTATGGGCCTTGTATTGTTCTTTTCCCTCTGCTGAAATATTTCTTTGTCTACTTATCCATTCATTAATCTCTTACCCATTTTTACTGTGTCTTCTCACGTTCTGCCTGCTTTGAGAAGATTTTCCTGACTGGCTTGAAACTCTATTTCTTCTATCCTCCTATCAGAAGATGCAGCCCACTGTACTATGTACTACTTAAATTGTAGCTATTTTTATAGTATATTTCTTATATGTCCTTCTGTCCATTAGACTATAAGGTCCTTATGAATGGCTGGGCGTGGTGGCTCACGCCTGTAATCCCAGCACTTTGGAAGACCGAGTTGGGCGGATCACGAGGTTAGGAGTTCGAGACCAGCCTGAGCAACATGGTGAAACCCCCTCTCTACTAAAAATAGAAAAATTAAGTCAGGCGTGGTGGCAGGCGCCTGTAATCCCAGCTACTCAGGAGGCTGAGGCAGGAGAATTGCTTGAACTGGGAGGCGGAGGTTGCAGTGAGCCGAGATCAGGCCACTGCACTGCAGCTTGGGTGACAGAGCGAGACTCTGTCTTAAAAAAAAAAAAAAAAAAAAGTCCTTATGAACATAGACCATATTTTTTTTGTCTTTTATTTCTCAAAAACAAATTATTTTTCTTAGACAAAAGTGTCAACTTCTGTAATGTAAGTTTTAAAATATTTTTGTCAAGAATTAAAGAGGTTTTTCCTCGTTAGAAAATTAATTGAATTCAAAAATACCCCATTTACCAAACATTATATTGAGTTGAGATTTTTATATAATTGTACATTTACATAATTATTAAGATTTGACCTTTGTCTTTATAAATATTACCTGTCTATATTGGATACACTTAAATGTTGTTAATTCTACCAAAAAAGGGTACTCTTTTCATATTTCTTTCTCTCTTTTTGACTTTTGCTTGTCAAATTCCGATCTTCTGTCCCTCAAAAGTCTATTGTATATATATTTTCAGAACCCATAGAGAATGAGAGCTGTTGCATGGAACTAGAAATCATTCTTTGATCTCAAAGACATGTGTGTTCTTGACATTTTCAATTTTTTTTATGCTTATGACCTCATGAAATAAATTTATTTGACCATTTTACTATATGTTCTCTCCTAGATCTGAGAGTAGGGATTGTGATTGACATCTCAGTACATTTATCTTTGACTGTAATTATAACTGCTTTTTATTTTTAACAGGTTTTAGTAAAATAGCTAATTGAATTTTAGTTTAGAGTCTCTAGAGAACTTATTTGATAGTATTTAAAATTACAACTGAATTGTATCCTACCTTCAGTCTAGTGTTTTCACTGATAATAATGAAAATAACTGTACAGAGTTCTTTATTTAAAATGCACACACTGTATATATAGTAAAAAATGAAAGCCCTTTGTCGTTAAATTACTCTGGAGATTGAAGTAAGGAACCATTCCTCCTCCCTTATAAAACTTAGTGAGGTCTGATTCAGTAGTTTAAGGCCATATGTCTCTAAGTGTTTTTCAGAGGAGCCACCTTGATGGAGCCAGGTGGTATACAGAAAAGGGTAGGGGTGAGAATGTAGGGGATTATAAAACAGATAATTCCAGGACCATTCTTCAATTATTTATTTGGAGAGATTTGGTGCGCTTTTTTATTCAGTGGGGAGCATGCGTGGGTCACATGATTTTGTACCTGGCTTTCTTCTGATAGTGTGATGAAGTGAAAATTAAATAAGACATTGGTGTCCATAATTTGATGCATACAATAAAAGGTATAGGTAACATGATTTCAGCTAAGTTTCCTAAGTAATAATATGAGTCTCTTAGTTTTATAAGAGAAGATTTAGTAATAATTTATTTAATTTAGTAATAATTTATTAAAATAATGTTATATATGCCATGGAACACATTTTAATACATCTGAGAACAAATTTCAAGGAAGTTCTTATGTTGACTTATGCTTTCTTTCTCTCTGGGAACAGTGATCAGTTATTAAAAGTAGTGGATCACTTTGACTAATATTTTCATCTCCCTATTATAGATGATTAATAAAAAAGCGTATGTTTTTTGCAAGGTCATAAATATGAAAAATCTCACA
This sequence comes from Pongo pygmaeus, assembly GCF_028885625.2. Lineage (NCBI taxonomy): Eukaryota > Metazoa > Chordata > Mammalia > Primates > Hominidae > Pongo > Pongo pygmaeus. The sequence goes on along the minus strand of NC_072378.2, from coordinate 128,645,739 downwards.
CAGCTGGATTAACAGAATTATTTGACAGTGTATCTTCCAGAGACAAAACATGGCAGCGAGTGGTAGAATAAAGTTCTGTGCATATAGGATTGGCAATGAATATTGGCTTGCAATATTATCACTAGTTTTGTGTTAGAAGATTGAGAAAATCAGGCCAAAATGTTGGTTTACTTTCTTTTTGTCATCTACTTAGCATTGTCTGTTAACACAACCAAAGAGAGTGTGTGTGTGAACATGTGCAGTCGTCCTAAGGGGAACTGAGAGATTTGGTGGTAGTGGGGAGAGGAAGGGCTTAACATGAGGCCATTAACACAGATGGGAAAACCTCAAAAAGTACTGGATATAGGTGTTAGATTCTAAGGAGCCTGAAAACTTCAGATGTTTAAAGTTGGAAGGTTATGCATCATTCAATGATTTTCAGATTTTTTTTTTAAGTAATAGAATTCTTTTTTAAAAAAATAATATTTTCTATCACTTTAATATTTAAAATCAATGACAAGGAATGAATGGTCCTGGAACTTATCTGTTTTATAATCCCCTACATTCTCACCATCTACCCCTTTCTCTATACCACCCTGGGTCCATCAAGATGGCTTCTCTGAAAAACACCTAGAGACATATGGCTCCAAAGGGCAGTTTGAAAACAATCATGTTGCAAACTCAAGCACTTTTAGATAAGCATCTCTGAGATGAAAGTACTTACTACTATTAGCTACCACTTACTGGTCACTTACTGAGTTTTACTATGTTAGGGACATGACATGTATCTTTTAATCTTACAAGAGCCTTATAAAATTGGTGATATTTTAGAGATAAGTGGAGTGAATATCTTAACAGCATATCTACCAGAGACAAAACATGGCAGAGAGTGATAGAATAATTGTCACCCAGGGGCAGAATTGGAACTTAGATCTGTCTGTCTAATATAAAAGTTACTCTTGTTCCGGTACCACCGTGCTTCATCATTGTAGTTGAGTTGACAAATTTCCTTGACTTGGGCATGGACATTTATTTAAGTCCACTATATAATGAGCTATATAATTTATTTGATTTAATCCAGAATGATCTTCTACCACTTCATTTAAAATACTTCTTTCCACAATTTGAAAGCTTTAAATGACTGTTTCTTACCCTTTGTGGGAAATGGAATCTGAGACTCACTGTTGTTTGGAATTGCCGCCAAACTTCAGGATTTTCTCTATGATATTCTCATCCCTTGGGGAGACGCTTTGCCCTTCCTTTGATTTACCTGTATGTTATTTTTAGTTATTTGATAAACACTTGCTGCATGTCTGTTTAAGCAACCTTTAGAAACACATATATTATCTGCTGTCTCATTAGAGCATGTATGGTAAAAGAAAAAATCGTGGATGGAAGGAATCAGACTAAAGTCTAGGGTTTGAAAATAATTTTAAGTCTTTGTTTGCAGTGAAGTATTTTAGGATGAGAATTATGGGCTTATTTCAATGTGCTCTTCCAAACCATGTTATCTTCTGTCTATTGATGCTTTTGCCCTCTGCACACAGAGGATAGTTTGCCACATTTGAGTTGCTTATTAAAAACAGTGGGAGTTGGAAGCAGTGCAAGGTGAGAGAGTGAAAGGCTGTAATGGACTACTTGAAGGGTGAGCCACCTAATGAAGGCTGGTTTTTAATGTAAGGACTATTACCCTTAAGGACATAAATGCAACATGAAAAATATCTAAATTACAGTGGACGGAAATGGCATGCTGAGACTGGAATTTTTTCCTGATATTTCAGGTACATAATGCATCTAAGTTAGATATGTCCTAATATATTTCAGGGGAAAAGAATAGCCTAGTATTAAAAAAAAAGGAAAAATAAATGAATATAGGTGTCAGTGCTAGAGAACTTCCAACCTCCTAGATGAATTAAGATAAGAATACACAGCAATTTCAAAGACTATAGTCACCTTTCACATATACCTTAAAATCAATACATAGTCCAAAGACTCAAAATTACTTTTCCCTGGTAGGAGTGTGACCGAAAATACAGTTATGACCTTATACTTCTCCTCTCCAAAAATAAACTTGACTCAAGATAGGTAGGTCCTATCTCAGTTTAAAAGCTTATTATCTTTCAAACACAAGAAGAATGCCAGGGAAATACATACACACACACACACACACACACACACACACACACACACACATACACACACAAAATCAAAACAAGAAAAGGTAGGTAACTAGGAATTATTAAAATATATGTGATATTAATTATCTCATATAGTTAATGTGAAAAATATGGAGTTGTGATTATATATTAGATTATCATTACGTATAAAAGATGCTTTAAAATCTTGGAAGAATGTTAGTTTTCCAACCTAGTTTCTGCCAAGAGTGGTATGTTGTAAAGACCTCTACTCCCTCCCCAAAAAGGAAATTATTGGCTGAGATATATTTTTCAATGAAAAGTGAACATTTTCTAAATTTAGAGCATATGACATCTTAGAAATGCTCACAGCATCATGAAATCTCCACCTAGCAATGCTGATTAAAAAGATGCTGGCTTGCTTTTTCTAGGTTTATGAGAATAAAATTAAATAGGACAGTTTTACAAACTTCATCAAGCTGGTTATGTATTTCTGTATGTTATTTAAGAGTTGGAGATTAAATAGGAAAGTAGGGTGGCAATTTTGACTATTCAAAAGTTATGTTTTGAGTGTGTGATTTTTATCCATGTTAGGTCAGACTTACTGGATACTTAAAAAATAATTCTCTGACTCCTTCTGTCTGATCCCAAGCATTTAAAATATGTCATTTCACTTAATCCTCCCAAAATGCCTTTGGAATATGTATTTACATCATTCTGTAGATGAAGGAACGGAAGTCAGGCGAGCCTAAGTAAATTATCAAAGGTTTTATGTCTTGGGAAAGGCAAGGCTAGGAATCCAGGTATGTAGAGATATAGTATAAGGATTTAACTTTTGAACTTTATAAAACAAGTATATGTAGAAATCTTTCTTTAGAGACTGCAGCAAAAAGCTTCAGGGCTGACTTGGAGGTGTGACAGAAGTTGTATCTCTTATGCTTTTTCCAGCGCAAGTAATGGGAAGCACAACTAGAAATGTGTTTAAACCATAAAGAAGGCTACTTTCACATAACAAAAGGTCCAGAGTTGGCTGAGTCAGTGGCTCAGTGATTTCATCAATAATTCAGATTTTTTCCTTATCTCTTTGCTTCTCCATTCCAGTAGGTCATCTTTTTACCTCAGGCTATCTCTCTTTAAAGGTCTAAAATCTACGGCTATTCCAGGTACAAAATTCAGACACAACAGTATCCTGAAGAAAAAAAGGTTCTTAGTTGTCTCCTCCTTATAAGTATCAATAAATAAACACAAAAAACTTTCCTGGGATGCTCTTTGATACAGATATGTTAGTATAGATCTGTAAGTAGAATTTCAAAGCTGTGGGATTTAGAAGAATGCACAAATAAAGCGTTTATTAAAACAGCATCGTATTCTCTAATGCAAGCTTGTCTAACCTGTGAGCCCCATGCTGCCAAATGCCCATGGCTTTGCATATGGCCCAGCACAAATTTGTAAACTTTCTTCAAACATTATGAGATTTTTTGCTTTTTTTTTTTTTTGTAAGCTCATCAGCTGTCGTTAGTGTTAGTGTATTCTTCTTCTTCCAGGGTGGCCCAGGCAAGCCAAAAGATTGGATGCCCCTGCTCTAATGCGTTGTTCAGCCTAGCATCAGGTTACCCTTAATTTCACGCATATGTTGCATATGCGGTATCTTCCTACCCCTAGTAAACTTACCTTACCTTTCTAACCTACCATTGTTACTCACAAGAATTTTTCTTTCTCTCTTGTTTTCCTTATGATTTTTATGATGTGGAATAAATAAGGGACCATACTTTATTAAAAAAAAAAAACCCTCCAAAACGAAGAAAGAGTCAAGTGTTATACAGTGTGTATGTGAGTATATGCTAAAGATAGATTAATTTATTATTGGGGGAACCAGCAGGATAGTAAGACTGGTTCAAAAGATTATAGGAATAAGGGAAACATTTATAATCAGTGAAAGAAAGAATGGTGGAATAAGATTCCTAAATTTTATACTAAATGTCCAGTAAGACAATCAAAGTGAAACCACTTTGATTTGTCTGTCTTTACTAACAGACAAATCATTTTCCTCTGTACTAGACAAAATTTGTTTGCGTTATTATGAGTATCATTTGTGTTGCTATAAATGTTCTACAAGTTGTCTTTTCTCACAGAGTTGTAAAATATCTTAATCAGTGGTAATTAGTGACTCAGATGAAGCGACATACTTTTAAATAATTAGCTAATCATTTGGTGAAGGATATACAGTCATTCTTGTGCTGGGTCCCAAGTTTTGAACATTTTTTCTTAAAACTTCCCCCTTAGGATCATAAATATTATCCAAGGATGATTCTTGTTAAAAACAACAAAAAAAGTGGTCTCCTTTTGTTTTTGTGTGATTTATTTATTTATTTAGACAGAGTCTCGCTGTGTCACCCAGGCTGGAGTGCAGTGGTGTGATCTCGGCTCACTGCAACCTTCGCCTCCTGGGTTCAAGTGATTCTCCTGCCTCAGCCACCCGAGTAGCTGGGATTACAGTCATGCACCACCATGCCCAGCTAATTTTGTATTTTTAGTAGAGATGGAGTTTCACCATGTCGGCCAGGCTGGTCTCAAACTCCTGATCTTATGTGATCTGCTTGCCTTGGCCTCCCAAAGTGCTGGGATTACAGGCGTGAGCCACTGCACCCAGCCTGTTTCCTTTGGATAGGTGCAGCAAGAAGTGTTTATTGACATGAGCCTTGTAGTAGAATTGAAATATCCAGTGCCACGCAATATTAAACAATTAGTAAGAGTGGAACATTCACATCTTTTTGAAGATTTCATTAGAAATCTAGAATTGTGTTTTCAGTAGCCTTTATTACTTCAGAGTATTTTAAAAAACAAATCTTGGCTGCTGCTTTTCAGAAGCTTAGGAACCAACTCAAAATAACCATCTCCATTAGGAGTATTTCACTTGAAGTACTTATAAATGTGGGTGAATTCCTTCCTCTTTTATGTCTCCCAAATGAGCTGAGCTTCCTTGCTTGCCAGGGATTAACTATTTCCTCTCAGGCTGGGACCCTATAAACTCAGACTAGGTAACAGACCCTGTTACTGAGAGGGCTCTATAGGTATTGATTGTTTCCACATATGAAATATACAGCCTTTGTCTCTTTGGTGAGCTTACCATATGTGTTTTAGTAAAAAAGTTCTTCTTAATCAAACAATTTGTACAGTTGATTTGTCAAACTATATTCTGGTTAAAAAAGGCTGATTCTTAGTTATTTATCCAGTTAACTGCCATTGGAAGTAAAGAAAAGTAGAAAAAATGTATTACTGAGTATCCTAGATGTCAGTTAGAAGCACATATCAATTAAAGAACCTTTATTAAGTCAAGGATTAAAATTAAATCAAGATAAATAAAAAGCTTTATTATTATATATACCAATCAAAAAAACAGAACATTAAAAATATACTGCAAACCTCCCAAACAAATAATCCCAAATTGATTCACCGCATGAGTTCATTAAGTTATATTTAACTAATTACTTATCTCTTGAATTTGGGGATTATAGTTTATTTCATGAAGTCATCAATCCCAGAAACTCTGGCTTAGTAACCTGATATAGTCTGGCTGATGTGTAGGTGATATCAGCTCTGAAGCTTGTACCCTTGAGGCTGGTCCTTGAAGACATAACAGTTAGATGTACCTGATCTTTGACTTTCTATTGAGGCCAGTATTTGAGGACTTAATTTGTGGAGCCTATAGTTAATAGCAGAGCCTTCAGGCAAGTATGGGAGGAATGCAGAAACCACCTGCTGAATGACTGAATGCTTGTGATTAATTTATTATAGTAATCAACCGTATCATACTAGAAAAGAGAAGAATTCTCCATCAGGGTATAAGACTTACTATTTAATAAGTATTTGTTAACAGCTCCTCTGAAAGTAAGAATATATGGACAGTGACTGTATTAACAGCTTGCCATGTTCTTCCCGTACATTGAATTATTTTGGACACATTTTATATTACCTGAAAAAAATTAATGCACAGAAAGTTGAACTAATCTGATTTGAAGCTCTTTTTTCTGCAAGCCTTATAATGGTGTTGAGCTAATTAAAAATATGGAACATACCAAACAAATTTAATTATTTTTATTGTTCCTAATCTTACAAGGCAAGGAAGTGAATCCCTGCAGTTGTCCAAAGACCTATAGGAAATCACGAAGTCAGATTAGAAGAAAAGACCTCTTGAAATTTTTATTTTTTCTGAATTTATTGTTTTATCATGCAAGGAAGAATCAGAAGTATTATCACAGGAGATTGGTCACTTGATTAAGACAGGTGCCTAAAAACAAGGAATAATACCAGTATTTTAAAATTATTAATATTTATGATAATATTAATTATATTAATATAGTAATTTTGATATTTAAAAATAAAATAGAAGGTAACACAATGATAAGGAAACTCAGCTCTTCCAAGAAATAAAGTTGTATTTGTTTTCAATCATCAAAACCATAATAAAATAAACTTAATGTGTATAATATTATCCTGGAGAGATACCCAATCTTTCCTCAGATTAAACAGAAATTAGGAATAATTTTTGTAACCTCTTTTTAAGAGGAGACTGAAAATACTAAGATCAATTTGTTATTTTAACAGAGATAAAACCTAATTCCAGTCTGGCATTAATATAATATTTGACAGTGAAAGCTTTAAAAAAAAATAAAAATTTTTTCTGGTCACCAAATAATTTATTTCATGATTGCCTTGTATTCAATGCATTTCTTTAAATTCATTATGTTCTGCACCCATTCCATTTGTACTCACTCTAAACTTTTCAAAATATCTATACTATTCTGATGTTTTACCAACTGTTGTATTTGAATGTAACTCAAAACAAACTCTTTCCACTGGTAGTTTTATTTACATCAAGCTTGTCCAACCCATGGCCCACCAGCCACATGTGGCCCAGGATAGCTTTGAATGTGGCCTAACACCAGTGTGGCCTAGGGAAGCCAAAAGACTGGACACCCCTGATTTACATATTATATTGAGTTTTTGAGTCATAAGTAAAAATACTTTCTCAGGAAAAAAAAATAGAAATATTGTCCAAAATCTTTGTATTGCGAGATATCTCTATTAAGTTATATGTTGAGAAATATCTCCATTACATTTGGTTTTTAAACCAAGAAAAGGTTTCTATTGATAAAAATAATGGACAAGGCCAACATTTTGTGGACTATCGTGCGTGTGGAACATATCAACGAGAAGTCCACCTTCAACCAGTTGTCAAAGTGAGTCTTGAATGAGAAGGAATATTTATTAGGAAGGGAAAAGTTAATTTGAAATTGTATTTTTGATGGAATTGTTGGTAATGAGCAAGCCTAAAAGGGTAGGAATTTATTTCCTAAACTAGCAGCTAAAGCAACAAAAAAATTATCCTTCTCTGAAAAGTTTAAGAAATAAATTCAATAATAGCTGTATAAAGCATTTGGGTATTTAATTTTTCTCATGTTTCTAGTATATTGCTTTACTTTATATGGGACTAAGAAATAACAATGTTTTATAGAAAATAAAAATGGGTTTAAACTGTCAAAATATTTTTTTCTGAATGTAATCTACTAATGATTTTGACTTATTACTTTTGTGGCTACAATGATAATTAAAACAATGTTAAAGATATGCTATTGTTCATAAAACCACACTGTTCTTGACAATAGAATTAAGAAATTGATACTTAAAATTAAGAATAAGGTGAAACAATACTACCGTTCAGTGTTGTGCAGTTTAGCACTGTGTTTGGCACATAGACCTGTGATAAATAACTGTTTTATGAATAGCTCAAAAGCTTAAAAATATAAACATGCTTTTCTCATCTTTCTTCTGGAAAACGTAAGTATGTTGGAACTCAAATTATTTTTGAATGAATACATAAATGGAATGATAAATTTACACAAAGGAAAAAGGGGAATATTTTAGAAAATGATTTGAATTTCACTGTTGTTAATGCACTATACTATTGCAAAATGGCCTTTTGAAGCTTTTTAATGTAGATGAATGAATAGGATGGATCTGGTCAAGAGGATTGTCTGAGTGGGTTTAATTCCAGCCCCATATAACACTATAATAATATTCTACTGATGGTGTTTATGTTTTTTTTTTTCTGCATGTTACATGAAATCTTTGGAAGTTTAGATCTTTGCCTCAGTATTGGAAGATTATATTTTTCATGTTACGTCTTATAGTTAAACTTTGCTATTAAGGATGTTATTGTGACAAGAACATCTTGCTTTATGTAATAGGCACTGATTTTTATTTTTTAAACTGGATTATTGAGGTATATTCATTGCCATTGGAACCAAGAAACAGACTCTTCTTAGCTTAGTAGTGGTGACTATTTCTTCTGTTCTCTTTGACTCAAAATTGAAGTCAATGAAGAAAATCCAGTGGGAAGAGCTGATTGTTGCCATATGTCACATTCCTTATGATAAAGTCTAAGTTTCTCCCTAGTAATAAAATTTATATAAACCCTTTAAAAAATAGGATGACATTTATATTACTTTCTTATTTTCGCAGGCTGAGCAGTTCTTTTACTGAACCAGTAGCAGTGGTACAAAAGTTGTCTTGAAATTTTAAATGCTCTACATCTATGTTTAGGAAGTGGACACCTATAGGTCCCAAGAAATCATTAGAGTGGAAGAAATAAAGAGAAATGGATGGTCAATAAAAACAATTTATAATTTTTGGCTGGGTGTGGTGGCTAACACCTGTAATTCCAGCACTTTGGGAGGCTGAGGCGGGAGGATCACTTGAGGCTAGGAGTTCGAGACCAGCCTGGCCAACATAGTAAAACCCCGTCTCTACTAAAAATACAAACAAAAACAAAAACAACAAACAAACAAACAAACAAAAAATTAGCCAGACATGGTGGTGCGTGCCTGTAATCCCAGCTACTTGGGAGGCTGAGGCAGGAGAATCTCTTGAACCCAGGAGGCAGAGGTTGCAGTTAGCTGAGATCACGCCACTGCACTCCAGCCTGGGTGACAGAGTGAGACTCTATTAAAAAAAGAAAATTTTCATATAGGTTTTCTTTATGCTGCTTTTAAATATTTATTGTCCATTTTTAAATGGACACATGATTACATATAGTTGAAAAGATAGTATTCTATAATAGAAGTCATAGTTATTTGTGCTTAATTTTCCTAGTATTTTTACACACAAAATCTCCAAACTCAGCAATCATATAAACCATTTTGGTACTAGCACCATTATAATACTTTCAACATTATTGAAATTGATTGATGTTTTTCTTTTCTTTTTTTTTTTTTTTTTTGAGATAGGGTATTGCTCTGTTGCCCAGGCTTGAGTGCAGTGTCACAGTCATGGCAGTCCTCCCACCTCAGCCTTCCTAGCAGGTGGGACTACAGGTGTGTGCCACCACACCTGGCTAATTCTTGTATTTTTTTGTAGAGATGGGGTTTTGCCATGTTGCCCAAGCTGGTCTCAAACTCCTGGGCTCAAGTGATCCACCTCAGCCTCCCAAGGTTCTGGGATTACAGGCATGAGCCACCATGTCTGGCCTGAAATTAATTTCTGTTAAATCTGAAGGAGACCCTAGAGATTATCTCTAGTCTAAACTTTCGTTTTACAGATAAAGAATAGTGTAGAAATAGGCAAACTGACACAGGAACCTGAGTAACCTGAATTTAAATCTAGGTTTTATTGCTTGAGATTTAGTCATGACATACAACCTTTCTGAGCTTCCATTTTCCCATCAGTAAATTAGGAATAATAACATTTCTCTCTCTCTGTCTCTGTAAATGTTGTTGTACCAGTGAAATGAAATACAGAGTGCAGCGTCTGGTAGTATCTGGGATGTAGCTGATGGTGAATGAATACTATTTGCCTCCTTCCTGGCCCAAGGTGACATGGCCGGTTAGTAATCTCATTAATCTATAAGAAATTGGTTTGAATTTCTTTCACTTATTTTTTTTTTTAAAGCAAGGAATAAATTGCATTTTCTCATCACAATTTTTCAGTAGCTCATTAGGAATTATTTTATATCCAATTCTGAAAATTACCTTTGTTATATAATTGCTCACTGAGTACAGTTGCTTTGCATTCTGACACATAATGATATCTAGAAATGATTTTTATAACAAAGATTGAATAATGAGGTATGGAAATAGTTTGGGAAAAGGTTTATTATTTCTCAAGTCTTAAGACTGTTTTTATGTAGTTATTCCATGTGGGTTATTGAATTGCTTTGTGATCATTCTAATTAAAAAATTTTCTAATGAAATACACCCTTTTACTTTGAATTTTACTTAATGTTGACAGCAGCTGCAGTCTATAACGTCATAAAGCCGAGGAAGAAGTCATGCAACAACATTTAAAGCTGAGACACTGGAAAAATTGTTAAAAGTATCTCACACTGCAAAAACACAAGCAAGCACCAGCAAATATCTAGATTTGAAAAAAAAATGGGTTTAAAACTGTCTGATAGAGTTTATTGTCATATGTTTAAAAATCTGGATATTCTGTTGCACAAACAGATTTTGGTTTTATGGCTTACAGTAAAACTTGTAAGATACTTACTTGGATTCTACATATTTGAGTAATTTTTTAACCTGTTTTCAGATGTTTGGGCTGTGCCCAGATTGTTAGCTACAAATTCTTGTTCTAAAATGAGAAATCTGATAGGTTGGCTTTCTTACCTGTGCCTTGGTTACGTCTTTTGAAGAATGAGAGGAGGATAAATTCTCTCTGCTCTTTGTAGGTCTCTTTTACATACTATGATAATTAATGTATTTTCAGTTACTTTGTATGTAAAATGCAGATTCCTTTAAACCTGCAGCTCCATGGATGTGTTTAGGGGGTTTATAAACCCTTTAAAATTGTAATATTGCGTATATATATATATATATATACACACACGCACACATACACACACATATATATATATACACACACACGTATATGTGTGTGTAGGAAGGTATGTGATTTTCCAAGAATATATTAGACACAGAATATCAGAATAATCACACAGAATAGTAGCAGAATTCTATAGAGTACAACATTGAACAGGCCTCTAAGGCACAGCCCTTGGGGAAGGTTGCGTTTATAAGGGGAAACAAAACTCCCACTTTGCTCATCTCCAAGTCTGGTATCTTGTGCTGATGCAATCAAAGTTGATACTTTTTTCTACAGAGTCTCCTTTGCACCCTTTTAATTTTATTTTCATCCTTTCAAGGAGAGTTAGCTATATCCAGAATTTAAAGGATGTAAAATTCTTTATTCTCAAAGAATTATTGTGTGAATTTTTTTCTCTCCTAAGACTAATATCTGTAGGTTTTTTCTGTTATTCATGAACACATCTTTTTTATGTCCCTTTTGCTATACTATTGGGATGAAAGCCCGTTTGCTAGGGTTTACATCCAGGCTGAACAGGGTTTAGAAAATCCCCTTCATCCTTTTTCTTCCATATACTTAACCTATTGTCCATGGGAATGCTTAGATAAATTACTTTGAGCATTGTGTTTTTCATTTCCTGCAACTTAATGTTGATTATTACATTTACAGCCATAAGTAAAAACAAACCAACGAGCACACAAATATTATTAAACAACAAAATATTAGATGGCAAATATTATGAAATAACAAAATAAACAGAGAGTTTGCCATCCATTCCTAAAGTGAATGCCCTGGAAGGTCAAGGCTTTTTCCCTCTGTCTAGCCAACTGGTGTTAGAAAGGAACATGTGACTTACCAAATGTTTCGTAAGAGTCTGAGAGTATCTACAGCGTAAAGGATTTGATATTTTCGGGAATATAAAAAATTGTTCCTTTTCTTCAATACCTTATGAAGTAAAAGAAAGCAACTGAGGCATTTCTGCCAAAGAACTTCTTATCTTGGAAGACTGAGGCTCTAGACTCTAGCACTTACACCACATGACATGGACAGATTGTCCTCTCTTTCTTAAAGGTAAAATCAAGACTTTCCTATTTGTCCTTCTTTTCCCCTGAAGTAGTTGTAAGAACCAAAATAATACATGATTGTGAACATACTTTGAAAACAGTTAAAGTATGTTTTTATAATCTCACGAAGTAACAAATGTATTGTGTTGGTAATGTAAATGGATTGATACTTGGATCTTTAATTGTTCCATGTCATTTTACTAGTCAGTACCTCAAAGAATGAGACTCAATCACATGGTTCATGGCAGTGCATCATATAGCATTTATTCGATTCATGGTATTTTATCCCATGACTATAGGTAGTAATGGCAGAGTATAGAGATAGAGAGAGTAGAAAGGAAGAACCGGTAAACTGGAGTATATTCAAATAAAGTAGCTGAAATTGGAGTCACCAGTTTCCAAAAAGAACAGGGAGTAGAACATTTATTCAGAAACTAGACAGACTAGTAGAAAGATATCAGGAAGATGAGGCAAGTGGCAAATAATCAGGTACTATATTATATTCTTTCTTTCTTAATAGTGCCTTGAATAGTACTTTACTGTGATAGACATTCAATAATTAAAATAGCTTCTTAAAGTTTAATCTCTAAGGTCATTTTAACTATAGCAAGTAACTCATTACTTTACTCTGTTATTTTCAATCTTACTTGAACTTTGCATAGGGTAACAATTATATTGGAGTGGAGATAAAACTAGAAGATATTTATGCATAGGTGAAAAGAGCATTTATAAAAAGAAAACAGATGAAAGCAGGAAGTGACAAAATTCTGCTCTGTAAAATTTCTCCAAAAGTGAGATATGTATATATTTTCAGTTATATGGCATATTTCACATGGTATTCTTTGGACTTCTTTGAACGATTATACATATACATTAGCAGTAATTACTTTAGAATCTAATTTTTGTAGTCAGATTCCTGAAAGGTATTTTTCTCAAGACTTTTCTTTATTTGTATTTTCAGTGGAAATTTTTTTCATGCTTATTTTCTTATTTTAACATTTGTACGTGTATATGAATGAAATGAAAATGATTAGAAAACATAGAAATTATACTTAAGTCTCATAACCAAGAGAAAATCACCATCAATCTTTTGATGTCATTTTTTGTTACCTCTAAGTCTATGTTTGTGTGCGTTGTTGTTTGTACGTGCATCTCTGTGTGTGTCTGTGTATATTTACATAAGAAATCATGACCAGATAGCATGTACATTTTTTGTTTTGCTTTCAAAATTAATGCTGCATCAAATGTCCAAAAATTCTGTTATTTATAATTGTTATCTTTGGGAAGATTGGTTCAATAAGAAGTACTCAGTTTTGTCCAGAAGCAAGGTGTAACTTATGTTTTACTTAATTTGTTTTCTAGTTCATAAATGTAATAATTTCTTAATTACATACAGAGATGAAAGTAACTTATGGTTTATATTTCTTGAAATATAACTTTCACCTTAATATTTGTGGTTAGATTCATTTTATTTTTGTGAAGATTTGTGAAACACTGACTAAAAAGCAAACCATGATCACAGATTACTTCTGAAATATAATTCTTGACTATATTGGAGTTAAGCAGAGCAAAGAAACATGTGCTCTTTTTCAACATTAAGAAAGAAAGAATTTTAATGTGTTTAAAATTCAACCTAATTTATATGCTTGTAACAGTTTGGAAGTTGATTAAAGTCTGTAGAGTAAGAGAAAATTACATGTAGTTCTCATTTTAGTCGACCTTCCATGTTAATTAGGACATTTTTTTTCATTTATTTTGTAGTTAAGAACATTTTCTTTATCTAGTAAACTTTGATTCTGGGTTTTTTTTTTTCTTTTTTTTTTTGGTTGCTGCTTGCTTTAATGAAGTTGATCACTTTCATATCCCTTTTAACTTTTCTCAAGATGCTGAATATTAATTTGGAATACAAATCAAAGTACTATGATGAAGAAAATTTAGGCAGTTCCAGTTGTCTATTACTTACAAGTCACTCATATATTCATTTAACAAATATATATTTAATGGTACATGATATAGTTTGGCTCTGTGTCCCCACCCAAATCTCATCTTGTAGTTCCCATAATTTTCATGTGTTGTGGGAGGGACCTGGTGGGAGATGATTGAATCAAGGGAGTAGGTCTTTCCCATGCTATTCTCGTGATAGTGAATGGGTCTTACGAGATCTGATGGTTTTAAAAAAGAGAGTTTCTCCGCATAAGTGCTCTTTGCCTGCTGCCATCCATGTAAGATGTGACTTGCTCCTCCTTGCCTTCCACCATGATTGTGAGGCCTCCCCAGCTACATGGAACTGTAAGTGCATTAAACCCTTTTTCCTGCATAAATTACCCAACGTCGGGTATGTTACGTCTTTATCAGCAGTGTGAAAATGGACTAATACAGTAAATTGGTACCAGGAGTGAGGTGCTGTGAAAAGATACCCAAAAATGTGGAAATGATTTGGAACTGGGTAACAGGCAGAGGTTGGAACAGTTTAGAGGGATCAGAAGAAGACAGGAAAATGTGGAAAAGTGTGGAACTCCCTAGAGACATGTTGACTTTGGCTTTGACCAAAATGCTGATAATTATATTGACAATGAAATCCAGACTGAAGTGGTCTCGGGTGGAGATGAGGAACTTGTTGGGAACTGGAGCAAAGGTGACTCTTGTTATGTATTAGCAAAAGATTGGTGGCATTATGCCTCTGCCCTAGACATTTGTGGAAGTTTGAACTTGAGAGAGATGATTTAGGTTATCTGGTGAAAGAAATTTCTGAGCAGCAAAGCATTCAGGAGTGACTTGGGTGCTATTAAAGGTGTTCAGTTTTAAAAGGGAAACAGAGCATAAAAGTTTGGAAAATTTGCAGCCTGACAATGTGATAGAAAAGAAAATCTCATTTTCTGAGTAGAAATTCAATCCTGCTGTAGAAGTTTGAATTAGTAATGAGGAGCTGAATGTTAATCACCAAGACAATGGGGAAAATGTCTCAGGATATGTTAGATGTCTTCACGACAGCCCCTCCCATCACAGGCTCAGAAGGCTAGGAGAAAAACATGGTTTTGTGAGTCGGACCCAAGGCTTCCGTGCTCTGTGCAGCCTAGGGACCTGGTACCCTGTGTTTCAGTTATGCCAGCCATAGCTGAAAGGTAGCTCTGGCTTTTGCCTTAGAGGGTGGAAACCCCAAACCTTGGCATCTTCCACATGGTGTTGAGCCTGCAGGTACATGAAAGTCAAGAGTTAAAGTTTGGGAACCTCCGGTTAGATTTCAGAGGCTGTATGGAAATGCCTGGATACCCAGGAAGAAGTTTGCTGCAGGGGTGGGGCCCTTATGGAGAACTTCTGTTAGGGAAGTGTGGAAGGGAAATGTGGGATCAGTGCCACCACAATGAGTACCTTACTGGGGCACCACCTAGTGGAGCAGTGAGAAGAGGGCCACTGTCCTTCAGACACCAGAATGGTAGATCCACTGACAGCTTGCATTGTGTGCCTGGAAAAGCCACAGACACTCAATGCCAACCCATGAAAGCAGACGGGAGAGGGGCTATAGCATGTAAAGCCACAGAGGTGGAACTGCCCAAGACCATGGGAACCCATCTCTTGCATCAACATGACCTGGATGTGAGACATGGAGTCAAAGGAGCTCATTTTGGAATTTTAAGATTTGACTGCCCTGCTGGATTTTGGACTTTCATGGGTCCTGTAGTCCCTTTGTTTTGGCCAATTTCTCCTATTTGGAAGGGCTGTATTTACCTAATGCCTGTACTCCCATTGTATCTAGGAAGTAACTAACTTGCTTTTGATTTTACAGGCTCATAGGTGGAAGGAACTTTCCTTTTCTCAGATGAGACTTTGGACTGTGGACTTTTGAGTTAATGCTGAAATGAGCTGAGACTTTGGGGGACTATTTGGGAGGCATGATTGGCTTGGAATGTGAAGTTATGAGATTTGGGAGGGGCCGGGGATGGAATGTTATGATCTGGCTATGTCCCCACCAAAATCTCATCTTGTAGCTCCCATAATTCCCATGTATTGTGGGAGGGACCCAGTGGGAGATGATTGAATCATGGGGCAGGTCTTTCCCATGCTATTCTTGTGGTAGTGAATGGGTCTCATGAGATCTGATGGTTTTTTTTAAAAAGGTTGTTTCCCTGGACAAGCTCTCTTTGCCTGCTGCCATCCATGTAAGACATAACTTGCTCCTCCTTGCCTTCTGCCATTATTATGAGGCCTCCCTAGCCATGTGGAACTGTATGTCCATTGAACCCCTTTTCCTGCATAATTTACCCAGCCTCAGGTATGTCTTTATCAGCAGCATGAAAACAAACTAATACAGTATGTGTGCCAGGTACTCTTCCAGGCACTTGGGCTAAATCCGTGAACAAAATAGACAAAATTCTTTGCCCTGAAGAAGCTTATACCTTGATGGGGAAGAAGATAATAATAATAATAATAATAATAGTAATAATAATAATAATAATAATAATAATAATAATAATGCAGTGTTTCTAAGTACCATGGAGAAAATTAAAGACCTAAAAGATGTGGAGGAGTATCCATGCAGTTATCTAGGGGAAAAGCATTCCAGGCATAGGGATCAGCAAGTGGAAAGTCCTTGAACTAGGAGCGTGCCTGGCATTTGAGGAAGAATAAGATGACCAATTTGGTTTAAAGAAAGAGTAGAAGTCATTGTTGTAGGAGATAAAGTCAGAGTAGTAATAGGGGACTGAATGTATATGGCTATTATCAGTACTTCACCAAGTTCTAAATGGAGTGACATGATTTTATCTTGACAGGGTCATACTGAGTGTGGGATGTGGAGAGTAGACATTGGGATGGGGCAAGGGTGGAATCAGGGAAACTAGCTATTAGGCAGTTGAGATAATCCAAGTCAGAGAAGATTATAACTTGGGGCCAGGATATAATCAGAGATGGTTATTAAATATTAGGGTAAATTGAATTTGCTGACGGATTGGATTTCTGGTGTGAGAGAAAGATAGGAGTCAAGGATGAGTAAATATTGTTTTAGCCTGAGCACTTGGAAGGACACAATAGTCATGAACTGAGATGGGGATGAATGTGAGAGGGGCAGATGTTTGGGAAGAACAGGAGTTAGGTTTTAGAGATGTTAAGTTTGAAATACTTAATTGATATGCATGTCTGATTATCAGGGGAGAGGACTATGCTGGGGATACACACTTGGGAGTCTTTATTGTATAGATGGTCTTTGAAACCATGAGACTGGATGAAATCACAATGGTATAGGTACAAATAGAGAGCAGAAGAGTTGCAAGGACTGACACATGCATTACTCCAGTGTTTAGAGTTCAAAGATTTAGAGAAATATACAAAGGAAACTAAGCAGTAGTGGACTGTGCCATCAGAGGAATATGCACTATATTGACAAATATATCAATAAATTCTGAGAATGATTCGGGTGAACTTAGAGTAGAATGATTAAACATCTGTTTACCTTTCTGTCTTTATCCATGAAAGAAGGAAAATAAATAACAAACAAGGTGTGAGATTAATACTAAAATGTATACTGGAAAGGTACTGGAAAATCAGAGGATGGGGGCTACATCTGTATTTCTGAAGCCTTTTTACCCTTTCTTGTTTTATGTAGTAAGAAACGGAATACAATTAATTGCAATGTAAGATAAAATATAATCAAATATTAATAGAAACAATTTTTTTGCTCAAGAGAATGATAACTACTGCAGTACTGAGACTAAAGTGTATTCATGGGCAGGCAAAGATTTGTGTCATAAACAGAAATGTGGAGTGATCACTACCACAAGGGTGAATGAATGATGGAGAAGCCAGCATTCTAGACCACTGTGCATAGGTGCATATTGATCATATAGTTACCTTTAGCACTTTGTAATGTTATCTGTTAGCATTAGCATAATGAAAAATCGGAACACTAGGCCTAGAAGAAAAGATAATTTCAAGCAACATCGAGGTAATGTTGTAAGACTGTTAGGAAACACTGGTTCTCGAAGCTGGCTGCATTTTAGAAAAACCAGACATTTTTTATAAAGGATTAATGCCACACCCCCAGAAACTTCTGTGTATTTGGTTTGAGTTAGGACTAGTATTTAAAGTCCCCTAGGTGATATTAATGTACAACTAATGATAAACATCAATGTAATGGAAGCCAAGGAATTGTGTGTGAGGATGTGTGTGTTTTGTGTCTACCATTTGTAGCACTTTGTGTTGCAATAGGTTATCCTGATTTTGTTTGTAGATTATTGCATATGCATCTGTGCCTAATTGATATCTGTGTGCTGCACATCAAAATGTGAACTAACACAGCTTTGCAGAGAATCAAGTCCAAGGACTAAGCCTTGCAATTGTATTTAAATAGTATATAGAAAAATTCTAAAAAGAATATGTGACCACTAGGAATAATTCTAATTGGTTAGCGGTTTTAGCACAATATCTTTGATAGGCCCTTACATTTGCCACATAGACTTTGTGCTTTTACTGGGAAATGCTAACTAAAAAAATATATTGGAATGTTTCCAGTCTTAGGTCACCATTTTTTTTTTTTTTTTAATTACCTCCCTCATTAGTTCCCAACATCACAGTGTATGGTACATTCACATATACACACACATACTCATGTATGCCAGAGTACTCTGTTCTGTTCATTTCCTCATTCCATTTTCTCTTCAAAATTTGGCAGGCTATAGTGAAAAAACTCAGGACACTGACTTACCAGAAATGTGTTTGTGATGTGCCGAAAAGTTAGACACTTTTCTGAGAGCTAGGTAGGGGTCTTCTCCATGTACTATGGAGTAGCCATTTATACCAGTCACTCATGCCTATCAGAGTATCATGTGTGGGCACTTAAAATACAACATAATGAAAATCAACTCTCCTTATTATCATTATCTGTCCTCAGTAACCTAAAATCAAGTATTAATAGTAAAGACCAAGTACAGGTATAGACCTTATTTACCCTTAGGTTTCTGGCCTGCTTTTCAACTCTTTGGAAATTCTCTTTGAGGATTAAATGAGCAATGTATACAATGTGCCTAATGTACCTCTGTCACTTTATCTTTGGTTTTCCTGATACATTGAGTGTTGGAATAAACTGAATCCTAATTTTTGACTTGATTCTTTTGTTCCTGAGTGTTCTTGTGGATGAACATGATTTTAATTACCACACCCAAAGCGTTAAAAAAATCATTTCCTTTCTACAGATTCTCCCTGAATTCTACTTCTTTACTTCTAATTTATTTTTATCACCATTTCCTGGTATTCTGTTGCCATGCTTTTGAAATCCATTCCTTTGTTACGCTATAGGCAACTGCTAGCAGACCTATTTCTGAAAAACTCTATTTGACAATTTAAAATAAAAGTCTTATAGTCAGAACTTGGAAACAGAACGAGAATTTGGGGCTACAGCTAGGGGAATCACTAAGTTGATGTGAGAGAAAAAGCACTAACTGGAAAGGACCAAAATAATGGACAAATATAGGTCAACTAGGCAAATGTCATTTCATGCAGTTGTGTGCCTCAGGGGTCCTAATCTCTAAGCAGCTTTTCTTATAGTAAAATGCCATTTAATTTATAGCTTAAGCAGAGTAATTAAAAAGCTGAAAAATTGGTGATGAAGAATGAAATCTGGAATGGCTTCTCTCTCTCTTTTTTTTTTTTTTGAGACAGGGTCTTACTCTGTCACCAGGGCTGGAGTGCAGTGGCACGATCTTGGATCACTGCAGCCTCAACCTCCCAGGTTTAAGCAATCCTCCTGCCTCCCCTTCCCCCAGTAGCTGGAACTACAGGTGTGCATCATGGTGCCTGGCTGCATTTGGCCTTGCTTTCTTGAGATTATTGCATTTATTTGTTTTTCAGGAAAGGTAAAGATGGTGATTGGTTGGGTGAGTTAGTAGTCAGGGTTTTTTCAGTATCTTAGAGTTGACTCCACAACCACAGTTGGAAGGAAGGAGGCTCTTTAACCAAGGTATGAACTACAGTTGAAATATGCTGATGAAGTGTGAGAATGACAGCAGCAGATTTAATGGATTTTGAAGTGTTCCAGGTTTTAATAGTAACTAATAGTAGAAGTATAGTTCAAATCTGTAATGACAACATTGGAACTGTAGTCAAAATACTAAATCTAGATTGCACTAAACCTTTTTATGAGAATACGTAAAATTAACATATGCTAACAAGCTATCAATTTGAGTTAGAAATGCTTGGCAATAAAAGTGTTTTTCCATTTGATTGATATTGAAGTAGCCGTTTGTTTTATACTAACTTCACATTATGGTACAGATAGAGTCCAAACTGATGAAACAGATGTAACTAATAAAATGAATCGACGGTATAATAATTGTAAAGGGAAAGAATCGAAGACAAAGAAAGTGTTTTTTGAGTTTTTTTGCTGATTGGGTGGTGAGAGTGGAAGAGCGTGGGAAAGCATGGTATAATTCATAGACAAATCCTAGTATTTCTGTGTATTCAGTTTCATTTCACTGAGTTGTCTGACTGTAATTGAGTTGTTCATATTGTTCTCTTGAAATGTTTTGGGGCAAATGAAATCTTCTAAGAATTCAATTATAGTGAAACAATAGCCACAAGACATGGTAAACTTATTGCTGGTGTTAACAAAGGACAAAAAGGGAAAACATGATTTGTATTTAGTAGTGTTGGTGCTATTGCTTGGAACCAAATATTTAAAATTATTTGCAAGGCAAACAGATTTGACTTTAATGATGAATTTTGGTAATGAATCATGAAGGGAATCTTTTAATCTTTGAAGTAATAAGCTAAGCGTGCTTTTTTGTGAGGTGAATTGACTTTAAAAAATGGTAATAACAAAAGTCTAAAAGATATTTACAAATGATGATTTTTGATAGGACTTTTATATAAAAATTTGAATTATTGAGTGATAATCCTGAATTTGAAACCTAACAGTTTTACTGGTAGAAATTTTTTATGAGAAAAGTAATGCCCATTTAAGTAGATTTTAAAATAAAAAAATGCTAAGATGATATGATGAATTATCTTGATGTTAAAAAGGCACTGCTTCATGAATAATATTACTATGAAAAAATATTTGAGACCCTAAAGACCTATAAAGGAAAAATATTTTATTTAGGAAATGAAAAAATATATATCAGGGGCAATAGCTTAGGGAACCCTGAGTTCTATTCCCTATTTTACTGTTTAGTCTGTAGCTGTGAGCAACTAATTTAACCTTCCAAAATCTTTTCCTCATTTGAGTAAGGAATGACTAATACTTTCCAGCTACATCAATAACAGGGATGCCCTGGTGGATGATGATGTTTGTAATTTAGTACATTAAGCTCTGTGGGTGGAAGGCAAGTACTACAATATAAGCACAAGCTGTTATCATCGAACCACTTTTTGTTTTAATACTTATTTTAAAAATATTTGTTTTGATTCTGTTATGTGCAAGGGAACAAATGATATGTCCTTTCTGTAAACTCTAAGCCTCTGAAATGCAACTTTCATTTCTTGGTCATTATTTTATCCTGTCCATTCAAGCTTTGCTTTTAATCTTCTACATGGTAAAAAATTAACAAATGTTTATTTAGACCATAAATATTTTGAATGGTTTCAAGTTTTGAATGGTTTCAAAGTTTGAATGGTTTTTTTGTCTTACAAGACTGTCTGCTTTAGAAGAAAGGAACTTCTGTTTGCTACTATCCTCTTACCTCCCATCTTTGGAACAAAGTGCTCAGTTCTGGAATAGATTTCCTCACTAGCATAGCTATAAAATATTCTTCAGAAACATGGCATCCACGTCTTTGTGGCATATGCCATAAGAGCATTTACTAAAATATGAGAGAAAGGTTACAAATTAAATGAATTTCTAAAGCTTTTTAAAAAATTGCTAAACTTTCATAAGCTATTCAGCTTCTCAATACATGTGTTTGGAAGACAGTAATTTCTATAAATTTATTAACATTTAACCTACTAAATATAATTCTTTGAACATGGAATACAGCTAAATTTCTTTAAATATTCTTTTGTATGTCAAGAATTTAAGAATAAAGAATAGTCAGTTTTCACATGCAGTATTTTGTTTTACCAGGTAAAAGCCTAACTTAAACTCCTATTTATCAGACCAGGATCTGATATGTTTTGAATGTCTTAGAAAATATCTATATTGTTCTTGTAAAATGTCTATCTATATTGTTCTTATATCTGAGGTTTTACCTAGGGTTCCCTGCCTTTAAACGTTATTTACATATGGAATATTTTCATTTTTCTCTTCAAAGTTAAACTGTACTTTGGAAAAGAGCTCACTGTCTGTAATCATTACTGCACTTCTCAAAACTGCCACCTTTTCTTCAGGAATATAGAAGTAGGAAATGATTCAGTAAAACTTCAAGGAAAGAGTGGTGGGACAGTAATGGGGAAATATCAGTATATAAATGTACTTTCAGGATAACTCTTCTTTCCGTTGGTAAAATGTGTAGTATATCTTTTAAAGGCAGGAAACTTGACTTGTGAAGTGATGGTAGAATTTAAATTGCATGCAAAGCCAAGGCTCTTTAAAAGAACGTGAATTAAGTCAACTATGTAGTTTAGCTCTTGGGTGATTTTTTTTGTTGTTATTGCTCTGTGTGTGTGTGTGTGTGTGTGTGTGTGTGTGTTTTGTTTTGTTTTTGTTTTTGTTTTTAAATAGAGTGAAGAGTTTTATTCTTCTATAGCCTCTGAATAATGGAAAGACTTCCTGGTGCCTGAATTTTAAAGACCATTATTGTAGTCTATAATTGTATCGTACTTTGGAACTAGAGAGTACTGTAGAAACCTAGTCCAAATGCCTTACTTTACAGACATGGAAACTTAGTTGCCGAGAAGTAGCAGTACTTGCTTGGTGAAGAGCACATAGCTACTTGGAGTTAAGGTGACAATTGTCATGGCTCACCCTTCACTCTAGGTTTTGTGGTCCTAAAGAGTTAAAGGAAAATAATTTCTGACTCAGATACTCCTCATTCCAGTTAGTAGCAATCTTGAGTTAGTAGCATTTATTTTGTGTTAAAAATAAATTGGAAGTGAGTTGACAGGAATGAAAAAGCTTCATTGGGGGAAAATTAGGATTATTCAAAGGAAGCTCCAACTAGTCAGAGGAAGCAACCGGTAAAAGCAGGATCTTGGTCATTGGCCTTGTCACAGATTTGTCTGCACTTTGACATTTTTTTCTTTTTTAACAGAATAGTTTATTGTTAATACATCTCTCCTTTTATTAGAATTCATCTTACATGAATTGATTTTGTTTTGTTTGTTAAAATAGAGTGAGTTCTGATCATGGCTCTATCCCTTTCTTTTCATCTTAGTTCCTCCTTCAGTTTATATTCTCTGCTCTCTGTCACCCTAAATTTATTCATTAAATTTAGTCTCTGCTTTCTGTTGTCCCTGTGTGTGAGCCTTTGCTTTTCATGTCTATATTTCAGTGAAATTGGGACCTGTTAATTTTCTGACACCTGTAGATTTAAATCCAGTGACTTACAAAATAAACTCAGCAATTTTGGAATGAGAGGACATCTGTGCATTTTGCATTATTTTTTATTGTGAACATGGGAAGGTTATGTATGCACATTAGAGACTCAAGTTTCAAAAATTAAGTACTGGATTTGCTTCATTTAATTGCTTTATAAAATTGAACTAACATTGTAAATCATTAAAGTGAGAATATTTTTTCCCGAAGGCTCTCTCAAACTCTCAAGTAGGACATTACTTTGTAATTTTTATAGTAGTTAATGGTTTCCATTTCAGTACTGCTATTATGTGCTAAGAAACCTGTGTTTGATGTAGGGACCTAGTATTAATGAGGCCCAAGTTAGTGGTTTGATTTATATATGAAACAATTTAGAAAGAGAAATGCTCTCTATCACCATACTTAATATTATCTTTTATTGTAGTGTTGGTCTTGTGCCAACACTTGACTCGGAGATTAGTCAAAGGTCAGAGGTGATCATACTTGATGATTTAGATTCTTTTGGAAGCTAAGAAAGCAAACTGTGCCAGGCCCGCCCTGAGACCACTTAAATTTAAATGAGGGCCAGGGTATTGGTGTTTTTAAAAGTGCTGCAAGTTATGTCAGGTTGGATAATATTGGATACATTAGGTTAAGTCACTGAATTTGTCGATAGTTGGTTTTGAGGCTTCTACTACTTTGGGCCCAAGTGGGTATCCTAATGGCTGGTTTTACGTATTCCTTGGATTCTAGAATCCTGTGATATTGGAAATCTCTCTTTAAGTAAATGCTGACAAACTGGTTAGAATTAAATGGGGAGGGTTTGGGATGGAGTCCTGGATAATTCAGGACCACCAATTGTCAGTGTTGGAAAACCAGCATGCAGAATATAGTAGAACTGCATTTAAATTAACCATACATCAACAGATATTTATTAAGGGCCTACCATATACCAGGCATGGGGTTAGAAAAGTCAACAGAGTAGTAGAATATTCTTCCCTTATGGAGTTTACATCCTTAAAGAAGGTGGCACATAGAGACCAAGGTACTATAATATAGTAGGTCCAACCCAGCTAGCTTCCCCGCAGCGCTGGGTCTACTGAGCATCAAATGAGAAGTTTGCTTGGTGTTGGAAGCCTATTTCTATGAAGACATCTATCTTCTAACGCTGGAGTCATCCTCTGAATCCAAAGAAGCTAATACTGTGAGAGGTAGGAGGGAAGTAACATGATGAAGGGAATAGCAGATATGTGTTTGCAATCTGACTTGCATGTTCATTAAGTCTGAAAGCAGGCAAACTGTCACCGTGATTTTAATTCACTCTCTTTTCTGTTTCATGAACCCACACAGTTGCTTTTATATATGTTCAATGCACACTTGACATGCCTCCACATCCTCATTGTGTGTTATTAATACTGTAAATATGTAAGGCATTGTTGTCACAGTCTCTGGGATCATAGACTTGATTCATTTCTCAACTCTGTATCCCGAGGTGGATAAATTACATTAAACTTAAGCGTTTATTTACTCAGCCATAAAATGGATACTGTGATATCCACTTTGTAGTAGTCTTTTGCATGTTTGAGATGTGTAACCCCTTTAGTACAGTGCTTGGTACAAATAGATGCTTAGTAAATGGAGATGTTTTTGTTAGTATAGGAAGAGCCACAATTTTTATTTAATACTTAAAATTGAGAAATAGGGAAATTATTAAAACTTTAACATGCTACAACAGAAGAGATGTGAAACATATTTATGTACATTCTTTCATTTAGAGTTTAAAGGTTTTAATTACATCTGTTGTATTAGTTGAAACTTTCTTGGATAACTACAGTGTTTTTCCGTAAGTGATCCAAGTTTTCTATTTTGCTCTTTTCCAAAAGTATCATCTAACACCTACAGTTTAGTACCTAAGGAGCTAGTTAGAGTGGCATAGTACTCCCAAAAGTGTCTAAGGCTTGCTTCATTTTTGTGTTTACCTTGAGCTTCTTTGTGTGACCCTTTACTGACAAGTTTTCCTAATGGTAAGGGCTAGTTCATCAGGAATATTCTATGGAAAGGCTTATCTGTCTTCTACTAAAATGGTTCATTCCCTGTGACTGATCTGAACTTAGAGGAAATCTGGCTCAGTTGTCACCTAATGTTTGCAGAAAGATTCAGAGATTAGTAAAACATGAGTCTGTGTTGCTTGAGACTGTGTCACAAGTATTACATCCATAGCACTTCTGGGAGCATTTAATAAAAATAGTCAAGAATACCTTAGCATTTGGCTATCAAACCTGATTAGGTTTTAAACCAATCTTATCAGGTTTTCCTTGTTACTGATTTAACTTAAACATTGCATAAGATCATTGGCTTGGAAACCATTCAGCTCTCCAGCCAGGAGAGGTACCTGTTCTCTGTGTTCTAAAAGTACAAAGACAAGGCTGATATTGATAACAAACTACATAACAAACTCATAAATACAGCTCAAAATGCTATCATTAGCTGAAGCTATGCACACCATGGCTGGTGGGCATTTAAGACTGAGGAACTTATGGCATGTTAGTATGAATGGTCATTTGACTAGAAAAAAATAATCCCACCTCCACTTCATATCAATTATAAAAGACTTTGGAAGGCTTTTTATAATCTAAGTTTTTATTCTCTGGAAGTATTTTTATTTTACCACTTCATTTCTTTTCAGTTAAATATTACCTCAGCCTTTCTTTCTCCTATCTCTATTCAAATGATATCAAATCTCAGATGACATTTCAGGCACTTAAACTTTAAACTCAGAAATGACTTTTGAACTGACCAAATGACTTTGATTGTTTGTGTCTATAAAGATATGCATAAGATTGCTAGGAAAATTGAATATACAGACAGTACCCCTAACAAGAGCCTGAATTTGGCCTACGATGTTTACAAGTTTACAAGTGTTTATTCACATCTACTTTGTGTTGTATGTTGTGCTAGATTCTGTAGGACACTTCCAGGAAATCAGAAGAGGTTGAACCACAGTGCTCATTAGACATTCTTTGCCATTTTCAAAATATATCTATGCAGATATATGCAGATACAGTCTACTTTACGAACCTATTCTTACATTTACCATGAATAATACAGAAATATAACTTATCAAACTCATACCATAACTGGGAAAAGATGAAGTCATTGATTCTATTACAGCACTGTTTATAGCAGCACTGTTTAATAAGCTCAGATTTAGATAGACAAGATGACAGGAAAAGGAAAGTTTTAAAAACTTGATTCACAATATTAAAGACTTCATGGGCCTTTGGTTTACCCTAATAGGAAAACCAGTGTGAGGAGAAAGGTTGTGACTATTCATTACTATATTTTTCTTAAAATATAGTAATTTTTCTTACTATATAGTAGGAAAAATATACTATATTTTCTTAAAATATAGTAATTTTTCTTAAAATAAAGTTTAGGCTGTGTTTATATATGTGAAATCATAGGTGAGATTAATAAGTATCCATATACTTTAAAATACCCAATCATTGCTGCTTAGGAGGAGGTTATTTATTTATTTATTTGTTTGTCTTTTTAATTTGTTTGGAAGAAGTCAGTCATCATTACTGTTAATGAAGCTTACTTAACAATGCCTTATTAAGGCCTCTGCTTTCCTTTGTGAATGTTATCAAAAGCTTAGCAAGACTTGGGAGATATTCATGACAATAAACTGAAATGTTTGCATTCAGGTTTCAAATCAATTATGTGTTTCTAAGTATGTTTTTATATGTAAAAAGTATTCAGTAAATGTAATGCAAACTTCTGTAACTAACTGGCAAGTTTAGGTAGGGATAATATGTCTCCCATAATAGGACAAGATAAAAAAAATTGTTTGAATGCTGTTTGCTTTTAAGAAATATACTAAAATTTGAAACTTAAAGTTGAGAATGTATAAGAAAAATTATGCCTTGAAGAAACTCATCATGACTCAGAATCACAATTTTGTTAGAATTTTGTTATATATCACAGGGTTAAAAAAAATTTCATGTTGGATAATTTTATAAAAATTGAATGATAAAATTTGAGTATGGTCTTTTTTTTTTTTTTGGATAAACGGCTATATAATATAGAGTTTTAATAATAACACCCAAAAGTTCAGGTTCAGGTTTTGGCTCTGCTAATTACTAACTCTTATAGTTTTGGTTCTCTCATGTATAAAAAAATGAGACAGTTAAATATCTATTCCTTCTACTTTTGAAATGTAGCATCGACTGATATGGTAACTAACTGTGAATATACGTATAGAAATGCCATTTGGAAGGGCGTCTTCTGTCAAAAGCAGCAAGTAAAAGAGAGTGCTATAAATCTAAAGTCTGGGCCTGAAAGTAAAGACAGAAAATTCTCCAAATAGATTTACAAAGGAAGACCTTCCTTTTTGATAGGTTTAAAAAACTGTTTGAGTTGTTTTGAGAATATTTTTACTTTGCTATGCTTTGGTTAGTCATTAGTGGTAAACCTGGTAGATAGAAATGAGTGTTCAGCAAACTGATTCCCAGATGAAAGAGAAATGATGTTTATGTCTGTTTCCAGTGAGACTGCAGTTTATGAGCCAAGACTTAGGGGTGTGAAGGAGGTTTCCAGACATGCAGTAGGAATGGAAGCAGGTACTGTTCTATTAAGTAGTTTAGAACAGACCATTGATATGACCAACTCTTTGATTTTGAAAGGTGTTCGAGTCAACTTAGATTATATTGTAGTTCCTAATTAGCCATGGCATTCAGGGACAATGGCAATTTATTTATTATTTATGTTATGTGCATAGCAAGTCATTGGGGGATTTGTACTGTGCAGTCACCCACAAACTCATGCTGACTGAGGCTCTACATTTTGTGGTTGCACCATTTGGGACACAGAACTTTATCTTAGTGGCAAGAAATGACAGTGACTGGAGAACCTTCATGGGTGTTCCAAAGCCTTATTTAGGAAGTAACACATGTCACAGCTCATTGGTCACAAGTGACATTATACCATCTAACTGCGAGCAGGATGAGAACTGTGGGCAGCAGACGAGTGCTTGATGTGCATCTTCATGTGTAACGCAAAAGAAATGTTGCAGAAGAGGGTTTCCTACCTCATTCTACCATTTTTAGTTTATAGAGTTAAGGTAATTTAAGCAAATATGACTTACATTACTGAATTCCCAGTGATTCTTTTTCTTCCTACCTTGGCTTCTCTGTTTTGGTAGAACTTCAGTTCATGAGGACCTATTTCATAATAGTCAAAAATACATCAAATTCTAATTTGTACTGTGTCATTGGCACATAGACATCTCTCTTTTGGGGAAAATATTTGTACCAGGCTTTCTTTGTTGAGAACATTTACACATATTTATATTTATATTCTGTGATTTTTTCTCTTTGAAATTTTGTTATTAAAGGTGATCTATGCCTCCATTCACCAATGCTATTTTATTTTATATGAGCCCTTTTCAAATTTTAATCTAACAATTAAATTTCATTTCAGCAAACTGGAAATTCAGGGGTCCCCATCTATCTTTTTAAAGGTGAAAACTAGGATTTCTTTTGTGCTTGAGCAAAAAGCTGGACAGCCAATAGTTCTCATATTTGTTGGTAAATGAGGAATCAAGGGTTACATTTATAAATCACTTTAAGAGCATAATTTAGATCCTTGTTTTGAAATCCTCTATAGAATAGTATGTACGTAAAATGATCTTATTATGTCTGTGTGCCCATCATAGATTTAAAGACAAGTTGAGTACACAAATTGGTATAATTTGGCTATATATCCCTGCCAAACCTCATGTTGAATTGCAATCCTCAGTCTTGGTGATGGGGGCCGGGTGGGAGGTGATTGTTCATGGAGACAGATCTCTCATGAAGGGTTTAATACAATTCCCTTGGTGCTGTCCTTACAATTGTAAGAGAGTTTAAAAATATGTAGCACCTTCCTCCTTCCTCCCTTGCTCCCACTTTCACCATGTAAAATGCCCGCTACCCCTTTACTTTCTGCCGTGAGTAAAAGCTCTCTGAGGCCTCCCCAGAAGCCCAGCAGACATGCTCAGCACCATGCTTCTGGTATTGCTTGCAGAACTGTGAACCAGTTAAACCCCTTTTCTTTAAAAATTACCCAGATTCAGGTATTTCTTTATAGTAATGCAAGCATGGCCTAACACATAAAGTTTCCCTTTTTGTGCTCTAAGATATGAAAGATAAATTTATATCAGTGCAAATCTGGTTTGTGTCATACTCTGTTAACTTGTTGAGATAGTATGTGATTGGGTGAGAATAAGCTGGAAACTATGGAATGTGCTATTTGCACAACATTTGATTGACAAAAATGCCTTTATTTAGATGAACTAAAGAACTTTTTATTGTTTAAATGTAGTTTAACATTTGCCACATAATGATGTTTTGGTCAATGATAGACTGCATATATACAATCTGGTAAGATTATACTACTATATTTTTATAGTACCTTTTCTATTTTTAGATATATTTAGATATAAAAATACCATTGTGATGCAGCTGCCTACAGTATTCAGTACAGCACCATGCTGTACAGGTTTATATTGTAGGAGCAATAGACTATATCATATGTAATAGACTATATCTATTGTATAGGTTTGTGTGTGTAACACTCTATGATGTTTATGTAATTAACACCCTATGATGTTTGTACAACTACAGTGACAGAAGCTAGCCTCATCATTAGGCAACTCATGACATGTATGCATTTATTTGTATTAAATGAAATTTATACATTTTATAATTTAAAGGATCATCCAGTGTGCTTGCGTAGAGTCACACCTGTGCTATGAAAAATTATAAACAAAATAACAAAAAGTAACTGAATACTGTTTGTTTTTTAAATATAGAAAGGGAAGTTTAGTTACACTGAAGAAAACAAGTAACTATTCATGGGCACAAACTGAAAATGAGGAGAACAGATTCTCTCATAGGTGAATATTTTTCTTTCCTGAGATAGTAGTTTTATATGTATGGTTTTGCCCAGGGACTACCCAAGTATAGAGTTTGTAAATTGAATGGTTGCAGTAATTTCCGGAATCCCCATAAACTATGCTAAATATGAAACATTCTAAATGGCTGGAAAGCTAGTCCTTATAAATTTAGATACTCAATACTTAGACATATTTATTTCAAGTAGTTAATGATTCTTAATTTGCTCTGAATTCTTAAGTGTAAGAAAGCTATAATGGGGCAGAGGGAGACCTATATCCCATTTTCAGTATTTCAAAAAAATAATATGATTGAAATTATATTATTTCTGAATTATGACACAGGTTATTTCATGTTACTCAGGAGCTCTGTTTGGTAGTATTTACATAAGTGAAACTAAAAGGAATTTTAATGCTAGTGGTGCAATGTTGAAAACAAACTAAGGCTAGTTTTGGTTGTATAGGGTGTAGAATAACATTGCCACCCCACCCTTTTTAGTTTCCTAGCTATTAATTTCACCAATGTTTATTTAAGAGCATATAAAAGTTTAATTGATGCTCATATCAACATGAAGGGAGTCACATATTGGGTCCTGGATTATGAACATTTTGCAGAATTAGTCTAGGAATTCTGCTATGGAAAGTAGAAGACATAGAAGAATGGGTTTGGAGGTGAATTACTGGCTTCATATTCACCATACTTATTAGGTTAATACTCTTTATATGTTTCTCAAATGCTAATTAGTGATTTACCTTGACATTATATAATAGCAGCTGTCATCACATCTCAATGTTTCGTGACTACTTTTTGGCTCCAATTAATGAAATTTCAAAGAGATGGTGTTGAGTAGGGAAAGTGTTGGAAATCTGTGCCCCTTACTGGCCCATGATTTTAAGAACATTAGTGTCTCATCTGAAATACAGAGATTAAATGAGGATTAAGTGAAATGATAATGTGTCAAGATTTTAGTACTCTGGCCTGTTACTTGTTTTTCTCACTTAAAGCGAACAGGTCCCGGGAAATAGGAGGAGTTAAAATTTCTTAAACTTTGATAAATTTTTGTTAGAATGTTGTGATTTTATGAAATGATCTCTTAAGTGCTGTCATTCTCAGAAGATCATGGGTTGTCTTAAAGTGCTTTTTTCTTTTATAAAAGCTTGGTAAAATTCAATTCTGAGCAACCACAAATACAAAATTGCCTATAAAGATAACTAGTTTTTATTTTGAAATAGATGTTTATTGATGAAGAAGACCTTCTAACTTGCACCACTCAAGAAGCAGTGAATTGAACTAATACAGTGGAAAATGCCTGTGAAAAAGACCAGCATTCCTTTGACTCTAGACTAAAGGATAATGCCACCTGAACAAGCTACTGAATTATTGCCATGCACTCTATGCCTAATTCTTCACTTATTAATTGAGCTAGTAGGCAAACGCTCTTTCACACATGTGTTATGGATTATTTTTTATTTTATTTTATTTTATTTTTTTTATTTTTGAGACCGAATTTCGCTCTTGTTGCCCAAGCTGGAGTACAATGGCACGATCTTAGCTCACTGCAACCTCTGCCTCCCAGGGTCAAGCGATTCTTCTGTCTCAGCCTCCCAAGTAGCTGGGATTACAGGCGCTTGCCACCACACCTGGCTACTTTTTGTATTTTTAGTAGAGGCGGGGTTTCATCATATTGGTTAGGCTGGTCCCGGGCTCCTGACCTCAGGTGATCTGCCCGCCTCGGCCTCCCAAAGTGCTGGGATTACAGGCGTGAGCCACTGCGTCTGTCCCTGGACCTTTTTATTGAACTACAAAAACAAAAAGATGATTTTCATTTTTGGATTACTATTAAATGTTGTCAAACTTTATTCTTTAGGGAAAATGGAAGTATACCACTATACAGAGAATAACTTTATGTTATACTCAAAGATAGAAAATACTGCCTTAGCTAGACGTGGTGGCTCACGCCTGTAATCCCAGATGGGGTTTTTCCATGTTGGCCAGGCTTGTCTCCAACTCCTGACCTCAGGTGATCCACCCACCTCAGCATCCCAAAGTGCTGGGATTACAGGCGTGAGCCACTGTACCCAGTGGAAATTATCCTTTATAACAGTCAACCACTGAGTTGTATGATTGCCCTCCAGTGAGATCCTATGCTACATTTGAGTGCCAGTATCCTGGAGGAGTCTGTATCTTAGTGAAAGCAAGGGCAAATAGGGTATTGTCTACAGTATGCATCCTATTTAACTGGCTGTCATGATAGAAACCGGGAGCAATAAGTATCACATAAGTAAAAGCTGTTATCTCCATGTGTGTCATTCTCCCCACTTTTCTCCTTCCGCCTTCAAATCTGAGCAGTCTATTATAATTTTAGGAGCTGCTCTTCCTAACTGAAATATATTGCTGCTTTCCAGCTGCTGCCTGCAGATACTTAAAAATTGAAACAAGCCTTTCATTTCATATTATCTTTCTACCAATCCGTGTGCTGAGATAATGCACTGGATATTTTTGTCATTCAGCCGAGCAAGGTTTCTATTTGCATGATTTATCAAGTTAATTATTTGCTTTGAAACAGCAGACTTAGAAAGACATCTCACTTCTAGGTATTCTGCTACTGAAGATGGCACTGCATTATTGAATTATTGTACTGTACTGTCCAGTGAAAATTTCTGGTAGACAAAACCTCCCAGTATTTGGAAAATACCCAGAACTCTGCTCAAGATTCTTCTTTTCCTGTTTTTCTTCTTATTGTACCGTGTCTGAAACGTTGGGATGCATGACCCCATCTATTAAAATTTCACTGTGGTTGGAGCAGTGTTTTCATTCAGCTGCACACGGTTGGGTTACTCTGAAAAGGTAGCAGGTATTGAACTCTTCAACTGCCACAAACCCCATGACCCATGGTGAACTGAAAGCAAGGGTCTGTATGCAGAAGGGAGTGCAGGAGCACTGCCACCCCTCACCACTGATGGTGTCTGAATGGGATTGTAGAGCCTGGCCTGAATATGACCTCTCCTTCAGGGCCAAGGACCATTATAGTAAACTGTGGTTCTTATAAGTCAAATGGAACTGGGTCTCTGTTATCATAATTGTTTTGAATTTCATTTGGCTGTTCTGACCACTCTAACTTGTGAAGGAGGTAGCCAATTTTGATGTATTTTAGTATTAAAGTTATAAAAGTATATTGAATTTAACTTTGGGATAAGCTCACAGATCTGAAGTAAAATTGTCATTGATACGGCTTCATTGAGTGGGCCTATCCTGGGTAGATGCTAATGTTTTTCATGGAAATTTGCTGTGTGAGTAGGGATGGCAAAACGGGTGATTGAATGATGTAATGTCTATATAACATCACTACCACTTACCGTTAAAATACAGCAGCACATTATCTATTTACAAAGGTGAGGCTGTTTCAAGTTTCTAGAAAGGATGCACTGATAAAAGTAATGGTTACAGTTAATTTGGACAGAGATTTTATAAATAAATAGTTACAATATCAGCATAATCAGCAATAAGGTAATTGTAAGGTGCTAGGAATGGAAACACTGTAGGTTTCATATTTCTATCATTTTGAAAAACAAAGACAGTTGCTCTTGACTATGAATATTTATAATTATTTGGGTGGTGTTGATGTCTTCTGGCTACAAAGAGCTAACTAGTCTATAAATATAAATAGACTGAGGCTGGGAACAGCGTGTACAGTGACAGTGGCCAGAAATGCTGAATCCTTAAGACTTACAGTGGAGCCAGATGTCTGGGATCTGCGGTCCCCACCTGAAATGTAGGTCTGCTCCCCATATCTCTCCCCTGCTCCTGCCTTTCTTGCCCTCTCAGGGAAGTGACTGTTTCCTACATCATGTTATACAACTTGTAAAAGGCAGTTGGTAATCAGAGGTCTGTGATCTCTGTCTTTGTTTCTTTCCTGTGCTTAATATTGTGATACCATATGAAACTATTAAAATTTGAACTCTGATCCATAGCTGATTGAACAGTTCCTGAGATATACCTACTGAGTGAGCTGACTTGAAACCTAGATTTAATATGAGCATAATAGTAGCTAAATTTCATTGTTTCATTAGGTAATTGAAAATACAGGCAAAAGAAAACGTGAAAGAGAAAAATTTTATGTTTCTTGGTTTAGGAAGGATGGATCCCTATGCCCTGTCTCATCTTAATGGACTTCCAGCCTCCATCCTCATTCTTAAATTGTGTCTAGAAATTCTCTTTTCTACCTCTCTTAAGCTTCCCCAGTATTCAAACCCCAGCTCCACCATGGAGTTCTGCCTTTGTGTAAAGTTTTGGAATTTGTATTTCTTCTGCTACTTCTTTGAAACAGCATTGATACCGTTGTAGAACTAGAGAAGCTATATGCTATGTTAGAAAAAGCATAGGACTAAAATTGGACTCAGGGGCTTGGCTTACAATTTCAACTCTGATCCTGGTTGTCTGAGTGACATAGAATGAATAAAATAGATCCAGACCCCTATTGTTCATACTAATTTGGAAAGTGATCTGAAGTAGAAATGTAAATTTATGCATCATCAGAATGAATTGATGGTGAAGCCACGGGGTGTGAAAAATTATCCATGAAACATTGCAATTTATGATATGAGAAAGAAAAGAAACCTAAATGAAAGCCATTACTTGAAGGATGGACAGAGAAAGAGACATTAATAAGAAAATTGAAGAGGATCATCAGAGAAGTAGCAGGAAAAGGAACAATAGTTGTTTCGTGAAGGGCATGGGGGAGGGTTTCAAGAAGGCAGAAGAATTGCCAATAGTTCTCGTTGCTTTGGAAAGATACAGTAGGATGAGAAATGAAAAATGCCTAATAGATTCATTAATTAAGGGCTCATTGGTGACTTTGGCGAAACTAGTTTCAGCTGTCAAAAGGGGCAAGAATAAAGTTGCAATGAAGTGAGCTCGCCATGCCAATGAGGAAGTCTGCTGATTATACTGCCAATAAGCTCGATTAAAGAAAGGAGAAAGAGTAGATCTGGACTTGAATTGTTGTTGTTGCTGTTGTTGTTAAGATAGAGGAGATTCTATGCAGGGACCAGATTAGTAAAGGGGGTAGACTAAAGAAACAGGAGAAGAGGGGGATAATTGATGTGGGGAGAGGGACTGGAAGAAGATAAAAGGAAATGAGACCTTGCAAATAGGGAGAAGGGTTAGCCTTATACAGGACAAGTAACACCTGGGACCTAGGCATTTCTCTATTTGGCTAAGTTAAATATATTGTGTATAGACTGATTTTCCATTTACTTACTTTTCCCAAAGCTATTTGCCTTTTAGTTGTCTCACTGATTTTTAACAATTTCAGAGAAGGATGGGTTGAAAATGACTAAAGGAAAACTGCACTCAGCAGCATTCTTAAATTGTGAAATTCTAGTAGAAAATATGTTTATGTGTAGAAAAATTGGGAACTTTGGTAAAGAATATTTAAAAGAAATTTACTTGAGTCTTCTTCTTTGTTCCCCAGTTTTTAGAATTTTACAATGTCTATGATACATGCACATATACCCACATGCATGTGTGTGTATATTATTATTATTTGGTAAAGAGAGGCTATTTTACACACAATAGGCCCTCTACAAATATGTATTGAATGTGTGTTAAAGGCACAAAAAATATTATTTTCTCTGGATAAGGAAGGAAAGGGAAATTAAAGGACTGACAATGTCAAATCTTAAGTATTTTTATTCTACTATTTTAAATTTCAAATAATTTAGATAGCATGGATACAAATTTATTTTTTGGTAATCTTTGATAAAATGGTTTGCTAGGCAGCTTTACTCTTTATTCTCACTTTTGGACATTGCATAATTACTGAACTCAGTTGTTCTGCATGTAGGTGTAAGAAAACTTTCATCTTCACATCAGAATATTTGGACTGTAAACAACATTTAAAGAATGTTTAAGTGCTGTAAAACAATGAAGTCAATATACCCTTAAGAATTTTAGAGTTAGCTGTTACCATAAGGGAAACCAGCTTTTTTGTTTCTGTGACTATAATTGTAACTCTCCAGTAAAGTGTTAACATTCATTAAAACTTTTACTAGTTGAGTTCTGATTTCTGTAAAATATTTGCTGATGAAATAATTTCCTTTAAAAACATGCTATAATTTGCATGTAATTAGTTCAGCCTGACCTTGAACAGATAAGGGCTGACCATTGGAGGCTGAAAGCATGTGTGATTAAAACTTAGTCTAGATGAAAGTGGCCTAGGCTTGAATGTGAGCTTCATCATGTATTAGCTGTGTAATCTTAAGCAAGTTAGTTTAAATTCCTAGGCTTCATAGTCCATGTAAAACAGGAATAATACTAGTGCCCTCATACTGTCATAAGAATTGGATGAGTTAATACTTATAAAATGCTTAGCACATTGCCTTACCCTTTCTAATCATGTTAACCATTCTTATTGCCAGTTAT
Organism: Pongo pygmaeus; assembly: GCF_028885625.2. Classification (NCBI taxonomy): domain Eukaryota; kingdom Metazoa; phylum Chordata; class Mammalia; order Primates; family Hominidae; genus Pongo; species Pongo pygmaeus. The sequence goes on along the minus strand of NC_072378.2, from coordinate 128,608,907 downwards.
ATGGATGCTTATGTTAGGTGGTAAAAGAGACATGAATAAAAATACAACAAATTTAGAATGTGTTTTGTAAAGAAATGCAAGAATGAGTATTATAGGAATACAATTTTGTTTGTGGGGAAAAGAGTGTTTCCATATATAGAAAAAATAAATATGTTAAAATATAAACATTTTATCTCTGGGTGATGTGATTATGAATGCTTTTAATTTTCTTATGGTATTTTTGCATTTTTTGTATTTTCTATAAGGAATGCATATTACCCTTGTTAAATATATGTATCAAATATTATAAAATGATACAGATCTTCCCACATATGAAATATTTGGACACTAAAAGCAAAGTTAGGAGTATAGGTCTTTTTACATTTCACATGCAATTCCCTTCTAAGAAACTGAAACAGTTTCTGGATTTAATCAATGAGCATAGTAATTAAATGGGCACCTTTAGCAGATTTTACGTCCTGAGATAACATTCTTTTACCATAACATTTTTTGCCGCCCTGCAATACAATTTTGAGATGGCTCATCCTGATATCTGTAGGTATCTGTTCAAGGAGTGAAAGCCAGAATTTTAGCATGGAAATTGCTGAGTAAAGAAGAATAAAATAAAAAACATAAAACAAACCACACCATGTATAAATGAAATTATTTCAGGAGGGTTTTTTTTTCTTTGCTGTTCTTTTGTTATTAACCATAGATAATCATGGAATGATTTTAAACTCCAGGATTTATTTGTATAGTGTTTTTTTCACTATAGTTCAGTATTAACATGATTATTAATACCAGTGCGATTGTGTTCTTTTCAGGCTTATTTTTATATTTATTTATTTATTTATTTATTTATTTATTTATTTAGAGACAGTCTCGTTCTGTTGCCCAGGCTGGGGTGTAGTGGTGTGATTTCGGCTCTCTGCAAGCTCTGCCTCCCGGGTTCATGCCATTCTGCCTCAGCCTCCCGAGTAGCTGGGACTACAGGTGCCCGCCACCACGCCCTGCTAATTTTTTGTGTTTTTAGTAGAGACAGGGTTTCACCGTGTTAGACAGGATGATCTGGATCTCCTGACCTCGTGATCTGCCCAGCTTGGCCTCCCAAAGTGCTAGGATTACAGGTGTGAGCCACCGTGCCCGGTTATGAGAGTGCAAATATATCACAAACACTCATCAAAGTCTCTCTAGATATTTACATCGGAGGAAATAGGTAGGGTAGGAGGAAGAATTTTTTCCCATGAATGTTGATATGTACTAATATGTGATACCCCAGAAAATCAAGAGATCATATACTAGTCAGTATATGAAATAAGGACACACACGTGTTCTTCACTTGTACTGTTTCATTGAGTCGTACCAGTCCCCTAACAACACAGTCCAAATTTTAGTTACCATGATATGTTAACTGTGAGTAATTGCATGAAGGACTAACCTTATTGTTAGGTCTTCAGCCCAGAAATCACTACATAAATAATAGATGTACATCATGATCAGTGACTAATCACGTAACTTCCTGCAGTCTGTTGGTGAGTGGTCACTGCTCATTTGTTGTTCAGGTCAGGCACAGACAGCAAGCATTTACTTGTGTTGCCTCGATGTCTCTCAGTGGTAAGCTTACAGGAAATTTTATAAATATGGGTAATTTATAAAGGAATTGGTTGACAAAGATGAAAGTGAAGCAAAAAAACACAAGTGATAACTTTGGAGGTAAAATTTGAATCCAATGTAAATGGAGTTACAGAATTTGCTGACTGTGGAAATGTTGACTATCCTGCCATTCAAGAGACTGTATGTATGTGGCCAGAGAAACTTAGTGAAGGTGAACTTATTCACATAAAGAAGGAAAGTGGTAGTGACAAAAAGGAAAAAAGGTGTCCCAGAAGCAGCAGCACTGGTAAAATATTCAAATTAACCTGTGGAGATATTTCGTAACATTAAACATGTAATGGAGGCTGGGTGCAATGGCTCACACCTGTAATCCCAGCACTTTGGGAGGCCAAGGCAGGTGGATCACGAGGTCAGGAGATCGAGACCATCCTGGCTAACACGGTGAAACCCCGTATCTACTACAAATACAAAAAATTAGCCGGGTGTGGTGGCGGACACCTGTAGTCCCAGCTACTTGGGAGGCTAAGGCAGGAGAATGGCATGAGCCCGGGAGGCGGAGCTTGCAGTGAGCCAAGATGGTGCCACTGCACTCCAGCCTGGGTGACAGAGCGAGACTCCGTCTCAAAAAAAAAAAAAAATGTAAAGGATTAAATGCTAGAGGCTTATTCCAACTTAGTAAAGAATATGACAGTTTTCTGAGGCATAAAATATATGCTAGCTTCCTTATGGTATATTTAACCAAGAAAACAAGGTAGCATTATTCAAACTACTCTTAATTTTTAAATTCAATTTTTATTTCTAGATAATTATAAATTCACATGCAGTTATAAGAAAGAATACAGGGAGTTACTGTGTGCCTTTATCCATTTTCCCTCAAATATATTATTTTACATTTTGCATTAACTGTAGTACATTATCACAACTTGGAAACTGATATTGATAAAACCTGATCTTATTCAGAATTTACCAGTTGTATATGCAGTCATATGTGTATGTGTATTAAGTTATTTCCAGCTTTATCATGTGTAGAGTCATAGTAACTACCACCACAATCAAGATATATAATAGAAGTTTTTTTCTCACCTGAAGGGTCCCTTGGGCTACCTTTTCGTAGACACAGCCCCCTCCCCTTGTTCCTTCAGAACCACTCATCATCACTTCTCTGTAATGTCACAATTTAAGATTTTTGTATAAATGGAATATGTGTGTATATGTATGTATGTATACTGTATGTATGTACTATGTACCATTTGGGTTCACTTTTTTCAATCTAGATATTCCCTTAGGATCCATGCAAGTTGTTATGCATATTAATATTTCCTTTATTCTGCTGAATAGTATTCTGCTGTATGCCATTATTTGTTTAACTGTTTTCTCATTGAGGGACATTTTTGTTGTTTTCTTTTTGGCTATTACAAATAAAGCTATGAACACTCATCTACGTGTTTTTGTCTGAACATAAATTTTTATTTCTTTGCAGTAAATGCACAAGAGTACAATTGCTATCTAGCATGGTAAATACATGTTTAGTTTCATAAAATACTGTCAAGCTATTTTTCATAGTGGCTGTACCATTTTACATTCCCATCAGCAATGTATGAGTAATCCATATTCTCGGCATCTTCACCAGCATTTGGTGCTAGCACTGTGTTTTATTTTAGCTGTTCCAATAGTTGTTTAGGGATCTCATTGAAATTTTAGTTTGCGTTTCTCTAATGGCTGATAATATCATACATGTTTTCATGTGCTTGCTAAACAACTGTGAAATGTCTTTAGTGAATTGTCTGCATTTGCTAAATAAATAGTTTTTTTTAAGTGTTGAGCGTTCTTTTATTGATGGTTTTCAAGATTTTTAATGTTCTGTATTTAGTATGGTAAGTAACTGTGAGTTTGACTATTTACCTCATTTCTGTATACATTTGAAAAAATGACAGTTTTTTTAGTGTTTTGACAAAAATTTTCAAAGGACATTGAACAAACTATTTTATTACTTATTACAAAGATTTATTTGCACAGTTTCAACTAGCATATCATTTTCATATTCCTACACTACTGAGCAAGGTAAAGACTATTTGCAGTCATTATAAGATGTTACATGTGCTTTGTTAGGGGATACTGCTGTGGAAACTCATAGCCTTTGAGAATTTGATGTCTCAGTTGGGATCTGTCTATGAATAAGAGTTCTCCAGGCAGAGACAGAGGGGAGAGTGGTCCTCCATGCAGAGGGAACTGCATATGCAAAGACCTGGAGGAATGAGAGTACGTGGCACTTTAGAGGAAATAAAAAAGTTCAGTATGGCTGCAGCATAGACCAAGAAGGGCAGTAGATAAGCTTTGAAGATAGGAGGGGCAGGTCATAAAGACATAATCTATGTTAAATACCTTATCTTTATACTAGGGCCAAGGAAGAGGTGATCAAATCTGGACTGTACAGCGATCCCTCTAGTTGCAGAATGAAAAGTTATAGGATAGTGCAACTAAAGCACTTAATATTGTATAGTAGTGTTTTACATTTAAAGTTGTTTTAGTGTTTATGTTTGTTTTAGGGTTTCTGTGATTTTTACTAGTGGAATATTTCTTTTTTTTTTTTTTTGAGGTGGAGTCTCGCTCTGTCACCCAGGCTGGAGTGCAGTGGTGCGATCTCTGCTCACTGCAATCTTCGCCTCCTGGGTTCAAGCAATTCTCCTGCCCCAGCCTCCTTAGTAGCTGGGATTACAGGTGTGCGCCACCATGCCCGGCTAATTTTTGTACTTTTAGTAGAGACAGGTTTCACCATGTTGGCCAGGCTGGTCTCAAACTCCTGACCTCATTATCCACCCGCCTTAGCCTCCCAAAGTGCTGGGATTACAGAATTGAGCCACCACGCCAGGCCTACTAATGGGATATTTCAAATGATTATATACTAATCAGAAGACCCAATAGAAAAATGTAAAACTGACTGAAGTTGAGCTACATTGAAGAAAATTGAGATGGATGATCTGGACCCCAGAAATCTGATTCCCTCTTTCAACATCCAACCAGACCTTGACCCCATCTCTCTAAACGCCTACTACAGTGTTCCTGGCAGGCTGGAGTGGACTGCAAGGAGACCCTTTGTCATTTCGACTATGACATTCAGCTTTTATTTGTTTCATGTAAGTTTCATTGCATGATTTCATTTTTGAAAAGATTCTCCATCAACAAAATGTTTGAAAGTTTTTGCCCTTAGGGTTTTGGGAGTTCAGACTGGTAAATTCTAATTTTAAGAAGGGGAATTTTAAACTCTGGGGTACATTTTTAGTAAGAACTAGGTGAGAAAATGAGCTACCAGGAACATTCATTTAATCAATTTACTTGTGAAAATTACGTGAGAAACTGATGATCTATACTTTATGATATTTTTTCTTTATTTTTGAGGCTGAAGTTCTTTAACAAACTTTTCAGTTGTCTATCAAATGTTCCTTCAGATATTTAAGGAATTATAGTGATGATTTTCTCTCTCCTTTTTGTCTGAACATGTCCTGTTTAAATTCGCAGTTCATTTTCTACCACATAGTACGCACTAACCTGTCTGCCTCTATAAAATAAGAATACTGTTGATGTGGATTTGCAGATGTCCTTTTCCTGTGTTTATATCACCACCGCTTATTTTGGCACAGTAATGCCACCTTTTATTAAAGTGCTAAGATTAGGTTTAAAAATCTCATTTATCAGGCCCTTGCACTTCAAAGAGTAGAAGATGGTAGAAGTTATAACTCCAAGTCTGAATGAGTCATGTTTCACCTGTAGACTCAGGGCTGTCTCTTCTAGATTCCTGGCTAATTTCAGGCTTTGCCTCACTGTTATGATTCATCAGCACCTAGCAAAGTATCAGACATACTTGTTTGTAGAGATACTTAGAAATTGAAGAAGAGTTGAAGTAAACTTGTCACTCTTTTTTTTTTTTTGCTTGGCTTCTTTTAGGTTAGAGGGCTAAGAGTATGACATTAAACTGGAGATAAAAGACTCATTTAGTGGCTCTAAAGGAGTTAATATGGTTTGCGCATTTAAAGCTCTACTAGCTAACAGGTAATATAAGCTTGCTTGGTGATAACTTTTCATTTTAAGAGTAAATATTAAATTGTGTTCAAATCCCACATATTTTGACCTTATAGAAGTATAGGCCCAGTGTTTGCATTACTTTAAGTTATTCTAGAGTAACTAGAAATGCCAATTGTTATGTTGAATTTTTCTTTGAAAACATTGGCTTAAATATTTACAAAGCACTGTGCATGTCAAACAAAACATTTCTGGGGGCAGATTGCACCTTTCATCTGTCTGTTTGGAAGCCTTGATCTAGCATACTCATTACTGGATTCTATCAGTGGTCACTGGATTGATGAATACCTTTCTGTGCACTGCCTCTACCTTCTGTTTTCTTTTCCCTTTTCCTTTAAGGGCATTTGATGCTGTTGATAAGTCTCCTGTTCTTGAATTTTAACAAAATTACCTTCCTCTACTTCTACTTTTGCACTCCAACATATATAATACCTGCTGATTGCTTCTTACAAAACACTGAAGGCTTTAAAATTAAGAACACTTTTATATCTGACCCTGATTGCCACCTTTAATACCTTCTACCTTGCTGTGAGCTAGCCCATGGGTGCCCTGTAAAAATCTAGTGTCTTTGATCCTCCAACTCCTTTTTCTGGCCTGTTATTTCTGGCTCCCATCCTGTTATTTGGAGTTTTTATTTCTCCCCTTCTGCCATCCCCATCAAGTGAATGCATGTATCAGTCCATAGACATGGACTTAGTACATAGTTTTCTTAGTACATGATTGCCTCTCAGTGCTGCTTCACATTCTAAAACTAGTGGGTGGATTGCCCATATGTGCTAATCTTCCTGGGACAGTAATGGTTCATACCTGTAGCCTGGGAATATTTATTAATAGTGCCCTGTTTCTCTGTGCAAAACTCTGTGTTTTGCTTTGGAGGAAGACTTACGTGGTCACCTGACCCATGAGTCTCCTATAATCATTAAAGAGTTTCCACAGTTGGCAACCTTGCCCAAATCCCAATGCTTAAATAGATTTTAAATGCTTAAACTTTCCTTATTACGCAAGTAAAACAGAACAAGTATACTATAACGCCTATGCCCTTTCAACAGCACTTCTTCTCATCAAAATTTTTCATGTATTTTACAAATAAAGCCTATGACACAATGATTTTTTTATTCTTTTTTGTTTGGAACGGTGTGAATATATTTCTGTCTTTCTCTCCCTTATAACAGAATCAGCTTCTGAGGATATGCTGGCTTGTTTTTTAACTAAGGTGGTAAAACAGCAGCAGCTCTTTACCTAAAATGTTGCAGTGGGCACCTCTCACCTCACATTTCATTTGTTCAATTATTTATATTTGGTAAAATAAAAGAGAAGATAAGGCAGAGATCATGAAAGCATTCAACTACAATGAATTTCTGTATTTTCCTGTTGATATAATCTCTCATTCATCTGCGATTGTACATTCAATTATAAACCACTATCCAGGGAGATTTAGTTCTCAAAAAAAATCTACTAGGGAATATTTACGGGCAAAGATATTTCAGTGTTTTATTTCCTACTAACACTTGATTAAATGAATATGCAGAAGAGGTGTGAGGAATAGTAACGCTCCATGATTTTAGGTTTGCTATAGTTTATTTTCCATTGCTGTAGGTTGACAGTGAAGTGTTGTTCATGTTTCTGGACTTCAGATTTGAGTTCTTTAGGATTCTCTTGGGAATTTTGTCTTATGCCTTATTCATACTTCTTTTCATGATTTTACCTTCATTTCTTTCTTTTCCGGTAATTGCCTTCTTATGTGGAATAAGGGAGGGCAAGTATAGTATGGAAATCTCTGTTTGCAAAAGCCCTTAGCAATTACTAACATTCTTAGATAGGTGTATTTTTATTTGCTTTCTTATTTAATAAGGACACAGTCATTTCTATGCTGTGGTGCCTTCATATTTTTATTCATCGGTAGCCAAATTAGTGATTATTTTTCTTATCAGTGTTCAACAGGAAGTTTGATTTACTGCACCTCCAATTTAGAAGTTAAACAAATTGTTATAGAGCTTTCAGGTTTTCATACATATCTTATTAAAGAAATAGCTAAAAATACTTGATAAGTAACTGAAAAGTAATTCTCTTCAATTTGACCATTATATTGGATTACATTTCCAGTAAAACTTCTCAAAGAATGGAAATAGGGAAAAATAAAAATCGATCATATGTTTGTTAACAAATTAAAATATTTCAGTTTACAAAAGGAAACTTGGATTGTCATTCTTACAGAAATTTTTTTGTAAACTTATGGCTTTAGTATTCACTATGAATAAAATACAATAAACATAGTTTTTAAGTACAAATACATTTTAAAGATTTGGGGAAGGGTTTTTATGTTAATATAATGAAAATAAATTATTTTAATATATCTAACAACCATTTTATTTGCAAGTGAAAGACACTTTTTTATTGGCCTGGAGATGGTAGATATTGAATTCAAAACTTCATCTAGTTATCTCCATCTGGATTTGACTAAAATAGCTTATTTTTGGCAGAATTTTACATTTTGGGGCTTTGTTTAATCAGATTTGTTCCTTAATATTGCATTCTTTCATATACTGAATTGATTAATTGGAAAATTTATTTGTGTTTTATATAAATAAGTACATACTTGGAAATAATGTAGCCTCATTTCATGTTTCTATAATAATAATGGTATAATGACTCTTGAATATTTTTATTCTCCACAGCTTTTTATAAAATTATATGTGTTGTGTCAAAGCTACAATAGATGATCTATACTTGAAAGCCATATCTTAACATTTTTTTGTCATATCCTTGGGGTAATTGACATAATCTAATTCCCATAGGTATTGTATTCTGATAAAGCAAGATTTCAAGAACTTAGAATAAACTTTACGAACAAAAATAAAATCAACGTATTAATGTTGCTATTTTATGGAATATTATGATGGTTGTACTTTTAAATTTTAATTACAATGTAGAGACTGGAGTGTTATAAATAAATGTGGGAAATTTTTAGATTTCTTAAGAAGTTTATTTCCTGATAATGTAACTTAGTAGCTCAGTTTGTAATGGGTCGGATATTAATGTATTTCTCTCTTTTAAAACCATATTTTACATGAGGAAAAGAACAGTAAGTGAGCTTAAAAAAGATCTGAGAGATGAGATTGCTTTACCTTGTATTTATCTACCGTCCCCTTCCCCTCATACACGTACTCACATGGGGACTTTTACAGTTTAAATGAAAAACACAAAGGTCCCTGGTATAGGTTTGACTTTCCTGCTTCTTAAAAACATATAAACAAACAAATGAAAAAAAATCAACATATCACATTGACCCTTCTTCACGGTAAATTCATCTCCAGTTTCTGCAAGTTTAGAGGACCCTAAGGTCCTGCAATTAATTTAGTCAGTTCTTTCAGTTGCCTGAATTAGCAGGATTTTTGTGATGCCATATGATAAGAGAGAAGGTATAAATAGTCCTATGATAATATCATTCTCACGGTCGTAAAGGGATAGAAGTTCCCTGAGTCAGCATGTTTACAAGGCCCCTCTTCTCACCTCTCTTCCCCTTGTTCCCTCTCATCCCACCAAGCTTGCTGGTGAATCACACAGATTTCTTTTGCAGTCAGAGATCAAGGTTAAAATATAAATTTATATATTATTGTTTCTAGTGAGATAACATTATATTATTCATTTATTAGGAGCTTTATTTACTGGTGTAGGATCTCAATCCAAAACATTTTATACACTATATGAAAGAGAATGGTTTTCCTTTTCTTTTGCTGACAATACAATGCAGATTCCATGCCTCTCAGTAAACAGGCAAAACTTAGTGTTTTTAGCATTAATCAGTTATTGTCACTAAAGATCAGAATTTTGTTGCATGTAAATTAATGTTTTCATTCCTTTCCTATTTTCATAGGGATAGCAAGCATGAGATTGTCATTTGTTATAGACTTCCTATGTGTCAAGCCTTATGTTTAGTGCTTTGCTAATGTTTTCCAATATATTCCTCATGGTAATCCTATGAGGCAGGCTGTATTATCTCTGTTTGACAGATGAAGGGGCTTTCTTTCAGAAAGGGGAAACAATTTGTTCAAGAGTGCACATTTGACAAGGAAGGTTCCAGTAATTAAACTGGTTTGGTCTTACTCCATTTGTGTTGAAGGGAACATTTACAAGCTGTATAAATGTTTTATCTTTCTTTAAGATCTGTCTGTTTACTGAGAGAAATAGAATTTTCACTGGATTAATTTGTTAGGCAACTAAAAAATAAAGCAATTCTATTTCATGTAATGTATAAAATATTTTAGATTGGGACTTTATATCAGACTATTAGTAAAGTTTTATTATACTATAGAAAATTGGCTACATATTATACTATAGAAAAATTTTATCATACTATAGAAAACTTCAACTTTTAAAAATGACAGGATTACTTAAGATCACACAAAAATAAAATACTGCTTCTCTATTTTCATCTTTATCTGTTTCCTTCTTTAAATTTACCTTCTTTGAATATTAATATTTTTTCTACATGTCACTTAAATTCTGTGATTTTCAGATTTTTAATCTATAAAATATATGGCACAATCAAATGATCTCCCCGGTCCCTAAAAATCATGGAATTCTATGAGATTGTGGCCACTCAGAGCATGGCAGGGAAGACATCAGTAATATAATATCCTTGTATTCTTCTTTTCTTTCCTGCTTCTGATTGTTATTCATTGGAAATTTTTTCAGAAAGCAACGCTATACCAAGGTGAAAGGAGTTTCTTTCTTGCAAGATAAATAAGACATTTACAGCCTGAAATATATACCTTTTAAAATATAACTTAAAAAATGGATACAAGAGGTATTAAGAAAAAACACCTACCACTTTCCTTTGTAGTTAAAGAAGATTGAGTGCTTCTATTTTGAGGATTAGACGTATTTAATTTTAATGGAAATAAGGCTTATACATTTAGATTCATTATCTCACAGCCTTTGGTATAACAGGTAAGGTTTCATTAAACACCTTAATGGGAAACCAGATGTATCAGTGAGAAGGGATACAAATTCATGTAGTGTATATTCTCCTTGTATGGTGATTAGCACGTATATTATCTCTCCAGCCTGAGTTACGTACTGAAGAGGAATTCTGGACTGCATTGGAGGAGAAATAAATTGAAAAACATTCTTGCTTCTCCTAAAGCTAAGCTTCACATCATAACCTAATTATTTGTGTCTCAGATGTTGGGATTTTCTCAAATGTCAGTGATTCAATTAGCTGATACTTATTGATCCCTGACCCCGTCTTTAGTACAATGCTAGATGCTGTGGTTTGAAGTAGTACAGGGTGTGGCCACCAGCAAGATGACTTGTCTTCTTGAGGAGATCGTGAACATACTCAGAATAATTAAACAGATGACAGGATGAGAGCAGCTACTGTTTATTTGATACTTACATTATGGCACTCTCAGAGATTTTGTTTAATATGTATAGTGGGAACAAAAGTGCATCTTTTTGCTGGTATCTAAATGTGTAATTCTTTTTGGTTTCAAACCAAAAAAAGGATATATTCCATATTAAAAAGTGCTTAAAATAGCATTCACTGAAGACTCCCTCAGATGTATGTGTATGAATACATGTATCTATGAATTTGTTTGAATGTATGTATGATATATAATAAGTGGAAAAACTTGCTTTAAAAAAAAACTCTCTCTGACTTCTTAAAGTTCTACGTCACATAGTAGTTACTCTGATTTTTGTGCATCTCCACCAAAAAAAAAAAAAAAAAAAAATTCACTTGGCTTATATTGAGACCTACTTTTTCCCCCTATTCTCCTACATTCAGGATAATTTTCTTCTGTTCCCCAAGTAACTTTTTGCCCTTTATCATATAATCAAATTGTTTTCTCTAGATTAATTAAAAAATTTCCCACTATTTTTTCTTCTGTCTACAGAGGTACCAACAAAAGCTGAGCAGTGCAGACAAAAGTCCTCTTTAGAAATGAGGGGTGGGCCAGGTGCAGTGGCTCATGCCTGTAATCTCAACACTTCGGGAGGCCGAGGCAGGCAGATGACTTTAGCCTAGGAGTTCCAAACCAGCCTGGGCAAATGACAAAACCCCATCTTTTCCAAAAATACAAAAAAATTTGTCAGTTTGATGGTGTATGCTTGTAGTCCCAGCTACCTGGGAGACTGAGTTGGGAGGATCACCTGAACCTGGGAGGTCAGGGCTGCAGTGAGCCGTGATCACCATGATCTGCCAGGACAACAGAGGGAGACCTTTAAAAAAAAAATCACGAGGAGTGATTGGAGGGGGTGGATAAAAGACTGAATAATCATAGTCTAATTTTGTTGAATCAGGCTGAATACAGCCTACATTGTAGGGTATCATCTTATGTTTTACATTATTTTGATAAACACAGATCTCCAATTGTTAGCGAATTCAGCATAAGAATCCTGATGTAACTTGAGTTGACCTTTGAAAGATGAGTGTCATTTCGTTGACTAAATGGCTATGGGAGGGTTTCTGAGAGTGGGAGCAGTATTAGGTGGATGGTGAGAGGATGGCATAAGAAACATATTCACCTTGGTGCTGTTCATCAGGATATAGTCATTTACCCATTTAGAACAGAGAATCCGTGTGAGGAAGTTTAGCTTCGTTTTGGGTGAGAAGACCAAGGCAGTATTGCTGAGGTATTAGAAGCCAAAGCACATTCTATCAAATGTTTGGAACATTTGATAGAATAAACATGTTCTATGTATGGCCCCAACATTCCTATAAGGCAGATAGTATTATCTCTCTTTTACAAATAAAGAGCCCAAGTCTATAAAGAGGGAAGTGTTATGAAAATCACTTGACTTATAAGTTATGATGCCGGGATTTGAACCAAGGTTGATCTGACCTCAGAGTTCACTCTCTTAGCTATAGGCTTAGAAAAACATACAAAATTGCAGATGTTTCTTAGCTTAAGATCTGTCGTGTTTATTTCAGCTGGACTTGGGAGATATGAGGACTTTGGCTTTGTATATTTTGTCAAGCAGCTAAAAATGCAAACAACTCTGTTTCACGTAATTTATGAAATGTCTTTGGATAAAGCATTTAACAGCTGACTTTCTATTTAAATTCCTCATTCGAATGGAGTTTGTTAATAGAACTTTAACTGTGCTATAGAGTTAACCTTTATGAATTTCTTTTATTTAAATGCATTCATCTTCTAGTTCTTTATTTTATTTTTTGTCTTTAAATGCTAGAAAGCCTTGTGATACTCTTATTAATGACAACAAACTATCTATTGATTCTTTTTTCTTTTCTTTTCTTTTTTTTTTTTTTGAGATAGAGTTTCACTCTTGTTGCCCAGGCTGGAGTGCAATGATGCGATCTTGGCTTACCGCAACCTCTGCCTTCCAGGTTCAAGCGATTCTCCTGCCTCAGCCTCCAGAGTAGCTGGGATTACAGGCACCCACTACCACGCCCAGCTAATTTTTGTATTTTTAATAGAAACAGGGTCTCACCATGTTGGCCAGGCTGGTCTTGAACTCCTGACCTCGGGTGATCCACCTGCCTCGGCCTCCCAAAGTGCTGGGACAGGCGTGAGCCACCGCGCCCGGCTGATTCTTTTTTATTTTCATATAGATGTATATATATCATCTGTCTTACTGCATTACGATATCCAGAACAACATTAAATAAAAAGATAGTGGACATCTTTTGTACATTCTTGATTCTAAAAGAAATGTTTGTGAATTTTCACCAGTGAAAATGTTGACTAATACAGTTTTTGGTAGCTGTACTTTTTCAGAATAAGAAAGATTTAATTCAGGCAGTCTCTACCCACCCCACCCAAAAAAGTTTCTTCTTTGAAAATTTTCTGTAATAAACCTGTTCTTTAATTTTTAAATTTTTTTTTTTTAGAAATGAGGCCTTGCTATGTTGCCCAGGCTGGATTCAAACTCCTGGGCTCAAGTGATCCTCCTACCTCAGGCTCTTAAGTAGCTGAGACTACAGGTGTGTGCTACTATGCATGGCTTAAATCTGTTCTTTTAAAAAAAATAATTTGTAGATATTTCTTTTGAATTTATAATACTGTTTCCCTTGGCTCTACCATTTTAATTTTGTTCACAATTTAGATTTCTATTTTGTTTTAAAAGTGAGAATCAATTTACAATACACTTTTATATAATTTATGAAAACGTATTAGAGATCCAGCACACTGCTATTCAGGGTGGTGATGGGACAGAGGTATAACTACATAATGAGCCTTTTTTTTTTTTTGTCATAACTGTGTTTAGTTTAAATACTTCAATACTGAGATAAATAACCAGTACCTAGCTTTAATCCTCCTTGGATCTGGCTTAGTAGACAATTACAATTGACCATCTCTATTCACAATTTTTTGTAGAATTGGCTTTTGGGGCTTTGGTGAGGTAGAGTAGGCACTTATAGAAACCTTGGTCTTTGTAACAAGTAGAAGCTGCCTTCATGTTACTAATTATTATTTAATTTCTATAACTTAAAAAACAATTTTTTTGGTGCTGAAACCTAGGATCTATGTTCTCTTCTCTTCTCCTTTTTTTTTTTTTTTTTTTTTTTTTTTGAGATGGAGTCTCACTCTGTCACCCAGGCTTGAGTGCAGTGGTGAGATCTCGGCTCACTGCAACCTCCGCCTCCCAGGCTCAGACGATTCTTCTGCCTCAGCCTCCTGAGTAGCTGGGATTACCAGCATGTGCCACCACACCCAGCTAATTTTTGTATTTTTAGTAAAGATGGGGTTTCACCATGTTGTCCAGGCTGGTCTCGAACTCCTGACCTCAGGTGATCCACCAGCCTTGGTCTCCTAAAGTGCTGGGATTACAGGCGTGAGCCACTGCGCCTGGCTGTATATACCTTCTTATGCCTTCCATTGTTATACAAATAATTTGAAGTTACTTATCACTAAGATAATTGGCCACATAGCAAAGAGAAATAAGGAAAAATGACTCTTGAGCTGTAGGAATGCAAATATAATTTTTTTTTTTTTTTTTGAGACAGAGTCTTGCTCTGTCAGCCAGGCTGGAGTGCAGTGGCACGATCTCGGCTCACTACAACCTCCCTCTCCCAGGCTCAAGCAATTCTCCTGCCTCAGCCTCCTGAGTAGCTGGGTTTACAGGTATATGCCACCATACCCGGCTAATTTTTATATATTTTTTGGTAGAGATGGGGTTTCACCATGTTGGCCAGGCTGGTCTTGAACTCCTGACCTCAGGTAATCCGCCAGCTGCAGCCTCCCAGAGTGCTGGGATTACAGGCATGAGCCACCGTGCCCGACCAGGAATGCAAATATAATTAAAAAATCAAGTCCATGACACATAAACCTGTATTCTCCAGGCAGTAAGGCCTACATTGCTATTCTAGTTGAACCTTAAATGAGATACTAAGCTTCCTGGTAATCAACTTGAAAAGGAATCATATAATTAGTTATTTAATTTTCACTTTACTTTTTTAAGGGCAGGAAAGCGTTTCCTAGCATCAAGTTCTAAAGCTGCAGGCAAAGACAAAGGCATAGAAAATAAAGTGATGGTTCTTTACATGTTTTAAGGGGGTGAATATCTTGAAGCATCTTTTTGAAAAAATGTTTTTCTTCAGAAAAATTAAAGAAAATTATGGATTTTCTTTCACAAAAATTAATTTAGGCCTGTGTAGACATAATTTTATTCCAATGTACCTTTTGGACTTAGTCTTTTCTTAATCTACAGTTATTGGTACTGTGTGTGACAAATTCTCTTTGAGTCTGAGTTTATTACTAAGTGAGTGAAGGAAATGCTTTTCAAACTACAGTGTGAATGCAGAATTATCTGAGTTATATGAGGCTTTTTGAAAAAATTACGTATTTTTAACTTTCTGAGTCTAAAATTAATATACATATACTTAAGATAATTATTTCTTAATCATTGAGAAATAATTCAGAGGCATTATTTGCATTTGTGTTTATGTTACATCTGCTAAGTGAAAGGATGAATTGTATCACATTTTAGAGTACATATAGAAAAAAACCAAACGTGGCAAATAACACATACCATAAGCATGCAAAATTTATAATAAGCTGTGAAATACTAGTTGACATCATATTGATGTTTTTAAAGCACAGATATTGTGCAGTTCCTGATTTTGTACATATTAACTTGAAAAAGTTCACTAACAATAAATATAGTAAATATACAGATAACTGTTTTTATTAAGCAGATTTAAACTTTTCCTGTTATTTTGGAAAGTACTATTAAATTTATTAGTCTATCAAAAGCATGGATCAGTGGCTAAAATTTAATATGAAAGAAAAATAACAAAAATTATGATGACATTAACTCAAACGATGTTTCATTATGATCAAAACCAAAAGAATCAAACCTAAAAGTGAAATGTAAAATATAAAACAAAGAAGTACCTATTTGCCACTCTTAAATCTATTTGCATTTGTGGTTCCACAAAACACCATTTTATATTAAATAACAAAGGATGTTAATTTAAACTGTATTGATTTTATACATTTGTTGTGTGAGTAAACTTGTGGTATGTTAATACTCAGATATTTATCTGTGCAGAGTTCAACTTAACACTGAGGTCTGTGAGAAAGTTTTCTTTTTCAAAGCTTGGGATTTTACTCATGTTTGAGAAACATTGAATTAGGAGTTTACCCTTAAACTCTAAACTCTTTCATGCCCATAGGGAATTAACAGAGCATGCTTTCTTGTACACTTACAGGTTGTTAAAGCTTACCCAGTTGCTGGGTCTGCTAGAATGGGGGGATTCCATAAGGAAATCAGTTTACTGAGACTGGTGTCTGAAAGA
Source organism: Pongo pygmaeus (assembly GCF_028885625.2). NCBI lineage: Eukaryota > Metazoa > Chordata > Mammalia > Primates > Hominidae > Pongo > Pongo pygmaeus. Next base: position 128,592,473 of record NC_072378.2, on the reverse strand, counting down.
AATGTTCATCAACAGAGAAAGTCTTGAAGCCCTGTCTGGTTGCCATGTTTATGCTGTGGGCCATATGGTTATATTCTGAGAGTTTGAACCAGTGAACTCTTAGCTATTTTTAAAAATTTGATAGAGATCCAAGAAATGGTTTACAGTTGGACAGAATGACTTATTTTAGGAGGCTGTTTTAGCCACTGGAGAACTCCAGTGCTTCTTGAAGTTCTCAATAAATCTTTTTAGTTTGTCTAAGAATCAGATTCCTTAGATTTCTGCGTCTTCTTTTTGCTTAGCTCCTTAACAGCTTGACCCTCTTTCACCACCACTCTCTTTTACTGATTTTATTTTGGATGGGGGTGGGGTGATGGTAGTAATTTTGACCTTTGGATTTTAGTCCAAATATTGATTCTGGGCAACTAGAACTGTGGCCAAAACTACCTCTGTTACTCACCCTAAGAAACTTGGTTGTGGGACTACTGCTACCTATAAAAGAAAAATCAGATGTCCTGTGGTATTATTGATGTCCCCTGTGGGACCTTTTCTAAGTCTAAATAAGTCCTTAGGGTCAAGCTGTTTCTGGAAGCCTGGCAGAAAGTTTATCTGCAGCGATTTGTCACCATGAACTTACTTGTTAGACTCTCATTTATTTACTTATGTTCATTTTCTTAGGTACAGAAGGATATTTTTTTTTCTGTGTTCCAGGAAGCAATTTTTGCCAAAGCTACTGTGGAGAGGAAAATTATGATTGTGTTTCAATCACAATTAGTTCCAATTTTGCCTCTCCAGATACATATGTGTGTTGTAGCAGCTTGTCAGTTTTTTCTTCCCCCAAACACATTGTCTTTTAAATTGAATGCTGATCAGGATAAATATATAACACACTCAAAGGGGAATTTTGGTCTTATATTTGGGAAAAATACACTTGTAGATGGCTACTCAGATTCAAGATGTGTTTAGTTGGGGTCAAGAGGTGAATATGCTTCAGATAACCTGAATTAGTTACATGGGCTTGTTAGCGCAAGATTAAATGGCTTTGATTTAACTGCCGATAGAGTCTGTTATGGGTTCCTGGAAGTCACCCAAATTGTTAATCACTATTGAAATAACATATTGGTAAAAAATAAGAAAATTTATAATTGTAAAAGTTAGCTGTGTAAGTTAGAAGGTTAGAATGAGTTTCATTTCCCTTGTCCTCTGTAGTATTTTAGTGAAAAAAGGTTTGTAATCAGATTGCTACATTCCATGCTCCATAATAAAATACAGAGCAGCATTATTTTGATAAAGTAAATTTACTCTGTTATATTTTATTTATAAAATATTTAAGATTTTTTGAATGCTTTTCAAAAGCAAAAAACATAATAGCATTATGGGATTTATATATGTAAATGCATATGTAGATGATTTACAAATGTGTTTGTCGCATCTTTGCTGGGATGTCTCAACAAAATTAATGCCTCCCCTTCATTAGATAGTATTTGTTATTTTTGTTTATGGCAGTTTTTCCTATATTTGGTGTATCTCTTGCCTCATGAGTTTTTATGGCCCCAGAAAGAAGTAAAACACTCACCTTTTCAGCCATCCTTAACTAGGACATCAACAGGTGACCAAATCACAATTCAGAATACCTATAAGAACATTGATTAGGAAGCTATTGAGTAGGAGGAGGCATCATAAAGATTTCCTTCTGCAGAGAGGGGAAGCATAGACTTCCAGGGGCAGCAAAGCACAGGACCCAGCCTGAGTGTTGGGAGAATGTTGTCTGCACGCAGCAGTAGGTCTCCACTGGTGGATATACTTGGGTTATTATTTGGGCTTCCTAATGTTTTTTAATACTTTTTTTCTGGTTGTTTTTGTTGAAAGTGATACAGTGGATTCTGCTCTTTACATTGAAGAACTTGAACTGATCTTTCTCCCAGCCTTGATCTCCATCCAGTGTACCATGGCTCAGGGAATGGCACTGCTATATATTTGGGTGTAGTAACAAGAAATATAGTTATATATTCTGGATACCTGTCTCTTGTATATATTATGCATCACCAATTTTGCTGTTTTTACCTCCTGTATACATCTTGATTGGCTGCTTCACATCACCTCCATCATCTATTACTATAATTAAAAACATTTTTCCTCTATTGACTGCCGCAGCTGCTATGTTCCTGGTCTCCCATACCTATTTTGCTGACCACCCTATCACTCATATGTTTTATACATTGTGGCCAGAGTTATTTGCCAAAATGAAAATCTGACTTATGATAGCAACCTTCATCTCATTCAGCTTAAATCTTTTCTGTGTTTAACTATAACATTTAAGATAAAGACAAAACTGCTTATCTTTGCCTTCAAGTCCTGCTTGGTCTGTTTACTTCTTTCATCTCCATTGTCATCTTCCCCATTTTCTCCTCTGCAGCCAAACTTTCAGTCTCTTTTGTTCATTATACTTGGCCCTCTTCTAGTTCCTTTGCACAAGTGGTTTATTTTTGCCTGAAATGATCTTCCTAATAACTCTCTTTCATTCTTCAGGTCACAGCTCAGACATCACCTTTTCAGAGACTTTCTCACCTTCCTGATGAGGTCATATCTCCCCATTACATGATTTCATAGCCAGACTGTCTTGTGTAGAGGTCATCACAGTTTCACTTGACACACATTTTGTTGATGCTTTGATTACTCGTGTGATGCTGCATCCGTGCAGAAGAAGCCCCATGAAGGAAAAGTACTGAAATGGTATCTGTTAGAGTACTTCAGATTCATCCTCATGGGTTTTCAGTGCAATTTAAACAATATTTACATCACATGATCCTTTTGCCAATAAACTTCTTGTTCACTTTGATAGGTGGCATAATATAGGAGCTAAGGAAGATAAGTTTAATGTTAGATTCAAATTGAGATCTGAGCAGGTTACTTAACCCTTCTCCACTTCACGTTTTCCTGTACAATATTTAGCACTTTACATATTCAGTAACTTTCTCACTGGAGGATTGGGTGAATTAAATATTTTTACTGTCTTAAGCTATTCTTTTTAATTATTTATATGCCAGTAAGTCACCATCAGCACTTCCATTGATGGAGTATCAGCTTTCCGTAGATCACTACACAGAAAGGCCTAATAAGAGGTAATAGCCCTTAAGAAGTTTACTGCTGAGCTTGGAAAATTCTACACATTCTAACAAATACAAAGTGGGCAATGTAAATTTGTTTATTAACTAAAAAGTTGTATAATCAGACATAAGAGCTTATGAAGAAGGTAGGAATAAAAGTTCTTAGGGGAGAAAAGAGAATACAAGCTTTGCAAGAAGAAGGGGCACACCAGGCAAAAATGCTTATTTTATTATTATTATGAACCATGAACTGTTAATGAGCTATGAGTTCATGCTGGTGGTTCATGGCAAGTTAGCATGGCAAGGTTTTTATGGACCAAGTTTGTGAGGATTTTTGAGCGCCAGATGGAATGTATGATTCTTACTTGTGCTTGAGCATGCAGTTAATTGCTTCAACCAATAGAATTGTGTTACTGGTGAATGTGTGTCACCATCACTGAAGCAATCACTACTAGTTCATGGTGTTTGCAGAGTTTAATCACTGCTTGTAGGATCATTGTAAAGGAAAAGAAGTTTTTGTTTATTTGTTTGTTTAGTTACGGAAACAGTTCTTAGGGGGATACTTGATAATATTGTAGTTAGAAGAAGAAAATGTTTGAGATATATTCTTGCTTATGGTTATTGTCAAGGGAGAGAAATTTGATCTTGTCTGTATGCTTGAGTTGCATCCATTTGGATTATGAATGTTAATGAAAACCTGAAAGTATATCACAATAGTAGATTGAACGATGTGACAGTGAAATTTTTGAAACTATTGAGTTTCTTCTTCCCTCCTTTAAGAGAAAAATTACCTCCGGTTTTCCCAGTGCCTTGTGGTGGGGGAAGGACACCTGTGCTTGATTGTTGGTCTGAGATCTAACTGTTACTTGTTTCGGCTGTTATTTTTTATTTTCGTTTCTACAGTACACCCCAGAGGGAAGCTTTAAAAAATTAGTGTGGGAACTAAAACTCTACAATTTCTCAATGTTTGTGTTTACCCATTGAGCCTTAAGTTAGCAGTTATGAAAACATTAAAGTACAATTTTCAGTTGCTCTCAGGGCAAAAAAAAAAAAACAAAAACAAAAAAAAAACGCTGTTGGAATGGAGGTCACTTGCATCATGCAGCTTTTCTGGTTATGTTTAAAAGGAATGTTTTGTTGAAGGAATATCTTTGGGTGATTGTATTTGCTAAGACAAAGTTGAATTAATTGTATGCTACAATCAGAGAAGTATTTGCTTGCTCTTCCTTTCCTCACTGTTGGTCAATGTGGCATTTCATAATTGACCAGATGTCTTTTGGCTATTTTTTAAATTTTGTTTTTCAAAATAATTGCATTGCTAGCACTGGAAGTAGAATAGACTATCCCAGAGACCTGGGATATGATTTAATATTATACTTTGCTCAATTATTGGGTACCACTAATTCCATTAAAGCTGCCTTAAGTTAACATAGACTCAGGGGACTTTACAAGGGTTTCAGGTTTTTTTTAAAGTATATATTTTCTACCAAAACCTTGAGCTATAGTTGATGATCTTGTGACCAAAAGCAACAGTCTCAAAATTTGAGGAGATGACACCATTGGCTTTTACTTTTTTATATCCTAGGATCTCAGTTTCTTTTATTATATTTGTATGGTTTATGAAGCTACTGGTGAGATGAAAAATAAAATAACCCTATTTTCTCTACCACCCTGTTTTCCTCTCTTTTCTCTCATCTTCCCAGAACTTAATATTTTAAAGTGTAAGCACTTATTTCATCTCTTTTTCCTTGTACTACTTGAGCTCTTTTCTTCATTTTGCTATGCCCAGTCTCTTTTTTTTTTTTTTGTTATCATTCCCTTTTGCTTTTATTTTCCTTTTCTTGTCTTAGAACCTCTAAGGCAGAACTGTTTCAAACAAGCAGACCGATTTTTGGTTTAGGTGATAGTACTTTGTAAATAAAAAAATGAAAAGATGTTTTTCCTTTGACAGTTCCCACTTCTGTAATCCTCGCAACAATCCTCTCAAACAGTGCTTTTATTATATCTAAGACATTTATCTGTTCCAGGCCTCAGATTTTCATCAGTAAAATGGTAGAGAGGAGACATGGTGGAAAGTGACAGAATGTGGCTGTTAATTTAGGCCTCTGGCTTCAGAGCCTGAATTCTTATCCATTTCTTTTGTTTGTTTGTTTTTTGTTTTTGAGACAGCGTCTCACTCTGTCACCCAGGCTGAAGTGCAGTGGCATGGCTTTGGCTCACTGCAACCTCCGCCTCCCGGGTTCAAGCGATTCTCCTGCCTCAGCCTCCCGAGTAGCTGGGATTACAGGTGCCTGCCACCACGCCCAGCTAATTTTTGTATTTTTAGTAGACACAGGGTTTCACCATGTTGGCCAGGCTGGTCTTGAACTCCTGACCTCGTGAACAGTCCTCCTCAGCCCCCAAAGTCCTGGAATTACAGGCGTGAGCCACCGCGCCCGGCCTTAACCATTTCATAAACAGGAATATGCTTTTATTTGGGTGATGGGGGAGATTATATTTTTCCTTCCTTTTGAATATTTCATGAAGTGTCTTTTATTGTATTAAGAACTTTAGTGGACTTAAAGTTTAATAAAGGAAGAAACTTCTTTGGTGGCCAGTTGAACTGCCCCGTGACCTGATTATCCTTGTTCCTGAGAACTGAGTTGAAAAACTTTGTTCAATCTGAATTCTTCTCTAATTGATCATTACTTGCCATTTACTTACTCAGGAGCAGTGACCATTGTTACAGTTATAAAATTGAATAGTTATAATTGTTATTAGTTTTGAGTCACAGTAAGGTCTAGTTGTTCTTCATGTACTTCTTGTACTAAAAGTACTTTAGTTCTTCTAGGTTATGTTGTCTGAAAGGTGGGAACTTTCAGAATAATAGACTAGTTGAGTTGGAAGGAAACTTACATCATTCAGTACAGCTACAGGCATACCTTGTTTTATTGTGCTTTGCCTCATTGTACTTTGCAGATATTGCATGTTTTACAAATTGAACATTTTGGAAATTCTCACAGTATTTCATTTTGTGTAACAAAATGTAACATTTTGGTAATTCTCACAATATTTCATACTTTATTATTATTAATTATATCTGTTATGGTGATCTGTGATCAGTGATCTTTGATGTTACTGTTGTAATTTTTTCATGCACCACAAACAGCTCCCGTATAAGATGGTGAGCTTAATTGATAAATGTTGTACATATTCTGACTGTTCCACCTACCGGCTGTTTCCGTCTTTCTTCCTCTCCTCAGCTCTCCCTGTTCTCTGAGACACAACAATATTGAAATTAAGCCAATTAATAACCCTACGGTGGCCCTTTAATGATCAACTTAAAGGAATAACTGCAGGTCTCTCACTTTAAATCAAAAGCTAAAAATGATTAAGCTTAGTGAGGAAGGCATATCAAAGCTGAGATAGGCCGATAGCTGGGCCTCTTGTGCCTGTTAGCCAAGTTGCGAATGCAAAGGAAAAGTTCTTGAAGGAAATCGGAGGTGCGACTCCAGTGAACACCCAGATGATAAGAAAGTGAAACAGCCTTATTGCTGACATGGAGAAAGTTTTAGTAGTCTGAATAGATTAAACCAGCCACAGCATTCCCTTAAGCCAAAGCCTAATCCAGAGCAAGGCCCTCAACATTGAGGCAAGACCCTCTACTAGCAAAAAGATAACAACTTGCTGAAGGCTCAGATGATTGTTAGCATTTTTTTTTTTTTAGCAATAAACTATTCTAAAATTAAGGTATATATTTTATTTACCTTATATACCTTTTTTTAGACATGATGCTATTGCACACTTAATAGACTACAGTATTGTATAAACATAACTTTAATATGCAGTGGGAAACAAAAAATAAAAATTTCATACCTTCAGACATAATGTGACTACCGAGTAGAATGTTTTGACTTTGAGAATATTCATTTACATGGAAATCATAGATGTGTTGTGCACTCATTCTTTTTAGACCTTCAGTTCTGGTCTTTAATGTTTAACAGTATTGAAGTATATCCAGACAATATGTGGGAATTGTTAGCATGATTTTTAGTCTTCAGGCAGTTTCCAGGGAATACAGGCCACACTACCTTCTCTTACCTTTAATTGTTCATTTCAATCTTGGATCTTTTGAAAAGGTGAGTGATGATTACAAAATTGGCCACAGGACAAAGACTTTATTGCCTTTTGGGTCATGTAACGGATTATTTTCTCTTAAGTTCCTTTTCTTTTTAGCAGCTGCTTCTCAAAACTTTTCACTGCTATGTAACATAAAAGCTATGCAGGTGGGATAGCTGTAGGAGAGTGCCATGATTTCAGAAATTGGAAAAATCTTAAAACAAGAGTTCTTAAACTTAGATCTATGAGTCCTTTGAAATTGTTGGTGAAGTAAGTGTGTGTGTTTCTTGGAGTGGGCGTTGAGGCAACAATACTTTAAATTTACTTCAGATTTCAAAGAAAGAGGGAGAGAGGGAGGGTTAGAGAGGAATAGGAAGGATAGGAATGAGAAAGAGGCCTGACTCACATTGGGATGAAAGGGATAGGCAGAGTTGTGAAGGGAAGGGTTAAGAAAGGTTATGAAGGTTAAGTGCCATTAAGTTGGAAGTTTTTAAGTGTACCGCCCTTTAACATTGTCATCTCATTTTTAAACTTCGAAAGTATTCTCTTCATACATTTTCTAGTTTTATTTTCTTTACTGTTTGGTGGAAGAAGGAATGAGTATGTCTAAAGGAACAAGTATTCAGGACCCGTCTATTCCTCTTGTCAGTGTGCCTTCGCACATCATGGAGGTAGTCTCATTTAGTCCGCACACTGGACCTCAGTGGGGTGGGCACTTCAAGATGAGGAAACAAGACAGAGAGGGGTTAAATTATTTGCCCAGGATAGACAAGTAAATAGATGTGTAGGAAGTAGGGAAAATTGGAGTCCTGGAAGGTACTGGAAAGGAAATCAAAACCTATTATAAAATTAGCCACTTTTAAATAGGAAACAGATGGCACTAATCCTTTTAACAATTTATGACATAGGTTTCCTATGTCATAAAGATGAAACTGGAAATTTTGTTCGTCAAAGTAATGGCCAAGTACTTGCTTTTTGTCTCCCTAAGATGTAGTAGGGGAAGGGCATTAAACTATAGAACAATGCTTGGCCAGGTTTCTAAATCTTAATGTGTAGCGCAGCGGGTAAATTCCATGAGGACACCCACTTCCTAAGAAGGAGAAATGTGCTACTTTCTACTGAAACTTTCATTTTAGTTTTTTTGTGTTGCCTGAAGGTTTTTAGAAGCTATTATATGAAATCCATACATTTTTCTATTTTCAAATGTAAACTGGCTACCTAGAACAAATACAAAGCACTTCCTCAGAGATCAACAGAAATTTTGTCCTTCGGACTGTGAAGAAAACAGGTTTATATTTTTACAAGGCAATGGGAGGGACATGTTAGGGAGACTAAAGTTGTTGGAAGTAGACTCCTGCAAAGATGCAAATTCAGTTCATTGGTTTTGGAGTTTGGGGGACAAGTTTACTTTTTCTAACTTTTTCTGACATTTTGTAATATTTGCCTCATACTGTCTTAGAAACAAACTGTGTGATGTAGGGGATAGACTTCATTAGAAGAGAAGCATCCATCTTAAGAAATAATAGAATGTAAAAGCTCGAAGAATTAAAAATAGACTGTACAAAAAGTGATGGCACTGATGTCCATCTACCCAAATTAATGGAATATTTTAGGGTTATTCTCAAGATTGAAAATTTTGCTTATTACCGTTTCAAATTTTACCCCTTTTTTTTTCTCTTTGACTGTCTTTGAAAAAAAAACGATACGTAAAAAAATATTTTTGCTTACCTTCAGTGGAGCTTGCCAAGTTTACAGGTTACACAGTCCCTCTGTTAGGGGCTGGCGAGGCCAAAGAGGTTTCTAATCTTAAAAAGCTTGCATTAGGGTTTTAGGGATGCACAGACAGTTATGGTATATTTTGTACATAAAAGAGCATTATGTAAGTGCTATGGGAATGCAGGGCAGGAAACACAAATAGATAGTTGTGCGACTTTTTTTATAAAACATCCAACTTCAAACTGAATACGCCAGACCTTGTTCTAGATTTTTGGATGAACAACATACATGAAATCCCAACTTTTCATGGAGTTTTTCAATTAAGTAAACAAATAAATTCAGTAAGTGGAAAGTGCTATAAAGGAAATAATAAAAAGTGATATGTTAGAAAGAACCCTGGAAGGAACTACTTTATTTAACAGACCTAGGAATGCTTCACCAATAGATGAATGATGAAAATCAGCCAGCTGAAGACAGAGCATTTCAAACAGAGGAAGGTCCAGTGCGTGGAGACTAAGACAAGCATAAGCTTAGTTTTTTTGTTTGTTTGTTTTGTTTTTTCAGAAAAAAGCCCATTGTATCTGAAACATCTTATGTAAGGGAAGAGAGGTGTAAGAAATAATGTTGGAGAGGAAGGCAGGCACCAGATCATATTGAAGCTGAGGGGTGGGGCTAAAGAGTTTGGATTTTATTCTCAATGCAATGTGAGTATGAGAAAGATTTAAAAAAATTAACCTGGCTGTGTATCAGAAACGATTGTAGGGCTGCTAGCATGGAAATCATAAAACTTGCTAGGATTCCATTCTATTTGTCCTCCTGAGAGGTAATATGAGTTTGGTAAAACTAGTGAATATGAAGAGACACGAATGGATTGAGGAGAGAGCTTGAAAGTAGAAACAATGAGAATTGCTAGTTAATTAAAAGAGGGAAGTGAAGGAAGGGGAAAAATCAAACTGATTCCTAGTTTGATTATTGAGTCCTTAGTTTTAATAATTGGTTATATTTGTTGCCACTTAGATGAAAAAAAATGGTGGTGGGAGAAGAGGCTTGAAAAAAGGAAATGAAAAGATGAAAGATATGAAAAGGAGGGTAATGGCATTGCCTTCAGCACAAAGGTAATAGCAATAGAAGTACTTAGAGAGATTAATTTTATAACAAAGAAAAAAAATATCCCAGATGGGCTGAGACCCAAATCATGATTTCACTTGTGACTCTTCTTTTTACTTAGAGATCCTGATTATTGCTTCTTAAGCTGTCTGGGAATGAAGCAATATTATTGTATAGTGTCTTTAGTTTTTTTACACCAACAGTTTCTGGCATGTTCTTCGTTACTACTGGGAAAATCTCACTCAATGCCAAGAGCTAGCTGTTTTGCACAGTGCGTTGGTGCTTTGTTAGCTATTCAAGATGGTCTTCAGAACACATAAAAATACTTTTCTTATGAGGATAGAATATTCCTTAGTCCTCTGTACTCTTCTGCTCATACATAACAATCTGATTCTCTGATGGTGGGAGACTAGTGTGGAAGAAAGCCCTTTGTGATGGTTAATTTTAGGTGTCAGTTAGACTCAGCGATAGGGTGCCCAGATATTAGGTTAAACATTATTTCTAGGGATGTGTGTGTGTGTGTGGGGGGGGTGTTTCTGGATGTGATTAACATTTGAAATGATACACTGAGTAAAGCAGATAGCCCTCCCCAATGTGGGTGGGCCTCATCCAATCGCTTGAAGTACTGAGTTGAATAAGGAGTAAGAATTCCCCCTGTGTATGACTGTTTGCAAGCTGGGACATCAGTCTCCTGCCTTTGGACTTGGATTCAGATTGGAACTTACACCAATGGCTCTCCTGGTTATTGGACTCAGACTTGGACTTGAACTGGAATTTATACCATTGACTCTCCTGTTTCTCAGGCCTTTGGGCTCGGATTGGAATTATACCATCAGCTCTCCTGTCCTGAGTCTGGACTTCTCAGCTTCCACAATCATATGAGCCTATTCCTTATAATATTGTGTGTGTGTGTGTGTGTGTGTGTGTGTGTATCTATATATTCCTTTTCTCTGGAGAACCCTGACTAATATATCCTTTGTACTAGGGTAGAAAATTTCAACTTTTTTCATCTTCATTCTTCAGACATCCAACACTCTGGTGAAGGATTTTGTTTTCTAACTGATTTTATAGAGTACGTCTTTATACCCTGCAGAGACTGAATGAGTGAAGTAGACTCAACATAAATAAAAGCGCTAATAATGTTGTCATTAGAGCAGAGCGATAAAAAAGATTTATGTATATTAAAATATAGGGTTATTTACCTGTGATCCCAAGATCTCTGTAGACCCTTATACTCTTTCAGATGATCCATGAGGTCAAAATTGTTTATCAGTAACACTGAGATATAGTTTTCCTTTTTTCTCTTTCATTTTCTCATGAATGAATAGAAGAATTTCCCAGAGGTTACATGATGTATGATACTACAACAGATTGAAAGATGAAGTAAAAATGAGAATCTAATTGTCTTCTATTGAGACAGATACTAAAGAGATTTGTAAAAAGTAAAACAATGCTTATTACTTCTTACTATCTTTTTTTGTTTATTTTGGGAAATGGTTATTTTTCATGAAAATACAGTAAATTATGAGATCATTGCTAATCTTAAATTATTATTTTTGAAATTTTTCCATTTTATTTTCTAATATGGTCAATACTGATATAACTCAGAAACAAAAGCTGCTTGATATCCTTAATATCACAAGCATAAAGGGGTCCTGAGACTAAAACATTTGAGAACCTTTTTTCTAATAGAAGGTTTCTTATATATACCAGCGTGACTCTGACAAATACATTAAACATGTACTTCCAAACATTATACTCTTTCATTAAATCCTTATGTTTGGAAGCAGCATAAACTAGTTTCATTTGTTTTTCTTTTTGTTGTTGTTTTGACATTTTCTGGTAATTTATCTCACATAGAGCTAGTGCTGCCTCAATTGTTCATGTTATTAACTAGTGTCTTTGTCTCCTCATTCAATTAGTAATCTAACTAATCAAGTAACAAGTGTTTATTAGACTTCGGCTGCATGCAAAGCCCTTGTTAGATAGGGTGCCAGTTATCAATTTATTGCCCCGGAGCTTAAAATTTGTCCTTCATTACCTGCTCTGTGATAGTAGCACTTGACCCTTTAAGCAGTTCTGCTTTACAGCTGGCACAGTGTTAAGCTTTATCAGTAGAGGGCACTGGAGAGACACTTAAGAAACAGGTATCATCTATTCTTGGTTGAATTGTGATCTTAAGTTTGTTTTTTTCTTGGTGGTACTGCACAGTGGACACAGCTGTGTGCATGTAGCAGACATAGTCCCTCAGTGAGCTTGTAGCACCAAACCTGTCCTGGTGACCACCTTGCTGTGGCACACACATACCCCAGGCCTCATGCCACTCTGCTGCAGGGAGAATGTGTCCTGTTTCCCTTGCTTCCCTAGAGCAGGACCGGCTCTGGCCTGAGTGACCCAGCAGGCTTTATCATCCCGTGAGCTGCAACTGCACCTTCTTTAAGGAAATCTCATTCTCAGCAACCTCCCCTGTCTATATTGGTTTCTTTCTTGGGTACTTTGATTATTCTTTAAGGTTTTCTTCACAGCTTTAAAGTTTCTACCTTCTTATAGGTAGTAATTCTTTATATTACATTTTCACTGTTAAATTTACTCTGTGGCTTCTCTCTTCTGGTTGGACTCTGAGTAAGTCAGGTGCTTTCTAAGAGAACATGATTACCCTTCTGAGGTTGACAGATGATATCCCAGTAAATCATTTAAAATTGACCCAAAAGCAGTGTATAACTGGGGGCCAGAATCAGACATTTAGAAACTGTGAGACAGTTTGAGGAAAGAAAACTGGTATGATGTGTGGTGAAAATAGTGAGGGGTCTGTCAGACTGGAGAAGGTGGTTTGTGAAGAGAAGTGGGAGGTAAAATGACCAGTTACTTTGGGATAAGATCATGGAAAGTTGTGAATACTAAGCAAAGAAATTGAAATTTTGCTTTTATAGGGCACATTCAACAGATTTTGAATAAGAACGGACAATACAAATATGTTAGTGTACTAAAGTATACCAACACATACATATATAAAGGAGTTTTAGAGGAAAGTATGGAAATCTATTTATCATTAATTATTTTCTTTGCTATTAATCCAATTTCCCATGTAAATACCTTATTCATAGAAGTGTAGCTTAAAGATAAAAAATAATTAATGTATAAAATCCATCAGGCATTACATATTCATCTATATACTAGATTATGTTATTTTCCTTGGCCATTCTTTTTAGTAAAAACTGTCATTTGTTTTAAGTCTTCTCTGCCTTTCTCTTTTTTAATGAATTGGAATAAGAAGTACTCAATTTTTATATTGTGCTTTTTGAAATATTTAATTATTTATAGGATCCTATTTGTATCCTATAAATACAAATAGGATTTATTTTTAAAAGATTAAAAAAAAACCGGCTTGTGTTTATTTACTAAGTATTTATCATTATTCATTTGATTTTCCTCTTGTAAGATAGTATTCATGTAGTCTCTGTTTTAATAAAAAAGTGCAAATCTAATTCTTATTCATTATAGAACTCTCAGAAACTGTACATATGCAAAAACTTTTTTGAAAACCTAGAAGACAATTACAGCCCACCAGATAATATACCGTTAAAATTTTGCTACATATTTTTCCAGTCATATGTACAAGTGTATGTGTGTGCATATGTGAATATACACACATTTACACAGATATAATTATTTAACACAAATATTTATTTCTCATAAGTGGGTTTAATATTTTATAACCTGCATATTTTACTTAACATATTGTAAATATCTTCCATAAAATGTTTTAAAATAATATTATTCTTAATGACTGCATTATTGTTCATTAAATTGATTTGCCATAATTTTGCAAATTACTGATTATTGAATATTGAGAATACCTAATTTTTCTCCATTTTAAATAGTGTAATGAGTTAGGCATCTTTTAAAGCTGTATCTTTTATACATACCTGATGGTTTATCTAGTATACATTTGTAGACATGGAATTCCCAGATCAGAAAGTATGTATCTCTTTTTTTTAAATATACTTTAAGTTCTGAGATACATATGCAGAATGTGCAGGTTTGTTATATAAGTATACCTGTGCCATGGTGGTTTGCTGCAATCATCAACCCATCATCTACATTAGGTATTTCTCCTTATATTCTCCCTCCCCTTGCCTCCCAACAGGCCCTGCTGTGTGATGTTCCCCTCTCTGTGTCCATGTATTCTCATTGTTCAGTTCCCACTTATGAGTGAGAAAATGTGGTGTTTGGTTTTCTGTTCTTGTGATAGTTTGCTGAGAATTATGGTTTTCAACTTCATCCATGTCCCTGCAAAGGACATGAACTCATCCTTTTTTATGGCTGCACAGTATTCCATGGTGTATATGTGCCACATTTTCTTTATCCAGTCTACCATCGATGGGCATTTGGGTTGGTTCCAAGTCTTTGCTATTGTGAATAGTGCTGCAGTAAACATATGTGTGCCTGTGTCTTTGTAGCAGAATGATTTATAATCCTTTGGGTATATACGTAGTAATGGGGTTGCCAGGTCAAATGGTATTTCTAGTTCTAGATCCTTGAGGAATCGCCACACTGTCTTCCACAATGGTTGAACTAATTTACACTCCCACCAACAGTGTAAAAACATTCCTATTTCTTCACATCCTCTCCAGCATCTGTTTTTTCTTGACTTTTTAATGATCACCATTCTAAGTGGCATGAGGTGGTATTTCATTGTGGTTTTGACTTGCATTTCTCTAATGACCAGTCATGATGACCTTTTTTTTCATATGTTTGTTGGCAGCATAAACGTCTTCTTTTGAAAAGTGTCTGTTCATATCCTTCACCAACTTTTTGATGGGTTTGTTTTTTTCTTGTAAACTTGTTTAAATTCCTTGTAGATTCTGAATATTAGTCCCTTGTCAAATGGATAGATTGTAAAAATTTTTTCCCATTCTGTAGGTTGCCTGTTCACTCTGATGGTAGTTTCTTTTGCTGTGCAGAAGCTCTTTAGTTTAATTAGATCCCATTTGTCAATTTTGGGTTTTGTTGCAATTGCTTTTGGTGTTTTATTCATGAATATCTCTTAAAGGTCTTTGATGTCAAATTGCTGTCTACAAAGGTTGCACTTAAAACAAACAAACAAAAAGCATATATAGTTTTCTCTGTCTTGAATGATATATTTGAGAACTATTGATCAAGAGACTGTAAGGAATATTTGTAAGGCCACTTTAAAGAAGTTTTAATTAAAAGCTAGTACATTGTATGTGTGGGAACATAGATGTTTTATTAAGCCTTGAGATAACTAAACTCTTGTTAGAAATCTGAGGAATTAGTTAGCTGGTAACAGAACAATCGTAAATAAGTTTAAATTATAACATAAAGTATGAGAGAAGTACATATTGTATAATTTCCCAAGTGTAAGGATTGGGAGCCAGTTATTCTGGGAGACTACAGAAGTAATTTTTAGATGTTGATAAGAATAGCACAGTATCTTCTGTGTTTGGGATGATGGAAGGGAATCTTGTTTCAGACAGGCAGCTCCCTCCCTAGTGCCTACTGGGTAAATTGCCATTATATCAAGTCAGTAGGCAGAAGGATTTAGATGGCTTTTTGGTGCTAGTGCTTGCTTCTTCCTTTCTGGAACTGTGCAATAAATGCATTATTATTCCAGAGCACTCAGAGAATGTGGCAGTAGTCAGGCATTATTGAAAGAGGGCCATTTAGCAGAAACATTCTATAGAGATGAATTATCAACACTATTTTTCTTTATTATTTAACTTGCTTGAAATGTTGAAATAGTGTAGACAAGCTTTTATTTTGTGACTTTTGTCTTCCTAGTGATGAAATTGATAATGCATACAAATGAATATGCTTTGCCCATCCTGTTTCCTTAATAAGAAAAATAATTATTGTAGCTTAAGAGTACAACTGACTGAAAATTCATAAATGGTCTTTATAGTAAATATCATGCTATATAATTAAAATGTGACACAAAGCATATTTTTACTCCAAAGTTTATTTTATAATAGGAGAAAATGACTATTAGACAGCCAATAAGTCATTTAGAGATTACTACTTTAAAGTTGACATTCAGAAACCATAATTGATACAGACCTCTAAAAATAATTTAAATGTACTACTGCCATAATATTCCACTGGGGGAGGTGGAACTGTTATAGTAGTGGAGAAATAGGCTACAGGTTTGTGAAGATGCTGAGGCCTGGTAACAAACACTAAGTAACTTATCCAAGATCTCAGGGCTGGTCCTCGTTGAAAGGAATAGTTGGTCTGCTATGCAGTGGTGAATCTGAAAGACATCTTGCCAAATCAACAATTGACTTCAGAATGTGAATATAATAAAGAATGGAAACATCCTGCTTCTATAAATTGGGTTGGGATCCAGGATATCCTGTATAAAAATAAAGACATAATTTCTCCAAAATACACACAGACAGTTTATTCTATTAATGTGCCGTCTGTGAGACTCAGAAAGAAAGAAAGAGAAAAAAAAAAAGAATCCTAGCTTACAAGAGAAGATGATAACTAGGAAAAAGAAGTGAACAATAATATCAGCCACTATCACTATGCTCTGTTTATTCTGTACTTCGATTATACTGGAGTGTTACAGAAATCTTCCCAAAAGCTCTCAACCAGAGGGTACCTACCACTCAGTGGCAATTGGTCATGTTTGAAATTTGGCTTCTCAAATAGTTGACACCATCCTCTCTGCCATGATTTGCATGTGTTGTTGAGGGTTAATTGAACAAGTTAGACTAGTAGTTATTGAGTGTTTAATGTGTCATGGGTACAAATTTTGAGGAGGGAATGCAGAAGATTGATTACTTTTACATGTTGTCAGGAAGAAAGGGTCAAGTGCAACTCTTATAACACTGAGTTCTGTAACACTACATCTGTTATATTTTGGTTAAAATTACATGCTAGCAAAGAAAAAAGATATTTTACAATAAAATTTGTGTTCCATCTTCTGTGTAATAAATAGGCATATTTGCATTTTTGTGATATGTGTCTTTGTTAAAATCCACAATGACGTGAGAACAATTGGTTGTTTTACTGGAGAGTTTTCTGGGACTAAAAGCAGCAGCCCGTTGTTCAAGTCTCATTTTTGTACTTAGTCCCTGTGTAGCCTTTGTCTGCAATGGAAAGTCTATATGTGAGCTATAAGAGTGGGACTCTTTATGTCCTGTGCCTTCCCATGATAGATAACCAATGAACACTTACTAAGTCAAAGGGAATGGAGTAGATTGGTGATTTTAAACTGGGTTTCTTGTAGCTCTACAAGAGTTTAGGAACTATTACAGAACTGGGGCCAGTAGCAGTGGTGATTAGCTGACACCTTAGTGGGAGACTCCAAGTGGGGAAATCTGCTGTGTCCTGATCCTCAGCTTTAGCCATTTTTAACTTTAGCCCTCATACTGACACTACAAAGTGTCCTCATTTCTTGAACTGAGGTTCAAAGTTAGTATGTTACAAATGATCACATAACTTGTATAAATGATGATCTTCCAACATGAAATTAGAAATGGTTCCATTGTTTGCACTCTAAGCACATCTCCCTGCAATAATATTCTGGATAGTGAAAAATAAAGGTGTACCCTTTATGTAAACCAGGCCAATAATGTATTGCTTTTGTGTATGTGTGTGTATATATATATTATATTAAAAGACTTGTGTCCAGTAATATTAGAGATTTAGAGTGAGATCTGGATTTGAAACCAGCTTTGAGTGTTACTAATTGTGCCTCAATTTCCTAATTTGTAAAATAGGATAACAGGTTGTTGTGTAGACTAAATGAATTAATACATAATGTGTACTTTGAAGACTGTCTGTTACCTAGTAAGAATTTAGTTCATCTACTTATTTGATTGATGTGTTTCTATGGCTGTGTTCTGGAAAACAGTCTTTTTAACTTAAATTTAATGTTCAGAATGGATTGGCATATTTTTATTGTTGTATGTTCCCTTTGCTTACATATCTCTTTAGCATTATTATTTGTAATGTCATTTCAGGTTCGTATATGATAGTGGACTCTTCAGATCACGACCCTGGAGAAAAAGCCAGACTTCAGCTGCCTACAATGAAGGAGAATGACACTCACTGCATTGATTTCAGTTACCTATTATATAGCCAGAAAGGACTGAATCCTGGCACTTTGAACATATTAGTTAGGGTGAATAAAGGACCTCTTGCCAATCCAATTTGGAATGTGACTGGATTCACGGGTAGAGATTGGCTTCGGGCCGAGCTAGCAGTGAGCACCTTTTGGCCCAATGAATATCAGGTAATCATCTGTACTTTTCTGGTATATGTTTTGATGTCATCAGATCTCACTATATGTGTAATACATAGATGTAAATATGCATCTCATGGTAATGAGAGATTGCCCTCTTGCCTCCCCCACCCCCATTGTTGGGGAAGTGTCATCCATAGATATAAATATGCATCCCATGGTAATGAGAGATTGCCCCTCTTTCTTCCCCACCCTGTCGATGAGGAAGTGTTTGGAGACATTGGCACAAAATCTTCAAACTAGAGAAAATATTTCTACATGTTAAAAATATCAGGTTTAGGTCCAAAATTTGTTGGTGGTTTGACAAAGAGCTACTTATTGACAGATTCTTTCCTACAGCTTTGTTCAGGAAGAAATAGCCTTTTTGAGTTTATTGTAATCTTCAGACTGGACTGATTTACCGACTTTTTGAAAGTAACATTTGGGAAATAAACGTGATATAGAGTTTCATGAACTATGTTAAGGGGGAGGCATTTTCATTAATTATTTTAATTTTGATTAATTAATTGAATAAATTAAATGACATATAAAAATAAGCCAAAAAAAGATAAATTATTCACAAAGCTTTGGATGTTTATTTCAGAAATGATTCATTGAATTATGATTAAATCAGACAACCAATAGTGTCAGTACCTACTTTATGTTTCTGTGAGTGAGTTTATATGCTCTTAACAAAAAACAGGTTCATTTACTAGTTTGGAGAGTTTGTTCAGTAACCCTCACTATGAAGTTCCATCCCTGGATACTGTTATTTCTTTAAAAGGTCAATTTTGTGTTAGACCTTGAGATTTAAACTTTTAAAGGACTTGTTTATTTGTAGCTTATTATAAAGCCTAATGAGAATACATTTATGTAAAAGTATATTTTATGATGGTCAGCAAGCAATATATAAACTAATAGTTTTATTTCTGCCTTTGAAAAATGAATTATTTCTTTAAGTTAGGTTTGTCTTTATTCTTGAAGGGGAAAAAAAGGAATGCTTTGCTTTAATTGCTTTGTCTTGAGTTGAGTTTTCTGTTTTATTAAAAGCATCCTACATTGTAGGCATGGTTCCACAGGTAAGATTTTCAGTTCAAGGTTGTATGTTTATTGAGTTTTCAGTGGATTTTCATTGGGTACTAGTTGATTCTATTATTCCGGAGCATAAGGATGTTTCTCTTCAGTCGGGGAGAGCCATCTGCTTTTTCAGGGTCCACAGCCCCAGGAGGGCTGCATATATGATATGGTAGGTAGGTAGATGGGAGTGTGTGAAACTAATGCTAGAGCACTTGTTGCAAGATCAGTGGGCTCAACTCTGACAAAAGTGGGTTGATGGCTGCCATCGCCAGGTCACTCTCACAATGCATTATCATTGTACTGATTTCATGAGAATCTGTCATAAGAGCTTAACGTAGCACTGGAAAGAAGTTCTGATTCAACACAGTCAGCCTCCACAAAACAAATTAAAACCCCCAGTAAAAATTAATCTAGCAAACTCATTAAAAATGTGGGTTTTGAAGTCAGATTGCCTGTATTCAACCCTGTTCACAACTTGTCTCCTGTGTAGATAGTTCTTTAAGGAATCAGACTGTCAGTTGTACTTTAAAACAACAACAATAACAACATAGAAGTAACTGTTGATAAATCCAGCAAGTAATATATCTATGATATATTTCTTTTTCCTCATAACTAAGAAATAACATACATGTAGTTATTTTTTCCAAGTTGTTAAAGATCTATCTTTGAATCGTTGATGTTAATAACATTTTCTCATGGCACAGATTACTGTGGTGTTAATTCTACTGTTAAGTTACAGTAATTTGAACTGCATTAATAATTCTTTGTTCAGTCTCATTTTGCGTGACAAAACCCCCTTCGTTATATGTGCTTGTGGTGTATTTAAGCAAGAAGAACAAAAGGTGCCTGGGTGAGTTCCAGCCTGGCCAGTGACATCATTTTGGAGATGTTTTGTCAGATAAAATGATGACTAAATAAATATATGGAACCTATGGGTAAATGTCTCATTGTTGGAGATTAAAATTTGAGCCATAGATAATTTCTTAAGTGATTATTTTGCTCTCACATTTTTTTCCTTAACCTGAAAAACTTAATCAATGAGAGCAAACAACAGAGTACTTTTTATTCATGTGCTTAGTGCTCAGTAAATTACTTGGTTGATGTTTTCATCAATTTAATCATTTAGATTATTAGTTGTACCTGTACGTTTGTTATTAGAAACAACCAACATAACATAAACTATATTTATGTGCTTTCTTTCTCTTGGAAAGTAACATGAAAAACATTAAATCTCCCATACATTTTGACAGGTTTCAAAGTCAAATCAATACCTGTCAAGTGTTTGGTAAGTGCTGGTTTGCTGGCAAAACATGGTAGAATTTTTTGATTGGTGTTTTAGGTGCTGATGTCTCTATATTTAAAGAGAAACTCAACTGCTTTAAATATCAGATATTGGAGGCCAGTTTTGAGATTCCATCAGGTTCTTAAAGAATATCCCCATTTTCTTTTATTTTGAAAGCATGACATTCTTTTCAAGATTTTTATTTATTGTAACATCTACTGTTAGACACATACTGTGAGGTCACATCATGCTAACTCCTGGGGATACACAGGCAAAGTCCCTTTTCTCATGAAGTTCGCAGTCTAGCTTTGCACTGTAGAAGATAAAAATGTAAATCAGATGTTTGCTCTGCTCTTAAGGAGGCTAGTCCAGATGGGAAATGTGAGATATACATAGATATAACTTGAAATACCATAGCGATGGTTAAATGACATAAGAGAGGTAAATATAAAATGCAGTGGGGAAAGCAAAAACAAAAGATAGTTTAGTTTCTAAAGTAATTTGAAGTAGAAATGAGACTAGAATCCTTTTCTGTAGATTCCTCTATTCCTAGATTCTTTCCACTGTACTGTGTATTTTTCTTAAATCACGCTTACTTAGAGCCAGCAAATGTAAAGTTTGCTTTTTGACATAATCATTGCAGTGATCCACTAACATATAAGGAACAAACTGTTTTTCACCTATGTGTTCAGAACAATCGATGCCTTTTCAGCTTACTATACTAATTATAGAAATTATCGTATTACATTTGTTTTATTTGCTATGATTGAAAGATGCTATTCTACGTATTTTATAGGCCACAAATAAGTACTGTAGATTCTTAAATTGATTGCTAAATAGGAGTAAATAGGGAAAATCCGCAAATCCTTAGGTGCCATCTCCATGATAAATTTCAGCTGAAGATCAGCATACCTCTAAAAGCGTAATTTTCTCCACTCTGGAAATCTGACCTGTCTTGTATTCATAAAACTAAGTTCTGCTTTGGGATTAAATCCATTACTTTCTTACTGAGCAGTAAGGTTGTTACTAAATGAGGCAGGCAGACGTATGTAACTTGCAAAACTATTAGTGGAAACCTAATCTGCTGTTTTCCATTAACTGGGTGCACATCATTAATCACAAAAATGATGCGTGATGAAAACTGAAGGGGTTTATCCAGAAATTGGAATGTGATAATATAGCAGAAAGTGCCTTTTTCTCCCCCAATACATGGAGAAACAAACACAACTTTTGCAATGCATTTTCTTCTTAACATTTTCCATTGGTTTGAAAAAAAAATGTAAGAATTGACAGGCATGAGATTTTCTGTTTTTGTCTCCTAAGAAGGGGTTATATTAATGTATATTATATTGATATTTTGTCAGTAGAAAAATTGTTGTACTCCAGAGATTCCACTGGCTTTGGATCTGAAAAGATTGGGGCTTAAACCAAGTGACTGTTTTTACTTGAATAAAAAGCCTCTAAAAGATTGATCTTCAGGCACAGTGGCCTGTGTAAGAAGAACATACTCATGAACCATCCATGCAAAGAGTAAAAATAGGGGATGTCCCTCCTCTGTCATAGCTCTCAGAACTCTTCCAATTTTTTGGCTGATCTGCATTCATCCATATAGAGACCCACTTTAGAAAAGCAAGCAGCAGGATTTTTTTTCTCTAGTTATATCATATAGAGGTAACTTCCTGCATAAGCATTGTAAGTGACTCTGCTCATGATCTTGTATAGCAGTGTTGCGGATATTGTTTGTTGTCTATTTATTAGTTATTCTCCTAGCTTTCTTCCATAGTGGCAGGAGTTCCAACCAGCTTACTTGCTTTCCCAGCTTCTTTGTAGGTAAGGATGGCTATATGTGACACAGTTCTGGTCAATTAGGTAGGAAGGATAGTCTGCCAGGAAATTTCTGGGAAAGATGTTCCTCCCTGATAATAAAGAGAGTGTTGTTGTATGAGAACATGGCTCTTGGTGCCATTGTGGTCATTTTGTAACCGCGAGGAAGGAAATAGCTGACAAACTGAGGGTGACAGAAGAAGGCATTCAAGGAGCCTGGGTCCTATTCTCAAAATTAATAATAATGATAATAATAATAATAACTATTATTTAAAGAATTTTTAGATGACTGTTCTCCTGTGCAGCCAAAAGCATTGTTATACATCATGTTGTGTCTTAAGCTTTCAAGCAATACTACCTATCAGCACATACTGTTTGTGGATGTCACATATAAGACATATGGCAGAATTAAAAAAAAATATATATCTACCAATGAATGAAGCAGTTTTTCTTTTTCAATCTAGTTGGAGAGAGAAGATGTAAACAGGGCTGTAAGACAGTGGATCACTGACTAAAGGGGCTAGAAAGGAAGGAAGGAAAGATGATCTCTTGGGTATCTACTGTGAGTGGGATACTAGGCTGGATACTTTCATGTTTGTCATCTTTTATTTGTATTAATATTTGAACGTGTGCTAAGTAAATGTTTCTTACCTTCATGCACAGTTGAAGTTGTGCTTATTTAGTGGTGGAGCAATATTATTTCCTATTTTTTGTCTTTAGTAAAATAGTATGATTTTTATGAGTTTGGTCTTTAGCTGTATCAGTGACTTCTGAAGTTAGCCACAACTAGATAGACTTATTTTAGTTACGGCAACAGGATTTACCTAACATGGTCATTGTGGCTTATTTTTACACGGGCAAAATACCTTTTATTTGATAGGCTATTAACAAAGCGTCTTTGCTGCTGCTTTTTGATCTTAACGATTCTCTTTGTTGCAAACAGAGTACCCCAAATGGGTTGCAAAGGCCCTCATATTATTATAGTCATTGTTTTCTTAAAACTTAGAACCCTGAAATTAGCCAGGCATGGTGGCGGGTGCCTGTAATCCCAGCTACTCGGGAGGCTGAGGCAGGAGAATCGCTTGAACCAGGAAGCGGAGGTTGCAGTGAGTGGAGATGCGCCACTGCACTCCAGCCTGGGCGACAGTATGAGACTCTGTCTCAAATTTAAAAAAGAAAAAAAAAAGGCTTAGAACCCTGTGAAGGTGACTTCTCTCTGGTTCCTGATGGTGATTTGCTTTTATTACAAAATGTCTGCTCTACTTTGACTTTAAAAAGTTGTTGTTGATTCATTGATGAAACTTATGGTTGTGTAAATAAATTTTAACAGATGAACAAAAGAGCCCTGCTAGTTAACAGAACAATTAATGTAAATCTGTGACAAGCCTCTTTTCATTCTGCTCAGTCATACCTGCTTTTATGTAGGGTGGTGGGAGCTGCCACAGTACCCTTCATTGTTTCTTTTGAGAAATATTTCCATAAATTAGTTCAATTCCCTTTCAGTAACTGATTGAAAAATAATGAGCGGTCAGGAGAAATAAGCATTGTTTGTTCAATGCATGATTTTTTCTTACTTAGGAGTTTGTTTTATCTAAGGGGAATGAGGAAGACAGATGCTAAAAGGAGCAGTGGAAGAGATGCCAGTTCTTTGCTTATGTTCTCAACTAGCACTCACTTTGGTTTGCTGAATCTGAAAAAATACATTTCTGATTTCTTGTTTTGCATACTTCTTTATTAATTATTTAGCGTACATTGATCAGGCAGATAAATGTGAGAACCATTTCCTTCTAATCAGTTTAATGATGTTTCTGACAATGCTATACCATTTCATATAATACAGGACAAATAGATAACAATTTAAAATTATTTTTTCTTCAATTATGTTGTCTGCGGACTTTGATAGTTAATTGGAATTGGTCTAGTTTTTAGGGCTTTCCAGTTTTTGAACAACTTGAATTTCTCTGTGAACTCTGTCCATTTTCATTTCAAAGACTGATTTTTCTTCACTTCAGTGTGTATATAATATGTGAACAAAATATTGGTGTTATAAGGGACAAACAAAAATGAATGTTTTTTATCTAAAATTTAACTTGTGCTGTGGTGATTTCAGTTTCAATTCTTAGAAAACAAATACATTTTTCATTTGAGAGAATGTGGGAAGAAGGAAATTTACAGCAAATGTCACACATTTGTAGTCTTTTCAATGTTATTATTCTTTACATAATATTACATAGAATCTAATTATTCTGTTGTTAGTGGGGTTGGAATATAAACAAAAACAAACTTTGGACACTAAATTTTACTGATATAATCTAGTGGACAATTTATAGTTAATTTTAGCTGTCTTGATTTTCAAAAGGTGTTCTTAAAACTGTCATTATAAAACTAGCTACTACATGGTATTTCTGCATTTAGTTATAAATAATCATTGCACACACCACTGGAATTCCCTTATGAGAATTAGATTCTTAATATTCTTTGAATGATCTGTTAAAAAATCATTCTTCTCAGCCCTCTAGAAGCAGTAAATCAATTCTCATTTTATGTTTAAAAATAAGGTCTATAGTCAAATTTATACCAAGTAATAATTCAATAAAATAATAAAGAATGAAAAATGTCTAGTACCTAGAGACAAAGGTTGGTTCAAGCTTAAATATCTTTAGATCCTGGCATTTTGCAACAACATCACAAATATAATAATTAGAAACAGATACCATAGTTCTCTGGGCTTATATTTATTAAAAGACACTTTTGGTTTGGTTGTAAACTTTAGTAATATAAGGCTTACAAAGAGATGAAGTCAGTTTTGCTCCATAAATACCAGGATGAATTTCTGTGTTTTGTTTTTGGTTGTTGTTTCTTTGTTTATTTATTTATTTTTCTTTCATTTAACCCCTCTTTCTATGTCTTGCGGGGATGGAGTGAGACTCATTGTAAGCAGAACAATAAAGAGAACCAAATAATTGTTTTTCTGGTATGTATATTAGACATTGTGACATGATGTGTGAGAATTAGAAGTAGAAGGTCTCCTTTTTTTTTTAATGGTGGTGGAGAAAAAAGTAGAGGCCATTTTGTATATTGGGTAAAGGTTTGGATTAGTTGTCATTTGACCTGTGCTTAATATCCATTATCACATGTTCATGTCCATTCTGTCAAGGCCTCGTTGCTCATTGAGTGACTATGTTGTGGGACTTCTTGAGTTTCAGTCCCTGCAATATGGGATGATAGCTAGTCTACTGTGATTTATTAGGTTCACAAAGTTGTCTATTTAAAGCTCTTATTTAAAAATAACAGACACCAGCTAGAGCTAGTTAAGTAGAAAAGAGACAGAATTGAAAAGATTTGGGTATCACTCATAGCATTTAAGGGAAGTGGAATTCCCAGCCTGAAGAAGGCATAGGACCCAATTAGATCTGAAGAAAACAGAAACACTTTCTCTCTGAAGGACTGCTGTACTGACTTACTTATTTTATCCATTTGGTGAGTGGTTATTGAGCAACCTAATCCATGCCAGGCACCCTTCTGGGTGCTGGGGTTGGACAGTGTTGAATAAGTCTCAATGTTCCTGTAGTCCCAGGAATTCTACTCTAGGGGTCAGAGCCAGTGGGGGAGAAAATCCGGATAAATAAATGAGAAAAAGATTAGAATACAATAAGTGCTAAAGAAATAATTAAAATTTTAAAAATATGAGAGCAGAAGTCTTAGAAACTGCATTAGACCAGGTGCTCTAGGAAGAACTGTCACCTGGAGATCTGAATGACAAAAACGAACTAGGCATGCAGAGATCAGGGGAAATATGTTAGAGACAGAAAAAAACCAAGGACCTAAATATGGAAGGAAATTCACATTGCAGAGGGACAGAGACAGATACAGAGGTCAAAAGTTACCTTTTTCAGGATGAGATGGGTAGATTCCAGTTATGTGAGCTTTGCAGTCTGAGGAAAGAATCCTAATGCTTTCAGATAATTTTTATCAAGGGACACTATTTACTCATTCTTAGTCTCATCTTGTACGTGCTTCCCATTTGTATTTTTCTTTAGTCTTTTTTACTGTTTACTCACAGCTCTGATTGTGTCTGGTCTTGATAACGGTAATTTCCTATTTTCTCTCACCTTAAAATCTATTATAAGTCAATTACTTGTTGGGGGATACTAATTTGCTGATATTGAGCTCCTCAGATTTTGCCAGTGTTTCTTTTAAAGTCAAAACACTCAGCCTTTACTTGAGGTCCTTCATCATTTAGCCTCAGGCAACTACTCCAATCTTTCTACCATTCTTTTTTTTAGGATGTAATATATGTATATCCTGAAATGGCTTTGTTTCTTCCTTTTCATTGTCCAAGTTCTGTTTGTCCTTTAAGACCCAACTTTATGTCCCCTTCTACCACGTAGCCTTTGCTTAATACCTCCTCACTCAGTGGTCTCTCCCTTCTCCTTGGATGTGTGTTGCCTGCATTGCTCATTAGACATTTTGCTTGTTATATGTATTTCAGGTATTTTTCCTCCAATAGTATTATAGGCCCTCTTTTAAAAAGGTCAGGGTATCCCATAAAGGCAATATAACAATTAGGTGCTTTGTATTTCAGAAAGCAATTGTACAAATTTAAAAAAAATCATCCTCACAATAGCACTATGGGGTCACTGGGAAAAGTACAACTATTTTTATTTTAGAGATAAGGGCTGAGAGAGGATAAGTGACTTGCTTTAGGTCTTGTTTCTAGTGAGAATAGAGCTAGCTCTCCTCTCTCTTGTGAAATTCTAGTCCCCCTCTCCTGTGCCAGGCTGTATATTGGTGATGATTTTCCAGTCTTGGTGTCAAAAGACAATTGGCTTGCTGATTAAGTATTCAGTGATGGTACAAGAGTAAAGTTAGAATTATTTTGTATCCATACACTTTCTCAGGGGACTTATTCTTTAATATTATTTGTTAATGTTTCTTTAAAAACACTGAATGGTTTCATGGGTTGCGTATCCAAGAATTGATTGGATGAAGCTGAATACTTCATGGAATGCTCAGAACTTTGGTGAACTGAAGTTTAATTCATTTCCACAACCAAGTGCTGAGTTTTTAGTACATGCTTAGCACTAGTCTGTGTTTAGGGACAAAACCACCAAAAAAAAAAAAAAAAAAAGAAAACAATTTTATACTTTTCCTTAGAGAATATAAAGTCCACTGAGACAATTGTACATACATCGATAATTTTTAATGGAAAATGATGGTTAAATGAGACTTGGTTATACTATTATCGTTAACTCTATATATGTTTGAAAATGCCATAATTAAACAACGAGGGGAAGAAAGTCTTCTGAGAGAGATAAAACATCCACATTGGCAGCCTTGTATTTTGTTTCATTAAATGTCCAAAGAGTTGTTAGGGTTCAGAAAACAATCTCCAAAATGAAGACCTCCGAAGCAGTTTCAGAAATAAAAGTTTCTCTCTGACCTCCTTCCCTCCTGTCTCTCACTTCTCCTACTTCCCCAAGGCTAGCCATTGAAACTACAGTTGGCTTCTACAGGAACCTCTTCCCCGTGGCAGGGCATAGACACCAGAACCTCTCTTTTTCTTCAAAGCCAGCCATAAAACCTAAAAAAAATTGCTCTAACTTTCCCCTGCCTTGCTGTGAAATAACTGGCCACGAAGAAATTATCTGACCTATCTTGTTTGCATGTAGGTCAAAAGACCCGAATACTAGAAAGGGTCCCACCCTGTACCCAGGAGGAAGAAATACTGCACAAAGTGGCCAAGAAGAATTTGAACAGACAGGCTTTGCTGGGTTTCCTCACCTCAGTCTACTAGCATTAATTAGATCATACTCTTTATGTGAAATCATATTTCTACATGAATGTCCATACATCATTGAACCTAAGCATAAAAATGCATTTTTTGCCATATCTTTGGGTCTTCCTTCTGAAGGTTCCTGTGTCGTCTAAACTGATCAAATAAATGTGTTATGTTTTTCTCTTGTTTACCTGTTTTTTGTGATAGGAGTGTTGGTCATGACCCTTAAATGGGAAGGAAAAGGATCAAAATATTAGTACTGTGGAGAAAATAGTACTAATAAAGGAGCTCCAAGAAGGAAGAAACACATAGGCTCTGTGTCCGATAAAAGTTGATCTGGTACTTGACAGGCTCAGGCAGGAGGATCGCTTGAACCCAGGAGTTCTAATCCAGCCTGAGTAACATAGCAAGACCCTGTCTCTTAAAAAATTGAGCTACTATGATGGGCATAAAAATGGTGGGTGTGTAAAGGCAGGAGTAAAAGGCACTGGAGGTTTCCCAATTATAAGGCATAGATAGCAGTCTCAGGTGGTCAGAAATGAGAACGATCGTACTGTGTAAGGGGATAGCCATACTCCTCTCTCTGGCCCACATGGAGGGTCTTGAAATGAGGAGGGAAGGTGTATGTTGAAAAGGTTGTACCTTATTGAGAAGTTTCCAAATCCAGGGTGGGAGATTTGTCTGTTTGACTCCTTGGTGCTTGGACCACTCAGAAGAGGCTAATCAGCAGAACAATGTGATGGCAGTGATGATTTTTACAAGTCGATCTTATGACTGAATTCAGCAGATCAAAGGGGGCCCATAACACAGCATTTACTGGACATCCACACGCTGTATGATTCAAGCCCCGTCTGTCCGAACTAGACTCATGAAGTTGCGTTGTTCACATTTTTAGATGATGACCTGTGGAGGGCAAGGCATATTTTTGTTACTTAGTTCCCTTTCTTTTGGGTAGAGATTTATTTATTTGTTATGAAAGGTAATCAGGTTTTTGGCTTACAAACTCGTATTTTTAAAAAGTCTATTCAAATATTCTTTTGTCAACAGAATTGCTAAATTTTGTTCATTTAAGTTTGTTCTTTCTGCTGGGATCCCAGGGGAACTTTTCCTTATATAAAGGCTGAAGGATGTCCAGATTATGCTCTTCTCCTCCATCTGCCTGTTAAGTCCTTAATCTCCTACACCTGGGTGTTCTAATCCTTTATTTGCTTTAAGTACCAAGTGGTTCCAAGTCGGACAAGTTCTGTGTCCAATATGCCAAGTAAGATTCATTGTGCCATAGAAGGGCATGCTACTCCCCAAGATCTCCTGGAAAATAAAGTGGGTTGCTGTTCACAAATGGACCTGCTGGTTTTAATGCAGCCCAGTTAATAAATGGCATTCACTCAGCATACAGCCAAGAGTACCCCATTGATTGGCAGCAGGAAGCTCCTTGTTCGTGTTGAGAGTTCCTTTTTGCGGTGCCACTTGCCTCTGAGAATTGTCAGTGGGCTGCCTTCACAGTGCAGCAAAAGGTCCGTTCTGCTTTTTCATTGCCATTTGCTTCCCAGTTTGGAGCCAGTTGAGTTATTTAGTTATAGGCCTGTGTTGTGTAAGGTACAGCATTTTTAAATGAGTTTGTTTTTGTATCTTCCTTGTTCAGAGTTTTGTTTTTTGGAAAAACATCAAGCAAAGGATACGGAAGGCAACGTTATCCTCTGCTTCTTAGCTATCACTGTGCTAACTGAAATTCAGTGGACTACCCTTGTCAAGAGGTTATGCCCTGTATTGAGTTTCAGCCTTGGGTCTCACTCTAGTTCAGTGAGAGCTCATGTTGCAGAAACAATCCTCTCACCTCAGCCAATAAATCCTCCTAACAAATCATCTCTACACCCAGTGAGACCATGTATATCTATCAGCTATCTTATGGAGTGACCGGAAATCACAGAGAAAGAAGGCACAGTCTACTTCCCCTGTTATCCAAGTAAAAGCTGGTCATCTATAACTAACTTAGTAAAGCATGTGCTTGTTGGGTGAAGACAGAGTAGCTCACTAAGCTTAGAAAAGAAAGATAAGAGAAAGGCTGTTCATTGTCCAGTACCTTTGCATTTCTGATTAGGCTGCATATAAGTGGATGGCATTTTTTTTTTGTAGGCACCAAGACTGGAACTTTCCATATTATTTTTCAATCTTATTACCTCTACTAGAAAGACAGTGGATAAGGGAGATTACTTAAACCATTTTTTGTGATCATATTGTTGGGAGGGAGTGAACTGGTACCAGTGAGAATTGGAAATTTTCTATAAAAATGGTGTTAATTTATTAGCCAAGAGAAGAAGGAGAAATAAAAAAATCAGAATATCTTAATTCGGAGGGAATGGTTTGGAAAATATGAATTAGGGTGACATTTGTACTTCTTATTACAAGCTGGCCACACAACATTATTTAATTCTTAAGTGTTTGTAAGGTTCTCTCCTTCCGTAATATAAAACAAAGAGGCTGATGAGAAGTTATTTCAGCTGCTGATATAACAGACTTTGGCGGCAGTAACTCCAGTGCGGAGAGGTCAGCAAGCTGCTTTGTGTAGCTACCACACTTCAACATAGCCATTGTCTTCTGTAGATTCCGAACGTTGGTTGCAGACCAGGACTCCTGCGTCTGGTCTCTAATGATTTCCTACTGTCTAGATGATCTGAATTGATTTCTGATTACTCCTGGACTCTAGGCTCTCCCACCCCTCTCTGCCTTCAGCTTTGTTCCAGGAAGCCCCATTTATACCCTAACTTTCACTTCCCACTCCTCTTCCAAGAGGAACCATGTCCCTATTAGGAAAAGATTTTGTCCTTGCACCAGGGGTTAAGAGAATTGAGAGTAGGAGAGGTGATGTCTGTACCATGTCCTTTAGTTGGTCTCAGTTTTTAAAAAGGTCTAGTGAATGCTCAGTTGGATTCGACTGTGTGGTAAGTGAAAAAAGAATGAGAAATATTAAATCTTTGAATTAAGAAGTTGTTCTCTAGCAGGGTTGTAATTGATAACCTATTGACTTGACTGTTGAGTGGTGAGACATTTAATATAGAGAATAGCAACCCTATCATTTTTTAGTGCCCAAGATTATAATATTATTTACTTAAAAGTGGCATGTAACCTTAATAATGATCTGCCTTCTCCTGAATCTTTGATTCTTTTCTCCAGGCCTACTCCGGTGTACACCACATGCCCACTGATGCCTACCTGTCTCTCTGCAAATATGTAAAGGTTTCATTCAGCTGCAAAGCTTGGTGAAAGTTTATGAAACTTATGAAGAATTGATGTCCAGAAGGACAGTGAAAAACTTTGCCCTGTCTTTCTGGACATGTGTTCTTCATAGCTGGACTTCGTAGGGTGGTTTTTACTTAATGCCTCTAGTTCCTTTCAAATTATTGTCTCATAACTTGTAACTTGATTGCTATTCCTTTCATGCATCTGAAAATTACTGTCTTCTGATGAGATATCTCTGACTTTTCCCAAGTCCTTATTCCCCTTGACTTCCATGTAATATTTGAGATTATTGGACTCTCCTTCCTTCCTTAGATATAAAAGCCTATGCTATCCTTTATTTTTTGGTAAACTTTTTTGATCATTTTTTCTTTTTTCACCCTTTTTTAAAAAAATTCCTCTAAATGCAAGCAGTTCATGTATTTAATTTTCTTTTATTAATATTTATTTTTGGTGAAATATTTTATACATGACTAATCAGGAAATATAAATAATAATAATATATGTATGTTTTATGGAAATCAACTTAATCTCACTAGAGCTTCCTAAAAGTTTCTCTCCATTAATCACTTTCCTTCTATCCCAAGGAATGTAGTATTTTGAATTTTTTGTTCGTCATTTTGTTTCTTTTTTCTTTAATTTACTTTAAACAAATATTTTGTTTTATACAGTTAACAAATGTTTTATAAATGGTATCATGATTTGTGTATTTTTTGGCTACTCGACTTTTTTTCCCAGTCAATATCCAGGTTTATGTAGTGGTAATCATTTTTTTCAGTGTTGTATAGCATTCTGTTTTTGAATAAGCTGAAATGGATTATTCAGTCATTTGTCTACGGATAGTTGGGTGGTTTTCTGGTTTTCTATTAGTAATATTTTTAAAAATGTTGTTATGAGCATTCATGTACATGTGTATGATATTGCTAAGTAGTGATATTGCTAAGTCATGTGGTTTATGTATTCAACTTGATAAGTTGACTCTAAGCTGTTCACCAAAATGATTGAACAATTGGCATTCCAATTGGCACTATGGATTTCTATTGATGCATATGCTGAGCAACGCTTGGTATTTACTTGCACATTTTCAGATTATTTTTCCTATTAGGTAAAGATAATATTGTGGTCCAAGTTTGAATTTTTCTGACTACCATTGAGGTTGAGCATGTTTTCAAATATTTGTTATTTTGTGTTTCTATTCCTTTCATGTTTTCATTTGTGTCTTTTGCTCAGTTATCTATTGGTTTATCTGTTTCTTATCAAGTGGGAAGCCTTCTTTTCTAGTCTAGATAGTAATCATTTGACAGTAGTACATGCTTGTCTTGGCTTGGGTTTATTTTTTCACTTTCTTATAGTTCTTTGGACAAAAAGCCTTAATTTTAATGTTGATTACTTTAATTGATTTTTTTTCACTTTACAAATAAAAAAAGACTTTGTTAAGAAGCTCTTCCTAGCACTGAGGTTATTCTATATTTCTTCTAAGAATCTTATGATTTGCCTTTCCCATTTAAATATTTGATGACTTTGAGTTTGATTTTATATATAGCATAAAGTAGGATATTTATGATACTCTTCCTTAGTGCTGGATTCATGCACATACTTTTTTTGTGTGTCTTTTTCTTTTTTTCTCTGTGTTTTTCTTGTATGTGTGTCTATGTGTGCGTATGTGTGTATATGTATATATCCGTATATATATTTTTTTTCTTCTGAGCTCTGAGCCCTCTATCTGCCTGCTAGAAATTTCCATGTTGATGTACATCACCTTAAACTCATATCTAAAATGGAACCAGTTTCTCACACTTTCTTACTCCCCCTACATCTAACGGGCATCTAGATCCTTTAAACATGTCCTTTGAAATGAGTTTTTATCTGATAGTTTTTATTCCTACTACCACCGTATTTCTTGCCATGTGACCTGAACCTCAGACCTCTGAAATATTTCAAGTATACCTCTTGAATCTCTGTTTTCCCCACACAGATCATGTGCAGCTGACACCATATTAGTATTAATTTTTCTAAAGTAAAATTTTGATTTTCTTAATTTTTTTCTTTTGAGACAAAGTATCACTCTGTTGCCCAGGCTGGAATGCAGTGCTGCAGTCATAGCTCACTTCAGTCTCTAACTCCTGAGCTCAAGTGATCCTCCCTGCCTCAGCCTCCCCAGTGGCTGGGACTACAGGCACATGCCACCACACCCAGCTAATTTTTAAAATTTTTTTGCAGAGATGGTGTCTGCCTATGTTGACCAGGCTAGCCTTGAACTCCTGGCCTCAAGCTATACTCTGGCTTCAGCCTCCCGAAGTGTTGGGGTTACATGCATGAGCCACCACACCTGACCGATTCTCTCAAATGAAAGTAACATTAACTTCTCTTTGTCATAGTAAAGTGGCTGGTCCCTAAGGCTCTCTCTGTTTCTTGTCTAGCCCCAGTTCTGTTTTATAACTCTGTCTTCTAACTTAGTTTCTCTTTAAATTATCTTGCGTTTTTGTTTTCACTTATTAGCTCATTCCATTGTATCCATTGCTCTACTTCCTGGCAAATAGAAATCCAATCCATTCTATCATTCTTTTGGCATTCATGATTCACTGAGCTATAACCTTCTTGAATGTTTTTGTTGAAACAAAGGTACAGATTCTTATATTTTCCTTTATTCCCTGATTTGGTTAGGCTCTGTGTCACCACCCAATTCTCATCTTAAATTGTAATCCCCATAATCTCCATGTGCCGAGGGCAGAACAGGTGATAACTGAATCATGGGGAGGGTTTCCCCCACGCTGTTCTTGTGATAGTGAGTGAGTTCTCAGGAGATCTGATGGTTTTATAAGAGGCTCCCCCCTTCACTCTGTCCTGCCGCCCTGTGAAGAAGATATCTGCTTCGCCTTTGCCTTCTGCCATGATTGTAAATTACCCAGTCTCATGTATTTCTTCATAGCAGTGTGAGAACAAACTAATGCATTCCCTATAGCATCCATCATAATAGCTAGCATATAACAGATAATTAATAAATACTGAGGGATTGATTAGTAGAAGGATACTGGTCTTATTCTATGAAATTGTATTTGGGTTTTTCTGGGTGAAATTCTTTTAATAACAATTCATTTGTGTAGTTAGAGTTTAAAGGGTGCTAATAATTTTATTATGGCAAAAATGAAACATTTGAGTTTTACTTAGAATAATTGACAGATTCTATATTTTTCTGAAGATCCAATTTTCAGCCTGCATGGAGAGCCTTTCTTTCCTAAATTACTTGTTTTTTAAATGTGAACTATAAATGTTTCATTTCTATTTGTTTTCTTTATTTCTTTTCTTTTTGTGTGTTTCTTGACTTTCTCAGCCAGAGAAAAGTAATGCTACCATAGCAATAATACATTTAGATTCTAGTAGACTTGTTTTCTTACATTTCTATTTTATATAAACAAGGCGAGTCATAGTAAAAGTACCTAGACTAACTATTCAAGCCTGATATGTTTATTGGCTCTTTGTGGAAAAAAGGAAACTTTAAATCCTCTAAGCTACTAATGATGTAGAAGGATAATCTAATATTATTTGGTGATTCATGTAAAGAAGAAAAATAAAGGAAGGAGAAAAATCTGGTTGAAGCCACCTCTATTAGTCAACTTTATTTCAGGTATTAATTAGTCTGCACTAAAATGACAGTGATAAACCAATGAAATGATGACTTTGAAAAGGGAACTCTTCAAAAATCTAGTAAAAAGCGTATCAACTCTTTCTTGTCTTCTTTTTCAAACTTACTGTTAAGGTCATCTTTATAGCATTCAAGAAAAGAATACTTGAGTAGAATAAAGAGCTGTTTTTATCTTCAGAAAAAGAATTATTTAAGAAATATGGAAGTAACAAAATAGGCATACCAGAGAACTGCCATTTGCCACTGCTTTTTGAGCAGCACGATGGTATATAATCCATTTCTTAAACTGCCATGGTGAGTTAATATGCCTCATTTCTCACAAGTTTTGTTTTATTAAAAAAAATAGTTTCTTGTCTTCTCCTCTCTTCTAGGTTTTTTCAGTCTGTTACTGTCTTCCTAGCTGGACTAGGGTGCATGTGCTGATTGTATGTGAAAATGAACTCCTTGGGAATTTAGCGTTCTACTGAATTCCCTTGAACAAATAAATCTGGAGATGCTTTTCTTTGTGCACAGTTGCATTTCTTTAAAGAGATAATCATGGTTATTAAACTTAGCAATTGGTAAAGTTATATATGTTTTAATCTCAAGGGCTTTAATGATTATTTTCTCTAACAACCAGATTATAGAGACTCATAAGAAGCCACTTGATTTGCACATATCACACACAGAAAGGGTTCTTAGTGAGCCTTTCCATTCAACTACTTTCAAAAAAACTTAAATGTTTTATGCATTTTACAAATAACTTTTTCTCTTAAAGCCCAACCAAAGGAGTGTTTTGTATATTTTTATCATTTACATCCATTGAAATTACCTGTTCTGTATGATATAATGAAACATGGGTACTTATTTAAGCTAAAATATAGTTGGTGAAGTTGGGCCTCCCTGATGTTAAATGCTACCACCTTCAGTAGTGACATTAATTAAAGAAAACTTGTTAATTTGTGAGTTATTCTAAAATACTTTCTCTCATAAAGAAGTTGTGTTTCTCCTTCTAACTAGTATACTTAGGTTTTGCTTGGCAAGACTATGTGGAAAGAGGTCTTATGTCACCCCAGCTTAGCAGTGAAGAGCAGAAGGCACTACTGCGGCTCTCTTGGTCTTTTTAGGTAAATCACAGGCAAAATATGGAGCACATTTCAGAATAATGTTAATGCTCCAAAATTGCATAAGTCCTGGGCTCCAAAATTGCATAAGTCGTGGGGCTGTGACACAACCATCTTCCATGATTGTGTTTCAGTCTGACTGCAGTGTTGCTTTTGTCTTCGTAGGGTAAACTCTGTTGTTTCAACAGGTATCTAGACTTCAAATAATTGTTAAATGAGTGTTGTAATTGAAATAATCAGCCCTTGGAACTGCAATCATTGTGAAAATTGTATGCTCTTTAAATTCCATGTAAAAATAGATTAAGTGTTTTAAAGAAAAAAATTCATTTTAAAAACAGAAATGTGCTTGAACAACTTATTTTAATGGAATAAAATTAAGCAACGAATCTTCATTCCATAGCTTTAACAAGTCTTCCAGCTTAAGATAATCAACTATAGTAGATATTATTTTAAGATATTGAGGTAGCAAAGAGTCCTATCTACTTAGAGAATGTATGATTTATAACAGAATACCATGCACTAATATTGAACAGCATCAACCCATATGAAATCATTTTATTACAAATATAACCTAGGCAGTAGCATGGAAGAGAACTGATGAGAAATATAGTAGGACTAATACATTAACGGATATGATCTCCAAATGTTTGTTCTCTGTCTTGCTTCTCACGTATAGGGCCACTTTCACTCCCTAAGGGCTTCTCATAGACTGACAAAGACCTCAACTCGTTAAAGCAATGCCAGTAATATGGATTCGTGGAAAAACTTCCCAGCGAATCTAGGGGGTAGAGTTTAGTGGAACAAAAAGGGCGACCCGCTTTGGAAGCTGTAGTTAGGAATGGGAAGACAATAGGCAGAACTGGAGTTAGCCTGCAGATTTAGCGACTGTAGGTCAGAGATGGGGATGGAAGACTTGAAATACTGGTGATGTAGACTGAGTGAAGTTAATTGATTTCAGAAATGGCTTGGAGATGGAACTGATAGGAGTACAAGGTTATTGGCATGTGAGTTTAGGGAAGGAAGGCAGAGATGTTGCCTGGTTTTCTAATTGTGCAAGTGTAGTGACTCATGATGCCATTTATTGATACATGAGTTATTTGAGGAGGCAAATTATGAGTGTGTATGTTTTGTGTGTGTGTGTTTGTGTCTGTGTGTATGTGTAAACTGTGAGTTGTGGGGTTGAAGATGCTGGTTTAGGTGACTGTGGGCCCGCCATGTGCCATTGACTCAAAGTTTGAATATTTAAGGGTTAGGAGAAAGATCCTAACTAAGGAGCCATTAGCATAAAGATACAGATAGAAGTGAGAAGGAGCTAGTATTGCCCACGAAGAATAAACAGAGTATGAAAAGGGCTCCTGAATACCAACATTTATGATAGTCTATAGAAGAGCCAGAAAATTCAGCCTGCAAAAGGGGCCAGAGAAGCAAGAAATAACGAGTTAAGTACAAACCACAATATTGAGTGACAGGAAATTTAAAGGAAGAGAATGTTTCAAGAAAGGAACAGGTAAGACTGACAAATCCTACAGAAATCTCAAAGAAGTTAAAATTAAAAAGATTTATTGACTTCAGCCTAGAAGACTGGTTTTAACTTCTTCCAAATGCATGTTTTGAGTAAATAAACACAGCAAAGGAAGTATGGATAGTTCTGACGCAGATGATATTCTGTTTCTTTCCTGGCTTTTTTTTTTTTTTTTTTTTTTTGGAATTGGAGTCTCCCTCTGTCGCCCAGGCTGGAGTGCAGTGGCGTGATCTTGGCTCACTGCAAGCTCCGGCTCGCCTCCTGCAAGCCCCGCCTCGCCTCCTGCAAGCGCCGCCTCGCCTCCTGGGTTCACACCATTCTTGTGCCGCAGGCTCCTGAGTAGCTGGGACTACAGGCGCCCGCCACCACACCCAGCTAATTTTGTTTTTGTATTTTTAGTAGAGACGGGGTTTCACCATGTTAGCCAGGATGGTCTCAATCTCCTGACCTCGTGATCCACCCACCCCGGCCTCCCAAAGTGTTGAGATTACAGGCGTGAGCCACCTCACTCGGCCCCTTTCCTGGCTTTTTATGAAAATGGTGTGTTCTTCTGGTTTGTCTTTGGTTAGCTTTTTTGTTTCTGTATTTGTAATTTAGTCTCAGGAACTTACAATAAAGTTATCTGTATTATCTGCTATTCTTAACAGAAGGCCAATTTTTGAATGTGCTACAAAATAATCTACCTAAAGCAGGCAAGACAATATAAATCATTTTATTTTTGCTTATATAGATCCAGAACATAAATCACTGAGATAATATCCTCATCCTAAAAGGAAGAGTAAAGTAATATAGTCTTCCAGCATGGAAGAAAGGCAGTCTAGTTATCAAATAATATATCAGCAATGATTATCTCCAACTCTAAAGTAAACTCAAACAGTGTGTATATTCAGATGAATTAAAACCGTATATTCATTTAGTATATGTGATAATTAGATGTGCATTTATAGAATTACTTTCTTCTGAAAAGACAAAAAGACTCTTTTTATAATGTAAATAAATTAATGTTGTTTTAAAAATGAAGATACTATATACCTGAAGTTTTAATGTACTTTTAAAAATTGATTGGATCATAGTGTGAAATCAAATGTTAGTGATTAATATTGTTATTATTATCATAACCAATAATATTAGTGCATGTGCTTAACAGTTCTCTCAGCTTCTTACATGTTCTTATATTTTAAAGCAAGTAACAAGTACAATGCAAAACTTAACAATACTCCAATGTGATACATACTTTTATCTATTTTTTTTTAAATTAAGAGAGTATTGAAAAATCATCATTTTGGTTTAAGCATTTGAGCAAACAAAATAAAATTTCTGATTTTAAGATTTAAAATAGATAATGTATGAGTAAAAACATTATTTTGGGAAAAATGAATTGTATTAAAAGAAATGCTGAAATTTTTTACAGTTGGACAAATTGCTATATTTTTATGGCTTTATTAAAAATAGAAATACTGATATCCACCCTCCATTAAGGGAAACATTCACTTGTTTATTCAAGAAATATTTTTCAAGTTTCTTCTTCATGCCAGGCACTATTTTCAGTACTTAAAATATAACAATGGATCAAATAAACAAGTCTTGACTCTGAAAAAGCTCTTCTGTTGGGGAAGTTGGTTACAAAGAGCAGCTGACATTATAAGTAAGATTAGATGGTAGTACAGCTATGAGAAAGAAGATAGAGCAGTGTGGTGGGGGTGGGGTGTGTATGTTGAAATCTGGGAGGTAAGGACAGATTGTAATTTTAAATTGAGTAGTCTGAGTGGGCTTCATTGAGTTGATTCTTGAGCAAAGATGTAAAGAAGTTGAGGGTATATTCTGAATAGATATCTACTAGAAGAGCCAGGGCAAAGGCCCTGTGGTGGAAGCATGCCTGTCCATGAGTTGCAAAGAATCACTGTGGTTAGATGGCAGTGAGCAAGAAGGGGAGAGGAGAAAGAGGAGAAGGAGTTTAAATCAGGGAGGGAATTGAGCCAGGTCACTTTAGAAACTTGTTTTGCTTCGAAGGACTTGTCCTTGACTCAGAGGCCATGGAGAGTCATTGGAAGCTTTTGAGTAGAGAAACTTGCTAGGAACTTGATTTCAGTGATGTTAATCGTTTTTTGTATTCTTTAGAGCACACTCTGTAAGGATGTAAGTCTAAACTTCTCTTTCTTAGCCTTTACAACAGTAAGCTATACATAAATGTTACAGTGTAGCCTACTGGCCGTGAGTAGAAGTGCTATGTGACTTTATAGTGTCCTGAAGTTTAAGGTATATTAGCTCTGCATATGTCCTGTTTCCAGAATCTTAAAAATTTAATTTTGGAGAATCAAGATCTATTTAAAATAAGCACCTTAATATGTAGGTGTGGAAAACTAACTTGCTTAAGGTTATTGAACCGGATTTACCAGAGCTAGAATTAGGGTTTACGTCTCCTGACTATAAATGAGAATGAGAAGCAAGAACCAAAAAGTATCAACCATGATCAGATTTGTATTCGGCGCTTTACTTATTTTGTACCAATCTAGGCTCAGCTTCCCCCACTTAAATGACATTGCTGCATCTTTTACACATTTCTTTGGCCAGGTGTGAGTAGATCATTGCTTTTACTGCTTAGTGTTACTTTTTAATTACTATGTAAAAAAATCCATCCTCCTTTTCCTTCTTAGTACCAATTTAAAAAAAAAAATCTTGCTTTGTACTCACTTGAGAAATACTTGCAATTCATTACCAGCCTATGGTTTTTCGTATCCTGTAGCAGAGGTTGGCAAATTACCACCAGCAGGCCAAATATGTCTTGTGGCTTGTTTGTCTCCACTATGCAATAGTGGTTTTTACACTTTTAAGTGGTTGGAAGGGTAGAAAAGAGAAGAATCATACTTTATACCCGTTAAAATTATATAAAATCTAATTTTGGTGTTCATAAATAAGGTTTTATTGGCACATAGCCGTGCTCATTCCTTTACCTATTGTTTATGTTGTTTGTGGTGCTGTTGGGCTACAATGGCAGATGTCAGTACTTGTGACAGAGAGGATATGGCCTGAAAAACCTTAACTATTTTTCTATTAGGCTTCTTAGGAAAAAGTTTGTCAACCGCAGCTGTTCCAGAGCAATGCTTCTCAAACTTTACGATGCATAGAATTGCCCGGGAGATGTGTTAAAACTCACGTTCCTAAGCATCACTTCCAGATATTCTGATTTCATCAATATAGGATGGGGCCTGAGACACTGCATGTTACCAAACTTCAATTCACAGATGATGCAGATCCTACCTGATGCAGACTGAGCACTGCACTAACGTGGGCTTTCTGCAACTTCCTGTCTATCTTAGCTTATCTTGCCCCAACCTATTGTAATTCATTGATTTTGAAGGAAGAAGGTCAAAGGGGTTGTTTCTGAATGAACCTTACAGAAGTCTAGTCCAAGCAGTGAATCTAGTCCCAACATATTGAATCTTAGAAATTTATTCGGATTATGTATTATGCTCAACATATATCTGAGTGTATTTGAATATAAAAATATCCATTTTCCCTTTTCCAATCTTTCCTTCCTACATAAAATCTACTTTATGCTCTTGTTTATCCTGTGACTTAGGTGTCTTTGAAGAAACCTTCCTGTTTGATACAAACATGGTTAGTCACATTAATAATATTTTACATTTTAATTTTCTCAGTGATCTCTTCCTTAGTCTAGGGAGGCTTTTTTTTTTCTTTTTAACAGAACAGTCCAGTACTATCAAGTTTTTAAAACATTATTTTAAAGTTGAAGGACAATAGTTTGAAAGTATTCATATGTTGACACATAGTTTATTGCATAGTTTGTATTTCAAATGTAAATTAATCATATAGTTAAATTTTGAAAGAGAATCACATATTACTGACTTAAGGACTTCCAAACTGTATAATGGAATCACATGTACAATTATGTATCTGTTTATGTGGAAACAGATATGTTTATCTGTTTCCTGTTTCATACTGTAATTCTAACCATATGTCTTTCTTAATTACTCTGTCTTTGTTCCTAAAAGTCTATGGTTTCTTTTTGAGTTGGTCAGCCCTCTGTTCTTTACTCATATTTACAAACTTATCATTATGTCTACATTCATAAGTTATTTAATAAAACTTATTTGAATTTATGATAAAGCAGAAGTAGAGTGTATATTATACACATATTATGGAAACTTTGCACTTAGCATGCCTTAAGTGGATAAAAAAGCAAAAATTGGCTTCTTAGCCAATGTGAAATTTAGGTAAATCTTAAACTTTTGTTGGTTACTGTAGATATATTTTTAGTTGCTATCAGATATACCCTCTGTCTACCAAAATGATAGAGATGAAATGCAATAAACTTTGTATCTTGTCCCAAAACTGTAATGTGGTAAATTAACTTAATAAAAATTTAGTATGCAAAATGCAAGTAAACATTTCCAGACTTCACTAATTACAAATGGAAACAAGATGCTAGAGTCTATGAAACCCAAGAGGACTCTAAAGAAGACCAGCTTGGTAATTCAAGTAACAGAAGAGAAATAGACATGAA
This sequence comes from Pongo pygmaeus, assembly GCF_028885625.2. Taxonomy (NCBI): domain Eukaryota; kingdom Metazoa; phylum Chordata; class Mammalia; order Primates; family Hominidae; genus Pongo; species Pongo pygmaeus. Next base: position 128,550,226 of record NC_072378.2, on the reverse strand, counting down.
ACAGCATTTCTACTTCAGGGTACACTGGAGAAAGAAAAAAGAAGGACTCCTTTATGCATCATTCCAAGAGAAATAGGGAGAAAAAAAACTGTGTTTGGAGGAAAGGCTGTGATTTAATCAATAATGGACACCTTAGAAAGATTGATTCTTAGCACCAGGGTTAAGAATAACAAAATTATCTGCTCATAGAAGGCACAGCAAACATTGATTTCTTCTTTTTAAGAATATTTGTTTATATGATCAAATTTACTAAAATAAACCGTAATTACAGTGTACATTTAAATAATGTACTTAGTTTACTAATGTATCAAACATAAACATTTTTAATTGTCCTTGTGGAAAAATATGTAATATGATGGAGATGGGGAAGTATTAAAAAAGCAAAGATTGAAAGAAAAAAGAATCATCTACAGCTATAAGCACAAAGGGTCCATCACAGGGATATCAAGCAGGTTTCCCTTAGATTCTGTCATATGCATTACTGTCTGCTTGAGTCCATCTGATCACAATGTATGTGCAAGGAAACACGTCTATGATATGACTGTGTGTCTCTTTTGTGCTTTTTGCACCTGAGTTGTCTGTACTAGAGAGTTGCAAAACAAGTTTGAAATGAATTGTACCTCTTTTCCTCAGATAGTTTTATTGTTATTGTTATTTAATTGTAGTAAACCTAAGAACCTGTAATTCAGATAATTCCTGGAAAAGTATTTTGATCGGGCATATTGGTTTGGAATAGGTCTGAGCTTTGCATTCTCTAAAGTTTTATTACATGCTTTACTTCTTTCATGAGATACTGGTAAGTGATGTTTGGTATTTCTGATAAGGTCTTAGAAATCCCAGTCCAATTAAACAATAAGGGAGTAAAGGTTTATGGAGGTCTGCAGTAGAGGATCACTATTGCTATGGTTTGAATGTATCCTCTCCAAAATTCTAGTGTTGCCAATGTGATAGTATTAAGAGGGAGGAACTTTAAGAGATGATTAAGTCATGAGGGCACCTGCCTACACAAATGGGTTTAAAGCCCTTATAAAAGGTGTTGGCTTGTGGGGTTTTGTTTTGTTTTGTTTTGCCACTCACCATGTGAAAACACAGCATTTCTCCTCTCTGAGGATGCGGCAACAAGTCACCATCTTGGAAGCAGAGAGCAGCCTTCACCAGACAACCAAACCTGCTAGTGCCTTGATTTTGGACTTCCTAGCTTCTAGAACTGTGAGAAATAAATTTGTTTTAAATTACCCAGTCTCAGGTATTTTGTTATAGCAGCATAAAGTGAACTATGACAAAACAATGGCTACCTCCACTTATTCTATACTGATATATTTGTTGCATTATATACTTTGACTTTCATAACAATTGTATGAAGTGGAATATGTTCATTTTATAAAGAAAAAAATAAAAGCCTTGGTGAAACTTTCTTAACCGGCGTCACAAAGCTAATAATCACCAGTTGGCTGTTGAACCCCAAACCATTTCACTATTTGGCTATTCTTTGACCACCAAGACACTTTTCTTTCTTTAACAAAGGTTATTGATGGTCTGTTTGCAAGATAGGCATTCATTTAGATGTTGGAATAAAAATATAAATTACCCACAGCTGTTGTGCTTGGCTAGCTTCTGTCTTGTATGGGGTGAAAATAATTATAAATAATTAGTCAATAAATAATTACATTTAAATTCAAATGCTATAATGGATATATGTCAATGTACTAGTTAACACAGGGTAGGATTATCTATTTCCTGAGACTGGCAAAGAAAGAATTCATAGGACAGATGCCCTATGAACTGCATCCTATTTTTAGGAAAAGAGGAGGAAGGTCATGACAGAGAAAATAACACATATAAATCCACCGAGTTGTGAAAGAAATGTTCTGGGAGTTATATTTCTTTGTGTCTGGTGCCTGGGGAAAATAAATGTAAAATAATATCTGAAATAGAAACCAGTATTTCCAAAGGGAAAATACGTTATGCTCTAATTTATTCACATATTAATTTTTAGTTTTGATAAAATTGCAATTAGAATAGCAATGGGATTGTTATTTAATATATTTTAAAAATATTCATCTAGGTCAGTATTCTTCAAAGCCTTTTTAAAAAATGCATTTGGACTTTTCTAAATAAATACTATGAGAAGATTTATGTTTACAATATATGGCATAATTTCCATGAGAACTATGTGGAATACAATCAGGAAGTCAGCAATACAGAATTATCTAAAACTTATTCATAAAAGTTTTACTGATATTTGTTTTATTTTTCTATGAGCAAAATAATTTTTCTTTGGGTATCCTCAATTGCTTTTTACAAGTCCATGTGATATATAGTAATCTATCTTATTGCTACCTATGGATTTATTTAATTAAAATAGTTTTTTAAAGTTTTTTATTGGTAGCTGATACCTTCTGCAAAGAATGCCATATTTATCTTTTCATTTCTAACGGTGGCATATTTTATTTCTCTTTCATGATATGTTGCATTAGCGTGAACTTCTAAAACCGTAGGTTTTTCTTCAAGTGGTTGAAGGAGTTAAAAGTTATGGTGAGAGAACTTTGCCCTTTTCCTACAACAAGAGTAGTTAAAAACAAATGCCTACCAGGGCCACACTGCAGCATAAATATGTGAACAGGAATGACTGTAAGAACACAGAAAATGGCAGAGCAAGAGAAATTGAGAATGTATTGTGTTAAAACACCATGCCAAACAAACACAACATAAGCTTGCATATGCAAGCTTGATGCAGGTAAAGGACTGATGGAGGCGATCCCAGTTGAGAAAGGGTATAGTACTCCTGAAGAGATTGCTCATTATAACTACAGCAGTGGGAGAAATATCACTGCGCTGTAAGAGCTGCTAAATTATTTGGTATCAATGGGTATTGATTGCAAAACAACTTGGACCAATGAAAGTACAGGGTTTTTGAATCTGAGTTCAAATTATAACTCAGTTCCTTACTAGTATTGTGATCTTGGACACGTAACTTATAGTATTAGTTTTCTAATTTATCCCATAACAAATTGCCAAAAACTTAGTGGCTTAAAATTACATTTATAATCTTACAGTTCTAGGTCAGTAGCCTGACATGGGTCTCATTGGTCTAAAATCAAGGTGTTGGCAGGAATGTGTTCCCTTTTAGAGGCTCCAGGAAAGAATCTTGGCTTTTGTAGCCTCAGAAGTCCATCTACCCACCTTCCTTAGCTTATGGCCCCTTCTGTCTTCAAGACCAGCAACAGCAGGGTTGAACCCTTCTCCCATTGAATCCCTCTGACCTCTTCTGTAGCTACATTGCTTCTGAGTCTCATTTTTCTCTTTTACTTTTAAAGACTCTTATGATTACATTGAACCCACCTGGGTAATCCAAGGTTATTGTCACATTTCAAGGTCACCTGATTGGTAACCTTAATTCCTGTTTGCCATGTAACAGCATTCCCACATTCTGGAGATTCATATGTAGGCATTTTTCAAGAAGCCATTTTGTCTACTACATTATCTTTTAATTTGTTTCCTTGTTTATAAAATGAGACTGTTCTGAAGATTAACAGCAAAAAAAGGTAAATACATTAAATGCCTTGTTTAATACCGGGCATATAGTCAGAATTCAATAAGTATTATCTGATGTTGTTTCCTGCATTGCTTTTCTTATTGCACCCCTAGTTTTTGGCTTATAGTTATCCTTTATTTTTAAAATCAATCTTCAGATATTTTTCAATGATTAAGAGTTTCATTCAGTATGTTGCTTTTACACTAATAAACATAGAGGGTATAAGTTTAAATAAGCTTAAAAAATTAAATTGCTAACGTGTAGAATCCTTTAAAGCAGCTCCAGTTCTCTATCCTAGAGAACTGGCCCCTGTTCCCCTAATCTCTACACCAGGGTTTCCCAAGCCTGAGGAGGTATTCTGATGAATGCCTGGAGTACTTGGTAAACTGAAATCTCTGAGCCCCATACCAAGGATTTCTGATACGGTAGGACTGGGGAAAGACCTGAGAATTTGCATTTTTAACAAGTCATCAGTGTATGTCATCAGTGGATACTGATGGCTTTGGTCTGTGACCACAGTTTGAGAACCAGTGCTATAGAAATAATGGGGTTAATTTGGCTTTCTTCACATGTGCAGTTCAGCGTATCTTTGTGTTTTTTTTTTTGGATGCTAGCTCTCCAAATACTGACAAAGTCTGCTTAGTGGTAGAAAATGTCAGTTTTAAGTGGTAATGCGTAAACATTTTTCTTTATCCCAGAATGCAAATCTACCCTCAAAAGCACTGTTATTTGAAGTGAAGCAAATTGTAACCATAGAGTAGATATCAAAACTTGTGTGCCTTTCTAACCAAAGAAGCGCATTGGAACAAGATTCATAGAGAGATTTTGGTTGTTTCCCATCTTTGTTCAGTCAGTTTAGCTGGCTATTTTTCAGTTTTGAAAATTGTAAAAATGGAATGGTTTTCCATCTGATTGTGTTACTGCTTCACAAATCAAATGTCTTTTAATAATGCTGTCTTGAAATTACTAAATGTAGTGCCATTTTTTGCCACATGACATTTATGCAGTGCAAAGATACTTCATTGTTATATAAGGCATGAAAAATAAAGTGTTAAATTAATAATGTTGTTTGACACATCCTTGAAATTGTCCTTGAATTATGGTAGTATGAAATACCTAACAATTTGTACCATGTTTAAACTAAGATTTCTTTGATATGGGAACCTAGAATAAGTTTCTGAAACTTATTTCATCTCCATAAAGTATATTACGGTGGCAAAGGTCAAATTTTCTGTATTTATCTATGTGTTAAGAGGCTAAGACTTTAAAAGGAGGAAAAAGAGCCCAGAGATGTCTCACTGAAACCTTCAAGTATGTTATTTAAAAGGTATCCCACAGGATCAATTGCTCTTTATTAAAAATATGATTTTTAAAAGAGGTTTAATGTCATTGCATTGATTGAACAACAATAGAGAATCAAATACATTGTTAAAGAAATTTGACCTTTAGGTCATTTAAACTGTAAGTCAGACTTTCTATTTCAATACTTTGAACTAAGACTGTACTTAGATTTTATAACTTTGATTTGTGGCTCATTTTCTGGAAGAATAGCACATATAACAAATTGTGTTTGGTGTAGTGTTAATAATGATTGAAATCTTAGTAAGACAATATAATTGGACGTTTCTGGACCCTGAAACAGACACTGCTTCTAATTTGCTGTGAATGAGAATTTCAGGTCCATTCTAGTGGTTTATAATGTCAGAGTTTTTAAGAATCACCTGGTATGCTTTTCAAACATGCAGGTCCGAGGGCCCTACTACTCAGAAATGATGACTTCCCATATATTTAGTAGAACTTAGAAATGTTAATTTATAATATATATTTTAGATGGGTCTAATTCAAGTAGTTCAGAGACTCCACTTCAAGAAGCACTGGTGCACACTATAGCCATAGTGACCATAGATTTGGTGGAAGTAAGAATGGATTGCTGAACATGGGATTCAGATGGAAAATGGAAGAAAGCCAACACAGTAATAAGAAAGAAGAAAGGTCAGGAGCTTGAGGAAATGATTATACCAAGAGAAGGTATGTCATACTTTTAAATTTAAAAGTGCTAAAGTGGTATCTGCTAATTTTTAAGGAATTCTCAGTTTTCAAAGGTAGGTTCCACTAAATTATATAACATATACTTAACTGACTATAGAGTGTGAAGAGGGAGAGTATTTCAAGAATATGAGGATGAATAAACAGTTTTTTCCTAAAAGTATTTGTAATTTAATATAGTAGGTTTCAAATGTTCTGGTTTCATCATCTTTATTTGAGGGATATCTTACTTGTAATTCTAACATCAAAAGCAGAGCCAGATGTCTAAAATCTTTGGTTTGATTTCTAACAGAGCTGAATCCCACGCCCTTTTATCCTCTGTTTCATGTATTCCACAGTCTTCTAAAGTAGAGCATTCTTAAAGCATCACTATGGAAATTCTAGGATTCTTCAGCACACAAATTGAAAATGATTATTTTAGAAAGTTCTCAATACAAAATTGAACATGCAGATAGAGACATTTTCACATGAAATGGGGAAATAATCTAGATTAACTTTTGTATTATTATATCCAAAGCGTATACATGTAGACTTCAAAAAAAATCTGTCAATTAACTGATATAAAATTTAGTATTTAATGTGCTGAAAGGCATGTGTGTATGACAAGAAATGAATCTTGGATAGCATCCATATTTACGAAAGAAATACAAAGAACCCCCAAAATGAGAACAGCCAATGAGTACACAATGAAATAACTTTCAGTTTTGTGAAAGCTAGTGTAGTCAAGTGTCAAGAAGCGAGCTATCACAGAGCCAGAAATATGAGGAATAATCTTTGTATTTAATTATACAGTCTGCTTCAATGAGAAAGCCTCCAGTAGAGATTTGAGTGAAGAAGCCATATCTCAGTGGGAAGACAAGTCAGTTGGAGATGATAAAAAATAGAAACTAGGTAGGGAGTAGAAATTTGGATAAGAAGAGAATGTTTGGACAGTAGCCACAGGATAATCATGATCAGAAGGCTTTTTAAAAAATGAAAGAAACTACTTGAGCATATTTATAAAAGGCTAATGGAAAGGAGTAAATAGATAGGGGATGTTAAAGGTACAGAAGAAATTAATGACAGATGGAATGAGATCCAGGAAAAGCAAATAGTCAAATGCGTAGAGTTGGCCATGAACAACTAATGTCAGCTCATCTTCCAAGAATGACGGAAAGGAAGTAACAATAGAGAGGATGCACAGAAGTTTTTAGCTTGGTGACAAGAAGTTAAGGGCAATGGTGTCTACTTTTGATGATTTGTCTTGATAAAGTTTGAAACAAGAAAGTGGCTATACTGTGGTTTGTGATGTTGAGTTTACAGGTAAGAGGAATTTAGATGACCAACTGTGGGGTTGAAGGTAGATAAAAGTTTGGAAGTCCCTCTGAGGTGAAAGAGCAGACAGTGAAAGGAGGTTTTGGATTATCACGCTTGGGAGAAACTCTGCTTTTGCTCATGAAAGATTAACTGCTGCAGTTGTCTTTCTGAGCAAGAGTTTTCGGACATGGTCTTCAGGAAAGACAGTACTGCTATTCCTGATAGATGAGAAATAAATGAGGTGCCCCCTACATTTATCCCAATTTACAGCCTCTTGGTAGTATCTGGGCCTGGCAGAGGGAGAGGAACCTAAATAGGATCTAGCACTTTCACTTGATGGGAGGAGACTGAGATCAGAGCTGGGGAAGCTGAGGCGGTGAGACATTGTAGGGCAAGAAACTGGAGAGAAGGAAGATGCAAAGAAAGAAAGACCTCCAGAGATTAACAGAGGGGTCATTTCAAATTGGAATATATATCAGGTAAAACTTTCAGGATAGAAATCACTGAAAAGCAGTAGGACAAACAATTCTCAAAATTCACCCAGATCTGGGAACTAGTTGGCACTCCCATCAGCCAGGCTAGAAAACCTTCATAATACACAAAGTATTGGATAGAGTGTTCAAAAAGATATTGCCTTATTAGTGGGACTAAATTGGCTTTACGCTGAAGGCCACACTAACAAAGCTTTAAATTAATCTTTGTGAGAATTACATTAATTTACACATAACAATGTGCACTCCTCAAAAGCTTGATATTCTTTAAAGGAATACAACAATATCCAGCATCAAACAATATAAAATCTGCATGCAAAGAAGCAGAATAACATGAACTGTAACTAGTAGTGGGAAACAACCAATGGAAACATACCTGCGAAAGGTGGAGATGACCGGATTAGCAAAGATGTTAAACAGCTATTAAAAATATGTGCCGTGTGCTCAAGAGAGAGGAAAATATGAACATAATAAAGAGAGAAATGGAAGGTACACAAATGAACCAAATGGAACTTCTAGAGATAGTTCCTATACAAGTCATAGCGATAGAAATTATTGAAAATGAAACACAAACAGAAAAAAATGTGAAAAAAGATTAATATAATCTCAGTGCACTGTGGGCCAATATTAAGTAGTCTGACATGTAATTGGGTTTCACAGCAAAAGAGAAGGAGAACAAAAATATTTGGAAAAGTAATGGCCAAATATTTTCTAAATTTGATGAAAACTGTAAACGCACAGATCGAAGAGCACAATGAACCCCAAGCAGAGTAAATGTAAAGAAAACAACACCATGACATCACCTAGTAGAGTGGCTGAATACTGGTGTTAGGAGAAAATTTTAAAAGCAGTTAGAGAAAAAAGACAGGATCACCACTGGCTGCTGTGGGGAGGGTGCATAATAGAGGCAGGGCAAGAGCCCAGTCTTTACCCTGGGTTTGGTTTACAGAGACAACAGTTTTAAAAGTAGGTGACTCTGGGTTTCATACAGAAAAGGATTTAACAACAGTAGGATCTTCCAGAGGGCATGTGGATCAGGGTTCGAACAAGGCAGGGGAAGGAGTCATAAGATTAAGTAGAAATTTCTGGTGCCTAGGATTAAGGATTGAGGTCATAAAGAATGACCTCAATATTTCTAACTTTCCTATGACATTTCTTTCTCCTTATTTATTTATTTATTTTTTTTGGAGACTTTTTTTTGAGACAGCATATTACTGTGTTGCCCAGGCAACAGTGCAGTGTCACAATCTAGGCTCATTGCAAACCTCCCGGGTTCAAGCAATTCTCCTGTCTCAGCCTCCCAAGCAGCTGGGACGACAGGCACATGCCACCGTGCTCAGCTAATTTTTGTATTTTTAGTAAAGATGGAGTTTCACCAAGCCAGGCTGGTCTCCACCTCCTGACCTTGTGATCCACCTACCTTGACCTCCCAAAGTGCTGGGATTACAGGCGTGAGCCACCATGCCCAGCCTTTTTTTTTTTTTTTTTAGACAGAGTCTTGCTCTGTCACTCAGAATGGAGTGCAGTGGTGCAATCTCAGCTCACTGCAACCTCCACCTCCCAGGTTCAAGCGATTCTCCTGTCTCAGCCTCCCAAGTAGCTGGGATTACAAGCGCCCGTGACCATGCCTGGCTAATTTTTGTATTTTTAGTAGAGACAGGGTTTCACCATGTTGGCTAGGCTGGTCTCAAACTCCTGACCTCAGGTGATCCGCCCACCTTGGCCTCCCAAAGTGCTGGAATTACAGGCGCAAGTCAGCACGCCCGGCCTCCTATGACATTTCAATATAACTGGCTCAGATTCTCAGATCATGACCAGCGTGGCCTGAGAACATTAGAATTTGTTACAACATTTGCACAGGGATGGCAAGTCAGTTTTTATCTGTTCTTGTGTAATTTGGGTAAGAAGACAACAGTATTCCTCTTAGTATATTGTGTATGTATAGGAGAGTATTGGTATGTAAACCGAGAAATAATAAGGTCTCCATTTGTTTCATTCAACTTTACATTCTTTTTGTGTAACAATGCCTAGCCCATAACTTGAGACTTAAGGTATTTAATGAACTTCTCTATATTCAGTTTTAATTGGTGGCAGTTCTTTAATACCAGAAATAAATTAAAGTTTTTAAAGTTGACAACAGACCCCACATACTTCCCAGTCAAGCATAGTAAGAATGGCATGAAGTTTTATTAAATAATTGTATAATAGAGACCTACAGAAATTTGCACTCTAGTTTCCTTAGCTTTACAGGGAAAGTGATGCTTCTGACCTATTTTGTATGCATTATGAACATTAATTATAAAACATCATGTACTTTAAAAAATGTCCTATAAATGCATCTTTTCTGTAAATATCATGCAGATTTTAAAAAGGAGGTCATCTTGTTTTTGTCTTTCCAAACTCTAGTGAAATAGAGAATAACCTTTAGGAGTTTTGCTGCAAAGTAGAAACATTCATTCTTGCATTGGACACTTTTCATTGAGTGAACATTTGAAGCAGGGTACCACATGAGATCGAGTTTTAGAAGAGAGAATTTCTGTCCTCTCAGAACAAACACACATGGGTCAGTATCTATAAACAAATCAGTATGTGAAAAGTATCACGTGATTAGTCCAGGATATGTGCCCTGATTGTGAAGGGTGGGTGGGGCCAGGGTGCTGAGCATGGAGGTGGAAATCAAATCTACGTAATGTGGAAAAGATGACCAGGATGAAAGGCATTTGAATTGTTAGTACTTACCCTGGTGACAGCAGGAGAGAGACGTCATAGTCACAGGCATTGGCATTTAAAAAGTGCTTTGGTAATTGAGAGATGGGCATTTTCTGTGAATTACAGAAGTCCAAATTAAGTAGGAGTTGGGCTTTGTTTTGGAACAGGAATTGAGAACATAAGAGGCTGAATGGAGCCAGATTGTGAAGAGCTGTGAATGCCAGCCTAATAAGTTTGAGCTGTATCCAGTTTTTGAAAAAGAGAGAGAGAAACAGAGAGAACCTCAAATTTTAACCTGTAATAAATACCTTCAGAGTCTTGCTTCAGGGAAATTTAATTTTTTGCCATATGTAGGCCACATGGAGTCAGGCAGACTTGTTAGTGGGTCATTGTGGTAGTCTAGGTATAGTGAGCTAATGGCCTAAAAGTGAAATACAATGCAAAAGAAAAATGAAGAATAGATACCAGAAATATTCTTAGGAACTGGTGATACCATACTACAAATTGAGTGGATCTTTGGCTAAATTGCTGCTTTGTGGCTCCTTTCAAGGGCAGTTTATTTCTAACTACTAAACCTATTTTCTTAATATAATAAATGCTCTTGATTTTAATTTTAGTGTAAATATGTGCATTGCTTCTATTTATATTATTTTTCAGTCTATATACTTGTATCTGAAAATGATAGTTTAGGAATGGTCATATTTTATAGATTGGGCCATTGAAAATTATTTAATTTACCAGACAATGTTTAGGAATTTATAGTGGTAATGACTTACATATAAAAGTGCATGCTTTCTAAAAAGCCCTCTCTTTTCCCCAGCATTATTACTTCTGAGATATGAGAAGGAAGAATTACCTTATATGTGGCTTTATAACTGAGAAATTCTTCTCATAAATCAAAAATGTACTAATTGTGTTTCGAGCTCTCCTAAATCACTTTTGCTCCTTGGTTTATATATATTTCTGAGTCTTGTTTGTTGACTAGAATGGACTCTATTTCAGAGCTTCTGCTTTTTGTTTCTGTGTCACCTTGTCATTTTCTAAATTGATTAGGGCACCCTTGGAGGAAATGGTCTGTGAAGGACAAATGTGCATCAAGGACTCTGTAGGCAGGGCAGGTAAGGAGTGAGCCTTGGGGGTGAGCACAAGTCAAACACAAGCTGGGTTCTTCCTGTCCTCACCTTCCTGGAGAAATCAGGACACTTTGCTGCGGGAAAGCATGACCTGTTTTAACCCTTTGTGTTGGGGGTGTTTTGTTGCAATATTGCTGTGGGAAGGCACCACCCTTTCTTGTTTTCCACGTAGGACTCATATATTCGTATTTTTTGTACTTATTCTGCCCTCTAATCTCTTTCCGCAACCGTCTCATTCATTTTCATCCCAACTACCATTCCGTTTTTTACACTTATAGCTATATTATTGCCTCTTTATTTATCTCACAAGTTGTGGTATGATAAATAAGTGATGTTTGTGCACTGTTTTTGCAAAAAAGCTCACAGTGCTTTCTGGGGGTATCTACTAATTAATCTTTACCGAGTCCCTGTGAGATAGATAGGGCTGGATAGGGTATTCAGCACACAATTCACTAGACCATGCTGTCTCTCTATTATGATAAAGGGTTATTATTATGTTAAAATGTTTATACACTGAATACATAAATTTGTAGAGATTGATGTAAACCGAATCCCTTGGCAAAAATATGAACATGCCTGTAGCATAAAATTGCAATTGTAAAGCAGATTTTATCAACTTTTGGTGTTTAAAGAATTATTCCAGATCTGCACATTAAACCTCTGTCGGATAGCTTGTTTTTGTTATCTTGCCTCTTGGGGAGTGACAGGGAGCAGTGAGCCACTGAACTTCTGGGATTTCAGCAAGTGACAAACTCAGATTCTTGATAGCATTCTTTAAAAAGTATAGCAAGCTCCTCTGGCTTGTGTGTGACTCATCTACATGTATATAATAGCTTAACTTATATAATTAGTATGTTTATGTTTATATACTGATAATATTTGTGGAAACCTAGTCAGGTATTTTATGCTTTTGCAGAGTTTGATGTGGATTAGCTGCATTACCTTTTCTACAAAAGCAAACACCCTGAAGAATTGTCTCCTTTATGGAGGGAGCTTCACTCTGTTCAGTCGACAGCCATGTATGGTCCTAAGATGCTTTAGTAGTGTTTCCCCCACCGTAGCATATGGATTCACTGGGGAAAAACACAAATAAACGAGGCAGCAGAAAACAAAAGCTAGAGAATCAGTTCTTTGCTAATCTTATGCTATCACTTCCTTCTTTTTTTTTTTTCCTTTCAATGAGTCCATGTTGCTTTTCTCTCTTACCTTCCCTTTAATTTCTTTTAGCTATTGAACGTGTCAAAAACTGCAGCTGCTCATGGACTCCTATTTCAGCTAAATACACAAAAATAGATTAATTCTGATAGGGATTCTTGGAAGTTCAAAGAAACTTGAGTTTGTGTATAAGTATATGGCCACTGGCCTGCACCTCTCTGCCTTCTATTAGGATTCCAAGAGAGAGGGATGTAGAGTGGTTTTGGAATTGGTGGGATGGTAAGTGCACAGATAGGGGGTTTTCATTTCTAGGCACAGGGGCTCCGGGAAGATAGAAAGTTCTCTAATCACTGAGGTACAGTGCTGCTTCCAGGGAAGGACTTGTGGAAAGTAACAAAATATATGTACAGTCCCTGATTCTAGACTACTGAAGTGCCAGGCATAGGGGTGTTCTTGGAGGTTTCTAAGAGGGAGAATAGGGTGATAAAAGTGAAACAATGGGAAAACTAACTTATCAGCTTAAACTCCTTTGTTGGCTCCTGAACTCTCTTCCTTCAGCCTTTGCCCCTTTCACATTCATTTGGAGGAATATTTGAGGGGAGAAAAAGGAGTGGGGGAAGGATAATTATATTCTTCATAAAATATGCCTAAGATACAGATCATTTTTGGATAAGTGAAACCTAAAGATTGTTTTCTTTACCATTAGACCCTAAAGCTCAATCAGCACCTCCTGCCTTCGCTTTATTTGGAGAAATCCACATCTGGCTGGCCCTGTTCTCAGATGCTGGCCTTGCCTGCTTGGTCTTGGCCTGCCCTTTGATTCCTGACCCGCTCTGCAGGGTTCAGCAGAGTGGATCATGTTACAGGGGTCAGCAGGATATCAAACTGCCTTTCTGTACTGATGTAGAGAAATAGTTACTGCTTTGTGCTATAATATGACCCAATGTTTGCAAATACAGATTTCTTTTTCCTTCTATAATCTTCTTAAAGGGTCAGAATAAGAAATCACTATCACCTAGATTTTTTTTTTCCTAAAAAGTTGGATTTGATTAACTGGGGAGGTATTTTTTTTTAAATAATTACTCAAAGAATATACTACAAAAAGTATAAAAATAGACTTTAAAAATATTTGAAGTCCCAAACATCTAACATAACTACAATTAATTTATTAGCATTTTCCAGATTTTTCTAAATATGTGTTTCACATACATTGTGTGTTCTAACATATTCTGTTTGAAAATTTAAATGTTTTAATTGAATAATGTTTTCCCACTTTATTTTGATATGGTTTTTGTGATCATAATTTTCAAAGCCTGGAACATATGCTTAAGAAATTATTATAGTTGACCAATTTATTCTCCTAATGATTCCATATTTTTTCTCTTAAATTTTACATATATCTTTAAAAATATTTTATATTATTTCCATAAACTTAATTTCCCAAAGGTGCCTTTTGAACACAGAAATTATGGCCAATGGGCTGTATTGTTAAGTTGCTTTCTGAAAGCATCATGCCACTACAAGTTACCTTTGAAGCCTCTGTGTTATTAGATAATAGTATTTTCTTTGATAAAATTTCCTGACAGGATAGTCACAAGGAAGAGAAGGATGGTGATAATTTTCTTGCTACTGAGATCATATAGGAACAGTATTTTAAAATGTATTCACTGACAGTGAGAAGCTACTAGGAGCTCATTATTGTGTTAAGTGCCAGCCTCCCAGGGATGAGTATGCAGAACTCTGTCCCTAACTTTACAGGTCCTGAGGAGACTCTGGAGTAGGATACCTGGTTACCAAGAAGCTTGCTAAGTGCTGTCCTGGAGTTTTGAGTTGAGAGCTGGAGGAGGAGATATTAAATTTGATAAGGAAATAGAGTAGTTTAACTCAAGCTGTGTTTTCAGGTTTAGGAGATGGGGAAGAGGTTAATTTTGTTTCTGTTGATATTATTCATATATGCATGAATTTAAAAAATTGATGCTAATAAAGGAAAACATCAAAAACCCTTAACACAATTCATATACACACATGTATGTCCAATGGGTCTGTTCTAGTAAGTCAGTGATTAACAAAGACTTTACTGCTTGATGATAGGCTTTTCCAGGCTGATGGTAACTATTATTTATAAATATGCTGTCATTGAGATGGGAAACGGCTTGGGATGGAATGTGAGGAGTTGTTAATAATAAAGGCATTAGCTATGATCCACGAATACTTTCTTCCACTCAGTACATTAAAATTTTGGAGGGAAACATGTAGCAAAAATTGTATGGCCATTTTTGTCAAAATTAAAATAGATAATATTTTAATCTTCACTTTGGGGATGCATTATTTGCATTCCCCATTATGCCTAACTTTCAGAAATAATGCTTCAAAAGACACTTGGTAAGAATGTTTTCTTCCAGTGGCTTCAAGTTAAAAAAGGGAAAAAAGAATGGCTCTTTGGTTAACATCTGAAGTATATGTCTACTTGGCTTCCAACTTCATTGATCCCTGTTGAAGTAGCTGTTGCCATAACAGATTTACCTGATAAGCAATTCTGCAGTTAGCTGAGGAAAGCCATTCATTGGGGAGTAAGTCCAGTTACTTTGTGTTTTTAATTAAAGGTATCTAATACTGGAGTGCCTGTTGTTTTTCCATTTTCTTAAACATCACAAATCAATATTTTTTTAAACTTCTCTTAATCTAGGAGCTGACTTATGTTAATTTTTTGTTGTTGTTAATTAGAATCAAGCTGTAACACATTCACAGAACAGGCATACATGCTAAACAATTTTTCCAGGCATCTTTTTTTTTTTTTTTTTAAATTTAACCTCAGTAGAAATTTGGGGGACTTGTTCCCCCAGGGATTTGTATGATTTCCAGCTCTATTACAGTCAACTTCTAATGGCTCACAGTCTGAGCCTCTACATAAGTGCTTAGGCTGTATCTCAAAGTGATTAATGACTGAATAGGAAAGCTAAACACACAGCACTTTGTGAACTAAAGACCAGATCAAACCAGTCTGGATTCTACCCCCATCCCTGGCCTCTTTGCTCAGGACCCCATCCTGGACTGTTATTACTGTTTAAAAGTCATCTCTCTTTTGATGTCTGAATGTGTTGAAGTGTAACAAGAGCACTGACCTGAAATGAGGAGGTTGGCATTTGAACCGAACTTGAACATTGTCTCTAATACATTTTATCTTATTGGATGTATCTCATTATCATAGCCTGTTAAGAATTTTTCATACTAAGTTTTTCAGCCAGTGCATTAGATGTTTTTTATAGTCTTGTGTGTTTGAGAAGTATTAGTTAGTTATGTTCTCTTTCAAGTGTTTGATAATAATATTAAATAATAAGTAGACTAAAGACCAAGCCCCATGGCCTTGTGCAGGATGGCATCTTCCTGGTTGATAACAATGCATTAGTCATTTTTTTTTTCCAGTATAGAGGTTAGACTAGTCATAAAGTGACATTACCTTGTTATTATCCAGCTCTCATTTCTGCACCTTGTCCATTAGTGGAGGGTGACAGATTCTTTCAAATGCTTTATTGAAATGTAGACATATTAAGACCTGGCTGGGTGCAGTGGCTCACTCCTGTAATCCCAGCACTTTGGGAGGCCAAGGCGGGCAGATCATGAGGTCAGGAGTTCAAGACCAGTCTGGCCAACATAGTGAAACCCTGTCTCTACTAAAAATACAAAAAATTAGCTGGGCGTGGTGGTGTGCACCTGTAATCCCAGCTACTCGGGAGGCTGAGGCAGGAGAATTGCATGAACCCAGGAAGCGGAGGTTGCAGGAAGCTAAGATCATGCCATTGCACTCCAGCCCAGGCTACAGTGCGAGACTCCGTCTGGGGTAAAAAAAAAAAAAAAAAAAGACCTGCATTGTTTCCTTTACCTATTATTATGGTACTACTAGCTTTTTTGGGAAAAGAGCCAGAAAGTATTCATTTAAAATGTCAATAGAACTTCACCGATAATTTGGAAACACTGATTTGTAGGTTTTTTCTTTTTAAACAAACTCAGTTTATTCCATTTAAAAAATATTGGGACTGTATTTGTTCTCATGTTCTCATATCATGCCCATTTTTGTCAATATTAGCAAATAGCAAATTAGGTTATTCAGCCCCTTATTCAACAAACAGTTTTAAGTACCTCAGATAGGCTAGGTACTTCTGCAGATTTTCTCCATACCTTAGGATATTCTTTGTTTGGACTAGAAGACTAGAATTAATTCAAGACAGCTATTAATTCAAACCTAAGCCATTTGCTGAGGTCGATTCATAAATCATGTTAAAATGTTAGTCTAACCTCACGTAAATTAATATGCGTCCTTTCCCCAACCTTCAGTTCTTTGGCCAGGAGACCAAAGCTCAACATGGACTTCCCACCCCAGGTATTGATCTCCTTTCAGAATCTGCCTCTGTATTACTGTTTCGAGAGTCAGGGTCAGTAGGAATATTGTTTTGAGAGAACAGGTCACATATTGCATTAGAGTAATATATGATTATTTTCTGACCTGTCTTCTCTTTAACTGAATTCTCAGTGTTTTGACAGAGCTCTTGCATGCCTGTTCCCTAATAGAGGACAAAAGACAATCATTTTCTTATGACAGTTTCGTATTGTATCTCAATCTAACAGTGGCATGAATTGACAACTACTTGTACAAGTAATGTTATTTTATTTGGTTCAATGTACTGTGACTGACTTTTATTTAAAAGACCCATTTTGCAAATTACCTTGCAAATTACCTTTATACTTAATAGGTAGTTTTTATAAGCTGAACTCCAAGTTAAACGTTCAGTGTGTGTTTTATTGAATTACTTTCTATACGAACTTGAGTAGACAGCTGTTTTCACGTTAGTGAGACTTTTTTTTTTTTTTTTCCTTTCAGACTGACACTGTTGTGCCAAGCTATAAGGAGTAGACTCTTCAATCAGAGGCCACTCATTGTCTTTCAGTTAGAGATTTAGAAAAACTTTTCTAAGCTAGTGCTCCTGTGGTATTGCATGCTACAAAGTGGGGAGGCCCTTTGGGACATGGTCAAGTCTTTTTAAAGGACTCTTTAAAGATCAAATCCTCAATTTTTGAAAGAGTATATATATCTCATATACACAGTTTCTTAAAATTTAGGGTTTGTTGAGACACATGGAAAAAATTTAAATGCCACTGTTGAGTAATTTTATGCTGTATACTTTTTCAGGGAATAGTCTTGACCTCATCGGTGCCCACAACTTAGAGAGATAATATTTGGGGATGATTATTTGAAAGATATGCAACTCCTTCTATGTTTCTTCATTATCTAAAAATCTATCCCCAAATCAAGCCGGATCTGCAGAGACTGGCACAAGGAAGACATCAGTTTACCTCCCAGTAGAATTGTTTTACTGAATCACGTTACACTGGGAGCTGCTTGCTGCATTTATTGCCAGAAAGCTTAAAGCCAGTTTATGGCTCTCTAATAAGAAGTATATAAATGTTTATGGAAAACATGTTTGAGCTTTATTTCTGGCTCTAATTGATGGCTTTATTCCCATTTTACTTTCTTCTTTCTGTCCAGTTTTACACTTCTGGAAGTTTCTTGTGGTTAATATATCCTTTCAGCTTCCTTTAGTCTTTTCTAGAATGGAGGCAGAATCTAAATAAACAAATACAAAACATCTGTAGTAGAAAAGGATAATGAGAAAAAAATGATTTTTTCTTTGAACTTCTGTTCTGTGGTCAAAGACAATATTTCTGATTTCTTAAATAAAATGGCCTGGTAAATGCTATTAGTAGACAAATAAAGAAATTTGTATTTAAATTACTTACAGATACCATAAAACTTTATATATGTTGCCTCAAGTAGAATCTTATGCTCTTGTTATTGAATAATTTAGTATATTGGCATTTATAGTTAAGACATCCTATTTTAACATGATTTTAATAGTGAATCATTTAATATTTAATTAAATAGTTAATGTTACCTTATGTGCATACTTAAAATTTTTTTTAAAGTTTACATATATCATCATACTGATGGGAAAATTCTATAAAGTAGGCAAGGTTTATCTATTACCCCCATTTAAAAGGCATGGTTGGGTTATGACTTGCCAAAAAACAAAAGGCAAAAAATGTATCATGTGGCAAAGAAAAATAAGACATTAAATTTTGAAAGAACCTTATGAGTCAGACATAATTCATCAAGTACAGTTTGCCTTTTAGTTTTATGAAATATTAATACTGAAAGGGACCTTAGAAAGTATTTTGTCCAGCCTTCTGATTTTATGAGTGAAAACAACCAACTAATTTTAGAACATTCAAACAAATATTAGAACCCCTACTCAAAGGAACTATATTTATCCCCTGTATAACTTCAGATAGAGTTGAGTAGTCTAATGTATATTCCCAAATACTACCATTAAGAACTTTAACACCTGGTTCAGTGTTTGGACCCTTTTAACCTCTCATTACTGTAACCATTATTAAAACTAAACTGTACTGTCTTCAGTTAGCAATTGATTAGCTCTTTTTTCTTTACAGCCAAATAGACCCCAAATGAAAATCTTGCCACAGGCCCTTGAACTCTTTCTTTTACTCTTTCCATGTAACATTATGGAGTTTGCCGGTTGGTTATAAGTAGATAAATAAACAAAAACAGAGCCAAACAAATAAATGTAAATAGATTAACATGTCAGGGCTCTGAACACTCAGCTTCACATAGAAAAAGGTAAACAAACATAGATAAGTAATATTTGCAGCATTGTGTATAACATAAGAGCTTGAGTCAGAATCCTTTGAGTTCAAATCCTCATTCTCTGTCATTTCCTGTCAGCTTGGTCAAGTGAGTCAGTAACTGTAGCTTTGTGTCTTTATCTGCAAAATAGGGATGATACCTGTATCATAAGTGTTCTGTTATGATTAAAATGCAAGTGTGTGTTGTACAGTGCTAGTGAAGTATAAGGAAATATGCATGGCAAGTGTTCATTCCAGCATTTGGTGTATTGCAATCGCACAGATTTATTTTTTTCTTCTCTTTGGAACAGGAACATAACTTGCTTATCCTATAATTGAATTATATTATTATAAGGTGTTTTCAAACAGGATTCTATTGAATGATTTTAGTTATCAGACCTCACCAGCACCAAAAAGGCCATTTTAATTTATATTGTTTTTTTGGTTAGCTGAGGCCAGAAATTTGTCTTCTGAATTTTTTCTTGATAATCTAAAATGGTTCAAACAGACATTAATTTTAGCCAGATTTTCACCATTTCAGTTAATACTCTCCTGTAATCTGGCCTACAAATTTAATACTGAGACAACATACTTGTCACTTTTTGGAGGCATTTCTAAACCATTTGTTTGGATACAGAGTAAAAATACTTTTGAGTTTATTTATATAGTGATCAATGGAACAACCTCAGTTTTTAAATCTGGGTGTGAATGCTGATGATTGCTTCTGTAGATCATTTGCTCAAGGAGCTGTGATATAATTTTAAATTTAATTCATGAAATTGTAGATCCCAGAAAGTAGTTTATTATGAGACGTATAGTAAATTTTAAAATGCCCTCAATAGTGTTTTCACAGCATGTTTTTAATAATTACTAAGTTGTCTTCATAGGCCTGTAATAGACTTAGCAAAACACTGGTTTATAGTCGTAGTTTTCTGAATTTTAGAGAATGTGAGGGTTTTTAAGTGCTGGAAAATGGAATTTAGTTTGTCAGGTAAAAATTCTAGGCAGAGCAAGTAAACCCTGTATTCTGTGTTGTAGGAGTGCAGTTCTTCCAGGAAATTTAAGGCAGTAACAACAAAACAACAATAATTTAGTGTTATAATTTTAAAACCTATTGTTTCTTTGAAGTGGTGGGTCATTATTTAGACTTGCTATTCTATTGGCAAATATTCATTTTAATCATATTGTAAAGGTATAATTTAAATATTTTGAAGAGGAAAAATCTGTACCTTGCATAACAGAGTCTTGATCCTTTAGGGCTATTAATCTAGTAGATTCTGTTGTTTTTGCTCTTACCATATTAATAAATTCAATGAAATATGCTCATTAATAATAAAAAGGCACATCGCTCATCTCTATATGTATGTATTTGGTGAAAAGGGGGAGTATAACTTTATAAGAGTTTTTATTTTGCTTGCTGAACAACTGTTTGATTTTGATAGTGAGGAGAAAGCATGTAAAATTCATACTATTCAGGTGCTTTTGAGACATTACAGTGATAAATTGCAACTTATGCATTGACTAATTTTCCGTGTATCCTTTACTGGCATGTTTCTTATTAGGAAGTCCATGAGTGTACTCAATGGAGATAACCCTAGACATTTCATTCCTGAATCTCAAATGGAAGGACTGTTGGCCCAGGACACTTAGACATGTTTTGGTCTGGAGTTCAGTCCTGAGGTGATTGTAGCAGAAGATGTTGCATCTTAGACTGTATGTTTGATGGAGTTTTAGAGATTCGGGTTCATAATGTGGGGACAGTGGATCTCAGTAGTTTGTTTAGTTTTGAGCTTCAAAGCCTTGTAAACTCAGTTTTACATAGGAAGGAGGATAGATGCTTTTCATAGAATGGGTATAGGACTTTGCAAAGATTAAGTGTCGCTGCTTTCTGTAAACAGTTGATAGTTATACAAAATAAAGTCCATCTATTTTTTTTCTTTTTTTATTATACTTTAAGTTCTAGGGTACATGTGCACAAAGTGCAGGTTTGTTACATATGTATACATGTGCCATATTGGTGTGCTGCACCCATTAACTCATCATTTACATTAGGTACTTCTCCTAATGCTATCCCTCCCCACTCCCCCCACCCCACAACAGGACAGGCCCCAGTGTGTGCTGTTCCTCACCCTGTGTCCATGTGTTCTTATTGTTCAATTCCTACCTATGAGTGAGAACATGCGGTGTTTGGTTTTCTGTCCTTGCAATAGTCAGAATGATGGTTTCTAGCTTCATCCATGTCCCTACAAAAGACATGAACTCATCTTTTTTTATGGCTGCATAGTATTCAGTGGTGTATATGTGCCACATTTTCTTAATCCAGTCTATCATTGATGGACATTTGGGTTGGTTCCAAGTCTTTGCTATTGTGAATAGTGCCACAATAAACATACGTGTCCGTGTGTCTTTATAGCAGCATGATTTATAATCCTTTGGGTATATGCTCAGTAATGGGATGGCTGGGTCAAATGGTATTTCTAGTTCTAGATCCTTGAGGAATCACCACACTGTCTTCCACAATGGTTGAACTAGTTTACAGTCCCACCAACAGTGTAAAAGCATTCCTATTTCTCTACATCCTCTCCAGCACCTGTTGTTTCCTGACTTTTTAATGATCACCATTCTAACTGGTGTGAGATGGCATCTCATTGAGGTTTTGATTTGCATTTCTCTGAGGGCCAGTGATGATGAGCATTTTTTCACATGTCTGTTGGCTGCATAAATGTCTTCTTTTGAGAAGTGTCTGTTCATATCCTTCACCCACTTTTTGATGAGATTGTTTGATTTTTTTCTTGCAAATTTGTTTAAGTTCTTTGTAGATTCTGGATATTAGCCTTTGTCAGATGGGTAGATTGTAAAAATTTTTTCCCATTCTGTAGGTTGCCTGTTCACTCTGATGGTAGTTTCTTTTGCTGTGCAGAAGCTCTTTAGTTTAATTAAATCCCATTTGTCAATTTTGGCTTTTGTTGCCATTGCTTTTGGTGTTTTAGTCATGAGGTCCTTGCCCATGCCTGTGTCCTGAATGGTATTGCCTAGGTTTTCTTCTAGGGTTTTTATGGTTTTAGGTCTAACATTTAAGTCTTTAATCCATCTTGAATTAATTTTTGTATAAGGTGTAAGGAAGGGATCCACTTTCAGCTTTCTCCATATGGCTAGCCAGTTTTCCCAGCACCATTTATTTAATAGGGAATCCTTTCCCCATGTCTTGTTTTTGTTAGGTTTGTCAAAGATCAGATGGTTGTATTGGTTTTAACCTATATTTTAATGACTAATGCATATGTGGATAAATCCATTACAATCACTTATGCAAAACTTCATTATGGTTAACACTAAGATCTTTGCTTTAGGAAATTGAATTATTACTATATTAATGAGTACTATTAATATGATAATTCTTTTAATTTTCTTGATAAACTACACAATAAACCTTTCAGTACAATGTTAATTTTAAGTGTACTTGTTCCAACTCTTCCAAGTAAAGTAAATAAACCAGTCAAATGTGCTAAAGGCACAAGCAGAAGCATTGGCCAGAGATTATGCATCTATAGTCTTGGAGGAGAACCAAAGATACTATAATCACAATTTGCCAAGTCTGACTAATGACTCCTTCAAAGTTGAGAACACCAGTGTGCTGCTAGGGTTTTGTGAATGCTTTAAACTTTGATTGAGAAGGGGGTCTTCTGAGCTTAGGCCAGGCTGCCAGTAGGGATTTGCACCTGATCAGACCTTTCTTTTTTTTGAGTACTTAATAGCTGCTTCTGCCAGAAAACCAGATCAAAGAATAGCAGGGGAGATTAGTACATTAGTTTTATCAGCCATTTTCCAGCTACAGCTCTTATAAAGCTGATAACAGGATAGAGGTGAATAAAATCATCTGCTTTCAACCTCCCTGCAGTGCTTTCATCTTGATTTAAGAACCAAGGAGGACCATGTCTACAGTGAACACCTGGTCAGTCCCCTCTCCATCCCTGTCAGAGTTTAAAGCACTTAACTAGTAATCACTGCTCTGACTCTGGAGTAGTCAGCTACCATGTTTCCTTTGCTTTTGACTTGGCAACTGCTGTGGCTTCTTCAGCACCTGGTCCTCTGCCAGCCATCTCAGTTACCTTGGATTGACTACAGAAGACTTTTTTGAGGTTTGTGTTTCTCCCACTATTATGAAGGTAAATGGTTGCAGTCTCTATCCCCCTCCCTAGGTAGATGACAGAACACATATAGCCTTTTGTCTATCCTTTTTTTTTTTAACACCTTCAAGGCTACTCTTGATGTTAAGGGCCTAAATAAAACAAATCTTACTTGCCCAAAGTGGACAGTTGAAGTAGTCGGAGTCATAGCTTTTTAAGATTTTTTTTTTTTTAAGACCTTAGCTATCCAGTCCTGCCCTCTCCTTTTATACAGCATATGTACAGCTAAAAAACAGAGCATTGGTCTCTTAATGCCTGATTGGTACACTGATTTCTCCATATCCAAATGGTATGCTTGGTATATTTAAATGGTATATTTAAATAGAATGATTCCTGGAATGGTTTTGGCTGAGAAATAAAATTTTCTGAATGGCATTTTGAAGAAACGTGTACTAACTGAAAAATTTGCAAAAATACATTCTAAAAGTTAAGACTACTTGGTGCTGTGTATTGTACATTCTCTAAAGACGCAGATATAATTAATGTTTCTGACATTACTAGTATCTGTATTGTATATGGAAAATGCTTGGAATTGAATATGGTGGAATTGCAGTTTTAATGGAATATGCTTACTTTGTAATACATTGACTCTCCTTTTATATTCAATGTATACTAATTATTTATGGTCACTGTATGTGTCTTTGTAATGTTAGGGGTTGAAGTATAATAGATTGTAAAATACCTTGACCTTTGAACCGGTAGAACTCAGTTAAATTTTTATTTGTCGCTAATTTAATGAAGCATTTGGAATTCTATTTAAGCTATATGTGTCACTTTTCTCATCCCAGAAAATACGTTGATCCATTTTAGATACTTTCTAAGGTTTCCTCAGTAGGAAAATCCTAGGAGAGGACTTAGAATATAATCTTACTGCCCAAAATGATTATATTTATGCTGATTACATATTTAGATTTTTCTTTTATTTTAATAATACATGGTTGATATTGTTGTAATTTGTTGATGTCAAAAACTCTACCAAAATTACAATATAACTATGAGAAAGTATAATCCCCTTTACAGCTATCTTGTTTTATGAAGTGATTTCCAGGAAACGATCTTAGCCCAAAAGCCAGAACTGCCTATTATGGGATAAGGATAATCGACTAGCAGGTACAATCAGCAGAAAGGAAAGTGAATTTACTTGGTTTAAAGACTTCCTCGCAGTCACAGAAAATGCTAAATTGATTTTGTTTTTCTCCATAGAAAAACTGCAGCATTTTATATAAGAGGAGTTGCCTTGGGAGACTATAATACCTTTTACAGACTAATCAGTGATTTTAGGAAACGTTGTTGGAATTAGCTGGAAACTTTGTAATTGGAATTGACTCAACTTTCATCACAATCTCTCTCTCCTCCTTTTTTTCATATTAAAATCAGTTGATGAATTACATTGTCTTTGTAATGTGTTTCATATCCAGTAACCTTCTCTATTTCCACCAGCATATGGATTTCTATATGGCATTCTCCCAATTAAGTGCCCTCCCCTGTCATCAACATCCAAATGTAGGACACCCTGCAAGCTGACATTAAATGCATTTTCTTTATACACTTTAACTGACTTTGGAGAATCAAAATCTTTTGCCTGATTTTAAAGCCTCTCTAATTATACCTTTTTTTTTTAAATTTATTTTTTTAACCATCCTGTTAGTTAAGATGCCACCCTCTTTTGGGCCTCTCCAGCTTCACCTGACAGTCTCTCCTCTGTGTTTCAGCAGAGTTATGTAGATATCTCTGTCATAGACCATATGATGTCCTCTTGTAACTACCTTTATTGTACCTAGTCTCTGGCTTTTTGGCTGCTGGGATTGTCTTTATTTTAGCTTTGTTACCCATTGCCCTGCAGCAGTGTCTGACATATTACAGATGCTTTCTAAGATAATTTATCTTATCTTGATGACAGGATTCATGTATTCTACTCTATCCTGCCTTCTACACACTGCCTTGTACAGTATTGGGCATAAAATTTGGTGCTTAAGTTAAGAATTGCCCCTTAAACCCTTATCATAATTTAAGTACTTAGGTATTCTTGATTTATGCTATGTGTTGTTTTTTGTTTCATGAATATTTACCTGTTTAATTATTAGTATTATTACTCAAAATATCCTATAACTTTTCTTATAAATGTAATTGTGAAAACTTAGTATTTCTTCATGTTTTTCACTGACAGATTTACAGCATTTACTTATAGTTTTTGGTGTACAATTAGGCAATTTAATCCCTATTCTAATAATAGAAGCCTTAATAAATATAATGATTGAAATAGTTATATTTTTGCAGGACATATAGATACTAACTCTTTTTTCATATAAGATTGATAAATTCTGGAGTTTTAGAGATGAATTTTAGAAACCATTTCATTGAACTGCCTTTATTTTATTGAAGAGAATAAATTCCTGCTCTCTGGGACTTTGCTACAACTAATTAGCCCTGAGCATGTGAGATAAGAGACATTTATTACCAGGTTGTTCTCTCCTGATTTTTACTTGACAAGGATATTACTGATTGACGTGATCTCCCTTTCTGTATGTGACATCAGAGTGATAGCTTATTGCACATTATTTCACCTGGATCGTTTCTTTTGATGGGAGTAATAGTACAGGAAATGATTGAATAAAATCACATAATAGATGAACAGTCACAAGTCATCTTCGTTAAGAGTTCATATTTACAATTTATTGGTGGAAAGCCAATGATAAGACTAATAATTATTCCCTACAGGAATGTTAACCATACAGTTTCTGATTTCCTACCAAGGTAAGAAGAAAGCTTGAAGAGTATCTCTCAATTGAATATTTAAATCCTCTGTGTTTGTTGGTAAACTCATCAAGAAACATTTTAGTTATCTCAGTTTATCTTAAGAGAATATATAGCTAGCAAAGAATAAAATGGTAAGAATGGATTCATTATATTGAAAGTATTTTACTTTAGATGGCTATATTTAAAGGGGACTTAGTACTCCAGATAAAGGACTGATTTAAAGGTAGGTGATCAGGTGACTGTACAGTAATTTTACTAGAGCCATTCTGTTTTAGAGATTGTAAAACAAATGAATTGTTAAAAATAATTTTACTGTTCACTGGGGCACAATGATTATTACAGAATAATGACTTTTTGTTGGCAAGGCAGTTGGACAAATATAAGTAAACCATTTTACATTTTTCATCTGTCTTTGATGCTTTGTCTTTCTGAATATGGACCCCATTCCCAAGAAAGGCTGAAATCATAAGCATTTCTAATAGCTCTGTCTTCTTTCATATAAAGTTTAATTAATGGTCCTCTCACTTTTTCTGCATTTTATGTTTCCTCTCACATAGAAAATATGTCTTTTTGTGCTCAATAATTGATGACCCTTGGAGTTTAGTGACAAATGTGGGTTAACTTAAGTCATCACCATCAATTTAACAAGCACCTCTGGTAATACGTTTTTCACTTTTAAAAAATTGTATCATGAAGCAAAATGTGTTTCTCTGGGAAACAGCAATGATTATAAGATAATCACACACCTCTAGGGCATGAGAATGGGAAAGGTTCAGGTAAATGTATCTATTCATTTGACATAATGATTATTTCATAATAACGGAATGCTTCCATTTCAGCCTTCCCCACCACCACTATCGCATTCCTCCCTATTCTGTTAGTCTGAGAGAGGAATAATATAATTTTTCTTGTGTGCTAAAATATGATGCTAGTAGTTTTATGATGGTTCCATATATATTTTAGCTGAACTGTACGTTTTCTTATAATCACTAGAAAATAAGAATGGTCTCTTAGCCCCAGTAGTTGATGTAATAGTGAAAAGAGATATATCTTGAAGTCTTTTGCTCATGCCTTTCCCAATAAAACTTATCAGATCTCCTTTTTCCAGAAGTCTCCAATTTAAACTCATATTCTGCTGCTACTTACAATTTTGATGTACATTCATGTGTTTGTAGGTTTTTCCTATTTGTAGAATATTTAAGCTAATAGTTAACATTGTACTCAATATTTCAAGTACTGTTACGTAGCCACAGTTCCAGGACTGGAGACAAGGGATTGTATATGTTGTTATTGTGAACTGTGGTGTCTTGTGGCTTGTTTAGTCAATTACTCAATGTAAACTTTTTGAGGGAGTTTTTTGGGAATTATTGGTAATAGCCAACTATTGGAGAAGGAGTTACACAGTTTTAAAGAGCATTGGCTTTAGGATCAAATCCAGTTAAAATAAAATCCCAGTGGAATCACTTGCTGTCTCTTTCCTTGTACAGGTTATTTATTGTTTCTGGGACTCCACTTTGTTCAAAAGTGCCTAAGGTCATGTCTGGCAGATAAGTGCTCAATAAATATTAGTAGTTTGTTTTTTCATTCTCATGTTTGCCATTGTGTTCTTAAATTTTGTTGGAGTATGTGTGTTGGGTGGATGGGTGAAGTAGAGGTGGTTATTAATATATTTGTATAAGAAATAGGAATAAGGACACCCAGGCTTTGCTTCTAAATTATCGGAATAATAGGAGCGACTCAAATTTCCTTAGCTAGGTCAGCATAAGTGTTTCTTTTCAGTAGACTGAAAGTCTTTGAGAGCTGTCATGTGTAGGAACCCTTACTAAAGATATGACCTTCGTAACAGGGACTTAATAGATAAGAATTTATTGACTGACTACTCCATGATAGAGCAGATCACTTGTTACCACATGACTTCCTCTGAATAGCCCTGTGTTTCAGAGAATGAAGAGGGGCTGTAGGAGGCCTAAGCAATGTTCTCAGAGTCATACATTAAGTGAAGACCCCGGGTCTCAGCCCAGGTGGGTCAAAGATGAATGATAAACTAAGTAAGAAACCCAGGCTTCCTTTACAAAGTCAACTTTAGTCATGTTAGAAGATAATATCATGTTTACCAAGTTACATAATTGAGGCTGTTTTTGGTTAGTATATTTTACATATATGTGTCCACGTGTTTTTATTCTCTATTTTTATTATGGCTATAAGGTACAAAAATAAAAGAGAGATATTTCCCCCCATGGAATACATGGGTTTTACATGATACAGCTGTCAATAGGTTTTGGTGAAATAATAAATAAGACATAAGAAATAAGAGAGGACATAAAATAATTCATAATTTGTTGACTCATCTAGTGATTTCTCTTCTTGGTAGATTGGTTGAAAAAATGAGTTACATTTTCGCCTGTTCAAAGATGCATTTATGGCAGGTAGATAAATCACAGACTTTATCCTTTTTTCCATTTACTTTATACTGACTCATCACTGATGCACACCCAGAAAAATAACAAATCAGCATTAATATGTGAGCCTTTTTGTTTCTGCTTATTTGCGAAAAACTTAAATATCGAATTAGCATTGAATTAGCTATGTGATTTCATAAGATTTTTATGAGATTAATAACAATGTTCAATATCATAATAAGTAAGTTTCCTTACAGTTGATGATTTCTAGAATAAAGTGAGATATAATTTTCACTCAGATTGTTTAGAATTTTTGTTTTTCAGAAATTACTCTTTGCTATATTCCTCCTTCACATCCCACTTCAGTTTTGGTCTTCACTTCCACGCACAAGCCCCGCTGGTTAGGCTAGCTTGAAAACATTGTTTTCAGGAAGCACACAAAAGCTTCTGAGTTGAAAGCTGGTTCAGCACAAGTTTGTTTTATTTCTGACTCCCTGTGAGCTTTGCTTGGATTCTTCCCTTTGGCATTGTGTGTGCTTAGATGTGTATTCAGTATCCTGCACTTTTGGACGTATTGCCTTCCATGTTGGTGTTACAGTCTCGTGATTCTATTCTAGGAAATACCTTAGATTTTGTGGTCCAAGGATGAAAATTCATAGAAGAAGGAATTGTGGTCTGGAGAGAGTAAGTAGCATAATCATGATTCAAACTCAGGCTTGACCTGTAAATTCAGTGTTCCTTAGCAAATTGCATGTAACCTTATTCTTTTAAAACTGCCTAATCCAGTGCTTTTCAGACTGTTTCCACATTGGTATACTGAGCCTCATTAACCCATCTGTCTGGGTCCCTAGTCACTGCCAGACCACTGGAAAGTGAAGGGAAACATATTTGGTAGACATTTGCTATGTGCCACTGTGCAGTGTTTAGTGATATTGTCAAAAATTCAAGCAATAGCACTTACTTCTGTGTCCTTTCCCAGTGTCAGGACCTTTTGCTCTTCTAGTAGCCTTAGCCTTGTTTGATTCTTGTTCTGTATCCACAACCTACTGCCGTCCTTTTTGCAAGAAAATGTGTGTGCTAGCTTAGTCACTTCAGTCTGCTATAACAAAATGCCATAAACTGGATGGCTTATAAACAACAGAAATTGATTTCTCACTCTCCTGGAGGATGGGGAGTCCAAAATCAAGGCACCAACAGACTTGGTGTCTAATGAGGGTCTATTTTCTCATTCATAGACAGTGCCTACTCACTGTGTTCTCACAGTGCAGAAGAGGCAAGGATCTCTCATGAATAAGGGCACTAATCCCATTCACGAAGGTGGAGCCCTCATGACCCGATCACTTCCCAGAAACCTCACTTCCTAGTACCATTGATTTGGGGATTCGAACTTCAACGTAAGAATTTTGGAGCAAAACAGATATTGGACCATGACATGTATGAATTTTTAAATTTTTAATGTCTCTAAAATATACTAAAAAGTAATTAATTAAATGTTGTACCACCTTAGAAATTCAAATACTTTCAGATTTAAATTTGTAGTTCAGGGCAAAATTTTGAAAGGTAATTCCATTTGATGAGTTCACTTGTATATCACACTGCATAGTAAGCAAAGTGCAAGAACTGTGGCACCAGACTATCTGTGTTAGAATCTGCTGCTGCCCCTGAATAGCTGTGTGACCTTGGGAGAGATACTTACCTTTCTTTGCTTCTATGTCTTCATCAGTAATATTGGTCCCTACCTCACAGGGTGGTTACAAGAACCAAATGAATTAATATTTAAAGCAGTTGGGAGAGTTTCTAGTACATGATCAGTATTATCTATGTGTTTGTTAGTAAATGACTAATTAAAAAGTTATTTATATTTATAGTAAATTTTCTTTACATTGAAAGTTTCAAAAATTAATTATCTTAGCAGAATGTATGTATATTTGCCACCTCATTTGTAATAATCAAATCATGTAGTTTTTGTGGTGATGTGATGATATACAGAGTAGGACAAGGTATATTGGGTAATTGTGTAGATCTTTGAGTGTATTCAAAGTTTGGCTTTTAAGTGAGCTTGTCACTTCGTTTCTCTCAGCTCCATTTTTAGTATCTGTAAGATGTGACTATTAAAAGCTGTTCTACACACTTGTCTGTTTTCACACTGCTGATAAAGACACACCCGAGACTGGCAATTTACAAAAGAAAATGCTTTAATGGACTTACAGTTCCAATTGGCTGGAGAAATCTCACAATCATGGCAGAAGGCAAGGAGGGACAAGTCACATCTTACATGGATGGCAGCAGGCAAAGAGAGAGCTTGTGCAGGGAAATTCCCGTTTTTAAAATAATCAGATCTCGTGAGACTTATTCACTATCACAAGAAAAGCACGGGTAATACCTGCCTCCATGATTCAATTATCTCCCATCAGGTTCCTCCCAGGACACATGGGAACTGTGGGAATTACAATTCAAGATGAGATTTGGGTGGGGACACAACCAAACCATATTAACACCTAGCAAGTGTTTTATGGGGATCAAATGAAGTAATGTTTATGAATATACTCTGTGAGCCAGGTATGGTGGTGCATGCCTGTAGTCCCAGTTATTGACTGAAGTGTGGGGATTGCTTGAGCCTAGGAGTTTAAGTTTGTAGTGCACTATGATCATGCCTGTGAATAGCCACTGCACTCGAGCCTGGACAACATAGCAAGACCCTGTCTCTAAAAAAATAATAAAAAATAAAAATACTTTGTAAACTATAAAGACCTATCCAAAGTAAATATATTCTTAATGATGATGACTTATGTATCTAAAGCACTGTACAGTTCTTTGCATTTGCTGTAAATCTATGATGGGAAAATGCTTGCATAGAAGTGACAGAACTACATGTATCACTGTGTATCTGATATCAATATTTAAAATAGTGGACTGTTCTTCTTTAAAGAAAAACTTATCTTTGCTTATTTTTAATTTCCTTGTCCGCAGTGGGTGCTTAGTACAATACTCCAAGTAATATCACTCCTGAGTTTGGAACAGACATAAGGGAGGCAGGTATCTTCTTCCTTAACTGGACCTACATCAGATGTGGGGAGGACCCCCTGATCTTCCTCTGGCTTTTCTTCTTTTGTAATGTTTTAGCTTTGCTGCCAGTCTCCACTGATGAGTATGGTTTTTTTTTCTCATTGTTGGCAGGGTAGTTTGCTTGATGTAGTAGTCTGCTTCATACTAACCTCCTCTATCCTCAAGGACCTCCTTGGAAAGAAACAGCTGTGCTTCTTCTGGAGCAAAGTGATTCACTACTCTGGCCTTTCCAACGGTGGTGGTCTCTCACTTAGATGCTGCCTGGGAAGCCCTTAGAGTCCCAGTGCCACCTCCACAAGGTGCTCTTTCATGTGAAGACAGGAAAACCTCTTCTGTGTCCTCATGACAGCAGAAAAACTCCCATCCACTTATCAGGCACACCACTGGTGTGCACGAGTGGCTTGTACGGACTCTCAAATGCTAACTGTTAAATTTTTAGGAAGTTATGATCTTGTTAACACAGTCATTACTAATTATATTATGTAAGTGATTAATCCAAAAGATTATTTTAGAAACTGTACTAAATATTTAAAATATCACTTTCTTATTATTTTGCTGCATTTTGTTATTACCTGTGCTCTTGATATTGCTTTATATGTGCTGTATTTTTATGGTAGATAGTACTGTATAATGGTGTGTTACTGCAAATCTCTCCCCACTCCACATTCTTTAACTTCACACTAGTAGCTTGAAATTGGCCATGGTGAGAGCATTTCTACCTCTGAAATCAACAAGTGCCACAAACCATGATCTGTCATTCCCTGCCATTTGTTGAACATTTACCAGCAGACCACTGGGCTCGCTGTATTCTGGTCTCTTCTGGTTCTACTGCTACAGGCTACAACAGCATGTCTTCCCTTGTTAATAGTCTCTATAATGAGAAAGAAATTGCCTCTTCCTTCTTAGGACTTTTTACCAAGCCCTCCCAAGAACTCTGTCATGAAGCATTTATCCAGAAGTCGGTTGCCAGCCACCTCTTCTCATAGGCACCCCAGTCTTGACTGATTCTTCTAGAGTCTTCCTTGTGTTTGGCCCAGGGAGCGTTCCTGTGGGGTGAGCACTCGCTTCCCTTCCTTCATGGAGGCAAGGAAGCTCATCACTATCAGTACTGGACTTCTCTGCCTGGTCCTCAGGGCTCAGTTCAGATCAGCTGGGTGTATGAAGGTGAAAGACTATGGTAGGCCTGGGTCTGTCACCTCCCAGCAAACACTCAAGGAAGATTGGCCCAGTTTTATGAATTATCTAGAATGTAAAGCACTTAGACTTTTTTTTTTTTTTTTGGTTATTGGTTTTGGACCCACCTAAAAATTCTTGGGAAAAAAAAAAAAAAAAAAAAGAAGTACCATTTAACTTTGTATTATAAAAAAGACTGAAAGGGTATTTCATTTACAAAATTTATTTCACAATATAGACTTTTCATATAAATGCATCACATTAAACAGAAAGGTAGGAATTCCTGATCTCTAAGTGTCTAGTCCTAAACTGATTTTCCAAAGCAACTGAGAGTTTAGTTGGTTTTGGAGGCAGTGTCTGTCATTCTCTCCCTCTCCCTCATTCCTTGCCTTGCCCCCTCCATAACTCTGTAGTTGGGTCTAGTTTAGGGTTTACCTATCTGAAAGATAAAGTAAGTAAACACTCTGTTCTTTTCTTTGGGAAGAAAGTTGTTTTAGTATGTGGGGAGTGTAACACTCTTTAAAATAACTCATTTCTAGAAAACAAAAAGAAAAGGCCAGAAATTTAGGATAACATAACAGATATTGATGATCAATGATTACATATTAAGTCTCTCAGTGTGATTCTTTTGAGATAAAAAATCCTTTTTTAAGAGAGTATAGTTCATAATATATTTTCACTTCCAAGAACTTATTTGATTTCAATAATTTAATGTTGAGGCTGTCTCACATTTTAAACCTAGGGAGAAAACAGGTTGGAAACTACATAAAATTGGTGTATCAACAGTTTTTAGTTGCAGTTTAACTTTCACTATGCTGCTTAATTTGTCATCCATAAAATTGGGATGAATCCAAACCTGGAAAGTAATATTTGACTGTAATACCAAGCCATACAGCATTGCCTGATCCACATAAAGCACACTTGATCAGTTTTGTCATTTGCACATGTGGAGAGAGTTTTCTCAGGCTGAGTAACTCCTGGTATTGGATTTTAGGTGTAATCATGTCATTCTTGCTTGTTGGTGCCATGAAATAATTAGCCCACCATGTAAGGGCCCAACTTGACGCTGTGCTTAAGAGTAGAGCCTATATTCTTGATTCTTGTGGAATTTATGTCTTATATGAAAGTTTGCTTGACCCACCAGTTGCTTCTTTTTGCTTTTGATTTAACTGTTAATATATCTCCAAAAGCTATTGCCCAAATTTGTCAAAATTCATATTTAAAAGTTCTCCTGTTCAATGAGCTAGTCACTAGCCAGATGCAATTATTTAAATTTAAATTTAAATTTAAAATGTATTTATTCATTTGCACTATCCACATTTCAAGTGCTTGATGCCTGCAGTTGGCTGGTTAATGGCTACCATATAGACAGATACAGAACATTTTTCTTGTGGCAGACAGTTTTGCTCTAGACAGAAGCTCTGCACACAGTACTTCCCCTGTAATAACTATAGACATCTGGCTAGTTTTTACTGTGTTACAAACATTTTGCTAATTCAAATTTGGAGACAATGGAGTTCATAAAGAGATTATAATAAAATATACCTGTCAATGTACAATGTAGTGTTTCACCATATTATGTAATAAAATATCTTTAGTGCTAGCTTGGAAAATTTGCTGTTTTTTGTTATAGTGTTTGCCCTCTAGAACATTATTCTCAAATTTTAAATCCATATAACTATTGAAAAATTTGTATGAGTATTGATTTCTGCTTTTATGTCTTTAATCATATGAGCCAAAAGAAATACAACAATGAATCATCTGATATGTTTGAACAAAAATTGATGGGTTTTTCTTTTTTGAAAGTTTTTTTTGGAGCACTGAGCCTGGAATATAAAATAAATAAAGACAACATGGAATTTAAATTTGGATGGGTAAAATAGAAAATGAAGTTTAGAGGCTTGATAGATTGACAGATCAAGACGGGTAAAAAAGAAACTATTGCTATATAAGCTCAGGATGAAATACTAAGTAGAGACCTCAGCCTATACCTAAAAAGAGATGGAAAAACTAAGAAAATGCATATTAGTTTTGCAATTTAAATTTTTATTTTCAGATCTTAGAGGACAACTATATCATTAAATGTTAAGCTTACTAAAGCAGTATTTTTTAGGTGTCTTTAAAGTAACTTACTACAACTTCATATATTTTTGCAGCATCTTCTAATGTACATGAAAGTTCAGTGAATGTACATGAAAGTCCGGGGACCACATGCTTTAATACTGGAGTTGAACGGAGAACTAAGTTTGTTTTGAAATAATTTTTGTTGTCCCTACTTCCAAATTTGTTGTAGTAGTGGTTATATGAGTCTTTAATTTATTAGGAGATTAGGAAACTGCTTTCATAAATGGACATTATACAAGCATCTTCAAGAAAAATGTTTCGCTTCTCCAGCTTCAATTAGAAAAGCGGTAATCTCCATCCCAGCCTTCTGGATGGCTGGCCTCTCTTCCTAACTTTCTTACCTGAATACTTCTTTATAGGAGGCTTACTACATGCCATTTGCTATGCTAGATATTGTGGGTAGCAATGATAAAGGCCATTTTCTCCATTTTATTTTTGGGCATCCCCATGGTTAACGCCATCATCATTTCCTTCAACAACTACAGTGGTCTCCTTAATATTGTCTCTGCTTCTGGATCTTGCTCTCCCACAAACCACGTCTCACAGTCATCAAAACAAACTTCTTCAGGTCATAATTCAGATTATGTCACTCCTCTGCTATAAGCCTGTTCTATTACATTTAGAATGAAATCCAATCTTTTAAAAAATAGAATCAAAAAATATATATTTTAGGAAGCCATGTCATCAGAAGTGTAATCCAGAGAATAATATACTCTCTAGGTCTAAAAAAAGATTTTCTAAATTATGCAATTATATTTTGATAAATACTTAGAAATATTCAAATACAGACATCAGTAAAATGAAAAGTGAAACTCATTTCACCCATTTCATTCAATTTCTCCCCCAAGATGACCACTGTTAATCGGGTCTATATAGTTTAAGGCCTTTGCTATGAAATTACATCCATGTTGCACATTTGCTTTACGTATGTTATGGACTGGAAAATGAAAGCAATTGTGTGGAAGGGTTCTTATGTTACAGAAGGAAATCACTTTTTTTTAGTTTCCTTTTAACTTTCTTTAAATGAAAAGGAAAGAATGTTCTAAGTTATATCTTCAACTGCTAGAAAAGTAGTATACTTAGAATTTTTATGGCCTTTTCCTAGGGATTTATGATTTTCACATAAAGAATGAAAATTGAACACACACTGAATTATACTTCTAAAACATACTTGAATTTTTTTGCCTCTCTTTATTCATGTTCCTAAACCAGTGCAAACTTACTGTAAGTAATGAAATCATTGAAGAAATACACAGAAAATGAAAGTAATCCATAATCTCACCCTCTGCTTTCTAGAGATGACTCCTAATATTTTGACAGGTGGCACATACATATGCATGTATGTATGTGCATATATGTACATGCATATATGTGTATGCATGTGCATATTAAACTTGATATTCAATGGAATCATAATACATAATGTTTCGGTTTCTTTAATTAGCTTATCGTGAAGAGCTTTCCTCTTCATATTCTATTTTTAAGCAACCTGTCCCAATCTGACCACTTCTCACTCTTAGTTTAGTGGTTTTGAGCTATGGCATACTGATGTTCCCTGACAATGGTATTGCAGGTGTTGAAAAATTTGTAGTGTGATAACCTAGCCTATAGGGTGGAGCCTGGAACTATGAACAGTTGTCTGTTTACTTCAAGGTGCCACACAGATGTTGTCATTTCCTGTTTGTTTTTCATAATATAAAAGCATTTGGGAAGCACTGCTAAAAATCCATGCTTTCCCAGTCTCTCTCCTCAAACATGGACCTCCCCACACTTCTCCCAGCTTCCCTTATTATCTCTCTGAGACTCTTCTCCTCACAGCTAACTGATCTTTTAAAAACACATGTCAGATATCAGGAACTTAGGAATTCTACCCCATATCCTCCACTGGCTTCTCAATGGAGTCAATAAAATCCAAATCCAATTATTGGCTAGCTCCACGTTAAATTGTCTTCTGCTCTCTGCCTCCCTCATTCAGCTTTCTGATCATGGAATGCTCCAAGATCGTTCGTGTCTCAAAGTCTTTGTGCCTGTCATTCCCCCTGCCTGGAATGGCATTACCTCCGTCTTCCCATTCTGGTCTCTACTCATATTTTACCTTCTCAGAGGCTGACCTAATTGCCCTATCTCTACCCGTCTGTTCGTTAACTCCTTTGCCTCCTTGCCTTAGCTCTTTGGTCACTGTTCCATATGCTTGTTTAGTGTCTTTCTTCCATACTAGCCTGTTCTCCATGAAGGCATCAACTTTGTTTTATGTTGTTCATCTCTTGTACATATCAGGTGCTCGAGAAATAGTTATCTAATGAAAAAGTACATGTACAATGAAAAAAGTGCATAGTGAAACTAACATTTTTATTCCATATTTGTTTCCTTTATTTCATTTTCCCAGTGCCTTGGATTTTTCTGGTCAATTATCTCTAGTGTTAGCATGAGCACTTCAGGAAGAGGTAAGGGAGAGATATTAGCCAGTTAAACCATGCATGATTACTCTGTCATATAAGTGAGTATGTAACATATTTTGATCTTTTTAACATAGTCAAATGGATGTTGTAATACTTGCTTGATTTAACATTATATTTTGGTCTTTATTATAGAAATTTTAAGGAATTTCACATAACCACTATTTTCTTACTGAAGAATATAGGGACAAGCAGAATGGTGATTTTCTTAAAGGCCTTATTTCTTAAAAAGAATAAAATTTAGTTTATGTATAAAGAAAATGATTTTATTCTCAGACACTTTCCTTCCCATGTGCATCCCCTCAAATCACATTTAAATAATTCTCAGTGGTCGTAATTGATTTCTGAATAAAATATATTCTGGCCATTTTTCTTTCTCCCAGGATTTATTATGAGCCATGACAATAAAGTTTAGGTCTATTTACAAATCAGAGAACCTTCATATTTTTGAGAACTGGAACTTTGAACTAGATTAGTTGAGTATATCATGCTGGTTTTTTTGGTGACATGCAGTATAGAGAAAATTAAAAATGAATTTCCATCACTCCTGTCTGTGAAAACTGAATTTAGCTTAAATTGAAAGACGTGAAAAGTTAGCATTTTATTACATCATTTCACTTATCTTATAAATCTTAGAGTGAAGACAATGTTTATGACATTATTTTAAGTCTGAAATTACATTTAAGTGAAGCCTTTCTGAGACTTTTATTTATTTTAAACACTTGTTATTGCATTTTGGATTAAAAAATTACATATACACATTTGTTTTCCTGAATATATAATGTGTTTGATCTCTCCATAAATATGTATGTTAATATGGCACTAAAATCTAAATCTTTCCACATTATTGTACAAGTAGGTATGCAATAAATATTTCTTGATTGGTTGACTAATATCCAAGCATATTTAGGTATACTATTACATGTTTAGGTCTTTCTGATGAGATTCCAATTCTTGGATCTGGTTGTTGCTACCACACTGACCTTTTTAAGGTGCAAATCACATTATCCCTCAGGTAGAACCCTTTAAAGGCATTACAGCGCCTTCAAAAAAAATAAAAATAAAAATAAAATAAAAGGCAGATTCCTTTTTTGTGGCACAGAAGTCCATGCAAGATAAGGTCCCAGCTTCCCATCTCCCAGGTGTCTTTTTTTTTTTTTTTTGGATGGAGTTTCTCTCTGTCTCCCAGGCCGGAGTGCAATGGCGTGATCTGGGCTCACCACAACCTCCGCCTTCCGGTTTCAAGCAATTCTCCTGCCTCAGCCTCCCGAGTAGCTGGGATTACAGGCAGGTGCCACAACGCCTGGCTAATTTTGTATTATTAGTAGAGACGGGGTTTCTCCTTGTTGGTCAGTCTGGTCTGGAACTCCTGACCTCATGTGATCCTCCCGCCTCAGCCTCCCAAACTGCTGGGATTACAGGCATGAGCCACTCCATCTCCCAGGTTTTATCTCTTCTGTTCTGTTCTTCCTAACTAGATGTTCTACAAAATTGCTTGTGCCAATAGCTTATTATGTTTCCTCTTGTCAGTCTTTTGCAAATACACCTTATTTGGTCTGTAATGCCCTCTTTTTTTTGCAGTGTTTTAAAACTGCTTGGAATCATTTTTTTTTTTTTTTTTTTTTTGAATCATTGTCTGCTTTCCCAGATAGAAAATAGTTTGCCTACAGCCAGGCACAGTTGCTCACGCCTGTAATCCCAGCACTTTGGGAGGCTGAGGCGGGCGGATCACGAGGTCAGATCGAGACCATCCTGGCCAACACGGTGAAACCCTGTCTCTACTAAAAATACAAAATTTAGCCGGGTGTGGTGGCATGCACCTATAATCCCAGCTACTCGGGAGGCTGAGGCAGAAGTGTTTGAACCCGGGAGTTGGAGGTTGCAGTGAGCCACTTCACTCCAACCTGGCGACAGAATGAGACTCCGTCTCAAAAAAAAAAAAAAAGAACATAGTTTGCCTACTCTTTCTCTTGTTCTACATTATTGCTCTACATACGTCATAGAAGTTTACCTTCTAAAAGGTGTGGCTCTGCCTTTTATCCATCTTCGTATCCCTAGAGGCTAGAATATTTAGTGTGTGCTCACTAAGTGCTGGGTGAATGAAGGATGTTTCAAAGGTCGCTTTCTATGAAGTCTTGCTGTTTTCCCAGGTGGAGTAATTTTCTCTCTCCCCTGAATTCTCTTGGCTTTCTAACTCTGCTTTATCACAAATAACTGTGCTATAGTTATTTCCTACCATGCTTATCTCTTCTGCCACATTGTGACTCTCTTGAGGACAGGGACCAAAAATTAGGTATTTCTTTCTGTCAGATATTAGTCCAGCAAATATTAGACACTCCATAAATTTCTTTTTGTTGAATAAACACATGGCTAATTGTTCAAATTTTAAAAAATCGGTATTTTATACAGGCTTATATTTTTGTTTTAGCTGGCTATCTGATAAAGAAAACCTCTGAATCTACTTACAGAGTTTTTTTCTTGAAAAGGAAAAAGTTCTGAAGGAAGAAAACATATAGGATGGAAACTGTCATGTAACTTTTAGCTCAGTTTGGAGATCAGCCTAGATGAGTGGTTCTCACATTTTAGCCTGCATCAGTATCACCTGCAGGAGCTGTGAAACCATGGATCAGTGGGTCCCACCCACAGACTTTCTAAGAAGTTTCCAGGTGTTGATGCTTTTGGTGCCAGGACCATGTTTTGATAACTTTTGACCTGATCTGTCTTACCAGTATTTTTCAGCCTTCAGCATCTTGATAATTTGTTCATACTTTAATGCCAATATGTGGAGTCAGTGCAAAGGTTAAACAGGTTAAATATCTCCTGATGTCTTTGGCAAAGGCCTTC
Source organism: Pongo pygmaeus (assembly GCF_028885625.2). Lineage (NCBI taxonomy): Eukaryota > Metazoa > Chordata > Mammalia > Primates > Hominidae > Pongo > Pongo pygmaeus. The sequence goes on along the minus strand of NC_072378.2, from coordinate 128,510,162 downwards.
TGTTTTCATAGACAACATCTAAAATCATTTGAGTGGCTCTTTCAGTCCTCCTAAATCACTTTATGTTAGTTTCTATTCTATACACTCTTTATTAAAGGAGGCACTTGGTCATTATAATGTCTAGTGCTTTCCCTCACTTATGACTAAATACTGCCAATAAAATTAATGCTTTCCTTCATCTTTTTCACCATCTCCCATATTGTGTTCTCAATGAAGATGAGTTTGTCTCTCTCCATCTATCCTTAAAACCTGATTTAGGGCCCGGCGTGGTGGCTCACGCCTGTAATCCCAGCACTTTGGGAGACTGAGGCGAGTGGATCATGAGGTCAGGAGATCGAGCCCATCCTGGCCAACATGGTGAAACCCCATCTCTACTAAAAATACAAAAATTGTCTGGGCATGGTGGCGGGCGCCTGTAGTCCCAGCTACTCAGGAGGCTGAGGCAGGAGAATCACTTGAACCCAGGAGGTGGAGGTTGTGGTGAGCTGAGATCGCGTCACTGCACTCCAGCCTGGGCGATAGAGCAAGACTCCAGCTCAAGAAAAACAAAACAAAACCCTGTTTTTATTCCACTTATTTTATTTTATATGGGTAACAACATTGGTCTATGAATCAGGCCCATTTTAAAAGTAGAGTTTCAAGCCTTTGTAATTGTACAAAAAGTTCCAAGGATTTATTTCTCCCTAGTATTTCTTAATTTCTCTGCTTCAACCCATTTTTATTGATTGTCGGACACCCAGAGAGGTCATAGGTATTCTTCAAAAAGTTTGTGATATGAAAAGGATGTCATTTCTTTCTTTTTTTTTTGACTAACTTCTGAATAATCTCTGAGTATTCTAGATAAAAATATTTTGCCTTAAAATTTTTAGCAAGATTCTTAAAGTCTTACAGGCTTCATCTTTTGCTGATTTATGACACATGAATATTTTCTTAAGCATATCGTCAAAAATTTGAGTTCATCTTCTGCAAAGAATCAAGTGAACCATATACTTTTAATGTCTTCATTTTAAATATATGTTTTAAGAAAAAAGTCAAGACAAATATAGATATGCATATTTGTGTATTTGCACCCATTATTTTTAGTCGTTCTGGGATGTCTTCTAAAGTTCCCTATTATTTTCTCCTGTTGAACCTGACCGTCAAACGTATTGTTTGTTACATCTCTTCATAAATATTTTTCAATTTCATCTGGGCTTTTACTAGCTAAAAGCACTAACATCATAAATTATATAATAATATGTAATTATATTTGTGCTATTTAAATGTTATATAGCTAATGATATCACTGTTCTTGACTATTTGTCTTGTAAAATAAAACAGAAAATAAAAGTTCACAGGCTTTCTTTCCCTAAATTCAACTAAGAGTACGCAAACTAGTTACTCTTACAAACTTTATGTCAAAACTTTTCCCCTTTCCCCTCCAACCATAACTATTTTTTTCAATAGGGAATGTTCACAGTACTTTTGAAATTACTTAATTCTTAAATCAATATTATGTAAGTAGAGAATTCTCTTTTTACAAGAGGTTTAAACAAAACAATTACTTATTAATATATCTGAATTTGTGATGTGAAAACTCAAGTTTAGCATCTGGCTGAACTTTGCCTGTATGTAGGCTCATCCATTTATCTTATCTCTTCACTCAAAATTAATCATCTGGTTTACTTAAAGGTTGCTTTTCTTTGTAAGTGCATACTGCCATCAGATTTCATCTGTTAACAGATATTTAGTATGATGGTACATGTAGGCTGAACTACTGATGTTAATTTTCTTGAGTTTCATAAGTATAAATTAAAGCTATTGAGAGTTGTTTAAATTTGTTAAGAACAGACTTACTGTGTTAGTTTGAAAGCATTATTTTTCAAATATAGTTGTGCGGGTGAAGTGATCTACTTCTGCTATGTGTAAGACTGGACTGTTGGTGCTGAAATTTAAAAGGTTCTGCTTGTGGATTGTAGGAAGACAAATGGCACATCTCTAGAAGCGAGGAGAAATAGTACTGTAATTCAGTGTCATGCTGATAGAAATAGAATCCTTAACCAGTCATCTTTTATTTTTGTACCAGACAACTAACTATAAAATATAACCCAGATGGTGGAGCTATGATAGTAAAGATACAGAAATGACATTTTGCTGATGAATTTTCTGCTACTCTTTGCTTCCCCACTTTCAGTTTTATACCAGATCTTTTATGGTGTAGGTTGCTTGCTTATGTATCTAAGGACAGATCCATAGGATGAAAAATGTGTTTAAGAGCATTTTTAGATCTTGGATTATTTCAGTAAACTTTTATTTTCCTCTTTTAATTGCCTTTTTGGTTTTTCCTCTCTTTTTGCTAAACTCATATTCTCACATAAATTAGACTGAGTCATGAATAGTGGGTCCTATTTCAATTTTATTTCTGAGTTTCATATTTAAGGCATTTGGGATGTATTATTATGATCTGCCTGTCTGTCTGCCTATATTGGAATTGGGAAGCCTCAGAAGAGAGCAGGGGGTTGGCATACCTTATACTGTGGTCTCTAGTCTCAGGCAGCTTCACCACACTTAGGCCCTGAATTGAACTGTAAAAGGAATCATGGAAAGAGGCTTTAGTGATAGGGGTGTCAGACATTAGGAATGAGCAAGGTAGTGAGTTTCTGGTGCTGTTTTTGTAGCACAGAAGAGCTAAAAGGTGTACCTACGATGGCAAAGGTCAGGAAAGGGGCCAACGTTTATGAGAAACCTCCTAATTTGTGTGTATTATCTTTTAATCTTTACAATGGCCTCATGAGGTCAGAACTGGGACCTGAGTTGAGGTCTGTGGCTCAGAGTTGGGGCTCTGCTGCTGGGAACTCTGGTGTGCACTGTGTTGAATGGGTGTGCTTGTGTGTCTCTGTCTTACCTTGAGGGTCTATGTCAAAACCTTTTTGAGGAAGCAAGTATATAATCCCTTCTACCCCCAGAGCCATTTTAATGATTCAGAGAATATGCAGAGAACACAAGAACTTTTTGTGGGTTTATTTTGTTAAAGTTGTTCATTCTCAGTTCAGGTTTTGGGTTTGTTTTCAGAAATGAGAAGTCTGTCTTAGTCACTTTAAGACTAAGAAGTCATGTGTTTTTGATACATATAAACCTGCATCAACATCTATTCTAATTGAAAACACCATGGATAATCGTTTACAAGTGCAAGATTTCAGGAATGCAGAATTAATTTAAATAACTAGTGGACTATTATTATAACTTCAACATACTAGCATATGCTCTGAAATGATTATTGTTCATTCATTTATTTAGATTTTCTAGATACTTTTAGTGATTACATTAGGGATAGCCAACTCCCTGGGCTAATTTGAAACATAGGAATATAGTATGCTTGCATATTCATTTCAGTATGGAACTTGTGAAAATCTCCTTTGGGCTTTTCTTTTACACAGCCTACTTTGGTATGAAGTCTGTTAGGTTTTATTTTCTCCTTCTGATCTGTGGTCCTGACTTTTTACAGTTACCTGGACACTGCCATGTGCTTTGACTGATGTTCTGTTGTTTATTAGGCAAAACACAGTATCATTCTTGAAAGGCTTGCAGTTGGTGGATGCTTTAGCTGCTTTTCATGCAACTGAACTCTGGTTATACCTGATGTCATCCCTGTTAGATAATGTGGTAGTCCTTCTCATCATGTAGGCAATTGGTAATGCTAAACCTCAGGATATTTTTGTAATCAAAGCCCTTGTAATTGGATACATTGATGTTTTATTAAAGAATACCTGGTAACATTATAAATAGTATTAACATTCTAAAATTAACTTGTCACTGTAATATTAATTACATTGATATATGGATACATAGAATTATGTGGGCACGTGTATATATGTATGTGTGCATATATATATGAAAGTGAAAGAATATTTAAACCTATGCTGTAGCTCCTTCTGAGTGGCGGATGCTGTAACTATGCAAAAGGCCTGTGTGTATTCAGGTAAGAGAATGTTGGTTTTTAGAATCTCTGGAGCCCTAATTACTCCCTGTAGACAGTAAAATCCTGATGCGAAGTCTTGATAGTACTAGTCTTTCTAAGGAACCAGCCATTTTTAATCTCAGGACATCTTAAGGAAAATTATGCATCTATGAGTCATGGAAGTGCTAAGGATAGCTAAAATCTGAAATTTCTTAGGGGTTAGATGAAGAATCGATTTGGCCTTGATTATATGTCTTAATTGCTTTCCATATTTAGTTGCCATATAATTAGAACCCCCTCATTACTTTCTCAAGCAACTCGAAAATCAAAGAGTTTACAAATAGTCAAATAGTTGACTTTAGCAACTCTAAAGCAAAGAGTATACAAATATTTCCCTTGTTTACATATTTTATCTATGTATCTTTTTGGGATTGCAGGTATATATCTCCTTCAGGAACTAAATAAACAAGTAAACAACCAATAGGAAAAGGTTGATAAGAATTCATCAGTTTCAGAGTCTCAAGGCCTTGACTAAAGGCCTTTTCACCCTTTAGACTCTTAGAAGTGGACTATTACATGAGTCAATAGGCAAACCAGCCTGCCTTGCAGGGGTCTGATGAAGAGAAGCTCCTTTTCTCTAATATTTGCTGCCGATTCTTGGTTGAGAAACCACAATTCCAAATTGACAGTGCCTATGAGAGGAGCTACAGTGAGTGACAGTAACGGCTAGTTGTACATTGCACTTTTGGTATGACCTGTCAGTCATGTGTATCTTCATCTTTATGTATGGATGAAAATAGAATATTCACGTTTGAAAAGTAACTAGATTCTAGAATTTTAAGTTTTCATGTAGATACTGGACTTACTCTGTAGAACATCTTCTGGGGCCTATCAGCAGAAATTTATGCCTTATAGCATTATTTAGCTGTTCAGGGGAGGTTTATGTTTTCGTGATTTCTAATGTAGCTTGGGAAAATTATCTAGAACTTTCTCAAACGAGTGTCATTGTATTATTTCAACACAATTTTGTGAGTTCAGTAAAAATGAGCTAAATGTCTATTCTCATATTTCCCTTTTAGGCAAAACAGTTAATCCACTGATACTGCATTGTTGTTTTCTGTGACATATTGGGACTCTTTGAGCCCTGACTGTCAACAGGATTCATGTGGTTCAATGATGTTGTAAGGAACATGACAAGCCATTGCCCTCAATGAGTTTATATTTGAGTAGAGGAGATAAACATCAAATGTTTACTTAGAGTTAATTATGTAATTATAATCATCATCTGTTCATGGCTATAGCCTACAGACGCTTTTTCCCAAATATTCTCTAAGAGAGAAGATATTAATTCCCAAGTAACTTAGGTCAATGGGTGGTGTATTAGTTCATTTTCACGCTGCTGATAAAGACATACCCGAGACTGGGAAGAAAAATAGGTTTGGTAGATTCACAGTTACATGTAGCTAAAGGCCTCATAATCATGGTGGAAGGTGAAAGGCACTTCTTATGTGCCTTGGCAAGACGGAATGAGAATCAAGCAAAAACAGAAACCTCGAATCTCCTGAAAACCATCAGATCTCGTGAGACATATTCACTATCATGAGAACAGGATGGGGGAAACTGCCTTCATGATTCAGTTACCTCTCACTGCGTCCCTCCCACAACATGTGGGAATTACAGGAGCCACAATGCAAGATGAGATTTGGGTGGGGGCGCAGCCAAACCATATCATGTGGGAAACGTCTTTGCACCTTTGAGTTTTTTTTTCTTTCAACCACGTCATCATCCTTATTATTACCTTCCACTGGACCTGAAATCATTTTGTTCTACTCATCATGAACTTGGGTACCAGCATAATTTAGAGTTACTCTCTCCACTTTCAAGGCTCATCATCTTCCTGACGACATCAGTATATGTGTGGAAAGCGCCTGGATAGTTTTTTCACCTCACCACTTCCAAAGGTCACCCCTCTGTTTACTACTCTGGTTACATGGATGTTGTAATATCTCATAACTGTTCTAACTTTATGCATATGTATCATACTTCCCAAGCATAAACCTATCTTCTTCTACTGTACTCATTTTGCTTAGATCATCCAGTAACTTCATGGAGAGCTCCAATCCATCAAACCATCTGTCTTTAGCTAGTTCATCAACTTGCTTATCATCAAATGAAATCAAAATTTGATTTCATTGTGATAACTTTTGTTATACAATTGCTGTTTCCATAAACTCTTTACTGACTTTTATTCTATCCACTTTTTCTGGGCTTAAATTAAAAAAAGAATACTGTTTTTTTTGTTTTCTTTTTTTTTAAATCACACCACATGATAGATTTTGATCACTAGAAATTCAGGGTTATCAATTTCAATTGGGTCCAAATATAACTGGAAATTCTACTACTATATTTTTCTGTTCAGTTCTCTTTGTTCTACTCTGCATTTCAACTCCTTTCAATTTTCTCCAGACTTCAACAATTCCTTCTTTTCACCAGCCTATTACTTATAGCTAAGAAAATTGTAGCCATATAATGGAAACTTCTTTGGCTACCAGTCCTAGAAATTACATTTTTATGCATCTTCTCATTTCCTCTTACTATAAAAAAGGCAGAGAAAGCCTGTCTTACAGCCTGTGATTTGGATTTTATCCTGTTTCACAGTAACAGTTATCACTTCTTTCATGTGTATATGCAAATATTCACTACCAAATTGAATTATCCTCATCAATATCTAAACAAGTTTAAGTGTTTCTTACCTTAAAAGTAATAAGAAAAATTTTTTAAAAAAATTTGAACCTTTCCTTGATCCCATATCTTCTTCTATCCTTAGTCAAATTTTTCTTTATCTATTCAGACAAACTTCCTATAAGCATTCTTAACCTTGGTGTCTCTGTGCCTTCACTGTGTTCTTCATTGCCCAATATGGTTTCCACTTCCATTCTTCATACAGACCGCTCTTTCTTTGGGCACTTCTGATCTCAATGGCACAAATAAGGGGCATTTCCAATAACCATTTTATGTAGTATTTGGCCAGTATTGGGTTCCTGACATCTCTTCTCCTTTAGATACTCTTTTATTAGCTTTTGTGATGCCATGTACTTCCATTTTCCTTTTGTAGTTCTATATACTTAAATATATTTTTTTCATTTCCCTCTGTCCTCATTGTAGCTTCATCTTCCTCAATCTTATCAGAGTTGAAAGTATAGGGCAAAGAGAGTGAAAGACTGAGGACACATCTTGTGGAACTACAATGTTTAAGGTTCACATGGTAGAATTCAATTTTATGTGATGATGTTTTATATATATGCACATCTATGTAATGTATATATACACACACACATATATACACACACACATATGTAATCTCGTTATCATTTGTTGAATGTCTACTTTGTGCTGGATAGTATTTGAGCTTTGAGGACCCAAAGTTAACTACAGTTCCTAAATTGGAGGTCACACCTTGTCATGAGAGATAAAGATACATGTGCTTTACTGGTACTCATAGGGTTGGATCTGCAGCGTTATTCTATCTTTGTGTGTGTTACAGATGCCTATTTTATTCGTTACTGAAATTTGAGCATAAATATTTAGAAATAAGTTGTGATTTGGGCACATTTGTTCTTTGAAGGCAGATGTGTGATTTATTCCAAACGTTAGCAAAATTTAATGTTTAAATATTAAAATAAAAAACATGAATTTAAGGAGGTTTATCAGAATCAAATACTAGTTTATTCATGTTTTTCCAAACTGGGATTGGGGGGTTAGGGAGAAGGGAATGGAAGAAATATAATTTTAGTACATGTGTCTTTTATGGCTATTTTCTGCTCATAAAAGTGGTGCCACTTAACATAGCATGCCTACTGTGTGGCAGGAGATGTGCTAAATGTTTCATGTGCGTTATCTCATTTAATCTTCCCTATAAACTTTCCTTTATAGAAGAAGAAATTGAAGTTTTCATTTTGCATAAGTTAAAGTTACAGTTAAAGGGTATGAACTAGGCCAGGTGTGGTGGCTCATGCCTGTAATCCCAGCACTTTGGGAGGCTGAGGCAGGCAGATCACTTGCGGCTAGGAGTTTGAGACCAGCCTAGCCAACATGTTGAAACCCCATCTCTACAAAAATACAAAAATTAGCCAGGCATGGTGGCACGTGCCTATAATTCCAACTACTGGGGAGGCTGAAGCACGGGAATTGTTTGAACCTGGGAGGCAGAGGTTCGGGTGAGCCCAGATCGTGCCACTGCACTCCAGCCTGTGTGACAGACCAGGAATCTGTCTCATTAAAAAAAAGAAAAAGAATATGAGTTAAATATATATCTGACTTTGGAGCCTGGGCTCTTAACACTATGATATATTGAAAGAATATTAAAGGGAAATTTTTTTCAGATTTTTCTAGTATCTGTAATATCTTGTATTACATATTTCATATATTATTTAATCATTTCACATATACCATTCAGTCTTCACAAGAAACCCGTGATGTAGGGAAAGGCAGTATTGTCAAGATGAGACTACAAAGACCCGAGTTAAATATTAATAACTTCCTTGGGTTACACGTGATAGTAGACCAACAACCAGATCCCAGGCTTCCAGACACCCAGTTCAGCTTTCCATTATAGGAGACACTTCCTGTGGATTCATTCGGTTTGCTAGAGGAAAAAGTTGTCCTTGTTCTTTAGGGTTTCCCATCTCCCCCAAGTTTAATTCAACTTTATTTCACTTATTTAGTTAATAATCCAGGACTGTTGCTGGAGTAGCAAAAATTTGATTACAATCATCACCTTCAGTGTTTCAGGTAATGGAGTGGAGTAAAAATGGCTTAGAAAGCAGAGCCTGTTCATTCTGCTCCCAGGCTGGCCTCCTGGAAGGTTTAAAGTTGACATCTGCTATGGCTTTCATTGCTCTCTTCTTCTGGGAAGCCTGGTTGACTACTTGACATCAAGCATTAGATCTGACCTGAGCATTAGCCCAAGCACGCTTTGCGTAATTAAGCTATTGAGATTTGTTTCCCCTGACTGGACAGAAGAGCCCTACAAGGTGAGGGCTCTGTTGAAGTGATAAAGCTGATTAGATCTTTAGCAGTAAAGGAATCTGATCTTAGAAATTTCTTCTAGCTCTCGTTAATGAGGCAAAGACAACGTTTAGCAGGGAAAATGAGGTCACTAAAAAGAGGAATTTTTTTTCTTTTAATAAAGAACCAATTATTTTGCCTCCTTTTAAATCAAGGCCTCAATTTATTGTCCTGAGTAAAGCTCAATTTAAATAAACACATATGAAACTTTTTCTCAGGGGTGTAGTAATCTTGTTTAAAGTACAAGAAGTTAAACAATTCAAGAAAGTGAAGCTAAGATAGACCTAGAAGTTAAAATAATTTAAGGAATACTGACAACAAAACTGAAATAACCAACAATGATGTGTATTTATTCATTAGAATGTAATTGTTTTCAAAAAATGATTTTTAAAAACTTTTTTTTCTGTAACTTCTCTTTCCTTAAACCACAATCAAGCAAATAAAACTTATTTTCCTAGGATACATTTATACAGACTTCAGGTATTAAGACTGTTGACAATCACACCTTTTAGTTTAGATAGCACCTTTCTATATGCTATTTAATCCTTAGACAACTTTTTTTGAAAGCTGTATTATATTCATATTATGGGGTTAAGACTTAGCTCTAAAAATTTCAAATCTCAAATTTATGTGAATCCTCAAGAATTTGTAAACAGGAGGGCTTGGAGTATAATACAGGGTTTTTTTCACCCCTGAGAAAGTGGTCTCTACCAGAGTTGTCTCAAGTTATACATTATTTAAAGTTTTTTATCCTATTTTCTATTTCTTGCTAAGCCCTTGTTCCAGTATTTAGAAAATGACATGAGAATTATGTTCCCACCAAATACATTTATGTGAAATGTAAATCATATGCACACACATATTGCGCACCCTCCTGTGTTCATAGATGGCCACCCTTCCATCATGAAGCATTCTGCTTACCACAAAGACCCCATCCTCCATCTCACTTTCAGCTTATTCCAGTAAAATCAATTGTCACAAAGGGCAAACTTGGAGTAGAAAAGAAGTAATGCAGGTGGTTTATGATTGGGACAGATGGAAGGGAGATGAGCCATCCATTCCGGTGGCTTACCTTATCTCATTGTTATTGACTTTGGGGTGGTTGTAGTGTGAGAATGGAAAGGGTTTAATGGAACTATACTGCTATTTTGTCAATATAATGTCTAGTCAGTGTGCTAGTTAAAATGAAATTCATTTTTTAAATTTAAAATTTACTTAACATTTTAGACTTTTAAAGGAAATTTAAACTCTAAAGTCTACTTAAATGAAATACTTTGTGTCTTCTTCTTTTTCTTGAGAGGCAATGTAGCAAAGTTTTCAAAAGCAACCTAGAGGCAGGATGGCTCGGGCCATTCCCGGCTTCACCATTTTTTAGCTTTTATGCCTTGGTTCAATTACTTTTCTTTAAAATGAGCATGAAAATAATACCTAACTTGTATGATTATAATGAGGATTAAATCAATTTATGTGTGTGTATGTGTGTGATTGTGTATAGCTTGGGACAGTCTACTTTATATAGTAAGTGCTTGACAAATGTAACTTATTATCAGCCCAGTCAATCAAGCGTCTCCTCCTCCACCAGAGTAAAAATGTCCTGGCAGAGTTTACCAAATACCTAAGAGCTAACCCCAAGTGATGCTTATTAGTTTCAGTTTCTCTTGACCTCTTTCTTATGTTAGATATTATTTGCCTTTACCTATGTCTTTTTGGAAAAGTCAGCCTCCCAAATTTTCAAGTTGTTGTTCTATTTCTGCACAACTGCACCAAGCTTTCATGGTTTTCACCTCCTCCTACTAGAGATTTTCACCTCCTCCTACTAGAGGTTTTCAGTCTGTACTAAGCTAGAACCATAGCCTGATCTCAGAATTGGCAGATACTCCCATGGGAAAGAATAAAATGGCTGGAGATTAGATAACATCAGAGAGGCTCTCACCTCCTAAAACGTGTGTGCATCTAGATGCCACTGTTTACACACATATCTGAAATCTTTAAATTATTGTTATTGTAATATGCCTGGCCTTTTCTAATCCTTTTATTAGGAGTGTTGACCTGCTTGAAACCTCCTGGTACCACTCTTTCTTTCTTAACCGTTCGATGTTGGCTTAATATCCGCTGGTGGCCTTTTCAGTCTTGACCTTTCATTTCCAGTAGTTTTCTTCTCTTATTTATCTTCTTATGCCATCTTACTCACCAATCACTTTAACTTTCAAATTAGTCACTTATTCCCTTCCATGGAGTTATCTGATATTCTTCGTCAGATAACTTTGAAATTTATACCTTTATTTTACCCTGATAATCTTCTCTTCCAAATCTATCTATCTAGTTATTACTTCAGCATTTTCCCCTGTGTGTATCATAGGCAAATCAAATTTGAAATGTTCAAAACATACTTCATTATTTTCTCCCTCAATTTGTTTCCTTTTCTGTATCACTAGTCCTGACAAGGAATCCTGACAGCATCATTCACCTAGTAGTCTAAACCAGAAATCATTGAGTTGTCCTATATTTCACAACTGAGTCAGTAAGTTCTACCTTCTCTGCTTCCTTAGTATTATTTTTATCTTTCCTTTTTCTTCTCATCTCACCATTCCCACTACTTCTAGCATATTGACTTATTTTTTCTCTCCAGATCATCTTTCACTTTATGGCCAAATATTTTTCTATTGGACCAATTTGTTTATATTCTATTCTTACTTTAAACATCAACTTTCATTACATTTTTAAAAATGCTTTGCAAATACTCCAAAATAATGTATGTATCCCCATGAATAAAGGAATCAAATACAACATTGAAGTGCTGAATGGTAAATCTGCTTTCTCTTGAAAGTCACAGCACACATTATTATTGTTATGTTTTTTTTTAGAGTCAGGGTCTTGCTCTGTTGCTCAGGCTGGAGTGTGGTGGTGTCATTCTAGCTCACTGCATCACTGCAGCCTTGAACTCCTGGTTTCAAGCAATTCTCCCACCTTAGTCTCTTAGTCTCTGAAGTAGCTGATACTATAGGCATGTGTCACCACACCCAGCTAATCTTTTTCTTTTCTTTTCTTTCTTTCTTTTTTTTTTTTTTTTTCAGAGACAGGCTCTCACTGTGTTCCCCAGGCTGGTCTTGAACTTCTGGGCTCAAGTGCTCCTCCTGCCTCAGCCTCCCAAAGTGTTAGGATTATAGGTGTGAGTTACTGCACCCAGCCACAGCACACATTAAAAGAAAGGCCATATCAAGCTTTGCTATTGACTATAACTACAAAACTGTAAAATGAGATTAGATTTAAATATAGAAACTTTTTTTTTCTTAACATTCTTAGATATAAAACTATTGAGTGCTGTACTCCTGACCTCACCCTCATGGTATTTAAGGCCTTCCATGCCTATGTCTCTAATCTCATCTCTTCCCTTTTGAGCCTTTGTAGCCATAGAGATTATATTTATTTGGTTTTCCAAACATGCCATCCCAATCTTTTTCATTGTATTTGTTCCTTTGTCCTGGAACATCAATGATCTATCGGTTGACACCCATCCTTGAAAATTCAGCTGTTTAAAACTCAGATTATCTTATTAATGTGTTCAGTGGTTCACATACTGCTTGGCACATAGTAGGTGCTCCACATATGTTAAGTAAACAACAAAAATGGAAAAAATCAATAGGCGAAAGTTTACCTTTAAAGAGATTTTCTGTGTCTGCATATATATTGCCTATTCAGGATATAACAATACTTGGTAATAACTGCTTAAAAAATTTAAGCTGCTTAACCTCTGTAACGTAATTGTTCTTCAAATTTTGTTTTTTGATTTGTTTACCTGTACAAGAGTTAGGAAATTACTTATATTATAAGGTTAAATTTTTAATTCTTACTGAACAAAAATTAGATTTACTTTTACATATATTTAGCTATTCCCCTCCACTGTAGACATTCCTTGAAAACGATTGTTGTAAATATTTTCTGTTTCTTTTTGACAGGTAATATTTGAAGCTGAAGTCTCAGGAGGGAGGAATGGTTATATTGCCATTGATGACATCCAAGTACTGAGTTATCCTTGTGGTAGGTTGTGATTAAGAATTGTATTTTTCTATGTCCTTTCAACACTTGCCTTATATTGGCAGTGACTATTGATTGTTCATCACTTGGTTATTGCTGTCTCTCTTGTTATTGTTAGTTGTAGCCTTCTAATGAGTTTTAAAAGAAAACTGATATATTTCTAGAGTTTTTGAATCAAATATTTTTCAGACTTGTAACTAATTGTATACCTATTAGGAGTTTCTTTTAAATTATTTTGTTACTGAGATCAAAATATACATGCAAAGGCAGCTGTCAGTAGGACTTGTTCTTTTTTTGGCATTATTAAATTGTCTAGAAAAACAGAGAAGAATAGCAAATCAGAGTTCAACAGGAAGGAAAATATAAAGAAGCCTCATGAAGTTATTTGATCTGCTGAGTTGAGGGCTGGGGTGAAATGAAGAGAAATAATTAGTTCACCTTATTCCAAATTTAGAACTGCTTTTTTTTCCTCTGTCATAATAAATATCTGGCTAACTCATGAGGTCAGGAATTTGAGACCAGTCTGGCCAAAACGGTGAAGCCCCATCTCTACTAAAAAAAAAACCAACAAAAAAACCCCCACAAAAATTAGCCAAGCATGGTGGTGCACACCTGTAATCCCAGCTACTCAGGAGGCTGAGGCAGGACAATCACTTGAACCTGGGAGGTGGAGGTTGCAGTGAGCTGAGATTGCACCACTGCACTCCAGCCTGGGCAACCAGAGCAAGACTCTGTCTCACAAAAAAAAAAAAAAAAAGAAAGCAAAAAAACCAAGAAACTCAGTTTATTAATACACAGTTTTGTTATGCCCTTAGATGCACATTGATTGGTTTTCAGATGGTGTACCTAAATTTGTGTTTACATCACAGTCCATGAAAAACAATTACTGCATGCATTCAATAGAGCCAGGCAAAAAACAGTTGGCATAAATTCAGACTTTGCCTATATTTCCCAAAAGCAGCATTTTATAGGGCCCGTGAATTCTGGGTTATCTGTTCAGCAATCCTCCCTGAGAAGCATCTCGAACACATTGCAAGCAGCAGGCTGGGGCCTCTTGTGAGGGCCAAGACCTGTGCTCCTGCTGAGTGGTTGTCAAACTCTAGTGTGCTTCAGAATCACCTACAGCTGTGGTAAATCACAGCTTGCTTGGCTCTTCCCCTGGTTCTGATTGAATAGGTCTGGGGTGGGGCCTGACAATTTGCATTTCTGATTCCAGTGCAGCTGATATTGCTGGTCTAGAGTTCGTAAATTGAGAACGGCTGCTTTAGCTCATGTTCTAACTCAAGAATTCCTTATTTTAAATCTCTTCCTGAGAGGTAAGGCACTAGAGAAAGATGTAGTCAGTAAGGGTCAGATTATATATACCATGTGGTGGTTGGTAAATTCTAAGAAAAAGAACAAAATCATCTCATTTAAAGTTCAAGCTGGCTTACTAAGTTCTTTCAATCTGTAGTTTAAGAGAACTGTGTTTTTATCTACTGTTTATTTTTCACTTCTTGAATGATAGGTGTTAAGGAAAGGCTTTCCTCAGTACATAGAAAATGGTAGATTGAGCACAACAGCAGTTTTAGGGTGATATGGCCCTCCATGAACTTTTCTTTTTACTCATGAGCCTTAGCTTTTGCTGTTTATATAAATTTCCTTTCAATGGGAAACATGGATGAGGCTTCAGTTTTAAAAGGTAGTTTCAGAGAATACTTGTCGGTCATAAATCTTACTTATATTTTGACTGCAGTCATTATTTTTGTTAGTCTAATATGGGTATTTATTTTGGATTACTATACTATGGTTATAACAGAATAGGAAATAAGTTTACCAGTTTAGTTGGTGTTCTTTTTGCGAGAAGCAGAAATATTCCCTTGTTCTTTGAAGTGCTATAGAGCGTTATAACTATTGATTTTTTTTTTAAAAAAAGATCTAACTGCTTAAAATGTAGCCTAATAAGTTCAATGGCCGTGTCACTGTCAGTAGTTTAGAAATCATTATATGTTTTCATTATATCTTTATGTTAGGCTCTGATTTTGTGTCAATTTAATCTCTTTTGGTTGCTTTGACTTGTAAGTTTGTAACTGTTTTATTATCATCCATATACAACATGCTATGGCAGCAGTTCAGCAGCAATTGTTGAGTGCTCACTCTGTAGAGAACAATACTCCAGGAATTATGGAACAGTAAGTAATAGAGCTATTGAGAAAAAGAGAACTATGAGAGTCACAGAGGAAATGGTGTCTTCTGGCACGAAAAAGCCCCTCAGTTTTCTTCTTTCTGATGTTAGTCTTGGCCAAAGGTAAAAACACTAACGATAATATTCAGCTGGAGAAAAGTAACATGGCATATTTTCTTCATGTGACAACAAATACATTTTTTTTCCTCCCTTCACAGATAAATCTCCTCATTTCCTCCGTCTAGGGGATGTAGAGGTGAATGCAGGGCAAAACGCTACATTTCAGTGCATTGCCACAGGGAGAGATGCTGTGCATAACAAGTTATGGCTCCAGGTAAGGCCAAGTTGGCAGCTGAGCTAAAGAGTATACTTTATGTTTTAAAAAAATTGCAACAAGACTGTTTGTTGTCTCATCCTTTTGAGTGTGCGTGTGTGTGTGTGTGCGCGCGCGTGTGCACGCGCATGTAGTGGGACAGGCTGTCTGCGTGAGTTTAATTGCAGATTCATGTTAGAGATTTCTTTTTCTGAAATAAAATACATGGGCAAATAATAAGTATTTTTGTTAGGATCTAGTGAAACACAACAATTCTCTCTGTTATATTCAAACTGCAAAAAATTCTGTAGATCCATTTGAAATATGAATAAGAATGAGATTTTTTTCTTATTTAATAATATTTTTAAAACTGAATTTACAGGAGTTAAGTAGGAGCTGTCATACTCTGATAAATTTTTTAAAATATTTTAAGAAACCCTTGGGAATATTTCAGGAAATATGAATTGGAAGAGAGCCAATTAAATTTTTGAGTTTGAGGGTTAATCACAGATCTGAGGTGAAGACATTTGCCTTGCACATATTAATTCCTTAATACATTTGTACTGAATTATGATTTAACATACATATTGGGGAACTGTAAATGGTGCATATAAACAGATTTAAAAGAATCTGAGAGAAAACTATAGAGAAATATGCCTTGCCTTCAGAGAATTTATAGAAAGTCTGTCAGTGCTAGGGTGCTGGGGGCTGGGAGGAACTGAAAGCAGCTTTAAAGCCAGGAAGCTGGACCTAAAACAGATGGCTATTGAGCAAAATATTTGAAGCTAGATGATGTGTAAGTAATAATATTCTCTGAGCACCTCCATTATTATTTTTTAGGTTCTCTGCAACAGAATGAGGAAAGAGATTTAATAAGTTGTGAATTTTAAATTCATGAGAATGCCAATAGAGACCAAAAACAAAAAAACAAAACAAAACAAAACCAAGATGAGCTTAGTTTCTTCAACATAGGCATCATGATTTTTTTTTTTTTACTACATCCTTTAGATAGGTGAAGGTAGTGTTGGGGATAACTATTAGTTTGCAGGTGGTTGTAATAAAGGTTATAATAAATGGATATTGAAATAATACCTTGTATAATGACTGATATGCTGGGTGTTATATTTGTGTTATTTCATCAAGTTCTTCCAGCATTCCAGTTGGAGGTTACAACAGGTGTACTTCATATTAATCTAATTATTACTATTATAGCTTATTTGATTTTTAAGTGTCAGGATACCATATTTTGTGTCCAAATATGAAAAGGAAATGAGGGTCCCTTTTTTCTGTGATTATGGCAATTTCTCCTATAGAGATTGAAAAATAGGATAATTTTTCCTGGAAAGCATGTTGTATAATGTGCAACCTGTTTTATCAAATAAATGTCAAGTCAGTTTTCTTATTTCTCTTCCTATGCCTAAATAATAGTTTAAAAATGATTTTAGATATATGTTCTAATTGTTTTGCTAGTGATTTTTTCATTTAGATGGGAACATTAGCTGGCATTTGGCTTTAGTTGTGAGCTATATAGTCTTTTCTTGGAGATCTAGAGGCTCTGTAGGTCTGCCCTTGGTTTTATGCCTCAGGATTTAATGTGACATTGAAATAAAAAGGGTTTTGTATCCTCAGTCACCAGCTGCCTTGTGGCAACAAAGACTTTCTGGACCCTGCTGGTCTGAGTGGGTGGTAGTCCAAATACTGCTCTTTTTTTTTTTTTTTTGTTTGCTTTCTATTTTGTAGATAGTCCATTTCATGATGGGTTTAAAAAATTTTCCTCCTGCCATTTTTGTAACAAAGATGAGAAGTAAAATATTCTATGAAACTTCTATGTTGCTTTCTCCCCTACCTCACCTCTCTTTCTTTTTTTTTTTTTTTTTTTTTTTGGCGTTTGCTACAGAATGGTGAATTTGTGTATTTCTCTTCCACTTTGACATGGACATTGCCTCGTTCTTCAGTAGTGTACATATTCACCTTAATTTATTCAAAAGCTATTTTACCTTTCTCAATAACACCACATCGATTACCTTAACTTATTCGCTTACATCATCCTTCTCCATGTACAAGAAATATTGAAATATATTAATTACTTAGGGTGTTTTCAAATTAAAATAAAAACTTTTATTATGAAATTATGTAAAAATGAACGAGATAAGATTGATCATTATCTATATATCAATCAATTAGAAGGTAGCAGTGACTTAAAAAACTTGCCCACCTTTTGCCGAAAGTAAAAAAACATAATAAAGCAGGAAGAATTCTGGTTCCAAAGTGAATCTACCATCTAACTCATGCAAACAGATGTCAGATTATTTTCATTTCATGTAGAATAACAGCCTAGAGTTCAGGAAGCCCAGTTCTGAATTCTAACTTTTAGTCTAACCCTCCTAAACCTTTTAATCCAGTTAATTGCAGCGGCCTTAGAGATTGCATTTATGTGTTCTGGGCCTCAATTTGCTTATTTGGGAAAGGAGACTCTGAATAGACACTAAAATCCCTTCCAGCTGTAAGATGCTAAACTAGGTCTTTATGTTATTTTTGGTGGCTTGAAACATGGCCTTGATAACCTTTTTGTGTGGAAGAATGAAAAAGTCTTGTTATTCATTTTGCATGGGGAAAAAATGGTACCTTAAATTAAGTATCACTGTGAGAACAAATGCTCAAAATATCTGCTGCTAGTACTGAGAATGAATGTACTTGAAGCACTCAATGAAAGGTCACTGCAGTCTATCACAGAGGTAATGGAATAATACAACAGTTGTTATACCTGCCATGGTCAGGTAAAATACCAAATGGCAATCGACTTTGTATGTCCTCCAAATAACTTACATTATGTAGTATTGAGCTTCAATTGGCAAAATGTTGTCTAAATATGGGCTAAAGTAACAAAGACTAGAAAAACAGCCAATTTTCTATTTCAAAGGAAAAATGATATACTATAACTCTGTGAAAGGTATACAGAACATAATGCTTGATCATATTTGATATTTTAAATAATTTGTTATGGAAAAACTGAAAAATTTCTCTCACTTTCGTATTCTTTCTAGGTTATAATTAATATATCTGTCATTTTTGTTGTCTAAAATGATATACAAATTGAGTAAATTGAAAAATGCAGGGAAAAACGCAAACAATGAGTTGCCTGAGTTAATCCGGGATAATTTCATAATGCATATCATGGTAGTTCTGAAAGTATCTATAGGGAATGATCTTTCTTGTAAGAATTGGATTATATAATTACAGAGTATTTGAAGTAGATCAACCTTCTTGTACATGCTAAATGAACTAATGATACATAAAACGACATCGAATGTTTTTATAAGTCTGAGTATCAGTAGACTAAAAATGTGGTGAAATCATGAGGTTTTCTGGAAAGTAGTTTTTAAAAATATGTTATGCAGTACATTTATGCACTAAAAGAAATTTAGGGTCGGGCGCAGTGGCTCACGCCTGTAATCCCAGCACTTTGGGAGGCCGAGGTGGGTGGATCATGAGGTCAGGAGTTGGAGACCAGCCTGGCCAATATAGTGAAACCTTGTCTCTACTAAAAATACAAAATTAGCCGGGTGTGATGGTGCATGCATCTAGTCCCAGCTACTTGGCAGGCTGAGGCAGAAGAATCACTTGAACCCGGGAGGTGGAGGTTGCAGTGAGCCGAGATCATGCCACTGCAACCTGGGTGACAGAGCGAGAATGTGTCTCAAAAAAAAAAAAAAAAAAAAAAAAAAAGAAAAAAGAAATTTAGAATAAAGTCTTTAGTCACCCTTAGAGAACTTACAGATTATTTTTCAATTGAGAGCTCAGTGAAGTAGCATGTATTCTGGATATAAACACATTTTTTGGTTAATGATTTGTAAATTTTTTCCACATGAACAGACATTTTTTAAATCTTCTAAGTTTTAGAACTAAGCCATTTTAATTTTATCATAGTGTTCTCCTATCCTTGGGGGATGCATTCCAAAAAGCCCAGTGGATGCCTGAAACCACACATAGTACCAAACCCCACATATACTGTTTTTTTCCTACATATACATACCTATGATCAAGTTTAATTAATAAATTAGCACAGTAAGAGATTAACAACAATAACTAATAAAACAGAGCAATTATAACAATATACTGTAATAAAAGTTATATGAATGTGATCCCTCGTAGCATATCTTTGTACTTTACTCACCCTTCTTAGGATGAAGTGAAATGATAAAATAACTCACATAATGAGAATAAGTGAGGTGAATGACATATGCAGTGTGGTGTAGCATTAGGCTACTATTGACCTTCTGACAATATGTCAGAAGGAGGTTCATCTGCTTGGGGCTATCCTAGGTCATTGAGCCATGATGATTTTGATGGTTGGGATGTCAGAAACACACAATGTCCGATGACTAACAAGTGAGGGATGGCGCAAGATTTCATCACTCTACTCAGAGTGGAGTGCAATTTAAAACCTATGAATGGTTTATTTCTGAAATTTTTCATTTAAGATTTTCAGACTGTGATTGACAGAAGGTAACTGCAACTGCCCAAAGTGTGACCTTGGATAAGGAAGGATTTCTGTATTCCTGAGGAACTTTCAATGATACAGAATTTGTGATTCATAACTTGAAGCTATGATAAAGCTCTATTTATGGGAAATAAGATCAAAAGTGAAATTATAACATATAATTTATACTGAAATGAAATAATAAAAGCATTTGGTTATATTCTTGAGAAGTGTCAAATAGTTTTCTTACAGGAAAAATAAAAATTAGATTGTACATTTTTATAGGTTAGAAATGTTGGTTATTTATTTTTAAATTTTGAATTTTTTGAATTATTTATTTTCAATATTGAAAATATTTAAAATTCAAAACTTTAAAAAAATATTCAAATATTTCATATTTGAACATTTTTAATATTCTAGAATTATTTTTATTTTTTAATATCAAATTATTATCAATACATACTAGTTGTACATATTTATGGGGTACATGTGATATTTTTGGAACAAGCATATAATGTATAATGATCCAATTAGGGTAATTGAGGTATCTGTAACCTTGAGTATTTATTATTTCTTTGTGTTAAGGACATTCCAATTCCACTTTTTAAGTTATTTTGAAATATACAATAAGTTGTTAATTATAGTCGCCCTATGGTGCTACTGAACACCAGATTGTAACTCTTACTATTATGAACACTGGATAAAGTGATTGCAGGAAAAAGTGAATGTATAAGCAACAAATGAACATATGGTATAGAGTTCCATTCCTAAGTATTTACCCAAGAGAAATTAAGACATGTGTGCACAAAAAGACTTGTACAAGGATGCCTATAACAGCTTTATTCATAATAACTGATAATTAGAAAAAACCTAAATGTCCATGAACAGGAAAATAGATAGACAATTTGTGGCTCATTCAAACAATGGAATACTGCTTAGCAATAAAAGAATGAACTGCTGATAATGCAACAGCATGAATGGATCTCAGCAACATTAGGTTTTGGAAAGAGGACAGACACAAAAAGCTTATATCCTTTATGATTTCATTTACATTAAGTTTCATAAGAAACGAAACTAACCTATGGTGATAGAAATCAGAACACTTGTTGCCTGTGGGGAATAAGGATTAATTGGATGTGGGCAGGGGGAAATTCTCTAGGGTAATGTTAACGTCATATATATTGACTGGGGTCTTGATCTATGAGTGTACATACATTTGTCAAAGATTAAGATCTGTCCAATTTACTATATATATATTATTTTTACCTGAATAAGACACAAATGAGGAAAAAGTGAATAAGTGACACATTTTATCAAATAATGAACTTACTGGCAGTGCTAATCAAGCCATAGACAGTAATAGCCTACAGGCATTACTTGCGTTTTTGTCCATCTTGTCCATTTCAAGTGATTTGATTACATTCAAAGGTAATTTGTAATCATTAGTCTAACTTGAAATAAACATGTTCTGAGTTTCTGCTTTAAGAACACCTTATAACTTGAGGATATTAAAGGGTTGTAACTGGAGTCGGACTGAAAGTTATGCATTAGTATTCTGTTATGAAGGTCCAGTATAAGTGGACACCTACATGGTAAATCAAATAGAGCCTATTGCTGCAACATCTGTCAGACCATATGCTTTGGCTTCAGGTTCAGTGTAGAAACTAAAATACTAATGACTCCATCCATCATTACAGCACTTGGCAGGCATGCATCATTGAATTGGGCAGAGAAATTCAACAGTGGAGTTATTGAAAGTAGGGAATTGTGTGGGTAGATTTGGTGGCACCATTTGTTTTGGTGGATTGAAATGAGGCTGTTTAATGTGTGACTGGTAATCCTATGCAGATTGCCATCAAAGCTGTGGCAATTGGGCCAATCTGTCAGTAATCGCCGCAGGTGCTGGCACCGTGCCTCCTCCGTGGGCCTGCCAAAACAGGAGAGTCAGCCGCCGCTTCGCCCTTGGTGAGGCTCATCATTGCTAGAATAGTGTGATACAGCTAGTTGCTCAGCCAAAGGAAATGTCATTCGTTATGGAGCAACACATAATTTAAGCAATGGCTTGAGAGTACTAATTGGAGAGTGAAATCAGTAAAATGAGATGCAAATTGCTCTCAAAAACAACCAGAGAGAGGCTGACCCCCTACTGTACCAACCGTTGTCAGTGAAGGGGCAGTGAAAGCGGTTGGTCTAAAACTTCTGACCACATAGTGCGTTACCTGTCCAGGCAAATTCCAAAGCCTTGTTCCTGTACTCCATGCAAACATCACCACATAGCAGTGGGAATCTAAAGCATGATTTCTAAACAATTGAGTTAATTGGGAAGCACAAAAATTTTAGCTGATGAAAACATAGTACTACACCATTTCAGAGGCCTAGTAGTTATGGCTCACAATGCTTTTTCTGATGCCTCCATGCTATAGCATTTTTCTGTGCCTATTTATATTGCCATTTGGCAAGCCCAGATGTTTGTAGCATATTTAATTTCTGCAAGAGATTTTACTATCCTGACACTATTTATTTTAGTAAAAAAATGATAATTTTCCACTTATAATGAAGGTAAGCTTCCTCAAGAAATTACTGCATGCTTAGGAACTGCAGTTTACAGTGGGCAATTCTTTGGAAACTAATTTGAGAGGAGATTTTTAAAGTCAACTTGATTAAATACATAATATGTGATCAGCTCACGCTAGGTAACATGCATAAAGAAAAAACAATGCAATGCAATATAGTAAAAGTTGCTCTAATGTCTGGATGTGGTCAAAGTTCTGACATTTTCTAGGTAAAAGACTTTAAGAATGGCTGACACACTTCTGAAATATTAAAATAACAAAGGGTAAGCATATAATTACCAAGACAGTGAGTGAACTTGAAGAATGATGTCAGAATTGCTAAAGGCACATGGCACAAATATATATTGAGATTTGTAGAAGATTAGGTAAGTGACTTATTTACTACCTTGTAAGGAATATACAAATGGATTTAATTTCCTCCTTATAGACCCTAAAGTATAATAATGACATGATTTGAAGCTTATGGTGAGAGCTATAAGCTGATTATAAGGGAGAACTTTGTAATTGTAGGGCTGTTGAAAACTACAGTGAGCTGCTCCAGGAGGTAGTAAAATTACAGTTAGTCCAAGTATCCAAGCATAATCTGGATAAGCACATGCTAGAGATGTAGAAGACATTCAAGCCTGAGGTTAACTACTTTTTAAGATACTTTTTGCCCTGACACATGATTCTGTAACTGCGTATGGCAAGTCTGTATAGAATCTAAGGACTGTACTATTTCAGAGATGAGCATGAGCAACGCAGACTGGAGTGTTTGGTGAAATCATTAGAGAAGACTTGATTGAAACCTTGAAGTGTACGTAGTACCTGAATAAGCAAAAGTGGGCATGGTTACTACTGCAGATTCAGAAGGCAGAAAGCACGTCGTGTGTATGTGTGGGGACGTGGGATAGGAACCGAAGGAGAAGGATCTTACTGAAGTGGAAGGTTCACCATGAGGAGTGCAGGTAAATAGAATTCATGGAAAAGTTGGTACTAGATCACGGTGGAGACTGCTGGAAGAGGAAGAGGCTTCTGTTCTCAGTACAGTCGTCAGGGAACGAGGGCCTGATTCTGGACAGTGCCATTGGCATTGGAAAATCCATGAGTAGCAAAGGAGGGGACAAATTAAGAAACAAAATGGTTTTGGGCCTGGTTTGTACCATTTTATAGAATTTGGGAAGATGTGAGAGTGAAATAATATAGACAGCTTTGTGCATTTTCTCAGAGTTTATTTTTAAAAGATAGTCAATAAATTTGTTTTTTCAATTTCTAGTTTTGGAGCTCATTTGTCTATTAGAACCGTTGTTTTACTTTTTACCTCTTTCTACCTTCATAATTTCATGTAAGTGTTCCTCAGTAGGAGTGAAAAATGAGGAGACATTTCAATTCCTTTTGACTCTTTCTAGCTTTAATAAAAGTTTACCAAGACAATTTGAAGCTTGTGGCCAACTTAAACCTCTGAGTGGCCCAGGTGTCACTGAGGAGAATTAATCTATGGGAAAACTGTTGGTGCCTTCAGCCTTCGCTGCTTCTGTAACTTCTGGCTCACAAGACAGGAGTGTGAGGAGTGCAAACCATGTCCCTTGTGCTTTCCTAGTTCCTTGTCACCTGCTCTAAACTTTAGCTGACAGATGAATACTAGCTTGCTATTTAATTCTAATTTTCTCTGCTTTTGTCTAAGCAGTAGTGATTTTTGCCATGTATATACTGGTTTACAGTTAATTCTGATCCACTTAAGAGACCATGTTCTCTTTTGTAGCTAAGAGCCAACACTCTTGGCAGTCCTGCTTTTCATTGGGCCATTGGTATATTCTAATTCACAGCATTATCTTCTTTCTGCATAGCTTTATATAAAGAATTCTGCTTATAGGTCTTGAGATGAAGTCACTGATCTCATATCATGGATTATAAGGTTTTTCTTCCGCTTACTGGCATTTTGGATATGTAATGATGAGCATCAGAAAGTTTAATCATATTTAATTTTTAGAATTGTTAAATATTTCTGAGGTCACTTTGGTTGATTTTATGTGGCTTCCTACTGTAAAGAGATCAATGCCTTGCAGATATAAAGCTTTCTTTTCCTTCTTTAATAATTTATAAACTCTGAATTTAACATTTACAGATTACATAATTGATCATAAATGAATAATGTGTATAATATTCTTTACCTTCCTTATCTATTCTTGGAACAGGACTATACAAGCCTGGCAGTCATAGAAGTTCAAGGATTGCTTTTTATCGATATCTAGAAATAATTTACTTCTCTTTCTGTGCAAGAACAATATGTTCTCCTACTGTTTGCAGAGCTGCCCCTTCAGTGTGTTTCTAGGTGCGTCACGTCAAGCACTTTGTAACTTTTCCATTGAGCTCCTGGAATCAGTATTACAACATGGAGCATTGGCAGGCCTGGTTTCTTCTTTATTAAAAGTAGTCTGCTAGAAAGATCTAATTTACAAAATTATTTTATTGTAAAATAAAACGTAGGTATAGAAAACCACACAAAAATAAAGACTATTATGACTCAATATCGGGTAAACATCACACAGGACAAGAAAGAGTGCTTGCCAGCCATCCCAGAGGCGCCTTCCATGTGCTCTGTGCCAGGCATAACAGAGCTGTCTCCCTGCCTCTACAAATAACCACTCTCATGAATTTTAACCCTTGTAGTTTTTCTGCAGTTATATATGCATCCCTAGACACCATAGTCTTACCAATTTTTAAAATAAGACATCTTTTTAAGTCACTTTTAATCTGTAGGTTTGTCCTTTATTCCTTTCCTCACAATTTATCTGTTGAGCCTAGGATGTTTGACTTCTAGCTTCCCCTGTCCACATTTAGCTGATTGCATACTAATGCCCTCTTCAGTTCCACATGTCCCTCTTTCCTCTCTATTTCCTGCAAATTGGCAGCCAGATCCAGGGTCAAGTTTGATCCTTTGGCAATGCCGTAGGTGGTGTTTGATATAATAACAGGAGGAACAAAATGTGTCATCTTTCTTTTTGTGATCTTGGCAGTCTCTGATGATTAATGCCTATATTTATTCCTGGGGGTAGAAAACTGTGATATTCTATCTTTTTTTTTTTGTTTCTTATTTCTTTTGTATTTGTTTAGTTGATGAAAAGATACATACTCCCCCTAATCTACTATTTGGTTACCCAATAACACAATTCATTAAGGAAAGGGAAAATACATGCTCCAATCTTTGCTATATTTACTAGTTTAAAATGAGTTGGTTCCCTATCATCCTGCAAAAATGACTTACTCTTTTTTTCTTTTAATATCATTATAAACTCATGGATTTAAACATATTTAATGGAGTTTAATTTGTTGCAATTATTATTTCTATTAAATCTTAAATTGTCCCATATTTGCTTAGTGGGCGCCTCTCCAAATTTGCTCCTGATTCTTTTTGATATGATTATAGTAGGCTTTGAGAGCTTCCTTGGTACCTGGTACTGTGAAATGTTTCACTTTCTCCTCTGGATGTGAGATCAGTCATTTTTCAATGATGCCCTGTTTAGTTTTGGTAAGAAATCATATTTCAAGATAATGATGCGGGTTCTGAGAGATACTCATTTCTAGATCGTTTCAGTGAATAGAGCTAAAAAATACATACACATATGTTTAATGATAAAATACCTAATGAGTTCATAGGGATATTTCAAGTTGAAGCCTAAAGGTTTTTACTCAATGTTTATCCTATTACAACTTTTCACTTACATTTTATTTCCACAGCAATATTCTTGGTTGTCAGTGACACAAGGAAGATGGATTTAGAATATATCATAATTATACATTGGTTTTATCTCATTTTATTTTGAAACTTGTACTAAAGCTCCATTGTCAGCATATAGCTATTGCATGGTTAATATACTGTCTTCTACTTAGCTCTTATTCAGTCTTACTTCTAAATGTAACTATGTTTTTAATATTCAATATTAGCCCACCTATCATATCTAGTAATTTCGCATGTCAGAAACACCTTTTTTGCCTTTCAGATTCCTTAGGAACTGCTCATGGGAATAGTATTCCCTGAGTTCTTAGATGTTGATAATAGCTTTTTTGTGCCCTTGATTCTTAAGTCAATTTTACAGTACATGAAATCTTTCATTCACATTTTCTTTTATTGAGTAACTTAAATAATGTTACTTCATTTTCTTTCACAGACAGAATAGGTACAGTCAGTCACTATAAAGCCTTGGTGACTGTCTGTACATATTTTTTCTAGACACGCGAGTAATTGTTTCTAATTAATCTTACCAGAATATGTATCACAGTAGGTCACTCTGAGATACTGTCATCAGGTATGTGGTATTTTCTTTCATTATGTAGTTTATAAACTTTTTTTTTTATTTTAGAAATTTTTGTTGTTGGTGGTGGTTTTTTTTGCTTTTTTTTTTTTTTGAGATGGAGTCTCACTCTGTCACCCCGGCTGGAGTGTAGTGGCGCGATCTCCGCTCACTGCAAGCTCCGCCTCCCGGGTTCACGCCATTCTCCTGCTTCAGCCTCCCGAGTAGCTTGGACTACAGGCGCCCGCCACCATGCCCAGCTAAGTTTTTTTTCGTGTGTGTATTTTTAGTAGAGACGGGGTTTCACCGTGTTCGCCAGGATGGTCTCCATCTCCTGACCCTGTGATCCACCCACCTCCGCCTCCCAAAGTACCTGGGATTACAGGCGTGAGCTACCACACCCAGAAGTTTTTTAAAAAATTATAATTTGTAGTACTTTATCTGTGCCCTTGATCCTAGAGAGACTTCTGTTTTCTCTGTGTTTGATCTTTGCCTGTCATCATTGATCACTTTCAAATATTTTTATTCTCCTTATTCTAAACATTAAAAATCACCCCTTTTTCACTCATTATTCAGGAATCATCTGTTGACTTTACTGTAGTTACTCATAATTTCTTTTTTTTTTTCCTCTCTATTTCTTTCTTTTTTTTTTTTTTAATTAGATTTTAAGTTCTGGGGTACGTGTGCAGAACATGCAGGTTTGTTACATAGGTATACATGTGCTATGGTGGTTTGCTGCACTCATCAACCCATCACCTATATTAGGTATTTCTCCTAATGTTCTTTCTCCCCTAGCTCCCTACCCTCTGACAGGCCCCAGTGTGTGATGTTTCCCTCCCTATGTCCATGTGTTCTCATTGTTCATCTCCCACTTATGAGTGAGAACTCATAATTTCTAATAATTAATAATGATATTTCTTTAATTTCTAATTTTCCTGAATTGTCATTTCATTTCTGAGTTTTATTGTTTAAGTTTATATTGTTTCATCTCATGAATCATTTCCTTAATATGTTTTAGCTTATCTTGAAATATTATGTTGTGGTTTTGATCTGTTTTATGGACATATTTTTCTGATTGACTTTCATTGACACTAAGGATTATACTCTGTTCCTTATTTTCTTTTAATCTTACAAAATCTGTATGTGGGGTTTGATCTTGATACTTTTAAGTTATTCATTTTTATGTGAAATAAGTTTTCCTGAAGTTTTAAAATGAGGTGGGGTTCAGGAAACTTTACCTGATTTTACAGATTTCCCCCTTCTGTTGCTTTGAGTTATGTTTTAAAATACGGCAGCTTGCCTTTTGGGATTTCTGGGATTTCCCCACTTTTGTCTAGTCCTTCTATTTCCATACTCTCTTATTAGTCTGTCTGTTTTTATGTGGCAGGTTCAGACAGATTAAAAAACTACACTACTGCCATCAGCTTCCCAGAATCCCTCAGATCTGATGGTTTCATTGCATTTGTCTTCTGACTTCACCCACCTTCCCTCTCACTCTAAGTTGCATGGTTTTATAGCTGTGGACTCATATGCGTCACATTTCTGCTTTCTACAGTGCAGTTTGAAGCAACCAGCCAATCCCATTATGTTTCTTTGTTTGTTCTTGTTTCTTTGTTTGACTAAAATGTTCTAAGGTAGCAAATACATGGTTACCAAAACTTTGCCTTCCATAAATACTTGATTAGTAGTATATCTAATAGTGATATTTTACATGCCTCTACTGCTGCATCATGTCATGGACTAGTAGTGTCTTCTTTGCCACTGGCAAGAGAGGTTATAGGTATCTTTAAATCTAATCAGACTGAAAAATAAATTTCAGTAAACCCAGAATCAGAACCAAATCAGAAAATTCATAAAAATCCGATTCTCTAGAAGCACTTCTGGTCCTGAAATCATCTCTATCCCTCAGGCTTCAAGAAAGTAAAGCAGAACCAGTAGGAGATAGATATGATTTTATTGAAATATATATATATAATTATAAGATTACATATAGTAGGATTTTATTTACAAAATTGAAGAGATTTACTGCAAGGAATTGGTTTATGTGCTTGTGCAGATTGGCTAGGCAAGTCTGAAGTCTGTAGGGCAAGCCCTTGGGGAGGGCAGGCTAAAACATGCATGCACAGACTGAAGCTGTTGCTCACTAGTAGAATTTCTTCTACTTCGGAGAAGCCTCACCCCTGGTCTTAAAGCCTTTCAACTGATTCAATCCAGTCCACTCAGATTATCTAGGATAATCTTATTTACTAGATTATGGATTTTAAGTCCATTCACAAAATGCCTTCACAAGGTCACCTAGTTTAGTGTTTAATGAAATAACTGGAGATTGTAGCATAGGCAAGTTCACACATCAAAAGACTGACACAGTTATCAAACAGATTATTTGCTTAGATATTGTTTGGATTATCATCTTAATAATATTGTGATTATCAGAATTTGCTATGAATACTTTTGCACAGTAATCTCACAGAGTATTCTTGTCATCTCTGTTGAATAAGCGGGTACAAATACATATATCCAATGTTAGATGAAAAGGTAGAGATTTGAGAAGTAATGAGAAATTGTTCAGCTCACAAATGGTTGCTTCAGGATTAGAAGCTGGGTATCATCCCCAGCAGACATGGTTCTGTCACTTACACCTGCTCTGTCTGTGTGTGGCTCCTCTTATTGGTCACCTTTTCTCTCCATTGCAAAGATACTCATGCTTCCTAGGGTGAAACTCCTTTTCTTGTTGAATAGCTGACTTTATATTTTGTTACACTTGATTAATCTGATTCTATTATTTGCTATCTCCAGCACATCTTTACCCTGCTTTATTTCAGAATTATAATATTCACCACCTCTTTCTCTCTCTGTCAAATACCATTTACCTTCTTCCATCCTTCCATTACCAGATAGTCAATACTTTGAATATATTGTCATTTCAGCATATTTTTTTCTAGGAGAACACTATTTACTTACTCTAATGAAATAAGTATAATAATTTCTATGGCCATAAATAAGAAACAGTGCTTCTCTCAAAATAATAACATAGTGTTTTTTAATTTTAGAAACTTCTAAATTTAAGTTTTCTGTGAAATACTTTCATGTTTTTAAAATTGTCTTTAAAATGATTTCATGTTTTTAGAATTATAGAATTATTTTGTTCTTCAATAATAGTGATTGTGATGATGATAATATCTTTATTATCCTGTGAGACTGAAAAAATTTCATACAAATCTTATAGAGCAGACAAGCTCTAGTAAGGAACTCTCAGTTCCTTGGGATTAATTTGTCTGGAATGTTGTAAATTTCATGTCAGCCTCACTTGGTCGTAGTTGTGCAAATTCACTTTGGAATTCATTTTGACAACTCATATGCAGTCTTCTTGATGCTGTTCAACAGGGACCTAAATATCAAACATAAGAAAATAGGCTCTTTCTAAGTCCTACAATTTTAAGAAGATGAGAGAATCATATATCATTATGTTCCGAGGAAAGTCAATGAAGAAATAAATATATAAATAAATGGAATTTGATTATTTTCAAGTCAGTAGCCTCGAAATAATCTCGACATGTACTGTCAGTGCAGCTCTTTTTAGTCTGAAATGAAACTGAATTGATTTTATTCCTCAAACTTTGAAAAGAGACTCTGAAGTAAAGTGTAACATATTTTAATTATACCATATTTCTTTTAGGATACTTTCAAGCTGAAAGTAATAGAAAACCAAATGTATTATTTCATTTAACGAAAAGTCCAAAGAGAAGTGGGCTTTAGTAATTGTTGGTGTCATTTCGGAGATTTGATCAGTAACTTCCTCTGTCTCTCTACCTGATATGCCATCCTGAGTGCATCAGCATTTCCCTTAGATTGGACTGCCTTATGGTGATGAATCAGCTCTTTCAGGTTTACTTTCAGGCATGACAGTAAGAAAAAGCAAAGGGAACCCATTTTCTTATGTCTCCTTAGAAGTGAGGAAACCTTTTTAGAAATAACTTGACTAATTCCTATCATATCTCCTTGGCCAGAATATGGACCCACACCCCGTTTTAAAAACATGTCACTGTTAATGGAAAGAAGACTCAGGTTAACCTAGTATTAATGGCCCAGTGTGTCTCCACGTGTAATATCTTGATGCAGATTTTGATACAGTATATCTAAAGTGATCTCTTGACTCTGCATTTGTAACAATCTGCCAGTTGGTGCTGATGGTACTGGTCTGTAGACCACATGGCAAGGTGTTTGGTTAATAGCCTGGCTGGTGGAAATAGATGTTGGAGAATCAACCATTATTATCACTATATTCCACTAGGAGTGGAACTTGTCAAATGAACACTGCATGCACTGTGCATGATGAAGCTTACTTAGTATAGTAGAGGAGAGGAGTGATAACATTGAGGATTACAGTGACTTGCCCAGGGTTACTTGGTAAGTGACAAGTTTTATCAGCAACTTGTATTGGAGACAAAATAAATACAGAAGCCTGAGATGGATTGGGGGGCGGGGTGGAAAGCAGGGAAAAAAGTAGTGCTAGGTTATAATCCCTTGGATCATATATTTGTGTGATTCGTTTTTCAGTGCTTCTCAGAGGTGGGTATACATTTGCAATGGAGAAATCATATATAAAAACTCAAAGCAGAATAAAGAGCCTATAACTGAAAAACATAACAAAGGCAGAGAATTATATGCAAACATTGCTTCATAAGAGAGAAATTTACCATTACTTCTTACATCATCCTTCACTGGCACTGCCTACTCTGATAAATTGATGGGGTGTAATCAGGGAAAGACCTATTATTTTGGATTTTAAAAGGAAAAGTTATTATTTTTGACTTCTAGAATTTCCATGTTTTAAATTGTTACCTTTAGCTCTAATGAATTATTGGAAGCCAAGTAAAGAAAGCAATATCTAATATAGATTATATTAGCCTATTGGAACGATGCCTTGATTAAACCTCAATACCAAATAATCAATTTGTTGGATAGGAACTGTAACCAAAATGAACATAACAGCTTTGGTTTAGTTTAGAGGAAAGTCTGCTGGATTTTAGGTCATCAAACCTAGTTTTGAATTTTAGTCCTGCTAACAGGCTATGCATCACATTTCTCATCTTTCTGAACTTTAATTGGATATGACTGTATCATAAAAGTTCATAAGAGAAAGAAGCCACAGAACCAGTAACAGCTAACATAAGGTACGTGGAGGTGCTTATTAAATGATTATTGAAGATAAACCTGAATGACTGTTAATTTTGTTTGTTATTTTATTTCAAGAAATAAATATCACATAAGTCTTTTGTACTCATTAATTATGTAATATACATCCTATATAAGCATATGTATTTATAGTTATATTAGCATATTAATACACACACATATGAGCATCATGTAATATATCAGCTTGGTGATATCTTGACTGGATGAGCTTAAGTATACCCCTCAGCCTCTCTGAGTTGTGGTATAATTACTTCTGAAATAGCTTGGTGTCAGTGATCTCTTGGTGTCCTTGAAATTCAATATTTTTGTAACCTCCCTTTATTATTAATTTGGATTGATGATTAATGTGTATTTTATTATAACTTATAAAAGCCTAAGGAGGATTTATGTGACTCTTGTCTCTAAAATGTTCAGTGAATTTAATTCATTTTAACAAAGTACTTGAGCCACCCACTAAATAAAGATAATATATATTAAATATTATGGAGGAAAAAATATATATAAATGAGACATGAAACCCTACCTTCAGAATGATTTCAGTATACAAACAGATGAAAAGACATTTATAAGTATATCATAGTAGAAAAGATTTAAGATAGAAAAGCCAGTTAATAAGTTTTTATAATCTTTTATAGAGTTTTTGAGGCAGTATCCATGACCCTGTCAGCAGGAGTAGAAAGGGAAGAGTATATATGAGCTGATGGAATGTGAACTTGAGGCAGAGGGGAAGGAGCTAGATACCATAGATCAGGTCACTGTGGAAATCAAGTAGGAATGTCTGCAAGTTTTTAATCTCCATTTTTGGATAACACAGACATTTTTCATAAGAACAAATGACCGATTTCTGCAAATGTCAGTAGTTTTAGAATAGTTGATAAGATAGTGCAAATTCAGTATTGGCAATGCATGAACAATAGAAAGTTGAAAGAATCTGGAGCTCTTTCAGGCTAGAGAAAGTCTCTTTGAAATGGCTCCTGTAAAGATAAGGGTCACAAAATGAGGTCTCACTGCCAATGTAGAGGATTGAAGGAGTGAGAGACTGAATTGCACGGGCTGTTGTGATTCGAGAGGAAACTATCACAGCACAGGAACTTGGATGTTGTAAGGTGGTAAAGGAGGCTATTGGGGATCACTGAGGCCAAAGTGAGTTTGAGGATCAATGGGAATATTCACAGGACTGGGTTAGGGAGGGTAATTTGGTCTGTGAATATTCCCAGTGATGGGAATGATATGTGGGCACGCTGGGAATTCCAAAAGTTGAGAGGTGATTGAGTGGGAAAGTGGAAGAGTTGTCTTCAAGTTAGGAACCAGGAAAATGGTAGCTCTCCCTGAAAGAGGGTATAAGGTACCATAAAATGTACCCTCCTTTGAGATAGTAGTGTTGTGAGAGAAATGACAATTAAAGTGAAAAGATGGAATAATGATTATTGAGAAGGAAACATTAAGGATACTCAGAATCTCTTCACAAGAAAAGGGTTTTGAAAGGCTTAATGTGAAAAGACTTGAGTGGGTGTGGACATGTGCGAGAGAATTTGGAAGTCAGTACAGGCAGTGGGAATTGGCTAGTCTTGCAGAAGAACTGAGAAATACACATGGCAGGGAGCAAGGAGACAGTCTGAGAACACACCTGGAAAGATAATCTAGAGGAAGCCTGGATGAGGTTGTATAACAAAGTAAGGAGCAGGGAGTCATGGTAGGCCTTCCAATTAGGAAGATTATATGGAAATGATGTGCTAATTGAAGAAAAACGCAGTCTGAGGTTTGCATGTATAATGATTTTTTTTTGGTTTATGTGGTTTGTAGGGAAAGAGTTTTGGCTGATTTTATAGATTTATATTTTTGGATATAAGCTGCTTTTTCAGTTCCTTGGATCTTGCTGCAAAAATCATGAACTAGGTTGGTAAGCAGAGAAAAATTAACAAAAGCAATGAATAAAAAATAGCAAAATCCTGATTTGGATTTGATGTCCTTAGGTATTTTTGTATGCATATGCAGAAACATATATGTATTTACTACATAATATGCATATACATGATTTAAGATATGGAGAAAGGTATTTAAAGATACAGTGTATTTAGGATTTAGAAAATTATTATTATTATTATTATTATTTTTTGAGACGGAGTCTCACTCTATCACCCAGGCTGGAGTGCAGTGGCGTGATCTCGGCTCACTGCAAACTCCGCCTCCTTGGTTCACGCCATTCTCCTGCCTCAGCCTCCCAAGTAGCTGGGACTACAGGCACCCGCCACCGTGCCCAGCTAATTTTTTGTATTTTTAGTGGAGACGGGGTTTCACCATGTTAGCCAGGATGGTCTCGATCTCCTGACCTTGTGATCCACCCGCCTCAGCCTCCCAAAGTGCTGGGATTACAGGCATGAGCTACCGCACCCGGCCAGGATTTAGAAAATTATTAAAGCAATAGAGTATCCTCTTTATTATTTACTCTAAAATTATAAATAATTTCAAATGTACAAAAAATCATAGAAAACAATAAAATAGCCATTAATGTACCACGACCCTAATTTAATAGAAGTTAACAGTTTATATTCTTGTCTCATGTCATCTTATTCTTAAGGAATTTTTAAATTAACATTTAAACATGCATACATGTAGTACTAATCAGTGGAATGCTGGAACCAATGAGTGCCAGAAATTTGTTAAGTTTTCAGGAACTTTGAATGATATCACACTGATAAACTGAAGTTGCTATGGTGGAGTATTTACACTGCAGAAATGGACAAATACTACAAAATGGCATTTTATGTTTCTTGTTGGAGAACTAACAGTTCCAAATTTTACCAATACATTGCTGGTTTTTCTTTGCCTAGTTTAACTGTCCCATTGTATTTTACTGAATGAATAAAATTCAGTTTATTTATTTGCTACTCAGAAATATTTGGATATTTTCTATATTTCACAATCACAGATAATTTAGAGTTCAACATCTTGTACATATCTCCTTGATCCCATATACACTGGTGGTTCAAATGTGGAAACCTAGAAGTAGAATTGCTGGGTCCTGAGGTTTATGCATCCTCAACTTTACTAGATAGTAACAAATCATTTTCTAAAGTCACTCTAGCAGTTTACACTTCCAACAGGTATGTTATCATTTTTGTTTCCCATATGTAGCCCTATGAAATGATATTTCAAGTAGTATGAAAGATACCGGGGTAGTTAGAATTTCACCAACAAGAAATGAGGTTGTGGATCATGACCAGTTCTTTCTCAGGGTTGTGGGTTTTCTTTGTCCTTTTTGCTGTCTTTGACATATAGAAGTTTTAAAATTTAGATTGACAATCTCATTTCATGGTTGTTAGACATATACGTTTTCTCTTTTTTATACCCTATTCACTTTTGATTGAGTTATCTTTTTTCTAATTGCATATAGAAGATCTTTACATATTCTGGCTATTTATTCCTTGATGGGTATTTCCTTGACAAATGACTTATCACTATTTGTGACTTGTTTTTTCCCCTTTATATATGATGTCTTTGAACATATAGAGGTTATAAATTTTTTATAGTTGAATTTTTTTCAGTCACTTCCTATTAGTTTATGCTTATTACTCTTGTCTGGTATATGCTGATATCATAAATATGGCTTCCAATATTTCATTTTGAAATTTGACAGGTATGCTTTTAAAGTTTAGGCTCTTTTGACTAATTCTCTAAAATGTATAAATTGGCTGTCATTAATGCCAAAGAGAGAGTTGTTTGCAAAGAGTACAGATTTTGGTTTGACTAAATTATTCATCATTAGTTTATTATCATTCTGTGGCCAGCACATGCTACACATTTGGAATACAGAGATGCACAGGCAATGCTCTTACTCTTCTGGTGGGGACAAACATACTACAGCACAGGCAGTACAGCATAAGGGCTAAAAGAAGCTTGTATATATTACTCTGAGAGCATGGTGGCAATGAATCATTTACCTTGGACCCATTAACTCTCCTGTTAATTCATTTACTCTGGTGTAGTAGCAATTTATGGAGAACTGAGATTACTACCATAGTGTCAGCCCTACACCTTTTAGAGCAGGGGTCCCCAACCCCTGGGCTGCAAACTGGTACTGGTCTGTGGCCTGTCAGGAACAGGGCCACACAGCAGGAGGTGAGCAGTGGGTGAGCAAGCATTGCCACCTGAGCTCTGCCTCCTATCAGATCAGCTGTGGCATTAGATTCTCATAGGAGCGCGAACTCTACTGTGAACTGTGAATGCAAGGGATTTAGGCTGTGAGCGCCTTGTGAGAATCTAATGCCCAATGATTTGAGGTGGAACAGTTTCATCCCGAAATCATCCCCTCATTGTTCCATAGAAAAATTGTCTTCCAGGAAACTGGTCCTTTGTGCCAAAAAGGTTGAGGACCACTGCTTTCGAGGATACCAGTATTTTCTTACATCCTTTTCCTGATTGAATGACAATGGAAAAAATTTGTGGATCTTTTGCAATAAGAATAATTTATCACAGATATTGCTTGCTAAGATGCTTTATAGATTTATGAAAAGGGTAAGAACCTGTTTTTAAAGATTGGTTTCTGTTTGCAGAGACGAAATGGAGAAGATATACCAGTAGCCCAGACTAAGAACATCAATCATAGAAGGTTTGCCGCTTCCTTCAGATTGCAAGAAGTGACAAAAACTGACCAGGATTTGTATCGCTGTGTAACTCAGTCAGAACGAGGTTCCGGTGTGTCCAATTTTGCTCAACTTATTGTGAGAGGTAAGGTAAAATTGTTTTCACTTCACGAAATTGCATGGCTTTATTAGAACAAAGGCAACTCTGTAGATATTTTGATTGATTTTTAAACCATAGTGTTTCCGATGTCAAGTCACTATAAAAATATATCATTATACAATTTCTGAGAATGTGTGAAGGTGAAATTAAGACTGTAGTTTGTAAAGTTTTTGAAGTTTCTAATAAGTGTTTGCCATTGAAAGAAATATATTTTATAATGCTCTAAGAAGAAATATATTTTATAATGCTCTAAGTGGACTAAATATATCAAATACCTTATTCCACATTGTCATCACCTCGTTTGTATTTTAACTTTAGATCTAGTTCTTCCTGTTTAAAACAGTTCTGCAGATACTACTTTTCTTCGAAGCATTGTGGCAATGAAGTCAAGGTCCAAGTTTCTATTTCCATGTAGTCCGACAAATTTTACTGGTATCAAAACCCAATAGTGAATTTTCACTGATGCATGTCTCTCATAGAATCTTAGAAAGTTAGAACTACGAAACAGTCCTCACTAATATTCTTGGATACTACAGTTACTAGAAGAATGTCAGGGATTATGACATATCAGTACATATTTGTAGTGAATACTGGAAAAATACAAGTGCAAAACACATATTACATTCATTTAAGATGTATAGAGTCCCTCTTATATTGTAAGCACTGTTTTAGGTTGTAGATATTAGAGATACGATTGTAAATGTAATACAATGTCCCTACCCACATGGAGCATCATATGGAGTTATGTTATGCAGACTATATAGACAGGTGTTAAAAACGTAGTATCAAGTCAGGATATGTGCTATGAAGGAAAAAGAGACACAAAACCATGGAAATTGATATTTTAGTTAAGGTGTTCTGGAAAGCCACTCTGAGAAGGTAACAACTGAGCTGAAAGCTTAAAAAAAAATAATAGAGACTTCAGCCATATGAAAATCTAGAGGTAAAGCAGCTCCGTTGAGTAGGATATCAAGCATCAATCAATATTGACACAAATGAAAATAATCGTAACCTGTTTAAGTCTCTTCAAGGAGAAGTGTGAGAGACTTTAGCAAAAATATCTAAACTGGGGCTGAGACTGTAAACGTATCATGGAAGGCATTTGCAAGTGAGTTTTCTTTGAGTAAGGATCTGAAGGTTGAGAGAAAGTTGCCCGAGTAGGGGTATGGATGTAGGGTCAGGGGCAAGAGAAACACCAGCAAGCAGAGAGCACAGCACATGCCGAGGCCTACGGGCTGGAAGGAGAATATGAGATATGTCCATATTTTATAATGCTTGGCATCAAATATCTTTTACATATATTATTCAATATTGTCTTGTTTTTAATACTTTAACCTTTGATATTTTTAATGAAAAGAAATTTGAAATTCA
Organism: Pongo pygmaeus; assembly: GCF_028885625.2. Classification (NCBI taxonomy): domain Eukaryota; kingdom Metazoa; phylum Chordata; class Mammalia; order Primates; family Hominidae; genus Pongo; species Pongo pygmaeus. The sequence continues at coordinate 128,472,012 of NC_072378.2, read as the reverse complement.
GACTTTATGATAATTTACCCAGAGCAAATTAAATCTAACGATTGACAGCCAGAATAGAACCCAGTTTCTTGATTCTTAATGGTGAGCTCATTCTTTTCCACTACAGTTTTCCATCGCATTACCATTATTGGATGGTGCTATCAACCTCTTATAAACTTTAGTCTTGGAAGACTCTATGGCTCATTTTTTTAAAAAACTTTGTAGATTAAATATGACTATTTTCAGTGTAACTTCTCTGATGTCTCCGCATTCAGCTCGTATCACCTGCACAAGTTCATGAGATCACAGTTTCAATTAAGAAAATATGATAGTGTTTGACTTCCGTATTTAGGCAGAGAAACAATTTATCACATGTTCACACATGCATCTTTGTTAAGTCTCATTCCAGCATCTCTCTCACCTGAGCCTAATTTTGAAAGCCTGAAGGTGTCCTTGGGTAATCTTCAGGGTGATTAATGTGCTATGGATACAGGAATGTGGGTGTGCTATTGAATTATCATGCCCACTGGATCTTCTTTACCATATATGCATTCACAACTTGCAACCAGTGAAGGAGATGGTATATTAATAGTGTACCTAGAATGCTTTTGAATAACAATGATGTATAATACATAGTTATATATGTTCTATATAGTTATGTATACATTTTTTTCCAGAAAAGTCACTCTTGATGTATTTCTCAAAAGATTGTAGAAGACCTGTTGATGCTTTTATCCAGGTGGTCCCTTTATATGTATAGTTCCTTCTTTCATGCGAACATTTTCTGCCTGTTTATTTTAAAAGAGAATCATTTTGTCATTACTAGATCTCTTTTGTTTATCTTAATTGATAAGTAGATTTTATTATTTTATCAAAGCCTGGTTTTCTTTATCTGGAGACAACTACATTACAGTGCTGTTCCAGCAGTATTACTTGTTAAATTAATAATTATTTCAATAAAACTTATAAGAAAGAGGATCCTTAAATTTCATTGAAAAATTTGACCTTTTTTTTTTGAGACAGAATCTCACTCTGTCACCCAGGCTGGAATGTGGTGGCACAATCTTGGCTTACTGCCCCCTCTGCCTCCCGGGTTCAAGCGATTCTCATGCCTCAACCTCCCGAGTAGCTGAGACTACAGGTGCGTGCCACCGCACCCAGCTAATTTTTGTATTTTTAGTAGAGAGGGGGTTTCTCCATGTTGGCCAGACTGGTCTTGAACTCCTGACCTTGTGATCCATCCGTCTCAGCCTCCCAAAGTGCTGGGATTACAGGCATGAGCCACCGCTCCCAGCCTTATTTTTCCTTTTCTTAAAGAAAGTCCTGCCATAAATTTTGTGATTTTTATGTTGGAAAGGTTGAGTTGAAAGATGATGGCATTTTGAATTTGTTATCCAAAGTCTGCTATCATTTTAGAAATATATTTTGATAGTTTTGGCAATTTTATTTTTCTTTCAACACATTTTAGGTTGTTCTATATTTAATACTTACAGGTGATACTTTGCTTGCTGTTTTATTTGAAAACCAATACAGAGGAATAAGTTTTCTTGTTTGTAGAGATAACCACCAAATAAACATTACTAACCAAAAACATACCCTCGGGGGTCAGCTGTCCCGGTGTTGAAACAGTGCTGAGAATTAACTGTGCTGACAGGTCCTATCTCTCATTGGCACTTTTAAAGCTGACATCCTGTTACATGGATACAAAAGATGGTAATTTTAAAGGAAATTTTTGGGGCAGTGATATGAATAGTCTTTAATAAGAGCTGGCATGGTATTGCCTGTTGTCAAAGATGACCCAAGGGTAAGAGTTTATTAGTGCATTTTCTCTTAAACTGAAAGTGACAGGGCATGCTTAAGGCTTTTTTGTTGCCGTTTGTTACAAATGAAAATTTCACTGCAAAATTTTCATGCTGAAGAGTATTGATCTATGTTTTCCCACAGCCAGACAAATAAAAAAAAGTATGGAGAAACAGAATTTACTTTGCTATGACTTTAGCATTGCTTCCTGATCATTTTGAATAATGATAATGTATTCAGCTTATGGAGACCAATCTCTATTGACAAAGAAGTTTTTATAGAGATGAGAGGAAGAGCAGATATTTTTGCTCAGTGTTTTACAAAATTGAAGTGCAAAAAATTTGAAATGCAAGTTGAAGTAGTGTTTATAAGCTTCAAACTGAAAGCACCAAGCTTCAAACTGAAAGCGCCAACTTTGTAATCTAATTATGCTACAGATTATTTTGCCATTCCTCACCTCAGCTGTGATCTCCTCAGTCTGTTTCCATCTGTCTAAACCGAAGCCCCACTTACATCTCGAACCAGCTGACCTGAGTAAACTATAAAATTCTCTGATTCCTATACCTCACACTCAATTTCTATTCTAAATTGTTATATTTTTATATCTATCATTTTTACCTGTGAAACTACAATTACATTTTAAGTACTTCAGTTTGAAAGCAGTTTTTGGTTTATCATTGTTAATGGCTTGAGTTTTAAATTTTAGTGTCAATTACTAGTCATTATCAAAATGCTCTGGGCACAAAAGTATTTAGTTAATATTTTAGTCTGTTCCTAATGAACAATAGTGACCTCTAGCTATAAATGGGCGTTAGTATCAATCACTTTACCTAACCTTACTCAGGGTAGTTACCCAACCTTATTCAGAGTTGGTGTTTAACATCATAAATTCAGACAGATGTCATTACTTTCCATTGTAAGACAATATAAACTAGCTTATACATAAGAATACTAACTTTTGTGACTGGGTAGTACAGGATAGGCTTCAGGATTTGTTGATCAAGTCATTAAAGATCCACGTTCTTTCCAATTCTTCACTTTGTAGTCTATGATTTTGGCTTCTATCCTAAGCCAGGCCCACCTCTTAGCCTTAGGAGAGAAATATGACTACATGCTTCCTTGGTCTTATCCAGTTAGGGATAAAGAGGGTAGTACCTACCACAACTATCAAAAATAATAATAATAATAATGCATCACTGGTTATTGGATAAACAACTAGTATGTCCAGTAGAGAGCTTTTGTACACCGGACTCCAGAGCATAAACAGTGTTACTCAGAGTTAGTTCTTTATTTTATTCAGATAAGATAGTAACTGAGGAAATAACTCAAGAGAAGGTACAACTTAATCTTGAAGGACATACAGTTTGGAATATGGTACTATTGGAAAAGGGTGTTACTATACTAAGTCAAGTAACAGTATGAGTCATAGGTAATCAGTAGGATCATAGCTTATTTGGTCAGTGATGAATTGTTCATGGAATCACTTGCTTTATGTCAGTTATTCACCATGCATATGAAGAAGGAAAGCATTCAAAACCTATTAGAACTTTTCAGATTCTGCTTTTACTATAATTGTAGTTTATGCCCTATCAGAGCCTGTCTTGTTCATCTTTGTTTGCTTCAGCACCTAGCACAATATTTACATGAAGAAATTCAGTACTTTTCTCAAAATCAACAAATAAAATTGCTTAGTTGAAATCAGAGGAGTGGGACTGACCCTGGCATATGTAGGGGATGAGCAATGAACCACATATTTCTTCTCACCTACAGATGGAGTCAAGTTTGCTGGCATAAAGGAAGTGATGATGACAATTGTAGTGTCTAAACCGACTCTTTCCTTTCTCAAGTGGACTATTAAGGGTGACTTTTCAGTTTAGTGTAAATATTTTTCACTTGAAAAATAATATTGATTTGACCAGTATTCTATTCCGGTACTCTAATCTTTTTGTACATAAAATTAAATCTGAATTTTTTTGGTGGTTTTATATAAGAAGCAAGGTCATTTGGGAAATGGAAAACACTTTATGAGTACTTTTGCTAGTTGGTGGCTAAAGGCCATGGAATTTCTAGCTTGAGACCTTTAGCAAGCTGTTTAATACCATGCAGTATTGATTTTTAACTAGTTTTCCTAGCACAGCTTTCAGGCCCATGAATTCACATAAAGATCTTTTTCGTAATGGTGACTTGAGATCCCTTTTCTTCTATTGTGAAAACTGGTCATCTTGACAGGAAGTTTGGAATTATCTTGGAGAATGTAATTTAAACAGCTATGTTTTCTAAAAACTGAAATATAATGAACATTTCAGAACACACTGAATCACATACTAATTTTATCCCCCAAACCCCTAAATATTTAAAAAAGCCCATGCAGCCAGTGGATACCAAGTGTGTCAAATTTGGAGGAGTCTCCAAATCTCTCATATTTAAAAATTTTACTTTGCTCCCCTTGAGTATGATAAAAGAAACATTTGGAGTCTTCTCTCATTCATATTACCTACTTGTAATTCAGGTGATTCAGTGTTCAAGATGTCTGGTACATATTTAAATTCTAAATGAGCAAAAGAGTGCTAGATGTTCTTATTTCAGATAGTATATTGTGGTGCAACCAGAAACTGGATACTCATTTGAATTGTTCATATAGTCCATTAAACATACATTTTCAAAGCTGAAAAGCATTCAAAAAAAGTATCTATGTTTATTTAAGAGTAGTAGAAAAATTATGGCTTTTAAATCTAATATGAATATTGACTGGGACTTCATACAATTACTGAAACTCTACTTGATGCACTTCTGTACACCATTATGCCAAATACTTTTTTCTATTAATTTTCTCCTTTTCTGAGTTTACTTATAGCTACCCCATAAGGATGGTAAAGTGCAGCCGTTGTTTTTGTCAGAGTGATTTTTTTCATTTTATTTATTTTCTTTCAGTTTGTTTTTAAAATAAAAATTCGATGAGAGTTCTTTCCCTAAAGGTTTCTCAGTTTATTTTCCTAGGCAATTTGTGTGTTGAGTGGGTAGGGTACTGGTCACTGCTCTTTGAAGTAAATACTGGGGTTGTGCTTTTGATGAAGCTTTCGTCTTAAGAATTTGAAAAGGATCAAAGAGGAAGCAGAATCATTTGCATAGTTAATAATTATTTCTGCTGAACTCAAGGGAATTTTATTTCAGATTGTTGACAGTAGGCCTGTACACGTTTTCTAAGTTTCAATTTTCTTCTTTTGGAGTTTGTGATAAATGTAATTTGGACCCATTTCTGTCTACCAAGGGACTCCTATCTACTACATGGCCTGAGTGTCTTCGTAGTTTATATTCCCCTATCTGTTAATCATTTTTCTTTCTCTTACCCCAAACCAAAAATAAAGCAACAGTGTCCGTTTGAACTAAGATTTTTTAGTCTTCCTGGGTTTATTTGCAACTTCATTGAAAAATCAGCTAGCAGCATTTATTGAGTTCTTAATGAGGTAATAGGCAAGTGCATATTATGATGTTAAGTATTCAATAAAGACAAATGCCAAAGAAATTGCATACATAGTCTCAGTGCTTAAGAATCTCATAATTTAATTCTATAGGAAATGTAGAATTATCGAGTATCATGGCACAGAATTTTGACTTAGGTTTTGATTTTAAACTCTGTAAGAATAAAAAATGTTTCCTAACAAATAAAAAATAGTCTACCTATTTTCTAACTGCAATGAAATAACAACTATGTCATTGAAACCCCTTATTAAGCACTAATTTGGCTTAAAAAAGTTACACTGGGAGAGTCTTATAGAATGTTAATTGAACAGAAGCTCTATAGTTGACAAATTGGAATCAATCAGTGAGGGCAGGGAGATAAATCAGAGTGTTTAGTGGTATAATGAGTAAGGATGGCAATAGAAGTGTTGTAGTGGGACATTACTTCATTAGTTTGAGTTTTTGAGTCTCTCCCACTCTCCCCTCCACTTCATCTTCAAGAGAGTCATTAATAGCAGGGTTCTCTACCAGTATATGACTTACAGGTGAGTTTTTATGTTTAGCTTTGCAGTTAGCATAAATTATTTGCCACTTAAGCAGTACATCTTTTAAACAGCTAGCTAATATACATTCTGCTGACCAGTAAAGCATGATCAGGAACCTGACTGTTACTAAGAATACAAACATGGAAATACATACAAAACAAAAAAATGCATAAAATGTTATGTAGAAGCCTTACAAATAATGCAAATAATAATATGCAATTATTTATTAATGTGTCGATCAAAACCGGCTTGTTCAAAGTTTATGATAGTACCACAGAAATTGCTTGCTTTCTCATCTGGGTTAAGATAAATGATGTTTTCCCTCTTTCTAGGAAATAATTAAATCTGAGAAGAATTAAAACCAAGTATAAGGTCAACACAAATGAATACAGATAAATAATACTTTGTCACTCCTCAGCATAGATTCTGTTTTGTTCATGATTATTAATTTTTAGAAAAAGAGGGAAATATTGTAACATTTCAGTATTAAAAGTGAGAATTTGGGGATGGAGAGCTGGACAGAAATTAAATAATATGGCAGAAAATATGGCAGCTCTCCTCAAATATAAATATATAACAGTCTCTTCTTGTACAGGCTTTACTTTAGCTCTGATATTTGTTTTTAGAGAAATTATGGCCTATAGATGTGTTCTCATCTCTTACAAGGTATGTAAATACAGTGACTTTTACACTTTAGGATATTATTTATCCTAGTTATAGACATATAACTTTCTTTTGCTCTCCAGCTTCTGTTTTCTGAGCCCTAAACTGAGAAAATATTTTGTTGTTTTTCTTTGTTGTTGCTTGATTTGGAGTCATAGATTTAGCTATGATGACACAAAATCTGTCCTTGTATTAAACAACAAAACAACAAATGGGTTATTACTTGTACCTTCGTTAGGAAGAAATTTTACCCACCTGGTTATTTACGTATTGCTGATTGCCCCTGGATTTTCATTAGTCTTTTATACATATGGAGGTACCATGGCTACTCTCACGTTGCCATGCTACCTCCTCCAGCAGCTTCCCTTCACATTAAGGGGGGAAAAAATCACAGTCCTTTCCTGTTCTAAGTGACCTTAAATGAAATATCCCCTGACTGCCACTCCAAATTTGTTCTTTATCACTCACCTCCTTCCTTGATCCACAGCAGGCAAAGCCAGCTCTTCCGAGTATACTTCTGTCTCTGGGCTTTACACTTCCTGCTCTTTCCACCCTGGTGTGTTTTTTCTTGAATAGATGCATGCTTTTACATTCTTATTCCTTTCAGCTTTCTTCTCATTCCCCGCTCCCCCTCCCCCAAAATACCTAAAGGCCAAATGGCCATTATTTTCTAGTGCAGAAGAGAATACATTGATTTTGTTTTACCGTTTTGTTTTTTTTTTTCCCTCTGGAGTTATTTAGGTCAAAGTTTTTGAAAGATCTTTATGTAATGCCTACTATCAGTAAGTATATGCAGAACAAGACAATGGTCTCAAAAGATTTTTGTGCTGTTGGAAATGCAGTGAATAGAAATCTGTATGTCTGAAATTTGTTTGTAATATGTATATAAATAGATTCCTTTATTCATATTTTATTGCATAGCCTTTGAGTGCCCCACACTTTTCTTTATTCTCACTGCCACTACTTGTCTCTGTCACCATCTTCTCTTTCGTGTACTTCTATAAAAAACCTACTTATTGATCTCCCTCCACGAGCGCTTACCTTCTCCAAGGCAGTCTTCACACACAAGCCAGAGTGACTGTATGACACAGTAAGTCAGAATGTGCTCCCCCTGGCACCGGCAGCTTCCTGTTCATGTGGTATAAATTCCAGCTGCCTCATCACAGCTCCAAGGCCCTGCTTGCTCCTAGGCTTTTAGATGGGCTCACCCCCTTCAGTCCTTCATAAGACTCTCCTTTGCTCACCAAACTCTAGCAACACTGGTTTTCTTTCACTTGTTTGAACATACCATGATCTCTCATGCCTTAGGGTCTTGGCTTTTTCTAATTGCCCTGCTCCTTCAAAATATAACTGCATTCATAACATCTGTCTCCTCCATGAGACTGATGTACTTGGGGACCCTTTCCTTTTGCTCACTCATGATTGGATCTCTGTAGCCAATACCATGATCAAAGTGTAGCAGGTCTCATCAAATATTGTCAAAAAACCAAAAATAGTGAGGTGTAAAGTACCATATGAATGACATGAATTTAATGTGTAGAATGAGGAGGGCAGCCTCATGGCTGCTTTTTAATGGTCAGGGGATGTGCTGAGGAGGATGAGAAGTTCCATCGGACTCTTGATGGGTGGGTAGCATTTGGATAGTGGAAGATAAGTAAAGGGCATTCTGGGCAGAGGGACTGGCACTGGAAAACATGTTCTTGTGGACTAGCAGTAAATATTGACTGTAACACAGTGTTTTCCACTGAAAACATCTGAGATGATCATGAAATTGTACTTTGAGGCCTTACTGTGGAACAATTTGAGTGCCAGACTAAGAAATATAAATGCATTGTGTTATTTAATTTGGGAACCTTTAGGAGTTTTGAAGTAGGTTACTTATATGTTATCTGTCTCAGAAAACCAGGATAGCCGATGTTGTGGAAAAGGGTGCGTTTTTAGGGAGTAAGTTAAGGGGGCTCTTACAATTTTAAAAACTTGAGATGATAAGTGATAAGTGTTCCTGGAGCCGGGGGTTATGGTAGAAAGAATGAGTCAAGGATGAGAGATTAGGCAGCAATGTTGTTAAAGCATTGTGGAATGACAGTAGGAGGAGAAGTCAAAGGAGACTTCCAGATTTTTATTTGGGATATTGGATAAAATGTGGTATTATGGTCAGAGATTTGGAAGCCTTGTAGAAGAACTCATTTGAGAGCATAGATGATAAGTGTAATTGTAAACTTTCAATTGGGGTGCTAGGAACATATCCAGTTTTAAAATCTTTAGGAATGTGGATAAGCCTTAAACTAATCATAGGGCATTAAGTAAAGACTCAATACATGATGAATTGAACAATAGGTGCTTAGTGCATAGAAATTATTTGTATTTCCTAAGCTTCCATTTCATAGCCTTTAGCCTATATTATTGGAATTTTTCATGTTGTTAAACTTTGGATGAAAGCAGAGGGTTTTTAACTAAATGGAAAATTTAGAAAGAGAAACCAGACAGTTAAATATGACGTCCTTTTTATTGCTGACATTATCTGCATATAAAAACACATGTAAGATATATCATGTGTAAATATTTCCCCCACTGCTTCATGTAGATTCCTGACTGTATTTGTGGTTGTCAGTTAAGTGGAAATCTTTTTCCTCTTCTTTGTAAAACTTTTTACTTCATAGAAATAAAGCAAACTCTCTACAGGCTTCTCTACTTTCTCTTCAGAATTTTGTTGCTCCTGATAATAATGCTCCTAGACCTTTTTCCTACATCAATGTTTTAAAGGGTTGGGAGAGGGAATTTTTTTTTTTTTTTTTTTTTTTGAGGGGGTAGGACTTTTGGCTAACAGCATTTCTCATTCTCAAAGAATGTCATTCACTGTAGTGGGTGGTTTGAAAATATTTACTTAAGGGTAGATAAAGAGTTCCCACCTGACATAATCTTCCTGTGTTAAAATCCCCACTCAATTTGGCATTTCTGTGTACTGTGCAGGATTGCTAGAAAGCAGTTACCATGACCAGACTGGTTGATGCATGGTAATGATATAAAGCAGGGTGTTTGGAATTCAACATGGGTGGTAGAAATGCGAGATGTCAGAGAAGCCATATATTAAAGAGAATTTGAATTGGAAACTGAATCCCAATCTGCCACCGAGAACATTTTGATCATTTTCATTTATTAAACTTTTATAACAGCATTCAGATGGAGCTGAATTAAAACCTTTAGTCTTGGATAGTTTATGGGACACCAACCACTGTGTTACCGGTATCATTTTGAAGGTTCTCTTAGCATCAGTGAAAAGGGGAAAAAAGGGTGGGTAAGATACTTATTTTAAAAGGAAGTTTTCACTTATATTCTTGCATCTAACTTTAAATCCCTCTTTTGTTTGCATTGTGTCACTGTTAAACATATTTTATAATTTCAACATATTAGATACCTTAAAGTTTTGAATTTTACTGTGAAACATTTTTGAAATTCTGATTAATAATTTTCAGATTGAAACACTGCTTTTGTATATATGGTACAGGCTATCTTTTCTTTTTGTGTATATCTGTACACTCAGAGGCATCTGTATCTGTCTTTGTCTATGCTTGTGCTGCTGATGTTTATAGATATTCAAATAGAAATACTAATGCAATTTTGAAGCCTAACTTGCATGTAAAAGAGTGCATTTTCCTACAACTATTGGAATTCTGTGTATCTGGTTTTTTAAAATCAACCATCAGCAATCATGAATAGTCTTTTCTGAACAGTAGCTCCATAGTAAAGAGAAATCAATCACTATTAGAGAAGCACTGTAGGTAAAAGGCACTATAGTTCACACTTGGTTTTGTAGCGGGGATAGGGTACTTAGCTGTGAATCAGGAATGATGCAAAAGATGGATGAGACAGAGTTCAAAGAGCAGTAATGTGAGAGTCCAGGACAATCATTTCAAGCTGTCTCAGCAGTAATGATGGATGGCTTGGTGGCAAGAAGTAATAATACCAGATGATGAAAGATGCATCTCAGCACCTTAAGCCTGAGCACACCATCTACCTGTTGGGGTTCTGGGGCATAATGATTCCTGATTTGCAACCAAAGGGTTTTGCTGCACTTAGCAACCCAGATTTTTGGCAGCTGCGAAGGAAGCAAGTAGCATATCAAACACTCCTGCACATTGTAAATTTAATTACCTCATATTTATGCATAGTAGTTGTTGACAGGAACTTGTAAGCTATGCTAATATGGAAGGTAATTTGTTACCTCTAGAAATCACTTTCCATGTGTCTTCTGATCATTATCATGAAACATGATAAATGATCTAGCCCATGAGGTATAAATGAAAATGAAATGGATAATTGGATTCTATGTCTACATTGTGGCTGGAATAGTCACAGCAATTATAATTGAATTTATCTCATAAAAATGAGTTGGAAATACATCAGTGACCTTTCATCATTTTGAGCCTATGGTATTATATGAAGCTACTTTTGAGATGATCACAAAAAATGTATCGTAATTCTTTTTAAAGAGTAATCTCTAACACTTAAATTTTCTATTTTCTTGCCTTATCTGCCTATATATTTTTAAGTATCTAGTTTATCTACAGCGAGTTTTAACAATTAATACTGATAATCCTTTTTTTATACTGAGAATAAAGTGTTTTGTTGTTACCAATGCCTTGACTGAATGGCTTAGGAACAGTGTAAGACACTCTGAATTTTTTTTTTTTTTTTATGAACACCCTTTATTATTAGCAGCATGTATCTTTCTGCTGGGTGATGGAAGTGTGCCTTCTTGCTGAATGTGTGTGTTCTCTTTGATTCTTATAATATGTTTCTGATATACCAAAATAAAAGAGTTCGTTTTAAATATCACCAGACTTTTTTCTCTTTACCTTCTCTTTAAGTCACTTTAAATAATATTATTATAAACATAAAAACCCTATATATTCATTGATTTGATTAACATATTTGAGGATCACCTCGCTTTAATTATTGGGTTTATTGCCAATAAAATGACTAAGATACACACTCTTTAGGGGGTTATAGTGCCATATGTAACTATGGTAATATCTAGTTTTAAAATTATAACATAATTTCTTTTTTCTCCACCAGGCTCTTTTCATGAGGGTCCAAGTAGCAAATAAAGCTTCTGTTTATGTTTTTGTATTTCTAACTAAGAAAGTCTATTCTAGATTCAGTTACTAACTACTATATGGAAAATAAGAAGTTATCTGGAAATGTGACTTACCTTTTGAATGAAATATGTCAATAAGTAGGGCATGTCCCTAGGGACATTTTTTCCCCCTCTTATTTTTTAACTTGAAATTTCTTTTTTTTTTTTTTTTTTCTGTGACACAGTCTTACTCTGTTGCCCGGGCTAGAGTGCAGTGGCACAATCTCGACTCACTGCAATGTCTGCCTCCCAGGTTCAAGCAACTCTCCTGCCTCCGCCTCTCAAGTAGCTGGGATTACAGGTGCTCCCCAATACTCCCGGCTAATTTTTGTGTATTTTTAATAGAGATGGGGTTTCGCCGTGTTGGCCATGGCTGGTCTCAAACTCCTTACCTCAGGTGATCCACCCGTCTTGGCCTCCCATAATGCTGCGATTACAGGTGTAAGCCATCACGCCTGGCCTTTGCTTGAAATTTCTTCACTTTCTTTCTTTTTTTTTTCAACTTTTAAGTTCAGGGGTACCTGTGCAGGATGTGCAGGTTTGTTACATACATAAATGTGTACCATGGTGGTTTGCTGCACAGACTGTCCCATCACCTAGGTATTAAGCCCAGACTCTGTCAGCTATTCTTCCTGATGCTCTCCCTCCCCCACATACCTCCATCCAACAGGCCCCAGTGTGTATTGTTCTCCTCCATGTATCCATGTGTTCTCATTATTCAGCTCTCACTTTTAAGTGAGGAATGTGGTGTTTGGTTTTCTGTTCTTGCATTAGCTTGCTGAGGATAATCGCTTCCAAATCTCTCCATGTCCCTGCAAAGGACATGATCCAATTCCTTTGTATGGTTGCGTAGTATTCCATGGTACATATGTACCACGTTTTCTTTATCCAGTGGGTCATTTATGGGCATCTAGGTTGATTGCATGTCTTTGCTATTGCGAATAGTGCTGCAATGAGTACACACATGCACATATCTTTATAAAAGAATGATTCCATTCTTTTGGGTATATACCCAGTAGAGGGATTTCTGGGTCAAATGGTATTTCTGCCTCTATGTCTCTGAGGAATTGCTGCACTGTCTTTCACAAGGGTTGAGCTAATTTACATTCCAACAGTTTATAAGCATTCCTTTTTCTCCACAACCTTGCCAGCATCTGTTGTTTTTGACTTTTCGATAATCACCATTCTGACTGATGTAAGATGGTATCTCTTTGTGGTTTTGGTTTGCATTACTCTAATGATCAGTGATATTGATCTTTTTTTTTTCATGTTTGCTGGCTGCATATATGTATTCTTCTGAGAAATATCTGTTCATGTCCTTTGCCTACTTTTTAATGGAGTTGTTTTCTTGTAAATTCGCTTAAGTTCCTTATAAACTCTGGATATTAGACTTTTGTCAGATGGATAGATTGCAAAGATTTTCTCCCATTTTGTAGGTTGTTTGTTCACTCTGATGATAATTTCTTTTGCTGTGCAGAAGTTCTCTCGTTAGATCTCATTTGTCAATTTTTGCTTTTGTTGAGATTTCTTTTGGTGTCTTCATCATGAAATCTTTGTCCATGCCTATGTCCTGAATGGTATTGCCTAGATTTCCTTCTAGGCTTTTTATAGTTTTGAGTTTTACATTTTAAGTCTTTAATCATCTTGAGTTAATTTTTGTATATGTTGTAAGGAAGGGCTCCAGTTTCAATTTTCTGCATTTGACTAGCCAGTTCTCCCAGCACCATTTGTTAAATAGGGAATCCTCTCCCCATTGCTTGTTTTTTCAGGTTTGTCAAAGATCAGATGGTTGTAGGTGGATAGTCTTATTTTTGAATTCTCTATTCTGTTCCACTGTCTATGTGTTTGTTCTTGTATCAATACTATGCTGTTTTGGTTACTGTAGCCTTATACCATAGTTAGAAGTTGGGTAGTATGATGCCTCCAGCTTTGTTCATTTTGCTTTGGATTGTCTTGGCTATTTAGGATCTTTTTTGGTTCCATATGAATTTTAAAATAGTTTTTATTTGCTAATTTTGTGAGGAACATCAGTAGTAGTCTAATGGGAATACTATTGAATCTATAAATTACTTTAGGCAGTGTGGCCATTTTCATGACATTGATTCTTCCTGTCTATGAGCATGGAATGTTTCCCATTTGTTTGTGTCCTCTCTGATTTCTTGGAGGAGTGGTTTATAGTTTTCCTTGAAGAGGTCTTTCACTTCCCTTGTTAGCTGTATTTCTAGGCATTTTATTCTCTTTGTAGCAATTGTGAATAGGAGTTTACTCAGAATTTGGCTCTGTGCTTGCCTGTTGTTGGGGTATAGGAATGCTAGCAGTTTTTTCACATTGATTATTTTGAGACTTTGCTGAAGTTGCTTGTCAGCTTAAGAAGCTTTTAGGCTGAGACGATGGGGTTTTCTAGGTATAGGATCATGTCATCTGCAAATACAGATAATTCGACTTCCTCTCTTCCTATTCAAATACTCTTTATTTCTTTGTCTTGCCTGATTGCCCTGGCCAGAACTTTCAATACTATGTTGAATAGGAGTGGTGAGAGATGGCGTCCTTGTCTTGTACTGGTTTTCGAGGGGAATGCTTCCAGCTTTTGCCCAATCAGCATGATATTGCCGATTTTGCCTGTGGGTTTGTCATATATGGCTTTTACTATTTTGAAGTGTTTTCCATTAGTTTATTGAGAGTTTTTAACCTGAAGAGATACTGAATTCCATTGAAGTCCTTTTCTGCATCTATTGCGATAGTCATGTGTTTTTGTTTTTGTTTTTTGTCTTTAGTTCTGTTTATGTGATGAATCACATTTATTTATTTGTGTATGTTGAACCAACCTTGCATCCCAGGGAAGAAGCCAACTTGGTCATGGTGGATAAGCTTTTTGATATGCTGCTGGATTCGGTTTAACAGTATTTCGTTGAGGATTTTTGCATCGATGTTCATTAAGGATGTTGGCCTGAAGTTTTCTTTTGCCTGTTGTATCTCTGTCAAGTTTTGGTATTTAGGATGATGCTGGCCTTATAGAAAGAGGTAGGGAAGAATCCCTCCTTTTCAGTTTTTTGGATTAGTTTCCATAGAAATGGTACCAGCTCTTCTTTTTACCTCTGGTAGAATTCAGCTATCAATCCATCTGATCCTGGGCTTTATTTTGGTTGGTAGGCTATTTATTACTGCCTCAATTTCAGAATTTGTTATTGGTCTATCCAGGGATTCTATTTCAAATTCAAACTGAGTTGACTGAACCACAGAGATGGCAACCACCCCTTCCCTGAGGAACTCCGTCCTTCTTAGGTGGACTCCAGCCCGTCAGCACTGTCTGGCTGGAATTCCAAGCCAGTCGGTCTTAACTTGTGAAGTGCCCTGGAAGTGGGGCCTGCAGAACAACACTGGTTGGCTCCCTGTATTCAGCCCCGTTCCTAGGAGTATGTAGTGACCCTCCCTGGGAATCCTGGGTCCAGAGTATACAAAACTCCTGAGTCTCTGTGTGTACTTAAGCGGCTGCTCTGCTGGGACATCACACAGCTCTGTGTATTGGACCCAAGGCCCTAGTGGCCTGAACTTACAAGGGGATCTCCTGATCTGCGGGTTGCAAATATTTACGGGAGAAGTGTGGTTTCCTGGGCAGGGTTACATAATTCCTCACCACTTCCCCTGGCTGGGAGTGGGGCTTCCTTTGGCTTCATGTCTCCCTCAAGTGGGCCATCGCCCCACCCTGCTTTTCTTCATTCTCCGTAGTTTGAGCTGTTTGCCTAGTCAGTCCCAGTGTGAGAACCTGGATATTTCAGTGGAAGGTGCTGAATTCACTCTCTGCCTTCGTTCCTCTCCTTAAGTGCCACAGATGGCATCTGCTTTTGTTCGTCCATTTTCCAGGGCCTATATATCAATTTCTTCATTTTCCATACTCATTGGTAGTGATACTCCAACTAATAAGATTATTATTAATTTTATTAATACTAGTCTTGCTACTTGAAGCAAGTTTTACATAAATATGAATAAGAAACAGATTTGTGAGATTTACCCCTTAAATTTCAATGATTCTTACTACTGTGTTACTGGGATCATTATCTTGTCTCTTTAGAAACAATGCATTTACTTTAAGTTGCTTGGCTGCTATTTTTAACTGATTCCTGCCCTGACAAGTAGCATGATAGTTATTACCTACGATTTTATTTAATATTTTTAATTTTTAAAATTTAATTTAGTAAAATATATATATATTTTAATAGAGATGGGGTCTCACTATGTTTCCCAGGCTATTCTTGAAATCCTGGCTTCAAGCAATCCTCCCATCTCAGCCTCCCAAAGTGCTGAGATTACAGGCATGAGCCATCACGCCTGGCCAAACCTATCATTTTATAGCAGATTCTCAATACAGGAACAGGAGACGTGTGTTCCTTTCTAAATCAAATGTAATTTATATTTGAAACTGTTTAGGACTACCACATGTGTCCTTTTTTTAGATTCTGATGTACTAACTGTAAACGTGCACACACATGCACACTCACATGTGCATGGATGTGCACTCAACCTTGATTTCAGCATGGCTTTGTTAGAATCTAGGCAGAGCCTGGCATAAGTGTAGTTTATGAAAAGTTAAGAAATTATTCTGCTATTCCTCTTGCATTTTTCTTCTCCTCTTCCCTGAACACTTTTCTTGGATTTTATGTCAAGAATTATGAATTGCCTTTGTAGCTCTAAGAAAATTTTGGAAGTATTTTCAAGTCTTTAATAATATCATGAGATTCTTTGAGTTTCAGCACTTCCATTTGTAGAAAAAATAAATTACATAGAATTTAATAGCCTATCCTCTTTTAAAGTCATAGTGTTTGGTAATCAAAGAAAGTCCATAAGCACCTATTTTTAATTTAATATGAAAATTAAAAACACCTTCCAGGATAGGCTCAGTAAGGTAGGATCTTTTAATGTCCCAATCATCTTTGATTAAGTCCAGTGAAAATTTTGGACTCTCTGTCCCTTCCCTTCCCCTCCCTTCCTTCCCCCCCACTCCTCCTCCCCCTCCTCCTCCTCCTCCTCCTCCTCTTCTTCTTTCTCTCTTTCTCTCTCTTTCTTTTTTTCTTTTTCAGACCACTCTATTGACTTCTGATTTTCAGCTTGATAAAATAGCATTAGAAAACTTTTATTTATTTATTTATTTATTTATTTTATTTTTGACAGGGTCTCTCTCTGTCACCTAGACTGGTTCACTACAGCCTCAGCCTCCCAGATACAAGCAATCTCACCTCAGCCTCCCAAGTAGCTAAGACTATAGCTGAGCACCACCACACTGGCTATTTTTAATTTTATCTTTATATTTCATAGAGTCAGGAGTCTCGCTGTGTTCCCCAGGCTGGTCTTGAATGCCTGGCCTTAAGTGATCCTCCTGCCTCAGACTCTCAAATTGCTATGATTATAGGCATGAGCCCTCTGCCTGGCCTAGAAATCTTTAAATGTATGCTGTGGAGGAAGTTTACTCTATTTTTGTATCTTAAGTAGGTATGTAATCTAAATATCTCTTCATGATAAAAGTCAAATCATGAGCTAAATCCCCTTTTCAAATGACTCATTTGCAGAGTAGCTCCATTTCTACATTTGCTTACCTTACCTAGAGAGATGTTATTAGATGAGTTCAGAATTTTTCTCTGAACTAACAGTGGCAATGCAATCAGAGTACAAATAATATCGAGACATTAAAGACCTAACTTGGCATGATTCCAGTATAATGTTACATAAAGGAAATATATTCTCATAATAGAGAGATGCTCTGGGAAATGTATGAACTATCATATATAGATGAATTCAAATAAGTAATTCTAAAGAACTTGTAGTTAGAAAGCAGAAAAAAGTTTACTTGATGCCTTTATGTGGTATAATCACATCACAATATATGTAACATACAAAGATGGCTGTAGAACTCCACTGCTCCTTCTAATCTGTACTTGATCCATCTTATAGGCAGAAACATTTGAATGCCTAAACTTTTGCAGATGGCTATTCTTCATGTTTCTTTTGATTTCGAGAATTCTCTTGCTTTAGAAGTCAAAAGATCTGGTACATTGAAGCATTTAAGGAAAAACATAGATGCCCATGTTTGTGATTGATTTAGGAATTTTCAAGAGAAATTTTGAAGGAATTAGATTTTGCCATACATGCTGACTTTAAATGTTAAATCTCGGGATGAGATTCCACTTGTACTTAGTGGCCCTTGTGGGGGTTGGCCCTTGTGGGGTTGGTGGATTTTCTGGTTAAGAGTTTAGTTTGTTTCCTCCCTTTCCCTCACTTTTCCCTCCCTCCCTCAGTATATATTGTAGGCATATGGAAAAGTGTATATTAAACATATAGTTTGATAAATGTATAGCTTGTTGAATATTACCAGCACCCCAGAAGTGCTACCTCATTCCATTCTAGTTAATAACCTCTTCCCCCAGAGTAACCACTGTTCTTGGCTTATAACATTAATAAGTAACAGGTATGTGGCATCTTACATATGAATAGTTTATACTCTTATCTGGTTTCTCTCATTCAGCATTAAGTTTGTGAAATCCGTATTGCTGCATGTAGCTATGCATCATAGAACATCATTGTTATGAAATCTGTTGTGTGACTTTGCCACAATTTATTCATTTTTCTGATGATAGACATTTGGTTCTTTTTCACCTTGAGGTATTTACAATAGCAGTATTTGAATGCACTAGTATATGACTTTTCAGGAACAGATGGGCTCATTTTGGGGTAGCATGTACCTGAAAGCAGAATTGCTAGGTCATAGGGTATGCTGATTCTCAGCTCAAGGAGGTACTGGCAAAAAATTTTCTCAATTTCTCATACAATTTATACTCCACCTTGCAAGCATAAAGTTTCACATCTTCACCAACAGTTGACATTATCTTGCTTTCCATTTCTAATTATCTTCTTATGTTAATTCTTTTATTTGTTCATAAGTGCATTCATTCAACAAATATTGATTGCACTGAAGACATAAATGTAATTCAAAGGCAAACAATATACAGTCCTTGCCTTCAAGAAAGTCAGTAAGTGAAGAGAGAGGCAAAAAATATAGGTAAATCTCTTACCAGAAAAAGTGCGTTGATTTTAGGCTGAAGAGAGTGTGGTGAGAAAGGTTTTCAGAGGCAGTAATAACCGAACTGAAATTTGAAGATAGATAATTTTGCTAAGTGTATAAATGGCAAAAAGACACTCTAGGAAGTATAGGGTAAAGGTGGAATGATTTTTTTATCATTATTATACTTTAAGTTCTGGGGTACTTGTGCAGAATGTGCAGTTTTGTTACATAGGTATACACATGCCATGGTGGTTTGCTGCACCCATCAACTTGTCACCTACATTAGGTATTTTTCCTAATGCTATCCCTCCCCTAGCCCCCTGCCCCCACAACAGGCCCTGGTGTGTGATGTTCCCCTCCCTGTGTCCCTGTGTTCTCATTGTTCAACTCAAGGTGGGATGATTTTAAGAGAAGAGTTTCCCATGCAAAACACAAGTTGTTAAATGTGAACATATAATTGGACTTGAAGAGTGATAACACATGAGGCTGGACAGATGAGCAGGGGATAGATCAAGAAAGGGCAGTGCATTTTGTTTTAGGAAGTTTGCATCTTTCTCGGAAGTTTAGCTTCAGCTGTCTTAATAAGACATAGAGTTCCATTTATCACCTGCTGCATGATAAAACACCATAAAACTTAGTGGCATAAAACAATAATGATTTTATAGTGCTCACAGCTTCTGTGGGCTATAAATTTGGGTGATACGTATATATCACTCCAGTATGATATTTGGGTCCCGAGCTGAGAAGTCTCAAATTGAACAGCTAAAGGTGATTTAAACTCCTGGAGGCTAGAATCATCTGGCACTTGAATTGGGATAATGCCACTGGCTAATTGAAAATTGGAAATGGTGGCACCTAGAACAAGTGTTCTAGGTCTCATTACATCACTTCCTCTGTGCTCTACTTGTTGAGGCAGGCATGAGGTCTCTCTGCATTGAAAGGGATCCAGCCTCTCAATGCAAGTGCTATCAGAGAATTTGTAGCGCATTTTCAGACCATTGCAGTGACTAATGTTATTTTGTGCCTTTATTTCATCTTCTTTTTGTTATCTATTGTAATAGTCACAAAAATCTATGTAGTATAGTTTGATTGTCCCCCCTCCCCAGCCATTCTGACTGTAATTTGATTATCACCTAGGGGACACCTTGGTTTAGAGAGCACAGTCTTAACCATTGATCTCTTTTTCCTCACATAATTGACATTGGTTTTATAAAGAAGAAAATATACAATGAGTACCTTTATATCTCTGTTTAACATAATTTGCATACATATATTAAAATAAAATAACTTTTGAAAGTAGATTTCAAAATATCCAGGCACAAATTAGTGCCTTTATAGTTTAAGCAAATTATTATGCTGTATAGTAATGATACATCTGGTATACTTCTCTGATTAATTTCCAAGTTTAGTGTCTTGACATTTGTTCAATGTCAGACTTTTAATTTAAAACCTGGACATAGACATTTAAAGATAGCTAATGCATGCGGGGCTTAAAACCCAGATGACAGGTTGATAGGTGCAGCAAACCACCAAGGCACGTGTATACCTATGTAACAAACCTACATGTTCTGCACATGTATCCTGAACTTAAAGTAAATATTTTTAAGCCAAAAAAAAAGAAAAACAAAAAACAAAAGAGATTTAAAAATGTAATTGTATGGCGCTGGAGCAGGAATTGATACCCTTCAGTTACAATATGGAGATCTCTCAGCTATCAACTTACATTAGTGCATCATTTTACAAAATTTCATACCAAAGAAACATGGTACCTTCTTCTTTTTTCTATAATATTTAAAATAGTAGCCTTCCTTTCTCAATTCTTTATTCATCTTACATCCACTGATTGAGGTAATATTTTCAAGAATCTTCAATATCTATGAAAATATTCGTGCCATTTTATGTCTTATGGTTCTTTTCTCCAGCAAATTTTCAGCTGATCTGGCTGAGTGTGGAAAAGGATAGGGACTTTGAAATTTACAGAAAATAATATATGAATAGTCTGGATTGGTAGCCATTTTATGTCCTTATTTTTTAAAGGCATGGTATTTATCAAAGTAGACTAGGAAGCTCTCTTGTTACCTAGGAACAGTAGCTGTGAAAGAAGATCCCAACTCCTTAGCTGTGTAATTGCATTACTTGTGCTCTAGAAACTATTTTACTAGTCTAGAAACTTTCTCTTGCTGTGCATGATGGATTATAGAACTAGGACTCCCCTCCAGTATTTCATATTTTGGATGATATGACTTATTTTGATACTATGAATGTCAGATGCCCCATTAAGGTGTGAAAGTGAGTGTGTTCAAGGGGAGTTGAAATAAAAGGTCTTTTGCTGGCTCATCTGTCACACTGGTATAAAATGTCTTTGAAAAGGTAACTATTTTTACATGGTTAAGCATCTTAAAAATATTATTAACTTGTTATTTTATCAGATGAGTCTATAATTATTGCCTACCTTCAGCTTCCATCTATTTATAAAACTAGGTGTGGTGATTTCGATAGCACTTTGATTATTGAGGACAGGTATTTTGGCCCCTAAAGGAACGGTAATAGAATTAGATGATTAAAATATTTTTTCAGAAGTCCTTATAGTAACCATATTGATAGATCTGCTTTTACTGCATTCTCTTTTTTTCTTCCCCCATCATTAAGCCTATATATTCTCCAATTGCCCATGAAAACCTGCCTTTCTTAGTTGAAAGACTTATTAGAAGTACATAATAACCTGTCCTCTGGTTCCCAGGTCATGTCTACCTGACTTTTTTATATCATTGCCATCAGGATAGCTTACCTAAAGTCAGTGACTCCATGTAGTGAACTCATTTCTCCTTAAAAGTTCTCTATCTCTTAATCCAATAAGACACATGATTGTTTTCTGTTTAATTCCAAAATTGAGGCTATTTTCGACAATTGCTAATTAATATCATTTGATGTCCCTAAATAAATATATATTGGGAATTTTTATGTTATAAAACTTAGTTGGATGTATATAAGCTAATGACAAATTTTCTTTGCTATGAAGATCTTTAAATAAGTCTCTGAATTTTTATGTTTTTGTGATCCAAAGAGAGGCTTATAACTATGACTGCTCTGGAGTTAGTAGTACATACATCAATCCTGTTATCTAGTGGAATTTTATATATGACTGAGGTCTTGTTCTATTAGTTTTACTATGTCATCACAATTCCTTTTTCATAAAAAAGTAAATATATTAGTAGTACATACAGGGATATGCCTGGACAAGTCATCGTGACTCTGTACCCTACATAGACATGTAGAAATAATAGGTAGATAATAATTCCCCCGATTAACTTAGGATGAATAAAGTCTTGCATTTTACCTGACTGGAAACCAGGGTCATTGAGTGGAGGATGCAAGTAGTGTCTCCTGATTTATTGCAGCTCTGAGTCATTACATTTTAAAATGGTCGTCAGTTGTTGGTTTCATGTACTTAATATTGACTTCATTATTTGGTATTGACTTGAAATGATTACAAAGTATGTATTTATAATGAACATATGCTTGTAGGTTGTATGTTACAAAGACTCAACACAATGGAATGTTTAGACCTGCGGAGTAAGTTGGCAAACTTAGATTATGTTTCGTTACAACTAAGTGTGACAAAAAACTTCTAATTACATAGTTTTAAAATTTATTAAAATTTGGAATTTAGGCTGATGACATTTTACAAATGTATTTATATTCTAGATGTGGAAGATTCAGGATATTTTTAATAATTTTTTAAAATTATATATACAGATCACATATATATGTGTGATCTGTATATATGTATACTACACACACACATCTGTAAATAGAGATTATATTCTTATTACAGAGATTTTGCAGTAGTTTTTTTTTTAATTGATATCTCCTTGTTTACCAGATTCAGCCATTGTGTATTTATATGTATTAACATAAAATGAATGCGAATAGTGTTATTGTACTCCAACTCCTTTTGCCTGTAATCTAGAATGGAATAATAGCCAGTACTGTACAATCTAGGCATATTCAACAAGTAACTGGGACATATTTTGCCATTGACAAACACAGTTCCCTTCCTTTCTCCAACCATATATTTTTTAAAAAGTCTCCTAACTCTTAAAGGTGACTGATGATGTGGTGAGGTGATCACCTGTTTATGGCCCTAGACTTCAGTGAACTGAACAGAGTTAAAGGCTTTCCTAGTTTTATTGCTGACTTGATTGTTATTCCTGGAATCAACTGGATGTTCTTTTCTTGAAATACTATGAACAGTATGAGCTCTGACAAAGCTGAAATTAGGTATTAAATGACCATGAGAAAAATCTTCTGTATTTATTAACTTATGAGTCATTCACAGGGATTCATAACTTTCATCATAACATGGTATGCCACCATGTTGACTGTAGTACTGAGAGAAGCTTTTGTGAAGTGGTTAAAATTATTGCGATAATTGGCCGGGCGCGGTGGCTCATGTCTGTAATCCCAGCACTTTGGTAGGCTGAGGCGGGTGGATCACAAGGTCAGGAGATCAAGACCATCCTGGCTAACACAGTGAAACCCTGTCTCTACTAAAAATACAGAAAAATTAGCTGGGCATGGTGGCATGCGCCTGTAATCCCAGCTACTTGTGAGGCTGAGGCAGGGGAACGGCGTGAACCCTGGAGGTGGAGCTTGCAGTGAGCCGAGATTGTGCCACTGCATGCTAGCCTGGGCGGCAGAGCAAGACTCCGTTCCCAATAATAATAATAATAATAATATATATATTATTGTGATAATTTATCATTCTAAACCAATTCACTACGTGGATATTAATGAAGATAGTAGTTTTGGACAAATGAAACACTGTTTTTTAGTTTCCCTATAGTTTAATTATGAGCTAAAGGACACATAAACTTCACTTTTTAAAATTCTATCACCTTTTCATCCACCCTAAATATGAACCTAACCTTGTTTTAGTTTCTGCTGACATCTAAAACAGTATGCTGCAGCTGTTCCTTTTTATTTCAAGCAGGTAATAAAGTTATTCCAGCAATGTTTTCAAATCAAGGTGAATAAAAAGCCATGGTAATGCATAGGATATAAAATTCAGTATGCAAAATTTGCAATTTCATTGCTGAAATGATTCTTCTTATGTCAGCACTTTAGGCAGCAGGAAAGAGCCATGTCATAGACATTAAATACTGTAATTCTACAGATCTTGCACTTCAAAAACTGAATACATATCACACAGGGACTTGAGAGACAAAATCATTGTTGAATATGAAGAGCAGCATATTTAGCATTAGAATTTTCTCCTACCCTGAATTAAATTTTTGTTCAAGGGACACACACACACACACACACACACACACACACACAAGTATTAGTACAATTATATACAATTTCTTATTGATCTTGTATATTCAAATTAGTTTTAAAATATATAAATCGAAGTGTTACTCATTTGATTCCACTTGGTCACTAAGCAGTTGCTTAGAATGTGTTCTTTTGTTCCAGTCAACTAACTCTTTTAATTAAAGACTAACAATTTATAAGTGCTATGTATCAGTGTCAGGGCATTTGGCTTGCTACATCGTTCAGAGTGTGAGATGTTAAATCTTACTTTTTAAGGGCTTAATGTTAACACCTGAAAATTAAATAAGTAAATAAATAAAGTTTGAGTATTTTGTTCTCCAAGTGTCGATTCTTACATTGAAGTGTACATTTTAAAATATGGAATAGGTAGAATTTACGTAGTTTTTTCCTTCCTTCCTTCACTCCTTCCCCCCTCCCTTCCTCCCTTCTTCCCTTCCTCCCTTCCTCCCTTCTTCCCTTCTTCCCTTCCTCCCTTCCTCCCTTCTTCCCTTCCTCCCTCCCTCCCTTCTTCCCTTCTTCCCTTCCTCCCTTCCTCCCTCCCTCCCCTCCCCTCCCCGCTTCCTCTCTCCCCTCCCCTCCCCTCCCCTTCCCTTCGCTTTTTCTGTTATAGGGTCTCATTCTGTTGCCCACACTGGAGTGCAGTAGCATGATCCTGGTTCACTGCAGCCTCAACTTTCCCAGGCTCAGGTGATCTTCCCATCTCAGCCTCCCGAGTAGCTGGGACCACAGCTGCCACCACACCTGGCTAATTTCTGTATTTTTTGTGGAGATGGGGTTTCACCATGCTGCGCAGGCTGGTCTCAAACTCCTGGGCTCAAGCGATTTGCCCTCCTCAGCCTCCTAAAGTGCTAGGATTACAGGCATGAGCCACTGCTCCCAGCTGATAAGTTTTTCTTACGGTGGCATGGATAACTTTTTTTCTTTGGGGCATTGTATTCATTCTATAATAATAGTATTGAACTTTGTCAGGTGCTGAAAGAAACACTGGGAACGTAATGATGAGAATGTTTTGTGGGCACATAACAAATTGTATTGAAAAACAAGGATAAAAGAAAAAGCTAAGTCACTCATGGTCCTGGAGTTCCCTGGTCACCGATATTAACTTTTTGGTATATTTTCTTCTGTTTTTGGTGGTTGCTGATTTTGTTTTTTCAGCGATATGCTTTTTACTTTTGAAAGTGAAAACTAATAATCTTTATAACTTGTGTTCTGTTAAGAAGTTACACCATGATTTACCTCCCATTTTCCCATCATTGATTATTTTGATCAAATTTTTACTTTACTTTTAAGCAAAGACTGAAAGTATCTCCTTATGATAAATTTCCCAAAGTGTTATTACTTTACACATATTTCTTGATGCATAAATTATTTACCAAAAATATTGTTATCAGTTCACTTGCCTATGAGCAATTCGTGTACTCACATGCCCATTTCCCTGTGTTGCCCTGGCCACAGTCAAGCTGGTGTGAATACATGATCACTGCCACAGCCACAGAGCTTGCACTCTCCTCCTCAAAATTCTGCTCCATTGCCCTTTTGAAAAATGGAAATATAAGTGATATAGTTTTAGGTAGGGATAAGTGGTGAATTTATTATTTTCAACATTGTTAAAATTGTTTTCTACATTGTTGAGCTGTTCCAGAGGAACCTATTAGAGATTTTTTTTTCACTTCAGATTTATGAAGTTATAATTAACAAATGAAATTGAATGTATTTAAGTTGTACAATGTGGTCTTTTGGTATATGTATACAATTTGAAATAATTATCAAACTAATTAACATGTATTTATCATCTCACCATTTATTTGTGGTGAGAATATTTAATATCTGCTCTCGTAGAAATGTTGAAGTATATAATACATTATTATTAATTATACTTACCTATATTATAGTTATAGTAGATCTCCAAAACTTATTTGTCTGAACAAATTCCATACACTTTGAATGTCTCTCCATTTCCCTACAAACTCCCCGCCCTGCCCTGCCCCGGTGCCCCTGGTAACCACCATTCTACTCTCTGCTTCTATGAGTTCAAATTTTTTAGATTTCACATATAAGTGAGATCATGCAGCGTTTGTCTTTCTATGCCTGGCTTTTGAATAATTGCCCCCAGTAGGGAGCTGCTGGGAGAGAATGAAGAAACTCTGTTTAGCTGAATATAATGAACAGTAATAAAAATATAGTATAAACAAACATATATAATATCCCATTAAATAGGCACTTCATTATTTGTAATTCTGTTTTCCCCTTTTATCTAAAGTTTTCTACCTACTTACCACTGTGAAATCATGTGTGCTTATTTCATGGTTCTCAGAAGTTACTCGTGTGTGAAATATTGTAAGCATAGACAGTAGGGCACAGTACACACTCTTTCTTTAGTTCATCATAGCTATATGCAGACACCTATCGAATTTTCATAGAGATGGTAATAGACAGTGGTAGCTCCTTCTGATTGATACCTACATAGGTACTGGCATAGGGGCCTCAGGTCAGCCAACATCCAAACTTTGTGGTGTCTTAGGATTAACTTTATTTGACCAGTACAAGCTTATGAGCCACCTGAGTAATATGATTTGAAAAAGGTCTCCAGGCCAGGCCTGGTGGCTCATAACTGTAATCCCAGCACTTTGGGAGGCCGAGGTGGGCAGATCACCTGCAGTCAGGAGTTTCAGACCAGCCTGGCCAACATGGTAAAACCCCATCTCTACTAAAAATACAAAAATTAGCTGGGCATGGTGGCATGTATCTGTAATCCCAGCTACTTGGGAGGCTGAGGCAGGAGAATTGCTTGACCCGGGGAGGCCAAGGTTGTGGTGAGCCAAGATCACACCACTGCAATCCAGCCTGGATAACAGAGTGAGACTCTGTCAAAAAATAAAAATAAAAAAGGTATCTATCACTTCAATTGATGGGTTTAAGAATAGATTTTAACATAATAAAAACAAATTTAACTCAATTCTATCAGTGTACAAAGTAAATAAAACTTAATAGTAATTTAGATTTAAAAATTTATAGAATTTGCTGACTACATTGTGAGCTAAAATACGAGCTAAATTTATGATGAGTTGTTTGGCTGCCTAAGGAACTTGTGAGAACTGAAAATTTGAAGTATCAGAAAAATAACAGTGTGAAATCATGAAAGAATTCTCATAAATATATCTGGGTTACAGTTTTTAAACTGGCAGTGTAGGAGAAACCTTATTAAATCTAAAATTTTCAGATGTACACTTCTTATTTTAACACCTAAGGAAAAGTTAAATTGTGTTGTTATACATATGATATTAAATGTCCAAATAAATTGCTTCTAAATATGAATAACCTGCTTTCCATTTGTTACGGGAGCAAAGGTCATCTTTCTATTCATCAGTGATATTAAGTTTCTTGAAATGCTCAAGAATTTATTAAATTATGTTACCAACTTGTTGACATAATTTAAAATCATTTAAAAATTATTGTAGGGTAGCTGATAAATGCCTGAATTAGATGGTCCAATGATGTCATTCTTCTTCCCCTTAGCCTCCCTCATGTCCATTTACTTGCACTTCCAGTAGGTGATAGGGAAGAAAATTAAACAATGAGAAGCACTGTGAATTTGTTGTCCAACAGGAACCAGAACTGGATAAAAATTTTAGTGAGGGAAATTATAAAGAAACAGAGTAAAACTGACCTCAAAGTGATTCTTTCATTTAAGTAAAGAAATGGTAACAAATAAAAAAAAATTCCATCTGCAAGGCAAACATTCTAGTGTTGAATGTGTTAATAGAGCAGTGGACTCCTGTAAAACATAATTTTCATCATCTCTGTTTTTCCCTTTTACAAAAAATAGTAAAAAGAAAAATATGGGCCAGGTGTGGTGGCTCACACCTGTAATCCCAGCACTTTGGGAGGCCGAGGTGGGCGGATTACGAGGTCAGGAGTTTGAGACCAGCCTGGCCAATATAGTGAAACCCCATCTTTACTAAAAAATACAAAAATTAGCCGGGTGTGGTGGCATGCACCTGTAGTCCCGGCTATTTGCTATTTGGGAGGCTGAGGCAGGAGAATAGCTTGAACCCAGGAAGCGGAGGTTGCAGTGAGCCGAGACCACTCCATTGCACTCCAGCCTGGATCACAGATGAGACTCCATCTCAAAAAAAAAAAAAAAAGGGAAAAATATGATATATATAAATTATTAACTTTTAAATAATCTGCTACTCTGGACCCAGCTCAGAAACTTTCGTAGGTGAAGTGTTTTCTGCTCACAAGCTTCCTACCAACTGGAGAAAAAGTGGAGTTGAAATATCTGGCAGGAGGAAGGATGAGATCATAGTCCATGTCTGTGGTAGGCTGAAAAATGCCCCCCAAATAGATTCTAATCCTTGGAACCTGTAATGTTCCTTATATGGAAAAATGATGTTTGCAGGTGTGATTAAGTTAAGGATGTTGAAATGGTGAGAAGATCCTGGATTATACATATGGGCCCTAACTGCAATCACAAGCATCCATATCTATATGGAAGGCAGAGGGAGATTTGACTACAGACAGGAGAGGAGAAGGCAATGTGAACAAATGAAAGGAATTTGGAGGGATGTGGCCACAAGACAGGAATACCAGCGCCACCAGAAGTTAGAAGACTCAATCAACTGATTTTTTCCTAGAGCCTATTTATAGGAAGTACGGCCTTCTGACAGCTTGATTTTGACCGAGTGGTACTGATTTCAGATTTCTGACTTCCAGGACTTGGAGAGAATTTCCGTTGTTTTAAGCCACCAAGTCTGTAGTAATTTGTTGCAGCAGCCATAGGAGAATAATGTAATATCATTGCCTCCTTCTATAGTGGTAGGACTAATCCTAGGATACTTTATGTCAAGGCCCCATTGACAAATAAAACCCTTAGGAAGGAGGTAGGGTTGAGAGGTATTTAATTTATCTAATTGGGGAATTAAATGTGGAAGTATTTTTTGCCTTGACATTTACTTTGTTGCTGACGTTTCCTGGATTTGTGGCTTCCATTTCTTATTCTGCATTTTATTAGTTAACTGAATTTTGCTAAGTGACACGTGTTTGTAAAATAGCATTATAATAGGAATAACTGAATGGGAGTATTTTTTCATAATGATTTGCTTGATTTCAAGACACTTTTAAAAATTATTTAAAATAAAAACAACAATTTGAATATATAATTGGGGTTTTATAATAGGTTCAGTTCTAGAATAATGAATGTAAGTCATTAATTGAAAGTTAATTGGTAACATCAGCAAAGTTTATCTTATATTTTGGGGATTGCATGCTTCAGTTGATACCTCCTGTACAACTGGGATTTATTCACACCTCACTTCTGGGTCTGGTTGTGTATTGTTATGAAGAATATTAATATTGCTGCAGAACAATTACTTGTTCATTTGTGAACTGATTAAAATTCATGCATAATTTATTGAAATGAATAGAGATTTTATAAATAAGCCCCATTGTTCTCAAGGACCTGAAAACAAAATACATATGCTAATATAAAGCTACTTTTTACCTCCAACATAAAAATTTACTATGTAGTGGTATATTAGCCTCATTAATGCTAGATTTTACATCTTAAAATCATGCTGTTAATCAATATATATGCTTTTAAGCCTCTCAACATTGCCGCATTTCCAAATTTGAGCAATTGCTTTGATGCTGGACTGCCCCCTTTTTTGGCCTGACCATGGCAAGTGAGATGCAAAACTGGCCAGAGTGAACTACTATCCTTCTGACCAAGTCTTGACTGATTACATCAAACTCATTTCTTCATATACAAACAGCACTAGTGTTGAATATTAATTTTCAGTGTTTTAATCCATATGCTATATGGCAAAACAAAACAAAGCAACCTAGCATCACACAGGGCTTGTTGGTGTATTTAGGAGTTGAGTCTTCAAAAATTCTCCAAATAGTGCCTAGTGCATGAGTGAAGGAATTATAATGTGAAAAAGTTAAATAACATATTTAAGATTACACAGCTATTAATGTGTAAGCATTTTTTTCATATTAGGTTTCCAGACTACAAATTTTTGTTTTCTTTTATATGTCACTTCCTTAAAGATAGAAATGTTGGAATTAATGTTATGCTTTACTTTTTTCACTTATTTCTCTTCTTTCTTTCACTTGTTTCTTATGTTGTGGTATGGCTATTTTTTCTTTCCTTCCTCTCTCATCTTCTGCTCTCCTCTTTGGTTTTCTCCTTATTTTCCATAGCAAGAGTGTGCAGAGTTTTGATTGGTGAGATTTAACATTCGATATACACACATAAGTTCAGGTTTCAGAATATCTATAAATTTATGATTAACCAAGGTTTGTTATATATAATTCACTTGGCATATTGTTCCTGTTTATTCTATCCCTACACTGGGGTAGAACCCCAGCGAGCTGTGAATTTAACATTCTTTCCTACTTAAGTTAGTTAGTATACGAGCCACCTGGAATGAAAACAAACATTGCACATATGAGGCAACTCAGTTTATTCACAAAATACAGACTGCTTCTTAAAATATGTGCGGCATTTAGGTAATCTCAGAAGACATTTACATTTTTTCTATTATGTTCATTTCTCGATTCAGTTTCATTTTAGTTTAAGGTTTGAGAATATATCAACTTTCTCCCTGTCTACAAAAACTTCTTAAAACTCTGAATATAAAAGTTGTTAGAGCAGTTGGTAAAATTTCATGGTATGCAATGTCTAGCTCTATCTTTCTGTAGTTGAAAATTCTAAACTGTGTTAATTTTATTCAAACTTTTTTCTTTTGTGAATAACTTCTCCATTGAATTCAGTCATGAAATTGGAAAGAGTTCACCTACTATGCAATTTTGACTACATATTGTTGAAACAGTTTGCAAACTATCAGGAATGGATGTTGTAGTCAAAGTTGATAAATCATGTGTTAACCACTTTTCTATAGAAATTATAAACGTTTACACTTCATATAGCATATGTTATCATCTTTGATCTTAGTTTTGTTTTTGTTTTAAACATGAGCCCAGTGAATCCCAAGGTCATGTGGTTCTACCAATAATTAGTTTAAAAGTTATTGCCATAATGAGCCATGAATACTTGTGAAGAGTTACTTATGTCCTTCAAGTGATTTTGGACAGAAAAATATTGATACTACATTCATTATTTATCAGAGTCTTCTTCTTGTTTCCTATATAAATTTCAGTTTAAAATAATGAATTCATTGATTTCTTTTTACTATGGCTCCCTTACAATGTTATATGGATACCCAATGTGTAGGACAGCCTAACAATTAATAGCTACTCAATTAATATTTATCATATGAATTTTGAAAGAATCTTCTTGAAAATTACTTTAGCCTGTGTAGCTGTACAGACCAGGTAATCTTATTCCTAATTTTAAGGTTGTTTGTAATTCAGAGGCTTTTAAGTTTTATATGAAAGTATAAAACTATACTTTTATACAATCAGAGTTAAAAAGAAAATCCTGGTCTGCACCTGAACATTCTTGTTTCATTTAAACCTGCATAAGAAGGTAAAACCTGTCTACAGGCCTTGTTTGCATTGTATTTTTTTCATGCAGTGCATTGCCATTGAAATAAAAAATCCAACTAGAAAGATATTGATTATGTGCTCATGACTTCCCTCTATTTGTGCCTTCTTCAGTCCACCCCATACCTGTAGTGGGATGGGGTGAGGGAGCATTTTGTGGTTGTGTTTAATAGTTTATGTGATTTGCTCCAACTCTTAAAAAAAAACTTTTAAGTCAATTTTTGAGCAATTACTACTTTATTAAGATTAACACTTTCTTTAGGTCTTTTGACTTTCCTGAGAAAAGTGAGAAGTGTTCCAGGAATTCAAAGAACTTCATGAGTTATTATCCCTTGTGGAAAGACCATATGAACAGAGCTATAGCTGTTGAGTGTTCCATAAAGTTCAGTGTCTCATTTCAGTGACGTTGTTCTAATGAAAGAAAAAAAAAAGTGCCTTAATATATCATTCATCATTTCTGTAAATCCAAACATTGGAATAATGTTTTCCAAAGTTTCAAGCAAAATATCTTAAGATATCCAAAATTAAATTATAGTGTGCCTTTGACATTTGAGTTTAATAGTTGGTGAATTGCCTTATCTTATGCTGCTCCCAAAGACCAGTGATGTTTAGTGATTTGTGATTGTACCTAGGTGTAAATTTAAATTTGTCACACTGTGAGGCAGGTTTGTAGAAACATGTTAGCACCTGGCATCAGTTTCTGAGTTCAGTTATGTTATTCTTTCTTCCTTTACTCATCTGTAGAAACTGTGAAGAAGTAACAAGGAAAGCAAAAAAGAAAAATACCTCTTGGGCATAGTTTGTGAATGAAATAAATTGTCAAAGATCAACTCTACTCTCTTAGTACCTAATTAGAGCTATCCATATCTAAATATTTTCTTTTTATGTCCTTTGTATACTGTGACTTTGCAAGTTGATCTCCTGAAAAAAAATGTGTTTTCAATACAGGAAAAATTATGTTAAAATGGTCATATGGACCTGCAAAATTATATGTCCTTTAAAAGTACAGTTGTCAGATCATGCATGTTCTAGTTTTCTTTAAAGTATTTATTATGCATTTCTAATAAATGATCCATTAAGCATTTAGGCCTTATTAGACACTAATATATCTATGTATTATTTTAAATCTTACTAATTGAAGTGCACACTCATCTCTCCTAGAACCACCAAGACCCATTGCTCCTCCTCAGCTGCTTGGTGTTGGGCCTACATATTTGCTGATCCAACTAAATGCCAACTCGATCATTGGCGATGGTCCTATCATCCTGAAAGAAGTAGAGTACCGAATGACATCAGGATCCTGGACAGAAACCCACGCAGTCAATGCTCCAACTTACAAATTATGGCATTTAGATCCAGATACTGAATATGAGATCCGAGTTCTACTTACAAGACCTGGTGAAGGTGGAACGGGGCTCCCAGGACCTCCACTAATCACCAGAACAAAATGTGCAGGTAAGACTGAGTAGCAGGCCTTTTCTACCTTGTGAAGGAATCTAGCATAAGACACATTAATACATGCAGTGTTGAAGGTTCTCATTATCTGATATATGATATAGTCACACTATTAAGAGTTCCGATGAATTACGTAAATCGTCACCTTGATTATATCATAATTTGACTGATTTGAGGACATGGGAGTGCTTCTCTATTCTCAATCCATTGTTATTATGAATCTAGAGTCCTTTTTTGGCATGGTAATTTTGGTGAGCCTGCTACATATTCAGTCCAAAAATCCTTGATAGCTGTAATTGAAAGTATTATTGAGAGAAAAGATCATTTTAGTTCAAGCAAATACCCAATATTTTTTTACCAAGTGGAAATTCTCTTCGTCAGTAATTTTGTTACAGTCAGTGTAAGGGCCACATCTTATAATATGGATAAGAAAAGTTACTCTGGACAGTGCGTCCGTGAGATAACTATTTTCTTCAGAATGTCCTGTTGTTGAGGATTACCTCAGGAGCTTGACACCCAGCTGCAGAACACAGAGATTTTCCTTACACTTTAAGCCTTTCTGTTGCCTTCCTCATGACTAAAACTGAGTAGTGAAAATAATAGCATATGGAGAAAACACAAAAAATGAAAATTAAAAAATTCTATATAACCACACATCCTGGTTCTTTTCCATGTTATAATGGGAGGAATTGTTAGCTATTAATTAA
The DNA here is from genome assembly GCF_028885625.2 of Pongo pygmaeus. Taxonomy (NCBI): domain Eukaryota; kingdom Metazoa; phylum Chordata; class Mammalia; order Primates; family Hominidae; genus Pongo; species Pongo pygmaeus. Next base: position 128,438,367 of record NC_072378.2, on the reverse strand, counting down.
AAGCCAATAAAAAGTTTAAATATCTAAGTTACTTGACTACATTTTTAGTGTAGTGTTTATTTTGTCTTTTGTTTCTTGAGCATCTGTTTATTGTTGACAGTATTGTTGGGCTACCCACCAGGAGTACTGAGCTACAATCCAAGCAAAACCCATTCAGTTACCTGATGTATCCTAGAACATATTTTTTAGTCCAGCATAATATTTATATATCAAAAGCTCCTGCTGAAAGATGTTCACTAACAGGAAATTTAACTTCTCAACTATTAGCCTGAGACTTAGATGATAGAGTCCAATAATTTGCTGATTGCTGTATATATTTATCTGGTGGTTGAAAAGGAGCTTAAGCTAGAAGATGTTGGGTAAATTTCCATGGCTCAGCCTAAATCTCACAATTTACTTTTCAAATATTCTGTATGTCTATGTCCTTTCAATCGAGGTCACGTGACAAATTATTTCTGTGATAGAAGATAAACTTTCTGAGGGAGAGGCAAGTTGACCCCATAATCTCAACTAGTCAGAGAAATCTTTTAAAGAGGAAGCAATTTGGAAACTAAAAATTAGTTCACTCTCTATTCCAAAATTAATATCCCATGCTAATGTGAAAAATTGAACTATGGAGTCCATTTTACTAAGAATATTGCATCCATATGTTTTCTAATAAAATTACACTTTCCTATATATACATACATTTATAATGCATATATAAATTGTAACAATTTTGACAATTTGGTATTCCAGTGATTTCCCTCTTGAGTTCCTGTGCCCAAACTACTTTCTTTTAAGTATCTCACCTGCTTTATTTTTTTATTTTCGTCAAAATAGCTCTTTAAAAAATTAGCATTACCACACAGTGTATTATTAATATAATGTAATTTTTGTTTAACTTAGGAATTATTTGAAATTGATTCCAGATGTGAAAGCCATGGAGATTGCATGTAAATAATATTGTGTTTTAAAGCCAGTTATACTGTGTTAAGTGGCTAAAAACATGTTAATGAATATTGATTTATCCCCATGCTTATGTTCTGAGTGGACTTTGGACTGTTTAAGTAAAAATATTACTATAAAGTGCTTTGAAGTGTTTTATTCTGAGAATAGCCTGTTCTGTATGAGAGGTGATGAGGATAGTTAACTTACAGTCCTAGCTACTTTCTTGTCTTGCTCTATTTTCCAGGCTAGAGTGCAGTGGCGCGATCTTCGCTCACTGCAACCTCTGCCTCCTGCGTTCAAGCAATTCTCCTATCTCAACTTCCCCAGTAGCTGGGATTACAGGCACGCGCTACCATGCCCAGCTAATTTTTGTATTTTTGTAGAGATGGGTTTCACCATGTTGGCCAGGCTGGTCTCAAACTCCTGACCTCAAGTGATCTGCCTGCCTCGGCCTACCAAAGTGCTTGAATTACAGCCGTGAGCTACCTTGCCTGGCCCATAGCTGCTTTCTAACTTATAAATGTCTTGATATTTTGGAATTATACTGTCTTTTTATCTGATTCTTTTTCTGAGAAACATTTAATTTGTGTATTCTTTGTGGCATAAAATGCTTTCAGGCTCAATCACTTGTAGTTTTACTCCCAACAGTATTAAGTTTGTTTTTAAAACTATCTTTCACATGTAATGAATCTTTATCACACATGTTTATTATAGCTAATTAATGTCCTCATAAGGTATGTCTGCAAGATTTTTGGCTGGGAAGTACTTATAGACTAGATTTTCAGGTAGACTGCTAATTTGAGAGAAACCATGGTTACTGTTTCATCAGGAATGTCTGCTAATCTTGCTGTGTTATTAGAAAAGAAAGAGAAGCTTATGGAAGTATATATTGTATTAATTTTTAAACAGTCTATAAAAAGAAATGGAACATAATTGATATATAGTATAATTAAATACAGAGTCAGTGTTAGTTAGAATTATGATGTATGTCCATCCACTTCCCTTCTTTAAGATCCATTTACCTTTCCCCAAATTTCAGGTCCCCCAGACTTGAAATTACCAATACCACTACTGACCTCAGCCCAGAAGTTCATATCAACAAAATAGAACACAGTTTATGTTAACTATGATATTAACTGAATTTTAGTACAGATTACAAAAACTTATGAATGCTTCATAATCTTGAGAAATACCTTTGAGACTTCAAAAATAACCTTTGGAGGAAGTTACCATCTAATTCTGTTAAATTCTGCATGCCTAAATACTGGTTCTATAAGAGGAACTGAATACTAGATTTATAAACCATTCTTTTTTAATTGGGACTGGGACTATTCCATGTTGCAGTTGTAGAATTTGCCATTAATATGATCTGATTAAATAAATGTTGATAATTTTGAAGTAGCTATTTTAATAGTCCCTGCATGTTAGACTAGGTGGCTTTAAAAATAAGTACCAATCAAAAAGTAAATTACTTACAATTTACTGTTTTAAAATTCCATTTTAAGGTATTTGAGGCATTGATCTTTTATTTCTGATAATAGTAAATGTTGTTTATTTGACGGAAATCTGTCAATAATTTTCCAGCAAGTCAATACAAAGGTTTTCCTTATTTATATTAATAAATAAATTTTACATTTTCAAATGAAAATGTAGGTTTTTTTTGTGGCCAAGTATGGATTAATGCTACTGTAGAATCAACATATGAAATGAATGTATCATGATATTTTATTTTCACACCAATCCTGTGAGATATATTATTTTCTCACTCTTTAGTTGGTGAATTTAAGACTCAGGAAACAAAAACAAAACAGTGACTTGTCCAATATCAGACAGATGAGCCTCAACTCCTTTTCTCAGACTTTAACGGCCTTAATACTTATTCCTCTTATTCCTATCATAGCTGATTTTTCTCACTCTTATGATAGTATAGCATGAGTAAATAAAAGCACAACAAGTAAAGTCTAGAAGAGATGTACATTTTAAACAATAGAGTCTGCATGGCTAACTTATTCTCTGAGAAAACATAGGTTAATATTTGCAACTTCACATTTATTGAAAGGCCAATTGATTAGTGCTGACTCTCCAATATATGCTGTGTTTTAAAAATTTTAAACAGTTAAAGTGTAAAAGGATTTTATCCTTTTCTGAAAATATCCTGTCTGGTTGCCAAAGTTTTTTTGTTTGTTTGTTTCTTTGTTTGTTTGTTTGTTTTCCTTCCAAAGTGCATTATAATCATTTGGTAACTGCAATTAGTTGCTTCAGGGTCTCTGACTTAGGAGAGATGGTAATGACAGCCTCCGGTGGCTGAAGCCACTGAGGCCTACCTCATGCTTCTCTAGGAACCTGAGGGGTATGATTATTTCACTGTTACTTTATACTCTGACCCATGCTATTGTTCACATAATGTTTCTTCAGGCACTTCATAAATTTTTAATTTGTCTTAAAAGGAAAGTAATTCAGAAACTCCAATGAACAATCAGAGAAAGTATGCTTGCTTTTTTTTTCTGTGTCTATTTCCTCTGGGTATAACATCTGGTATAGAAGCTAGGCAAATACAGTTTCTCTTTCTCTTATTAAATGGAAATAAAATATGCCATCATCAGAAATTGTCTGTGTTACATGCTTTGGCAATTGCATGTTAAAATTGCTCTTTTAAATTGCCTTCTGCTTCTGGGTAACCCATTGTGGAACTGCTTTATGATTAACTGACATTTTAGCAGCATCTCTCTCATAGGGAAGGTCAATAGTTCAGAGTGTCCAGAACATAATACATTTACGCAGTTGGGAAAACTACTCTCTACTCTTATATTGGAGTTCAATGCTCTTGGCAATTTTCAGTGAAACGGTTAGATCTATGAAGCAGTGAAAAGGAGAGTGTCTTATTTTAAAAGTAAGCATTTACTAAAAATGCATTTTTTTTCTTGTCCCAAATCCAAAATGGAAGGAAAAACAAAACAAAATAATACTCAGGCATATACCAGAAACCACAGAGTGAGAAGTTAAATTTTAGCCTTTAGTCTATAGCATCATCAGCAAAATGGTACCATATATTGATTTTTACTATGGTTTAAGGTAGTTATCAATCGCAAAGACTAGTAACCGTTAACACTCAGCCTAGAGGTTAAAACAAAATAAACAACTCTTCTGAGAATTGGTTCGGTTTCACAATGTAAGGATGACTTACTATTTGATTTAAATTGTTAGCTTATATCAATGCTTGTTTTAAATTTTTTTGAAATGTATGAGCTTCTTATATGTGATCTTTATATGGCTTTGTATTGTTTTTGAGCAAGAAATTTAAAACACAATGCTATTATTATTATTGAAATCAAAAAAACTGAAGGTAAAAAGCCATAAGAAAAGTAATGGAAGCAGTTCTTCAATTTTCTTGGGAATCTAAGAATAAAATTTCATTTTAGATTTCCTTTTTGTGAGTAATAACTTAATTTTTGGTTTTTAGATTCTATAGAGAATACTTCTGTTTGAAAAATATTTATTCAGAAAAAAACTTCTGTTGGCTTCTTTCTTTGTTAACAGTACTGTGTTAATTAATAGGTCTTCAAAGTTATACCACCAGTGTCTCACACTTAAGCTCCTAAAAGTCACTAGGGACCAGGCCTATAAAAAGAATAAATGCAAAGTGAAATGAATAAAATGAGAGCAAACTGCATGTTTTTACCTCCTTGTAAACATTGATGATATTTTCGGGTTTCTGAAAATAGATAGGTTCAGGTGGATCACTGGCTAACTCTGGGCTTATGGTAGAACTGAGGCTGGCAGGTGAGCTGCAGCTAAGTCTAACATGATCCACCTCTAATGGATAATGTACAGGTAATCAACACCTATACATTCTGCTAATTTCAGGTAGACTGCAAATTTGAGAGAAACCATGGTTACTATTTCATCAGGAATGTCTACTAATCTTGCTCTATTAGAAAAGAAAGAGAATATATTATGGATAATAACATGATCTAACATGATACTTAGTTGTTTGTATGATACAGACTGACATTACTAGATTGGTTTGTAGAAGGATCATCCCATCTCTGGAAGCTAAGGAAGGACTAGAAGCAGAGAGATCATGAAAATGTGCATATAGATAGATAGATAGATAGATAGATTAGATAGATTAGATAGATTAGATAGATTAGATAGATAGATAGATAGATAGATAGCTGTCTTCTCTACAGCATCTTTCTCATTTCAGATTGGAAACAGGAAATCCATAAATTCCTAGAAAATATTATCATTCATAATAATCAGGAAGGTTACTTTTATAAGGGGATTTTAAAGATATGTTATAAGTGAATAACTTTATTGTTTGAATTACTTTTCTCTTTCAAATGTGTGCATTGTCCAATATTAATACTCATGAAAAAATGGTATAATACATTATATTAGAGGGGAAAATCATGAGAGATTGGAGGTAAATTCAAGAGCTACTGTGTATTTGATGAGATGTTTAATTATTTCACAAATTTTAGTGAAGGCCCAAGTTGTACACATTGCCACACGCAGGACTGCAGAAGATAAAACATTGAGAAGACAACATTCCTACCCTTAAGGAATTGACAGGCTAGTGTTATAACCATAATAAAAATATAATAAATGATACAATAAAAATATAACATACTTCAGTAATCCAAAGAAGAGAGGGATAATATCTGACCAAAAATATTTTTTCCCAAACACTATTAATTTTTCTGAACAGAGTTGGTTTAATGCTTCTGTTGAACAAAGCCATGGCCTTATCCATAATTCCTTACTTGTGAAATAATGCATAAAACAATGTCTAGCCAGTAGTCACCATAAGGATGGTTTGCCTTCCCTCTTTTCTTTCTACTCAGATATAGGAAATCTATATGGACAGATGGAGGTATTAAAATGAAAGATATAGTTCATATTCTAATATATATCATCAAAGTTGTTTGTGTTTTTTTAAACATCTGGGGTTCATGGGAATATAGAAATGTTATTCTAAATTTCTGTGGAAATGGAGAGACAGAGACAGACTGACTTATAAGGTAATCAACACCTATACATTCTGCTAATGGTCTATTATGTTAGGAGTTCCCAGCATAAGAGTCATGAAAGTTGAACAAATATAAAATAGCCTTGCCCAGTACCTTTTGGGTTTTACCTCAGGAGCAGGTTGTAGTTAGTCATACATCCCAGTTCATGGCACATTTCCTTATAGGTGGTATCATCAGTAGCAATGTAATTGACTTTACTAATAGAGTTGGGTTGTTTTCAGCTTAAAATTGTGTCATCTGACTGACTTGTTGGTGAAAGGCATTTGGTAACCAGTGTTAATGACACTGTATTTATTTATTCATAGTACTTTACCACATGCTGAGTCTGTTAACTGTATCATTAAGTACTCTTTTTATTGGCTTCGTTTGTTTTTATTGAATTTTGCATAACTACAATAAATCTTCAGGTAGAAATGATTTGAATACAGCATCAGTCTCATGAAATGTTCTTTCCCCCCAAGTCCTAGGTTTTTTATTTGATATCAGGAAGTAGAAATGGCTTTAAAAGTAAAATGGTATATTTATAATGTCTTAAATGATGATAACACCAGGAGGATATGATGAAGAAAATGACCTAGATAGAATTTTAAAGATATAGATCCAGGCATCAAACTCTAAGGGATGTGTTAGTCACAAAGACAGGTTCAAGAGATCTAGCTTGTGAGTTTGAGACTTTTCTTTGATGGTGCTATTGGGGTCACTATGAGGTATAGACTTGCTCTTGATTTTCTTTCTCTTTACCTAGAGAATTTACTTCTGTCTTCAATTCTCACTCTCTATTCATATCTTTTGTTGAATTGTGATTTCTTTTCTTTGTTTTGAAATATGAAAGAAATCTCTAAATCAGGTTCTGACAGAAATAAAATGCAGTCACATTTTCTTGGTAGAGGTTGTTGGGTGAGGAGGACAGCTTCTTAATTACTTTTTGATCTTACTTATCCATACCCATCCTAGGTATAATTAGCATTTTGGGGGAGTGTTGGTCATTCTGTGCAATTTCTTGATGGGGAAAAAAATGACATATGGATGAATCTCATTACTTTCATCGTTTAATTTGACTCATTACTACATGGAATCATCAGCTTAGGATCTCACTTTCTGGTCTTCATTGTCTTCCTGCAAGATATGGCCTTATCATAGCTAATTGCTGGAGGATAACTCTTCAATCCTCTTTCCTCTCCACCAACCTGAATGTAAACTGCAGAGGGAAAAAAACATACTGAAAGGAAAAGGCAAATGAGTGAATTCTAATCCCAAGTCTTCTAATTTATAGTAAACTTTGTGAACCCGGTAAAAAATGAACTTCAAAGGGCAGAAATTCATGCCTTTTATGTCACCCTAAGCAAGATCTGTGCAAATTCAGCTGTCACTACATATGATATGGCCTAGAAATCATTGAGTGATGTCCATTTTAATTGTCTCAGCCAAATCATCTCAGTGAAGTTTAGTTTAAAGAACTCATCTTTCATTCTTTGGCTATGTTATTATTTCCCACTTCTACATAGTCCCTCACTACAACAAAATAATAATAAGCAATCATAAAACACTTTATTATTACCTGTTAATTAAATGATTTTAAGCAGTTGCTATATTCTGTCTTGTTATTCAACCTACCCAAAATTTACTAAAAAATCATATTTTTGTTACATATGAACCTATAATACCTTTTGCTAATACAAGGAATATACACACACATGCACATATATATATGTATATATATATATGTACACACTCTCCTTTTAAGAGTAATTTTAAAAAATTTAGATACCACCTTAAAAATTATGTTAGTGAAGAATATTAAAGCAGAGTCATTGTTACAGAGTCCTCTTTCCTGCTTCTCCATCTCTCTCCTCCAGCTAATTTTGCATTTCATACATGTGTGTGCATTGTTCATGTTTGGATGTTGTGCTTTTATTTGGGGTGGGGGGCAGATACTGATTTAGAGTTTTCTTTCTACAACAGCCAACTCCTTTCTGTTTAGGTGGAGAAAATGTGACATGGGTGAACTAGCTATCCTTAAGCTTGATTTCTTTGGAGGGCCCTTGCTGGAAGTTCCATATTCTGTAAAGACTGCATAGAGCTTATGTACCCAAATTATTTTTTTAAATTATGTATATATTAAAATAATACATCAAATGTTGCAACTAGAATTTAGAAAAAAAACTCATTATTTTAGAATGTTTACAAAACTATCGTCATTTTTGTCAATGCACTATTATTTTTCTCTGTGCCTGGGAGTATTTTAGTTGTAAAGTACAAAATATATACAGTTCTATATTCTGCTTATTGTAATTGCCATCATGCCAACCCATTTCCTTTGTTTCTACAGAACATTATCACCATCACTTTAAATGACTGCTTAATATTCTGTTGGATATATATATATATATATATATATATATCTGAATGTATGTAACCATTCTTATGTTACTGAAAGTTTGGACTAATTCCCACGATTGGCCATTGTAAACACCACAGTGAAGATCATGAATGTACCTTTTTTCCACGTAACTGAAAAGTTCTTGACAAATACTATTCAACTACTTTTTGAAAGTATTATATCAGTGCACTTTACTGATACCATGAAGGCCAATCACATGGTTTTAGTGCAAGAAAGTGCTTTATAATTAATCAAGTCCAACTCCTTCATTAATCATCATTCTGGGCATTTAGTCTCAATAGGGAAGTGATTTGATCAATATCAAACAGCTATTGTAGGAGAAAAACCAAGACTATCATTTGTATTGCATTTTTAAGCTTTTCTTTTACATGAGTATCTCCTGTATTCCAGACTCTGTCTAAATTACTGGATATTCTAAGATGAAAACTCTGTTCTCTAGCTACTTGAAGTCTAGAGAATTATGATTACAGTAGCTCACAAGTACTGAGTACTTGCTATGTGTCAGGCACTAGTGTAAACTCATAAATGCAAACTGAGGCTGCCTGAATGCATTTCTGTGTTAAGCTGCCCAGAATAGTTAGAAGGTAGGCATGCAGGTTAATAATTAAACCAGTAAGCTGTATAATAGATGTGCTTTTAGGCTCTGTGAGTGCACAGAACATCTCTAAAATATGAGTATAATTTCATCAAGCAGCCAATCAGTAAAATAGGTGGTTATCTTAAGGTTTGAGAGCCAGTAAAGTCTAGGTTCAAATCTTGCTGTAATCCTTACTAATGTGCAAGTAATTTAATGTAATGTTTCACTTCTTCATCTATAAGATAAAAATCAAGAACTGAACCTGCCCAATTTGATATTTTTGAGCTGTTTGGGCATGTACTAAAGCTAACAATCAATTTATTAAATTTGCAGGAATTTTGCCAGCTGGTTGTGAAATGATTATTTTGAAATAAATTTATATATATTTACAAGTATATTTTAAACAAAGGAACATGCACTTAAACCTCCTAGTTATTTTAATATATTATACCATTATTTCTTTTTTTTTATTTTTTTTATTTTTTTTTTTTACTCTTTCTTTTTTTATTTTATTTTATTTTATTATTATTATTTTTTCTTTTATTATTATTATTATTATCATTATTATACTTTAGGTTTTATGGTACATGTGCACAATGTGCAGGTAAGTTACATATGTATACATGTGCCATGCTGGTGCGCTGCACCCACCAACTTGTCATCTAGCATTAGGTATATCTCCCAGTGCTATCCCTCCCCCCTCCCCCCACCCCACAACAGTCCCCGAAGTGTGATGTTCCCCTTCCTGTGTCCATGTGTTCTCATTGTTCAATTCCCACCTATGAGTGAGAATATGCGTATACCATTATTTCTATTCTTGAGGTTATTTATGTTTATTTTATCTGTATGTTGGAAATACTGTATAATGATCCTCTAATGCTCACCTCTTCCTAGTTTTTACCGTAGTGGCAACGTTACAGCACTGAAATTTTAAGTGCTACAAATGAGGGTTTCTTTTCCCTCCCCACCCCCTCTTCTTTCTGGATAGCCACAAACATGTTTACAATATTAAACATTTTTCCTTCACATCAATGGAGATGACTCCTGCAGAGTGCTTACTTAGCACAATGTATGACACATAAGAAGTCCATAGTAAATATTAGCCATTACTACATTAAAAGTCTTTTCATTAAAGATATTTTTCTTCTAATATTTTAAAAACTACAAACATGCAGAAATCTGAAGGAATTATACAGTAAACACTCATATGTCCACCACTGTAATTTACCTTTGCTGTATTTGCTATATCACATGTTGATCTACCTTTACATCTTTTTATTCATCCATCAGTTCATCTTAATCCTTAATTAATGCATTAAAATATTTTATGTAAGGGTATACATTTTTTAAAGAATGAATTGTTGGAATTTTTATTAGAATGTTCAGAATAATTTGTGTTTTCCAAAGATTTCTCTAATGATAGTTTAAGAAAAGGACTGAAAGGAGATTTCAGAGAGATTGGAAGGCTGCCACTTCAGTCTAAGCAAAAATTGATCAGTGCTTGAACTGAAGCAGAAGAGATAAGAATTCTAATGAGGAGACAGGTGTTGAAAGAGATTTGATAGGTAGAATCAATAGAACTTGGTGACACATTGGAAGTGAATTCTGGCTTGGAACATTAAGGTATAGTGACAGGTTTTAACTTGAAGGGCTCAAACATTGGGGAAAGTTTTAGAAGGCAAATCTCTGTGCTTATTTTTAGAAATGAGGCATTGGGTTAGGCAGTTATTTTTCTGGGTTTATGGTTCATAGAGAGGGCAGAGAGCAGGATATACAGATTGAAGTGTCATCACCATTTAATTCCTCTTGTGAGAGTCATGAGTATACTATAATTTCCTTGAATTGGAAATTGAAGTAAGTTTCTTTCAACCACATTTTTAGAAATTATACTCTTGTAGGAAAAATTACATTGTATATGTTAGTATCTTATTGCATGAACTATTCTGATTACTCAAGCCTCCCTGCTCAAGGGCAGAAACTGGTAATTATTTTACATAGAGATAACTTAGAAATATGTGGCATATTGTTTTGTGTTCACAAGTATTTAAATTTGTTCAATATGTGATTTATGGAGTGTGATCAGTTTGTTGAATTGTGATTTCTGTAGCTGCATTTTAATTGTTCCCCAGAATGGGTAGCTCAGAGCATTATGCTAAGGGCAGAATCAAATGTAGTTTACTGTTGGTTTTCATCATCCACTCCCAGGCATACTTGCAAGTAAGCTAATGTGTGTTGAGCATATTTCTATATTCTTCCCTTTATTGCTCTCTTCCTTCTCATTGTCCCTCACCCCAACGGTTCCTGGTGCTCATATGCTGTATATGCACCCTTCAGATGCCTCCACAGAATGACAGGAGAAGGACCTGAGCATATGGCCCCATGATTAGTAGTGCTGGTGTGCCCATTCTTTGGAATATATTGATATACCTATAGTGTGGGTGTGTGTGAATATATATATATATATATGTATATATGCTAGATATAGAATATGTCATATACACACATATGTACGCACATATATGTACATGTCACATATATGTACATGTGTGCATATGTATGCGCATACCATATACATACATATATCTAGTATATATACATTGATATGCATATATCTATAGTGTATATATATCTACATATTGGTATTACATTGATATCTTACTACAGCATCCAATTAGAACAACTTATTTTTAAACTTTTTTATCAAGTTCTACACTTGAGTGCTTTGGTAGTGAGCAAAAATAATTACCCTGATTTTTTAAACCCTTGAGTCAGAAGCCTCTGTAGGACAAACTTAAATATTTAGACTTTCCAAGGATTTTCAGTAGCACAGGGGAGATAAAGCACCTATCTCTCTTTCAGTGAAGAGAAGAAAATAAATATTTCTACCCTTTCAGATTTTACTGGAATGTTATTATAAACTAAAAAGTAGGTCAGCAAGACTGAGTTATTTTATTAAGAACAGCAGTACAAATATCATCTGAAGAGGATGACTGTACAATTGCCTATTATTAAAACAAAGGCAGGGAGAATTGTTGGTGATTCATTCCCTAAGCTGTTCCAGTCCTTAAGTATGATGCTAATTATCCTGGGTAGTTAATTTGATTTCTACTGTTTCAGCTGATCTCCTTTTATCTCAGTGATAACATTTTTATAATTATAATTTTGTAAATAACCAGTAAGCCCATTTTTAAAGCTCTGCTTAGTCAAATCAGCTATTAGTTGTGTAGTGAAAAGATTTCCAAAACATACTCCAGAGATCGTTGATCAATCCCTTATTTTTTAAGAAGATGAGTTAGAAGTGCCTCAATTATGAAATTGGCTCTAAGAGAGTCAAATTTGGAAATCTAAGCTTTTAGAAACATATTTTTGACAGAAATGTGTATACATATACTTGTAATAATAAAGTTAAAATGGGGTAAATATTACCTTTATCTTAAGTTTAACATCAAGAATTGATCTAATGAAGAAATTCATCCAGAATTAAAAATATTCTTTTATAAAACAATAGAGCATACTTAAAACCCCTTTAATATACAAATCATCAGAAGTCTCTAAATAATAGAGAAATCGATGTCTACTTCATGCAGCACAACAGCAAAACAGAGCTGCTCCCTTATTACAAACAGTACATAATAGTTTAATTTTCATGGGACTAGTAACACATTTGTTATATTGTGGTTTTTAGTGAGGAATATTGTATATGTCTTCAGTTAAAAATATATTCTCAGCTTGGACAGGTGGTATTTAAAGACTTTGGAGTGAGAAATGGTTTGGCAGGATAACAAGGCATATTACAAGTGCCTGCCTTGAAAGGTAAGAAAGAGAGTTAGACATTTTCCATTACTACCTACTGTTAAGGTGCTCACATTATCCCCTAAACAACCTCATGCTTGTGGCAATAATCATGCACTGTCGGTTTTTTGTACTAATGTGAAAGTGCAGTTCAATCTTTTTGACAAATACTGCATCATTTCTGGCTTGGCGAATTTTTGTCACTCAAACCTAGTTGATGTGTAAGTAGGTTGTGACATGCTGGCTGAAATGACTTAGGATCCGCTGTATTGAAGAAAGTAAAATTTTACTTGAAGTGTTTCTTCTTTCCATTTCTCACTCTTCTCTCTACTCCACCTAGACGTCACTCCTTCCCTGAGTTTAGATTCATCCTACTTGCTTTGTAAGGTTCATCATTATACATTATATGGGAGAAATGTCTTATAGTGAAACTGAAGGAAGCTTTTCATGGAAATGTGTAATTCTTTTATTATTTTCTCAACTGTGTGTTTGCACGTGTATCCATATGCATCACTGCACAATCTAAGTGTTAACAGTTTTTGTTTTTGTTTTTTGTTTTTTGCTTTCTTACTAGGGCTGATGTCTAAAAATGCTGGTTTTCAATATCTATAACCCTAGCATTTTCAAGCCATTCATAATCCGTCAGTTGATATGAAATATAAACATTCTGCCTTTTTACTTTCATTATTTTAGTGATAAATTTTGTACTGCTTAAATGTTCTCTGCAAATCTGTGTGGTTTGGAAGGAATTGTCGTTTTAATTTCTTCTTCTTTAGTGACAACATGTGCATCTGTTGTGGAAAAAAATGAAAGGTAACAACAATTGTTAATTTAAGAGATGACCATGAATTCTCAGTGCTAGCTCCCAAGGTGGCACTCCTAAGAAAGAGGTCATTTCTCAAGTAAATAATATGCCAGGTAAGATCTGTTTGCATTTTAAATAAAGTGATTGATTTAGGAAATATTACCTTTAGAAAGTGCAGGTTCAAATGAATAGTTTTTTTTAACCCCCCAAATAAGATTATAAAGGAATTACCCATATCATGAGTTTTTTGTTGTTCTTGTTGTTTTAATCATTCTCTCCTAGTAAAGTAGGCTTTGCTGAGTAAAAACATAGAAATAGACTTATCTATTGTTGGATAAGTATGATGGACAAGTATAAATTAAGCATAGATGTAGAGACAAAGATGTAGCTATCTTCCCAGTCACTTATTTGTGGCCTGCAGGGGAGTTTTAACTCATCCCCAACACTCAGGCTCCTACAGGCAATATTCAGGATCTGCCTTGGTCTGTTGTGTGGTGTTTGTTGCATGAAGTTTCTTATTAGGCTTTGTGTTATTCAAAATTAAAATTTTACCTATGATAGTCCAACTAATAATTTAGGAAATCATATTGCCATTATTAAAACTTGCTCACAGTCTAATTTAAATAAAATTTGAGTAAAAACAAAAGGGAGATGCCTACTATAATTTGAAGATATTCATTCACTAACATTTCAACATTTATTTTGTCACCATTAATTTATTTTGTTTTTCAAATAAAAACTAAAATATATTATCCCATATTGTTCCGGAAAGTGCCTGGTGTTTATCATAAAATTATATATATTATTTGTCTCCATTGTAATAGTGGCCTTAAAATAATACATACACACACACACACACACACACACACATTTTTAAAAATAACATATTTAAGTGGGAATTGGAAAGAAATGCTTAACAATAAGGAGATGGTTTTATAAATTATGTTATGTCTATGTATTAAGCATTTTTTAGCCATTAAAGTTATTTGTGTAACATCTTAATCCAATAATGAACATAATACAATCTTAAATGAGAGAATCAAGGTATGATGAAATAACGATAAAAAATACCCCATGTGATACTTGTGGAGATCAGGAAATAATTGTATGGATAATTTTCTCATCTACTAACTTTATTTCAAATCATTTCATTGGTAAAAATAAATACTTTTAAAGGAGAAAATTTACCAGAAAGAAAATAAAGAGATTGATCGATAGCAATAAGCATGAATTTAACTAACACATGGCTTACTTAAGCTTTCTTTTTTTTTTTCTTTTAAAGATAGGTTTTTCTAACTTAGGCTTGGGGCTGTTTATTTTTTATTGTATATGTTAAAATATACAATGTATTTTGACATACATGTAGATGCTGAAATAATTACTATAGTTAAGCAAATTTACATATAGATCACCTTCCATAGTTATCCTTTTGTAAGGTGTCAGAGCACCTGAAATCTTCTCTTTTTGCAGTGCTTTCAGTTTACAATAGGATATTATTAACTATAGTCTTCATGCTGTACATTTTTGTCTCTCTACTTAATGTTCCTACCTAACTGCAAATGTATAGCCTGTAACCAGTTTCTCCAGATTTTCTTCCCCTCCCTACTCTCTGTTTCTCATTTGACTTCAAGAAAAAAAGATTCCACATTTAAGTGAGGTCACAGTATTTTCTGCCTGTGTCTGGCTTATTTCACTTAGCATAGTGTCCTCCAGGTTTACCCACGATGTCACAAATGGCAGGATTGCCTTTTTCAGGGAAGAATTATATAGATACATGTCACAGTTTCTTTATCCATTTACCCACTGATGGGAATTTAGCTTGTTTTCATATCTTGGCTATTGTGAATAATGCTGTAGTGCAGCGGTCCCCAACCTTATTGGCACAAGGGACCAGTTTCATGGAAGACAATATTTCCATGGACTGAGGAGGTGGCGGGGGATGGTTTCAGGGTGCAACGCTCTTACCTCAGATCATCAGGCATTAGTTAGATTCTCATAAGGAGCACACAACCTATTTAAAACATTATGCACAGTTCACAATAGGGTTTACCCTCCCATGATAATCTAATGCCACCACTTATCTGGCAGGAGGTGGTGCTCAGGTGGTGATTCTCCCTCGCCTTCTGCTCACCTCCTGCTGTGCAACCCAGGCTGTAGATCAGTACCAGTCTGTCACTAGGGATTTGGGGACCTCTGCTGTAGTGAACATGGGAGTACAGATATCTCCACAAGGTGCCAGTTGCTGAGTCATATGATAGTTATCCTTTTCATTTTTTGTAGCAGCTCCATGCTGTTTTTATAATGGTTGTATCAACTTACATTTCTACCTGCAAAAGAGAACAAGGGTTCCTTTTATCTACCACCTCACCAACACTTAGGGCTGTTTATATTTTGAGCAAAATCCTTTTTCACTTTCATTTCAATCAAAATTCAAGAAAGAATTAAGCTGAGCTGCTGCTTATTTGGGAGATGTCACAAGATTTACTTCCTAAGAGTTTGTGAGAAGAACACATTTTCTGACATTTGCTGTTGATCCAGAAGCATTTTCATTCCAGTGACTTCGTTTGGAGATTTTAACTTCTGAGTACTACTCTTATTTTGCTCTGCTTTTAGGATAATGTTTTAAATAAGATTTTTAAAGTTTCTCAAAACTGAAAACATTTTACCCTCAGACTAGAACTCAGTTAAATTTTTATTTTAAAAGTAGGTTTTTGGTAACAGTAAATGTTTCGACAAGTTTTTACTTAATGGTTAATAAAATGCTACTAGGTCAGGTGCAGGAGGTAAAATTGGTCCTAAATTGAATTTGAGGAAGGCATGTAAGTAGAAGTAATATTAAGAAGGTGAATCATCAGTTGTATGATAGAACTGTTACTAATAAATACAACGTGGTAATTGCAAGAATTAAGTTCATGAAATGTCTATTCAACTTTACAATCTTGCCCTACTAGAGTACTTAGTCGTAGGGAACCTTACTGCGGTTGGACTCTGCCTGGTAATGCAGTTTAACTTAAAACTATCTAGGAATTATTTTTATAGGAAATTTTGCTATAATCCACCTAGTTATATGAACTATATTACTCGTGAGTAGCAACCAAGTAACTCAAACTGTAATTTAACCCTGTTAATGGAGGGAAGTAATATGGAAATACTAAAACTGACATTTTACAAAGTTGATCCCAATATTATCTCAGATGAAAAAAACTAGAATAATGTATAAGAAAACAATTTTATACATTCCTTTTGTTCAATTTAGAAATAAGTCATTACAGATATCTTGCATGGCAAATATTAATGCAATTAACTTTTTTAACTTCTGAGATTATTTTTAATTTAAACTTGTATGTTTAAGATTTATTTTGTTTGTTTAGAGTGCTTGCCAGCAAACGCTGTGTTAATGTAATCTTAACTATTAAAATTGGATTTTTTTTTCTGGCTGTGTACATATTTCTGTCATTTTGCTTTCTCATCAACCAGTTAAAATATTTTTTTTCTGTTCATGCGAGTTTTTCATTTATATTTGTGTATAAGGCATAGCACAGGCTGTGTTTCAAATAAAACATTGGACTGATTTTAAGGAAGTTTATTTTGGTTCTATCACTTTTAATCTTTTTGAGGGAAGTTGAATATTTTTCCAGAAGTGCTATACTTTATTCCTAATACTTTCCAGATGATATTGATAACTCCAGGAACACTAGGAAACAGAAAACATAATATCAATGTTAATTTTATAGAATATAAAATGTTATTCAACTGGCCTTTATTTTATTTACATATTTACATAGGGATATATGTGTAATTTACATCCTTCCTAATTTCAAGAATAATTCTAAGTTATTTACTAAAACACAAAAAGATTTAACAGAAGAATACTAAGTTGATAAGTAATTTTGGGAAAAAAAGTGATACTAAAAGTAAAATAAATGAACTTGGGGGATAATGAGAGTAAACAAAAATTTATGTTTTTAAAGTTTTGTTACTAGAGGAGAGTCTTATGTTATTAGAAGACACCATAGATTTGATGCTAAATTTACTAGTAATAAAAGCAAAATCTGTATCAATTACTACAGTATTTATTATTTATAATATAGCAGCTAATGCTTACCAGCCACTTATAACATTCTAAAAACTTTGTCCAGCATTTTGATACGATTATCTTATTTAATTATTGCAATGACCCTGAGAAGTCCTGATGTTGTTATATTTTACGTTTGCAGAAACAGAATCTCAAAGAAGTTAAGTGCCTTTCCTGAGATCACACAGCTATTAGCTGGTTGAGCTGGGAAGTCTGAGTCCAAAATCTAAGTTCTTATTCACAGAATAAACATTTTTAAGGGGATAAAATATTAATAAATCAGAAAAGCATACCTTGTCTTAATTCTAAGGATACGAAAAAAAAAAATTTCTGTGGGGATTATGCTTGGTTCAAGGATAAAATGGAGCCTATCTAGGGGAATGTCCGTAATGCATAACCTTCAGGCAATCCTTGTGAATATCTCTTTGCTCTTTGTTGTTACCAAATTATTTTGTCTTAAGGCTGTGAGCAAATTGACTTTCTAAAAGCTGTGTCTCCGATGAACAGTTAATACTAAAGCCAAGGGGAAGACGTACTGGTCAGAATTATAGTAACTTTATCCTTACATATATCTAGAAGAAATACTCTTGTAACTGAGAGCTAAATCTAGAAATTCTTCTGTCATGCAGAATTTTGATAAATGTCCAATGCTATTTTTAGTTTTAAATGTTTTTTACATATATATTTTACTTTTGTATCATCTTTCACTTAACTATTGAACTACAGTTGTTCTGTGATATTAAACTCTTACAAACAATATAGATTTGGCTTTAGTTTCATTAATTTTTCATAAATGCTTGAGTATTCATAGTACCTTATGCATTTATGATAAATTACAGATTTATTCAGACAGAGACATATTGAAAAATTTGTAATGAGGAAAAAAATCATCTTATGAACAACTCCATAATTTTACTTTCCTAATTGTGTGTATCTTTTAGGTCTACTTTATATTTATTTAAGTTTATATTGGTATTTATATATTCATATAAATACTTATTATATATTTATATAAGAATAATGCGAAGCCATGGTTAACTTCATAATCCAGGGATGCAGGCTTACCAAAAGACTGAGACCTCATCATAGGATAGAATGATTTTCCTCCTTACCCATATAAAAAGTAAAGGAAAATAAATTAACCAAAACCTCTCTCATGCAAAAAGAAAACATTATTAACTTTTGGTGCAATTCAGACATCCCTTCCTGTGTGCATACTGTATGTAAAGAGGAAAAAGGGGAAGAATTAATGGTTGGATAAAATAAATGTACACAATCTACTTTATATGTACTACTTCCTAATAAAAATTATTTCTTTTTTATATAACAAAATTGGAAACTAAGGTAAAACTGAAATAATTACTGTTGATTAAGGAAAACTTTCCCATCAATGTGTTTCTGTCATTTCTTTTGTTTCTCCCTTGATTTAGTTTTTTTTTAATGCGGTAGGCCTAAGTCTTAGGTGATTTGACAGTAGTTTTAGCATAATTTGCGCACATAGAATTCACAGGAGATATAATTTCATGCAAACATGTACACTTTCAACTGTAAAATTTGTATGAAGGACTGTTATGTTTGCTATAATATGGGGAGACCACTTTAGTCAATGAGGTCTTTGTACTTCCATTGTGATAATTTAGGTAGCTTTTATTTTCTGAAATGTGTTTGAAAATGTGGAAAATATTTGAATATTTCCCTGTTTTTTTTCAGCTTTCATGCTAATATATACATACATTCTAATGTATATTACATTCCATATAATGTACATTTTCTGCCATTTTTCAAGTGTTCTTTTCCTCTGGCCTTTCTTCTACCCTCCAATAATTTATTAAACGTTTTTAATCTCCCCCTAACCTGTAATTTAATTTTGTGCATTTTAAAGCAGGATTGGTTATATGCACTTCAGCAAACCAGTTTATGCCAGCTAAAGATTGAAAAGGAGAAATTAATTTAAGATTTAGTTCTGTGTTTTTAAAACCTTTTTAAAGATGAAGGTATTAATCTTGTATTACTAGTATTGAAGCAAACTCATATTGTTTACTTCCTTATCATAAATTAGAGGTGTTGGAGGGTTAAAGTTTTACCATAGTAAATCATAATAGAACCGGATAATTTAATAGTAATGTCATATACTAAAGCTCAATTAATAATCCTATACAACCAGTAGGTGAAGATTTTATTTTATTAATAAAGCATCTGAAAATGAGCATAGGGTCATAACTTTTAAGAACTAGGATTATAGAGTCATGCTTTATTCATGAATAGTAGACATGCTTTCTCTATAGTGAGCTAAGCTATACTTCTGAACTTGAATGATTGTCTCAGTGTTACCTTTATCTCAGATTCATCATTCATATTCCTTTTGAAGTATCTTTATCTTGGTATAGATATTTATGTGTAAACACAATAGTTGCTATGTAATAGTTTCTGTTTAGCCATTAATTGGAGATACATAATTAGAGTTGGTGATGGGGTATCTTCTAGAAGAAAATGAGAAGGAGTGAGGGATTTGGGTGTGTCAAAGGAAGATAATGGAGAGGACTTGAAAGAATTCTTCTAAAATGAGAATTCTTAACATGCATGTCCATGAATTGTATTTAGGCCATAGGAGAATTTGTAGAAGAAAATAAAATATATCCCATTTCACTACTCTCTAATTTAGCATTTCCTTTAATCGCGAATAGTCCACAAACTGCAATAGTGTTAGTAGCAACAATGACTTTATCTCCAACAAACATTGCAGATGTTCTTATATCACATTACAGATGTTTCAGATAGCTTGGAATATGATTTATTATTCACTACTTTGAAATTACAATATTTATTAGACTTTCCTCTATTAAATGCATTGATAAAGTAATATAGTTATGTATTATAGTTTCTGTTGGAATTCTCTGCATTTTATTTTAAGCATTTTTTAACCTTATTCTCACAAAGGGACTAAGCTTCACTAGACTGCCAAAGGGATCCATGGCATAAAAAATATAAAACCCTAGCTCTAAGAAGTAAGCTAATTCAGCTTTTTATTAACCTTTATTCTATTCCAAATGTGACAACATTTCTCCATTTTATCTGCCATCATGCATAAAGTTATAAGGGAAATTGCAAAATATTTTTCTACCAAGCTGTTTAATCATGCATTTGTATTTTTATAGAATAAATCTACCCAACAGAATGGGGCAAATGAAAAATTGTTAACTAATTTAAGCCCATCCCAGTCCAAAACCAGTCAAAACATCTCAGTGAAGTAAAGGTAGAATGATAACTGCATTTACAAATGTTTCTCGGTAGGAAAAAAGTATTTTATTCTAATAAACAGAAACATGTTAAGCATGTTATTCATATTAATAATGAATATTAAACATATTAACATTAAGTATTATATATAAAACATATGTTAAACATAATAAATAAGTAGAAAGTTAGGTTTCATTTTGATCTTAATAATTTAAGAGTAACAACTGGCACAGTGTTCAAATAATAAGTAGCACCTAGAATTGTGCTAATCACATAGAAAAACAGAAAACCAGAAGGCACAAAAGCCCGTCAGTGTTGATGTCCACATTGCTGATTTCCGAGGATTTGACCACCATCTCTGAGCAAGATTCTGTACAGATCTTATCAATATTTGTAGCTTGCTGCAATTTGTTTTACTACTCAAAGTTCACGATTAATGGACCTCTCCCTAATAGATTTAACTAAGTATGTCTGCTCTTTCTTTCGTTAATTGAGCACATGAAGTATGTGACTCATTCTTAAGTTAAAATACTGCCTTCAGCAAGGATTTGACAATCAATCAATTATTTCTAAATATATTTGGATTTATTACTTTCACCTCAGGCTCTTTCTGTATATATGAAAAGTGTTAAGACAGTTTTAGGGAGTGCATGAGCTATACCCACATTCTGGCTTTCCCAACTCATACAGACGTGGGAAGGCCCAAAAAAGAGGTCAGTGTCCTCTCATTTTCTCTTTCATGCACAAATGTATAAACACACGCAAAGGCACAGAGGACAAAACAAGATAAAATGGAGTAAATTTAGATTTAAAAAAATGTAAGATTCAGTTCACTGGTAGCTGTATTACATATCATACATTTTTAGCAACACATGTAAGATTTATGTCTTGAATAATATAAAAAAAGTGCATCTGCTTGTAAAACGTAAGTCTTATAGTTCAGCATAATAGATAAACATCAAAACTAGTATCCTCATTAGGTTGTATAATGGTATATTGGCACTTACTGTTATTTAAATGTCATCCCCGTTTCCTTTTTGTAGTGCTGATGTTAACCTTGTAAGCTCTAAATTGTCTGGAAGTTAATGGTCTGTTATATGAGTTTAATAGTTCTTAGTGAAAGAATATTAGATTATATTATGCAGTTTGAAATGTAACCTGATCTCTACCTCATAATCATAAGTAATGACAGTCTTGGTTGAAATTAGGGACATTTGGTTTTTTCTGCTGATGCTGTCTGTAGTATAAATGATAATTTTTTATTTTTTTGTTTTAAATTGACAAATATGTTTATTTGCCCATTCATTACACCCAAGTTTATGAGGGTTAGAAAAGAGAACAAATATAAACATGTAAGAGTACAGTGTACTTCTTGAAAATCAAACTTTGAAA
Organism: Pongo pygmaeus; assembly: GCF_028885625.2. Taxonomy (NCBI): domain Eukaryota; kingdom Metazoa; phylum Chordata; class Mammalia; order Primates; family Hominidae; genus Pongo; species Pongo pygmaeus. The sequence goes on along the minus strand of NC_072378.2, from coordinate 128,416,125 downwards.
TTTATCTTATTAAAGTTGGTAAATTCAGAAGCATTATATTCTGTCAGCACCCACATATACCCTTGTCTGGCTTTAAGAGAGTTTTGTTTTTTAAATTTTATAAGAGTTAAATTTGAATTGGAGCTAATGTAACTGACAAGAGGGAAATAGAAGCAGTTGGCTTGCGCTAAACAAGTTTGAATGGTTGTTAATGTGAATGACTTTCAGGCAGTGAATGTCAGAGAACTGTAGATTACTTTCTTTACCTCAGGCATTTTAAACCATCTCCTGTGGTAGGATTGACATAATTTCTCTCTCTTTCTTGAATCTAGGAAGCAAAGTAATTGGAGTCTGGTAATTTTGGCCTGTGGGTGATGAAGATAAATCATAACGAGCTATGGAATACACACTGACAATTCACACAGGGCTACTAGAACATGAACTTTCAGTAAATGCGTTAATCAAATATTGTTTCTTTCTGATTTATATGCAAGAAAGCCACAGAACTGTTAATTATGAATGCAGTTATCATTTGTTACTTTTGACTAAATTCACATGCAAAACAAATTGTTTCAAAATACAAGCTATTGTGTTCTTAAACATGGGCTAAGAAGTTTCATCTTTTCTATTATACGATTTTTAGTGAGCATATTTGTTTAACCGAAATTATTTGAGATTTTAAAATAATAGAGGTGGAAGAGAATACAAGACCATCTGGTCTAGCCCCTCTCCTTAAGGCTTATAAATGTATAAATCATCTTGAGCAGATGGAGGTGTACTCACCTAAAATTTTATAAAAATATAGGTTCTACAGCTTCATTCAATATCTTATTCTTGAATTTGGTCACTAAAGCATTAAAGGATCCTATTTTATATTCAGATTATTTTAGTATTAAGTTCATCTTGTAACATGTTTTAGGCTTTGGAAGATTAGCCTTAATGTTTTTATTTGTCAATATAAATTTATATTAAAATACATATTATTAATACTTATTTCTAACATATTATTTATTACTTTCAGTGCACTGTGCTAAGGATTCACCTCCATTATTGCATTCAATTCAACAACCTCATGAGCTTAGGTTTTGTTGTCTCCATTACAGATTTAGGAAAGCAAGAGTAAAGAAAGTTAAGTAATGTGGCCAAGCACATGGCTAATGAAAAGAGTTGCTATAACTTAAATTTCTGGACTAAACTTTTTCCTACTGATCTACCTCCTCAGTGTTAGAGTACAAACTCCTTCTCTCTTAGGGCAAAATTTCCGTCGCTTTGTTGTTCATCCACTTTGTATCATCTTATAGTCCTCTTTTCTCAGCTAATGGGAGTATATCTCGTGTTTTTGAAACTTTTGTTCATTATCATCCATACCAGCCATTTTAGAATTTGTTTCCTAATCTCTTCTGATGAAATTTTTAATACCACAAATACGCTGTGTATCTGTTTATGTATGTGTGTAAAAAGAGTAATATTTTTTGTCCCTTCTAAGAATCAGTTACCCACTTCGTACTGATATTGCTCCCTTTTAGAATGAATGTAGTTATCACTATTACTGTACCTTTTTGATTGCATAAGTACACAATTATTTTTACTTAATATGAAATGTTAATTTGTTAGAGTATGAAAATATTAAAATATCAACAGTAATTGTCCTCTTTTTAAGTTACGTGAGCTTTCCAATGCCCTGAAATGAGAATAATTTTGAAGAAGTATATAGATATCAAGATATAAATGAAGTTTAATTCTTTTATAACAATATATAATTTGTGCTACTAAAAAAACCTCAGGATGTAAGTAAACATAATCCTGCCCATTTTACCTGTTTTTAGACCTTTTGCTAAATTTTTTGTTTATCCAAAGATATGTCATCTTACTATAAATCTGTATTCCTCTCTGTTTTGACATCACAATCTATTGCCATGGAAGTGATTGATAGCTTACATTTATCTTCGTGTCTTCAGAGCAGGTTCATAAGGAGACTATCTGGAAGAAATAGACTTTATTGGTATCAGCACCAGCAGACTTTTAAAGATCTTGTACAAGTTTACGTCCATCTTTTTTTTTTTTTTTTTTAAATACAAGAGTTGCAAATTGGTACTTTAGAAAGTGTGAAGACTTTACTTTTCATTCTGTAATTTCCATTCAAAAACCATATTTGATTATGATTCTTTCTAAAATATTCACATAATGGGTTTTCCACAACTTTCATACTTTAAATATAAAATGAGCTTACAACCCGTGAGTAGGCAACTGTGGTAATGGAACATATTCAGCTTTATCATGTTATGCAAAAATACAGCAGTTAGGAATGAAACCTCATTGATAGGTTCTTCTACTGGGAAAGAAACCAGAAGATGATGAAAATCACTGGCACTTTTATATGTAGTTTGTAGAAAGTTCCTAATCTGGGGCTTTGATCTACTTCGTTGGATCAAAAACATGATAAATTGAATCTTGAAACTCGCTATATCCTTTTGGAATTACACCTAATATTGAATTATTCATGCAGATGAAACTGATCATTTAGGTTTCAGAATTTCTTTTTTTCTATAATGGTTCCAGTTCTTTTTTTCATGAAGTTTTTTGTTGTTGTTGTTTTATACTGAATTTTACAACCCTTCAGATATAAAAGAGACATTTCTGTAGTGTCTCTTGTCACTCAAAACTAATTTTGATTTCATTGACTACCCCATATATGTTCAGAAATTAAAATAATTTCAATATAGGCAATTAATTAAGTGAAGGATTTTTGACCCCTACAATGATTTTGATCCGTATTAGTCTTGAGGAGGTAAGAACTTCAAAAATTGTTACCTGTGAGGGAGCCCATGACAACCATCACATTTTCATGTACATACAGAAAAGAACGATACTGTATATAGGAGTAAAGTAGAGGAATTAAATAAGCTTCCTATTCAAATGAAGATTTTTTAAAAAGCTATAACTATTAACTATTTGATGAAGGTTTTGAAAGGAAACGTGAAGTGGCCACTGTGCAGATATGGTTTGAGTGACTTAACTGGTCAAGTATTTGACAGCAGTAATGCTTCCTGTGGTTTTTATATGAAGGAAAAAATGAAAAATAGGAAACAGAAACCAGAAGTTTATGTAGACCTACATAAATTAACTCTTCAATGATTTATTTTATTTTGAAGTGTCTGTGTATTGTGGATGAAGCAAGCATTCAGACTTTCTTCCAGTGCTCTTGACCCTCCTCTATTAAATGTGTGTCTTGTTCCCTTTCCAGGGTACATACAGCTCAGTTAGTAGGAACTAGACGGAGAAGCTGTTCACTTAAAAAGTTGTCATTTCCTTATAGATACTTTCTTTTTTTTATTATTATACTTTAAGTTTTAGGGTACATGTGCACAATGTGCAGGTTTGTTACATATGTATATATGTGCCATGTTGGTGTGCTGCACCCATTAACTAGTCATTTACATTAGGTATTTCTCCTAATGCTTTGACTCCCCGCTTCCCCCACCCCACGACAGGCCCCAGTGTGTGATGTTCCCCTCCCTGTGTCCAAGTGTTCTCATTGTTCAATTCCCACCTATGAGTGACAAGTCGCGGTGTTTGGTTTTCTGTCCTTGCGATGTAGAAAGCTGAAACTGGATCCCTTCCTTACACCTTATACAAAAATTAATTCAAGATGGATTAAAGACTTAAATGTTAGACCTAAAACCATAAAAACCCTAGAAGAAAACCTAGACAGTACCATTCAGGACATAGGCATGGGCAAGGACTTCATGTCTAAAACACCAAAAGCAATGGCAACAAAAGCCAAAATTGACAAATGGGATCTAATTAAACTAAAGAGCTTCTGCACAGCTAAAGAAACTACCATCAGAGTGAACAGGCAACCTATAGAATGGGAGAAAATTTTTGCAATCTACCCATCTGACAAAGGGCTAATATCCAGAATCTACAAAGAACTTAAACAAATTTACAAGAAAAAATCAAACAACCCCATCAAAAATGGGTGAAGGATATGAACAGACACTTCTCAAAAGAAGACCTTTATGCAGCCAACAGACACATGAAAAAATGCTCATCATCACAGGCCATCAGAGAAATGCAAATCAAAACCAAAATGAGATGCCATCTCACACCAGTTAGAATGGCGATCCTTGTAGATACTTTAAATATTATTTTTCTTGAGTATTTATATTTAATGCAATTGGAAAAGAAATGGTTAGAAATTTAAATGACTGTGGAATGTTTTTAACCATTCACAAGCTGTATAATAATCCATAATAATCCAAAAGAAATATCAAGTCACTTTAGTTGTTACAGAAATGTTATTCTTTATAGGTTTGTGGTTTATTTAGTCAACTGTGATGTGCTTCATAATACTGATATAAATATATATTTAAAAAGATAGTTAAAAATAATCTCATGTATGTGTTTTAAGAAATGAGATAATCCTCATTCTCAGTAAACTATCGCAAGAACAAAAAACCAAACACCGCATATTCTCACTCATAGATGGGAATTGAACAATGAGAACACATTGACACAGGAAGGGGAACATCACACTTCGGGGACTGTTGTGGGGTGGGGGGAGGGGGGAGGGATAGCATTGGGAGATATACCTAATGCTAGATGACAAGTTGGTGGGTGCAGCGCACCAGCATGGCACATGTATACATATGTAACTAACCTGCACATTGCGCACATGTACCATAAAACCTAAAGTATAATAATGATAATAATAAAAAAAAACAAAACAAAAAACAAAACAAACAAACAAAAAAAAAAAAATGAGATAATCCTGAGAGTCTTAAAGTATTTTTCCCATTTAAGAAAAAAGTAGAAGCAAGTATTGAAAGGATGCAGTAGTGTTGAAAGACAGTTTATGAAAAATCAATAGCCTATGCTCAGACATGAAAGCTTATTAATTCCCTAGTGGAGTCTAGAACAACTTCCTGTGATCAGACACATTAGTCTCCCTGAAGCAAAAGCAAGAGGGATTATTAAATACTATAAACTACCTCATCATAGTTCAGAATTTGAATAAACTTTTGGTTTTCAGAGCTTTTATTCCTGATGTTGGACAAATCATGATGGATCTCTAGTAACTCATTTGCATTCTTATGATAAGTTATTATTATACCTATTTTAAAGGCATAGAAACCCAAAGAAAAAGGAGTTAGGTAACTTCTTTTGGGTCACACAGTTATTGAAAGGACTCAGGCAGTCTGACTTTACAAATCGTGTTCTTAAACATGATGCTATACTGCCAGTATGACAGACATGCATGTATATATAGATACAGACACACGTATAAATAAGCATTTAGAACTATTTAGAAGTGGATCCCAAAAATTCTATACATTTATGTAATTGCTTTAAATAAAGGTTATTTTGTTAAACAACGATTGTGTATTGCTCTCATCTTTTTGTTGCCAGTATGATATGGTTTGGCTCTGTGTCCTCACTGAAATATCATTGTGAATTGTAATCCCCACATGTAAGAGGAAGGGCCTGGTGGGAGTTGATTGAATCATGGGGGTGGGCTTCCCCATTGCTGTTCTTGTGATAGTAAGTTCCTACAAGATCTGATTGCTTGTAAGCGCATAGCACTTGCACCTTCACTGTCTCTCTCTCTCCTGCTCCACCATGGTAAAATGTGCTCGCTTCCTCTTCACCTTCTGCCATGATTATAAGTTTCCTGAGGCCTCCAAGCCATGCTTCCTGTTAAGCCTACGCAACTGTGAGTCCATTAAACCTCTTTTTTTATAGCAGTGTTAGAATGGACAAATACCCAGTATGTATTATGCTTTTTATTCTCCAGATTATTATCAAAGCTTGCATTTAGCTGGATATTTCAGAAATTCCATATTTTTTATTGTTATTTCAGGTCTAATTTATAAAATATTAGCTTATATTGGGAATTTCAACTTTATGACATATAGATTAAAGAATACATAGATGACCAAATACAGACACTCATGATAAATCATGAGAAAAAAATGTAGTCAAAACTACAAAATTTAAGTTGTAAGAAACTTGCAATAATTGCTATTTCAGCACAGAACTTATGTTTCTTACACTTGGTGTTTGTACCCTGGAATGGATAGGTGGACAGCAGAATTGTGTTTACTGGTGTCCACCACAGTAGTTAGGAATGCTTCCCAGTATTCTTATTACTGATCTTGCACTTTTTAATTTATCTAAACTTTTGTGACTCTTTGGAGCAATGACTGATACCACATTTGAACCAGGTATATACTGGAGCTTGAAACATCTCGTAACACTAGAAAATAAGGAAGGTATCAAAGCTTACTAAAGTTCTGTCACAAGAATTGAGGAGCCAGCTTGAAATCACTACCACTAGCCAGTCTGAGGTAAAATAAAAAGATTGAAACAAAGGAAGAAACTGTAATGGACTGAATCACATAAAATAAGTTTTAAAATTCTTAATATTAGGTTGGTGCAAAAGTAATTGCAGGTTTTGCCATTAATTTCAGTGGCAAAACCTGCAGTTACTTTTATACCAACCTATAGATTATAAAATTGATATCACTGATAATCTTTGGATGATAGTGGGAAACCAACATATTCTGAAACCTATAGGGAAAGAAATATTTAACATGCCTTTCCTAAATTAACCATAACTCAAGATAACTAAATAGCTGAAGAGTGAAGCCTCCCTTTATTTATTCTAATGAATAAAGACAAAATGTAGAATTATAATATTTCCCCTATGCAAAACGTAATAAAATGGATTTAGATGATGATCGTTAATGGCTGTTAATATTCCAAAAAATGGAGCACTGAATATTCTGAGCATCCTAATAGAAGTATACAACACCTACGAAATATTTTTGCCAAAAATATTCAAGCCTGAATCTTATCAAACTTCTAGTATAACTACCAGTTTACAGGATATTCTGGGCACTGAGAGATGTGTAAATAATACTAAGCAAAGAAATCTAGAATATAGGACTCTCTATTATATAATGTATAAATATTGCTAGGATATACTAATACTCTGGTACTAATATTCAGGTTTCTTTAATCACTAAAGTGCTGTATGAGAATGGGAGAGGAGAGAAAGGACTTACAGATTAAAGAGACATAAAAGGCTTATCAACCAAAACACAATGTATGGACATTATTCAGATCCAAATTTGAACAAATCAACTAATATAGTTAATGAATCTAGGTACATGTGCGTTTGTTACTTTCTTCCATCTACTTTTCTTTATGTTTAACATTTTCCAAAGTAAATATAAAAATGGAGTATAGCTTTGTACCTCTACCTGTGTTTTCATCTTTCATCACTATGTAAGTAACAAATTATGAGAATTTATAACAGCTGGAAATTGGGTTATCATTTTCATTATTTTTGAAATTATCTGTAATTGCATTTTATTTCCTCTTTGATGAAGTAATTCCTTAGGTGAGCCATTAAAAGAAATCTCCCATTGGTTTTGATTGTTGTATTACATGTGATCAGAAAATGAGGTAGTGTAATTTGTGTGTTTTTGAAAATTTTTAATCCTCACTAACCAGGTTAATGTTGATTTTTTTGTTGTTGTTTACAAAGATATATAGACTATTAAAGAAGAAATTTTTATCTAAAATATGATAGCTTACCATCATTAAACCTTCTTTGTCATTATATTGCTAAAGTCAGCAAGATCATTTTAGGTTGCAGTGATTTTTTTAGAGATACTAATGGCTGACATCAATAAAACTGAATTTTGCTCAATTTTTTTCCTAATATTTTTTGCTATTGACATTCTGATGCTATATGCTTCAGTAGAGATTCATATTTGTTATGCCTTCATTATGAATTGGATTTTCTCTTTTGTCAATATACAAATTCTCAATTTTAATTATTAATATATATCAATTATTAACAAATAGATAAGATGTGACATGCAACTGAGATCACTACATTATTCATCACAATTATGACTCTTAATGTGAAGTCTTAGGAAATAAACCTGTCTTAGCTTTTTCTATCCTTCTTCTTTAATTTTTCTGTCACAATCATGGCCTGTTCTAATCATAAATCAATTCTTAGCTAAAGAATACATGCTTCTGAATTCCTAAACTTCCATCGTTATTATTGACAGTATTTGTGGAGTTTTACTTTTTTCTTGGGACCATGGAGAGTGAAGCACATTTTGACAAATGGAGGTCCAAACTATACCTTTATACTGGATAGTATAAATGCCTTTTTAGCTATTTTAATATTTCAGGGGAAAAGACCATTTCATCTTGGGAAAATTGAATGAATACATTTCCATAAAATGAAATGATTAACAAAATCTTGCCGAATTTCATGTTTTTTATTTAGCAGGTGTTGTAGGTAAAATGTCATTGTCTGTCAGAACAGTGTTATAATGACTTTATCTTAAATTCTTTATAAACTAGCTGATTCTTGAAGGGGAGGACAGTATATTTGCTTACATTCATTGTTAATTTGAAAGATGGATTTCAAACTATAGAGCTGCTGTGAAAAATATAATGCTAATTGTAGCTTGGAAAGCCCAGACACCTTCTGATCATACAGTTTTACACCCAAGTAATTTAAATCAAATTCTGGAAAACACTTTTTTTTAAAATTTTGATAGCATATATGTAATATGCCTTAATAGGAAAATCCACATGCTGGAGAATGATGAACATGATTAAATAGATTAAATTACTTTTCTTATACTATGCATTGATAGCTTTCTCAGCTATGTCCCAGCGGCTGCAGCACATTGTGCTATACCTTACTGAGGAAATTGCCTGTTTTTTTTTTTTTTTTTTTTTAATCGGTCTTCGCTATCTTGCCATTTTTTGCCATTATCATTCTCACTTAGTGAAATCCTGGTTTTCTCATGTGTCTAGTCTTTCTTTGATTTTGATTTCACATGTCATACACATCAGTTATTTATATTTTATCTTGTTAATCAACTAATTTCTTCACATATTTTATTTTTCTTCCCAAACACATTCTTGTTCAACTTGAAGGCAAAAAGTGTCCTTGGTTCTGGATCATTTTCCTCATGGTTCTCAGTTGTAGAGAGGTGGAAGACACGTGACAAATTCTAGTTTAACTGAATTCTGTAATTTAAAAAAAGAGGTGTTACAGAGTCAGTCCTACAGATGTTTGAGTTCCAGACCCTTCCAGGCAGGTCACCAGGTACTGCCTCTAGACTTAGATGATGTCCCCTGATAATTCTGTCACTCTTCTTCCGCAAGTTGCTCCCCCTTTGTGAGTCACATCATATAAATGATATTATTTTAATACTTTCTCTCTCACGATCTGTCCACTCTAAGCAGGTCTTATTTATTTTTAATCACCCTTTTGCCACGTGGATCTGCTTTTTCTCATTACTTTTCACTTTATCACCGTCTTAGGGGACTTAAGTAGCCAAATGGATAACCCATTTCCTTGTTTTTCTGTTTCCATGAGCACCCACACACTGCTCAGACCCTTTGATTTCTAGCATTAAACTTATCAATTTAACCTCTTCCTCCTCACTACATTGATTTTTTTTTTCCTACCCAGCCTCATTGCAAAATCCAATTCCTCAGTCTCTCTGTTTTTCTCCTTTCCCCACCCTGTCAGGATCTGTTCTTGGACTATTTCACCAGTGTACTCACTCCAACTAGGGTGCCTCTCCCCTGATATCCCTCGTTTTGTCAGACTTCATTGAATAAATCCCACAATCAATGTGACCTGAAGTCCTGTCACTGTGCTGATTGGTTCTAGTAGACATGTAGTTTACCATCAGTACTTTGATTCATCTCTTTCCACTTCTTATTTCTGAGAGCAGCTGGTGGCTCTGACGACGTCCCATTCTTTAAAACATCTAACCATTCTCTTAACTCTCAGCTACAAATCTTCCCTTTGATTTTAATGAGAAAAATCAACGGCATTTAATGTTAACTCCACGATTACTGTTTCTTTCCTCAGCAAAACATTTTTTAGAATGTCCTCCTTTCTACCTTCTTCCTGACCTTGTGGCACTTACATCCTATGTCTTTTCAGAGATAATAGCCCCTTCCTAGGTCCCCTTAATCTTTGGTGCTCTGGTCTCTGCAGGGACCTTTTCCATCAAACAATTCATCTTAGATATTTCTCTTCATTAAAGCAGCCACAAATATTCATATTCTTAAATCTCATCAAGAAAAAAAAAAAACCTTTAATTTGACCCCAGTGTCCCTGATTATACTCTATTTAGTTTTTTCTTCATTAGTGAAAGTTTCAAAGAATTGTCTTTTTATCATTCTTGCCTCTGTAGTATTTACTCATTCATCATCTGTTATTCTGTTTCCTTGATCACTGCATTCAAACTTCTTTTTTAGAAGTTTGTAATAACCTTCTAGTAGTCAAATCTAATTTTTCTAAGATACCACCTTCTCTACAGTGGAAGCTTTTGTGTAACGTAAAAGAAGCATAGATTTATAGAATCCAATTTATTTGAATGTTACTTATATTTATGCTACCTTCTGACAAATAGGCGTGTATATGTGTGTGTGCGCACTTTTTTTTAAAAAGAACTGTCTGATCTGCAGTTTTCATCTATGAAGAATTTATGGTCTTTCCTACTACTACTTACAGTTGTATGTTTAACTATGTATGGAATCTCTTACCATTTATATTGCCTCATATTTAGTAATAATCTACTAAAGAGATGTTTAAAGCTATATAGATAAAGATTAAGGACTGTCTTTAAGAATGCGTTACTTTTTCTCCCCCTTTCTCTCCTACCCTTGACTTAATTTTTTGTGGCTATATACATTCATAAAGTAAAATCTGATAGAGCAATCATACAGGATTTTTAAAATATAGTTCCAAGTACATTACTAATGGACAAAAGGAAAGCTGAAATCCATAAAATGGGGTAAAAAAACTCCTCCTCCCTTTTTTGAATTTTTAAATTTTTTATTTATCTTGAAATTGTGGTTTAATTTGCAACAGATCTAGAAATTCAAGTCAATTTAACAAACATTTGTTGAATTCAGTAAGGCTTCACAGGCTGACATCTCAATCAAAATTACTTTTTTACCTTATATTCCTTTAATATTTTGTTTTTGTCCTACAATCCCCTTGTAACATGATATGCTATATTTGAGTTATTGTCAATAATAATAACTGACATTTTAAACCATAATTGTCTTTGCCAAATACTATGCATGCTAATCACCTTACATACTTTGACTAATCTTTTATAAAAACATAAAACCCAAAAAAGAACATTTTCATCCTCTTATAATGATGAGTAAACACAGTAAGTGTAAATAAATTTCCCCAGGTCTGTAGATAGAGCCAGGATTTGACATTAAATCTGTCTTTTTCATAGCGTTGCCCTTCCCTTCTTCAGTAGTTTTGTACTTAGACACTTGGGACAGCTCAACGAAAATGCGATAACCAGGAGGAAAGGGATAAACAGATGTTTATATAATATTATAACAGGGCACATTTTCAAAGCATGAATAGCAGTCAGCTGTTTGAAAGTGTCAAGGAAGCAGAGAAGTCTTGACAGAAGGCGTAACATTTGGAATGCCTCTAGAAAGATGAGCAGGGAAGGCCGGGGAGGGAAAAGGTGGCATATTCCTGAGTGAGGGAACAGTGAGTTCAAAGTGTGGGCCCTTCAGGGTCTGTTGAGGCTAGAATGTAGGACATATACCAATTTATTAGGTTTTACTTGTTTGTTTCATAAACAACGGTAGAGTTACATAGCTCCTCTCTTGAATCCAGTTTTGTTGGAACTGTTCATTTATTTAGCCTATTGCCCACTATGTATTTGTGTGAGTCAAAAGGAATAAAATCAGAAATGATTTTATGTGATATTAAAAGCTTTAAAAAGAAATACTAAGCCCAGTGCAGTGATTATAGATCTGTGACCCCACCCCCATTCTTACCCCTGGAGTTTTGAGTCTTTGGCTTACTGCTATATTGATTGTAGCTAAAATCACAGCCAAATCCACTAAACTTCTTGGCATTCCTTTTAACCCAAATTGATACTAATGAATGTCTTAAGACTACATTGTGCCTCCAGCTCATGAGCAAACATTCTGTTTCATCATCCAGTAGAATGATAAGATTCATTTATGGTTATTGAGGAAGATTCTGTAATTGTAATGAAACCCTGGCATGTTGTAACTCCCAGAACACTGTTTCCCATAGTGAACATCTACAATTAGTTGGAAGTAATCTCAGTTCTAAAGGCCTTCAGCAGCGACTACCTCTTCTCTTACCTATCATTTACATGTACATAAATCCAATGCTGATTTAGTTTGGCAGGAACAAGGAGGAAGAGAGGAGTGATGAGAGCAATATGAATGGGCTTCCATATATCAAAATAGAAAGTTATATTACAAACATTATATACAGCTTCCATTTATTGAGACCTTACCAAGTGCTAGGTTCTTTACCAAGTACTCTGCATGCAGACCTTATCTATTTTAATTCTCACAACTACCCTGTGATGTATGTATTATTAAGGCCATTGAAAATAAATGAAGAAATAACCTTAGCAAGATTAGGTGTCACACAGTGACTACTAGATTAGAACTGGACTATATGCCTAATTCCAAAGCTGTCTAATGCATGTTAGCAACATTACATTGTGACTGCAATATAACAACTATTCAAAAGTTAAAATATTTTTAAGTCAGACAAATCTAAAACACCATTTTAGTACATTTCAGGTTTAATATATTTATTCTGTTTTAGAATTATTATCAATATTATTTCATTAACCATGATATGCCATATTTTCTTTATTATTATTATACTTTAAGTTCTAGGGTACATGTGCACAATGTGCAGGTTTGTTACATATGTATACATGTGCCATGTTGGTGTGCTGCATCTGTTAACTGGTCATTTACATTAGGGCTATCCCTCCCCCCTCCCCCCACCCCACGACAGGCCCCCGTGTGTGATGTTCCCCACCCTGTGTCCAAGAATTTCCGTAAAGATTTTCTTACTCAGTGGCAGTCTACACCATTATATCAAGCAGACTGATTTGGTTCATGGTTCTCTTTGATTAAAATGTATCAGTCATTTATGTAAGATATGGTCAATGAATTCCCCTTGAAATCATAGAAACAGGTAATTAAATTCTGTCATTTTCTCAAACTCTGGCTTTGTTCTTTTCCTGGAAAGGCATAATATGATCCTAGAGTAAACCAAGTCTCATTCCTCCAAGGCTAATTAACATGCAAATAAATTTTCTATACACTAGTGTTTTTACTAAGTAAATCATTGTAGCTGGACATATCATTTTTAAGCAGAACTTTTTTTTATTTTTGTATTTTGATAACTCTAAAATGTTTTGAAAGTTTGCAAAGGTAAGAAACGAAATGCTAATGTATTCTTTTTGTGCGATCAGCCAATCCTTGGTTTCTGCTCTGATTGGTATATTGAAGAAATGCTAATAGTATATCTGTAACCTGTTAAGGAATATCAAGTCTCTTCAGGAAAGGAATAATAAAATGCTAATGATCAGCATTAACCGTTTGAATTGGGAAGGATTATAGAGGAACATTTCTGTCCTTTCCCTGTCAAAAGAGGATCACCTTCTACAGTAATCCCAACACAGCCATTACTTATAGCTTCTAAATTCATACTGTAGTAGACATTATTTGAGGGAAGAAGTATATATTATTATTATTACTATCTGGAATTTCATAATGCTTTGCATAGCATTTTACATAATATATGCTAAATACATTTTTCAATGAATATTTTAAAATTCCAATAATCAGGAATTCTCTACCTCACAAAGCAATCCTTTTTATTTTTAGACAGCATCTACCTACTTAAGTAAAATGTATTCTCCTCATCCTTCTGGTACCAAATAGTAAAACTCTGATTCTTCTACCATTATGGCCCAGCACATACTCATCATTCAAATAAGTTCATCAGTGTCCCTCTTAATATATGACATGGACAAGTGAACTTCACATTCTGTGGTTTAACCAAATATGGGCTGTGATTGTTTTTCACCTCCCTTTTTCTGGTCACTAAGATTATATTCTTGGCAGCCTTATCTTAGCTCAAGCTTAGCAGTCAACTCAAATTCTTCTGTGGTTTTTTTTTTTTTTTTCTCCATCACATTACTATCATACGAATTTACCTTTTAACCTTCTCCACAATAAGAAAGAATCTGTACATTTTAAGATTACTGAAACAGGGGAGAAAATAGAGCAGGCAGAAAAACCTTTGCTTTATTGGTTGGAGAGAAGGAAAGGAGACACTTGTAAACTTGTATTAATCATTTTTGGTCCATCAGATGCTTTATTTTGCAGAGCACTTCCTCACTTCTCAGTTTTTATTGTTTTGTTTTATCCTGTGTTGTTTTCGTATGATCTATTGTTGAGCCAGGGTATCCTCATATGTACTTGTGTGATAGAGTTTTAAGAACATTTGCAGCAAACTGTGGCCAACCCTCACATCAATGACATGCTGCTGATAGGAAGAAGTCTCTGTGTGAGTATTGAAAACATTGAGATTTACTTATTGGATTCATTTTATTTATATGGTTTGATTCTTATTTTTAATGATTTTTTTTCTATTTTACAATTTTAAGGGTAAAAAATATATAAATATTTGGAAATAGCTACATCCATGGAAGAGAGACACTGATGAATGAGTTTGAATATGAATATCTGATGGTCTATCCTGAAAGAAGAATTAAAGTTTTGCTATTTAGTATCAAAGGATGATGAATAGTTTTTCTGAAACCATAAAATGCTCCTGGTATCTTCTAATTCCAAGTAAAAAAAACTCTGTAAAATGTTATTGTAGCTATTTAGCTTTAAGCAGATTATTATTTTACCAGAATATTTAAGCATTTCTAAATATTGTCATCTTTGTTCATAAATGTTTCCAATATCTGTTCATATAATCTCTGTATAAATTTCACATACTATACAGCATGCATTTATATATGGTAACTAATAATATTTACTACTTAGAACACAGTTAGAAATGAATGCAATATTCATTTTATACAAAGACAATATCTCAGATATTGTCTGAGCAAACTGAGCTAGAAGTTGGAGAGCAAACTGAGGTAGAAGAATGAGCGAATTAGATTGGAATAAGAGAAATGTTCCCACTTTATTTCTCCAGTGTCTGTTTTACAGGCTATTCATTTGTACTAAAACATGTTTCTAAGTGAAGCAATTATATGATACTTACAGATTTTGCAAACAAGATGTGAAATTGTTAAGTATTATACACTGCTCCACAGAATGATTTTAAAGTATTAATTTTGTACCTTGGCATGGTGTCTTATGTGATATTTGCAGATTAGAATGCAAACAATGAAGTTTTGCCAAATTGGTATGTATATATATGTATAAACAGTTTTAAAACAGTATCGTAGGCTGGGCATGGTGGCTCACGCCTGTAATCCCAGCACTTTGGGAGGTTGAGGTGGGCAGATCACGAGGTCAGGAGATCAAACATGGTGAAACCCCATCTCTACTAAAACTACAAAAATTAGCTGGGCGTGGTGGTGTGTGCCTGTAATCCCAGCTACTCGGGAGGCTGAGGCAGGAGAATCGCTTGAACCCAAGAGGCAGAGGTTGCAGTGAGCTGAGATCATGCCACAGCACTCCAGCCTGGCGACAGAGCGAGACTCCATCACAAAACAAACACACACATACACACACATAAACACACACACAAACAGTATGGTAAAATACAATACCAACAAGCAACAAATTAGGTAAAGAAGTACATTGGAGTTTTGAATTTTAAAATCAGGTTTATTGAAATATATAGAGTAAAATTGATCATGTTAGTATATAAATGAGTTTTCATAAATACAGAACATTTTCATTACCCCAAAAAATATTCCTTCATGCCCCTTTGTAGTCAAATATCAATGTCACTTGCCTTTTTCTCTCCCATCCTGCAGTGCCACTGCCAGAAAGGGATTGAACCACTAACCCTGGATCTGCTGGAACGCCCTGATTTGGCTTATCTAGGGAAAGGGCTGCTTCTAGACCCTTCAACCCCACTTAGCTGGCTAGGGTACCACACCTGACCCAGCTGTAAGTGAGATTGCATTTGTACAGAGAAAGATGGAGGTGCCATCAAACCAAATGGAGGAAGAAGCATTTTCCAGAATATAGCTGTTGTTCCCTAAGCAGAGACTTGGAGTGCTGGGAACATGAAGTAATGGGTGCCCACATTATAGTAATTTGATAAAAATCAGTTAATAACTTTCAGTGAGATAGTTAAAAATCATTTTTTAAGATAGAAATGACTTCTTACTATGCTAACTGTAAGATACGCATGTTGTAAGATGATAGAATACACATTATACCTAATGTAATAGAAAATATTCAAGGCATAAATATAATCTGAAAAAGCTTATGGTTAATTTTTTTAATAAGAGTAATCTTTTTTGATCATTTTTAACTCCTCAAAACAATACACTTTGCACTCTGGTTTTTTAAATCTCAAGAGTAAGAACTCAGTTATTTCTTCAATTTGTTTTCTTCATATTCTGAATTTCACCTATATATATATATTTATTTTTTAATGGGGGAGTACACAATAATTCAGTTTTGAACTAAATTAAAATAAACTCAGATCCCTTTGTAAATGAAGGAGCATTAACGTTTTTATTAAACCACATTATTGAGGCAAGATTGACATGTAAAAGCTGTACATTTTTAATATACACAACTTTATGAGTTTGGACATAAGAATATACTCATGTACCCATCACCACAATCATACCACAAATCTCTCCATCAGCGCCACAAGTTTTCTCTCACCATCTACATTATTATTATTATTATTACGTGTGTGTGCGTGTGTGTGTGATAGGAACACAAGAACTACCCTCTTAACAAATTTTTAAGGAACAGTAATATTACAAATTCACCTCTAGCTTTCTTGAAAGGCAGTGCCTTTTAATTGTTTATGCTTTCATTTCATTAGGAGTTTCTTCTGTCTAAAAGCTTATTCTGATTGATTTTCCCCTAAGCAACCTAAAACAATTGAAAAATCTTGTTATTGTGTAGCTGTTGGGAAGTCAACTTTATTTTAAACACCACATCTGACAGTTAAAATTTAGCCCCTACCACCACAGTATTGCCCTTCCTGAGAGAGATTTGTTGTTGATTTCCCCCCTAATTTTGGGACACATGGTAGAGAAGCATTGAACATATGTTATTGTGACAAAATCCACACATGAATATTTAGGAAACTATAGAAACCTTTTGCAGTTCTCCAGAAACCTGTGATAATAACATCCTAGTTATCTTTGGTTATATTTTTGGTGCAATATATGCATTTATTCAGTACTATTAAATACCTACTTTGTGGCAAGTATAATTTAAATACTGAGAACTCAATAGTAAACAAAGTCCTTGTCTTCATAGAATTGTATATTGGAGAACAAGCACTACACAATAATTATATAAGAATCCTATGTGAATTTTAAGTGCTATTGAGACAAATAGTGCTAGGTGAGGGAATGGAAAATGATGGCAAGATCTTGTTTTGAGAAAGAAGATAAAGTGGTCAGAAAGATCAGTCCTCTCTGAGGTGATTACTGAAGTGAAAAAGATAAGAAAGAAGCCATGTGACTCTCTGGGGGTGGAATGTTCCAGCAGAGTAAACAACATGCGTTAGACCTGCCATGGGCAATATTTGATGCAGTAGGGCAAGGCTACTCGAAGTGTGCTCACCATGTTGATCATTTATTACAAATATACAATGAGATTTAAAGCAATGTAATGTAATATTTGAATACATTGAACTGGCAATTGATATGAGTTGCATGTCTTTTTTATTTCATTATTTGGTAAGTTATTTTTATTGTATTTTACAAAAGTTTAGGCTCACACTAAATTCAGGGAGGCGGCTTGTCCTTCACTATAGATAATCCGAGAAGCATCATGTTTGAGGAAGGGAAGAGGCCCACCTGGGTGAGTTAGGAAAGAGAAGACCTTGATTCACTTAGTTGTGGTGGGACAATAAGGATATTCTCTTCTGAATGCAGAAAGAATCAAGCTGGGCTGCTAAAAGTGAGAATGGGATGAAAAGTAATTAAGAGAGGAGATATAAAATAGAGCAAATAGTTCAAGGAAGTAGAGTTTCCTGACTGTGGGGAGCACACACCTCAGGTTTGTAGTCAAAAATTGAATGTGAACTAGTCATTATAGTTATACGTTTGTCATTGTTGTTAAATCCAGTCACTTTCAGCTGTTTTATTACAAGTGCAGAGTAGGCAGAGGATAAAATTTAACTTAGATTTGGGTTTCTCCAGCAAAATATTAAGAGGGAAAAAATAGCTGAGAGTTTATAAAAGGATGAGATTAGAATTATTCGCTTGGAATCTAAGCTGGGTAAAGAGTGAAGTGAGGACAGGGGATGGCCAATGAAAGGCCAGCAGACTAGAAGTGTCAATGAGGCTGGTGAATCCCTGAATGGGAGCACTAGAGCCCATGAGCTGAAAGGTAAGGGCAATAACTCTGTGAAAGGGGTGCCCAAATTGGTGTTTGGAAATGGTGCAATTATTGGTAATGACTAGGGTGGAAGAGAAGTCATCTCATTGTGGTAATATTCTAAAACACTAATAGAAAGCCTCGTTTTCAGACTTATGCAGGTCAGAGTAGTATTATTATAGTACCATGTTTTAGATGAAATCAGTTACCACCAGAAATAAAACATTCATGTATTATGATATTTAGCATTTCAAATCAGATAAGTAAAAAGGTTTTCAAGTGTTTTTCTTAAGTGAATGTGTAGTTCCCTTCCTTTTCTGTATATGGTGAGAGGTGAACTTATTTGGAGAGGAATATGTGGAGATGAGTCAAAGTACTGGGAGAATGGAAAGGGTGGGGAGTTGCTGAGTTATTATATTAGTGTCTGCTATCTTGTAGTTCAATGTCAATCTCTTGCTGTTGCCTTTAGCCTCTCTTCTTCCTGGAAGGTGAAAAGAAGGCATTTATGGAGAGATCTACATCATAGAAGAGAAAGGGGAGAAGTGTAATAAGTCCCATCAACTTTAGACAAACTGTTGAATATTTCAATTCCTTTAACATGGATGAATTTTGAAAAGTATTTGAGAAATAAGTCTATATTTTAGATCAAAGACCATAAATATCTTAGTTATATTACAATAATTTGAAATTATGTGAAGAAACAATGTACCAAATTGTCTCTACTTGGTTTTGGTTTAAAATATAGCATGCCCTATATATGATAGTACCAAAGCTTTCTTTTGTGTGTAGAAATGCATTTTATATGCAGAAATGCATTTTATATGCATGACACCAGGATACTTAGATGATAAGGCATTGCATGAATAGAAGGACAATCACTCCTTATTAAAATTAATCTTTATTTTTGTTGAAATGTGAGACTTACTGGTATTTTTTTCTTTACACATTCTAATTTTCTTGAGCCCACTTCTTTATTTAAAAAACTTCAAATTTTTGCTTTAAATTTTTATCTGTAAGAAATATGTTTGCATTTGGAGGAGACATGTCTGTGAAAACTACACGTGTGTGTGTATATATATTATGTATATATTTTATATATACCCATATATTTTACACACACACACACACACACACACACACGGGAGAATTTGTTTTCTTAACTTCCAATGGAATGCTATAGGGTACTTCCAGTGTTTGACTTGTCTAGCTGAAAGCTATGATGGATTTCTTCATCCTAGATGATATGAATTCCCTTTACTTTGTTACACTTAATCTATCTGTGCAAGATCTTATGGCCTGTGGTAGATTTTATACTCTACCAGACAGCTTATCAGTTTCTTTGCAGGCCTCTCAATTTGAATTTTAAGTAAAAATGAATAAATTTGTGTTGCTTGTTGAGACTTTGTTCTGAAAGACTTCTGCTCTCTGATTCTAGGGTGATAACTAGAGAAAGCAAGGTCATAGACTGTCATTTACAATAGCTGTACTGTATTTATGTGGTCTATGTATATATACACATATATATGCACATACTTTACATATGCATATATGTATATATATGCACATAGTGAATATATAACTAAATGCACGTATACATTAATGTATAATATGTGTTTAAGGAGTAAGAGAGGAGAGCTGGTTGTTGATTATCTGAAATAATTTGGTGTTTGGAAGGAAGAAAGATTTATCTTAATTTAGATGGGGCAATATATTGTACCATCTGCTGTTTAAAAACGAACGGTCTTATAAAATTGAAAGCAAAACCAGAAAATAATTTAAATATTCTTCTGGCTTCTGTATGATGTGAGGATTGAACACATTGCTAAATTCATCCCAGTGGGTCAAAAAGGGCAGTTTGAGAAACCCAAGCCCAAGAGGAAATGGAACAATTTTATAAACAAAGTAAATAAATATAAAATGCTCTTGCTATCAAAATTGAGTTAATACGTCTCTAGCTGCTCAAAACAGTTGCTTTAACACATAGTGAAGCTGTTTAAAAGATAGTCAAAATGCTATACCTCAGGTTTGCACTCAGATCATTTTGTTTTTTTATATTGCTTTTGCTGTTGGAGGACTCCATACTCCAAATCTCAACAGGATTTTAGGTGAGGAGTTTTATTTTGTTTTGTTTATGCTTTTATTTTTCTTTCCAAGTTGTATGTGAATGACTGAAGTATTCTAAAATCTCCTCACATATTTATGTCTTTTAGAAGAGCTTATTTCACAATGTTCTTTGTAACTTTTATGAAGGTAAAGATATAATGATTCGTTCCGTGTTAATCTATAATATATATTTTTTCTAGTGTTTGTTAAAATTTATTATTATTTGTCAATAATTTGTACTGAAATTTTATGTTTCTTGGTCAAGACTGTTCCCCTGACCTTTAAGGAAATTTGTATTACTATAACAGAATACATTTTTAGTTATACATTTTCAAGGTTTCATTTGCAGTACAATAATTTTGAACACTATTTAATAAAATGTAAAGCAAAATAAAATAATTTAGATCTTCCTTTGTACTTTAGTTCCATCAAGAATCAACTCTTCCTGTGCATAAATTTTTCTCACCAATGAAGAAATCAAGTTGTGTTTAATAGGTAGTCAAAATTCATTATGTATAAAGGTGCAAGTTATTAGGTTTACTAGAAGAAAAGAGAGACACAGAGATTGTCTTGAAGCCATAGAAATAATTCTCCCTTATACATGGTACTGAACAAAGTCTTCTGCTTTTGGGTAAAAGCAAAATACTGTAGTCCTCCTTCATCTTTGGATAATGAATCCTCCACATTTAAGGGATATTAGATCATTCCTGCCAATAAAAAACTATTTATTTAAAATGAAAACTAAGCCTTTGTGTGAATTTAAAAGTATTGTCTAGTGTGAAAACTGAGGAAAAATTAAGTCTGAAGAGTCAACTGCTTGTATCTACCGTCTTTATTTTGATCTGGCCTTTTCTTTTGAAAATGTTTATCTGTAAAATGGGCATCCTGATGACGACAATGACGATGATGATAATTCTGAGCATAAATCCAGTAGTTTAAATAATTCACTCTTTCTTGAAAAAAATATTTTTCTATAAATTTTTGGGAAATTACCTACATATAAATCAGTAGTCAATGTATTCAAATCAATTCTGTTGCAAGAATCAGGGAACTAAAGACACTATAACAATTCAAGCTAGGGATGGACCTGGTAAAGTAGAGGTGTTGTAGACAAGCTCCTGACATTTATTATGAGATATTTGACTACTAAAAAGCATACTTTGAGGTATTTGTTTGAAAGGTAATGCTTCAGATTAAAGGGAAAAATTATTGTTTATATATTTTTTAATTTTCAAAGGCCACTTGTACAAATTCTCTTTTACCCTTATAGGATTTTAAATATATTCTCCTCAATTTGTTGATCTGACTGTAAATAATGACTTATGCTTAGGGTTATTCTTCAGAGTAATGTAAAATAACATGTTTAGCTGTCATAAATGTTATTCATGTAGGTTTCCAGGTATAGAATGAATTCTAAATAATGTGAGTGCTAAGGAGTCTGGAAGCAATGTTGCAAGTTGTGTATCTGGATGCAAGATAGGGGTGCAATAGCATTTTATACAGGAGATGGGAAAACATCTTTCTCCACTGCAGAGGAGGAGATGGAATGGCAGTGTCTGAGTAGTCCAAGAGTGTTCCCAGCATTTGTTGGCACCCTGCTTTCTGGTGTCTCAAGTTTCTTTTTAATTAATCAATGCCAGTGATTTGGATTTAAAAAAATTTTGCCAGCGAAATAAAAGCAAAACCTTGGCACTATTAAGTATAGAATTGAAACCAAGTTATTAGTATCTGACACCATTTAGATTTGGAGAAGTAGAACAGAGTCTATTCTCATGGACTCTTCAGTACTGCGTGATTTACTCAGAGCTCCTGGATGTTGATTCTGAAGTCCAGATGACTCATCAGAAACTGGCAATGAAGGGCAACCTGGATTTAGATATGTTTGTACATTCAGATTAGTGTTAGAAAGAGAGAGGCAGAGATTGATGGAGAGAAAAGGGGAAAGGAGAAAAGAGATTTATTGACTGCATTGACTGTAATTAAAAGGAACTCTGATCATTCAGAAGACCTTCCTCAAAGTTTCACACTTCTTTGTTCATGTTAAAACCTGTTTTTGTATCTAGGTTCTCAGTAGGGTACCTTTAAGCAAAAAGAAGAGAGGAGCCCTTTAAACTATAGTTTCATGAAATTTCACTCATTTTATATTAGTGACTTTGTGTGTGTGACATTTTATTCTTAAAATGTCTGAGATAGCTTTTAGCTGTTGGGCTCTCATCACTTCACAGATGGACTATTGCAGCTACTTTTTTAATACTGTTTTTAAGATTCTTGATTCCTGTACTCAGAACCTGCAAAGGTTTACCACTGCTTGCAGGAAGTTCAAATTCTTCATCCGGTGTTCTCCATAATGTTGTTCTCCAAACAACATTATTGTTGTTTGTTCTCTATAATGTTGTTGTTCTCTGTCCATCTAATTTTGCCTCCCATTGTTTTCTGACCAGATCATAAACTCCTGCTAGACACATTCTCTTTCATTCCTCACTGTCCTCTGACTTCATGCTATTTTTCTCCAGGCTGCTTTAGCTCACATTATTCCCCCCTTCTCTGAACTTTCACTGATAGATTCCACTGTGTGTATTCCTTAATTGCCTATACACCATACCTCATTTTATTCACCCCTCTTGGGGGTGCATAGGCCTTGTCATTTTCCTTTGTATGTCCTATGTGACTTGTATGATGATGAGGAATGCTGTCTGCAGAGAGAGCACTCAAGTGGTTATAGAACATGTCTATTAAGTTTCCCAAATAGAAGACTCTTCATCTCCTATTCTGCCACTCTGAAAACTAAGTAGAGGCTGTAAAAGGCTTAGTATTGCTGATGCTATAAAGACAGGACACCTAGTTGCTTGAAGTCCCAGATGGTTGATAGAAATAGTTTTTGTATAAAAAAGTGAAATTATTAGCAAATTAAATAGAAATAAAGACAAGTGACAGTGATTTAACTTAATTGAAGAAGAGATTAGAAAAATCAGAGCTGTTTTTTAAAAATAAGAATAAAAAAATCAATGTGGTGAACACACCAAGGAGACTTTCAGAGGAAGGTTTAGATAAGTCCATAGGACAATAATCTTTAAGGTGTAGCAGAAACATTGAACCTTCTTGAATAAGGAATGAAATTATGGAATTGTCACACACATAAATCAGAGTTCATGAGGATTACCCCATCCTTGTTGATCAATGGTCAGTAAGCCAGGTTGCACATCTATTTTTTCCCGTTGTGAGACAGGAAATAATTAAAAAGGGAAATAACCAGATTTGTAACTTAATAATATGGTTTGTAAAACTATCTTATATTCATCTGGGGCTGGCCAGAAAGCCATCTCTACTAGGCATGATGAAATTATTCTGACCATTCTCCAGTATTTATAGTGAAAATACATGTTCAGTGTCTCTTTTGTTTCATAATATCTAAACAAGAACACGTGGGTTATTTCCATCTTTAATTTGGGGACCAGGTATATATTAGCTCTTTTAAGGAAATGTCATTTGGCACAGGTCCAAATACACATCCTTCCTTGATAATAATAAGTCTTTATTTTTATAAAGCTGTATATTTTGTAAGTCAAATATC
Source organism: Pongo pygmaeus (assembly GCF_028885625.2). Lineage (NCBI taxonomy): Eukaryota > Metazoa > Chordata > Mammalia > Primates > Hominidae > Pongo > Pongo pygmaeus. The sequence continues at coordinate 128,392,040 of NC_072378.2, read as the reverse complement.
TGTGTCTCTCTAAATATATGCCAGGTGTTTACATTTCAAATGGGCAAGAAAAATACCTGAAGTGGGATATACCAGTTTTGTGGGGTGATCTTCATTTATTTATTTGTATTATTACTTGCCATTATTTGAAATAATTCATAAGAGCTATGTAAGCTCTACCTTTACTGCTTGGAGTGTTTCATATGACCTACTAAATTTTGCATTAGTATATTATTTTAGCTAGTGGGAACATTTAGTGTATAATTACTTTGGCTATTCTTTATTAGATTATGAGCCTCCCATTACTTCTGAAAGACTATCTTGGATGCTGTTTGGGTTCAGTAAATAACTATGTATTACTGCAAAGGTATACTGAGATTTCTATTTTAAGTGGTGTCTGGCTAGCAGCCCTGGACACAGCCTTCCAAAAATTTCCAGTAAATTGACTATGAAGACACACAAAGAGATATCTGTTCATAGTATGGAAAATATATGCTGATTGTCGCTTACTGCCAGAATTTGGGAGGAATTCTGGAATTGTTTTCCTACATTTAGTTACATAAAATTTCAAAACTATAGCAATTAAGATAATCTTTTAGTGGACACTTGCATACCCACCTCCTGTATGTTACTATTAGCATTTTATTCTACATGCTTATCTCCCACTCCATTGATGGAACTAGATTTTCAAGTGCAATTGGTGGCTTACCTATGTACACTTTTGGAAATAGAGCTAAGTTTGCCCTAAGGCAATAAGTAAAAAGCTGCATGGCTCAAAATAAAAGGTTTCTTTAAACTGGGAACTGGAAGCTACTCATATATTGTATAAATTTTGCTTTTCAAAGCAAACCCCTTCTGCAAGTACCTATCTGTTTTAGTATGCATTCAGAAAATAATTAAATGAGAAATAGGGAGGAGGGGACATGGTTATATTTTGTCCCTTGCAGAGTATAGCTCTCACAAGTGGAACCCTACAAGCAAAACAGATAGGAAGAGGCTAGGTTAGTGGTTTATGCAGCAGTGTCTAGTTTTGTACACATTCCAGCAGTTCTAAACATTAGTGCACTGGGCTATTGGAGAACAATAAGGTCCACTTCAGAACTGTGGAAGATCCCTAGAGGATAGATTCTGGGGTTTGGATAGAAATCATATATGTGGACTAGCCATCCAACTCTGAGCAGTGGATTCAGCCATTACCGAAGGGCATACGAAGTGGGCCAAAGAGCGAAGAATGCATTTTCTTTGTTGGCTATCACCCAAGTTAAGTATAGCTCCACCCTTGTCCAGAAATATATAAACAGAAAGAAATAAGATAGGGGTTTTAACAAAATAAAAATACTTCAGAATTACACTACAGCAGTAAAATCCTAATGAAAATACAACTGCCATCTACAGTGTTATGCAGACAGGTACCTAGCCAAGAATTTTATACCAGATTAGTTAAGTCTTCACATGAGAAGGCAACAAAAAGGCATTTTTTATAAAGCTAAGGTTGAGGAAATATACCCTTATACAACTTCATAAAAAAATAATTGAATCAAAAGTAAGAGCCTAAGGATGCCATTTTATTAAATGAATTATGCATCTTCCCTTACACATTCCGATCCTAGATCACAAAAATTTAGATGGGATGTGTGTTTGATCAGTAAATAGTGCAGCTCAGGGAAGCACCTTAATCCCTATATGTTATGCTTTTCTCAGATGTTTTATTTCTTCATTTTTTGATACAATATGTATTTGTCTGCCTAGGATGCCATAACAAAATAGTACAAACTGGGTGTCTTGAACACCATGGTTCTGGAGGCTGGAAGTCTGAAATCAAAGTGTCAGCAGGTTTGGTTCCTCTTAGGCCTCTCTCCTTGGCTTGCAGATGGCCACTTTATCACTGTGTCCTCTCAGTGTTCTTTCCTAAGTGTATTCACAACCCAGATATCTCTTTCTCTTCTTATGGGACACCGGCGATACTGGAATAGGACCCCACCCTAAAAACCTCATTTAACTTTAATATCTCCAAATGAAGTCACATTCGGAGGTACTAGGAGTTAGGTTACGGCTTCAACGTACGAATTTTGGGGAGACACAGTTCAGCTCATAACATCATATTCATTGGTATATCTGATGACTTCTTAAAAATGTACCAGATGCTATTCTTTTCTTTTTTTTTTATTTTTTATTTTTATTTTTTGAGTACTTGATCACAATGGCCAACCTCTAAATGTAAACGTGGTTGTGGCACTCAGGGTAAACCCAGTGCACATCTCATAGACTTAGTTTCACTGTTATAAATCAACAGCATTTGGAATTAGCAGCATTTTGAGGCTCAGAAGACATAGGGATATCCTAGTACAGGATTTAGCTAAGAAGGCCTTGTTTCTAAAACAGAGTGAATGGAGCAAAGTGCATGAGAATGCAGTGGAGCAGGCTGGCTGTACACCTTTCTGGCTCACTCCCTAGGCTGAATCTCAACCACATTGAAAAACAGTTCTGGGAATCCCCAAGTTTCATATACCTGTGATAACAAGGCAAAAGTGAACAGACATTTCTGTTGTACAGGCAGCATAAAGTTGCTTAGACACAACAACTCCTTATATCTAAGGGAGCCAAAGTGAAAGGTGGACCATGGCACAGTGGCTTTACCAAACCACCAGGGAAGAGCACCACTGCTCTTGGGTCCAGCCCTCTCCTTCAAGCAGTCCTCCAGCTGGTCAAGAAACAGAGTTCAACAATAGTTCAAGGAACAGTGAGAGTGGAAAAAAGGAAACCCCACATATTTTTTGTGAACACACATCAATCATGGTTAGACCTTGCCTTATCTAAGACTAAATAGAGAAGAAAACAATATGTGGTGATATATTAGGGTCCTCCAGAGAAATAGAACTAAATTATTAGGAGTGTGTGTGTGTGTGTGTGTGTGTGAGATTGAATGATTAATTTTAAATTGGTTCACAAGATTGTGAAAGCTGATAAGTCTGAAATCTGCAGGGCGTGCCGGAAATTCTTGCAATAGTGGATGTTGCAATTTTGAGTCTGAAGGCAGTCTAGAGTCAGACTTCTTCCTCTACTAGGGACCTTTGTCTTTTCTCTTAAGGCCTTCAACTTATTGGATGAGGTTCACCCACATTATGGAGGGGAATCTGTTAACTCAAAGTCTACTGATTAAGTGATTGATTTGTTTATTTGTTGGTTGGTTTTAAGATAGGGTCTTACTCTGTCACCCAGGCTGGAGTGCAGTGATACAATCACTGCAGCCTTGACCTCTTGGGCTCGAGCACTCCACCCACTTCAGCCTCTCGAATAGCTGGGACTATAGGTGTGCACCACCATGCCTGGCTGATGTTGGTATTTTTTCTAGAGATAGGATTTTGTCACATGGCCCAGGCTGGTCTTGAACCCCTGAGCTCACGTGGTCAGCCTGCCTCGGCCTCCCTAAGTGCTGGGATTACAGACATGATGAGCCACTGCGCCTGGCTCTGCTTAAGTGTTAATCACATCTGCGAAATACCTTCACTGCACACCCAGTCTAATGTTTGACCAAACCCTGGGCACCATAGCGTAGCCAAGTTGACGCATAAAACTAACTATCACAGGTGACTATAAAATGTTCTGAAATTTAAGTTTTGAAAAATACAGTTATCACAAGGCAGAGAAGAACAAGATGTTTAACAAATCTCTCTAGAAAAAATCGTTTTTATATCATCAGTAGAATTCAAAAAATACAGGCTCTGAGACAAGAGATAGGACAGACCAAGGAGCAGTTCAAACTCAGGAATAATTTTTAAATATATGCATGTCCTAAGAAAAGCTATAAATATACAAGTATGTTTGTTTTGTATTATATAGTTGTATTTGACTATGGAAATGGAAATATATCCTTCCTCACAAATATAGTTTATTGCTAATTATTGGTAAATGTATTTATTTGATATTGCAATAATAGTATTATTAGACCCACTTAGGGCCAATAAAAGCTCATAGGTTGTCAAAACTTTTGTCACTTTGGTTGCAAGGGGCAGAATTTGATTCTTAAAGTATTGGAATTTTATATTCTTATTATAAATTTGGGGGAAATAAAAGATAAGGAGTTGCCATAAATATGTGAGGGCCCACAACATCAGTGTATTTCTTGTTGTTTAAAATCTTTCTTTAGGCTAGGTGTGGTGGCTGATGCCTGTAATCCTAGCACTTTGGAAGGCAAGACGAGAAGATCACTTGAGCCCAAGAGTTCGAGAACAGACTGAGCAACATAGCGAGACCCTGTCTCAGGGGGGAAAAAAAAAGCCTTTCTTTAGTTATTATTTCATTCAGATAGCTATGAAAGTATTTTTCTTTTTGCTTGCTTGCAGCTTTTCTGTTTTCTACCACACAAAAAGTCCAATTTTAATTTTGGCTTTGTGAAATATGTTTTATCAAAATATAAGTCTGATGTTCCTTATCTTCCAAAAAATTTAAAAATATTAGCTCAGATGTAATTTTGATCATAAATGATTAACATGTAAACTTAAGTTGAATGTAACCACTTCATATGGATATTTCAAGGTAAAAAATGAAATCTAAAATATCTGCACACTACTTTTAAAATTTTGTCCATAAAAATGAGAAATACCAAGATTCCTTATATTCTCAAATTTATTTCATCATTTATATATGTCATATATGAAAATGTGTTCTTTTTGATATTTACTTTAGATATCAAAATAATACAAATTTTAAACCTGAAATAAACCTTAGAGATCCGTTGTCAGGATTATATCTTATAAGTCACATCATTCTATTCATCTTGCCTAAACTAATATTGTTATATAGTATCACACAAGAAAAAATCAAACTATAAATTAAATGTCAAAGTTCTGTTTGTTTTTCAACATACAATTTTAAATAGATGTTATTATTCTCTTTCTGTATAAATACCCTGAGCAGAAATTATCAGCATGCACATATCTTTTTTATGGTGGAATTTTTGACTAATGAGTTTTTGTTAGAAATGTATCAGTTCTACTTCATTTTATAGTTGAGTTGTTCATGTGAGTCAGTCTCAGTAATTTTTGAGTGTCTTTCTGTAGAAAGTTGTTCTCTTACTAGAATGGAAGATGCTGACACCTAGATGTTCAAATGGGGCTGATGGAAAAAAATCAGGACAATTTTGTATTTTATATGGGCAACAAAGCATTATAAAAGGACATGAAGGATGGCTTGTCATATCCATTAGTTTTTGCCATTTTATCTATTAGACTTGCAGTAGCATATGTAGAACACAGGTTGTGTATGGTGGGAATAATTTTGTGGAGGATAGTATGTGTATGATATTCACATGCTAAATGAAAGTCAAGTATGCCATAAATTTAACTAATGTCACTTATATTTTGTTCACATAGTAGTGATGTCATCAGCATAATACAGGAAAGATTTACAGTACAGCCCAACATGACTGCTGTTCTCTAGTGTGGGCCCCGGTTGGGGAAAGGGAGAATCAGAGGAAGAGACTATTACTGATGGCACTAGTTTTCATTTTTAAAACACACAGCCTGGGCTGGGCGCTGTGGCTTACGCCTATAATCCCAGCACTTTGGGAGGCTGAGGCGGGCGGATCACGAGGTCAGGAGATCAAGGCCATCCTGGCTAATGGTGAAACCCCATCTCTACTAAAAATACAAAAAATTAGCCGGGCGAGGTGGCGGGCATCTGTAGTCCCAGCTATTCAGGAGGCTGAGGCAGGAGAATGGCATGAACCCGGCAGGCGGAGTTTGCAGTGAGCCAAGATCGTGCCACTGCACTCCAGCCTGGGTGACAGTGAGACTCCATCTCAAAAAATTAAAATTAAAATTAAAAAATAAAACACACAGCCTGTAACTATTTGACCTTTTGTCTTTTGTAGTATTTTAGTGTGCTTTTATTTCATTTTATTTCATTTTACTGAGCATTTTATTTCACAGCTTAAAGTACAAATGTGGAAATTTTAGGAGCAAAGCAGTTTGTAATTATTTGTCTGAAAAAATTGATTTTACTTTTAAAGACATAGTTTTTGTGCATCAATGAGACTAATTTGTTTAAATAGTTTATAAACAAACTATTAACCAGTATGATATTTTTCTTAAAGAGATCAGAGCCAAAAACAATAACAAAAAAGTGATGACTCATTTTTCAACTTTCATTTTATGTTCCAAAACATTATCACAGCATTCATTGGCTCTAATTTGACATTAAATAAACACAATGAAAAAACAATCTTTGAGAAGTTATTCATGCTTTCATATAAACAGAGAGATGGTGGTTTGGAGATACCCCTTTTAAAACTGAGCCTCGTTAATTTGAAACAAGCACAATGATACAACTGTACTTGACTTGAAGGAGGGCATATTGTTCTGCAGGCGTTCTAATTTTACTTCTGGTCAGAGGGACACTGGAAGATTTTCAGCCAGAACTGCAGTGAGAGATGAATTTTTATTATATGCTGAGATGCTCAGATGCCTGGAAACAGAAAAGACCTAATTTTACTGTTGAAAAGTAGTTAATAGGCTACCTATTTCCAAATATGCACCTGCCATCCCCCACCACCACCCCAAGTGGATGCAGACTAGAGCATTCATAGTGGTCACTCATCCAATGTGGCTCCGCATAGATTTTTATTAAGTCAGGCATGGTTTGTGTAGCCCTCCCCACTCCTGGAACTGATCACCCATGTTTTGCTACCAGAGAAGTAGTTTTTCAGGCAACACACAGCTTGTATTTGGAAGATTTCCAAAGTCACAATTGCTTCTTTATCTTCCAGTGACTTTGAAAGAAAGCCATGGCATGAATAGAATGCTCAAAGCTCTGTCCCTGCACAATCTGTAGTCCTTTATTTCAGCTATGCTTTTTACTGCTTCTTGGGAATTGATTTTTCTTTTCAATGTACCACACCCCTTTCAATTCTCTCTCCTTAAAATGGAAAAGAGAAAGAAAATGGTGCACAAGGTGTCTGAGAAGTAGAGCAAAAAGTAGACGTGTAAATCCATAAGGATATGAAATGGATGGAAAATATAAGACACAAGACAAACATTACTCATTCATGCAACAATAAATTATGTAATTCTGGAGTGGAGGAGCTAGCCCAGAACTTTGCAATATTCAGAACAAATTCCTTAGACTATAATTCAGTTATTCAATTTTTTTTTTATATCGGTACTTCCTTATTCCATAAAGTGTCTGTTTTCAGAGCCTTGGGTATCTAAATCAGAGGTAAAATCTCTCCATTTCTATGCCAAAACCATTCCATTTTCTGGTCAAATAGTCCCTGAGTGTTTAATGTAATTGCTAAATGAATTTTCAAAATGTGCCTTGGAGAGTTACAATAAAACATGTTCAAGGCTCAGAAGTCTTATGGTGATCAGAATTAGTTTGTTTAACCAGCATTTCCTAAATAAAACCCTTTCACTCCATAATACCTATTTTTATCTCACTACCTTGGATTAATGTGTAGATAGAGGATTGTACAGATTCAAAAGATAAAGGAAAAAAATTGTAGGACTTAGTAAGGGAGGAATATAGGGTTAGGTGAGCAAGGCTTCTAGATTTCTAGCTCGTAACTCAGTGGGACCATTCACTGAAATGAGACACTGGAGTATTTTTTTAGGACTTTCATATATGCCCTGGCAACAAATTATGTCTCGTATTCTTGATTTGAAGAAAGGCAGGCTTTCTGTTCATCACAAGAGTTGTTATTGAGAGCCTATCCTTTGAGAAAATATAATGTTTGCAGAAATAGATTTTATATTCTAGCTATGTAAAGAAATGAAACTTTAAAATGTGAGATAGAAAAATTATAACCAGAATAATTAGAACAAATTACACTCCACATCAAGACACCTACTGTTTAGACTTAAGCAATTATTTAATGTCTGCAATATTGTCATCTGAAAACATTCTATGACTTAGAGAAAATATACCATATTGTAACTCTAACTGTATTCTTATATCTTTTTGCCAAGCAATACAAGCAGAGTAGTACATTCAGAACTGGCAAGATGATTGTCTGAATGTGACATTATCTGATGACACTCAGAAAGCCTTTAAACATAAAAGATATAGAGAAATGCTTCATTGCTTTCCTTGGATGGCATTTTTTCCTTTCAGCCTAAGCAAGATTAATGTTCTCAACTGACATGATGACACATCTAGCTGTGAAATGACAATAAGTATATACAAAATGGGAGTAGAGACATGCCTAATAAAATGCGATACCTTAATTTTTTTCTAAATACTATTAGTTTGAGATTGTTCTGAAGGTAATGATGTTCAACTTGTAAATGTGTTGCATATGCCATTATGTTTATACATTCGTCTGTATACACTGTTTTTATTAGGAGTGATATATCACCTCACTTTTGCTTGACTCCCGTATCTCAGAAAAGTGATGGCATTTCTTATTCTCTTCAGTTCTGTTTAGCAGACGTTTACTTAGTATTTTGTTGTTGTTGTTGAAGGTAATGTGCAATATGTTTCTAATATGAATGTAACAAAAAACCTGAGAACATCAACAAAATTTAGGTGAATACTTAATTCCTGGTGATCAAAGCTAATTGGTGATCTAATGAAAAAAAGTCTAGCACTATCATGGAATAACAGTAGAATCTGGTGCAATAAGGCAAGACATAATTTTATTTTTCAGACAAGCCACATTATTAATGAAAACATGCGTCACACATGAATAACATTGGAATATTACCTCTTTCTTGAATAGCAGTGATGAGATGGCTTACTCTGAGAGGTGCTGAAAAATCAGTTGAGATTATTGAGCTTAAGTGTGTAATAATCAGAATGAAAAGAAATAAGTGTAGTCAGAATTACAAGCCAACTTAAACAGATAATTGATAAGGCAAATTGTATAATATTCAAAGCAAGAAAGAAGACCTAGAATACATCAAGATCTCTATCTGTACAAATCGTGGTTAACATAAGCAGTATGTGCAATTAGTGGAAATATGTCCTGATGAAATCAATAGGCCTGTTTTGGCCTTACTTTTCAAAATGGGCACTATCTTCGATAGAAAGAATTCTTGTTGCAGTACATTGAAGTATTCGTTCATGTCATTTCTGTGCAGCACTCATTTATCATCTGTTTCAAATGCATCTTTTTGGTACTTCATATTAGCTTGTGAACGTACAAAAGTATCCTTCCCATCAAGTAACTCTAGCATTAGAAAAGAATGACTGCCTCTTGAGAGTTGAGTTTATAGCTTGATTTATTCATCTGCAACAGAAAAATTCCTTCAAAAGTTTTTACTGTATCTTAAAATTTTGTTGAAATTCTGTATTCTTTCTTCTGGCATGTTATTGTGATTTCTACCTTAACTCTTTAGAATCCAGAGGAGGTTCACCAAAGTTTTCTTGTGGTTTCTCCTTTCTCCTGTGAATACACAAGTACTCTCTTTTGAAAAGCACAGTATTGTGCAGATTTTGCTCTCAATGAATTTGCCATGATGTGCCAAAATGATGTTCACTCAAAGTGTTCTGGGAATCAAGGGAAGAGAATTGACGGTTGTACCTGTGTCCATTTGAAGGGCAATTTGGATAGGAGTGGTTTTGGTAAACCAATGAGGAAAAAGAAGAGGGTCTTCCAAGCTGAAGCACAGTGCCTATGCTTGTATAAGCAGTGAGGCTGGAGGGTGGGGTGAGATTCTAAAGAAGATGATGGAAAGATGACTCGAGATCACCTTGTCTGACTTGCTATGCAAACTACAGATTTTGATCCTCATGTATTACGTTACTGATTCTTTAACATTGAAAGCTACTTTAAAAAATGAAATTAGTGTGAAAGTTCAATAAATACTTTATAAAGATATAATTATCTTAAAACTTTATAAAATTTTCTTATAAGCCAATAAGTGAAAGAGTATTTTGATAAAAGCAAAAACTAAACCTCATTGGTTTTAGATGACAGCAGCCATCATATATTGGCCTCAACTTCTCATTAATTTCTACATTTTGTTTTGGTTTCATGGTGTCTGGAAAATCCTTATTAGTATGAATAATACACATCATTTTAAAAGGGTATATTAATAGTTTATTTTGAAATCACAGGACAGTCTCTTAGTAAGCTGATCCACGGGCTTGAAAGAGGAATAATTGGAAATTATTTTAATGCTGAGTCATTAAGAAAATTTAACTGCTGCTCACCATGCTTACCAGGCAAAGAGTTTAATTTAGATGGAGTACACCAATCATTATTGAAATATAATATTTTGAAGCAATCTCAGATATGTCAATATTCTGCTCAGTCAGACATTCAGAGTTTGTAAATAGCCATTTTTCCTTTAGCTTGCATGCTGAGTCTAAAATGCAAGTTCTAGTTTCATCAAAGACACTCTCCCTACAGGTAACATCGTGACCTTGCATCAAGAAAGTGAGCTTGTTCAGCTACATAAAATCCTAGATCATAAGCAGGCCAAGACATTGCATCCGTGTTGTAGTTGTTTAGGTATAAAGCTAATACAGTGCATATAGGGTCTGTATTGGGAAAACTGTAAAACACTGATGAAAGAAATAAAAACACAAATAAATGAAGAAGAGATATTCTGTGTTCATGGAATAGAAGATTCAATATTGTTAAGATGTCAGTTCTTCCTAACTTGATCTTAAGATTCAACAAAATCTCAATCTAAGTCCCAGTGTCTATTTTGTAGATAATCAATAAACTGATTCTAAAGTTTATGTAGAAAGGCAAAAGACCTATAACAGCCAACATAGTAGTACTGAAGAAGGAAAACCAAAAGTTGGAGTACTACAGTTAGCCAATTTCAGGAATAACTGTTAAGCTACAGTAGTCAAGATAATGTGGTATTGGAGAAATACTAGACATATAGATCAATGAAATGTATCAGAAAACCCAGAATAGACATATACAAATATAGTTTACTGCTCTGTAACAAAGACACAAAGATGATCCAATGAAGAAAGTAGTGTCTTTTCAACATTGCAAATTAGCAAAACATCATACCACTCTAAACCTATTAGAATGACTAATATCCACCAAAAAAAATGAAAGTACCAGTTGCTAACATGGATGTGACACAAACAGGAATTTTCATTTATTGCTAGTGGCAATGCAAGTCGGTATAGTTACTTTGACATTTCTTACAAAATTAAACATAGTCTTAAGATACTATCCAGCAATTACAATCTTACCTAATTGATTCAAAATCTTATTTCTGGGCTGAGTGCCATGGGTCACCCTTATAACCTCAGCACTTTGGGAGGCCAAGATGGGAGCATTGCTTGAGCCCAGAAGTTTGAGACCAGCTTGGGCATATAATGAGACACTGACTCTCCAGATTTTTTTATTTAATTAGCCAAGTGTGGAGCTGCACACGTATGGTTCCAGCTACTTGGGAGGCTGAGGTGGGAAGATCACTTGAACCCGGGCAGGTGAGGCTGCAGTGAGCCATGATCATGCCACTGCACTGTAGCCTAGGCCACAGAGGGAGACTCCATATCAAGAAAAACAAAAACAAAAGCACTTATTTCTACAGAAAAACCTGCATACACATATGTATAAGCAGCTTTATATAAAATCACCAAAAACTGGAAGCAACCCAAATGCCCTTTGGTAGGCAAATGAATAAAGAAATGGTGGTATATGCACACAGTGGAATACTATTCAATAATAAAAAGGAATAAAAAGAAATGAGCTGTCGCTTGTCTCACTCATAAATGAACAATGAAAACACATGGACACAGGGAGGGGAACATCACACGCTGGGGCCTGTCAGAGAGTTGGGGGGCAAGGGGAGGGAGAGCATTAGGACAAATACCTCATGCATGCGGGGCTTAAAACCTAGATGACGGGTTGATAGGTGCAGCCAGCCACCATGGCACATGTATACCTATGTAACAAACCTGCATGTTCTACACATGTATCCCAGAACTTAAAGTAAAAAAAAAAAAAAAAAAGCCTTAAAATAGGAAAAAAAAGAAATGAGCTATTATGCTATACATAAACATGCTTGCGTCTTAAATATATATTGCTCGGTGAAAGGAGTCAGTCTGAAAATGCTAAATATTGTATGATTCAAATTATATAACTATTTTTTAAAACCCGAAAGGCGGCTGGGCACAGTGGCTCAGGCCTGTAATACCGGCACTTTGGGAAGCCGAACTGGGTGGATCACAAGGTCAGGAGTTTGAGATCAGCCTGGCAAGCATGTCTCTACAGTAGAGACAGTAGAGAAACCCCGTCTCTACTAAAAATACAAAAATTAGCCAGGCACGGTGGTGCATCCCTGTAATCACAGCTACTCAGGAGGCTGAGGCAGAAGAATTGCTTGGACCTGGGAGGCGGAGGTTGCAGTGAGCCGAGATCGAGCCACTGCACTCCAGCCTAAGGGACACAGCAGACTTCATCAAAAAAAAAAAAAAGCCCAAAGGCAAGTGTATTAGTCTGTTCTTGCATTGCTATAAAGAAATACTCGAAACTGGGTAATTTATAACCAAAAAAAGGTTTAATTGGCTCCCAGTTCCACAGGCTGTACTGGAAGTATAGTGGCTTCTGCTTTTGGGGAGGCCTCAGGAAGTTTCCAATCATGGCAGAAGGCAAAAGGGAAGCAGGTGTCTTGCATGGCAGGAGCAGGAGCAGGTTGGGGGAAGGTGCTATACACTTTTAAACAACCAGATCTCATGAGAACTCACTATCATGAGGACAGTATCACAGGGTATGGTGCTAAACTATTCCTGAGAAACCACGACCATGATCCAATCCCCTCCCACCAGGTCCCACCTCCAACATTGGGGATTACCATTTAACATGAGATTTGGGTGGGGACACAGATTCAAGCTATATCACCAACTCTGAAGAATTATGTGACATTTTTTAAAAGGCAAAACTATAGAGACGATGTATGAGTTGGGATTGTACAGAAAATTTGAAACAATAGAATATGTCTATTTGTGGAAAGGGATTAATTATAGAAAGCAGCTCATGAAATTATGTCTGCTGGTAAATCCAAAATCTGCAGTTTAGCAGGTTTGAGAACCAGGAGAGTCAATGGTAGTTCTAGTTAGAAGGCTGGCAGCCTGGAGACCCAGGAGAGCTGATGGTGCAGTTTCAGTTCAAAGGCCAGCAGGCTCATGACTCATGGAGGAGCCAGTGTTGCAAATGAATTTTTAAGGGCAAATGTTGCAGATAAAATCTGAAGGCAGTCTGCTGGAGAATTTCTTTTTTGCTCCCGGAGGATGGTCGTTTTGTTCTATTTAGGTATCCAGCTGATTGGATAAGGCCTACCCACATTATGGAGGGCAAAATGATTACTTAAGCATATTTTAAATGTTAATATCCACAAACAACTTTTAAGTTGACGTAAAAAAATAATAACCATCCCAGAAGATAAAGGGATCAGTGGTTGCCTGAGGTTTGTGGAGAAGAGGTTTGAATAGGTGAGGCACTGAGAGTTTTTTAAGGGCCATGAAACAATGATACTGTAATTGTGGTGTAGTGGATTGACTGATGACCCCCCAAAAGGGTGTGTCCACATCCTAATTCCTAGATAATGTGATTACGTTACATGGCAGAAACGTGAATATCACCTTATGTAATATCTAATGTGTTAAACGGATATGCTTATATGATTAAGGACTAAGGACAGATGTGATTAAGAATTAATGAATAGGGCCTGGCATGGTGGCTCACGCCTGTAATCCCAGCACTTTGGGAGGCCGTGGTGGGTGGGTCACCCGAGGTAGATCAGGTGTTTGAGACCAGCCTGGTCAACATGGCGAAACCCTGTCTCTACTAAAAATACAAAAATTAGCTTGGTGTGGTGGTGCATGCCTGTAATCCCAGCTACTGGGGAAGCTGAGACAGGAGAATTGCTTGAACCTGGGAGGCGGAGGTTGCAGTAAGCTGAGATGTTGCCACTGAACTTCAGCCTGGGTGACTGAGTGAGACTCTGTCTCAAGAAAAAAAAAAAACAAACAAGTTTTAATGAAGGGATTATTTGGAACTATGTAGGTGGGCTCTAAAAGACTACTTCAGCCAGGTAGTGAAGGTCAGCATCCACAGTGATAAGTCATTTTGTTAGTATATGCTCTTGCTGTGGTATGATGTAAATGGCACTTTACCTCTCTGGTTTCCCTCCCCAAAACCCATAGACTCAGTTTATAATCATGAAAAAAAAATTCAGACAAATTCCCATAGAGGGACATTCTGCAGAATACCTAATGACTATTTCGTATTAAAACTCTTAAGGTCCTATAAACATGGAAAGTCTGGTAAACTCACAGAACTTAGAAGATGAAGGAGATATGACATAATTAATTTTCTTGGTTGGGAACCTGGAACAGAAAAAGGACATTAAGTAAAAACTAAGTAAATCTAAATAAGTCTGAATAAAATGAGGAGTTTAGTTAGTAATAATGTACCAATATTGGTTCATTAATTTTAACAAAGATACCATGTTAATGTAAAATACTAGTAAGAGGAAATGCTATATGGATATATGGGAACTTTGTACTATCTTTGGAAATTTCCTGTAAATGCGTAACTATTCTAAAAATTTATTTTTACAAGAGTCTGTGTACTTGCAGGCCTGACCTCTTAAAAGAAAAAAAAAAGTACAAATTTCCTCCTAAGTTGTGTATTAGTTTCCTACAACTGTTTATCAAAGTACCACAAACTGGGTGAATTGAAACAACCTAAGCTTGTTCTATCAAAGTTCTAGAGACCAGAAGCTCAAAAATCAATGTGTCTGCAGTGCCATGCTCTCTCTGAAGGTTCTAGGGACAATGCTCCCTTGCCTTTTTCAGCCTCTGGTGACTCCTGGCTTTCCTTGGCATTTTTGGGCTTCCAGATGCATCACTCCAATCTCTGCTTTCATCTTCCCATGTTCATCTTTCCTGTGTTTCTGTTTTCTCCTTTTCAGATTCTTAAAAGGATATTCATCATTGAATTTAGGGCCCATCCAAATCTAGTATGATCTTAAGATCCTTAATTACCTCTGCAAAGAGCCTTATTCCAAATAAAGTCCCATTCTGAAGTTCCAGGTGTTGACATCTGTTTCAGGACCCACTATTCCACCCACTTACACCATGCCATATCCATAAAGTGTTCAACCATCTTCATGAACTTGGCAAAAGAAGCCTTCAGAAAAATAATCTACAGTACAATTGAGTATATTATTAGTCTGCCAAGTGTTAGAATTTTTTTAATGATTATAATAATAGGTAATAATTATTGAACACCTACTATATGGTATTCACTGATAAGCATGCTGTACATATATTCCCTTTTAATTTTCATACTGCAGTTATCCTTCATTTGTAGGTGATAAAACCAAAGCACTGAATAGTGAAGAAACTTGCCTAAAGTCATACAGCTGGTAAATTTTCTCCCAGTGTTAACAGCATTTATTGCCATTAAAACTGCAAATAAAATGTTTATCAAACATTTGCAGAAATTCTGAATCCTTCTATGGAACCTGAGGATTCTACTTTAAGGTTTAAAGTCATGAGAGAGAGAGGTTTACATTGAAAGATTTTTCAGCTTCTTGCTATGAAGTTTTATTAGTCTCTTTTGCTGAGGGGTTCTTAGGATAGAACTCAATAGTGCTTTTTCAATTTGTAGGATTTCAGGTAAGATTCCACCTCCGTTATCCAGCTATCTTCTAATATACTCTTATCTTCTCTATTAAATATTTCTCTTTGAAAATGATTTACCTTCTTATTCAGGCTTCCTCCTCAGTAGAATAACCCCAAACTCCACCCCACCCCTATACATGCACACATGTGCTATTTTATCCATTCAACTTGTGTCTTCCCCCAAAGACTTAAAAATTCCTTCTTAATAATGTAAAAACTTATAAACTCTGCTACAAGCAGATGTAACATTTCTGGAGGCTATTAAAAATATGTAGATGTCAGGTAAATGTATATGATGAAGTAAGTGATTCAAATAGAACAATTAACAGATGGCAGCAACAATTATATATTCATATTCCTGGCCAACAGCATTTGGTAGATATAATTACCTTACAGGTGTTAACTGCCCTTTATGGAATGAGACATCTCTGAACACTAGAGAAACATGGTTAAATGACTGATGGTCACAAATTAGTAAAAATTCTATATTGACTCATTTTTTAGACAAGAATCAGAAAGCTAAATTCAGTTTTTGGAGTATAGTGCTAAGTTCAGAAAAAGTGAAACTTAAACAGGAGAGCAGGTGTGATGTAATCTTCAAGTTGATTGCTGGGATGGGAAAAAAAAAACCCGCACATTAAAAGACATTTAAAATTCACTCAACATTTGGAAGGTACAAAGTCCAAAAAGGCAATCATTTAGGGAGAAGGAAGCAGCTGTTATGACTTATTCCTTTGAGTTTCTTTAAATTACCTTAGTTTCATATGCAAAATAGTATTAACATGCTTTTTTCAAACAAAAGTTTTCTGTGCAGATAAGTTTGTACTTATGTTTCTTTATAGCCTTTAGATTGTTATACTAGAATAAGGATAAAATATAATTTTAATGTCACTGTTTATAATGTTTCAATCATTTGACCAGAAATATTTGAAAACCTGGCTAGCCTCCCACACACACACACAAATTACATCATTCAAGTATTGTCATTTTACTTTTATTTTCTCCTGTGAACAGTAAATATTTGTCACTTCCATTTAACATTTGTATCACTTGCAGCTATCTGTCTAGGGAAATATTAAATGACTATCAGTCCCTACTGGGAGTGATATTGTCTGATTAAAACTGTAAATTTCCTCCCTTCTGTTCTACATTGGAGTCATCTCTAAATCTCTGAATTTGAGCTGTACTCAGCACTATAATTTAAGGCTAATTTATTTTACCTTTATTTTTTAAGTTATGTTTTCAAAGTCTTTGATTTTATTGTTTTACATAGTAATAGTTTTACAACTATTTTGTAAAGTTCTTGAAGATCAGCATGCCTCTTCTCAAATATCTTATTTATTGCTGAATAATAGTTATTACTCAATAAATATTTTGATTGATTAATAAAAACCTATTTCAAATAACTGTTTTCTAAAATTATTTTTTTCTCTTCCAATTCTGAAGGAAAAAAAGATAATATACAGAAGCGGGTTGTTATGGGGAAACATGTTTATTGTGCTATAGTCCTCTTTTCCCCTGTAATGAAAAGTTAGGTTTTTAGTAGTAGAAATGTCATTTTAGTGAAATATGCCATAATTTTCCTTTAGCATTATATTCCCTATAACAATTGAAATTAAGTACATGTTGAATACTTTCTTAAAAAAATTTAAACTGGAGTTTAAGTTTTGACTTCTTTGTCTAAGATATTCTCCAACACACCTGATGTTTCATTTTCTTCTTTTTCTTATGCAGTTAGGAATATTATACTTCTCTGCCTTTATCATGATTAATATTCAATAAGTAAAGAAATTTTTCCATAAGCAATACATACATAAAATACAACCATCACAAAACACTTTTAATCTTCCCTGGTTTCTGGCTTATGAGTTTGGTAATTCCTTAGCATTTAACGTTTGTCACAAATTGCCACGTGGCAGTGTATATGCTGTCTTTTTGATAGATTTCCAGTAGTGGATTAC
The DNA here is from genome assembly GCF_028885625.2 of Pongo pygmaeus. NCBI lineage: Eukaryota > Metazoa > Chordata > Mammalia > Primates > Hominidae > Pongo > Pongo pygmaeus. Next base: position 128,374,497 of record NC_072378.2, on the reverse strand, counting down.
TATATTCAAAATAAAGAGCCTCAAATAGAGATAAACATTTATGTTTCATGATACTCTCATTTTAGATTGGAAACATTTCTGAGGTGGGAATTGTTAAAAGAAGAAAGTTGTCCTACATAGAATACCTTTAAGAATACAATTTTTACATATTATTTGAAATACCAAAATTATTATTAGTAATATAATATCAATTCTAACCATATGTATAAGAATAGATATGCATAGGAAAAACTAGAATTGATATGCAAAAAATTAATATTAGTCATGCTTGAAAGTAGGATTGTTTAAAATTATATAATGATAACAAAATATTATCAAATTGAAAAGTTACAGGAAAATTAGTTAACAACATTTCTTTCAGTTAACTTTTTTTCAGATTTCATTGGATTACAATGGAATACCGAAGAATCGGACTTCTTCCTGAAACACTGAGACTGGAAAAAACATTTAACCTTATTTTTAATACAAAGAGAAGGATAGGAACTATTTTGTGTGGTTGTTGTAGGAACCAAAGAAAATGACACATAAAGCTCCTAAATAATTGCCTGGTATATAGCTGTTGCTGAATACATCCAAACCTTCCATAATTTTAAAAATATGTCCATCGGTTCATTTGAAAATAGAGAATATCTAGCATAAATATTTTTGAAGCTGTTCTCATAAGCATTGCAGTTACTGGTTTTCCATTATACTTAACCTTGTCATGATATCCTGGAGTTAATATGAAAGGAGAAGTAACCATGATCGAGAAACCTATATACAACAGAAGTCTTTCTCTTTTGGGACAAAGTCAATTTGGTCCTTGAGTAAATTTATTTTTTTAGCTATTATTTTATCAGAGACAACTTTAGCTTATTCCTGGAAATAACTGCCAAAGTCAGCAGCACTATTAGAAATAAATCCTTTGAGAAAATATTTTCAAGCTTCTATTATATAATTTTGAATTTTTCATTACACCTAAAGAAGTTTGTGAAATATATTTTAGCAAGAATGTTAATATTCAAAATCTTTTATATTTTAGGAGATGTTTGCATTCTTCATTGGAGAGTAAAATTGGGACTTAAGTAACAATATCTAAAACAATTCATTTTGATCTTTGAAATTTAATGTAAAGAAACAGGAATCAAAGGAATGTAAGTTTTTTTTTTAAAAAAAAAAAAAAAACACATCCATGGCTTGTGTTGTTTGTTATTTGTTTAGTTATGTTTAAGTTTTTTTTACTTATGTTTTTAAGTATGTTTTTATTACTGGAGAGAATCAAGACCCTGTAAATATACTTTACTAGCTTAGATTCCATTTAATTACTAGATTATATGTTATTTAGCCAATAGGTGAAATTTAAATTTACGCATGTCACTTAGTATCTTCACCTGGCTTTTCAGAAACAGCTGATTTATGCTGTTAGAGCATTTAAATAATGTTTCTGACTTTTCTTTTCAAGACTAAGTGGAACCTCACCTGAGAGAAATGCAGTAAATGAAGTCAATTGGCAGATGTTCTATGGGAAAGAAAATGCTACTGCAGTTTAGACTTCCAGTGTTCAGAACTTCCGAAAAAGTTTTTTACAAGATAAAGCTAAAGAAAGCCAATGACCAAGGATTAAGAGGAAAATTTTCTTCTTGGATTAAAACCATAGAATAAATAGGAAGCAGCTGAGAAATGTGTGGCAGATTTCTCAAGTGGAAAAAGGTTAATGTTGGGGTTGCCCTCAGAATCAATTTTAATACTGGTAGCATGAAATCTATTAATGAGTCAGAAGGCAAGCTGGAGATATTTTGCTGATGTCATCATTTTGTCTCATACCAATAACAAGGATAGATTAAGAACATGGCTAAAAGAAAAACCACATTTTTAAAAAAAATTCAGAGGTCATTATAAACACCAAACTCAAAACAGTCCTTTCCAAACATGTGGCTTTCCTGTGTTCGTTCATGGTTCAAAGGAAATTGATAAGGGAAAACTTCTTTAGTTTTATTGTTAATATAAAAAGTGGTGTGTAAAATTCAGCATTCTTCCTGCTTTTCTGAATTCTATGTCCTGTGTTTGTCAGCAGAAGTGGCCATATTAGAGAAAAAATATGCGCATCCATAGTTTCTTCCAAAATTGGGATTGGATGGCTAAGGCAGGTGCCAGGGTATTTGTGCAACACAGACACGCCACCATGTAAGTCCACGGTGACCTAGCTTTGTTCCCATTAGGTGCAAATCATGCTATAGATCCCTTTACCAAAAACTCTGATGGATAGAAGAGCAAATGAAGTTATTTGAATCATAGGTCACTATGACTGTTATGTATTGATATTATTGTTGTTTGCCTATGAGCATTTCATAATCAAAGAATCTTTGCATGATGAGTGGGTTTCTTGTGTTTTCCATAATGAGGATGACTTCTTGTTGGGTTTGTGCATTTATTGGTTCTTGGATCATATTTACCCTGTCACAAATAAATAAATTATAAAATACAAGAATTTTTAACATAATATGGTCCGGGCACAGTGGCTGAAGCCTGTAATCCCATCACTTTGGCTGACGTGGGTGGATCGCCTGAGGTCAGGAGTTCCAGACCAGTCTGGCCAACATGGTAAAACCCCATCTCTACTAAAAATTCAAAACTTAGCTGGGCATGGTGGTGGGCGCCTGTAATCCTAGCTACTTGGGAGGCTGAGACAGGAGAATCACTTGAACCCAGAAGGCAGAGGTTGCAGTGAGCTGAGATCATGCCGCTGCACTCCAGCCTGGGCGACAGAGTAAGACTCCATCTCATAAATACATAAATAATATTGAATATTTGTATCCTGAAAACTAGATTGCATAAAACAAAAGCTGTGCAAATCTTAATTGATAAAAATGAATTAAGCTGGAGACTAAAAAATACAGAAAACTGCAGCATTTAAATATAGCAGATTATAAAATGTTATATTAGGGGAACAACTGTTTCTGTTGCCAATGGATTCAAACTTACTAATTTCAGATTCTTCTAAAGTTTATGTCGTGTGATTATAAATGTTATACTCCTTGTGGAAGCATTACCTAATCAATTTGATTTGCCCCATTGTTATTGAAGATATATTGGTTAGCGCTCCAAATTACAATCTCTCTAACACTAACATAGGAAAATGCTTTTCAAACTGGGTTTTACAGAACTTATTTCTTCCTAGAGGAGCTTTAGGGGATATTGAATGCTGTAATCCATAAATCTGGAATTGACATATCCTTGTTCATCAACATAGCTTTGCTATTCCCATTAATTAGTTTATTTTTTATTTATTTTGTTTATTTATTTTTTTTTTTGACGGAGTCTTGCTCTGTCTCCCAGGCTGGAGTGCAGTGGTATGATCTCGGCTCGGCTCACTGCAAGCTCCGCCTCCCAGGTTCATGCCATTCTCCTGCCTCAGCCTCCCGAGCAGCTGGGACTACAGGCGCCCGCCACCATGCCCTGCTAATTTTTTGTATTTTTAGTAGAGACAGGGTTTCACCATATTAGCCAGGATGGTCTTGATCTCCTGACCTCCTGATCCGCCCGCCTCGGCCTCCCAAAGTGCTGGGATTACAGGCGTGAGCCACCGTGCCCAGCCTATTAGTTTATATATTAATGGGAATATTTTGAAATGAGGTTTCAGTAATGACAATTTTGTCTCTTCATAAATGATTGCTCAACACAAGATCTTTTCTCTACCTGCATTTTACAGATGAATGAATTGAGGCTTAGAAAGATTACATATCTTGCCAATGTTCACCTGGTTATTTGTGGATCCAGATTGGAATATAACAAATTCCACAACTCTCCTCTTATCCATTGCACCATATTGTTGATTGCTGGTATAGGTATAGGGATGTGGATTTCCTCTGCAGTCTTAGAAAGAATAAATTATTTTTACCCAAGCTTTGGATTCTTGCCTCTTTGGTTGCACCATGTCTTATCTGCCAAATCTTATCCGTCCCTCTTTGGTTGTGACACATCTGTTGAAAAGATTTTGTGAAGACATCTGACTTTTCCAGAGATATATAGTTATCAATATATTCACATGTATCTGTAGCATGATGTTTTCATAATCCAAGAATAAATCAAATGGCCTGATATTTCAAATAAGGGTCAAATTATATCTGTACTACATTTCAAAGATTAAGTATAGATAAAACTAATTAATTCTGAATTAAATAAAGATAAGAAGCATAGAAAATTCATTTCTAAGAGGTTGTAGGTCCTAAATCTAAATTTAGATAATACTGTGTCCCTGTTAACCTTAATCTATCCCTGACCAGTAACTGATATTGTAAATAAACGACAGATTAGACCATCAAGTATAGAAGATATAATTAGGAGTATCAAGTGTAACAGAAGTAGAAGAAATCTTGTAAAACATAACAAATGATTGAGACAAGCTGTGATTTTCACATATATTAGCAATAGTCTGTGATTAGTTTTGGGAAGGAATGTTAAGGAGGGCTTTAGTGAGGATTCAGGGTGAAGTGGAGAGGGTGTTTACTTGTGAATGTATACCGCTCTGTGTGTTGATTTTGCAGATAAAAAACACATTTTCAAGTTAGTGACTAGTATGCATTAAATATGGAGGAGTAAAAGAAGGATGTATTTAATAGGAAATTCACTTATTTTCCATCTGTATCTGACTATCTTAAAATAAGACTTGTTCACTGTAATATCATGTGAAGATTAACATTCAGATTTTAATTATAAGTTATAAACTAATAATAAAAGATATATATTACTTTTTGAAATCCCTTTTATATCTGTTATTCTAAGTCATTTTAACCATGAAAGCTTGTAATATAGGGATTAGCATTCCCATTTTAATGATGGAAAAAAGCATCTATAAAACTTTAGTGTGAAATTTATCTCTTCACTCCCTTAATTACTCTTATGTGGCTTTTATTATATACCAGGTGCTTCCTAATTTTATTTTTATGATCAGCTTTTTAAAATCATTACTCTTGTGGCTGTACACCTGTCTATATGTTTTTAGCATTCTGTACATTTTTACGTGTCTGTTTCAGTTGTGCCAAGGAGACATGTGTGGGAAAGTGGAGAAAGGGTGAGCACTTCCAATTTTATATGTGACTATAGAGGGTACATTTCCTAGAACACTTGCTACAGGAAGTGGGACATTGGTTCTGAATGTCCTACATGTATGAGCCAGAGGATCCTAGGGGACAGGTGTGTTTGACTTAGAAACCAAGAGTAAATGACTGCGTCCAGTCAGGGATGCTGAGCTGTTCAGGCTGGCTGGAGACCTGTATTATTGTGGGGTATGGTGCTGGGTGCAGTCCAGTAGCTGGAAGTTGGCCAGAATGCCGAGTGCTTGATATATGTCCTGGGATGATTGACATTATCTTGAATGTGACAGAGAGTAGAGGAGTGACATAATGGGATTGCATTTTAGGAATATCACTCTGGGGGACTGTGTTTTGGTTTAATTTTTTTTTTAATCACAGAATAAGACACATGTACAAACAGAGGAATGACTGAAGAAAAACAAAGTCTGTGATACTTACATATATAGCACAAGATGACATAAATGCCACTTATACCTGCCTTTGTTTTTGCTCCTGGCATGCCTTTATTTCAGTGGCCCCTCTGGGTCTGCTCTGCCTCTGGGTCTTTACTCTGAGCTGTATACCTGTAATATGTTTTGCTCTGTGTCCCCACCCAAATCTCATCTTGAATAGTAATCCACATATGTTGAGTCGGGGACCTGGTGGGAGGTGATTAGTTCATGGGGGTGGTTTCCTCCAGGCTGTTCTTGTGATAGTGAGTGAGTTCTTGCTAGAGCTATTGTGATTTTTTTTTTTTTTTTTTTTTTTTGAGACTGAGTCTTACTTTGTTACCCAGGCTGGAGTGCAGTGGCACGACCTTGGCTCATTGCAACCTCCACCTCCTCCCTGGTTCAAGCAATACTCTTGCCTCATTCTTCCAAGTAGCTGGGATTACAAGTGCATGCCAACATGTCTGGCTAATTGTTTTGTATTTTTACTAGAGACAGGATTTCACCATGTTGGCTAGGCTGGTTTTGAACTCCTGACCTTAGGTGATCTGCCCATGTTGGCCTTCGAAAGTACTGAGATTACAGGCATGAGCCACCACGCCTGGCCGAGCTGATGGTTTTAGTGTGGCACTTCCCCCCTCACTTGCTTTCTCTCTCCTGCTGCCATGTAATACATGCCTTGCCTCCCCTTTACCTTCTGCCATAATTGTAAGTTTCCTGAGGCCTTCCCACCCATGCAGCACTGTGAGTCAGTTAAACCTTTTTTCTTCATAAACTACCTAGTCTAAGGTGGTTCTTTATAGCTGTGTGAAAAAGCACTAATACAATCTGGAACACACCCCATAAACCTCTAAGTAATCAACTCCTGCCTCTCAGCCTTCAAAATGCAGCTCAAATGGTCTTTCTTCAAGGAAGCCTTACTTGATGCCTTTTTATCAATCAAGGCTTTCTCGTTATATGTTGTCATAGTTCCTTACGGTTTTCTTTTATAACATTAATCACAGTTTTACTCAAACACTGTCGGATACCATAAAGATACATTCTGTTATTAAGGATAGTATATATATGTGTGTGCACTTATGTATACATGTGTCCATGTGTGTATACTTTGTATGTATTTAGAGGACTGTGACTTCTTCCTTGTGAGGTATTTTTTAAGTATACAGAAGCATTTGTTTACTGGGATTTGAAAATGACCTTGCCAAGGCAGGAGAATTGTTATTTATATTTACAACTGTCTTTCAATATACACAAGGAATTGGTTCTAGGACCCCCATGGATAACAAAATCTGCAGATGCTCAAGTCCCTTACACAAAATGGTGTAATATTTTCATATAACCTGAGCATATCTTCCTATATACTTTAAATTTTCTCTACATTATTTATAATACTTATAAAATGTAAATGCTATGTAAATAGTTGTTATACTGTATTTTTATTTGTATTTTTTTAATTTGGTTCCAAATATTTTCAACCCATGGTTGGTTGAATCTGTAGATGCAGAACCTGCAGATATTGAGAGCTGACTATATATATGTTATTATATATATATATAAAATTTCTTATATATATTTATGTAATTTATAACACATGCTTATATTAGAAATTATGTATGTGCACAAAGCAACAACTAACACTGTTAACACTGGTATAATTCTTTCAAGTTTTTTTCTTCTGTCTGTGTACATATGTGTATTCTATCTGTATATAGTTACTTGGCTCAATACCATAGATACATTTTGTGTCCATCTTTGTATAACTAATATACTGAGAATTTTCTGGTGTAATTAGAAACAAAGGGAAGGCTGATAGAACTGGAGGCAAAGAGATTAGTTAGGAGGCTATGTCTTTCCCCTTGATGAAGTCTCAGAAATGTGAGGATGGATGATTTCAGAGTAACAAATGGCAAGATTTGGAGTTTTATTTGATGTAAGTGTATGGAAGAGGGGAACAACTAGCATATGCAGGATGACTCTCAGGTTTGAGTGAGTAGATGACTGTGGAAGGAAGAATCCTTTGGAAAAAGAGATAGGAAAGATGAATTCAGCTACCGACATGAGTTTGAGTTTCCTGTAAGAAATCAAACTGCATTTACCCAGTTAACCAGGTTATTCTAATTCACCAACGAAGTGAAAGCAAAAGAATATGGCCTCTGAACTCTATGTGCTAAACTATATTTAGCTTCCATGTTCGGAAAGCTTAGTGAATTATTAAGGGGGATTATGACTCCTCTTCCCCTAGAGATATTTTGTAAGTACACACAAGCATTTGTCTGTTGTGTTTTGAAAATGAACTTGCCAAGGCAGGGCAATTGCCAGCCCAGATAACCTGTCAAGAGCTCTTCCAGAGCTCTGAACCTGTGATACGCTTAGATTTATGTTTCCTCTGTCGCATGCTTTTATTGTACCACGGTTTTCATAAGTGTTTTCCCTTTGCTGAGCAAATAAGAATTCATTGTAATTTACTAAATTGTGTTCTCTCCATCCTAAAATCAAATGCTGAGATCTCATATTAATATAAAAAGTACTAATGATTCAATACCTCATTTTTCTTTTTAATGTCTTTCCATCCAAGAAAGTTATAATATTCACCTAAAGAAACTATATCATATGTACTAGCCATGCATGCAGTTTTTACATATTTTTACCTGTATTTTCCATTCTCTACTAAATTTCTCTGCAGTGTGATTCAAACTAAGTGCTGAAGTAAATGCTTAGTGTCATTAAAATAAAATACACATTAAGAATGCTATAGTAAAAAGTTTGGATACTAAGTAAAAGTCAGTTTCTAAAATTAACATATTTGTTGAGCAAATCTGTAACTAGCCCTCACAACCAGCTCTCTGTCTTATCAAGGTTTACTTCACTATTCATGCTCAGACGTGGATAGTAAGAGTGGTAATAACATTAGAAGAATAAATTCATGAAAGCTGTAAAACTTTTCCAGCACCCTCCCCTCCATCTTCACAGGTAAAATTGAGCATTCATTCAATCATAAGTCATTCACAGATACACCTGTTATGTGTTAGATATCATGCTAGGTTCTGGAAATATAAAAATAGAAAAGAAATGAGAAGTGCCCTCACTCCAGTAGTAGAGACAAGCATATAAACTGATCATCTAAAAATGCAAGATCCATACCCATATCACAAAGCATTATAAAGGCATCTAACTGAGCATGGAGAAGATATGGAATCAAATAAAGAATCTTGGAGAGCACCTGAGCTGAGTGATATTAAAGGATAATTAAGAAAAGAGCCAGATGGGGCGGTTGGGTGAGAGAGAGTGACTCTCATGGAGGGAAGTGTGTTCCTATAACTTAGAAAACCCAGTTATAGGTACATTTTAAGTAAAGATAAAACTATATTTCAAGATAAAAATGATATTTGTTTCATATCAGAAAAATGATGTAAAATAGCAATTTTTACTGTCATTTGTATGCAGATTTAAGAGGAATATTCTGAGATACAGTTTAAGTTCTACAGCTAGTCTGTTTTTTCTCTTATTCTTTATTTCCTCTAACTTAGTAAATACTTCCATAATTACAGATCAATAAGAATGATCTCTAGCAGGTATTTAGTTACTGGCAGTTCTGGATGTTTGGATCTAGGGTTAAACCAGAAATAGTGAAGAGATGTTTTACTGGAAAGTACTTTTGACAAACTGTCAGCATCTAAGTTGGCAAGCATGTCTGACTCAAAAGCTAGAGGGTTAAATGTATTAACCTAGGTAATGATAAATAGATTTTTACATGGTCTTTGGTTGCATTCAGGAGTTGAAATTTGTTTTCACATTTGGTTATAGCAGTGGATGCATTTTTAAATATGCCTACCAATAGGACATCACTTGCTTTCTCAAAAATATAGAAAACTATTGTGATGTTGTTGTAGATTAAACTTGCAACAATTGTGTCATTTAAACTGCTGATCCTCACCATCAAAAGTGGTGATATATAGGTCCTGACATTCAGTAAACTGAAAAGATTGCTGAGTTGGACTATTTGGGCACACCACCTGAAATAATTCAGATGGTCTTAAATAGCATTTGTGTCAGCAAGAAATGTGTTAATCTCAACCTTCATTTTGAAAACCCATGTGAGCTTGTTTCCCCTTGAGAGTCAACATACTTCAGTTTGGCAAGGCAGTCTTGCATTCATTGCTCATTTTTTCACTCAATACACTGAAAATATATGGTTATATTCACTGTTTTTGATCATTTCCTTCAACACTGAATCAAGATCAGACAGTGCTTGACTCTTGGCTCTTCTCAAATGAATGAAATATCTGTATTGACATTTTTTTATATCTGTATTGACTTTTTTTTAAAATTTAATTCTATCTTCAAAGTGCCAACTTTCCCTTCTCCATAAATATCTGTGCCCCTCTAGTGTTGAATCCACCTGCATATGTAGTCCTAGCTCTATGGGATGACTGGTACCAAAAGATATGGACCCTTTTGCCCTGAAGCTGATTCTGCACATCTATCAAGAGCATATCCTCTGCACATCAGTGGCTTGTTCAACTGTTAAATGAAATGTCGGCTACTACTTCCAAAAGACAGGGATTGATTACTTTTCCACATTGTATGACTCCTCCACCTTGACATTAGACAATGTCTAGCATTGTTCACTGATGTAGACATTTTGTCAATAGCGTGTCCTGATTCTTTGAGTGCATAATATTTATCATTAATTTTATCAGGTGACAACTCAAAAGTAGTGTTGATAGGTTGGGCATGGTGGCTCACACCTGTAATCCTAGCATTTTTGGAGGCAAGGTGGGAGGATTTCTCGAGGCCAGAAGTTTAAGACCAGTCTGGACAAGATAGTGAGACCCTGTCTCCACAAAAATAAAAATAAATAGCCTGAAAAAATAAAACAAATTAGCATGGTGGTGCATACCTGTAGTATTAGACACTCAGGAGGCTGAGGCAGGAGGATTGCTTAAGCCCAGTAGTTCTAGATTAAGGTGAGCTATGATTGAGCCACTGATTTCCAGCTGGGGCAACAGAGCAAGACCCTGTCTCTCCAAAAAAAAAAAAAAAAGTAGTGTGTATACACTTGCTTTACTTATGAGAGAATCAATTGAAGTCTCTGTTTTTCATCCTTTCTCATTTTGGGGGAATAAAATTATCAATTATATCATGGAAAATGTTTTGTTCTTGTTCTATAAACAGTTGTTTGCTTTACTACAGAGGTTACTGGGCTTGTTTTGAAAATGGTGAAAACATCAATAGATTTAACCCACTATTTCAAAATATTTTATTACAAACAGTTCACTGTGCTCTAGGTATGAATGGATCACCAGTATAAGGAAATCCAAGTTTTCAAGTATTTAAGTTGTGCTTCCTTTCTTGTCTTTCTATCACTGCTTGTTCTAGCACAAAGAGATTCACATTATATTTTGACACTGGACTCTGTCATTATGGTAAGGAGCTAGCTTATGTTCATTACCATTGTTAGTCTTGATGAACCAACTCTGAGACACTGATACCTTTTTAAATTGTTGTCATATAGCAAGAAAAGAGTATTAAGTTTAAAAACACATTTAACATGTAAATAATGAATACAACTTAAAAATAAGATAGATAAGACAACTGGACCAGTACAATCCTTGTGCAGGTGTGAGCCATTAATAATGTAACTATTATTAATAATGTATGTGGGTTACATTGAAAATCATAGTTAATCTTACATTTCAAGCTTTTGAAACTTGTAAAAGGGCAAGTATGACAAGCATGGGACTCATTTAGAAGGCTGATGAGGCTATTCATTTGCATTTTGCTACTCTAATATTGTTTTAAAAGCTATTGTTTTAACAGCATAAATTAAATATAATCATTGACACATAGTAGTTGTTTTTTTTTAATGTTCTTGGAAATTATCATTCTGTTCTGTGTATTATGAGCTAAATGTTGGTGTTCCCCCAAAATCCATATGTTGAAGCCCTCTACTCCATTGAGATGGCATTTGGAGGTCAGAGTTTGGGGAAGCAATTAGGTTTAAATGTAGTATAAGGATGCAGCACCTGTGATATTAGTGTCCTTATCAGAGAAAGAGATGTGAACGAGCTCATTCTCTGTCGTGTAAGGACAAAAATAGAAGGCAGCTGTCTGTAATCTGGAAGAGGTACCTCATCAGAACCTGCCCTTGCTATCACCCCAATCTCAGATTCCCAGCCTCCAGAACTGTGAGAAATACATTTCTGCTCTGGAAACCATCCAGACTATGATAGTTTATGGAAGCCCAAGCAGACTACGACACTGGAAAATTCTTTATATATCATTACTTACATTTTCCAGATTTTTAAATGTAAACTCTGTACAGTATTAAAGAGAATATTGTTTTTGCATCTGTCAAAACTGAATTTGAATTCTGGCCAGGTGAAGACAGGTTATGGCAAGGTACCTCACCAGAGGTACTATCAAGAAATTATTCAATCCCCTATCAGTAAGTTATTCAATTTCCTCTTTTGTAAAATTTAGCAAGGGAAATCTGCCATTTAGAGTTCTTATGGGCATTAAATGAAATAATATGTATAAAGCTTTTTCCATGGCACATAGTACATACCTTGTTGCCTCTACTCTCTTTTTCTGCACTAGGTACAATCAAAAGTCAAATTTTTTCTCCTTTTGTTATTTTATTGCATTTTTATTGACAATGTCTTAGCTATTTTTTATTCACCAAAATGACTGTATTAGCTTGTTATTTTAGCTTCATATGAGGGAAACACTAAACTTAGTACGATTTTTAAAAAGTCAACACAGACACTAAAACAATGTTGGCACTTAAAGAATGTGCTTTAGGAATAACTAATTCTGAGTGAAATTGTGTGTGTGTGTGTGTGTGTGTGTGTGTGTGTTTGCTATTTAGGGATTTGGTTTGTTTTTGGCATGGCCTGGGACATAATCAAATGGTTGAGAGATCACTTTCTGATGCATGTAAAATTAAAAGCAAATTGCAATGATGAGATGGTTGACAAATGAAAAGAAATATGATTATGTCAAGGAGAAAATAGAGGCCTCTCATGACATAGTCCTTGGCATGTGCCCATGTAGGGGACTGCTGTCTTGCTCATCAGGAGGTGCCATCTCAATTATGCCTCTCCATGTGAATCCTTGTCCAATGATGCAGATCCATACTGAGAGAGTCAGGTTTTCTATTAGAGACACCTGAAAACCTTCATCTCTCGAATTGTTACAAGTATTACAATTTAATACAGATATTTTTGTTACATTTTTAAAAGAAGTTTGATGACATAGTATGTATGTAACTTAAGGCAAATTGATATACAAACACTTTATTTTAACTTTGATGAAATAACTGATCATTCTTTTACTTAAAATTATATATTTTTTACTCGAATACAAATAATTTTAAAGACCTTGAAGAAATATAATTTATTTCTCCATCACTTTACATTATACAGCTTTGGGCTAGAGGAATTAATACATTATTCTGCTTTAGGGAAAGTGTTTCAAAATATTTTTAAAATATGTATTTCTGATATACATTATTCCTTGGTGAATCAGAGAATTGAATTATAGTTTTCCTTAGAAAATGTATACAAAATATGTGTTCTCAAAGCATGTAAAAGAAGAAAAGGAAAAGAGATGAAACTGTCATACTGTAATTGCTGAGTACTACATTTTCATGATTTTCTTAAGGCCCTCTATTTATGCTATAAATTTTTTCTAAAAACAGACAATTTATATACTTATATAATACTATATGAGATAAACATATACTGGCAAGTTATGAGTAGCCTCAGTTGTTGAAGTATAATTACATGGATTGCTTAATTTTGGTTATTTATCAGAATGTGTTAGTAAATGTCTAGCTATGTTGACTTGTATTTAAGACAAATCATTATAATTTCAGAACAATCCAAAAATTAGTCAAGTGGATATTTCTTTAAACCCAGTTTTGAAGAATTTATAGTAAAGTACCTCTGTTAGGTCCTCAGATCATTTATACTTACCAGATTCTTTTTTATTTACCTTTACAAAAAATATACTAAAATATTCCAAGAAAGAATTAAAGTATATTGGAATGCTATAAACAGCTACAGTTTGATCATGACATTTGGGTGCTAGAAATGTGCTTGAGCTCTCATTTATATTGAAGATAAATAAACAACTAAACTTTTTAAACAATTCTCCCCATAGTTTTACATTCAAAAGAATTATTGAAATATTCAGTACTAATGTTAAATGATATATTGAGAATTTCACTTGTAGATAAAAAGACAGTTTGCATTCATGTATGAAAATGAGTGGGTAGGCCCAAGGGATTTGGTTTAGAGGAAAAGCTTTGTATTTAGCAGCATTGTCTATTCTTTTGTGTAGTTTTCTATATGTCAGACTTCTATTAGATTTTAGTGCTTTTTTTTTTCAAGTTAGATGTTTTTCCTAGCGCTTTACACACACATTTTTTCAAGCACCTGAAAATGGGCAAAGTAATCCAGAAATCATGCTTTTTTCCCAAAATTATTTAGCTTGACATTTTGAAAATTAAAACTCAATGCTTTTATTTTCTACAGAGGGAGTAGAAGATGGATAAACAGCCAGACAGGTAATTGGGTTTGGGGAAAGAAAAAGAAACAACAACAAAACTAAACGATTCTTCCCAAAACTCTCAAGGGTTTTATTTTTATAAGTGATAATGCTAGTGGACCACTAATATACAACTACAATAAAGTTAATAACCACATTTTATTCATAAAGTTTGCCAGGTAATTTTCTATGTACTCTGTATTGTAGCATCTTATTTTATCCTTAATTCAACTCTATAAGGTAGATACTAGTTTTTTGTTTTTCTCATTTCATAGATCTGGGAAGGATGTCTGTGGATGTTAAGTAACTTGCACTAAGTTACCTGTAGTCTGATTCCACAGCCTGTTCACTAAGGCATTTCATATACATGTATGACCTTTTCAGCAATGGAGAAAAACACATAGAAGCCAGGAAATACTCTTGTGAAACTTGTTCTAGGCTATTATCATAATTGGGTTGGTAAAATTAAAAGCAGCGTACAATCAGACTTGATCTCCAGAATCATAGAACATAAGTGGCATTAAACTCAAGGTAAATGATAATGACGCAGGCTCTAAAGAACTAACTCCTTAGGTCTCCATGTGAATGAAAAAAATGTTTAATGTGCATTTAATGGCAGCATCTGTTCTACAGTGTAACCTGAAACAAAATCAGTTGTTTATGAATTAAACTTAATTTGTGCAGGACATCTGATTTTTAAATGGGAATATCAAGTAATCTAAGACACCAAAGATCTGTTCTTCCTATGCTATGAAAGTAACATCCATTGATTTCAATAATTTCCTTTCTCTGTCTTCATGAGTTTTATTTTGATATTTTATGCTCAAAGCCCTTAGATTTCATAACACCTCCTTTAGGGTAAAATTGTTTAAAGTTAATATATGCATTGCTTTCTTACTCTACACTTAGCACTGAATAAGAAATAAGTGAGGTAAGGCCGGGCGCGGTGGCTCACACCTGTAATGCCAGCACTTTGGGAAGCTGAGGTGGGCGGATCACGAGGTCAGGAGATCAAGACCATCCTGGCTAACACGGTGAAACCCGGTCTCTACTAAAAATACAAAAAATTAGCAGGGCGTGGTGGCGGGCGCCTGTAGTCCCAGCTACTCCGGAGGCTGAGGCAGCAGAATGGCGTGAACCCGGGAGGCGGAGCTTGCAGTGAGCCGAGATCCTGCCACTGCACTCCAGCCTGGGCAACAGAGCGAGACTCCCTCTGTCTCAAAAAAAAAAAAGAAAGAAAGAAGCGAGGTAATAAGTTTCTTGCCCTAGAGAAACTTGCTCTCTAGTTGAGAAAACAAGAAAAGCATTTGAAAGATCAAGAAACAATAAAAGGCAATTAAAAACGAATATCATTAAACTAGTTTGATATTATTCATGATAGATAAAATGTTTTAAGTACTCTTCAAATTTTCATCTTTATGTTTACACTTTCTTCTGTCGAAGATTTTTCACCTCTGGAACATTTCAAAGTTTCACAATGACCTTTTCCTCTCCTCTCAGTTGATTTCACCAAGTAATTTGACATTTTTGTTATTCTAATTAATATTTTTACTTTACTTCTTTAGCATTAAACCATATTAAGGCTTTTTCTAGAGCATTATCCTGGTCAGTTGTTTAAATCTCATTTTATAACGGCATTCAGACATAAGCTTTTATTGATGGCTTTTCTGTTATGGAAGAGTAACCTTCAATCAGTAAAAACGTGTAGGTCACTTATATGCCAGGAACTTACTGACTGAAGAATACACAATGATCCATTCTGTTTATTCAGTCAGTTATTTATCAGCCCAAATATATATTGAGCAATGATTATGTACCAAGTATTTTAGTATGGAAAGACAGAATATAGGCCAGGCGTGGTGGCTTACACCTGTAATCCCAGCACTTTGGGAGGCCGAGGCAGGCGGATCATGAGGTTAGGAGTTCGAGACCATCCTGGCTAACACAGTGAAATCCCGTCTCTACTAAAAATACAAAAGATTAGCCGGGCACAGTGGCTGGCACCTGTAGTCCCAGCTACTCTGGAGGCTGAGGCAGGAGAATGGTGTGAACCCAGGAGGCGGAGCTTACAGTGAGCCAAGATCGCACCACTGCACTCCAGCCTGGGCAACAGAGTGAGACTCCGTCTCAAAAAAAGAAAAGGAAAGACAGAATATAAAGAAGTTAAGTAAAATATAAATGATTTCAGATGGCAATAATTGCTTGGGAGAAAAATGAAGAAGTAAATGGATATCAAGGAAAGCTTCATTAAGGAGGTGACATTTGAATAAAGCCTTACAGGAGGCGAGGAAAGGAGACACATGAGTATCTGGTAGAATAACATTCTAGGCAGAGAGAAAAGCAGGTACAAAGGCCCTGCTTGGGGCAAGAAGTATAGCTGGCATGTTTGAACGGAGCAAGCAAGGCTGAGTAGTAGGTGCTGAGGTCAGTGAAGGTGAGATGGGGTAGGGAGACACAATCTGCAGGACCTGGCCTTCCACTCCTATTGTGATTCAGATGGGAAGTCACTGGGGGCTTTTTCAGGATCCCTGTAACAAACTGTGGGAAGACAGGTCAAAGAGGAAGCAGGGTTCATTTGATATGGTGTGGAGAGTTTCACTGATTGCAGCCCCAGGTGATAATGGCTAAAATGAAATAAATAGCACTGGCGGAAGTCATGATCAAGTGGACAGATTCTAATCTAAACATCATGCAGGGGGGAAAAAGAATTGACTGATGAAAAGTATGTGATGTGTCAGATTGAAATGGGAGAGTTCTGTGACCCCTATCGCAGGATGTTCAACAGGGGTGTGGCTCAGCTGTTCAGCTGAAACCCCTTACAGGAGGGGGAACATGCAGATGGGCAGGTGCAGGAACCAGGGCGAGCACTTTTGGGCTCTAGCCCCACAGTAGCAACTAGGGGTGGGTGCCTGTGACTCCTGAAGCCCCAGTAGGTATGTTACAGTGCTCCTTTAGCTCTGCCATCTGCAGACGGCTTAAGTGTTAACCAGCTCAGTGCCTTCTTGGTACCCAGGTCTTTGTCTGGTGTCCAGGAAGAATCAGGTCACACAAGGACTTGAAGGATGGTGAATGAGGGGGTTTTATTCAGTGGTAGTGGCTCTTAGCGGGATGTACGGGGAGCTGGAAAGGGGGTGGAGTGGGGGGGTGATCTTCCCCTAGAGTTTGGCTGTTTCACGGCTGATCTCTCCAGCCTTCCCCAGCCAAACTCCTCAACATTTAGACACTCCTTGTCTTCTCTTTTTCTCTGCAGCTCCACTCTTCTGTTCCTCTGTTCTTCTGCTCATCTGTTCATCTGCTCATCTGCTCAAGGAACCTGGGGTTTGGTGTTAATATGGGAACAGGATAGGGTGGCATGGCAGGCCAAAAGGCAACATTTGGATGCAAAAACAGGAATACGTGTTTCCATTTAGGACCACGTGTTTCCAGGCTTGAGGGTGGAGACTTTGCTGGGGAACTGCCCAGTATTTCCCTGCCTCTTGTGTATATCAAGATGAAGGAAGGCCTTTGGATGATTCTCAGGTTTTCGAACTGAACTGGAGTGATTTTACTGAGATAGGAAAGCCTGGCTAGGGAACATGCTATGGAATCACATTAGCTCAGATTTGGAGATTTTGTTTGAGATACTCATTAGAAAATTAAGTTGAAATATTTGGTAGGTAATTGAATACAAGAGTCTGGAGTTCAGGAAGAGGTTTAGCTGGAGATTAACATTCAAAAGTATTTTCCTTCCCCATGCACACTTTCTTCCACCTGTGATGAATGAATATAGTAGTAGATAAATACGGCAATTTGAATAGAAGTTCTTTCCTGTCTAAAATGGCAGGGAGGATTTTCTGCAACCCTATTATTTCTGAAGGTCCTTCATACCCCCTCACTTTACAATGAAAGCATGTAGTCATGGTTTGGAAAAGAGCACATTTGTAACTCCTGTGGGGAAACACCCTATTTTTCCTGTCTTAAGACTTTCAAAATTTTATTTACCTCTTTTTTCCAACAGTGCTTTGACTTTATTACATTAAAATACAATTTACCTGCCTGTGGTCCTTCACTTTTATCACATAGTGAGTTATATAAGAAAAGGAGTCATGTCTTATTCATCTTTGAATTCTAAGCAAGTGATCTGGCCTCTGTAATTTCTTGCTAATTATTTGATGAAGATACTTGTTCTTGACATTTAAATGGCGACTAGGCAACTGATCTTGGAGTTTATTCTACATTTTTTAAATCTGCTATATATTACAAGCGTATTTGTTGCTTGTTTTAACATTTATTGAGCTCTATTTCTTCAAGACTCAGTTTACATAAGCCATTTATCTCTAGAGAGGTCATACGTGTTAATATAGGAGGCCCAAACACCCAAATGAATGGAAGACGTGGTGCATTAAATGCTTTAATAGAGGTACAGATTAAAACATTATTTATCACATTGTTACTTTGTCAGACTTCCTGACCAAGCTTTCCCTGAAATAATAGTATATTCCAACTGTACATTGAAGTGTTTCAATAGAGAGATCAATAGTGGGGAATGTATTCTGGTTAGATGGAATGAAATAGATAATGGTACATGTGTTGTACAGTGCTACATTAGTTTTGGTAGCAGATGAATACATTGACAGGAGTATAGGGCATTGGGAGAATACATGAGATAAAGTGGCACTGTGTGTTAGAAGATCTTTGGGCTCTAGGGCAAAGGCATTTTACTGTATTTTGTTCATCCTAGGAAATCTCTAACAATTATTTGGATGTGAACAGGTTATGTAATTAGAACTGTACTTTCAAAGGTCTAGATGAAAAATACTCTACGAATATTGGTGGTAGCAAGAATTCCTAATAGTTCAGGTGAGAGAAAGTTAGGACCTGAATTAAAGAAAAAGACATAGCTAGCTATTATATTAAATGATGTATTAAATAGATTTGGTAACAGAGGAGGGACTATGTTGGAAACAGAAGAGCCAATGATGTCTTTAAGGTTTTAGTCTGGAAACTAACATCCTTAATAGAAGCAGGAAGGTTAGAATGAGGTGCTTGTGAAAGATGATGATGAATCTTGTTTTAAACATTATATTAGCATCCAGATGGAAATCCACAGGCAGTTTGAAATTCAGAGCCAGAATTCAAGAGCTAGGTTGGAACTGGTAATTTAGATTTGGATGTAGAAAAAAATATGAATACTAAGTTAGTAAATTCACAGAACAAACATGAAATAATCCCCCAGTTCTTTTACACTTTTACACACTTCTTTGTTTACTATTCTTCTGTGAATGTTTATACAGATTAGAACCTTCTACACAATACTTCAAAATGTAGCCCTACCAGGACATATTTATGGAAACAAAGGAAACCAGTCTTCTAGGTTGTCATTTCTATGTGTTGTTAACATTTTATGATTTCCTGTGGAGTGGAACCCTTTGAAGATAGTAGTAGATTTTAATAGAAAATATCTTCATTAAATACCTTGCATAAAGTATTTGAGACATAAATTACTTGTTTACTTATACAATTTAAGGAGATTTTATTTTCTTTTAAGGCCACTATAAAACACACTGGAACATTTGACTAACCCTATAGACTGGCTCAAGCCAGTTCATGCTCTAACACTTATTTTTGAATACCTTTTCAAAAGTAAAGAAATGAATTATTTAGGTATATATCAAGAGGAATTTCCTTTTACTTATTTATATTCTATATGTCTTCATATATAGGAGTTATTCAGCTCTGAGATATAATCAATTAGAATAATGAAAGAGATTTCATAAGAAACAAAGATCAACTAATGTTCAAAAAATTACAAACATGAAAAGAGAAAGGTGAGATTTTGACACTGGAAAATATTAGACTCCCCTAATGTTTCAGTGTATGGATGTTTATTAAAATTTTTCTGGACAACCTCAGACCTTAAAATTACTGGACATAAAATATATAGCAGTACTATAAAAGCTTTTAAAGTAAGAATATTCATAAGGCTGTGTTTGCTATGATTTTAATAGTCCCTAAGTTATTTGCTAACTTTCAAATGACCATATTTATTCTAGTAATTTAAAAAAAATTGTCTTCATTCCATTATCTCAAAAAAGATCTTGAATCTTCCATTTTAATATGTTCTCAGATTTTCCAGGTAGAAGTTAAGGAGTTCATTATTCTTATCTCTGTCAATTTCCTAATTTACAAATGAGCTGAAGCAATTAATCCTTGCAAGTCGCCTGTATTAATTATAGTCTAAGGCAGGTTTATTTGCAGTTTTGTAATTCTTTTTGTCACATTTTCACTGTGTTTACTATCTCAGCTTGATGCTTGTTGACATGCTGATTCATGTTTTAGTGCACTAGATAGGTTTTATTCATCTAGAGGAATGAGTATAAAGAGGTCACACCTTATAATCACACTAGCATTTCTAGTATGTGCAGGCCATATATCTCCTTTTAATTTAATCTCTGAAAAATGTACAGGGATTTCTGCAGCTAAGCTGTACAAATCAATAAAATTTATAATCAAGGCTGTCTAATCTCTAAACCTAATATAAGACTTCACAACTATTGATTATATGCAAAGGATCTGCAAGCTGTTAATCATGCATGAAGGCATAAAATAAATGTTGGCTTCAGAAAAGGAAATGGACAAATAATCATCAACCCTGCAGTCCTTATTTGTCTCCCTATTCCCTGAAGCAAGCATGTTACCAGACACTTACATTTTATAAAATCAAATGAGGTGTTAAAGTGTGTTTCAATAGTCATGCTGACTTTTGTGTACTATATCCCGTTTCTATTATAATTTAGAATTGTTCTCTTTGTCTTCCAGATGTGTGATGAAAAGCAAATTAGTCTCTTTAATAAGTTTCTAGAAGGAAAGAAGGACCTAAGTTGATGTGTTAAAATCATAATCTTTCTAAGGAACAAAATGAGAAGTACATACTTGGAATATCGTTATAATGTAATTGCAATGATTTATTTGGGGGCGGGGAGAAGAGCTCCATGTCACGAGATAGTCTCACTTAAAACTGGGCCCTCTTAGCATTTTATTAACTAGTATACTTCATGATGATTTTCCTAGACTGAATTGACTGACCAATTCAAGGGGAGATATAAAATATTTACAAGGGAGTTATGTAGTTGAGAAAAACATGTACTATTTATGCACCTGAGCA
Source organism: Pongo pygmaeus (assembly GCF_028885625.2). NCBI lineage: Eukaryota > Metazoa > Chordata > Mammalia > Primates > Hominidae > Pongo > Pongo pygmaeus. The sequence goes on along the minus strand of NC_072378.2, from coordinate 128,353,300 downwards.
GTATTAGAGGGATTTGGATAAAAAAAAATATATATATATATATAAATGTATTATTTTCTGTCAGTCCTATTCATTCAAGAGTAAAGAAATTCCAACTAACAGATTCTCTTATATATACCTACAAAATCATATTGACATAAAAATTAAATTTAATCAATGATATATTGCAGTGCTAGATGGGTAAGTTACTGGTAACCTACTACAGTTTGTAATAAAATATTGATATGTCTTATTATTTATAGAATGATTATTCCAATATTTAGTTTATTATTCTCTGTGGGAGCATAGTGAAGAAATTAACCCCTCCTCAAAGAGCATACAGCAAGCGAAGACAAAAATATATCCATTAAAAGTCATTTTAAGGCATATACCATACTGCCGTGGTATCTGGGACATTTCAGCACTTAATAAATATTTTCTATTATTAAAAACATGATACTATTTAAGTTCAGCACAACACATTAGTAGAGAAATGCAATTCTTAAATTATTGTACTATTTTATTGTAGATATCACTGATAGAATCTTCACATAAATATTAAGGTAATTTACCGAATGAAGATATTAGAAATAATGCCTGTTTCAAAATGCTGAGTAACAACTAACCACAAACTCTCATCAGTGGCACAGAGCAGGCACGTATTAATTATACTTGTGGGATGGTTGACTAGTAGCCTCTGATGATCTTGACTGGCTTACATATCCACTGATGGACTGGCTATAGGTTGGCTTCTGCTGGTACAACTTGGGTAATTTGGCTCTGTTCCACATGTATCTCATATTCTAGAAGAGGTATGAGCAAGCAGGAGAACAGAGGACTTTTTGAGATATAGGCTGACAACTAGCACACCCACACTTTTGCCTTATTCTGCTGACCAAAACAAGTCACACAGCAAGGCCAAAATCAAAGCATGGGGAAGCAGACCCCATTTGGTGTGAGCAATTGCAAAGTCACATGGCAAACAGTGTGACAACAAGAAGAAATGAATAATTGGAGTTATTTCAACTGTCAGAGATAACTGGGTTTTTAGGTTTCATTTTCATTAGCTTTTAAGCTTGAAACATGTTGAAACTACCTGCTTTATTGTTCAGAAAATAAAAATTTCCAACCATATACTATGGATCAACCACTGTACTTGGCATGCAAAACATTACCTCATTTTTCAGAACAACCTAACAGGTAGGTAATTTATCTTCTTTTAGGGATAAAGGAGGCATTGAAAATCCCCCTTAGAATTTTGTCATTGCTATGTACAGCTCCTCTAAAGTCACCTTACTTTTTAACACTGTATATTATGAAGCAGTGTTTTCCATATTACATTTTTTTAGGGTTGTACACAAACCACTCTACCTTTTTGTGTCTATGATTTATACTGTTGCTAAAAAATTTTATGAAAAATAAGGCTTGATCCTACAGAAGTAGATTATTCTCTTATTTTCTTCTATAAATTAAGAAAACATTTTTCCAATTATAGACAGTTACCTATTTTTAAGTTTTATTTAAATAACATATGAATGTGATGTGCAATATCAGAGATGAATCAAAGTGGATTCATTGATTGTAGTTACATATTTTTCAACAGTCTAATAACATTACCAAAAAATGTTAAGTGAAAAACATTAAAGGGTCTCCAGATTTTCAGTCACCCTCATTTTGGGAATTAGGTCTGATGATAAGACATTTAGTGGGCTTTATCTATCTATTGGTAAAAGAATTATCTTTGCCTTTTTTTCCATGTCACTTGGGTAGTACTGTCCTTTAAAATCAAACAATTTCCTTGGCATTAATGCAGAGACGATCCAAGCGTTAATTTTATTAGAATTATCTGATAAACTTCAGTAAGAGTGTTGAGAGCAGTGGTGATGACTTGTTTTGTTTTAAATTGATGATGTGCTTAGTGTGGTTCTGATGGCAGTGGGTAAATATTACTGTGATTCTGCAGGAGAGCTGAGTGAGCCATCCACCCTCTGTCACTTTATATCCCTCGAGTCCAAGCATGTCATTTCAGCAACACAGCCAGAAAGCCTAAAGAGCTGACAGTTGGCTTGTGATTATTCCTGGACCTGAGGCTCCCTCATGTTACAGTACTAATCAAGTCATCTCACCGACTTATCATTAACTCAATTTGACCCATGGGAGCAGAGATGAAATCTTTTTGGCAAGACTAATGATGCTGTAACATTGAAAAGATGTGAAATGTAAAACCTTGATTATCCTCAACCCTTACCATGAGGAAAAGAATAAAAATTACAAAGCACCTAAAGGTAAGAGTAAAAGACAATGTCTTTCAAAGACCTTAAGTTTTCCCTCCCCAAGGTACAGCACTGTTTTCTTTGCTTTTATTTTTATTTTTTTATTTCACCTTTGTCCAGAAATTTCATCTCGATTATTTTTTATTTACACTAACAAATATTTTCTCTGGCAGTCAGAAAATTCACTTTCCTTGTATTTGTTTTGATAAATGGAATGAAAGTTCTGTTTTGCAGTCAGCTTCTAAGATTTCTGATGAAAAGGCAGCCAGGAGCACGAAGCTCCTGTCATGCTTCAGTGTTCTTAGTTTGTGTACATCTTTGACAAGAACTTTTTTTTTTTTCCTTGGCATGAGCTTTGGGACATCTTCTATTTTTCTCTGACTGACAGCTGCATAATAAGTTTTATCATTAAAAACTGATTCTAGGGAAATATGATCCTTGCCTTCCATTCTCTTATAGATGCTAAAGCTTTTGTTTTCACAACTCTTTCAGAATAACTAGAAATTATCGCTACAAAAAGACAGGGATATTGACCTGTCATGTCCTGAGTTGTTTAGCAAGTGCCAAAAACAAAATTAAATTTCCTTTTATCTGTTATCTAGAACCACATGTTAAATCATCTTGCTCTTGAGAGGTGACTCAAAGTCAACAGGTTCTGTTTGTTCATGTTGTCTTTACTTTTATTAACCTTTAGAGAATTATTAAGTAGTTCTTCATTTTAGCCTAGCAAGTTGGGTTAAACATTTAACACATAAATTATTACAGGCATAAATACCATACTTGATCTATTTAGAATTTAAGTGGGGGCAGTGATATGTTACTTCTTTATTTACCTGCTAATTATGTAATACTGAAGATTTAATATGTACATTTTCTGCCATTTCTTTATATTTCATCCTGATTTCATGTAGCCTTTCTCACTGTAACAATTAAGAATTAGGTGCACAATAAAAGGCAAAAAAGAAGTGGGAAAAGTTAGTAAACCTTGCTGATCAACATTTGACAGGGAAGATAAAGAAAACCAGGTAATGTTAACAGTTCCTACTGAATATATGTATTTCTAATTTAATATTTAACTGTTTTCCTTGGACTTACTGGAAATGAAACAATGGAAGAGAGCTCTATGCCTTTGTTTGTAGATAAGAGCGTATAATAAAATAAGTCAAGATTCATCAGCTAAAGACTAGAATGGGAAGAGCACTGGATTTTACTTCTAGTTCCAGTCCTTTTACCAGCTTCTTAATGTTCTATCTGCACTCCCCCTAGCCCCTGACTTTGTTCTTCAAGTATATGAAAACACACAGGACCTTCAGCCTTCTTAATTCCTCTGCTCAGTCTTGTGTCATAGCTTTTTCTCAGTCTGAACTCCCTGATTGATGGGGTGTCCAAGGGAAATAAACAGTCATGTCATGGGTTCTTAGTTTCTGTTTCTGGTTGGGCCAATGAACCCCCTCCTCATCCCTCTTTTCCACTTATCACTAGAAACAGAAACTAAAAACCATGGCTTCAGGCTGCTAAAAGCCTAAAGCAAAACAACAGAACAACAACAAAATGGGGTAGGTTGGACAAGCTTGAGTACACTGAACACAAATTTCAAAAAAGAAAAGTAGAATGACCTGAGAAAGTGACATCATGGTGTTTCTAAAGTTATAAGTTGACAATTTATAAATGTATAAATGTATGGGATATAAAGTGTGTTATAATTTATGAATACAACAGGGAATAGTGAAGTGAAGCTACTTATCCGTCACCTCAAACACTTAATATTTTGTGTGGTGAGATCTGGTTTCTGGTACTGACCTCTGCTTTTGACTTAGTGGGTCTTTTTAGAAAAGTCAGCTTTCTTTCATTCCAAATCTTTTTTTTTTTATCTGAAAAATGGGGCAGACACTAGATTTTATGCAATTCTCTTTGGCCTGTCTTGTGAATAAATTTGTAACATATGTGCTTAACATCACCTTCCCTTCAAGCTCACCTGCCCCCTGTCATGCTCACTAACACATGCTCATCTCTGTTTCTGTTCTGTTTCCCTCTTTCTCCCTCTCTCTCAGAGCATCCTCTTCTCTCCATTTCTCCTTTGCCCTCTCCTTTTTCTTCTTCTCTCTTTTCTCTTGCCCTGTCCTTATCTATTACCTTCTCTCTCTTTCTTTCTCTTATCTCTGAAATGATGGGAGTACCCCAACTCCTGACTTAGGTAGACTGATGCCTCCACTTAGACCTCTTTCTCTTCTTAATGCTCTCCAAGTTATCTAAAACATAGAAATCAGTTCAAGTATTGCTTGTATGCCTTGCTTCCCAGCTAGGGACATTGTCAAATTGATCTTTGCCTCCATAGTTTCTAGTATACTTTTTGGCCAACAGAAAGCAATAAATAAGCAGTAAGAAATTATTGGATCATCTTACCCCCCAATCTGTGTATCTTCTTGAACTTTCTCTGTTCATTTAAGAGCACCTTAATTTTCTTTGTCATTTGGTATGAACACATTAGCTATATTGTATGCATTCACATAACTCAATTCCAAGTAACCACCAAGTTTTTCAGTTGTCCTTCCACATCAGTAGCCCCTATCCTGTGTGTTCCTGCTGTCCCCCTCCTTACTTAGCCCCAATCTCTCTGCTAACACATCACATTCTTTTGATTTCTCTACATTCAATGTCTCCACAATTGACACAGCCTCCAAATTAATCTTATTAATGTTATTTTACTATGTTAACTTCCTGCTCAGAAACCCTCAATGACTTCTCATGGCCTATTAGGTAAGTTCAGCCTCTTACCATGACATCTAAAGTTTGCCCCATCTTTTCCCAACCGACCTTTCCTGCATTATCTTCTATATGATACTTGTACAGCAACCAAGTGGGATTACAAATTTTCTCCAACTGTGTTCTACATTTTTATTCATCTCGTTTCTTCCATTTTTTGTATTATTTAGCTAAATGAGGTCTAAAGATCTTGCTTCTATCCATTGAGACCTAACACAAATGTCTGCTCCATTTGAAAGGTGGAAGTTATTTCTCCCTCTTGAATTCCTATAGCATTTTATTCTACTTATATACCACTTATAAATATATTGTTTATCTTTTTTCTTAGCATATCATCTTTAATAAACAAATGGAAGCTCCTTGAGGTCTAATATTATGCTTTATTCACTTTAGTACCTTCTAGAATACTTAGGATAGTACACTGTATATAGTAATAAAATTTCTTTATGTTTCATTATAGATGGATGACTTGATCTAAACATTTAAATATAACCACTCATTGCATGAAGATCACTCGATTACTGTCTCTTTTTTCCTTTTTTGTTTTTTGTTTTGTTTCGTTTTTTGCTTTTTTTTTTTTTTTTTTTTTTTTTTTTTTTTTTTTTTTTTTTTTTTTTTTTTGAGAGAGAGTCTCTTGCTCTGTCACCCAGGCTGGAGTGCAGTGGTGCGATCTCGGCTCACTGCAAACTCTGCCTCCAGGGTTCAAGTGATTCTTCTGCCCCAACCTCCCAAGTAACCAGGACTACAGGCATCCACCACTACACCTGGCTAATTTTTTGTATTTTTAGTAGAGATGGGGTTTCAACATGTTGCTCATGCTGGTCTCGAACTCCTGAGCTCAGGCCATCTGCCCACCTTGGCCTCCCAAACTGCTAGGATTACGGGGGTGAGCCACCACGCCCAGCATCACTTTGTTTCCTTCCAAGTTTCTGATAAAATTTTTGACTACAGCCTTTTCCAATTCTTTCTTTTTACTAGAAATGCAAAAAAAAAAAAAAAATAGAAATGTTATATAAAAGTACAATGTATGGAATACCCAATAAAGATTTGAAAAAAGAAAGTCAAAAAATTGAGGAGGAGCAAGAACATATAGCATATTCCAAAAACGATTGACAGATAATGAATTCATGAATGTGTTCTCCATTGTTTCACCATCATTATGGTTTTTATTTGTTATAAATATGATTTACTATCGTACCTCTATGCGTGACTGACCCTGTAGGTCATATCTTGAAGTTATTTAATACTTATAGTAGCTCTTATGGCCAGCTCATAAATATCAGTGGTTTCCAAACAATATCTTTTTGCTTTCAGTTATTCTATGGCAATTCAAGTAATTATTTTGATTTTAAATGTTAAATTTTTATTTATGTATTTATACCTCAGAAATACAATGCAGTTGTTGGTTAGGTATGAGAAATAATGGATTAAGGTCAATAATTTAGGCAACTTTATTGTTGGATTCTTTGAGAAAAATTTCTTTGAATGGATTTTATAGTAGTAGAACCATCTCAAATCACTGCTGTTTATAAATATTCTAATATAAAAATGCATGTGCATATAGTTATCAGCCCATGTCTAAGTGAATAGTATTCAGAGAAGTTTGTATGCTATAGCACCTTTCACATGTATGTGTATATACACACATACAGATGTACATGTATGTGTATATACACACATACAGATGTACATGTATGTACTGCATATGTGTATATGTATATGTGTGTATCTATACACACAACCCTGAGAAGTTCCCACCTCAGTAAAAACTGAAAAAATTTAAGGTGCATGCCAATTAAGAAAAAAATACAGTTATACAGTAACTCCCTCTGAGTTATTAATTCCATGCAGCTCAAAACAATCAAGTTTTGATTTTTAGTCTGTGTGTGTGTGTGTGTGTGTGTGTGTGTGTGTGTGTGAGTGTGTGTGTGTGTTTGGTTGTTTATATGTTTCTGAGTACTATCCTAAAGTGAGTGCAAAATTATGTCTAAGTCACTATTTTATCAACATCAGGGCCCTTTAAGGCATGCATTCAAACTGGAAAAAAAGTCAATTTCAAATAACTTATTGACTTTGTCGATTCTTAGAAAGCTATTTCTTTCCACAACTCTTTGTTTTTCCATATCAGTTAATAAAGTATTGGTCACTGAAATTATGATTGTGCTTTATATACATTGTGTAGGACTAATAAAGCTACTCTATCCCGATTTTAAATGAGTTTTTAATACAATGAGTGCCAAAGTAAGCAGCATTTAAAGACACCAAAATAAAATTCTCACTTAAAGTAAATCCTGTCCATTTTCTGCATAACAGATAATAAATAAATCATTTGCCCACTCTTAGATATGTAAGAATTGAGGATGCAGAGCTACTCTGTCTTCTTTACAGTGTGTAAGATGTCTAGGTATGCTTTCAAAATAGTATTAAAATGCAGAGTAAGTGCAGACTAAATAGACAAAATAAAAAGAACTGGCGCAAGAGAGTGATGACTTAGAAATAGAGAAATTTATACAAGGGGAAAATGTCAGATTTAAAATGAGGGGAGTGTTAAAACAAGTGTATAAGTGCTAGACCTAAACAAAATGAAAAATTAAAGAATTAGCGGGTTAAATATTTGTGGTGTTTCTCTCATTGCTGTATAGGCATTGTTTGCTCATATACTGTAGGTATTTTCATGGGAAATCTTACTTTCTCATTCTGTATAATTTTAGAACAAGATATGGCTGAATCTTGCCATGGCTACTAAATAGTATCTAGTTGCTAGCTAGGAGGCAGCAAAATCACAGTTTATCTGAGAATTTTTAGGGTGATCCTAGTTCTCATTGCCTGGTTAGCTGGTGGGCAGTCATAGCAAAGACTGTGTTTTCAGTCTAACTGGACTAAATTGAAAGTATCATCACTTTACTCTTGTGTTTGGTGGGGAAAATCTTGGCACAGAGCTAAACATATAAAGCAATTTTTAAAATAATTAGAAAGCCGCGTCTTTCTTCCAGCCTGTGGACTTCAGGTAATGTCTGAAATGAAAGTGGTAAAGTTGGGAGTCTGGATACTGTGAATAGTCATAAGACTGGCAAATAACATTTAAAACCTAAGCATTAGATTCTACCGAAGATTAATTTGCATATATGTGGATTTTTGTAATCTAAGATTTTAAATTAAATGGCCACCAGAGTTCATTTCAGATTGCACATTAAATATATTGAACTAGAATCCCAGTTTGGGCTTGCCATCTGTTTAGCATGCTGATTGTTTTTACAGAACTGTGATTTTAATCTCAAAAACAAAAATTTATGAAAGCCCCCAGGTCAGACTTTTTGTATTATTTTCCCTACTGATTTCCATTTAGCAAGAATTTGACTATCTTTAATGAGTTAAGAGAGGCATCGGAAATGCCTTGACTTTTTTCTTTTTATCAAATCAATGAATTAAAGTTTTTGTTGTGTATTAGTTTCTTTACTGTGTAGATGTTGCCATGGCCATGAGTTTCAGAGAGTAATTACGTTGATTAAGTTAGATGATTCAAGTTAGTCTTGAATGAGGAAAGAATACATTTGGGAAGCAGTGAAGGATAGATTCTAGTCTTTGGAGTGTTTAGTTCTGCCAGTATTTTCCAGTTGAATGGAAAATTCACCTCCCAGTTTGGTTGGGGTGACAGTGAATGGATTGTTAGACCTGAATGTTTTCTAGAAAAAGACAGAAAGAGATCAATAAGGAAAGAAGACAATGTGAATATCTACGTATGTTCTTGTAATTTTTCTCCATTGTTTTTTGCTTTGATGAACAACATCATTATGGAAATAATTAATGTTAATTAATATCTGTGTCATTTCTTGTACATGGGAGTATATTATTGTTACCATTAGAATAATTAGTATACAGCATAGCTTAGTGACATGATAAATCACAGAGTAGAATATGTTGACTCTTATCCATTTTGATATATTAGCTAATTCACTTGCTCAATAAAGACAAAAGAAAGGCAGAGAATTGGGCAGTAACAACAGCAACAACTATAAATGCATGGTGGCTACATTTTCAGGTTTTTATTTTTCTGCCAAGTTCCTGAGTACTGTGGGTTGTTGACATTTTATATTTCTTTTCTTTTCCTGTTGTTAAATCTTAGTCCCTGACTGAAACCTTCAAGAATAGGATCATGAATAAATAAAGCAAATGAAAATAAAACATGACTTCCACATTTTCTAGATTTGCATATGCTATATTGTACTTGGTGTTTTATTTTTCCAAGATTATTCATGATATAATTGACAGCTGTCTACAACTCTGATTTATTTTTCAGAACCTATGCGAACCCCAAAGACGTTAAAGATTGCTGAAATACAGGCAAGACGGATTGCTGTGGACTGGGAATCCTTGGGTTACAACATTACACGTTGCCACACTTTTAATGTCACTATCTGCTACCATTACTTTCGTGGTCACAACGAGAGCAAGGCAGACTGTTTGGACATGGACCCCAAAGCCCCTCAGCATGTTGTGAACCATCTGCCACCTTATACAAATGTCAGCCTCAAGATGATCCTAACCAATCCAGAGGGAAGGAAGGAGAGTGAAGAGACAATTATTCAAACTGATGAAGATGGTATGCTCATACTTTGCTGTTTAAAAGGGGGGGAATTCTCTAACAAGAAAAATGTGATTGCTTTAAGATTTTCGTAAAATTGTCCAATACTGAATTGGATTCTGAAATCATCTAAATGTTATTAATGAGGTTAACTTCGGGGAAAAATTGCCTTTTACAAAACCTAATATGCTTCAGACAAGCATCCAAATACTAAATGAAATGTGCTTCTGTTGTCCTTTCTTCTTATACAGAAGTGGCAACTACACTAAAAACTTAAATGAAGGGTTTTTTTAAATCAAGTGTTCAAAAATAATTTTTACTATCCATGGCACTATATGAATTGCCTATTGGTAAAATGCACTTGATAAAAAACTTAGGGCTTTTGTATTTTATAAACCAATAGTAGCTGTTTTTATTTTTCTCACATTTGAAAACAACACTGTTGGGCCGGGTGTAGTGGTTCATGCCTGTAATCCCAGCACTTTGGGAGGACAAGGCAGGTGGATCACCTGAGGTCAAGAGTTCAAGACCAGCCTGGCCAACATGATGAAACCCTGTCTCTATTAAAAATACAAAAAATTACCTGGGTGTGGTGGCAGGTGCCTGCCAATCCCAGCTACTCGGGAGGTCAAGGCAGGAGAATCACTTGAACCCAGGGGCAGAGGTTACGGAGAGCTGAGATCGCACCATTGCACTCCAGCCTGGGCAACAAGAGCAAAACTCCATCTCAAAGAAAAAAGAAAACAACATTGTTTATACTGTTTACCCTTTCTATTCATTTTAGATGGTTTTTTGTGAGTCTAGGTATAAAAGCAAGCAACAGTTCCTATCTGTAAGTCTAATATAATGGCCTTTATTAGACATTAGCAAGCTGTTCTTTATGTATCTTGTTGCCATCCAAGTAACTAAACTGTACTTTTCTAATTTCTGTGTGTTACTTCTTGATAAATAATACGAACAAATATTTATATTAGTATTTTAATGTTCACATACCTGTTATAGCACTACAGTGTGTTATAATTTGAATGAGAATGTATTTCCTAATTTAGCAAAAACATATAAAAATGTCTGCAAATGATAATCTAATAACAATAAGTCACTCTTTGGATGTAAGATATTTCCTTTCAAAATTTCCTTTTATGTATTAAGGCATGTAGAAAAAAAGTGTGCTATATGGTGAACTGAGGCAAAGTGAAATTAGGAGTCAGTTCTCATCTTTAAATGAAGGGCTTAAATTAAGTGATCTCTGAGGTTCTACCGCCTTCTATACTTCTCCTAAAGTAGCTTGACAGTAGGGCTACATTTTTTTTCTTTCTTTTTTTTTTTTTTGACAGTCTTACTCTGTCGTTCAGGCTGGAGTGCAGTGGTTTGACTCGGCTCACTGCAACCTCCACCTCCCAGGTTCAAGCAGTTCTCCTGCTTCAGCCTCCCAAGTAACTGGGATTACAGGCACCTGACACCATGCCCTGCTAACTTTTTTTTTAGTAGAGACGGGGTTTTGCCATCTTGGCCAGGCTGGTCTTGAACTCCTGACCTCGAGTGATCCACCCGCCTCAGCCTCCCAAAGTGCTGGGATTATAGGTGTGAGCCACCGTGCCCAGCGGGGCTACATTTTTATTTGAGTTTCATAAAACAGGATGTCTTTTATAACACATATTCCCAAGTTCCCTCAAGTTCTGAATTTTAGATCAGGTGTGTCTTTTGGTGCCTGCCTACTATTAGCTTGCCATAAAATAGGTTATTATGCCGTAGTTTTTACAAATACTTATAATTTCAAACTCTCCCACTCTGAAAGTGGAAATGACCATCATTTCATTTGCCTTGCTGTTTTTGTTGTAATAAGAGAAGTGAGAGCCCTTTAACCACATTTAGCTCGAAATTTGAAGGAAGCAATATAGTTCCGAAACTATACATGGAGTTACTCATGTTCCTAAAATTTCTGAGAATAAACCTAAGACTTATTTATGGTGAATGTGCTTTTGTCATGTTTGAGGTAACCAAACATGATTACTTTAGCTATCATGTTTGAACTGGCACCTAATTGAAGCAGCAACAACATTTAAACAACACCCCCTTTCCTAATTAATAAACACACAAACATCCTTATATCTTACCCCTGCCACACACACACAACTCAATGCATATTTATGCAAGAAAGAATGATTAGGGGTAATTGTTTCATAGGCACATAATAAAAATGAGAAGTCTAAGTACAGATTCAAAAGCTCCAAAAAATCTCTATCTTTTCTTTTAAAATGGGATAAATGTTATAAGGTCTGTGTCACGCTAGGCACTTTGTAGCCTGTGTGTTCGGTTATTAAAGTATATTCACATGTTTTATTGCCTACCCTTAAAAAAAAATAATGTCCTAGTTGGTAATAGTAGACTCAGTTACATAGTTTTGTGCTGCTTTAGCCAGTCACTCTCTAGTAATACAATTCATTTTGATGGTATTTTTGGATATGGTTTGTTAGTTTGCCCTTCTTTCCCACAAACAAAAGAATGCAGCCAGGCTTATATAATCTTTTTCATATTGCATTAAATTTTAAATGCATTTTTCAGTATACATATGACTAGACTAATAATCAAGGAATGAGTTGCTTTGGAATTTTAAATTATGCCCTACATTGATCAAACTCATGACTGTACTATTTATTTTTTCTAAAATAGTTTTGTAAAAATACAATGACTATTTTTTAAATATTTTAAATTCTAATTTTAATATCATTTTCAATCCTAGTTTTATTTTAATCTCTGCTTTGAATAATTTTTACCAGTTTTAATGATACTAAGTTTCGTATTATTATTTCATAGTATTGTCACAAACTAATCCCTTCTACTATGAGGGTAATTTTTTCTTTTTGTTTTATATATAATATTTAATGATTGATGTGTAAACTCTTCCATGAAGTATTTGCAAGTAACTCCGTCTTCAAATCAGCATGTGAGCTTCACTTTCTACATAGAATACTTGATGTGTCTTAATATTCCTGAGCAGAGAAAGAATACCTAATTCGTAATCTGTTGTTGGAAAGATCGATGGATTATGATGATCTGATTAAGTCAGTGTTACTAAATTATTGCTGCCCTATATACATAGAAAAAGAATAAATTATCAACCACCTAATAAAAGGACATAATTTTATAAAAAGAATTCTGGGGACATCCATAAATCATGAGAGCAAAGCTAGAACCACTTCCCACCAGAACCCTAAGGTAGAATTTATATTTAATTTATTGCATACATTTTTTAATGCACGAACAGAATTTTCTGTATGAGGTTTTGTTTTCATTTTTTATTCCAGCACTCATAAAAATCAATATTATAAAGTTAGCTCAGCAGAAAAGCCTGGTTTGGGGACATTTTTTTGAGACTACAAAGCTATTTTTGAAAGTACATTTATTACATTTTAAAGCCTATAATGCTTATCTAATATAATCTTGCCCCACCCATATTTTATTTCCACTCTCTTTTCCATTTTGAGAGTTATATTATAAAGGACTTTCAAAAAAAGTAGCTGAAATAGCTGTCATATAAATCTCAGGCAAGGGAACAAAAGTCAGCATTCTGTTTCCATTAAAAGTTGTTGATGTGGAAGTGTGAAGTGACATTCCCTGCAATCAGTAGACTGCCATGATAATGGTTTTAGTAACTTCATATAGTATTTACACAAATCACAGGTACAGACATTTTCTGTCTATAATTGTACACATGATCTTCCTTCAAATGTAGAAAGTTATTGAATCTGTTTGTGCTCACACCTCACCTCACCTGTTCATGTGTGTCTTTTAGTTCATCTAAGTGTAGTTCCTTCTCTCATCTACTATGATCATCCAAGTACATGACAAGTAGTATGACACTCTCTTGTCCACAACTTTGCCACAAACTTTTGTCTTACAAATGCAACCTATAGGTACTTGTAATGAATTCTATTGTCAAAACAGAAAAAGTGTAAGAGCATAGAAATACAAAACTTCTAGGGAAGGTACTTTCGAATTCTACTCCTTTTTCAATGTAGAATTATACAAATATTTTAAGCCATCCCTATTATTGAACGATGTTCGATAAAATCTATGCCATTTTATAGTATTTGTAGGCTAAATTGTGTTAACATAGGCAGTTATTATAATTACAATGCCATCAAATCAACATTTACTCATTAATTGGATATTTTGCTCCCTTTTCCCCCCATTAGCCACCTTCTATGAGCGATACGTAAGGATGAAGAAATATCTTTTCCTTCAATATAATCATAAGTGTATGTCATTTGCATATAATGGAAACAACAGGTACTCTTGCAAGACAAACCAATGCCCATGGCAGCCTTAGCAGTAGACACAGATGTGCAGAGGGGCTCTCACTGGCCCTCTGTCTGGATCAGCTGCACAGCCTTGCTGATACTGTGGAGCAGGGAGGGAGCGGATGCCTCCAGTTAACTTCTCTCATAGTCTTCGGCTGACAATGGCTTGAACATATCTTCTAAAGTTTAGTGCTGGCATATTTTCTGTTTACTGTGGGTTTCTTTCCTCAATGTATCAAATTATGTTGCCTGTCTCAGAGGTCATAGTATCATTCATAGTCTCCTTGTAGATTGAAATAAATCCCGCTCTCGTGACATATCATTCAGAATTTCTTGGTGCTCCTAGCCACAATGCAGTGTATTTCCCTTGATCCAGTGATTTTTAATTTATTTCAATCCTCACAAAATTGCTGTATACTTTGAAACTACATTTCTAGATAATGTCATGTGTGAAGTTCACTGAAACGTTAGATTAAGGGAAAATATTAATTAAAAACTATGCTTGCCCAATATTCAGTTGATATTTTCAAAAAGAAACACATTTTTGAGCCAAGTAGGATAGATAGTATATATTTTAAAATATTATCAGAACTAGAAATTGGATATTCATGTGAATAAATAGCAGCTAAGTATTTAAATAAATTATATAAAAGGAAAATACACGATAGCAAAAGAATTTTTTATCTGGTATTTTGTCAATAGAAGCTGGTGCATCATTCAGTGTTGCCATTGTGTGTGACCAGTTATATGACATTTGCAAATAAGGACTGAAGCAAAGGCTCTTCAAATATGGTCATAGCTGAGGACACTTCCAAAGTAGTTGTGCAGATCGTTGAGTTCTAAACAAGTCTGACATTATAAACTAGTTTGATTCTTAGCTTTGAAAAAGTGAATTTCCTTTAGAAGGCTGAAGCAGTGACATTTGAACCTATCCATCTGTAATAACTCTTTAAATATGGTAATAATCAACACTGCCTTTTTAAAATTACAGAACATTTAATAAGTATAGCTATAAAAGTAGGGTTGGCTATTGGACATTTCAATTCATTGCTATGTGATACGGCTTTCCAGACCAAAGAGTGTTAATTATTATCATAATTTATTATTTTATCAACTTTGTTTATGGAGACTCTTTGGGGGATTTGCATAATCTTCAAAAAAATCTTTCGGGGAAACACAGCTCTGTTCTTGAAACAAATTACAAATAAGATCCTCATGTTATTAGAGGTACACAACAGAAGAAACTAGACTACATAATTTATGCATCTCTCTAAGGTGATAGAATATTCTTTTGAATAAAAATAACTTTGCATTTCTACATTTTCTGCATCAGAACCTTATAGACTTGCTTTAAATTCTCATATATCAAATTTTGTTTTTAAGGACACATATTTATTTATTTTTCTTTATATTTATTTTTAATCCTGTTTATCTAGCTTATCTGATTTACTTTTTCTGTTTCTAATGTAAGCATTTTCATAACAAAAAATTCATGTGTTTTGTAGTGCCTGGTCCCGTACCAGTAAAATCTCTTCAAGGAACATCCTTTGAAAATAAGATCTTCTTGAACTGGAAAGAACCTTTGGATCCAAATGGAATCATCACTCAATATGAGGTACTGGGAGAACAAGGAAGTTAATTGAAATGTGGACTGAAGGACTAAAAGGGAGAAGAAAGGAAAAGTTAGAGGGAAATATGGAAAAGATGTAAATGAAGATTAGGGGATTAAAATCATTATTCTCCTTTGTTTTCGTTTACAGATTCTTTGATTCCAAAATTAAGCATCAAAATAAATATTTTGTATGGCATCTAGAATTTTCAAATTCTTAAAAAAATGCATGTTTTTTGTTGCTGTTTTGTTGATTTAGGGAAGCAGGATAGTCATTATCAGATTTACGATGGTTATAGTAATAAATAATCACATATTAAAAAACCCTCATTTTCCTTTTTATAAAATTAAGAAACTCCTATCATACTGTGATTTAGGAGAAGCCATTCAATTTCAGTTGTTTCAGAGTAAGGAATAATACCCAAAAAGCAAAATAGATTATAAAGCTGACTTTTCCAGAGCTTCATTTCAACTTTGAATATAAATCATTATCTTTTCAAATATGAGAAACTAAAAAAGAAGAAAAGAAAGAATCATTTAAATTACACAAATATGTAGTTCTATTCCTACATAGCGTTGATTAGATCATAAATGCTTAAATTTCTAATGGCTACAGAGTGAATTATGGAAATGAGAATCACTATTTCATTTCATTTATATTTTGAAACTGTTCACATATTTGAATACTATTTACATTAAATTTGTTATATAACTTGAACAAAGTATAGAATATGTTAATAATAATAAAAAATTGTTGGAACACTTTCTGTGTTTCATATGCATTAAAGTATATGGCTATAAGATTTTTTATGTACGCATAATTTATTGTGGTTTTTTTGATGGAAGAAAATAGATGTATATTGGTTTAGTCAGATATAACTCTAGGTGTATCTGTAGATAGGTAGATGATTGATTAACATATAGATGGAACTTCAGAATGACAGAAATAACAATATCAACATGAGAAAGAAAAGAAGAAAAAAATTACCAATGACTCCACATGGATGCCCTTGCATACTACCTTATTTATAAAGAGTTTATTTACAGTTTCTTATGATGGATACCAGATATGTAATAAATATATTTCTTAAAACAGATCAGCTATAGCAGTATAAGATCGTTTGATCCTGCAGTTCCAGTGGCTGGACCTCCCCAGACTGTATCAAATTTATGGAACAGTACACACCATGTCTTTATGCATCTCCACCCTGGAACCACGTACCAGTTTTTCATAAGAGCCAGCACAATCAAAGGCTTTGGTCCAGCCACAGCCATCAATGTCACCACCAATATCTCAGGTATGCAAATGAATAAATTACAAATAGGATTGATTATGCCATTGGTTTGTAATGGCACATCCTGGAGAATCACATATAAACCACGTGTAGTTCATCTTGCTTGTTGAACCTTTAATATAGTTATGCATAAATGAAAGCACTTTAAAGAATTATTTGAATATGAATTATATGTCCAAACCAAAACACATCTGAAATAGTCACTTTTTTTAAATTTTTATTTATTATTATTATACTTTAGGTATATCTCCCAATGCTACCACTCCCCCCTACCCCCACCCCACAACAGTCCCCAGAGTGTGATCTTCTCCTTCCTGTGTCCATGTGTTCTCATTGTTCACTTCCCACCTATGAGTGAGAATATTCGGTGTTTGGTTTTTTGTTCTTGCGATAGTTTACTGAGAATGATGATGTCCAGTTTCATCCATGTCCCTACAAAGGACATGAACTCATCATTTTTTATGGCTGCATAGTATTCCATGGTGTATATGTGCCACATTTTCTTAATCCAGTCTATCATTGTTGGACATTTGGGTTGGTTCCAAGTCTTTGCTATTGTGAATAATGCCGCAATAAACATACGTGTGCATGTGTCTTTATAGCAGCATGATTTACAGTCCTTTGGGTACATACCCAGTAATGGGATGGCTGGGTCAAATGGTATTTCTAGTTCTAGATCCCTGAGGAATCGCCACACTGACTTCCACAATGGTTGAACTAGTTTACGGTCCCACCAACAGTGTAAAAGTGTTCCTATTTCTCCACATCCTCTCCAGCACCAGTTTTTTCCTGATTTTTTAATGATTGCCATTCTAACTGGTGTGAGATGGTATCTCATTGTGGTTTTGATTTGCATTTCTCTGATGGCCAGTGATGGTGAGCATTTTTTCATGTTTTTTGGCTGCATAAATGTCTTCTTTTGAGAAGTGTCTGTTCATATCCTTTGCCCACTTTTTGATGGGGTTGTTTGTTTTTTTCTTGTAAATTTGTTTGAGTTCATTGTAGATTCTGGATATTAGCCCTTTGTCAGATGAGTAGGTTGCAAAAATTTTCTCCCATTTTGTGGGTTTCCTGTTCACTCTGATGGTAGTTTCTTTTGCTGTGCAGAAGCTCCTGAGTTTAATTAGATCCCATTTGTCAATTTTGGCTTTTGTTGCCATTGCTTTTGGTGTTTTAGACATGAAGTCCTTGCCCATGCCTATGTCCTGAATGGTAATGCCTAGGTTTTCTTCTAGGGTTTTTATGGTTTTAGGTCTAACATTTAAGTCTTTAATCCATCTTGAATTGATTTTTGTATAAGGTGTAAGGAAGGCATCCAGTTTCAGCTTTCTCCATATGGCTAGCCAGTTTTCCCAGCACCATTTATTAAATAGGGAATCCTTTCCCCATTGCTTGTTTTTCTCAGGTTTGTCAAAGATCAGATAGTTATAGATATGCGGCGTTATTTCTGAGGGCTCTGTTCTGTTCCATTGATCTATATCTCTGTTTTGGTACCAGTACCATGCTGTTTTGGTTACTGTAACCTTGTAGTATAGTTTGAAGTCAGGTAGTGTGATGCCTCCAGCTTTGTTCTTTTGGCTTAGGATTGACTTGGTGATGTGGGCTCTTTTTTGGTTCCATATGAACTTTAAAGTAGTTTTTTCCAATTCTGTGAAGAAAGTCATTGGTAGCTTGATGGGGATGGCATTGAATCTGTAAATTACCTTGGGCAGTATGGCCATTTTCACGATATTGATTCTTCTACCCATGAGCATGGAATGTTCTTCCATTTGTTCGTATCCTCTTTTATTTCCTTGAGCAGTGGTTTGTAGTTCTCCTTGAAGAGGTCCTTCACATCCCTTGTAAGTTGGATTCCTAGGTATTTTATTCTCTTTGAAGCAATAGTGAATGTGAGTTCACTCATGATTTGGCTCTCTGTTTGTCTGTTGTTGGTGTATAAGAATGCTTGTGATTTTTGTACATTGATTTTGTATCCTGAGACTTTGCTGAAGTTGCTTATCAGCTTAAGGAGATTTTGGGCTGAGACAATGGGGTTTTCTAGATATACCATCATGTCGTCTGCAAACAGGGACAATTTGACTTCCTCTTTTCCTAATCGAATACCCATTATTTCCTTCTCCTGCCTAATTGCCCTGGCCAGAACTTCCAACACTATGTTGAATAGGAGTGGTGAGAGAGGGCATCCCTGTCTTGTGCCAGTTTTCAAAGGGAATGCTTCCAGTTTTTGCCCATTCAGTATGATATTAGCCGTGGGTTTGTCATAGATAGCTCTTATTATTTTGAGATACATCCCATCAATACCTAATTTATTAAGAGTTTTTAGCATGAAGGGTTGTTGAATTTTGTCAAATAGTCACTTTTGATTGACAGTGGTCTTAAAAAAATTATACTAAGTCTTTATTAAAAATCTTTCAAAATTCATTATAAATCCTAATAGATCTTATGATACTTTTGAGGAGTTGATAATTATTATGGTGTCAGACTTTTACTCTAAATGAATGTTATCAAAACAATGGTAGAAGATCCTTTCTCTAGTATTATAGTACTGCATACCTTTTTTCTGTTTCATTTTCCCTGACATTATGATAATTTTAAATAAATATGGGCTTTTCTTTCACACTTAAAAATCTTACATAAATACATATAAGTTTTAGAATGGGAACGTACAGGAGAATTTTAGGTTGATAAAGAAATTAAACTTTACATTCTATTGTATTCATGGTTGCATAGTTTGTATTTGACTAGATTGTTTACAGAGCTTATTTCTCCTTCAGTGAGATCATCAGTTAAATCTGATTAAATTCTTGCAAGGAATTAGCTTTGTAGTATGCCCTAAATCTACTGAAGTTTATATAATGTTTTTTCTTATTTAACTTTACTAAAATAAATACATATTGTATATGTAAATGAAGAGTTAAATTTGAAAAATAAATTATTTAAAGGTCAACCACACAATGTATTAAAGCACAAATTTTGACTTTGTAAATTCTTTTTGTTCATTTGTGTTCATTTTTATTATAGTTCTACATGGCAAATATTAATGATACATCATTAATACCCATAAAATATGTCTTTCATTTTTTTAATCTATACCATTTGCATTAAAAGGAAGACATGTACTTTCCAAATTATTTTGAGTCTAAAATGTTATTTGCAAACGTGTTGAATATAATACAAACTTTAAAAATTTGTATCATGAATAAAATTAGCTATTCCATTATGAGCTATAATTCCTTGGAAGAGCATTTGATTTATCTTAATATTCCAATAAAAAAATTAAAGTATCCGTTATATTATAAAATAATAATGTTTTAAAATTGCAATTTTCTTTCCTGAGAACAATTACAAATCATGAATTATAATATGTATTTAATCACTTTAGCAGAAAATAAGACTTGGTGATGTTACGATGCAGTGAGATAGGTTTTCTACCCTCTGGAATTAGCAGTAGTGCCATAATTGAGTAAGCTCTTTCAAGAGAGACAGCTATAAAATTTATATAAACTTACAAAACTGAGAACATTGAACAAATGTAAATTTTTGAGAGCCATAAATGTGTTTGTTAGTGTGTGTGTATGTCTCTCAAGGCTCAAATACTGTGTTTGTGTTGAACATAAAGTTTATAAAAAGGACCAGAACATCTATCTGTTTTTTTCTTTTAATTATTCAACTTCACTTTTACTTGTATTAACCTAAGTGCAATGAGTACTTGATTGTACTTTAAAAACTTGGTTGCAGTCACTTTATGTTGAGAACAATTATTAATCACATCTAAGATTAATAAATTTATGGTTAGTGTGGTTCTCAGCATTACTTGAACTTTTCAGATAATTTATTGTCAAATTTATTCCCTGAGTCCAGTAATTACATTTCTCAGCATTTAAAAAAATAATTTAACTAACAGAGAAATCAAGTTATTGGAGGCATAACCGTTGGGGGAATTATTTATACACACACATACATTCGCGTACACATATATACACACATACATACTACATATTGTGCATGTATTAAATTAATATTTGTTGTTTCTGCTTCCTAAAAAACTCAGATAATACTTAGTCTTCTAATGTCACTGCTCTTTTTCTTCCATCTAGACAGTATTTTAAACAGATTATTGAAATATCTTTCTAAGTGGTATCCCTACCTTCAGGCTTACCTGTCTTCACTGTATTTCTATATCTATCTTTAATCCACAGATATTTCCTTCTTAAATATTTTCACAATCTTGTATCTTATAATCAGCGGGATGAAGTCTAAAGATCCACTTGGTGTTGGCATTCAGGGTCCTTCTTTGCATGACTCCTCCCATCCTCCACTTCTCCCATGAACCCAAAGTTCCCGGCACAGCCACAGCTTATAGCTGTTAAAACGTACCATGCCCTTTCATATTTTGTTATCTTCAGATATTCTGTTTCCTTTCTCAGAATTTTAGTTCATCCTTTCTCTTTCTGATGAGTTTTTACCCTTTTTTTGATATTTGGCTTAAACATCATTAGACACCCTAAGCCTTCTGGTTTCATCCCTCTACTGCCAATACTAATGAAAAAAGTGTGACCCCCACCCCCAGACCATCATCATCAACATCACCTGGGAACTGTCTAGAAATAAACATTGTCAGGTCCCTCCCCAGAAATACTGAATCAGAAACTCTAGGGGAGAGGGGCTATAATCTCTGTGTTAGAAAGCCCTCTAGGTGATTCTGATCTTACAAGTTTGAGAACCACTGTTTTGGCAAATGGTCTTCCACTTTTGGCCACTAACATTTTGCTATAATTTTTTGTTTATAAGACTCTTACTTTTCATAAAATGTGAATTCCTACTTTTAATTCTGTAAATATCAGAGACCATGCTTTGTCTTTATATTCATAGCATTTTTCATAAAACTTGGCACATAGTATATATTCAGTAAATGTTCAACGAATGGATAGAGATAATGCACACATTTCATTGAGCATATACTCCTTAAACAGCTTTCTACATGAAAGTCATCCAAAGTTATTTGAGGTTACTCTTTCTCCCCCTCAAGATCCTAGTCCCCAATTAAACATTGTCAAATATTTAAAAAATTTATAAATTTATTCTTTTTAAGAATCTGTCAACTAATGTCCCTGATGAACAAAAACTAAGATTTCCATTATCATTCACCACACTTCTTGATATGTTTCTCTTGTGACCAGAGTTGTGAAAAACATTAGGATAAGAATACTGTGTCTTTCTACAGTATAAGATCATAAACGACACTGTTTCACCAGGCAGCCCTTGACCTCAGCTCTTGCTGTTCATAGCTCCTGATCTCCATATGTGACTCCATAAGCACTACTGCCCAGCCTTCCCAGTTACTACCTTCCCTCCCATCATTACTCACTTGAAGGTCTCAGGAAACTAAAAGGAAAGCATCTTCACAAAGTATTTGGAATGTGTGTCATAAATTGCCAGACGATTATTTAAATTTCCACAGCAAATCTTGGTTTTCTAGCTTTTGATATGTTAAGTTCCCAGAGTTGAAATTCATTTGGAGATGTTACGCTATAAAACAAAATACGTTGTAGATAATTAGGTGAATTTTTTTTCCTAACTTAAGATCGTCTATTCATTCTGACCTATGATATATTACTGTAAATTAATTGAACCTTTTTTTATCTCATTAATCACTCATCAGCTCCAACTTTACCTGACTATGAAGGAGTTGATGCCTCTCTCAATGAAACTGCCACCACAATAACTGTATTGTTGAGACCAGCACAAGCCAAAGGTGCTCCTATCAGGTAAGAGGAGAAAACTACAGTAGTTCTGCCTTATCCACAGGTATGTATATCCCAGGATGCCCAAGTATGCCTAAAACCAGAGACAATAACAAACCCTATACAGACTGTACTATATTTTTTTCTATATATGCAAACCTATGATAAAGTTTAATTTATAAATTAGGCACAGTAAGAGATTCACAACAATCAATAACTAATAATAAAATAGAACAACTATATATTTTAATAAAAGGTGATTACGTTCTCTTTCAAAATACCTTATTATACTGTACTTACCTATTTTTGGACAAGTTTGATGGTAGGTAATTGAAACACGGGTAACTGAAACTGAGATATAAGAAACTAGGTAGGCAGGGTTGGGGGGGTACTTTTTCTTTTACTGTAAGAGTTAAAGAAAAAGGAGCCAGAAGGTTGCTTAGCAGCTAGTAAAGTGGTTCATTTCAAAGAGAAATTCATTGGAGAATTTCTGTCAGGAAAGTGTTATTTTTGTTTAGTTTAGTTTTGTTTGCTTTGGCTTGCTAGTTTTTCATTTGGACAAAGCCTGCGGATAGACTTGTAGTTAAGAGCAAAATTCTAAGGCATTTTTGAGATATTCATGCACTGAACAATTCACCTCTCTGTGCAGTTTGACTTAAGAGCATTGGCCTTTTTCCCACCTCTAGTCCCATTTCATTTCACTTCCTCTCTTGGTATCTATATTATAAGAGCTTTGAAGATATTTGTCAGAAATAGGATGAGAAAATAACTCCTGTCCAATGCAGTAAATCAGTTATGAATAATTTCATATTAATGATTGAAAAATAAGAAGCTTTGAGGAAATAAAAGCAGAATAGTTTTAACACATGAAGCCTATTTGACCTTTTAATTCCCTAATTGCTCCTTATCAAGTATTCCATAGTAAATTGAATGTTCGGTTTGCCATTTTCTTTATCTTCTCAACAGTAAAGTCTCATATTATCTAACATCCCCATCTTTCAGAAAATTGTGAGCCATGTGATTTTTAGGAACTGAGTCAAATTGTTAGAACCATTTTAATTTCTGCACATTTGTAATTAGATGAATATCCAAAACTTAAGCAAGTTTCCATTTGAAACATGATTTTGTGGACATTTTGTTATCAAACTTCTAATGAGAAATGAATGAAGACACAGAAATCCATGTAGGCACTTGATAGTTTATATCAAGTCGTTTACATATTCTGTTAAAAATAAAACTAATGTTTGTTCTTTGTGTAAAAGGAATACATTTGACTTCATGAGCACATATTAGCCATCCAAATAACCAAAAATAATCCTATATCACTGGAAATGAAGAAATATTTTTTGTTAATTTAAAAAATGTATTGATAAAAGAATACAAATCATAAAGGAAACTCTTGAGTCTTGTCTGGCTAAAAATCATGAGAACACTATACCAGAGAAAAAGATGGCTGAGGGTGTACTTGTAACATAAACACTTATGAAACACTGGCTACTTGAAAATTCAAAGTAAGTATATAGTGCTCTTCATGAATCAATGATCTGTGAGTGAATCTGATTGCTGATCCAAAGTAGAAAGAGAAAATGCCTGCACTCAACAACTTTTCCTATTGACAAGTAATCAGGGTCGTTCACATGTTCCTACCTGTGATAAAATTTACTTTTTAGGTGTTCACTTCTGTTACTGGTGCTTAAATCAGCTACCAGCTACTTGCATTTATCTTTTAAGAGTTAGATATTTGGGTAAATTCAACTTTATTTTACATAAGTTGCAAACACAGCATATTTTTGTTATTTTTGCATAACTGTACTATATAATGTAACTTACATTAACTCATTATTCACTTAATCAATTTTTTCCACAAACATTGATTGAGCATTTATTATGCCAGTCACCGTGCAAGGTATTGCAAATCAAAGGTAAAATGACCACAGCAAAACACAGAATCTTTGCCCAGGTTTGTCATAGACCATCAGAGGCACCTGCAGCCTTATAAATCCTTTGCTCATAGCTGGTGTTCAGAAATTTTGTTAACTCAGTATGTTATTGATATACGTTTTTAAATTTAAAGTCTTTTACTTTATTACCTTTATATAATTTCTAATGACCAATTAGAAACACTCATCTTTGTATTTGTTGGCAAGATTTTTGACCTTTTCTAGAATTGAGCCAGAGGCTGAGAACTTCAAATTATACATTGTTGGAGATTAGTGCTCAGAAAAATAAATTTAAATCCTGGAATATTACAAGAAGTAATTTAATAATAATATAAACAACAGATTTTTTTTGAAGTGAATGTTACTACCAGGAAAATAAAATCTGCTTTCTAACTGATATGCTAATCCCACCAAGTCCATCTTTAGTTTTTGTAATGACTTACCCAGTTCACCTACAGGTGGGTGCCAGGTGGTGGGACCAGACTGCTCTAGTCAAGTAATCTGGCTTCAGATGAGCCCTGCCTCCTTTAACCTCTGAATCCTTTGTGCTGTCTTTCTTTCCTCTGACCACATTCCTACTTTCAGTCTCCCTACCAGCAACTGTAGCCTTATCATGAGGCTTATCTGATCCAGTGCCTTAATTTTTTGAAAATGAAGATTCAATTTAATGTAATCATTTTTCCTTACCATTGAATTTATGGTCTGGTATCTCAAATCTTTGATTGGATTCCCATCACTCACTTCAAATGTACTTGAAGCAATTTTACTTTCCACTCAATTTTTTCTTTGTTTATGTCAGTCTATCAAAATCTCTTCTCTGCTAATGCTTGATGCTATTCTACTCTGTGACCCTTCCCCCTGCCACCCCTGTCACCTTCCCAAATAAACCAGAACTACATATTACCCTACTAAATCTTCTGAGAGTATCCAGGAGTTAGCTTGCTGGCTGTCATAGACCCTAAATACTGGGTTCTGTCCTTCCCTAATTATAGCATTACTAGCCTCTGCCATTTTGCATTTCAACATCTATTCATCCCACCTCCAGTGGAAATATGTATTCTTTCTGCCTGGTCTTCCTAATATCAAACAAACTCCAGTTCTGCAATCCTCTGTCATAACAACTAGGAAATCTTGTTATATAGAGTTTTCGTGTTTAGTTTTATTAGGAAAGCTAAAATTGCCAATGGATTCTATAAATTTGTTGACTCAATAACATTCTATATGTGCCAAGAGCTGAGCTGCATACTTGAAATAGAAATCTACTTAAGGCGATTAGTATGTGCACCCATGTGAGTGGTAGACTCCTAAATTAATGACTGGTAACAATGCTGTGTGATAAGTGCAATAACAGCTAGAAAATGTGGTGCTAGAGCTGAATTTGTGAGGAGAGGTAGAAATGAGCATGGCCAAAGGTCACAATGATGCATTTACGAATTGCAAATAGCCTAGGTCATTGAGAGTGAAGGGTCTGTGGGAGAACTGACAGCAGCTGAAGCTGGAGAGACAAAACAGGGAGCAAAGGGAGAGGCTGTTTAGTGCCACCCCAAAACTGAAGGTGGGCACAGAAGGACTGTAAGCAGAAGTTACCATGGGCAGTTTTACATTTTTAGAAAGATCACTCTGATAGAAACATGGAGAATGGACTGGGGATAATCCAGAAGGCTGGAGTAGTCCCTGTGAGAAGTGCTAATGGGCCGTATTAAGAAAGTAGCAATAGAAATGCAGGCAAGGCTGTGCCTCCTACATAAGGTTTTTAGATCAGTAAGATGTGTAAAGCTTCATGGGAAGGGAGTTTGAGTGGAGACTTTAGGTAAGAGGAGATGGTAGCTTTTATATTTGAAGTGGTAGCAGAGTAAAAATACATCTCAGAATTCAAGGTTTTGTTTTTTGAGGTTATTAAGTGATAAATATTTTTAGTATTGTTACCCCAAATCAAAAAAGTAATGCTCTCTCTATGAAAAGAGGAGTTATTTTGTATATTTTGTGTACCTTACCAATATTTTCACCAAGTTTTAATCTCTAAGAGATCATGGTGTTGTGTTTACATAAGAAGTAATGACCGCAGTGAAAAATCCCATTCTGCATAATGCAGCACTAAGTTTCACCAACCACATTGTCCTTCTGTTACCCATTACTGCTTCCCTATGCTAATGTAGAACATGTGCGATGCAGTGCTGGCAAGTGTGGTTCTTTGACGAAATTAATTTTTGATTTTATAATCATTCTAAAAACTGAACATTGTTGCCTGACTTAAGTAGAACTTTGAATCTCCTTACCAACTTTTTGAGATCTATCCTTACAACTGTCATCACTTGACAATCATTGCTGTATTCAAAATGAATATTGTCTACATTTAGAATCAATTCCCTAGAATACATAATTCCTTTTCTTTTCTTTCTAAAAGGTTTCTTCATAAATGAATTAAAACTCTAACCTGGGAAAATATAATTACAAATTATAATGCATAGAACGTCCCATTTATTAAAAGATTGATCCAATGTAGCTGTGTTTTCAAAGAATGAAAATAACAGCAGCATGTTGTAAAAACACAAAATAGTTTCTCTGTGGTGAGACTGTTTATTGTAAAGTTAATAAATGAATATGTATTTTATTTCAGCATTTTCCAAACAGAAACTCTACCCATTTTGCACTGCAGCAAGCTACCCATTCTAAGGTTACTTTGTTTTGTGGAGAACATCTAATTTGCGTTTCATAACATTAAGCACCACCTATTTAGTTTGATAAAATATAGTCATGAAATAAAGTCAAAACCACCATTTCTTCCACCGTTAAATTAGGAAAAGAAATTGTCTGATGTTCTAAGTTCACTGATAGCTTAACAGACAAATGTATGTTAGGGTTGTATGTCTTCCTTGGGTCACATAGCTTTAAAATTTGGGGCTATCCTCATCCACCTGCAGAATAGTCTGTTTCATTACATAAATTTAAAGATATCAAATAGTTCTAATTTTCCTAACCACTATCCTGACCTAGAGCTTACTTGAATTCCAAATAAAACCATCTTGAAATTTAACTAGAGATGGAAATAATCTTTTTGCCCTATTTTATGGGCATAAAGGTCATATGGTCCAATTAGATCAAATAGGTGTTACTTTAATTTTATGTTTATTCTCTAGAATCATAGTAGGTAGAATCGTTATAATTTTTCTAACCAAAAATAGGAGGAAGTATGCCCTTCTTGTTAAATCTTCTTTCTAGCCTCTAGAATACCATAGTCCCAGCCCACAGCTTGCTTATGACCTTGTGAGAAGCCCTGAGCCAGACCCGTCTTAGCTTAGCAACTGTCGAATTCCTGACCCACTGAAGCTGTGAGATAATGTTTGTTGCTTTGAACTGCAGAATTTCAGGGTAATATGTTATGCAGGAAGAGATTATACATGTACTCAAGTAGTATAAATCTTCTCTTTCTTCAGATTTCTGCCCAGTGGATACTTTTATCACATAAGGATTTCTTGACCAACCCATATAAAATAGCACTCTGCATTCCCATCATTCCCTCTTTCCCTTAGCCTGCCTTATCTTTCTCTAGAGCACTTATCCCTTCTTAATATGTGTTGGTTTTCTGAATTTATTTTTTTATTTGTATCTCCCCACTAGAATGTAAACTTCATGAGAACAGAGACTTTTGCTACTATCTTCATTATTTTAACCTCAATGCTTAAAATAATTCATGACATGTAACAGATACTCAACAAATATTTGGTGAACAAATGAACTGGAGCTAAAAATATAATAGCCACATTCTGTAGTAAGCTTATCATCTGCTAAAGAAAAGACATATACCTAAAAAACTGTTTTTAACAGTATAATATCAAATCATATTTGTAATGTACCATGTTGGTACATGTAATGTGCCACGGCCACATACTGATGTATCATATAAGCAATAAATATTATAAGACAGCAATGCTAGGTCTTTTGTTTTTTCCACCCTAGAGTTTTTGAGAATACCATTTATGGTTCTGATCAATGGATCTTTGGCATTATAATTGTCAGTGGGTTAGGAACTAGATTAAACATGCATCCATGTGATTATGACTTCTACCTCCATGTCATCCTTCAGTCATCCTCACCTTAAAAATTACCCCACTGCCTTTAGAAGACAGAGTACTGAGGAATGAAGATAGTTCAAGAAGGCTTCATGGCAGAAGTAGAAAAACTAGACAAGAAAGGCAGAAATTCTTGACTGTATGTTTAGTATATTTGGGTAACAATGGTCATACCAGCTTCAAATGGAAAATAAATATCAGGAGATAAAACAAGAATGGAGATATAAGGTAAGGAATGTGGTAATTTATCAACCCCAGCGTAAAAAGTACAGAGTTTGACTTATGAAGGAATGGAAGAAATGAGGATACAGAGAAATAGTATATTAAAAGGCATTATTAAGAAAAATTACAGGGAGATAGAACTTGGTTAAAGACAGGAATTATTAAAGTTAATGCCAGGATTTTGAGCTGTGTTTGTTTGGTAACTATTAGTTCCTTTTACAGGGAGATTAGTCAGGAGAGAAGTAGCTTATGTGTTTCAGGTGTGTAAAGGTAAAGAACGGGATTGGAAAGATAACCAGGGATGATAGTTAAATCTTTACCCCCTGGTGCACTAAAATATTGGCAGTACGAGCAACCGTAGCTTTGGGACATTGGGAAGACTGTTTATAAGAGAAATAGTAAAATATTGGAGCTAGATAATTTCTCCTAAAGCCTTAAGAAGACATTTTAGGTTAAATTTGAGGTTGTTTATATACCACTGTATAACTTGTTATTTTGCTATCACCAAGAGGTTGTGCAAGCTAAAAGTATAACCATGTTCACAGAGTATTTACTTAGTAATGGGCTTTTAAAAAAATCTATGGCAGGCCATTATAGGTAATTTTGGGTTCAGCCCCAAACTTTGTAAGCATTAAATTAAGAATACTATCTACCGTATGTATCACAGTCTCTTTTTGAGTAAACGGCAAAATCCCCTTACGCATTTTATTTCTTAGTCTTACAACTAAGGGGAAATTATATAATGAGAAGTCATTATTTGGCCTCTCTAAAACAAAAAAAATGACTGCATACCAGTGTTTAATCAAATTAGATTACAAATGATCCTCAACTTTTGATGGTTCAATCTATTATTTTTCTTTAAAATGATAGTGCAAAACCATTGAAATTTGAATGTACTTCAAATTTTAATGTTGCTATTATCCTGGGCTAGCGATATGTAATACATGAGATATTAAACAGTTTATTATAAAACAGGTTTTGTATTAGCTGATTTTGCCAACTACAAGCTAATGTAAATGTTCTGAGCACATTTAAGTTAGGCTAGGCTAAGCTACGATGTTCAGTAGATTAGGTCTATTATATTCATTTCAATTTACAATATTTTCAACTTGTAATGGGTTTATTGGGACATAACCCCATCATAAGTTGAGAAACATCCATATAATGTAGTAAAATATGTCATTTTAATTTTTTAAAAAATAAGGAAGTCACATTTTGTGTATTGAATGAAGATTAATTATACCAATATATTGATTTAATGTAATTACAGAAATACTTTTGAAGTTTATTAAAAGGAATGGGGAATATATGAACTATGGGTAGAGTGATTAAAAATATTATGATGACTTTGGAATAGTTTTAATTACTAAAGTACTGAGCTCACATAATATTTAGATCTAGCCAGAGTTTAGTACCATTAGGTAATTAGATAACCAGAAGAATGAAGAAGCACAATCCCATTTCATGTAATTAGTCAACTCACTTCTAGTGCAAATTCTCATTTCTTATTTCGTCTTTTAATTAATTTGTATTGATAAATAAGAAAATAACAAGGACAGAAACAGATTTAAAAATTGGAAATGTGGTTAGAGAACAGCCTCTCAGATTGAACAATGAAGGAAAGATAGTTTCTTTTAAACATGGACTATTGTGACTTTTTGTTATTTTTATAGCTGTTTTTCACTAAATGTAAATACTTCTTAAAGACTCACCATGATTACAGTTGATCTCTGTGTGAGTTATAAAAACACGTCTTCAGTGGGCATGAAAAAAGGTAGAAATAGATGCACAAAGTGATGCATCCAGAAAGATGCTGACTAAAGACAGCCCAACTAAGGAGAGTAAAATGCCACTAGAGGATTTTGAGGGATACTGGTATAAGGAAAGATACTTTTCATATTTTCAATATCTTTGAAAGGTAGCATGCTGAGGAGGTCCAGAACAGAAAGATAGCAGTACAGCAGACATGTGTATATCAAGATTTTAAACTGAAAGTGGTATTTCTGAGTGATGTTATAGAAAAGTAGTACAATTTCGGTTTCGTTTGGGTGTAAAAGCAAAAGGGAGTATGAGAGATGACTTTAAAAGACTCTGAAGATCTACCTCTGGGTAGCTGTCTCAGTCACTTTAAATGCTTACCATGGACAGTCACAGGTTCCAAAGTGGACAGAGTTTAAAAGAAGGTATATATTTTAGTTTTGTTGTTGTTTTAAACTGTATCAAACTTGAGAGGGGCAGAAAGCATTCTAAAGATGGTAGAACACTAGAAATTTCAATAAATAAAAGTGAATATAAGGTCCGTGAAAGCCAGGTTTTTTTTTTTTTTAACCTCTCTATTGTCAGAGCCCGCATGATACCTGTTAAATATATAATTGTTGAATGAAAATGAATTAATGGATACAGTGTCACAGGAAGAAAGGTAAATGAGAAAATTCTTACTCTTCAAATAATGCTCAGGATTTTTCAGGTAAAAAATGTACTTTCGTGGAGAAAGAAAAAGAGTATCTTGGATATGTCCTAAGCAAAAATATCGACAGAAAAGGCAAAAGCAATGTATTCATTTCACAAACACTTAAACATCCATTATCCTATTTGAAACCACATATTCCAGTGTGGTTTCAAATAGGATAATGGACGTTTAAGTAAGTATAATATGTGAAAATGTAATGGCTATTGTATCAGCTTTTGGAGTTAAACATATTTGGGGTTAAAAAATATCTAGAAACTGGGGTGAATTTTATATCATGAAACCATTTCTCCTGGTATGAGTGGTGGTAGAGTGGAAGGCTTATAGAGTGTGGTGACCAGGTTATCTCCAACTAGCTTTCCATCTAATGTCACTCATTGCACAAAGAATGTTTTAGAAATATGCTTGGAAGCCAGTTCTCAGAAGTCTTTTTGTATGTATGTGTCTTAGTCTGCTCAGGCTGCTATTACAAAATACTAGGTGGCTTAAACAAGAAATATTTCTCACAGTTCTGGAGGCTGGGAAGTCCAAGATCCAGGTGCTCTCAGATTTGGTTCTTGGTGAGGGCCCCTCTTCTAAAGGCCCCCTCTCCAAATACTATCACTTTGAGAATTAGGGTTTTAACATGAATTTTGGTGGAGGGGGGGAGGGACACAAATATTCAGTTGGTAACACTGTAGTATAAAGTAGAGAATGAACAAAGTGAGGCTCCTGGTTTAAGTTTTAAGGGGAGCTCAATTTTTCTGCCTCAGTTTCAATAGTAACAAAAATATAATACTTCATTTCTGTAATGACCATTCAAAGAATAAATGAATAATATTGGTAAAGAAAAGATATATAAGATTAAAGTGCATGGCACTGTAATTTATATTTGTATATAAATTATGTGGAAATCATTTTCTTAATTCTTTATGAAACAAGCATGTCACTTGTATTTTAGAACTTATAAAATTGAAATAATTTATCTTTCATTTAATTGAGAGTAGGGCCAAATCTGAAAGTTCAACCCAAGGCGTTGATTTTTATTTTCTATGGGAACATACTTAAGGCTCTTTCCCAAGGAGCCTATTGCACCTTTTCTTCCTTTACTCTTCTCCAACACTGGCAATTTACTTTGCTCCTCATAGATCTGGATAGACAAGCTGTCTTGCATGAAGTATCCTGAATTTGTAGTGTAGAATCTCTGTCAATGTAATAGAATTAGTTAAGATTGAATGTTCACTAGATTTTGTGTTTCTTTTCTAGAGGTATGGGATAATTAATGAGGAATCTATTTTTAAGGATTAGATTAATGATTAACGAGGATAGGTAATTATTATCATTCTTTAGGGCAAGAATATAAGGTTACATTTGTTTGGAGAGCATGTATGAGGGAGTTTATATGCATATGTGGATGTATCCACAGGACATGCAAATGTATAATATACAAATATGAATTATAAATTTAAAATAAAACATAGCATATGTCAGCTATGATCATTCTCGTCTTTCTCCAGGGCTATGTGTATGTATTTTCTATATCTTAAAATTGACAAGTGCCTGCTCCATGGATGCCTGAGAGACCATGCATCTTGTCAGTAGCATTCTTAGAAGCTTAGCAACCCAACTTGGCAGAGGTATAGGGAATGATGCAGCACATATAATTTGAAATAACATAGACTTCTGCCTTGCTTGCTCAAATCGCAATTTCTGACATTAATACAGGTTCTGTTATCTTTTTAGAGGAAACGAGATGGATACGAACCTACTGATTTATTAGCAATATTTTAATGGAAAATGGGAGCTTGAATAATTAGGAAGAAAAGAAAATCTGTAATTTATCAATTAAATTATGATTTAACTCTTTCTTTTGATGTCCTTTTGTTTAATCTTTTTTGTTTTGAAGATCTTTTGTTTGTGGGTATAAGAGTTTATATTAAATTAGAATTTTATACCAGAGTCTAAACTGTTTTAATTTTCATAGACGCATATTCATCTCTCTCTCTCTCCTTCTCTCCTCTCTCCTTCTCTCTTTCTCCCTCCCCTCTCCTCCCCACTCCCCTCTACCTACCCACCTCTTTCTTTTTCATGGAAGTCTTTTAAAGAATGTATTCTATGCCTCCTGGAGATCCATTGACTATCAATATGCAGCCCTACATATAATTTATGTTCAACTTACATAAGATACCACATATATTTTTCCAGAATTTTTAGGAATTTTAAAACATTTTAAAATATATTTATAATATATAAAATATATTATAATAATAATGTCAACTTTCATGGTAATATTTTACCTGAAAAAATTTTGACGTAAAGAATTTTCTACTAAAAAAGAATATTGTTAATATACCAGTTTCAGAGTTGTTAAAAAATATTGTTAGAGATCAGGGAGATCTTTATTTTAAATTTGCCTTGTTTTTGTTTGTTTTTTTCTCTCCTTTGTAAAGTAATTGCAATTATAGAAAAGTTTTAAGACTTAAAGATATCAGAAGGTTTAGGTTAGAGCTTTAATAGGCCAAATGCCATCTGTTTCTACAATTTGTAACATTTTATTATTAACAACTCCAGAAGAAGGAGGCGGTCTATTTCAGTTGTGAGGACAGATTTCTGTCCATCTGTGCCCGTATTGCCGCATGTCACTTGTATTTTAGATCTACATAGCTCTGAGCCAATGTAGATGCCGTGGCAAGGTCAAGAGGTGGAGAAGCCTGTCAGTACATTCTGTCTCTGAAGCTGTGACAACCACAAATGGGTGCTTCTAGCACCGCCCTGAGGCAGTCATTCTGTTAGACCTTGGAGCTGGACTTTCTGTAATATCATTTCAAGGGAAAATGTGAACTTTAAACATTTAAAAATATCAGACAAAGAACTGAATCTGTGATGTGTCTTTGGTTAATGTCAGAATCCTTATTAGGGTGGCTCATTCCTCAACATTTAAAAATGTTGAAAGTCCTAAGGTGATTGTTCTTCTTTTTATCAGTTTCTTTGTAACTATGGTGATGTTAGGGACAGCAGCATCTATGTGGATTTTTCATTTTATTGCAAAATAGCTGAAAAGGGTGTACCAGGTTAAGACTAACTTTAAATACTTTGAAATGTGGTGTGTTAATAGTCAACCCCTTAAAAAAAATCGTAGTATCTCAAATCTCTAAATATGTGTGTATATATATGTGTGTGTTTTTTTTTCTTTTCCCCAAAGTGCTTATCAGATTGTTGTGGAAGAACTGCACCCACACCGAACCAAGAGAGAAGCCGGAGCCATGGAATGCTACCAGGTTCCTGTCACATACCAAAATGCCATGAGTGGGGGTGCACCCTATTACTTTGCTGCAGAACTCCCCCCGGGAAACCTACCTGAGCCTGCTCCATTCACTGTGGGTGACAATCGGACCTACCAAGGCTTTTGGAACCCTCCTTTGGCTCCGCGCAAAGGATACAACATCTATTTCCAGGCGATGAGCAGTGTGGAGAAGGTGAGCTTCCTCCAGGATTTGCTTTTTCCCTGCTTTGAAGAAAAGCTGAAGTCAAATTTTATAAATACTCAGTATCATCTGTCAAGAAAAAAAAAAAAAGAAAAAGAAAAATTGCATGTAGGGGGTTCTGTTCTCAACAGTGTGCACAGTTTTGGGGCTACAGTAGGGCTGAGGCCGCACGCCAGTTCCATTTCACAGGGTTCCTGTTTCCTAGTAACTGCTTCTACTCGAGCCTTCCTCAGGAAAGCCCACAATAGCAATTGAGAGTAAAATGATTTGAAAAGGTGGGTGTGCTGCTGCCGGGACTCCACCCTCAGTAATGATCAGGCATTGTTCTGTCTTCCTTGCTCAGTGGTGGCACACTTCAAGAGATTAAATTTACTGCAGGATAAACAGAATGCGTGTTCCACAGCAGGCTAATAAAACCTTATAAGCTTTTCAGGGGTTTCAAGCCAAATAGTAAATAACAAGTAACAATCCTCTGATTACCAAGTAATAGGGCGCCTGTGGTATATCTGACTGAACCTAAACAAAAGGCAGCCTGGCGATGACTGGCTGCTGAGCCATTACAGAAGGCTGCTCTCTGTTTCCCTGGTTGCCCCTCCTTTTCCCATTTTGGACACAGTTGTTTTTGAACACTGCCACTGATCCCAAATGAATATTGAAGAGGAAAACACAACAGGACATTAGAAACGACCGGCAGTTCCGTATGTGAGAAAACAACCTGGCCTTTCATGCCTCATGCTGTTCTCTTTGGAAGATTTTCTTTCCTAAAACTTATTTTTATTTATTTATTTATTTATTGGCAGACAGAGATAGAGGGTAGACAAATGTTGAGGATAGAAATTTTCACAATTTAAAATCCAATAGAATGATGACATTTTAATGGACTTGAAGCCGTATAGGAAATTGCTGGGTTTATGTAATTGAGTCCCTAAGGTGAGCACCTGGGAGTGATACATGATATACAATTGCATCAGTCATATTATATCTTAGAAGAGTTTAATTGGAAGACAACAATCCTTTTGCATTTCTGCAGGGGCCGTGAGAGCTTTGGGTATTGATTAGCTGCTTTTGAATCAAAGCTTTGTTGTTTGCTTGCCTATATGGTTGGCTTGTAGGTAGCAAAGAAGAAGCCCACAGCGTCTTCTAAGATGTGCTCCAAAGTCAGAGGCTGCTCGTGGTTGAAGATGCTCTTCTCGTTTACCTTTAAAGAACTGGGGTCTTTAGAGAGTAGTCCAATGTCCACTTCCTGCCCACGTATCATTCCATACCACTGTTACAACTGGGCTACTCTAAAAACAAAACGCTATGGAAGTTATTAGTTCATTCTGGGTATAATATAGCATTGAGTAGGAAGCATAGTTTTGTGTGAGGGTTTTGATCTTTAGAGAGGTTCCAAATTAACTTTGATTATTTGGTCTATTATACCAGAGGAGTGTTAATGAATGTCTGCTACTTATAAAGGATTTTCTCTGCATTCTTTAAAAGCTTTTTGATATGAATTTTCTCTTCCAATTGTTAATATATCTACACTGTGGTTTAATCAAAGTACAGAATAGCAACAATATATTTCACAGTTATCTTGGCAAAGAGTTTTAAAGTTGATGTGACTTCTACAAGTAGAGATTGGTAATGCCGATAGAAAGTTAACAGCAATTGCTTTTAAGAAATGAAAATCCTTTGGGGCCTTTATGGGACTGTGAAATAATCTCTCGCAGGTTACCATGAAGGTCTCAGGCCACAAGTAATAGAAGTGCAAATTCCCCCCTCACTGCTTTATTTTAATTTAAAAATAAAAAATGCTTAAGTGGAAATTGTAAACTCTTTTATAAATTATCAACATATAGAACTACTCAAGATAGAGTTATAAATGCATCTTGCAAACAGATCGCCTCTGGTTTGTTCACTGGCTTTGATACCTTTTCTCACCTCTTGTGTATTCAGGGATGTACACTGACTCAATTAAGTCCTAGAGGAGGAAGAGTGGGGCCAAAAGTAGCTGGCAGGGACATGTGTCTCCTATTGCCACCTGACAGCATTAAAAATAATCATATTTTTTCTTGTCCTTTCCTATTGCTTCTACTTTGTATACCCGCTCTGTCCAGCAAGAGGAGGAAAATTATCTATGCTGAGAAACATTTAACTCCTAATAGCTAAATTAAAAGAAAGAAAGAACAGATAAATTACACCGCAACTATGATGTAATGTTTTGATGATCTTTCTAACTGCTATCATTTAGCTTTTTTAGTCATGCTAGGATCCAAATGAAAGTATGTAATGTTCAGCTTTGGTTTGAGTCTACAGTTCTCAGATGAAAATTAAATTTATATTTGGACCTGATTTTTATTAGCTTTGCAAATACATTTTTCTGATAGTTTACGAAGTACTATACATGAAAATAGAATGCTGTACTACTTGTCACAAACTAACCTGTTTCATTGCAAGGTAAAAACAAATATTTACCTGTCTATGAAAACTAAAATATTTTTCAAAGTTCTTACTTTAGATTTTTAAGTATCCCTAGGGAGGCATATTTTTTAAAGTTTTCTTAATGTTAAAATTCTGTTGTTTATAATCCCTTTTTATGACCCCAGATGGATCTTCATAATAATTATAGTTTATGAAACAGGAAACATTATCTGTACATTGACTCTTTTTTTTCATTTTTACTCTATCAGGAAACTAAAACCCAGTGTGTGCGCATTGCTACAAAAGGTAAGAGGTTTGCTTTTTTTGCTTGTTTTAACTACACTCACCCCCTTTCTAAAATGGAAGGACTTTGTTCCCTGCTTCAGGGCTAAATATGACATTTCTGTTAAGTTAGTTCTGTGACTCATTTGCGTGTCTTTAACAACTAATGGGGTGCTACTTCCCATCCTCTAGTACTTGACTGAAGGAATCTTGTTATGATAATAGGAAAGATCTAGAAAAATCTTAGAAGGGCTTATTTCTGCCATTTAGTGTCTGAAAGGTCTTGTGCTGCTGATCAACCAATATCTTAGGAAAAGGTCAGCAATAGCAGATGAAAATAGCAAGTTGCTTGTTTAAAAACCTCTATTACTTTCCATCGTAGACAATCAAACATAAAAAGAACCAAGCTAATTCATGTTTATATAAGATTATAGGGATAGAGATTGGTCTATATCTTCATCAGTAGTGCAGTTAGATTGAAGATCATTTACTTTTTTAAAAACTTATTCTGAGAAATCAGATCTGTGATGGCTAGCTAATAGCCAGGGCAATTCCTGCTGACCTGGCATATTGTGGCTTAGCTGCCTAGTTTCTTTGACAAGAGAAAACATTTGCATCTTTGAATGAGTATTTAGAGTTCCAAGTGGGGGAGAGTCTCCTACATTCTCTGTGTTTTTA
Source organism: Pongo pygmaeus (assembly GCF_028885625.2). NCBI lineage: Eukaryota > Metazoa > Chordata > Mammalia > Primates > Hominidae > Pongo > Pongo pygmaeus. Next base: position 128,315,228 of record NC_072378.2, on the reverse strand, counting down.
ATTCTTCATTTAAGAGTTACTTGATTGTGCTAACAAAGGAGAAATTGCTACTTGGTGTATTCTAGCAAAAGAAACATGAAAAAGCTGTCTGCATGCAGACGCGGGCCTCCTCAAAAGGTTGGTTCTTTGGGTGGTTTGCTGCCGGAATCAGTAGCAGACCCACATTTGTGTCCAGTAGTTGATTCATTTGGGGTAAAAATGAATGGCCATATTCTGTTTGTACTGGCATCTTTCCTTTCATCAGTTTTTTCCATCTAATCATCAGTTTGCTCAATCAGCATTTGTGCTTTACTCCTGATTTGTAAGGCAATAAAGAAAGACATTCTCCTTAACTCTTGTGAATAATAAAGAAGCTTTATGGAAGAGAAAAAATATATACTTTTTCAATTCACATATGAAGATTCCTTTTGATAGTTTTTATTTAAAAAAGCAATTGTTAAAGAGAAAATATACACAGACACATATGATGTATAAGGATTTTATTTTAAAAATTTAGCTTACGAATCAGGAGCGAGAGTTGAAATTTTTAAAAGATAATAGAATAAGGCATTTAGGTCTATATCACCTGTGTTTTTCCAGATTTAAAGTAGAACCAAAATTGTAAAAGGGTCCCACATTGACCTCTGAAGTTCTTTAGACGTGTCATGCTATGTTTCTGTAACCGAGAAATGATAGCTATGTATTATCCTAACATAACTTTTTTATTCAGTTATTTCATTATTTGCTCTTGCCTGAGATGTTTGTGTCCTTTTATCTCTCTCCCGATACACATTTAAAAAATGACAAATATCACATGATACTTAAACTATAGGAGGATTGAGATCCTGGAAACAGTCTTACCATGTGGCACAGAATAATTGATAGAAACTTTGAAGTGGTAAAAAATAGTCCATTATTTGTCTAATAATCTAGCTCTCCTACACTTCTGGATCTCAGGAATGCAGTGTGGTGTGGTGTAGTGAGTAAGAGAAAGGACTCTGGCCTTATACTATCTGAGTTCAAATATTGACTCTGTCCCTTAGGAATTTTTTAGTATTGAGAAAATTATGTAAACCCTCATTCCAAAAATTAAATAATAGAGTACCTACACCTTCTTATTGTTTTGAGGATTAAAATAACATATATAGGCCAGACACGGTGGCTCCTGCCACTTTGCAATGCCAAAGCGGGAAGATAGCTTGAGGCCAAGAGTTTGATATCAGCTTGGGCAAAATAGCAAGACCCTGTTTCTACTGAAAATTAAAAAAAATATATATATATTAGCCAGGCGTGATGGAGCTCACCTATGGTCCCAGGTACTTGGGAGGCTGAAGTGAGAGCATTGCTTAAGCCCAGAAGTTCCAGTTTACGATGAGCTATGACCATGCCACTGTACTCCAACCTGGGTGACAGAGTGAGACCCTGTCTCTAAAATAATAAAATAAAATATATATGAAGTGCTTAAATAGTGCTTACCATATTATAAACAGTACATGTGTTAACTATCTTTATACTAATAATTTTGTACTTAAGAGGGACATAATTTATGTTAGACAGTTATGAATGAAATATGTATAAAAACAAAACTAAATTTTTGTGATCGAGATTGCTAGGACAGGGGAGAAACTACGGGTTTTTTGTTTGCTTGTTTTTTAATGTTTTTGCCCAGGTCTGATATATTTTCTTCTGTGAACATTTAGCGTTTTTTCCACATATGAAAAGCTAACCCTGTTTTACAAAAACTAAAAAAAAATTAGCCAGGCGTGGTGACATGTGCCTGTAGCTCCAGCTACTTGGAAGATGGGAAGGTTGCTTCAGCCTAGGAATTTGAGGCTGCAGTGAGCTATGATTGTACCACTGCACTCCAGCCTGGGTGACAGAGTGAGACTCTGTCTCAAAAGAAAAAGAAAAGAAAAGAAATGAAAAAGAAAAACTACCACATTTATTAAAGTAACATCAACTTATTGCCTGACTACATTTTAAACTAGCATGCAAGTATGGTCAGCTTTGGTGTGAAATTTTTCAATACGAAAATAAAAAGTTTTCTGACAGGGCATTTTGAAGAAACATTTAATAGTCAAAATGGCATAATCTTATGACTGGGAAGAGGCATGAAGGAACCTTCTGGTGAAGGAATGGTTCAGTATTTCACAGGTGCATATGTAGGTAAAAATCTGTCAAACTGTACGTTTAAAATGTGTGCACTTTACTCTTAAAAATTTGTGTGTGGATATGTAGGTAGATAGGTAAAGTATTTCCCAATATAAAAAAATGAATTATACATTAAAAATTGCGTGACCAGAGTTAGAAACAGCACTGAGTATATTATAGAGGAGTCTCTGGAGTTTGAAAGGCTCCCCTTGCTAGCTTCAGTGAAGGTTTCCTTCTATCGGACGAGGTGCATTTTCAGTACATAAGCCACTTTCAGTGAGAAGGACAACCCTGCCCAGGAATCCCTGGGCTGAATGAAAAGGGTCTAGAAAGGACCTTTCTTAGTCCTGGATGACTCCTATGGGCAAGTCTTGTGTTTCACCTGCCTCACAGTCAGACCCTCCCCTGCCCCCCAACCCCCACCCCCTTTCCAGTGTCAGTTGTGAGTACTGAAGAGCTAGAACCTTGCTTTCCTAATATCCTTTGCATTTAGATCAATTTTGCTGAAAAGAACTTAGTTCTCTGGAAAATCTGGTGTCCCTCCATAAGACATTCCAGTTTGCGGTGTGACCTTTTACAACACAAATTTTCTGTTCAGGCCATACGCAACAGTCTGTTGCTTTTTTTCGCATTTTTTTGAAAACTTAAAACATTCCAAATGTAGTCCGGGACAAAGTACCTTGAACAAAGTGTGTGTTTCTCTCACTCACTCTCTCATTCTCTGGAAATTGTTTTTCCATCCCCTTTATTTTAGAAAAAGTTGTATTTTGTATGGAGAAGCCAGAGTTCATTGTTACATGTTAGTATCATATTTATAATAGAAAATAAAACATTTTACTAAAACAAAAAAAATACTTATTTAGCCAAGTTTGAAGCTCTGATTTAATAGTCTTATACATCACTATATGCCAGGGACAAGTACAGAGTGAGAGTCATATTAAGTACAATAAATATTTGTGGAGATGGTAATTGAATTTGAACAAAACGTAAGGTAGATGCTTCAGCTTTCATGTTTAATCAAAAAAGTTACAGTACCGTCTGCAACTATGAAAAGTATCAGCAATATGTGAGTTAAGACAAATTTATTAAATAACTAGAGTTATTTTTATTTCTTTAACTGTGCATTTATATTGTGATATATATTTCATATTCTAATATAGAATACTTTTGCCAAAGCTAAGACTTTATTTTAGTGACAAAGCAGTCAGTTAAAAATATAATCTATAAACTAATGTGAATTAAATTAAATTTAATCCTAGTCTGTGTCTGTATCAGTTTTATTCAAAAGAGTTTTCTTCAGCTGAATTCTGTGATAGGAAGACAGTTTAGCTCAAATTGTCTTTTCATTGTAATCACTGCTATTCTTATGACCATATTCTATAGCTTCTTTGCTTTCCTGGTACTCACATTTCAATGTGAAGGACCTATTCAAGTGAATTAACCAGAATGAATGAGTTGATATATTAGAGCACAGAGTCCAAAGAGAACCTAGCTATTATTACCTCTTATAATAAGTCTTAAATTCAGGATGCAGGACATTATGATGAGAGATTAAAATTCTATCAAGTGTCATAAGGATGGACATAACTAAGTAGCATAAGAATGTACCGTGTTTTGCTAATGAGAAACTCTGACTTCATTAGTGGATGTCTTTAAATTTTACAGTCAAAGTAGAAATAATAGCTCTGAATATTTTTATAGTTCTCAAGCATAAGATCAGAACTAGAAATTAAAAAGGAGTAACACATACAATTTTCAACATTCATCTTTTCCCAACATTTTGAATTATTCTTAAAGTTGGTGACAGTTCACCCATTACTACTGTATATCTGGAATACCCTGTGTCTAACTGGTTTCATCTTAATTCGCTTCAAATTGGACCCCGGAACCTCTCTTTCTGCTCTCATTGCTAGTGTAAGTAGACTCTCCACCATGTTCCTAGAGAAATAGCCAAGTCACTGAAACAGAAAAGATATGAGTTGAGGACCTTCGAAGGTACATGATCACTGTTTTCATCCCAACCCCAAGTTAGATGGAAGTTAAATATTTCTTTGCTTTAAAAGTAACAAACTGTTATTGTTTGCATATGGAGTATTACTAGTCTAATAATTTTTGACAGAATGATAACTGGGATGCTAGGATATAGAGAGAAATGGAAAAAAATAGAACCGACCTGAAGATGATTCAAGCATTTTGCTTTTATGGAAATTAAACTGTTTTATGAAAAGATTTCTGACTATTACCCTCTCTTTCCTGAGAAGCCTGTTGCAGGTACCTTACATTTATGGCCACGTCTACAGGAGAGAAGTGATGACATTCATTCATAAACTGATCAAACTGTCACTGTTAACTGTGGAAAGGATAGAGTTTCTAACCTAATTTGTAATGCTGTAATCACATACTTAGAAGAGACTGGAAAAACATAAATTGGTACAACCTAAGGGAACTAACTTATAATCCATTTCAGCAAAAAATTCACAAAGGTAGGTGGTTATATCATCAATATTCAAAAATCAATAGCATAGCAGCAACAAAACAGTATTTTAAGATGACATCATTTATAATGTGTCTTTAAAAATTAGAGTAGGAATATATCTGGCGAAAGATAGATTACACCTCTACACTGAACACTACAAAATCTTATTGAGAGAAATTAAACAATACCTAAATTAATGGGAAGACACACCATGTCCATGGATTAGAAGATTCAATGTAGGTAAAATGTCAGTGCTCCTACATTAATGTGTAGATTTAAAGCAATCAAAATCCCAATTTTGTTAAAAAAAATTAACAATCTGATTCTAAAGACAAAATGGAAATGGAAAAGAATAAGAATATGCAAAGCTACTCTTAAAATACAGTTCCTGGATGTTATCAAGGCCAATATAAAGTTATAGTAATTAAGACAGTGTGGTAATAGCACAAGAATAAAAATTCTGACCAGTAAAAGAGAAACTCCAGTAATAGATGCACACACACACATTCACCATTTTTTATGACAAAGGTAAAACTATAGGGAAGAGGGGAAATGATACTCTTTTCAATAAATGACAATTTTTCCATATCTATATGGAAGACATTATATCTTGACCCCTAACTCACACTATATAAAAAATATACAGCTACATATAAGAGTTAAAACAATATAGTTTTTAGAAGAATATAGAACATATTTTATGATGTTAAAATAGTCAAAGATTGACTCCACCATCCTCCACCAGAAAAAAAATAAAAATTTAAACAATTTTTAAAAAAAATAATAGGCAAGCATTTCTTAGACAGGAGATAGAAATATGCTAAACAAAAAGGAATAAATGATGACTTCTACTTAAGACCTCTTTCCTGTCAAAAGATGCCATTATGAGAGTAAAATAGAATTTACAGAGGAGAAAAGATACTTGTAATAAATATATCTGAAATAGGGCATATCAAAAACATATTTAAAAACTATTAAAACTAGTGAGGAGACAAGAGACAATCCACTAGAAAATGGAGAAAACACCTGAGCAGACACTTAAGAGAAAAGGAAATACAAAATGATCAATTAACCTATGAAATGGTGCTCAACAGGAAAATACAAATTGAAACCACAATGTGATTCCACTACACCTATACCAAAATTAGTAAAATGAAAAAGTGTAGAAAATACCAAGTCTTAAGAAGGATGTAAAATAACTGGAAATCTCCTACCATCCTGCTGGTGGGGGTATAAATTTGCACAACCACTTTGGAAAACTGTCTAGCAACGTGGACTGAAAGTAAACCTATGTCCCAACAATTCCATTCCTGGGATGCTCACCAAAGAAATATGTATGTTAATACACCCAAAAACATGTAGTGCAAAATTTATAGCAGCACTATTTATAAAAGCAACAAACTGGAAATAACCCAGCAACAACCAGTAGTAGATTGGATAAGTAAGTTGGGTATATTCACATAATGCCATGCTCTAAAGCAAAGAATGCAAACTATGACTACACAAAATAATATACATAAGTATAACAAACATTATTTGAGTGAAAGCCAGACAACAAAGAATATACACTTTATTGTTTAATTTGTAAAAAAGAGATAAAATAACTAATAAAAGTTAAAAGGTATGCAGTACCTATATAGATGTATTATGATTTAGATATTATATTATCTAGATATGTATCTGTCTCAGGGGTTGCCGAGACTACCCTCAGATTTGGTGATTCACAAGGAGGACTCAGTCATCCTGTGAGTTGTCCTGTTCTCATGGCTACGACTTATTACAGTGAAAGGATACAAAGCAGAATAAGGACAGGGAGAAGTCAAATGGACAAAGTTCAGAGGAAGCCAGGTGCAAGCTTCCAAGAGCCTCTTCCTATGGAATCACACAGGACATGCTTAATTTCTCCAGGACGGAATTGGGACAGCACATGTGAAATGCTGTCTATCAAGAAAGCTTATTAGAGACTCAGTTCCTAAGGTTTTTAGTGGGAACTGGTCACGTGGGCCCCTTCTTGCTAGCATCTGCCAAGATTCCCTACTCCCAGAAGGAAACTAGACTTCTAGCATAAAGCACATTATTTGTGCAATTTAGGCACAATGAACCACTCTTCTCAGGGAATGATGGGAACCCTCCCAAATCCGAGTTCCCGGACATCAGTCCAAGGTCAACTTTGCAAGCAGCTCTTTCCAAGAATTTCAGTCTTAGTCCTGCTACGTTAACCCTTTTCTGTACAACATCTATATCAAGTGTCTCAAGGGCTAGTTAAAAGAATATTTGAAGAAATTAGAGAAAATCCCAAAAATTATACATACAATTAAGGAAGTAGAAAATTGGATGTATGAAAAATAATTAGAAAATTAATCATTATTGACACTAAGAGAGAAATCTGAGGGATGATTTAAGGACCTCCTTTAGATAATGAGTTATGACATAAGATAAAGTCACCCATAGCCTGTATCTCTCCCAAATCCTTCTCTAAGTAGAGAATATGGGCCTACTTTATTTGAAACACTTCTGAAAAGTATTTCTTGAAAACACTCTTTAGAACCTTCTAAGAAATGACAGCTCATTTAGTCATTTGCCATTCAGATTGTATACCAGCTTATATAATACCTTGATTCATTAATTATTTGCTGAACAATCCTAAAAATTATGTTTATCCATTACCCATTCATACTTTTACTATCTTTCTACACCCAGTATGTATGCAGTTCAGGTTTTCAAACTCTTACTTGAGTAAATAAGAACAGGTATTTAAAAGCATATTTCTGGCTAGGCGCTGTGGCTCATACCTGTAATCCCAGCACTTTGGGAGGCCGAGGCAGATGGATCACAAGGTCAGGAGTTCGAGACCAGCCTGGCCAACATAGTGAAACCCCATCTCTACTAAAAATACAAAAAATTAGCTGGGTGTGGTGGCGGGCACCTGTAATCTCAGCTTTGGGAGGCTGAGACAGGAGAAGAGCTTGAACCCGGGAGGCGGAGGTTGCAGTTAGCCAAGATCACGCCACTGTACTCCAGCCCAGGCAATAGTGAGAGACTCTATCTCAAAAAAAAAAAAGAAAGAAAGAAAAGCATATTTCAGGTATGCTCAGGTATGGATAAAGAGAACAACAGAAAGATTAAGGAAGAAAAATACATGATGACATAAAGTCTTTGATTTTTGGTGGTAAGTAGATATAGCATTGAACAGAAGTTTAAGGAAGTATAGAAATCTGACCTTAGGCCCCTTAAACACCTGATCTTAGGCCCCTCTCATTGACTACTCCTTAACCATTAGCTATGTGCTGAATAAAAGCTGGGAAACCAGAGAAATTAAAGAGGAAAGAGGGAGGGGAAAACATAGTGGAAACTTCACAGAGGCATCCACAGGTCATTCCAAAACCATAGTATTATGCTCACTATTAGCAACAATCTAAATGAAGAAAAGGAGAAGAAAGGAAAAGAAAGGCCACATTGCCGGGGCTTACACAAGCCTAATTCTAAGATTAAAAAAAAAAAAAAAATGGTGCTTATGTTCTGAATAATGGACACTTCTGGTAAAGGAGCCAGAAAAAATTTAAAGACACTCTAAGCATGGCCAGACATGGTGGCTCATGCCTGTAATCCCAGTGCTTTGGGAAGCTGAGGCAAGAGATCCCTTCAAGCCAGGAGTTTGAGATCAACCTGTGCAACACAGTGAGACTCAATCTCTACAAAATAACTTTTAAAATTAGCCGGGCATGGTGGCAAACACCTATAGTCACAACTACTTGGGAGGCTGAAGCAGGATGATCATTTGAGCCCAGGAGTTCGAGGCAGCAGTGAGCCATGATCACTCCACTGCACTCCAGCTTGGGCAACAGAGCAAGACCCTGTCTGTAAAACAAAACAAAACAAAACAAAAAACAATAAGCAATGCAGGAAATATTTAGGCAACAATCATGGCAAATACAAAGACGTTAAGAAAATGAAGAGGAGATAGAAAAAAAAAAACATGTATAAATGAAAAAGGATACTGCTAAGGAATTTAGTAACCCCAAATTCATGAATGGTTATAATCCAATAGAAAAAATATATCCAACTCTACACCATTACTTAGGTCTTAAGCCATATTTAAATTATAAATATGAAACCAAGTATCACAGGGCCAGTTCATTTATATATATTGGTTGTAGATCATTTTCAGGTTAAACTACCCCTTTTTAATTTTTGCTATTATTTTAGTATGTTTTTCTTGTTCTTTGAGTCCTTTAGAAAGTGCTTTGAGGGCTGTTTACTGGGAAAAGTGAATTCAAATTGCTCTTTGTCAAAATAAACTTTGTAACTTTTCAGTTCTCTCAAGATAATGATCAAATTTGACTTTTTAATGAAATAGTTTCTTAAAATTGAAAGTGCCAAAAAACTTTCAAATATATGGAAAGAGAAAGATGGATATGATAGGATTTTTTTTAACTCTCTTATGTTTGAAGTTATTTATTTCTTTATTAAATCAAACAACTAAGGGGTTTAATTTGGATAGAAATAAAAGTCATACAGTCACCACCACAGCCTTCTAGAAACATGGAATCCTAGGATCAGGGAAGTTAAGTGTCTATTTAAAGTGTCATTTCATATCCTCATGACTTGTAGCAAAGCAGGATTATAAGCTGGTCCTCCTGACCCCTAGTCCATGGTTCATTCTTCTCTGTGCTAAGTGTTCTGCATGGTCCAGGCTCTCTGATGGTAGGGATATGAAATTAAACATGAGTGAATCTGTCTTCAAGGAGTTTTTATTCTTTTAAGTAATATGTGAAACTTAAGTAAAGTATGATACAAATGTGCTATGTTCAAAAGAAAAAAGACAAAGTGGCTGGAAAAGTGTAGTGAGCAATGCTTGTGTCCCACTGCAAATAGCATTAGCCTTGGATTCAGACTAGATTCTAGATTCAAATCCCCCCTCTGCTATTTATTGGCTATTAGGATTTGAACAAGTCATCTGAACTCTCTGTGCTGATGTTTTCTTATTGTATATAAAATGGAATTGGAGTTGAAAATTATTAATTTTCAGAACTGACAAAAGAGCAGAAATAATAGATGTGAAATTTCTAGTAAAGTACATGTGAGACATTTTTAATACATACTTATAATTCATTGCTATTATTACTATTATTCATAATTGCTTATGGTGGAAAAGCTAAGAGAAGAATTTTATGGAGGAAGTAACATTAAATCTTACTTTCCAAGATGGACATGATTTTGACAGTTGGAAATGAAAGGGAAGATGATCCAATTAGAAGTAATTAGGTAGAACAAAAGCTATAGGACTGGAAAACATGCTTTACATCTAAAGAATAAAAGTTTTCTGTCTCATTCATATCAATGCAGGGAAATAAAAGATGGAAAGTTTATGTTCATATTGGACAGCACCTTGAATTCAAACTGCATTGCAAAGGCAACAGCAAATCACTGAAAGTTTTTGAAGTGAAAGCAACTTAATCCCAGCTATATGTAACATTTTGGGTTAAAAAAAATCTCAATAGCATATATGTTAGATTGATGCAGTAAAATAGTAGAGGTGAAGAAACAAGGTGAAAGCCTGGTGTAGCTCTTTTTTCTCAGCCTTTTCTCTTTTCTTCCCTTTTTTCCTTAACAATTCATCTCACAACCATTGGGGTGGGGCAGACCATGGTAGGACCCACACCAGTGGGAGAGGAAAGAAGCAGCAGTGGCCCCACAGACCTTGTCCGACCCTGAGCTGGATGGAGGAGGCAGTCTCACAGAGTATCAGCCTTGTGTGGCATTTCAGAAGTCAGTCAGATTCAGAAGCTTGTCTTCATGGGGACGGTGGGTGGCACGACCCCGTGTGGTAAGTCAGAGCTTGAGCAGGGAGGAGAGTGTCCACATGTGGAGGTGAACTGCTGGGGTTTTGGAGCCCAACTAGGGTGAGTAGAATATCAACACAGTAGGCAATCCACCTTGGGAAATGAGAGCCCAAGTGTGGTGAAAAGGGGACCTGTCAGGGACGCATAGCATGGTGTGAGGTGTCAGAGTCCAAACAAGATGAAAAGCTTGGGGGTGGGGAGTCAGACTCTGAGGGAGGTCAAGCAGTGTATCAGAGCCTTATCAGTCTAGGTGCATGAACTTCCAGGCAGAGGTTGGTCATGTGCAGGGTGCCTGAGTCTGCATGGAGTGAGGAGCACAGCCACGCAGGGAAGGAGGTGACAGCAGAGATGGCAGAGATTACGTGTGTGGCAGGGTGGGGGTGGGGGGAGAAAGTTAAAGAAAAAACACAGGTGAAACTGTGTGTGTATAGGTGTCTGTGTGTGTGTGTGTGTGTGTGTGTGTTCCATACACATAGTCCACTGAGAGAGCCTGGGAGAAACAACATATTGATGGAAAATATGCCTAATATCCAGATGTTGGTGTCTAAATACCTTTATCCAATAAAAGTACCTGGGGCTCTTTGGATAAATGGCTCATTCCAAGGCTGGAACAAGGAAAGTACAACATGAAACTAGATTATTATCATTATTATTATTATTTGCCAGAAAGCGCTAAAAAAATAATGAGGGCATAGCAAGAGGACACAATTGCCAACCTCAAGGGGGCGCCTCATTGGCTGAACCAGAGGCCTATTACTTGAGAATCAAAATAAAGATGATGATTGATTATAACACTGAATAAAATAGGAAAGCACAAGTCCTTACTGATATAAATAAATATAGAGAGAAAGATGGATGAGAAACCAGGTATTTACATAGTTTCAAAGTAGCTCCCAAAAACTTAATAATTATAAAAGGGTACAGATTAACCTCACATTGGAAGAGCCTAGCAGATGCTTTGACCAAATGATGAAGGTGAACAGTATCCATGTTGGGAAAGACATTATGGTTTCCCACTAGGATGCAAGAAAAGCACAGCATCACTTTTGTGATATTCCAACCAAAGATGTATATCCTTAATCTAACATTTAAAAAATCAGACAAATCCAAATTGAGGACATTCTACAACATAACTGAGCTATAATTTTCAAAATGTAAGGCCTTGAAAGTGAAGGGAAGGCTGAACTGTGCAGGCTGAAGGGGACCAAAGAGATACAGCAACTAAATAAAATACATGATTCTGATTAGATCATTTAGATACAAAGAACATCATTAGGACAGTTTCAGACTTTGAATGGGATCTGAAGTTTAGACAGTAGTTAATTTTCTTAAGTTTGAACGTCATTTTGTGATCTATAGGAAAATGTCCTTGTTTATGGGAAATACTAAAGTATTCTGGATAATGGAGGCATCAGGGCAGTAACTTACTCTTCATGCTTAGTAAAGCGAAAACAAGGGAGTAGTGAGTGTATTGCAAATTTTCTGTAAGTTTGTGTGTTTTTCCAACATGCAAGTGAATTTTAAAGCTGTTGTACTAAAATATGGGGAGCAGATGAGTGATTACATTAAAGAATAAGAAATAAGGATATGGAGGATATGATGGTAGAGTACAAGTAAACATGTCTTGGTCTGTATCTGCTGGGAACAAGGAAGCTGAAGACTTAAATACGATGCTGAACTTCTGTCCTGAGCCAACCACACTAGGAAGATGTGATGTCAGTCACAGAGACAGAAAAGACTAGAAACAAAGGCTGAGATTTGAAAAAAAAAAAAAAAAAAGATTTATTCCATTTTGGAAAAGACAAGTGTAGGGTACCAAAAAATAGCTAACATAAATGTAATTGGAAAAACTAGAAATAAAAGTGTGGAGAATGTCTGGAACTAGAGAACTTAGAACTTGGGAGTGGTAAAAACATATGAACAAGATAATAGAGAAAGACGAGGAGAGCTCCTTGCAGGATACCCATGTTGAGACAGCAGGAGGAAGAAAGTGAGGTAGGAGAGAAGCTAGAATAGAAGCAACCGGATTGAAAGGTGCATAACCCGTGGAGTGCCTTGTCACAACACTGACGAAAGGAAGATATACCAAGAAGGGGCTTATAAATGGTAGTTAATATTTTAAGCAGCATAGAAAGCTCAAATAAAATAGGATAAGAAGAGGCAACTGGGTTTGCAAACTGGGAGGTCTATGGTTGAGTTTAGAAAAGGGAGCATTCAATTAGAGTGACTGGGCAAAAAGATAGTGAATAGAAGCAAGACTTTAGCATGAACTGGAGCTGAGAAAATAAAGTGGTTGGGGAGACTTTCTTTTCCAGAAATGCATTACTGATAAAAAGGAGATTACTAGGACTTTAATTTAGGAAAGAATTATTAAGCATGGTAGAGACTTGAGCATATTTTATTTATCAGAGGAAACCTACCAATGGAGCAAAAAATATTGAATGTATATGAGAAAGAATACATTTCTAGAGAAAGTAGGCAGTGATATAATTGAACAAATGCAGAAACATATCTTTTAAAACAATAGGGAATAATTGAACCTGTGAGGGCAAATGGACAAGTGACACTAACAGAAAAAATTGAGAAGTGTATTAGATTATCCATTTAAACAAATTAAATGAAGTCCTGTGCAGAGAGTACAAGTATCAGATGTGGAACAAGAGACCAGGAAATTTTTAAAAGTTGGAAAATTCTTGAAGGACAATGTGAAAGAATTTAAATCTAAGAACAATTAGCATACATACTGAAATAACATCATTTTGAAAATTTTTCAGCATGTGAGAATCATTCTAAAAAATTCCTAGTATAGGCTGTATGCCATGACTCGTGCCTGTAATCCCAACAATTTGGGAGGCAGAGGAAGGAGGATTGCTTGAGCCCAGGAGTTCAAGACCAGCCTGGGCAATATAACAAGACCTATTTCTATAAAAACTTAAATTAAAAATTAAAAATGCTTAGTGTAATAGTTTGTTTCCTGCCTTGTATCTCTGGTGGCAGCCAGCACATACAGAGAATAAAGACATTGGCTTGACTATTAAACATATGAATTAAATAATCAGCATCAAAATGTTTAAAATAAATAGTCATGTGGTTACATATTATGATGCAAGAGAAGAGATATCCTGGGAGTTATGTTCATTGCAGTTGAGACAAATGGTTCTGCCTGTTGACTCCTTTAGGCGAGAAGTCACTGAGAAGATATGCTTCAAGAGTGGAGTGGAAGAGTTTATCTAAATTGTACTAGAAATCGAGAAAGGCTTTCCATTTATAAAATAGCCTATTCAAAACCAGAATTGTTCTAACGTATGAAAGGGAATTCGGTTAGCTGTGTATTTGAAAGCAAAAAGGAGAATACGTCTCAAGAAAGGTGTCTGTGGTACATTAAGAACATGGAGAGTCACTTGTACAATGAGACATTGTACATTGTGCAACTTGCATGCTCATTGTCTTTAGGTTCAGTTCTCTCTACTGAAAAAATACTGTTTGAGATTGTTTGATATTGATTTGCTCTATTTTTTTTTTTTCTTGAGACGGAATTTCACTGTTGTTGCCCAGGCTGGAGTGCAATGGCATGATCTCGGCTCACCACAACCTCCACCTCTTGGGTTCAAGCAATTCTCTGCCTCAGCCTCTGAAGTAGCTGGGATTACAGGCATGTGCCACCACGCCCTGCTAATTTTGTATTTTTAGTAGAGATGGGGTTTCTCCAGGTTGGTCAGGCTGGTCTTGAACTCCCAACCTCAGGTGATCCACCCACTTTGGCCTCCCAAAGTGCTGGGATTACAGGCGTGAGCCACTGCACCCAGCCTATCTTTGTATATGTAATTTATAAAGTGCCCTAATTCATTATACACTCATGCACACACACAAGTATTTGTAAACTAGCAGCTAAGAATTTTGTGCCATGATGCCGTCAAGAATTTATACTGCGATTATTTTTTTCTTAAGGAAACTATCTTAAGAAGTAACATTTTTATGGTTAGATTTAAATGTGCTGAATCATGCAAATATATAAATTATATTAAAATTTACTTAAAGGATCTTTAAAAGTATTTCACTCAAAATATGCTTTATCCATATTAAACTAACAAAAGAGGCATTTCAATTGAATTTTTATTTCATATTATTTAATAATATTTAGCATATTATGTCATTTAAAATTTTCTCAATATATAAATAGTTATTTGTAGAACCATGTACTTGCTTACATAAAATTATTCTTAAAGCAAGTGGGCGTTGATAAGAAATCAAGGTGCTGAATAATCCTTAGACTAAAACTAAAAAACAAAACCAATGGTATTGGAAATTGCAAGTATTGTAATCTGTTTATGTAAGTAGTTTATATTTTGAAACTACTTTGGTTGTATCTAATTTTCCCATCCTGTGAATTTCTGGATTTTTTAGAACAAACCTTGTTACTTAGCATTTAGTTTTGGCAGAAGTTTGTATGTTGGTCAAATCTATTTCTTAAAAAACCTGACATTTCCATAGATAAAAGCTATGAAATCTGATAGAATGGAAAAATTTCTAATATAGGTAAATTTATTTGAACATAGTATTTATGGTGAAAGAGGCTTTTTTTAAATTTAATAATGTTGCTTGTCTACTCATGAGCCATTTTTTGATTTCTGATTTCATTTGGATATCAATATTTCTATAGCAAATATTTATTTTATGTCCATAGTATACCAGACAATGTTGTAGGCCCTGGGGATAGAAAAGTGAATAAATAGAGTAAAGCCTTTGCTTTTATGGAACTTAAATTCTAGTTGAAGGAAATAGACCAAACACAAACAAATAAGTACAGTCCTTCCTTAGTATCCAAGGAGGACTGGTTCCAGGACCCTGAGGATACCAAAATCAGTTATGCTCAAGTCCCTGATATGAAAAGGCCATAGCGTTTGTCTATAACCTATGTACATCCTTCTGTATACTTAATCTCTAGATTACTTGTAATACCAAATACAATGTAAGTCTGTGGTTGTTTGACTCTTCCGACGCAGAACCTGTGAATGCAGAGGGCTGACTGTATGTGGCATGGCAAATGATGATAAATCCTTTGAAGAAAAATAAAGCGTCTGGGGATAGGAAATACTGGAAGAATGTGTCTAGGGCATTACTACTTTATATACAGTTATCAGAGAAAGTCTTACTGGTGAGGTAATGTTTGAGCAGAAACCTGAAGGGAATGAGGGCATCACCCATGTAGGGGAGGAGCATTGGAGGCAGAGGGAACATACGTGGAACCTTGAGGAGAATTTTTCCTTATCTGCTCAGAGAAGGTGGGTCAAATCCAGGGGATGAGCTAGAATGTTCTAAATCAGCTCTTCTCAAAGTTAAGCTTAAGTCAGAATCACTTGGGGGCTTGTTAAGCAGATTGCTGGGCCTCAACTCCACAGTTTCTAAATCACTGGGCCTGGGAAGAGGCCCAAGAATTTGCATTTCTAACAAGTTTACCCCTGACACTGTTGGTCAGGTCAACAACTGGTCTAACCAAGTCCCATTCACCCTCTGCCAGTGATTGGTTTAGCGTTGTAGGTGTAATCCTGTCTTGGCATGAGAGATGTAAGGCTACATCCTCTTAGAATGTAGCCCTTCAAAGAAATGTTTTCCTTCCTGATTTATAAACAGAGAGGTGGTAAGGACAGCCCCCAACTCATCCCTTTTACCTAGGGGCATTGTTTTATCAGGATATGGTGTTCAGAAAGTTGAGCCATATTGTCTAAACAAATTAGCCAACTCAGAGCCCTAACAACCATGAGGTTCTGAGATATCCATTGCTGGACTTCCTTAATTTATATATCTGTATTTGAAAAAAAAAAAAAGTCATTATGGAAATCACTACTAGTAGGTAATCTGTTATTTGCAGCATATAATGTTTGAACTGATATTAAGTTTTTATTTTCCCTTAGGAATGTTGGTAAAAATAGTGGCTAGTTTCCAATATGAAGTGTAAAGGTTCAGGTATTTCACAAATGATTGCAAGAAAGCACTTAAAGTACATGTAACCTAATCATTACCATGATATTTTTTAAATAGTGAATCTCCTTCTTAGTGTCAGTCTAGAATACCAGGAACACTTTGACTGCCTTGCCATAGGTACTTTGGTGGAACTTATCTTCACTGGCACCAGATATAGCTGGAAATCAGTAACACAGATAGTATCCCTAGAAACCATGGAAAGAAAAGAATATCAAAAGCTAAGGTATACATGTGGGCATTCATTTTTCATTTGCTTAATAAACCTAAAGTTGATGTATAATTACTAAAGATTCATATAGTCTGGAGTTTACCTCTTCATTTTGTATGTTTATATCCTGGCAATGTCTAAGTCAGATTATTATTTACTCAGAATATTACTTATGGTAAGCAATGATGATATAAGTCCTTCCTCACTCCCTCTAAAACTCTTTGACTTCAGTGCTAGCTTGCACTTTAAACATGTATTCCAATATTAAGAAACAATCACTTGTTACAAAAGAGTAGAACTACATGCAAGATTTTATCCAAAATCCAAATACATAAGACATACCAGCACTGATCATGTTTTGTCTAATTTCTCCGTTCTTCTTTCTTTTGTGGTGTATTCACTAATTACTTGATGAAGAATTTGTTTTTTTAAAAGCATTTTCTTCATTATCTTAATTTTGTCTGATGCTGCCTTTGTCAGATCTTTCATTGGTGCCCTTTTCTCTGTGCAGATGGATGAAATGCTTTTATAAGTGACAGACATTCAAAAATAACAAACATGAAAAGAAAAAGAACAGTTTATCTGTCAAGAAGTTACAGTAAAACTGTGGAAACTCCATTTGGTTGTACTCCATGTGTTTAGAAACTGTTTGACTGAATTCATTTCCATCAAAGTCACCACTGGTGAACTTGAACAACTCCACAATCTCCACTCTTAAATTGCACTCTTGTGTTTCATCCCTCGCAGAATTTACAAAAGTGGAGGGTGGTTTAAAAGCAAGGGTTAAAAAAAATCTATATTTAAATGGGCTTCAGGGCCTGAAATCCTAGTCTTAATTTCTTAAATTGTACTAAGATGCTTTATTTTTAGCCTGCTGCACATTGAAGGAAATAGGAAAGCATTAGTAATAAATTTTCAGATACTTTTTTACCACTTGTTTTTAAAGGGATGGAAGTTAGGATCAACTGTGGTAGATTCGCCTAGCCATTCAGAAACTTTGGGCAGGGATGTGGCTTTTCTTGGTCCTTAGGATGGAATTAGCCTGGGGAAAGCTGCTAGCCCTTCTGAAAACTTGTAATCAGTGAACAGAATTTTGTAGTTTTTCCTCTGAGTGCCTAAGCACTCTTGCTGATAATCACACTCTTTTCTCCTGCAAGGGAACAAGTGTGTATCATTCTTCCTGCCTGTTGGATCTATGCACAAGTTGTCAAAAATTAATCTGATTTAAGGTTTTTCTTTTCCTGAACTCAGAAGGGAGGAAATTACAGAAAAGTATATTAGTAATAGAGTAATAGACTACAGCCTGAGGGAAATGAAAGCATATCTAGGCAAAGCCAAGCCAGGAAGAAGTACAATTTTAATGAAATTTAAATCAATGTTTTATGACTTAGAACTGACTTTTGTTAGGCACTAATATTTCCTGCTTTTCTGTCAACATCCTTATCATTATAAATTCTTTTTTGTTTAAATATATAGGTACTAAAAAATTAACAGCTAATAGATTATTTTCAACCTGTTTGCAAGGCTAAAGTCTCTCTTTGCCTTTGAAAAACTGGAGTAGAATAAAAATGTTATATTACCACAATGGATTTACAGGCTAATGAGTGGTCAAATTGTTAATTATTCAGAAATTTCTTATTGAAATGAAGAACCATCTGGATGGACTGTAAAGTTCATGAGGGTATGGGTATCAACCTCCTTATAATTGTCTGTGCCTGATATTTAAAAGATATGTATTAGTCTCTTTGGAATGGCTGAATTAATTAATATTGTTATTCAGAATATTATTTAGTACAATAATTCATGATTATTCTTTTCAATGCCCTGAAGATGTATCAGTGTTTTTTCTGCTATATTTTAATTTTATTGACATAATTTAGAAACAATGTGGAGTAGTCATTTTTCTTTTAATCTAATACAGAAAGAGAAAATGTTTATGAATAGAAGTTCTGCCTTTGCTTTTGCTTCTGTCCCCACATACCCTCTTAGAATGGACAAAATACAGGAAGAAAACTTTTACCTGAGTTCTTGATTTTATTACATCTTATATGAATTTTCACCTTTTTGTGAGAAAAATAGGTTTAAAAAGTAGTTGATTTTTTAACCTTGCCTCCACCTACTAGATGGAGAGTAATGTCATTACTGTAAATAGAGGAAAGAAATGATATAGAAGCCCATGACTTCAAGAAGTTTATGGTCCAACTCATGACACATAAACAGATCTGAAAAACAGTAAAGTCTAGATAAAATACCTCAAAACTGTGTGTATGTAACGTAAGTATGTATACTATATGTAAGTATTCTACTAAAGAGACAGGAAGTTTTGAAGAACAGCAATGATGACTTGCGGAAAATTTCTGAGAAGTCATTAATTCTCATCTACATCTTAAGAAGTCAGTTGAACTTTCAACTGGGACTGGGTATAAGCAGAGGCAGAAAAGTTGTAACAGACAGGCTATATGAGGATTTTCCCCAACAAATTTATTCATTTATTCAACCAAAAAATTTTAAACACTCCCTGTGTACCAGGCATGATTCTAGATGACAGCATTAAAATGGTAAACAAGACATATCACTTTAAGGAGCTTATATTTCAGATGGGGAAACCAACTATATGTATACTATATATATATACACACACGTATATACAAATTAAGTAATCAAGATAGTTTTGAAGTTTTGATACATAATTCAGTGAAGAAAAAAAGAGCAGTATAATGTGATTTTGAGTGAGTTTCCTGAGTAAAACTAATTTTGAAAGGATTTCGGATAAATCCTCACTGAGTTGATGTTTCAGCTGAGACTTAAATGGAAAAAAAAAAAAAAAAAAATTAGCCGGTCTTGTAAGTTGCCAGAAGAGCTTACCAAGGAGAAGGAACAGCAGATGCAAAGGCCTTGATTTTGGAACACTTTGGATATTCAAGGAATAGAAAGGATCATGAAGGCCTGGTAAACCATGGTAGAGAATTTGTGTTTTAAGTTTGAAGGAGAGCCACTGGAGCATATAAACAGGGAATCATGCTTTGATCTGTGCTTTTAAGGATCACTCTGGATACTCCATGGAGAAGAGATTGTAAGCTCGTCAGAGTGTGTTTAGAGCACATACTGCTACAATGGTGGCTAGGACTAAGGGAGTGGAAGTGGCATGAGAGAGAAATGGGCATATTTAATACTTTTAAATACAGATACATAGTACTTTTTGATAGATTAAATGTAATGTAGGAAGGAAAATAAAATGAAGAATGATAGGTTTTTGGCATGTGTGACTAAGTGGATGAGTTTGCTATTTCATTTGGTTTTGTGACATTGTGCAAAAAATAAGCTCTTTGAAATCTAAGTAAGTTGAAATCTATGACTTCTTTCTCAGATAGGACGAGGATTGAAACTGTTGGATTTGATATACTAGAAAAATCTGTTGTCATTAGAAAATAGAATTATCGAATTTTCCAATTTGAGTTACTTAGCATTATATATTCCAAATATTTTCCTAGTTTCTTTTGTAGGCATTTTAGGGATTTCAAGAGCATTTGCCCTACTTTTGTAATAAACTATTTTTAAAATTAAAAAACAGTGCTTAAATACACAAATCTGTCATATACAGAATACTAAAAAATATGGTCCCTTAAATTTTGCCATAAGGTTTCTTTATTCCTGAACAGATATAAAAGAGTTAGAAGAAAACTTTTTTTTTACATGTATAACTTGAAATTGCAATGTTAGTTACTGAGATGATAGTATGTAATAATATTCAGATTCTATATATTGATAACATGCAAACAAATAGTATATTAGTTTCTATAATATCACATCTATCTTTCTGGTTTTTTTTTTTAACCTTATGCAACCATCTTTCTTAACCCTTGGTTTCAAATTTAGAACACTTCTTTTCACTGATTGGCTGTATAGTAGGAAATGCAAATGATATTGGTCATAAGTGAATTTAAACTTATAAACTTATTAATAAAATAGTTATACTCCATTTCATATTTATTTTTCAAAATGATTTCATACAGAAAAGTTTGGAATCCTTGACCTAAGTCAATGCCCTCTTCCTGTGGATGAGAAGACTGATGTTCATTGATGATTTGATTTTCTGAGGCAGGACAGACAGTTGAAAGTGTGGCAAGAGAAATCAATTCCCTCTACTTTTTTCAATGCACCACATTTATTTCACACTGTCCATGTAGAATCATCAGTTAAAATGATCATATATGTTCAATCCCTATTTTCATATCAACAAGAATAATATGAGAATATAATTACCAGAGGTCTATCATAATAATTTCTCTAATGTGATTAAAGAACAAGCCAGAGATTTTTATTTGATAGAGTATACTGATAGCATCAAACTGAGGATGCCATTTGTTTATTAGGGAGAATTTTATAATTTAGAGTTTTTTCCAAATAATATCAACAATAAAGTCTAAATTACTTATTGCCTTTAATTCTAGGAATGTCGCATTAAGTGAGTAATGAAACGGAAATAACTACTGCCCATGTAACACCTTCATAGACATTTATGTCAGAGCAAAGATGCCAAAATACTTGATAATGACAGTATCCCCCCTCACAACCTTTATTTTAATGCTTTCAATCAAAACTGAGCCAGTTAACATTTCTAGAGAATCATATTTTATCAAATAGATAAATTATTTATAATCATGATAATTCTTGGTTGGGGCCTCTGCGATAGGCTGAATAGTATCCCCCCACAAAGATGTCTACATCTAATCCCCAGATGCTGTAAAGATGCTAATTTCCTTGGAAAAAGAGAATTTGCAGTTGTGATTAAGTTGAGGATCTTGAGATGGAAAAGTTATTCTGCATTTTCCAGGTAGAACGCGTGTAATCACAAGAGTGCTGATACATGTGAGGTAGCAGAATCCAAGGCAGAGAGGGGATGTGATGACAGAAGCAAAAGTGGGAATGACCTGCTTTGAAGAAGACTGGGGCCATGAGCCAAGGAATGCAGGCAGCCTCTAGAAACTGGAAAAATCAAGAAAACAGATTCTCTCCCTTGAGTCTGTAGAAGAAGAAAGCCCTGCCAACATCTTGATTTTAGTCCCATAAGACTCATTTATGACTTCTGATTTCTCAGATATATAAAATATAAATTTGTGTTGTTTTAACACACAAATTTGCTATAACTTATTATAGCACTTATGCCTAATGAATACAAATTCTGGCACCTGCAAGTGTGGTCTTACTGTAATTGATATCTAAAAACATGAAAATGACTTTGGAATCGGACAGTGGGCAGAAGCTTGGAAGAATTTTGAGGCATATGATACATGGCCTAGGTTGCCTTCAACAGACTGTTAGAAATACGAATGTTAAAGTCTGTGTGGCAAAGGTGCAGAAGAAAATAAAGAACATATTGGAAACTGGAGGAGAGGGGTTTCTTCTTAGGTGGCAGAAATTTAGCTGAATTGTGCAGTTCTGGGGAAAGCCAAATTTCTAAGTTATGAATTTGGATATGAGGTAAGGCGATTTCCAAGCAATGTTGAAGGTGTAGCCTTTCCAGACACACACACAAATGTATATTATATATACACACTTTTATAAAACTATATTAGCTATATATACACAGACATTAACACACAAATGTGTATTACATATATATACACTTTTATAAAACTATAGATATAACTGTATATATACACATACACATTCACACATATACACACATATATATACACACATATTATATATAATTTGTTGATATTATCATCTTTATGTAGTGGCAGTTCAACCTTCACTTTGATTATGAAGTAGCAAATGCTACGGAAAAGTCTAAAGTATTTTTATACTTAGCAATTAAAAACAGGCCTTTATATTGAATCTCTACATGAAAAGGATTACATTAGTTTTATTGCAGTATTATGGTAACATGATTTCTGCCTCTTTTTTCTATATTTATCCAATTGCAGGGAAAAAGTATTAAAATCCAGTTTGGCCTCATTGAAGCACATTTGCAGAATGTTATAGAGCATTGGTTTATGACTATTGCCCTATTATAGACAAACAAAGTATTCTTTATCCTTTATCAGTGTAGTGACTGAAATTATGAATTCCATTCAGTTTTTAATGAAATGTGGATTACTTCAAAGATTATCTATCTGATTTAATAAATGCATTAGAGTAGAAAGTTAATTGGATCTTTCTTGAATGAATGGTGACCACTATGTGTGATTGATAGGTGGGAAAGATAGAATATGATATTCTTTGAGTTTGTTTTATGTGTTTAAAACTTTTAGGTTAGAAAATTAATTTTTGTGTGATCAGTTTTCTCAAATAAATTATGTAACCCCTATTGAACTTACAAAATCATGGAGAAATTTTAATTCATTTTAAAACAAAAATATCTTAAATATTGTAAAAATGGGTTATAAAAAATGCCATATACTAGAACACATGTGTAGTTTATTGTGTTTTTAGTTTTCAGGCAGAGAAAATGAATTTTACCCCAAACATCTGCATAGTTCTAGATTTGCCACCTCCTGTTTTTGACACAGATCTCAACTGAGCTTCTAATTTTGGAATCTTCTTCCAGTTCTTATATTTCCTATTCTGTATTCAAGAGCTCATTCTGTATTAACTGGTAAAGAGGTTATCATTTCTGCTTGGTTTATGTATACACTCTATATTCTTCATTGTTTAACAAAATGTAGAAATTCAGGTGCTTGCAAATATGATGGTAGAGGTGACAAAGTGATACTCATCACATTTTGTATATCGTTAGTAGTGGCAGGAAGAGCCTTACAGTATGAATGTTACTAACCCTTATGTACAAATACAGATTATCTTTTCGTTAACAATGTTACTCTTTCTGAGAGATGTTCATGTGTGCAGGTGTGCCTTCCATATTTTCAATTCAAACAGTCTTGTAATTGCTGGCTGCTGCTGTTGTTCACAGCACCTGGCTTTGCATCTGTGCCTCTTACAATTCCAGTCTTGCCCTTTGAGGAAACTTCCTGGTTCTTGTATACCTCCTGCTTTCTTGGTCTATTTGCTGCTGTTTCCCAGATGAAAATCCAACTGGGCTATGCTTCTAAGGTAGGGATGGTTTCACTGTCCTAGCACATCTTTCCTCTGTTCACCCTGATCACCATCATCTTGGTTTTGACTCTTATTTAAAAAAAAAAAAAAAAACTGCTTTGTATTATGCAGCTATTATTTTTCTGACAAGTTCAGCCACTGTGGAGACAGTTTGAAGTAAATGTGGCTCATTGTTGGTGGTCTAACAATGTCTAAAGACTAGAGCAAATAAGAAAATGTTAGTAGACAGAAGGAAAACAGAGGATAAAAATTGAAGTTCCTAAGAAGTCTGTAGCTAAAATTTCGCCTTATCTAATTCAGGCATTTTCTCTTGGCTTTCCCAGCACAGCACTTCTTAGCAATGATAACAACAGCAACCACTTTATTAATTTGCTTTAAATTTAGAATTCACATCATCATGGTAACAACAACCATCCCTTGAATATATCTTTGTTAGTTGCTTAATTTTGCTACACCTAACTCTTCCACCAGGTGCTAAATATTGGAACTATTGGCCATCCATTCAGAAAGTATTATGTGCTTCCTGTCTGTAACGCACTAAATCAGATATTGTGCTCCAAAGAAGAGGGTTGTAGCAGGGAAGGCATCACACCTGTATGCAGTTACTATGCAGAGCAGACTTGGGATAAAAATAGACATTGGCCACATCTGTGTTAAATCATGAGCTGTGACCCTTCTCATGACAGTTCCCCCGCTCTGCCAAGATACGTTCTTTGGAAGAAGTTGCTTCACTTTTCATTTGGGTAGAATATTTATAGTCCAAGTAATAGATTTCCTATAATTTAGAATTTACTAACACTTCTTTTAAACAAGTATATGATTATCCACAATGTATATAGGCTTTTTTGATTCCAGTTTTATAAAACAAATCACTCATCCAATGTTGTGTTTTAAATAGAAACTTTTCTGTATGTAATTTCAGTTGGCATTCATTATATATTTACTTAATGTGGGCATCTCCTTTCAGACTTATTTATGATTGTAGACCCTATCTATATTTCTACATCTACCTGAATATAGAAAAATACACTGTTTTTTAAATTGTTATCCTAAAATAGTGGTCTGAAGCTTGCATTTTTGAACTTAAAATAGTGTCTTGGACTTATTTTCAAGTAAGAAAATATAAGTATTCCATAGCATGAGTGTATGTTTAATCCTTCCTATATTGATGACCGTTTAGTTTATTCAGATTTCTTGAGATTACATGCAATGATGCAATAAACATCCTTGGCTAAGATCTTTACATTCTCTGTTATAGGATAAATTCCTGGAAGCAATATTGTCAGGTCATATAATATGTACATATTTTAAATAATTACAGCCAAATCACCCTCAGAATAATTATACAAATTTACATTCCAAACAATGTGTTAGAATACTTATTTCCCCATATCCTTATCACTACTAATTAGTGCCAGTCTTTAAAAGTTTTGCTTATGTGATGGGCAGATATGGTTAACATTTTGTGATGTTTCATCATAACATGATTCAGTTAATGATAACACTGCTTGTTGTAAAATTGTTGCATGAAGAA
Source organism: Pongo pygmaeus (assembly GCF_028885625.2). Lineage (NCBI taxonomy): Eukaryota > Metazoa > Chordata > Mammalia > Primates > Hominidae > Pongo > Pongo pygmaeus. The sequence continues at coordinate 128,289,996 of NC_072378.2, read as the reverse complement.
TGAAGAGACAGTTGTAAAATTGTTGCATGAAGAGTGAAGAGACAAACGCAGTTAACTATTCAACTTGTGTGGTGCATTTTGTTGCTCTTTGAAAAATGAAAAAAGTCAAACATTTAAAGTTTTTTTATTGATGGCTGCTCCTTAAGAAAAGCCTGGAAATATTTTAGTTTGCTTTGGAATGTCTTTAAGTGCGTAGTGGTCCTGTCGCATTTCCTGAGCTGCAGTAGATTTTAAATCATCTTGATTTAAGATAGGCTTTTTTGTAATCACTGACAGTCTCTGATTTCAGAATTCCGCAGACATTGTCATTAAATGGAGCGATATCTCTAGAAGTTATAAGAACTGTACTTTTTGCTCTTAATAAAGTGTGTCAAAATAATCAAAGTGGAAGAACGCATAAGTAGCCATACAAATAAATTGAGATTCATTAGATAAGCTAGTTGGTAGAGGCAAATGTGAAGAATATTTTTAAATTCACTACTAAGATAATTTTTTTAAAAAATGTCAACTTAAAGTTGCTATTTTTAAAATTTGCATAATGCTTTGAAGAATGACAGTAAGACAAATGTCATCACAATCATAAAAAATGTATATAAAGTACATTAGTATTTTAAATTTCTCCTAGAAAAAAAATTGCTACATCTCTTCCAAGATATATAACCAAGTTAGAAAAAAAAGTTAGATAAATATGCATATTACCAGTTGAGTTCAGTTTGACTTCTGCTTACCAGATGTTTTGATAGAAGTCTTTTTCAGTGTTCACTATGATGCCTGTTTCTCACATTGCTGTGAAACATCTAAGCTATATATCCTGTTTTTTGATAAATAACATATGGTTTTGAAAATCAGTGTTAAAACCACATGAAAATTTTTAAAGTGAAAAAATTCAGTTTTACTCTCAATATAATAATTGTTTTAAAAATCTTTAAAAAATAATGTTAAATTTCACGATGATATGTACAGCTGTCTAAGGAGTTTATTACAGAGACAAATAGAAGAATGTTATACATTGCTCAACTCAGGATTACTTCCTTTTTTTGGCTTTAGAAGAATTCAGTTTTAGATTTAACCAATTAACCAGTAATGTGTACATCTCCCTGATCTGTTGTCATGAGCACGAAATTTATTTCATGATGCTAAGAGGTTTTCTACAGATACTCCAAATCTGACTGGGTTTCGCTCCATTTTTCTTTTGCTAGTCAAGACTTCAGTGAAATAAATACGTAGTAAAATTCTAATAATGCTAGACTTATTTCCCATATGTCTTGATGTTAAGTGAATAATAAACTCCAGATCTGATTTTGTAAATATTATTTTAAGATATGCATTCTTAAATCTTGATAGGCAGATGTTCTAGGAGGCTCCAAGAGAGCTCACTTGGGTAACTCTCTCAGAGGACTGACTTGCTCCATATTTGCATCATGCTTTTCTTTGGTTTCATTCACAGGCACAGTTGCCCATCATGCAGGGTATCATTAAATGACCTAAATTAACTTTTCTGCAGGAAGTAGAGGAACCTCAGGATAGGAGAATCCAGTTTTAAATTCCCCCTGAGACTTAAATTGATTCAGTCTTAATCTGGGATGACTTAAATGACTTAGTATATAATGTCTCTTGTTTCTCTAAAAGAGAGTCTCTCAATGACAGAGGCCTAAGTCTGGAGATCAAGTGTATAGTCCTGTTGACTGAGAAGAGGCAGAAAAATCTGATTAATCCAAAAGAGAAAGGCAAGGGAGGTGGAAGCACAGTGAACAGATTTGCACCCAAGCACAACTAAAAGAATGAGTTAGGGAGGGCTGGGTGTGGTGGCTCATGGCTGTAATCCCAGTACTTTGGGAGGCCAAGGCAGGCAGATCACCTGAGGTCAGGAGTTCAAGAGCATTCTGGCCAATGTGGTGAAACCCCGTCTGTACTAAAGATACAAAAATTAGCCGGGCATGGTGGTGCATGCTAGTAATCCCAGCTACTCAAGAGACTGAGGCAGGAAAATCGATTCAACCCGGGAGGTGGAGGTTGCAGCCGAGATCGTGCCATGGCACTCCAGCCTGGACGACAAGAGTGAAGCTCCATCTTAAAAAAAAAAAAAAAAAAAAAAAAAAGGAGGGAGGAGACGGAAAGAAATCTGTTCATTTATTTTCAGAATGATCAAGGATGAGTGCTAGATTCCTTTACAATTTTTGATGTATCTATTTTTTACCAACTCTTTATTTTCTTTATTTATTTCAGTATTTTAGTTTAAGTACTTGCAATGTTATTAAACATAAACTGAAGAATAGAAATATGAGTAAGGTATGTGTATTAATTTTAGGACACTCACATCGTAGTACTTGTCCATGTTCCTTTTTTTGCCTTTTTCCGCTGATGAAGGTTGTCTTCTCTCTTGCTCATGGCTAATAATTATCACTTTTTCTCTTAACAAATTATTTTATTGTTGTTGTTATCATTTCTTACCTACAAAGTTACTATTCTCTGTACAACTCTGTTGCTAGCAACCATCTTACAATTTGGTTATCCATAAGACCAAATTTTGTCTTTAAAACATCTCCTAGGTATAGCTGCTCCCATGAAAACGATATAGCTGCAATGGAGTATGAATCCATATAAAACTCAGTAGTCTTATTGGGCTCATTCTCTCACAGCCCTGGGAGAGGCCTTGGTTGCCTGTGTCTCTTTCTCATATTTTGAGGCATGCTAATGGAACAGAGGTTTCCCAACCCTATCAGACCCCAAATATGACAACTGTTTGTAAGACCCTCTGTACTATGAAAAAGAAAAATCCATTCCATTCCATTTACCAACATACATAATTTCAAAAGATAACCAAAATTACCTAACTTTAATATTAAAAAGAGCTAAAGGAACTAAAATATATGCTTATTGCCTAAACTGTTGAACACAACCACATTAGAAGACATAAAGAACACTCTGATGTTTGCCACTATTCTGAGAATCGCCAAATGCAACTACTAATTATGCAGACTGTCCTGCAGATCTCAGGATGTCTATCAGCCCTGCCCTTTCCCACTAAATATTATAGAGCCTTAATCTAACTGGGAGACCCAGGTTTCCCTACACATTTCCTAGATGCCTCCAGAAGGCACTATCTGCTATGCTGAGAACCATTGCTATAAAACTTTACCTTCGATACCACTTCTTATTTGTAATATCTGTCGCTGGTGGCTCTGAAGAAGATTTTGCTCTCAATCTTCCATGAGCACATAGAAACTTGGAATACTTTTTTCTGTTTCCTAAAATAGAACACAGATATGTCCACACATGGAAATATGATATATTTTTATGAGGATATCTTCAAGTGGCAGATCATAACGTGAAATCTCAACTTCCTTATATTGTATCATTACCATGTTGTCATTTTGTGTCCAGATGACATTGGCAGTAAGCAGCGAAGGATTCAGTAATGTTTTGATAAAAAGAGCCTTAACGTAATTATTTATTTATTTATTTATTTTGATATAGAGTTTCACTCTTGTCACCCAGGCTGGAGTGCAATGGCGCAATCTCAGCTCACTGCAACCTCTGCCTCCCGGTTTCAAGTGATTCTCCCACCTCAGCCTCCTGAGTAGCTGGGATTACAGGCACACGCTACCACGCCCGGATAATTTTGTATTTTTTGTAGAGCCGAGATTTCAACATGTTGGCCAGGCTGGTCTTGAACTCCTGACCTCAAGTGATCTGCCCGCCTCGGCCTCTCAAAGGGCTGCCAGGCATGAGCCACCGTGCCCAGCCCATGTAATTGTTTTATTATATGCAACATCTTTTGACTACAAAGACATTTTAAACATCAGAAAATGACCACTGTCTAAGTTTTCTTTAACCAGCATAAATGGTTGTAAACTAAGTAGTTTGCAAATTTTCATGTCTGTTTCACTTTTATCTTTCTCCTTGGTAATACGTTTTCTGACATTGCTGTGAAACAATATTACTTAAAATGTGTATCTTTAACAGATTTTTCACTTTTTGGTTTAAACATTTCACACAATCCACAAGTATTTATTAAGGACTTACATACTTGACATAACACCAATTGTTGTTTCAGTCATCAAATCTTGAACACCTACTTCTGATTGCCTAACCCTTCTTTTTCAAATTAACAACAAAACAAACCAAAATGACTGTCTCATACAACTACTCCATTCTCCAAAGAGAAGCTGTAAATTATAAAAGTTTAACAGTCTTATTTTTCCTTTGATGGCCTACTTAATAAATCTAAAGGGACTATAGGTTTACAATCTTGGAATGCTTGCTTTTGATTTTTTTTTCCCCTGTATCAGTCCCTAAACCAAAACGTTTACAGTACTGTGTATATTTAATAATTTTGTACTGATTGCATGAAGATATAAAGTTGTGAATGAATACAGCTTGTTAAACATGCAAGTATATTTATTCAAAGAAGAGTTTACGGATTCTTTTTCCTTAGCAAAGGGAAGTTGTATTAAACACTGTGATGGTTGAAATGCTGCTAATCAAAAATTGGTCATCGAGTTGAATACATCTTATAGCTTTTCTATCATGTTGTTGGTTTATTTCTGAAAACACAAGGGAGAAGTTGATTGGGCTGCCTTAGCTGCCTTTTTCTATAGTGAGAGGCATTTAGACTTTAATCCCTCTAACTGTGCGCATAGATGTTTCTGGTGAAAAGAATGTACTGCCCTTTGTATAAAAAACATAATAATGATAATAATGTAAGTTTGAGAATGGTTTAGTCTACACAGTTATTGACAAGAGGTACAGCTTGTACTGGAGGACCAGTTTGGATTCAAGAAGATGGTCCTAAGTGTACAGAAGTATATCTTTTCATATGAAGATATAAAGAATAGAAATATGAGTGGTATCTGAGGCGTCCGCATCCTCTTTGGCACTCAGAGGACTCTAATCAAACCCAATGTTGTGTACTAAACTATTCCTGACTTGTGAAATTTATCTTTTATCCCCTATTTTAACTTTTTTTTTTTTTTTTTTTTTGAGACAAGGTCTCATTCTGTTACCTAGGCTGGAGTGTTATAGCTAACTACACCTTCCACCTGGGCTCAAGCGATACTCCCCACTCAGTCTCTCAGGTAGCTGGAACCACAGACACAAGCCACCACACTCAGCTAATTAAACAATTTTATTTTTTGTAGAACCTAGATCTCTCCATGTAGCCCAGGCTGATCTCAAACTCCTGGGCTCAAGCAATCCTCTCACCCTGGCCTCTCAAAGTGCTGGGATCACAGGCATGCACCACTGTGCCCAGCTACCCCAATTTTACCTTTTAAACACAAAAGCTTTCATTAAATGTAAAGCCACCATTTCATTTGACTTCCAAATCCATGTATCAGTAAAATAAAACAAAAATTTATTTGAATGCAATAATAGCAGACATATGCTGTTCTAAAATCCTCAGAAATCTGGCAGTGGAAACTGTGAAGACAGTTATGATCTCATGAAGTTTGAATATAGTCCTAAACTCTTTGGAATGAGAGATTTGTCAGCTGGATTTTCATGCTCTAAATCTGACTTCAACAAGTTTCACTTTCTGCCAAGATGTATCCATTATACCTCAGTATCTCCTGATATTCCCAAATAAAATCCACTGTCAAATTAAAAGCTTAGTTATGTCATTTGTGCCAGGCCCCAAGTGCTACCCTTGTATTCCAAAATCAGTAGTGCTTTTTCAAAGTTTTTACTCGGGGTATAACCAACTAGAAAAAAATTTAGAAATACTAGAAGCACATTCTCCTAGATTTCCTACATCTATCCCTACCAACTTCCCAAAGAGCCCTGTAGTATCTTCACCTACCTTCCTATCAGCTACTCAGACATAAAAACAGCTGCTTTCTTCCTGGGAAGATCATATAATTTAGAACTGGCTTGGGGTATACCTCTGGGTTACCAAAAATGATTTTTTAAAAATATCTGTCATTCAAGAAAATAAGATCTGGGGTCAGGTCCAGGCAGTATTGTCCTGAGGGTGCTTTTCTTCTTCACGTGGCTGATATTCCTGCAGTAACATATGATATAATATGCACTAAGCTGATACTGCTTCAGTAACCACGTCTATGTCTGTAACAGGTGCTACTGACTCCTTTCTTCATGTTTTTTGATCTAAAATATTTTTTTAAATGTAGAATCTACAAAACCTTGGAGGCCTTTCATCCTTGGAAGCTGGAATTATTGCATCTTTTCATCCTTCTTAAAGAGGGGAATGTTTTTACCCTTACAGTTAAGTTGACTGTTCATATGCGATGTTTACTTGACTTTTTATATCTAGTTACAATAAATGTATAGGCTGTTAACACATAATAAATAATGACTCATATAGTTGATTAAACATTTCCTGGATTATCTATAATCAGAATTTAGAATTACTCTCCTGGAAGTGTGGTGAGCCGAAGCTATTAGAGCTGTGGCTTTTACAATCCTTTAACGGAATAACCCATCTCCTGTTGCTGATCTGAACCACGTAACTGGCTAAACTAGTGCAGGCAGCATGATTCTTCACACAGAACCAGATGCCAGAAAGAAGAAAATCACAAAGGAGCTGAAAAACACAGCATAGAGCCCAGAAGCAAGAAGGTAAGGTGGGGCAGAAACCAACAAGCAGTGATTGGAAGGGAAGATTAAGTCAGGAGGCAGGGCTCAGAGGGCGTCTGAAGGTAAGAGGCGGCAGCCGGAGGATGCCTCAGGAGTCTGCATTGTACAAGAAGCTGGACGTTAGAGATAGGTCGCAGGTCAAAATCAGATAGAATTTTGCAATCAGAGCAGACACAGCAAATCAGAAGCACTTGAACTGTTCAAATTGCACCTTCCTTCCACAGCAAGTCCTTGCTGTTGTGACTGCGAATACACTGGTCCACTGAAGCCTGTGACACTTGCAGTTTGGGAGCTTATCACAGCTGGAGGACCCTGACACCGGGTGAGGGTGCAGGAAAGACAGGACATGAGATTGAGGATGCTGACTCAGACAGGTCACTGGACCATTCCAGTGTTTTTCTTACAGGGAAAGAGTGTAGGAGGCAGTGCATCTCTTTGTCTTTGTCACTTAACTTTTAGTGTTCTTTAAACTGTTCTAAATTAATTCAAGATCTACAAATTGAAAGCTAAAGAAAGGAGGATAAATAAAGCCCAGCTCAAGCAGTTTTGATTGTAGAAACATTTGGAAGTATTTGGGTTGTTAGGGGAAAGGAGCATAGCTGATTTTTTAAAATGGATTTGGAGTTTGATTATTTGTTATTTACTCATTAGTTACTTTCCTCCCCAACAATAACAACAAAAGATAATTACCATAGCCTGTTGTTACATGAAACACTGAGAAATTTTATGTAGACATTGAAATTACTTCATCAGTTTCTTCTGTGAATGATTCATTTCACATTTCCCAGTCTTATGTAAATTACTCTGCAGCATTTATATAGCATTAGTGTCACGCAATTTGTCTCATTATTGAACATTTATTTTCTTTTCAAACAAAGTGCAAAGTGCCAGAGGATGGGAAGTATATCTTTAGCTGCAGTTTGAAAGAAAAGGTACCAAGCTTGGTGTCGGATGACCTGGGTTCTACAAAGCAGTCGTGTACCCTTAGCCAAATCACCTGTTCAAATCTAGGTTGCCCAAACTATAAATGCACTTGAATGAGTGATTTTTCAAGAATGTGGAGCAAAATGAAGTCAGAGCATTCAAGGCTGTGGTATCTTATTTCTGTTTCAGCTACTGTGTCTGTGCTCTCAGTGTTTCATATATTGGGTCCTTACGTATGATTTTATTTTTTAAATTTCTACTATTAATAAAAGTTTCACAGATGTGATAATGTCCAGTATTTCTTTCAAACCTGAAGTTTCATTTGATTTAATCATTTTATCTATCATGTCATTTAGTGTATTTTTTGAACCTAGTAAGTGTCTAATAAATATTTGTTGAGGAAAAAATGAATGCTGTGGTTCAATCATGCAATATTCAGATGTTCGTAACCATTTCCATGTGAAAAGTTTAGTATAGGCTGTAGAGAATGACATTTTAGACTTTTGAGGGGAATTATTTTTATGTCAGCTTGAAATTCTTCTTGAACTTGATTTCTGACTTGGGGGAAAAAAAGCAAGCCTGATGTGCACAAGCTTTATACAAAGAATCAACTGTTTTTAAAAGAATAATCCAGCTGCTATCTGATCAGCCAGGTAGGACTTGTTCTGTGGAAATCAAGAAGCCCTCCATTTTCAGTCAGAGTCACGCATATAAAGGCTTTGATAAGATTAAAATAATCCAAGAATGCAATTTCAAGATGCACAGCTAGAAACAGGAACTAAGAAATATGCATATCTTTCAGGACACAGCTAAGGGAAGAGTCAGGTTTTAAGGACCGTCTACAGATAATGTCAGGATATACAGATAAATATGAGCAACTGCTGATTGAGCTAGAAACACTGCTGGTTAAGTTATAAATCTTATTATTTTTACCCTTCAAAATGCCTCTTTCCTTGCTGCTTTATATTTTTTTAAAGAGCCGAGTATGTTGTCACTTGGAGGTTGTGCTTTCCTGTGACTTTAGTCACCTTTGGTGCCCTGGCCAGATCCCTTTTACCAAGCCTGTAAAATGCCCAGTTTCCGTCAGTGTTAGCTGCTAATGGCTCACAGCCCCCACTTCTCTTCAGAATCACTTGTAGCTGAAAAACATTTACTTTGCCCAAACCTTATGCGCCCACCTCCCAGCACTATCAGCTCATATCTGATGACTAACTGACATGGGGAATACAAAAGGCCAGAGCCCTCACTTCATGATTAGGTAAAGTCTGGGGCAATTCATGCTGTAGAGCTCCCTGTGACATCAGGCTGAAGTTAGACTTTTGCTAATACCACATTCTCACTTAGCTGCTTTCCCTTTCCTACCCTACTTTCCTCTCTCCTTTTCATCTGACAACACTCCCTTAATAAATCATGTGCATCCAAATCCTTGTCTTAGGCTCTGCTTCTAGGGAACCTAACCTAAGACCGTGATATTTTTGAGAGCATAGATTCTTCCTTCTTTTATCTTTCATCCTCAATCTCCAGCACATCTGGATTATGACGCTTTACAAGTATTTTGAAGAGTAAGCAAAGTAAGAAATTTGGCCTTCATTTGGTGTGTTAGTTTGTCCTTGCATTGCTATAAAGTAATATGTGAGGCCGGATAATTATTATTATTATTTTTTTGAGATGGAATCTCACTCTGTCACCCAGGCTGGAATGCATTGGCACTACAACCTCTGCTTCTTAGGTTCAAGTGATTTTTCTGCCTCGCCTCCCCAGTAGCTGGGATTACAGGTGCCCACGACCACGCCCAGCTAATTTTTGTATTTTTAATAGAGATCGGGTTTCACCGTGTTAGCCAAGCTGGTCTTGAACTCCTGACCTCAAGTGATCCACCTGCCTCGGCCTCCCAGAGTGCTGGGATTACAGGTGTGAGCCACTGCATGCAGTCAGAGACTGGGTAATTTATGAAGAAAAGAGGTTTAAATGGTTCATGGTTTTGCAGGCTGTAGAGGAAGTGTAGTGCTGGCATCTGCTTCTGGTGAGGGCCTCAGGGAGCTTACAATCATGGCAGAAGGTGAAGGGGAGCCATGTATCACATGGCAAGAGAGGGAGACAGGAGAGGGAAGGTCCACACTCTTTAAACAACCAGATCTCACAAGAACACTCATTACTGTGAGGATGGCACCAAGGCATTCATGAGAGAGCCAACCCCCAAAACCAAAAACCTCCCACCAACTCCCATCTCCAGCATCGGGGAATACATCTCAGCATGAGATTTGGAGGGGACAAACGCCCAAACTATATCAGTTGATCAAGAACTGACCATGGAAGATGGATAGTTGAAGTCACAAGCAGTCCAGCACAATTCTAACCTTACCAAGAATCTGAATTCTTAGCTCACTAAAGATTTAGGAACAGAATTGGGGAGTAGAATTATGGTCATGTAAAAATAGAGTCCGTTTAATATCCTAACCTTAAATCAGAAACCATCAAAGCATCATATCAAAAAAAATTGTTTTCACTTATGAAAAATATGAATATTAACACAGTTTTGTTGCACACTTACTCTCTGCCATATGTCCTACGCTAGGCATTGAGAAAATACTAAAAATACGTAGGATATGTTCCATGCTCTCAAGAAGTTGTGAATTGTGAAAGAGCCTGATAGATGAAGTAATAATTTCATGCAGTGTGCCTAAACATGAAATAGAATTCCATACAAAGTGACATTTAAATGGGTAGAAAAACCAGAGACGATATCCACACTGGTAACAACATGGGCAGAGGTTTGCAGTTAGACATGAAAGTTAATGCAGTGTTCAAGAATATGCTGAGGAGTTAGTAAGAAATTAGGCTAAAATGTATGTTGATAAGACTCGAGATTCACTTTATCTTGAGAGCAGGGTGGCAGCTATCAACAGTGCTAAAGCACTTTCTCTTCTACTTTAAAAATTAAAACAGTGTAGTAACCTTAAAACGTGTTCTGAAACAATATTCTAAGCAACTGTTATCACTTTTGCTTTTTCCTTTTTTTATCAAGTGCTTACTTAAACATTTCTCATAATTGCAAAGATTGTGACTTGTAATTATTTGTAGTTACTATTTTACCATGAGCTTTACCCACATTTTTATGTGTTTTAATTTTAAGTGGCTAAATATTATTATAAATAATGTGTGCAGTATAATTTATATTCGTCATTTTCATTTTCCCTGAAATCTTTGTAGGCTATTAAGCAGAACAATGATAGGATCATATTTAAGTTTTAGAAAAATGACACCTTAAAAGCTGCAGGTAGATTAGGATGAATAGGACTTGGAGTCAGAAACTTCAATAAGGGAACAGCTGCAATATAGACTAGGAAAGAGGTGATACCAAACTGTCAGTGTCCTCATCTGTAAAAGAAGATACAGCTGGGAGCAGTGGCTTATGCCTGTAATCCCAGCACTCTGGGAGGCCAAGATGGGCGGATCACTTGAGGCCAGGATTACGACACCAGCTTGGCCAACAGAGTGAAACCCCATCTCTACTAAAAACAAAAATTAGTCAGGCACAGTGGCACACACCTGGAGTCCCAGCTACTCGGGTGGCCGAGGTAGGAGAATTGCTTGAACCCAGGAGAAGGTTGCAGTAACCTGAGATGGCTCCACTGCACTCCAGACTCGGTGACAGAGCGAGACTCTGTCTCAAAGAAAAAAAAAAAACCATACAACAAGCCTCATAGGTGCTTGTGAAAGCTAATTGAAATAATATATTAAAAGAGTTTGGCATTTACAAAGCTCTGAAATGATCATTCATTTAACAGAGGAAGCTATGAACATTTTTTTTTTAAAGGTCAGTTTGACTTTTAGGCACCTGATTTCCTGAAGGACTCTTTGAACTCTTTGAATGTGGGTACTGTTTTATGCATTTTCATGTGGTCACTACACTGCCTGATTTACATTCTTGCCCAATATACATATTTCTTCAAATAATGAACTAATGAATTCCCAGGCAATAAATACCTTTTGGTTAAATGGACAAACAATTCTGTTCAGTGGGAAACATGCTAGTAGAGTCTGCTTTTAAAGGAATTGCTATGTGCAGTATTCTAAGAAATAATGAGGAAGTAAAAATACTTTGATCATAATATGGTGATAGACATTTTCTTCTCTTGCCTGTGAAAGTGTGTGTTAGGTATGTACATTATGGGGCCAAACTAGTGATTGTTGCTAATTAGGAGATACGTGGTGCATTCTATCAAGAATCCCAGTTATCTGGGCACTGTGAGCTATAAGTCAAGTCATAAAAAGAAGTGAATTGTCTTTTTCATATATAGCACTGAAATTGACTGGAGTTAATTATTTATTTAATGCCTACCTCCCTTGCTAGACTATAGGCTGTGTCACACTTACACCTCCCTTAGCATCTAGCACAGCAAGTGGATTTAGTAATATTTATTGAATAGATTAAGAAATACAGAGTGAATAAAAAGGACACTGGTTGGAGTGTTGGGTCAACCACAATTTCGGTGTGATATATTCTACATATCACAGTGAGAAGGAAAATGATATAAAATAAATAATATCCTCCTTAAAGTACTATACAAAAAGAATACCTCTTATGTTTTGTCAAGGTGATGTAATCTTGTCAAATATATAATATGTGGCATGCCAGTGCTTTCTTAATCCCTAATAGTAATACCAGTAATTGTATACTAAGTTCCTGCTATGTGTCAAATACTTCTAGGTACTTTAAATATGTATTCAGTAATCTTCAGAACAAGCCTAGAGAGCAGAATTTAGTGATTTCATTGTAAAGATGAGAAAAGTGGGTCTCAAAAAAAGCAGATAACTTGTCCCAGATCACACAGTAGTTTTTCTTGGTACCTGGAGTGATTTTCATCCCTCTTTCAAATACAACCCTTTGGCTATTGGGAAGTAGCTATTACAACTGTATTTTTTCTTTAACTTGATGTAAGGGAAAGACCACTTTACACATATACAAATAGGAGAAAGTTGCCAGACCTTCTGCAGCTAGTATTTACATGAGTGAGTAGAGAATTATGAGAGGTTCTGGTAGCAGTAAAAACAAATAACAAACAACGGAACATGAAGAGATGTCTACCAACATCTGTCAAATATGGCAGATAATCTTCTTTGTCTTATTTTGTTCAGTACCACCCAATATCATCACTTGGGCCTCTCTCTCTTACTGTTTAGATCTCTTGGGATTCTCTTAATTTTTTAAAGCCTATACCTTGAAAAATTCTGTTTAAAAATACATTGGAAAGCATATAGATTTTAATAGGCTGAATAATGGCTACTGGAAGATACCAGGTCCTAATCCCAATAAGCTGTAAATGTTATCTTTTTGGGAAAAGTGGTCTCTGCAAATGTGATTAAGTAAAGGATCTTGACAAGGTAGATTATACTGGATTAACAGTGTGGGTCCTAAATCCAGTTACATGTATTTTTATAAGAGCAAAGCAGAGGAAGATTTGACACACAGAGGAGAGGTCAATGTGACCACAGAGGCAGAGAATGGAGTCATGTTACCCCAAGTCAAGGAATGCCAGCAGCACTGGTAGCTGGAAAAGGCAAGGAATGAGTTCTCTTCTAGAACCTCAGCAGCGAGAGTAACCCTACTGACACCTTGATTTTGGCCCAGCGATACTGCTTTGGGACCCTCTAGTTCCCAGAACTGTAGGAGAATAAATATGTGTGGTTTTTAGCCATCAAGTGTGTGGCAATTCTGCAGTGGCCTTGAGAAACTAATACAGACCTAGAAAATTATTTTATGACTTTTTCTTTTAGATGCAGTTGTTAAGTCAGCATTTGATCTTATTTGAGCTAGATAGAACCAGGGTTTTCTAATCTACAAACTGTTGATTTTCATCTTGATTTAAATATGTTTACTTATTCTTCCTCTGTAAGGTAGGACAGTTTTGCAAAAGATGTATAAGAATGTGTGTCTCCTTTCAGGTTCAGATGAAATAATCCTGATATAACAAAAGTTACAGAAAACAATCTGTCTGAGCCAGAGACTTCGGAATATGAATTCATACAAACTAATGAAGGAATACAAAACTTGGCCTCACAGGGAGAGAGTGGAGTGTCTTATGCAAATCTTTGTTGTCAGCCACATTCCTACATGCAGAATGCAAAACCATGTTTCAGTTTGTTGAGGATTTGGAAATAGCTTGAGATAATCTTAATTTAAAAGGACTGGCAAATTCTTTCAGCTTTGTAGAATTTATTACACATATGTCAAAGACAAACTTGTTGTACTGCAAAATAAACTAGTACTCTGTGATCTTAGTTGAAAAGGTAAATATTACAATTTACATTCTATTCTCTCATATTCATTCTTTTGGTACATGTTAATGAATTGCAAAACTATGTTGCTGATCCTGAAAAATCTAATGATAAATTCCAGCAATTATCAGTGATTAAAATATAGGTCTGGTTTGTTATTGTTGTTTTTGAGAAGGTATCTTGCTCATGCTGTCGCTCATGCTGGAGTGCAGTGGCATGATCTCGGCTCACTGCAACCTCTGCCTCCTGGGAGGTTGCAATTCTCCTGTCTCAGCCTCCCAGGTAGCTGGGATTATAGGTGCCTGCCACCACGCCCAGCTAATTTTTTGTATTTTTAGTAAAGATGGGGTTTCACCATGTTGTCCAGGCTGGTCTTGAACTCCTGACCTCAAGTGATCTGCCTGCCTCAGCCTCTCAAAGTGCTGGGATTACAGGCATGAGCCGCCATGCCTGGCCATAGGTCTGATTTTGTATACTAAGAAAATGTCAAATTACTAATTTTTATACTTAGTGCTAAATTTACATTTATCATAAATGTAAACATGTAATAGAGAACCAGTAATTTTTTATTTTCCTTAAAAATGATCCTGGTAAATAAGAGAATTGATTTGTAAGATCATGGTTTGTTGATGCCATAGCAACATAATCTTATATTGAGAACGTCATCTATTACAATGCAAGTAGTTGTGGCCATGTGCTTAGAATAGACTTAGTTATTAAAGTACATTGTGATATGATAGAATAAGATTTGTCCAGATGTTTACAAAGCTCTTACAAGGAATTATTTTAGTCTGTTTCTAAATTATTTTAATGTGTTCATCTGGGTTGAAATGTTATGTGCTTAAAGGATTGAGTTACTGTGATGACTTGGAATATTTAAGTAGCTTTGAATTGTGTGGGTATGTTAAATGCCTGTTTGGGAAAGAAAAATAATATGAGTGAACAGAGATTAAAATTTTTGAACTATCTGATTGCCCTAGAGATGTCTGTATTTGAATTAAAAATAAGAGATTGGCCGGGTGTGGTGGCTCATGCCTGTAATCCCAGCACTTTGGGAGGCCAAGGCAGGCGGATTGCTTGAACCCAGGAGTTCAAGACCAACCTGGACAACATGGAGACACCTCATCTCTACCAAAAAAAAAAAAAAAAAAGAAAGAAAGAAAAAGAAAACGTTAGCCAGGCATAGTGGCATGTCTCTATAGTCCCAGCTACTACAGAGGCTAAGCTGGGAGGATCACTTGAGCCCAGGTGGGTGAGGCTGCACTGAGCCAAGACAGCTCCATTGCACTCTAGCCTGGGAGACAGAACGAGACCCTGTCTCAAAAAAATAAAATAAAATAAGAGATCGAATAGTTCTGTTTTAAAATAGTCTAGGTGAGAAATGATAATTTGTTTTTTTGTTTTAATCATATTGTTTAAAAGAATACTTCCCAGTAGAGTTTTATTGGGAAACCATACCAAAATAAGGAACATGCTGGGGGCAAATCCAGTGGTGAACATAATCTGAATGTTAAGAAGAAAAAGGAGGCAAAACCAGCTCCAGGGCAGAAGGAGAGTTGAGAAAGTTAGGAGGGGCTGACACTGCCAATCTAGCATCCAGAGAGGTTTGATGAAGAAAATTTGAGTTTAGGGAGTTGTGAATTTAAGATCAGAAGTGAATTATGCGTAGAAAAGGATTTTACATCTTAAAAACAGAGGAGTGGTATCTGAGGTCTGCTGCCCTCTAAAAAAGGGTGCTGGTTACCACATCTTGTTTAGGTCACCCAAATTCCCAAGAGACTGGTAACCACTGTAACCACTGATCTCAGATAGAGGACTTTTGCCTTCTTTCCATTCCTAAATTGGAACACAAATATGGCTAGGCACCCATTTTGCTCTTGCCCAGAACTGGGTCTTTTCCCTCAGCTGTGCAGAATGAGCAAAAACTTTCATTACTTCTGAGGCATGTTGCCTAGAAGACTAATCTTTATGCTTGCAAATCGGAAGGAATTATTATCTTGCAAAAAACTAATAAGAAAAACAGGGTAAGGTCTGTCATTTCACCTGATTCTTGTAACTTCAGCTTGAAGTTTCTAATTTCAAGAAAATTAGAAATCACTCTTCAGCTAAGATTTGGGGAAAACTGTTAATAGTCACATGTGATGTTATTAACAACTTATTGGATAGCTTTATGGATCCTGTCTCTCAAATTATACTTGGTTTTACAGATTTTAGCCTTTGGTTTGACTCTTCTTTTGCCCCATTTTTCTTGGCTGCTCCAGCTGCAGTGCTGAGTTCACTACAGGTCAGAGAACTGTTCAATATTTTTAAAGCAGAAAATACGGTGAGGATGGGATTTTGTAATTTAAGTTTTTAATGTCTGTATCTGAGCATTTTGGTTCATGCAGTGATCCCAAGTAGCTGAGATGAGGCAGGCTCCAGTATCTAAACGTACTAAGTATTTGTAAACTTGATAGAGAACACAATTTTCCTTTAAATATCTTATCTCTCTAGTCTCCCAAATTGTGAAAACATATTGGGGGCAGATTGTGAAAGAAATATGTTCATAAAATATAAATTCAGTGATATCCATGGAAAGAGCAAACTCGGAGTGAGGCAGATGGAAGAGGAATAACTTGGATCATCCAGGTGGGTTAGGTGTTCCAGGAAATACTGAGGACCCCCAGCCAGCTGTTTGATCTGGCAATACTGGAGGACAGTGCCTCAGCGATCCCTTCAAATTCAATGAAGATTTTTCCTTTACTCCGTAAGCTAGGGGTCATTGACAGTAGTTGGACTCATTTGGAGTGAGGTGCATAGAAACTGGCTTTTAGGAATTCAAAACTCTACATGGAATATGTGAACCACTTGGATTCAGTGGATTTGAAAATAATCGAAAAAGTAAATATACTAAAGGTCAAGGAAAAATGAAGTCACTTGCTTAAAGGTTGCTGAGTATTAGATTTTAAGAGAAGAAACGTAAGGGACCAAAAGTTTTCATGGCAAAAAGACAAAACAAGCACCCCTTTGTCCCCCAACCTTCCAGCCCTGCTACCAACACACACAGTGTTTTATAAAGTGATCGCAGGAGAATCGGAAGCAGCCATAAAGAAGACAGGAGTATGAGAGATCCAACTGTGCCACTAACAGATACTTAATTTCTTCTGAGAACTAATTTACACCAACTACTCTAGCTTTTGAAATAGCAAGAAAAGCCAATTTGCATTTATATTGTAAAACTCTGTTTTCCAAACAGTGGCGTACAGAATGTTGGTGGTCAAATCTCTAATGTAAGCGAGGGATTGGGGATCAAATATTTCCTGAATTCTTACTCTTCGCTAGAGAGTTAAGATAGATGCTGGTATGTACCCTCCAAGAAGAAATAAATGGAAAACACAAACAGGAAACAAACCTTTATAAGCTTTCTTCAACATTATCTCATATAATCCTTAGAATATATATAAAAGAATGTTACTACTACATTTTATAGACAAAGAAACTGAGATTCAAGTTATGTAACTTCCCGAAGTCTATACATTGGTGAATGGTAACTTCAGAAAGCCTTGCTCTTTCTAAAACTCCAGCCTACCTCTATTAGGCTGTGATTTAAAGTTCAAATGAGAAACACAGCCAACAAGTGCAGAGAAATTCCGAAGACCCTTCGGGGATTGAGGGCTGGAAAAGGCTTTGTGGAAGACATGAAACTTTCTTTCTTTTTTTTTTTTTTTTTGAGACGGAGTCTCGCTCTGTTACCCAGGCTGGAGTGCAGTGGTGCAATCTCTGCTCACTGCAAGCTCCACCTCCCAGGTTCACGCCATTCTCCTGGCTCAGCCTCCGGAGTAGCTGGGACTACAGGCGCCCGCCACCACGCCCGACTAATTTTTTGTATTTTTAGTAGAGACGGGGTTTCACCTTGTTAGCCAGGATGGTCTCAATCTCCTGACCTCATGATCCGCCGGCCTCGGCCTCCCAAAGTGCTGGGATTACAGGCGTGAGCCACTGCACCTGGTCGAAAAGATGAAACTTTCTTATTGAAAGGGTCCAATTTAGACAAGGGAAGATATTGAGTATAAAAAGTTTGATTATCTAGAATTGGACAATCTATAGCCCATTGAAGTATTTTGGATGTGTTTGTTAGATACTTTGAGAATTAGAAATTGTGAAATGTAGTTATTAGAAAATTTTAGACAGCCAAGAACCATTTAAAAATAAGGCTCCCATCTTTTCATTCACTCAAGGCCAAAAAATATTTTAGGATTAAAAACCAATCTCAAACTCTAAAATATTTATTAATAATTTAGACTTTATACTAAATTATCTTGGAAAAGCTGGAGCTCAACTAAAATCATTTTTTAAATCTGGTTCATCTGTTTAATATTAAGGCAGTCTCTAATTTAGTAAATAAACACCTCTGAAAATTGCAGTGCAACCTCTATTAATGTGATTTAAACCATGTTGTGTGTTCTCCTGAGATATGCCAGATTAAGGAACTATCGAAGCCTTGGTGGAAAATGACCTGCTCAAAATGAAAATGGAATTCATAACTAAAAGCATCCCAAAAAACAGCTAATCTTAACCCTTCATTTCGTAAATAAGAACAGTGGGAATAGGTAAAAAGGTAGACCATCTTTACTATTTTAGATCACATCACATTCTTATAATTTGAGCACTAGTAAAGATTTTATTTGTTTTCTATTTCTTTCTCTAATATTCAAATGTGATTTTGTTGCTGTTTGTGCTTTGAATGGCATGTTTGGATGACTGGCCCAGATCTGGCATTCTGAGATTGTGCCACTAAAAATGTCAAGTGCATTTGCCTTTTAATTACATGCAGTGCCTGGATTTTAATATTTTAGATTTTTCCCTGAAGAAGAGACTTTTCTGGTCCTGTAGTTTGTGGGAGGGAAAAAAATATCACTGACATTATCATGAAGCTTTTTCCCCCTAACATCTCCATATATCCACATTTATCATTTCAGAACAATTTCATTTTGGGTCAGGTTTAGTTGTTCTGTAGCCTACTTTGCTATAAACACTATGTTTAGATATATAATTCTGCACTGTTTGTTTGAACTTCTTTCTCCAGCTTGTTTTACTCTTAATAGGCCATTACTACTTGGATGTCACACATGTAATAATCAGTATGTGGAAGGTATAGTTTCTTGTGATTTACATTCCTTTCCTTCCTTTACCTTTGGCATAAATGTGAACCAGCTCATTACTTTCCAGGGTATTTCTTTTTTTACTTCCTCAAATTAAATTTTAATTTCATCCTATTGTTATTCTCTGATTTTTATAATTTCAGGTGGGCAAAAAAGTCTTATTTGTCAATTAAACAACTCCATAATCACTGAACTCCCTTTTGCACCTACTACATAGACAAGGCACTTAAAGCATTTTTGCTTTTGGGATGATACAGTTCCTCAACTTATTAAAAAAACCCACACCATCTACCTCCATGTCTTCTTCAGAAAGGTCTTCTCTCAGCTCCAAATCTAACACAGTCACCAAGGCACTCCACCTTGTCCTTCTATTTTAAATCTCAGTATGGAAGTTCTCACTATCAGGTGATCTTTGTTTACTTGTCTGTCATTTACTAGACAACACAGGGATGTAAACTGCACGAGAGTGGAGATATTCTCTGTTTTGTTCAGCGATGATTCTTCAAACCTTAGAAGTATGCCAGGCACATGCCAGGGACAACAAATAATTTATTTAATTAATGAAAGGAAGGAAACAAAAAAGTAAATGTTTTCTTTGTGGGTTTAAGATGGGGCATGGAACATGTATTTTTTTTTCTTTTTGCTTCTAAGGCTTCCTCTCAGAACCCTCCCAGATTCCATTCATTTGTCTATCCATTTAAGTCTGCTTTTATTTCTCCCCAAAAGGATTTGATGTGACTGACTGCCAATTTACGTGTATTTATATCTCCCCAACTTTTCCTTTCTTTTTGTTAGGTAGTAGTTGAGGTTGACACCTCTGTTGTATCCCCCACCTCACCCCCATGTTATGAAAAGACAATGTTAAACATTACTCCTGATATAGGCAGCTAATCACATTTCTCCCAAGTGAAAGTGCCAGATGGGAGTCAGGAAGCATGGGCTGTATTTTTAATTATGTCAGAAGTTAATACTAGAACTATAAAAAAGCCACTTTCCTCTCCTATTGTCTTTCTTTATTTGAAAACTGGAGTTGGACTTTTTTTGTTGAATGATTCTAAGAAATGTTTTAGGATGTCAAGAAATCAGATACAAATTCATCCCCCTGTGGAGGAGCCTTATCTGTGCCTCTTCTGTAATACCAGTAGCCATGGTATGTATTGCAGTATGCTGATAATAAGTACAGTCATTTGAGTACTTACCATATTCTTCTTCTAGTTTGTACACTCTCTAAAGGAAGAACACTTGTTCATCTTTCTGGTTTTTTAGCCTAGTACAGTGTTTTGTACCCATCAGATATTCAACAAATACCTACTAAATGATAAACAATAACAGATTCTTAACTCTGTTTTTTTAGAAAGTAGACTTCCCTCCATCTAATGCTGCTTCTGTGATGCTATAGTATTTATGGTGCAGAAATCTAGATTTAGAAAGAGAAATTTATTCGAATCTGTTTATACATTCCCTAATACTTACTGAGGCTTTATGAAGTACCAGATATTGTCCTTAGCACTTTACATGTTTCAATACGTTTAATCTTTGAGTCAATCTAGAAGGTAGACTCAATCTCCATTTTACCAATAAGAAGTGAGGAGCAGTGGTTAACTTACCTAAGGTCAACTTGTGGCAAAGCTGGAATTCAAACCCTGATTAATGGTTTTGTCTTACCAAAAAAAAATTAAGGCCACCTGGCAAGAATGTTCACTATTAGTGTTTTTCCAGAGATGTTGAAGCTCTTTACCAATTGATACTATGAAAGGCAGAATTTTTCTCTTAAAGAATGTTTTAGATTTTATAAATTAGTTCAGTTAACCCTAGCATTAATGTATCTGTTTCAAAAAAAGTTTAAAACTTTAAGCAGTATATTATAGTTGATAAATGCTCTTCTATAAGTAGCATACCTTGACAAATTATGAGCATTTTTAATATGTTACCTATTCATTGGGCAAATATATATTAAAAGTTTATAATGTATTGGTAACTATGTAAAAATCATTAGCCGTAAAGACATGAATGAGATTATATCTTTGCCCTCAATTCGCTCCAGACCTAGTGTGAGTTGTAGACGTGCTGAAAAATATTTGCAATACAATCTTTATTTGGGTTATGGGAAAATGATTAACTGGTGTTTAGAAGTGAGAGGGTAGTTAAGGGAAAGGTGTTAGGAACACTAAAGAACATAAAAGCCCATGATCCCTCTTCCCATTTTGGAAGCCTGGCAGATTAGGTTCTCAGATGACCTCTGCAGAACAGTCCTACCCTGGATAGGACACATCTGTGGATACATTGCTGGACTTAGTGTGGCTGGTGGAGATATGTCAGGACCCACTATTCTGCCAAATATATATATATATATATATATACACATATATTTATTTATATATGTATATATATGTGTATATATACATTTATATATTATATATAGAGAGAGAGAAGGAGAGAGAGAGAGAGTGAGAGCGAGCTGAAAACAGTGAGCAACGGGCAGAAAGAGAGGTTGGTAATCCCTGAAGGGGGATGCTAAAACTATATTGCCCTTGAAACTTTTATCTTCAGACTGGTAATAAGAGTGTTGCCTAGCCTGGGGATCCCATATGGAGCTGGCAGAGGTGGTCTGAGGTCTGAGACACCTCATAGCTACTGGTAGGAGATGTAAATTATCTTTGAGATGAAAGCATGATCAATTTAGGCCTGCAGGGTTCCCACAGACTAACATAAAGCAATTAACTCACAATCAAAGGTCACCAAGCATTCTTGAAAGTAACTCACTGTGAGAGTTAGCGGAAACAACCGATGTAAATCCTCAAAAAAACTGCAGGTATTGGGATTGTCAAATACAAATAGCCTTGTACAAAACCTCTGAAGAAATAAAGTGCAAATCATAAAGATTAACAAGATGCTATCAGGAATAACTAAACAAAGATCCGTTTACCAAGAACCAAATGGAACTTGTAGGAAGGGAAAGCATAATTGTTCAAATTTAAAAATAACTCTTTGGATGGACTTAACGGCAGATTTGGCAAAATGAAGAGATAATTTATTAGCTAGAGTTTAAATCTGAAGAAGTTACCCAGAGCAAAACATAAAAAAGAGCTAAGATGCTCAAGAAGAAGAGAACTAGGCCTGGGAATATCTCCATCATATATACAATATGTTACAGAACTATAGTAGTTGAAATCATGTACTGTCAGCACAGAATAATATGTTTCCTCTAAGAATAAAATGGAAAATCCGGAAAGTGACTCATGTACTTATGTAATTTTGATATAGGACAGAAGTGGCTGTGTAGATCATTGGATCAATTCAGAAGTTATGCACTGGATATGTATGTGGGGAGGGAGGAGGACCTGAAACAACTTTCAACTGTACATCTTGGACTCCTTTAAAACTTTCAGATAAAAAAGAGGATTTTTTAAAAACTCAGGTTTGAAGGAGGCTTCTTAAACAATAGGCCCTTACCATAAAAAAAGGTTGATACATTTGACTTCATTAAAATTAATAACTCTTATTCATACCATACGTAAAGTAAGAAGAAAAGCAACTGATGGCTTTCAGGACACATTACCCCAAAATATGGCACCTTGGCATATTGAATATTTTAACCTGAAAAAAAATTTAGAAAGTGACAAAAACAGGAAGATCTCTCTGACCTTCCCTTGAAGCAGATCATAAGACCCTCATATGACAAGTGTCCTCCTTATAGCTAGGGGGGAAAATAAAAAGCACCCTTCTTTCCGAAGATAAGGGACACAGAGAAGAATCTGAACAAACAGGCCTTGCTAAGTTTTCTGCAGTTTACTATACTTAGCTCATACTCTTCGCCCTATCATAGTCCTTTCTAACGTCACCCTTCATCAAACCTGCTATAAAAACACTCAGGTTTAACTGTTGCATTAGTTCTTCATTTCCTTATGAAGTCTACCGTGTCTTGTAAAACTTATATTAATAAATTTGTATTTTTCTCTTCTTAATCTGTCTTTTGTAATAGGGGTCCTAGCCATGAACTTTTAACATGTTGAAAGGATGGTTTTCGTCCCTTATACAGTCTGATAGGAGAAGATATTTGTAATACAAATTTCAGTCAAAGCTATATACTGAGCATTTCAGAGAAAAAAACAGGTAGAGATATTTCAGGTATCTCAAAATGTCATTTTAGTAGTAGTCAAATATGTATTACATATCATTTTCTACTGCTCAAGTGACAAAAATCAAGAAGGCTGGTAATACAAAGTGGTAAGGTATAATTTAAATGGGGTTGGCGTACACTACTGGTGGGTATGTAAATTGGGAATAGTTTGGTATTATCTTGTAAAGCTGAATATTTACAATCTTTGTTTTATCAAAATGGGCTGGATACAACTCGAGGACCACAGTTTGCCGACTCCGAAAATAAAAAGTATTTGAGAAATGGCGAAAGGATTTTAATGATAAGAGTATATGAATGGAAGTGTCTCAGAAGATGAGGTTGAAAATGTTGATTGGCACCTGCTTGTGAAAGGCCGTATGTGTCATAACTTTTTCCTTTCCTCTTGAATGTAAAGCAATGAAGTCATTTCTTCACATTTACCTTTTAGAAAACTCATCCAACTAGCAATATATAGGATAAATCTGAGGTAGCCAACATGGGAAGCAGGAGGACTAGTGAAAAAACAAGACTGGGTCTTGAAGGCAGTCGAAGGTGGGGTGGAGAATTCAGAACCAATTTCAGAGAGAACTAAGCAGATAGAATCAACCGCGTTTAAGAAGTAAAACGGTACACTAATGCTCTATTTTACCTAATTGAATGAATTTAGTGGGAAGTTTGATGAAAAATTAATATGCACATTAAAACATTTCTTCATTACTATGAAACAAAATAATATTTTACTTTTTTTTCCATTATATACATTCCTAAAACACACTTATTTTATTGCTTTCTTAAAAAGTATTTCTGTCACTTCAGAATTTTGTACAGCATTTTGAGCTGTGTTTTTAAAACCAAAACAAATTTAGAGACTAAGACTAGAAGGAGATGCCTTAAGCAGTGTAAAATTAATTTTCAATATCTGCAATATTAATCTGTAATTTTATTTCTTAGTTGTTTAAAGTCTTCATAGACTTTTGCACTATTTTCCACACCAGAAATCTTTGGATCACATCCATATCATTATTAAAGGAGAATAAATTATTTTCCAACTACTATTAAAGCACGTGGCATTTAGCTGCTCTCTTTTCTCACCAGTAAAATCTTTGGTAGACCCTGTTTTAATCAGTGATCTAATACTGGGCAAGTTTCATAAGATCACATGCAATGAGGAAGCCAAATTACTTCAAAAGATCATTGAGTTAAATAATACATATTTCAAGACGCCCATAAGGTTAGGCGTCCAGTGTGGCAGCCTGTGTAATAAATAACATGTGCTTTACAAAACCTGTCATTCTATATTTATATAATAGGCAGCTAAGATTTTTTAAAAGCTGTTTTTCAGTAATTTCATTTTTCCTATTCATAGTTTTTCATTTCTATGTAATGGACCCAAAGAACTGACGTCTAGATTATCTCTACCTAGAGCAGCAGCATCTACTACTATTTCTACTATCCCATGTGTTTTAGTTTACAAAAAACCTTTCACACCATTATGTTACTTGGTATTCCTAAAAGCTACACAAGATGGGTAATGTTATTTTTATTTTATAGATGAAGGCATTCACTCTAAAAGATTCTCACTTGCTCATTGTCACACAACAGATAAGAGAACAAGCTAAGAATCAAAACGGTCTTGCTGATCCAATCCCTTGTGCTTTCGGTGACACTGGACTTTTCTTGCACATTGGTTTGGTGATAGGTGGTGACAGATGGTGGAAACAGGTAGCTCTATAAAAGAATGTAACAAAGGGGCTTGAAATTTCCAGAGACAACTCAGAAATGTTTGTATCAAGTTCATCTTGTGTTAATATCCACAACAGTAAGAGATATGTCTGATCAGAGACATCCTTGTGTTTTTTAAGGAGATAACTGATTTTCTGTATGCCAATGCAACCTAGCTTAGGCAGGCTTAGTGGCGTTCTTTCATTTATTCAACTAATATTTTCTATTGTGTTGCTCCTTTTTAGGTCCTATTGGAAATTCAATGGTGAGCAAAATAAATATGGTTTCTGCTCTCACGGGCTTTACCTTAACAGCAATGGGAAGCTATTGGAGGGCTCTAATCAGTGGAGTGATATGATACAGTAGAAATCCTAGAAAATACCATGTGCTACAATGTGGGTTTTGAGGTGGAACAGGCAGACAGTATATTCAGAGATTTAACATAGGTGGCTGCTGTGTGATCTGGCTGAGATGATACTGATCTGAATGAAGGTAGTAGCTGTGAGGATGGGAAAAGTGATGACAAAGAATATTTAGGAAGTAATAATTTTGTAACTAATTGTGTGAGAACATGACTGTGCATTCCACTTTGCCCAAGATAATTCCGGTTTTTGTTTTCCTTCAAAAGCATCCCAATTTGGATGATAAATTTTAATCCTAGAGATAAGGCAAGTAGAGGATTCAAGGATGATGCATAGGTTTCTGGCTTGAAGAACTGTATGGATAGTTTTGCCATTTACTGAAAGGGGATACACTAGAAAAAGAACTGGCATGAGATAAGATTATGAGTTCAGGTTGGACATGGTGTGCTTAAGGTGACTGTCATACATTGACGTGAAGACATATTAATCACATGACTCCATGGGTCAGGAATTCAGGTTGCAACTTTTGGTCAGAGATATATCGATTAGAGAGTGATCAGTTTTCAGGATGGTAACTAAAGAGATGAAAATGGACAAGATCACCAAGCCAGAAGGTATGGAACACAGTGTCAAGAGGCATAGGTCCCTGAGGAACTCAAAGGGGCACCTATTTTTAAGAGATGAGCAAACAAAAATCTGGAAAGGAGAGACCAGAGTCCTAAGAAAACTAGGAGGTACCCAAGTTCATGGAAGTCCCAGGAAAAGGGTGTTGCAAGAAAGAGGGAGTAGACAGGACTGTCACATGCTATTAAGAGGTCACATAAAATAAGACTAGAAAAATACACATTGAATTCAGAAACTTGCAAGTCATTAGAAACATTGGTTATGGTGGTTTGGTATGGATGGGGGACATAAGCCTGCTGGTAGGATCTTAAAGAATGATTGGGACATGAGTGGGAACAGTTTCTCAGATCTATAACTGAAAAAGGAAGAAAGCACTAATGAAATACCGGGAGGATTTGCAGAATTTGAGTGACAATAATGTCTCTGAAGACACCATAAGATTACTTAATACATTGTACTTAGAGGCTTCTATCTCTAATGTCCATTATGAAAGTAGAAGAATGAATTTGTCTAATCACAGCTATTAAGATAGTTTTAATTTTTTAGGTAAATTTGTGTGACTTTAAAGCTATTTCATTTTTAAGTAGTGGGAGCAAGGACACAATTGATCAAGTCACTTTAGCTATTTTTACCCCCCAAAATGCATCCTAGAAATTTGCTCAATAAAAATAAAATTGTGCCTTAGTTTTTTTTCTCACTGTACAAAGAATTATGCTGCTCTTGGCTTCTGAACACTAGGGATTCCTTATATGTTCTTTGGCAGATAAAAAAATATGGTAAAGATTTATGGCCAAGGAAAGCATTTCTGAAAAAGGTGCTCCACATTGTCTTTGTGTATGTGCATAAATTATAAACAGAACTCAGGGGCACCACCACTATAATAGTTTTTTGCTCTCTTTGAAGAAAATGGAAAATGCTCACTTAGGGGCTACTGCTTGTATTTCCTTTAATGAATCTTCTAAGCTTGAATGATTTTAAATAGGATATTCATGTTCCTCGGTTATAGCAGGCCAAGAACTTAAAAAGATACATGTGATTAAAATATCCAAACTAATAAATCTATACAGACATATTTAGTAAAAACTACTGTTCATAGTAGTAATAGTAATGATAATAATAAATGCCACAGCTAAAGACTTTGAGGAGAATTCACAGTCAAGGAAAACAACCACCAAATCACATGTATTTGGAGAATTTGATTAGACTTCTATACTTAAGTTTAATAATTATGTTGAAGATTAGTGAACAACTCTTGGCACAAGAATTGTCGTGACAGACAGGCAGCCTTACCCAACTCAAATAAATAACTTAATGGGCTTATTTTTCTTCATTAACCACTTGGTAAATGTGAATTGAAGTCCAGTCTTTAACAAAGACATATGGACTATGACTTTAATATCTCTGATTTGCATAATAGATTATGAAAGTCTCAATGCTTTGTACTCTTGGTACACCTGCAAGCGTTTTAGTTTCTATCTATGTTTAAAAAATTACTTTCAGATTTGGCTTTTTATTTCTGGAAATATGTTTACATGAATTCATTAACCTATCTATATTACTTGTAAGATCTTAAAAATTTCTTCATCCCCTGAGTTTGAAATTGTTTTACCCATCACCCTCATGTCAGTTCTGTTATTTTATTACTAAACCTAGGTAATAGTATTAAAACTGCTGTTCTTACTTCATGATGATAATTTATATTTGCACCTACATACATTATATATATTGTATTTGTACCCATATACATTATCTGCTTCTGGTGGGGATTAGTGGCTCTGAAGATTTTTGTAAAATGTAGCATATGCGACTTATAGTATAATATATTTAGAAAATTATACCATAATAGCATGTATTTTATTTAATTAAACTGTTATGAAAAATACTGACCTCATTAAGCAAGAACTGCTCTTCCAGAGAATTTTCAGAAACATTTGATTCTATAACTTAGATATGTCAAAAAATCGCTAAGGGATCATTATCTTTAGCCCCTGAAAACCAAGTGTCTCATAGAACCTGAAGAAAGTAGTCTTTAATTAGTGAATAATGATGATTTGTTGCATGGACTAAAGCTTTTTTTCTAGGGATTTCTACATCAAACTTCTGTTTCTCTTCCTATTTGAAGTAGTATCTGTGCCAAACCAATGTAATTTGAGTTACAAGCAATGACTATGTTCCTTTTAGGTTTTTTCATTCAACTTTGTAATATATTCCACCTGTTTTCAATAGCTACATATGTAGAGATATAGATATATGTATATATTTCTAACATCGCCCTGGAAAGGAAAAGGTCTCTAACATATTTACTACATGTTTTGGTAAATTCAACCATAAAATAATTTGAGAGCCTTGAGGTATCTCTGTTCATAATTATGAGGTTAGAAATTCCCTACAGCTGGAATATATGGAAGGGGTCAAGTCAGAAGGGGAATCTCCCTTAGTTTCCCAAAATACACCAGCCAAAGGCTTGCTTTTTCTGCTTGAGAATAATAGTTACCGAATCTAGTCTATGGAGAAGTTTTTATGCAATTGAAATAAGATAAATTAAGACAGTTATAGTGAATTGTTTTACAAAGTTAACTGTTCTGACGGTTTTATTTGAACTATGTCTTTCTCACCGGTTTAGCTTTAAATTACCATTTTATATAATGATATTTATATTAGATATATTTATTCTTTCAGATTTCTTACTTTGAGAAATTAATAGTTAACCACAACAGTCTCCTTTTGGCAGAATCTGTGGCTGTTGGGAAAAGTGGATCAGATACTTGGATGTATATAACTATGGGTTGCGGGGAGGGGGGTAGAGAAGCCAAGAGGAGAAGATTAAGAAGAAAGGATCAGAATGTAGACAAATGATTGATTCTTAAGAGCTAATTAACAAATTGTCCACTGGAAAGATATGAGGTTAGGTTTAAAGATTTCTTTGTGTATCTGTTCATGTGGACACCATCTCCTGACTCCAAGTGCAAGGTGCTGTGTTCGGTGCTTCAAGGCAATTTCCCAAATTGTCTAATCCTGAGACTCACCTGGGCTCTTGTTACACCAATTTTTAGCAGTAGGAGCCATGGATCTGGAGACATTGTGATATTTTGTGTTAAAAGACAGAAGATATAGTAGATTTTTTTCTTTGCTTTTGAGCAATTTATAAACTATCCTTATCTTTCTAAGCCTCAGTTCCTTTATCGATAAAGTGTAGGTAATAATACTTTCCTTGTCAATTTTCAAGGTAAATGAGGTAAAAGGAAAATGTCCTCAGAGAGTTACTGGGGCTTGTAAAGGAGTTAAAGTTTATAATTTTAATTGATTGTGTGTATGATGAGTAGTCAGATGGTTTTGAGAAAGAAAGGAAGTTAGAGCATACAAAGAAGTTTTTAAAAATAATCATCTTCTCAAAGTTGTTTCCCAAGTTTATTATCTGGGTTTTATTTAATAAAAGAATTTGAAATATTCCTTGATGTGTCTGTTTTTCTTTGCCTATTCTTCTCTTGTGCCAACTCAACTATTCATCTCAAATTATATATATTAAATCATAAACACATGCTTCTAGCAGTTATATTAGGCATTTATTTAACCTGACCCCTTCTGTCCGAGACAAGTACCATTAACACTGCCTTAAAGCACCAAGCATACCACCTGGCATTTGAGTCAAGAAGCATTTGCTGAATTGACTGATAAACCTCTAAATCTGACTCCATCTCTTTCCAATGTACTAGTTGCTAGAAAACCTTATGTTCTGACTTTCAAGGACACTTGGGGAAACTAGTTCATCATTCTCTTTGATATTTATTTTGGAGGTTTGTTTTATTTTTTGTGTTAACAAAACCTCTTGTCAGAAAGATTTCCTTACCTCGGCCCTAAATCTCATATTGTATTTTAGCATGCTTCTGTATTTACATTGTGGGATTATTTTTATCAATATACAATAAACAAGTTGTGTTTATTGGAGATAATTACTGAGAATAATTTTTTTTCTGTGATTATTAGCTTCTTTCAGTAACTGATTTTTTTTTTATTCATTTAGCAGCAGCAACAGAAGAACCAGAAGTGATCCCAGATCCCGCCAAGCAGACAGATAGAGTGGTGAAAATAGCAGGAATTAGTGCTGGAATTTTGGTGTTCATCCTCCTTCTCCTAGTTGTCATATTAATTGTAAAAAAGAGGTAAGGCCTAATATTGTCCTGTCCCGCTCACTTACCATTTATGTCACTGGTTTTAAAAACCTGTTTTTCTCAAGATCCTTTAAATGAGAACAAACAACAGGAAGAAAATTTTAATTTTAACAATGTTGTCAGCACCTGAGTCTATTGGACATGCTTTCTAATAAATTTTTATTTGATTATTTGCAGTTTAATTTTGGATATAAACATATGCTTTTTGTTAAGTTGACCTAGAAATTAATGTCCGAATTTAAATGTCTCAAATGCAAAGGTACTTGAGATAATTTATCTTATATTTGAAGTGTTATTATTAACAATGGCAAAATGTGGATTTATTGTGATACTTGGGCTGTGGTCTAGGAATTATTTTGTGCTCTTTTTCTGTATTTTTCTACTTCTTGGCTACAAATAAGATATGTGAAGAATATAAACATTATTTAGTAAAACTGTACATTAAATATTCATTGACTAAAAATTTTAGCCTTTTAAAATAGAGAGTAAATTGTTTTAATTGAACATTAATTTTTTATACTATATCAACTAATATCACCATCTTCTGAAGTTACTTGAAAATACTAAGACCTACTGGAATTTAAACTGAGCTTTGCTCTGGAGACCAAAGTATATTCCTGATGAAAAGCATTTCAAAGTACACAGTTTTTATAATTTGAGCTTTTGTACATTATATAAAATGCCATAAATCTGTAAGGCATTGTCTTGGAAACTAATATAGCACTCTAATCCTTCCCATCATGTATTTGGGATAATGCTACAATTTGGAAGGACTTTTAAAAAAAAATTTATAAGCAAAAGTACAGTCCTAAAATAGTTTGGTGTATAGAAGTGGTTGTGATCAGTGAATTCTATTGAAAAATATAATAAATGATGTTGCTTATATTACATTAAATTATCTAGTTTACTATTATAGTTATTTTATACTTGAAATAAAGCATTAACATTATAGATAAGACTCATACTACATGTTTTAATGATTCCATCAGAGTTTATTTTAATATATTGCCTCTTTACGATTATCCCCTGGAGATATATATGTTGGAGAAGACACATCTGCATTAGAAACATTAGGTATGCATTATAGTGTTTTGTGTTAAATTAGCTACATACGTGCTTTCCCCAAATAGTGCTTTCTCTTGCTGTTGTCTCCCTCTGTGGTTGGAAAATACATCATATGTGAGGCAAAAGTTTTAAGTATTTTAGCAATAAAAATTTGCCAGTAAAGATCAATAAAAATCACCAAATGTAACCTTCAGACCTTATGTCTCTGTTTAGTTTAAATTTGTATTTGGAGACTTAAGTAAACAATTTAGAGAGTAAAGTTAACTAAACATTGCTTCACAATGTTCTGGTCACTTCAGATTGGATATAAACATGAAAGTGGCTTCTGATTATGTCCTCATTCAGCTAGAATTGGGCTAAACTATTCAGTTTTATTTGTTATTTATTTGAAAACATTCATTTGTCTTGATAACTCTCCCTATCCAGGCCTCTGATTTAGCAATAATGAAAAAATTGAAAAATTAACTTCCTAAAGTATGCTAAAACCATCACTAAGCAAGATTTTGGGGGAAGGTAAAATGCTCTGACAGCTCTCTAAAATTGTGTAATATAACAACTAGATTTTCTGGTTCACATATTAAATGGTTAAGTTAATGAGCCTCTCTATTAAAATATTTAACATTTGAGCTTTCATAATTATGCTTTGATTGTCTTTTGATGGAAAGTATGCTAGGGCTTTTGCTTCTGTTCCTCACCATCACCTTTATGTCCAGGAAAAGCTGCACTTTTATAGATAGATCAGGTTTCATTATTTAGATATGTTACCTTCTAATATATAGTATTTATATCTACATTACTTGAATTTCTTACTTACCAAAGCAATTTTGTAATGACTTTTACTCATATGTAGCATGTCACACATGTACCATGTATGCTTTAATCACAAGTATGTTTATCGCACATATAAAAAAGTATAGATATAGCAGCATTGCATTGGATATTATCATCAAGTATAGCTTAAAACTATTAATATAAAATGTTTCCCTTTTAATATATAAATTTATAATAAAAATAATGGAAAAGGAAATTACTTTAGCCTCTTATCTACATTTTAGTGGGAAATTGTTAAGTTTGACTTTATCCCTCACTGGGATGAATACATGTAGATATATTTCTTATGCGGAAAACAGTTCCATGTCTTTTTGGTTGTTTTGCAAAAGAATGGTGTGTAATTCAATTGAGTAAAGTTTTACAGCTAAGGATATGTATAAAGTAAGTTTTTAGGCTAAGAAAAGGGATATTGCATCTTTCAAAACGCAATGTCATTTTTTAATTTAATCGCTATTCAATTATTTCCAAATGTATGCCATTTTTTCATTGGTTGTGTATTATATTTTACATGCACAGCATGAACACATTAATAACTCAAACATAAATTTGAAATTATGTTTCAATACAGTAAATGTTTGTGTATGATATCATGTTCACATGCATCTACTGTAGAAGTATCTCTGTGTATATATAGTATATGGTATATATGTATATTCACATAACATA
The DNA here is from genome assembly GCF_028885625.2 of Pongo pygmaeus. Taxonomy (NCBI): domain Eukaryota; kingdom Metazoa; phylum Chordata; class Mammalia; order Primates; family Hominidae; genus Pongo; species Pongo pygmaeus. The sequence continues at coordinate 128,257,499 of NC_072378.2, read as the reverse complement.
TGTATATACCTATGTACCATTAAGATATAATAACTTGTTTGTAGAAGTTTAGGTGTTATTCTGTATATATGATATATTAACATAATAGATCTTTATGTTTTGTATCTAAAGAAAAATAATCTATATAGTACACAAGTTCTATGCACAGCTGTTCCATCTGTCATATTTAGATGGTAATGGATGAAATTATGCTTAACTGCATGTTGAAAATACACAATCCATTTAATTTTTCAATTTTTTGGCAATAAGAAATATCAGCATGTTATTTTTTCCAAATTATGTATTTTAAATTTTATTTTTATATTGCATATCTGTCTGTTTAATTGCATGGCAAAAAAAACTAACAATGCATGAGCAAATTGAAATGCAAAGCAAAAAAGAACATGAATTTTATTTTATTTTATTTTATTTTTTAATGCACATTTTTCTGCTTTATTGAATGTGACAGAGTCACGCTTTTCATTCACCATTGCTTCTCTTTTTCCACTGTCTGTGATTTGCTTGCCAGGAGGAGCTACTATTCTTACTCCTACTACCTGTAAGTAGAAAATGGGTGATGTACAACTTTACATGTGTTAAGGATGCAGTATCCCTTTTCAAAAACAAAACAGAATGCTTGCAATTTTGGTGACATTTCAAAAAAAAAAAGTTTTTTCAGATTCTAAAACTATAAACTTTATCTATTACCTATTTTGCCAATCTTTTTAAAAAGGGATATTGTATTTCTGTATGTCCAGCTACTTTTAATTTAGTTATAATTTTCCATAAATAGCTTTAGTCTAGAGCCAAAAACATAATTTATTTACTAAAGTTAAACCTGTACCTTATCTTAGCAATATGGCACTTCACTCATCTGGTAAAGAAGAGATAGTGGTTGTAACTCACAAATCACTATCTTTATGTAGCATCGTTATGTCTGACAAAATGAGCCAAATGGTGTATTTATGGAACACTCAAAATGCCTTTATGGGATGCAAATTAGTTCAGGTCTGCATGTGATAACATCTTTCTCCATATTTCTAGGAATCCAGGATGGGTTATAACTTCGGAACATCTTTGGTCCGGCCATTAAGGCAATCATTGTGCTTTTGTTAAAGAAAAAAAAGTAGAAAAATCATGGTGTTGCAGCAACAAAGAAATAAAAATTCTTTTTAGAGGAAAAAAATGAGTTTATTTTAACTTAAGTAGGACAAATGTTTTCGAAAACTACAGCCAAAAAAACCTTTGTCAACTAGGAACAGATATAGGCATCACATTGCTCCTTTTCTCTTCCAGAGTCTGTAACTCTTCCGAAACTCAAGCATGGTATGTTCATTTGGATAAGGCTGGAGAAGATGGTCCATTCTATTTCCTGAGTCATTTTTCAGCTTATCACCTTATATGCCAGAGTAGTTTTTCATCTAAATCAAAGGAACATTACAGCAAAGCATTCTTGGACTTTGCTTGACCAGTATTTGATCCACCACCTTTCAAGGTTTAAAGATTGAAATTAAGTATGTTTGGGGCACATATCCCACAGCATTTAAATCACTAGGTAAATTCAAGCTAGCTTTACAACAAAACCTTTTTAAGAGTCTCCATTCTCCATGACTATAACACAATTCTGCCAACATTTTAAATATTATAAACATTTTGCTTCCTAAAATCTGCTAAACCAAGCAGCTGTACACTAACAGTGCTCCTAACTTATTGTGATGAATCATAATATCCTTGTTAAATTATGTTTGATGAAGCCAGAGATAATCAACTGTACCATTTCATACAATGATGGAGCACTTTCCCCCTTTATGGCCCACCCATACATCCACCTGCAGAAGTTTGTGCTGTTGGCTGCTTTGATAATTAAAGTCATTTGCACATCTGTCAAACTCAAAGTAGTTGCAAAATGAATTGCTTAACTGTTCCGAAGTGCACATTATGTATGCTAGTTACTCAGGAGGAGACAAAGCATCAAACATACTGGAATCACTAAGTATTTAATTATGAGACTGTCAATAAGCTTAACATTAACCATTGATGTAGCTCTGATGTTAAAATGGGATTCCCTTTTTTGGTGGATAGACAACATTTCTGTGTTCCAGACAATGTAACAGGTTATACTAATATTATTATAGTACATAGGGCTACTGGTAATTTTAATCATAACTACAGAGATTATCACAGAGATATGCTTTTAAAGGCTGCTTAACCATACCTAGTGATGCTTATCTGGATTAGAGGGGTTTTTAAAAATAAAAATAGATATAAATTAGAGAAGAGCTTAAAAGAAAACCAGATGTGATCTTTGAGCTAATATTCACTGGCATTGTCATAGTAACTATCTGTTTTTGATCAAAACACTTAACACTGATGTCAATTTTTCTTTGTTTTAGAAGAACTTGAATGAAAGCCTACCTCACAGGGTTGTTGTGAGGATTGAGGTATAAAAACCAAGCTGATAATTCATGGCTGGCAGATATTAACAAAGGTCATATTTCCCCATAATTTGTCAACTAATCTAGGTTTGTGAATCTGAAAAGTTAAAGTCCTTCATTGCATGAAAATTTTAACCTATCATGAATTTGACAAATTCATTACTTCGTTTTTCTCCAATCATGAACTACATATAAATTACACATATTTTAAAGTAAAGCCTCAGGGTTTAAATTTTTCTTTTCTATTGGCTTTGAACTGCCCATCTTCAAAATTTTAACACTGTTCTGAATCCAAATTTCAGTTTGTGCTATTTTTATTCAGTTCAGTCTCTCATATTTTTTGAGAAATGAATTTATTCTTCTTATCCCAGAAACAAAGATTGAAAGTTATTTCCTAAAGCAATTTTTGCTGTTTTAAGATTTACAAATGGCAAAATATTTATTCTATATATTTTGCTGAAATTTATAACGACTAGTGTTCAACTGCTAGAGTAAATACTGGTGTATATTAACTAGTGTTCAACTCCTAGAGTAAGTAGTGCCACTTTGAAATGTGTCAATTTAAAAAGTGTAAGCAACCAGATACAGCGTAAGAGCTTAGCCTTTAGAACCAGGTCATTCTTCATTGCTTATTAGATAAATAACCTTGGGTAAGTTATTTAACTCCCCTGAGCCTCATTGAACTTATCTATACAATTAGAATCCTTGTGCCTTTTTCAGCAGATTGATCTGAGAACTGAGTTAACAAATGAAAAGTGCTAAGTATGTAACAGGCTTAATTCATCTATTTAACAAGTATTTATTGAAGCCTGCTATGTGCCAGACACTGCGTCAAGTGCCAAGGCTATGCAGATCATCCTTCTCTTTGTGGAGCACATAGTGGGGAAAACAATTGAAAGATATTTGCACCTATCAATCAATAACACTCATTACAGGGGAAGAATGTGGTAGTGTAGAAAATACCTAGCCTAACTTGAGAAAGGTTGCTTTGGAGTCAGTCATATAAAGCCTCCCTGATGAAGTGTCTATTACACTGAGACAGAACAGATAGATTTTAGCCAGATATTACAGGCAAAAAAATGTTGCAGATTAAAGAACAAACATCTTGTGTGATGGCCTAGTGGGAAGTTTGGAAAGTGGAAGTCCGTAGGCTAAATGTGACCTTATGATGTTTCATGTGGCCCATACACTGTTTCAAAAAATAAAATCACTTGAAAAAATCAAGAAGATTAACATCAATCAGATTCATGGCTTGTCTTTGAAAAAAAGAAAATTAAGCCAGAAAGAAGTTCAACAGTGGGATCAAATGCCAGTAGTCACTTAGGCAAGTTGCCCCTAAACTGCTTTCCAGTTCTTCACAGCCGTTACCCTTCCTTATGGTATCTTGCCACTGACAGCAGCACTCATTTATATTACCTGTCTGAAACCTACATATTCATAAAGGATTTTTACCCGCAAGCCTAGAAAAAAATTAATAGCTCTTTGAATGTATAGCGCAAATGTTGCTAATAAATGATGGTGGTGATGGTGTAGTGGTAGTTATGTTGGTGGTGGTAATAGTTCTTGTTACACTTTGTCTTATTACTAATACTGTGATTCTGTGATTATCATTATTATTTCTAAAATAGCCATCTCCATCCTCGAATCTTACCTTATGACTATCTTAAACAACATAGTGTCAGATCTGCTGTGTACGTGTGTCGTGTGTGTTGTGTATGTACCGCCCTGAGGCCAAGTACTGTAATTCTCAGAGAAAATATATCCTACACTGGAACAGTCCTCCAATTGCTAGATTAAGGTTGTAAAAGAAAAGACTTTATACATAAACTCGATCTTTTAAATGAACCTTTGTAGTATTTGTAGTACATTTACTCTGGTTTGGATATTAATGAGGATCAGAAGAGAATGGCTTAGCTTATAATCTAGTGAAGGAGTGATGTTCTTAAAACAACTAAAGAAGATTTCCAAGGCAATCTAAATTGTGGCCATAAACTTAGTAACACAATTTGCCTATTACAAGCTTTTAGAATGCCTTTATTTATATATAAATTTTATTGTTAGTGTGATTTAAATATTGTATGTGCCTTTAATAGCCCTTTTTCTTGGATGTTTCATGTGTAACATTCACAAAGAACTAAAATATATTTTACATCCATGATATGTAAGATAAACATGCCAATATTTGAGTAGTTCATAATTCTAATGCTGTTAATAGCCAATCCCTTAAATCATATGCCTTTCTGCATTTATAAAGCATTGCTGTAATTAGTTGATAGTATGCCATGTGGTTCTAATTAGAAAACACATTTTTAATATTTGACCATGTGAATATTCCAAGATGATAATTTTCATGTCTTTCCATACTATATTTTAAAACTTTTCTCACTACTTTTCTTACACAGTATATGATTTAATCCTATATATTCGTGTGTGCTTGAAATTTTTTAGCAGTGGCTTATTCTAAAAGTCTTCAGATTAGCTTCTGATTAATGTTATAAATATATTGCTAAATATGTTAATGCTACACATTGCATTTTTACTTAATAGCACAGAGAATGAAGAATGGGACATGTCTTTGTTTTAATTTGGTGGCTACAGTAAAACAGACTTGAAAAGTTAGTCATGTTATTTCTAAAAGGAACTAAAAGTTGATCAAAAGAATGAATTACCCAGGCGTATCAAAACTTGGCTTTAGCTTGAATATTTATTGAATTACTCTAGTAAGGAGGTATTTATTTTGCTTTTAATAAATATAATTATATTTTATGATATTTAAGAGAACAGGAAATGATGAGAGATTTGGGTTGACAGCTTGAATATTGAAATATGCATCTGACAAAATACTTTTATAGCAAGGAGCAAATATAATTGTTTGAATGTCAAACTTAATTCCTGAAATTGTGACCAGTGCTTGGGGTTTCTAAACCATGTTTGTAACATTATCCTCAGGCTCACCTGAACTATTTATTGCTGGTGTTAACTCTCCTGCAAGCCTCAAACACTAAGGACTCCCTTTTGTATTTGCCTTGGCAGCAAACTTGCTAAAAAACGCAAAGATGCCATGGGGAATACCCGGCAGGAGATGACTCACATGGTGAATGCAATGGATCGAAGTTATGCTGATCAGAGCACTCTGCATGCAGAAGATCCTCTTTCCATCACCTTCATGGACCAACACAACTTTAGTCCAAGATGTAAGTTTTTCATTGAAATTTTAATAAATGATATTACGACTCATTTCACTTTGAATTCTACACGTTACCTTTTGAGTAATGAGAGAGAGTAGGAAAGTGAGGGGAGAAGCAGCTAGAAAGAAGAGAAAGAGATGGAGAATATTATGGAATTTACAAGAAGGATTCTCATCAGGATTGATACTAGATTTAGTTTAACTTCAAACGCTATGAATTTTATTACTGTATCACAAGGGATATTCCAAACATATACCACTCAGTCCATAGCACATGTCTTTGCTTTAAGTGGAAATACACAATTGCCTACAAAAAGTTAGTTCATGTCAGAATTTATAATTCTTTTTTCATTTGCATCTTCCTTTGTGTAAGATGAAAGTCTCTTTTGCGATAAGAGGAAACAGTAATTCTTTTTGAGAATTATTGACATAGGTAAAATCATTCCATTAAAGTAGTATATTGTAGACTCCTGGAAAATTGCGATACTAAAAAGTTAACTCAGGGAAACATTAGTCTACATGCTCTTAAGTATCTGGTGTGAAGTCCAAAAGTATACTTGAATTGGGGGATTTGCAAGGAATAGTGAAATTCATCCATCTATCTGTCTTGAAAATTCCTAATGTTGGTCTATGAAGGCAAGGCTTTTAAAATATTTCCACTGAAGTACCATTTAAAAGCAGATGATTTTAATAATTACCCCAGAATCAATATTACTGTTTATTTTCAAATTTCATATGAATGTTATATTCTGTTCTATAGTGCATCTGTTTAAGTTAATTAAATTTAAGTGAAATTGCCTAACTTTGTTTCTTCAAATCCTCAAGTAAAACTGATGCTTGAGGCAGGCAAATCAGGTATATCTCTTGAGTATACTGGCCTTGTATAACTTGGGCCTTACGGCATTTGGCTCAGATCCTAGAGATATGCTCACCCCGGTTTGGAAAACATGGGTATAAGCAAAGAAACAATATAAGTATTATCTCCTGTACAAACTATGAACATATGTAACAGTAAGATTGAAAGCAAAGTATTTGTAGGTTGTATGCTTGTATGTAAAGAGGGAAATTTTTTTCTGAATTGTTCAGCTTGGAGAAATTTTTCAGTAACTATTGGATCTAAAATGAAGCCCATCATTTTCTATGTATATATGTATACCAAATTAGTAGTTAGGAATGCTATACATGAGTCATTTTGGAATTTAGTTATAATCATGACAGGGCCTTTCAGATCTATTTTAGTTTTATTTCACTATAGATAAATGATTGAGAAAAACGTAAAATACTATTACTGTTGAAAGTAAGTTTTGCGGAAAATAAAGATGTATCATCTCTTTAACTACTTAATTTAATATTTAATCAATTAAGGGTTTGAAAGCATTCATGCCTCCCAAACTTGTCTATCTATTGCCTACATTAGGACCTTATTTGAAAGTTTGAATTCAGCAGTGTAACTATAAATATCCACTTATGAACTTAGAGAAAGGATTAAATCTATTTCCCACAGATAAATGAAAAAAAATTATTTGGAATGAATATGAGATAATTATTTCTTTAAATACCTTACACTTGATAGATCTAAAATACATGGGTTTTTTTTCTTAAAATTTTTAATGTCAAGTTGAATCTTCTGGCTTTTTAAATGAAACAGAGTTCTGAACTATAATTATAGATACACCTCTCTTGATGTTTAGATATAACCCAAGCTGAGAGAGAAAATTTTACATTTGCAGAATACAGTAATCTGAGAAAGTTTAATAATTATGTTTCTTAAGAAAGCATAAATCTATTTTAAAGAAAAAAGATTTTAAAAAACAATTTTAGAGCAATATATTCCTTCATGAGCTTTGTTTTCCTGCAGTGCCCAATGATCCACTTGTACCGACTGCTGTGTTAGGTGAGGCCCTAAATCTTTAACATCTTTTCATTGCATGGATCACACCTCCTTGCATGGGTTTACCCACATAGAGATTATTTACAGTGCAGGAGGCAGCTTGATTTTGAAAATAGACAGCCATGTTATTATCAAAGAGAGCAACTGTGTTCAACCCAATATCAGATCTAGTGGATTTCAAATTAGCAAGGCATGCTATTTAATGTATTCTTCAATTCTTGGTTGTTAGATTTGGAGCAAAATTACAATGGCCTTTAATGTCTGACTAATATTAATGTGTCAAAATTGGTAGAATGAAGCCAAATGCATACATCTCAGGGTGCAATGTTGCCTGAATAACTAGTTTATATGTAAAAGTCTACCTAATGGAAAGGGATGTTTCTAAATCCTCCTAATTTATAACCACAAAAGAACAAATTTACAAGTGAACATTAGGATTATGTGCATTTGCTTTACCTCTTGTCTTTATTAAGAATGTTTTAATGTAGGCAAAGTTGCTAAAATCTTGATGTGGGGTTTGACATTCTACATGAACCTTACCTGATAAGTAATGTTATCTTTCAAGAAATTTAGAACAAGCTACTTGGGTTACCACTGTATAACATCTAAGACAATGCTATTGCTAATGACAAGACTTTTACAGATGTAAAATTATATTAATTTTTAAACCTACTTATATATTTAAGAATGGAATGGGTTTCATTTCACTTCGTACCCTATTCCTTGACTAATTATACACCAATGATTAGTAATCAGCTTGCCTGTATGTTCACAGGTTCCATATCAATTTTACCAGTGTTTCTAGTTAAGCTTTAACCAAAGAAATATGGAAATTATCAAATAAATATATCTTGTAAATTCCCAAATGTCATGTTTGTTGTTTATATTTAACATTTCTTGTGAACATAAAACTTTAACTTATATTTTATGCTTGTATTTTTGTTATACATACAATCAATGTTCAATTGCATTTTTAAAATATTTTGGAACAACACAACTAACTCAGTTTTGTAAAATATACCTCTTATTTACCAAAATAAATATTTAAAATTATAATTTTATAATTACTATAAAGGATATATATTCTAAAATAATCTGAAAAGTCAATGTTCTTCATCTCTACTTGCACTCTCCCTTTGATGTCCACCAGTAATGGTTAGGAAGTGAACTGGGGATTTGCCCCAGGGAGTGGTCTTATCACACAGGGAGGAGCCATAAATCATGATCACTGGGGATCATTAAGGAGACATCAGATGCCTCTGAAAATGTCATCTTCTGCTAAGCACTGTAGAATGCTGTCAGTATAAAGTTAATAAATAAATTTCAATTAAAATATTGATAACTAATTGGAAAAAAATTAGTTGCCTAAATGTTAAAAGTTTCGTTACAATAATTTTCTACACATATATAAAGTCCAAGTCTCTGTCCTCCTGTGGATTTACAATATGAACTCATAAAAATACCTTACATCTTTGTTTTCCCATCTGTAAAACAGTATAATAATTCCTACCATGCCTTTTTCACGGGGTTTTATTATAAAGAGAAAATTAGATGATGTGTATGAGTTTTATAAACTGTAATAATTATCATAGTAATTTTCCCTGTGAAAAAGGATATTCATGTTTAAGGAAAGCTAGATTTAACACAATAGAGTCATAAAGTCTAGTTATATAAACATTCATTACACATTTATTTAATTTTGAAAGTCAAGCTGGTTTTAAAAATATATTGGCATTCTTTAAAAGCTAAATATCTCATTAATCATATTAGATGTAGAAATGATTTGTTGTATTTTTCATCACTCTTAGGATTGTGGTCTTTAGAGTTTTGCATCCAATCGTTTTTGTATTTATAATGCAGTTTCTGAAATCACTTCAAATATTGCTTAATGCTAATACTTACTGATTTAAAAGGGCTTAGAAACTTTTCATACTGATTCGTATTTTTGGTTTTTGTGTTTTACTGCTTCATTGGGTTTAAGTTCCTATAACAGGTAAGTGTATTACAAAGAACTCTAGAAAACCTTTCAATCAAGGATGTATTTCAAGTTATTATTCTTAAATGTATAGTAAGGATAATGATTAGTACATGTACCCTCACTACTAGTCACATTATTAGGTGGTTTAATGAGGTGGAAATGTACTGAGATTAATAATGCATATGTGATTATTTTAAAGACCTTACTGCTCATTGTACTACTGTATTAAAGCTTAATGCAAAACAAAAGGCACTGTCTATTTTATATTAGGACGCAATCATCTGTAAGATTTGGAATATGGGTGAATTCTGTGTTTCTCACTGAGCCTTTTTCAATTGTAAATATTCTGCTACTCCAGCAGGTAAAAGTGAGCTCTGGGGCTGCTCCACTGAGCCCTGGCTACCTTCTTCCAGCTTGAGTGATTGCATTTTGCCTCTCTGACGTTATCTGTTCTCTTTACTTCTCATCCTTAACTGTATATTCTGTGGCAGTGCCCAAATCAATTGCTTCTGAATTTAATTTTTCTGGGGAGATGTATTTATTCTTTATGTCGGTCTGTTGATTGTAATATTTTAATAGAAGTAGATCCATTGACTTTGGTCTCATAGTGAGAACAGGAAACTCTCATGAATCATGTTTGCTAGCCAAATTTTTGTGTAGAGGGATGAGCAAATCTGAGTAAAAGACATGAATTCACTTGAGTGGTTAGGTCACAACAGAATCTATCAGGGATTTTTTTATTCAATGTAGTATTTTTAGGAATGAATGCAAAAAAAAAAAACCATTCAGCTTAATAAGAGGGAGTAAAGATAAATGCAATCAAGCTAAATTACAGAGGCACACAAATCTGATTGTAGGGTTCTTTTTTTTTTCCCCCTTCTCCAGGAAGAAAAAATGTTTATCATGGGGACAACAGTTCATTTTTTGCCATATCCTATTTGTAGAGTTGGTGATAGAACAGGCAAATGTACTAGCACTTGAAATATGCTTATCTGTTAATTAAATATCGTTCTCTACAGTATGCATTATCATTAAAAAAAAAGTTCCCCTGAGAGTGTATTTTCTCTTCTGTTAATGAGTATGACGGTATAATGCTTTTCAAAGTAATACCCCTTAAAACATTTGTTGTTTTTTTTTTAAGTGGTAAGTTTAAATGTGATAAATATGAGCATGCTTCTCATTGTAATGTTTAGTACTTCGGTCATTAAAATACTGTTTATTCTTCATAGGCAAAAATGTTCTTGTTCTTTTCTTCCTTCTTATGACAGAAAAAGAATTTAAAGTTTCTTTTCTTTTTAAGCTAATAACACAATTGGGAAGGGACTTACGCTTAATTGTGAGTGGTCAGGGATTCAGTTGACTTTTTAATTCATTCATTGGAATATTTATTGAGTGACTGTTATGCATCAGGCACTAGGAATAGAAAGAAAAATATTGTCTCTGTACTGTGTGTTTGGAATTTAGTGAGGAAAATAGCCAAGTAAATAAATGATTAAAATATAGAGCAAGTGAAATGACATGTAAAAATGAATAAGAGGTCATGGGAACACAAAGAAGGAGCTTTGTAACTCAACCTGGAGGAGCCAGAAATGACTTCCAGGGGAAGAACCCACATTTTGCTCCAGAAGCACACCCTGATTTCTCTCGCAGCATGGCCAGGAGACTCAAAATACATTTGCAATAAAAACAATAATAGTAGTAAGTCAAGGCGGCAGAGGTTGAATATAAATGCACGTGTAGTCTGGCTAGCAGACAGAGTGGCATCAGGGGGTGATCATGTGGAATGCCCATGTTTCCCAGTGCAGAGTGTGTTGTGGTAAAAAGCCCCAGAGAATAGGACCACAAGAACAAGAAGAGCAGCCCCTTGGGGATGGGTCACCTAGATCGGGTATCTCTGAGGGAGGTTGGGATATGGGTGGGAAGGAGTTTGGTCAACTTAATAGACCATGAAAACACCTCCACTTGACAGCTGGGTCCTCTGGTCCCACTCTATACTGCTGTGACTATAGATGCAAGAAAAACAACTCAGCAAAATTTCCCACTTAAGCTTTTAAAAGGTCTATCAGATGTCTCCCTGCATCTCACAGCGTCTGTTGTCTTGCTGATATACACATAATATACTCTCACCTGAAACCTTGAGTTTTGTCTTTGGGGATATTGTCTAGGCCTATACTGTATGATATTTCTTTCCCAGAATTCCTCTTGTTATCAGAAAGATCTTAAGGTCTTAAAATCTTCATTGCATAGATACATATATTAAACAAGATAACTTTGTCTCTTTTTTAATCTTCTGAAATCTGAAAAATGCCAGATGAGAACCACAGTGCTACAGCAGAGTCCAGTCGCCTTCTAGATGTACCTCGCTACCTTTGTGAGGGGACGGAATCCCCTTACCAGACAGGACAGCTGCATCCAGCCATCAGGGTAGCTGATTTACTGCAGCACATTAATCTCATGAAGACATCAGACAGCTATGGGTTCAAAGAGGAATATGAGGTGAATAAGTTTCGATACTGTATTGAATTTGATTTTTAACTATGATACTCAGTGGAATTTAGCATTTTTTCCCTCTCTTTAACACAACAAGGAGGTGATTGCTCTGTAGGCTTTCTAATCTAGTGTTTATGAGTGTACAGCCAAGTGTGTGTACATGGGAATGGGAAGGGAATGGGGAAAATAGCACTTACCGGAGATATATCTGAGTCTAAATTTATTACAAGAATCTTTAATGTTGGATTCCATAATTTATTTTACTATGGTATTAAAAAACACTTTGTGTATCTCCCCATGCAAAAATCAAGTAGCAATACCCTTTGGGTCCCATTGTTCCATTGCAGATTCTATCATTTGAATGAATCAAGTAGCAGGTACTTCTCTGCCCCTTTTTTTGTTGACTTTATGATTGAGAAATCAGATGAAGCTTTGTGCTCTAAATGTACTACTTGCCACTCTCAGTTTAATTTTATGGATTATTGGTTGAGGGTGGCTGAGAAAAAAAATAGAGCACTGCAAATCTAGTAAACAACACTGAGAAGCCAAAAGAAGGCAGTGGGAAATTCTTCTTCCAACCTTATTTCCTCTTCCTACTCAAACCAAAATACCAGGACTTATCTCACAAAGGCAATGATTTAAAACCAAACATTCCAACACACACAATGTAGCAAAAGGGAAATAGTTCCTTTGCCACCCTTCACTTACTGAGAAATACCAATCTGGGGCATGGAAGGAAGCCAGTCCACTACCCATGAACACATCACAGTACGCACACATTTAAAGTGAAAGAATCCAAGTAATATTTTGCTTTGAAAAGACCATCCAAAATACATCCAATTTCATGAAGAATCTTTTAAACTCCATATTTTATCTATGGATTACTTGTATACCTTAAATTAGGAGTGTTAATTATCTCTGAATTTTGAAGGTTGATTTTAGATATATGCCAGAAACACTATGCCGTGGTAACAAAATAAGTACAAGGAATTAGACTATTCTGCCAGAGCTGGTTCTTTTTGTTCATTTCATGTGTATTGCTGTGTACCTTGCTTCAAAGACCACTGGCTCTTTGAAGACCCCATTTCCTGTGTTGAGCAAAGTTTAAGTTCTTTTGCAAAATGAAATTTACACCCGTTTTAAATTGCTGCATATAGTAATTAAACTAGTTAACAAATTCATCTGTTCCCAGATTCTTGAAGAAGGGGACTCTATTTTAATTTTTTTATGGTCCCTTGTCATAAAGACTCACTCTTTTTCATGATCTTCAAAGAAACTGAAATGTGATGTATTGCACACAATCTAATGAATAATTGTGGAGGGAAGCAGGTTTTCTTTCGACTGTTATAAATGCTAAATGATGCACACTTGAAAGATACTCACTAAAAGTTTTTTTGCAGTTTTGATGCATTATCATTCAATACGTTTTGAAAAGAATGATACTTTTCTACTTCTACCTCCGTTATAGTGAACTTAAATTTAAAATACTTTCAAGTCCATTTTTTTTTCTCTAAAGTTATTTTTTTGTCTTTGATTTGACCTGAATCCAATTTAAGATGAACAAGTATGAATCCAACAAAGCAGCTTTGAGGTCTGAGAATGAAACTTGTTTACTACTGTAGGACTCCTTTCCTCTCTGAGAAAGTGATTTTTACTATTTGGGGCTTCAGAACAGATAAACCTGATTTTTAAAAAGGAATTAAATTCAGTCTGCTTATTCGTTTTGTTTTCCCAGAGCTTTTTTGAAGGACAGTCAGCATCTTGGGATGTAGCTAAAAAAGATCAAAATAGAGCAAAAAACCGATATGGAAACATTATAGCATGTAAGTTCCCATACAATTCTTGGTGAATGTAAATATTATATGCTTATATGGTTTTAAACTTTAAGAAAAATCCCGGAGAGTGGTGTGTCTGTTTATGAAGTAATCTGCTTAATATTAAAACAGCATTTACAATCAGGCTTGAGGGCTCACGCCTGTAATCCCAGCACTTAGGGAGGCCAAGGCAGGTGGATCACCTGAGGTCAGGAGGTTGAGACCAGCCTGGTCAACATGGCAAAACCCTATTTCTACTAAAAATACAAAAATCAGCTGGCTTGGTGGCATGCACCTGTAATCCTGGCTAATCAGGATGCTAAGGAAAGAGAATTTCTTGAATCCGGGAGGTGGAGGTTGCAGTGAACAGAGACTGCGTTACTGCACTCCAGTCTGGGCGACAAAGCGAGACTCTGTCTCAAAAAACAACAACAACAAACAAAAACAACATTGGCTGTTAGCAGTGATTCTGAAATTGTCATCATCCTCATTAATTAAATTGACTCAGCCACTTCACCCTGTGGAGATAACTTGCTGTTTGATTTCATGTTTGTACTTAAATGCATGGGGTGTTACTGAACAGCTAAGACTATCAGGATAATGAAAAAGTAAGATCTTTTCAGTTATAAATTGGTTTAACACTCCCATGAAACATATTCAAGATTGGGGTGTTATTCTTTCCACATGCCTTTAATTCTTACTTGGAGCCACTGTCTAAACTCCAGTTGTTCGATATTATTTATCATTAGGGACTTCTTCCTGAGTAAGTCCTCAAGATATACACGGGATAATAAAGTCATTATCAGACAAAACCACAGGATCAGTAAAGAAAGTAGCAGATAGTTTCACTTGTAACTAGCTGCTGATTTACCTAGACCACTCTATTCTGAATTTAAATTATTTTAAAGTATCTTATGAATAGCTCAAAATCTAACCTTGATTCTCAGGGAGTAAGAAACTGAGAGCGGAAATACAAAATTCACTTTTTAATTCTGTGGCTCATTTGCTGTAAAGTGCAGAAGAAAAGGATCCAACCCATTTAAAGTCATGACTAAAAAGCAAAATTAGAAGTTAAGTCTAGTTCAGTTATGTAGACAATTCTGTGACTCAAATGATTACTTACCAGACAATTTCATGTCTCCTAAACACTAACTATGAAGGTTCAAGTCAGTGAAGCTTAAGTCACACAATATTATAAGTATAATAGCAAGGTTCAGTAACATTCTTATATTTCTTCAAGGGACTGATTTGGTAGTAGTATACTATGGATAGACTATGGGCAACCACTGAATTCTTTAGTCTCTACCAATGACATTGCCTCAGAACAGGGGGAAAATTTAACGCTTATATTTATTATTTAAAAATTTTAGATGATCACTCCAGAGTAATTTTGCAACCCGTAGAGGATGATCCTTCCTCAGATTATATTAATGCCAACTATATTGATGTAAGTATTTTTATAGTTAAGTATGTCTACTTTATTGGCTTCTATATATGAACCTTTTTGCTTATTACCTATAAAGTGATTGCTAGCTTTTTAAAATATAAAAGTACAAACTGTACACTTTTCCTTGTTCTGCGTCCTAGTACTTACTGATGTTGTTGTGCTTTCTTTCACACCTGACTTTGGTTTGGGCTGTAGATTTGGCTGTACAGGGATGTAAGTATCACTATATGTAAATAACAGCACCCTATTATAAATACAAACATTCTTAATTACAGTTATTACTAATGCTCTCTTACTACTAGTTATTTCTGCATGCTTCACCTAATTAGCTTCATACAATATATCTCTGTTCGTTTTTTTGTAATTCTTTCACATGCGTAAAGATCTATTTTACCTCCTTCCCTTTTCTTGTGTAGAAAAACAGGACCATTTTTAGCTTTGACAGTTTATTACGTACTCGAGTTTTATTTGTTGATGATTTCTGTTTCTGGCTTTTATTCTTACCCTTCCCTAAACATATGTGAGAAGCTGGATAGTATGATGTGTATTAGTGTTACTGAAATTTTACTTTTTACATTTGACTTCTGATGTTAAAATGAGTAGAGAGACTATTTTGTGATGTGTTGTATTGGCTTTTAAAGTAATAAAATTACTCAGGCAAAATAATTACTAAATTTCAATTGTAAAATACACATATCACACATATATATCGAATCACAGAAATGAAAAAGTTTGCTTCGATCATATATTTCACTGTTAAATTTTGATTACATACATATCTACATGGAAATTCTTTATTTAAAGGAAGTAATTATCAAACAAAATATAAAATATTCTTAAAGAGCAATATATTACATTACCTATAAGGAGGACAGGCTCTTTGTGATACCACCTGGTTCATAATCACCCTGGAGATCTTGGGAATGTTACTTCTCTCTCTGTACCTCAGTTTCCTTATCTTTGCAGTGGGGATAATAATAACAGTACTAACCTCATCACTTTGTTGTGAGAATTCAATGAAGTAATGCATGTTGAGCATTTTGCCCAATGCCTAGCACATATTTAGCACTCATTAAACCTCAACTATTTTTTTTTACAATTAAAATCTAGGTGTGCTATAATTAAATTGATTCACAATATGTATAATTATAAGACAAAAGGTGGAGGTATTAAGTATTGCAGCATATGTATACTTTTATAGACCTAAAAGATATGAAACCTAGGACCCAACGTTTTATAATTTCCATAAATATGAAATAATTTTCATTACATTGATTAGGTTCACATTTTAGAGTTGTGAATTGTTAATTATGTATTTAGTTGAACTAATATATTTTATAAAGCATAGTATATGAGTATATGGGTTCAATTTCTGATCATAATCTTACTCTTACTCATTATATAAATTTATCAAACGTCATTATGTAAAACTAAGCTAATGGCCTAATTTTTAGAATAAAAAAATCAACAGTTCTACGACAAATTTGTAATTGTTCTTACCTATTTAGTTTAACCTGGGTTTTCTGCCAGGACATGTACACTGGAGCCTTGTTATAAAACTATTTCGTGGTTCATATGGTAGGACTGTATTTTAAATAAGACTTGTTATCCAGTCTTTCTGTTAAGACCCCAGTGCATTTTGGTCTATTTCTATACAATTTCATAATTTTCCCTTTCCCATTAGTTCATTATATGTAAAAAATATAAGTATATACTTCTGCAATTGGTATTTTTTTAAGAAGTGGAAATGAAATACTTATAAAGCTTGGAAAAATTTTTCCATAAAATATTGTGCTATTTTCCATAAAACATTGTGGTATATTAAAAATTTGAAATCTTCCAAATTTGCAACAAGGTAATACTCATGCTATTAAATTTTAGGTTGCAGATCTCAGTTCACATGTATTTATATGTGTATTGAGTTGCCCTCACCAGTATGTGGACAAATTGTACCACAGACTTTTACTAAGGCTCATTGGTAAATATGCAACAAATTCAGAACTTAGGATCATATCATCAACATTTTTGCAACTTATACTCTGTTGTTATTCAACCAATTGAGAGCAACTAACAATCTATTCCTCCTCAACAGAACTTTTAGCACACTGAAAAAAAAAAAAAAACTAAATTTTTACTCAAGATAAGATGCATTTTTAAAAACTCTTCTTTCCCTATATATATATGTGTGTACCTATAATTATGTGTGTGTAAATTAACATTGTGAGCACGCACAAAATAGTTTTTGCATATCCCTGAATGTGTTATAGAACAGGAATATTCTCTAAAAATCTCGGCAGGACTTTGATTGGATGCACACATGCATTGTCCAGCTCTAACATTGGAATGTTCTGTTATTTTTTTTATGGTTCTAATATGTCCTCGTCCATTTGTAATGCAGTGTGTTGTACTTTTGGATGATAAAATGAGAATTAATATTTTTAAACACTATTTTACCAGGAATGAATGACTAAACATTAACATGAAGGCATAAACATTTTAGTGAAACCAAACAAAATCTATGAGGTTATTCCACGGCAAACAAAAATCAATTATACAATATATATTCTAATCAGAGCCTTTAAAATATTTAATTTTTGTTTTATGTTTACCTTTCAGATAACATAGGTTTGAGAAGTGAACTATGTGTTCACTACTCATTTCTGGACTTTTTATTATAACTTAATCTTAACAGGTGGTTGTCTTCATCTTTTTATGCCTTCATTCATTTATTTCTGATATTGATGTAAAATGATAACTAATTTGTTCTCCTATTTTAGGGCTACCAGAGGCCAAGTCATTACATTGCAACCCAAGGTAAAACTTTGCCTTGTTAAATGTTACAGAAAAAACAAACTTGAATATTCATCTATATGGTGGTTTTTATTTTTTTTTAATTTTATCTTAGTAACAAAAAAATCAGCCCTTCTGATTAACACTGCTCCTTATTCATTTGTATAGTACAAATTTATCGTGTGCGTAAAGCTTATATAAATTTAAGCTTGATTTACTTTTAATTAAAAGCGAAAGAAAAGCTGGTAGTGGTTATTATGATTTGATCCTTGTTATACAGATAGGTCAGAGCACTAGTCAATAGTGCCAGCCAGAGGAA
Organism: Pongo pygmaeus; assembly: GCF_028885625.2. Lineage (NCBI taxonomy): Eukaryota > Metazoa > Chordata > Mammalia > Primates > Hominidae > Pongo > Pongo pygmaeus. Next base: position 128,239,169 of record NC_072378.2, on the reverse strand, counting down.
TTACTCATTTTTGAGGAAAGGAAAAAGATGTCTCATATAAGAGGCCTGTCTTCTTTCAGCAAGTTTGTTAATAGTACCCAAGACCAATATTGTTATAATGAGCTGTTACACTGAGCAATTGTTTGACAAGTCAAGGCTGAGACAAAACAAAGAGATGGAATTTAGTCAAGTTAATTCTTCATGGAAAATAATAAGAAAGTAGAGAGATCTTGTTATGGTGGCACACTGGGGAGTAAAAGTATCCAAATAACAACAACAACAAAAAGCATCTGTAGTTATCTCTCTAAATTGACTACTGGCCCTCAGAAGAGAAACCTGTACATCTTTTTTATATAAAAGAAAGTAAAACAAAAACTACGTTTACTCTTTCGACAGGGGTCATTTTTCTGTGTTTTCACATACCTTTGGAGTAACTGAGTTCAGTTGTATACTCTTTAAAGTTAGAAAGATCAACCATAGTGGTGAACAATATTCAGTTTTATGGTATTCAATAGAGAATAGCCCAGCACATGCTTTTGCAGTTTGGAGATATTATGATAAGATTAGGATATGTCCTTACGTGTAAGAATATGTTTTTATTGATCCCTAAACATGCACTATTTATAAATAGTGGGCACTTATTTAATTGGTAATATATGCTGTCTGGTTGATGGTGGCATAAGACTTCTATTTTTTACATATATTTGAAGATGCATTAAAGTGACTTAGTGACAAATATAAAATACCCAAGAAACTAGTGATAGTTTCTTCTAAATTGGGAAGTGTAGAGGGCAAATTGAAAAAAAAAAAAAAACTTATATATGCCTGTGTTTTTGCCTATTGTGAGAATTTAGATATGCACTGAATTTAAGTATTTTCAGTGACATTTTGTGTTAGAACTTTTTTGGAATTACTTAGTTTACTCTGCTTCTTATCTTAGCTAAACTTCTTACTAACTACAAAATTCCTTTGATAACATAATATTCAAATTAATTTCTTCGTAGGTCCCGTTCATGAAACAGTATATGATTTCTGGAGGATGATTTGGCAAGAACAATCTGCTTGCATTGTGATGGTTACAAATTTAGTTGAGGTTGGCCGGGTAAGAGGAAGAAAAAGAATTTTTTTGTCATAAAAATGAATATAGTTGAGAAGCAACATATAAGACACTCAAAATAGAATATCATCAAATTGTTTAAAAAAATTTATAGGCACAGCATTTTAATTAAGTACTTCTAAGTAGGCCTTGAATGGCTGAAAAATTATTTGATTTCTCATTGAGTAACAAAATAAGCTTTAATTTTGTACTAGAATCTAACTGCATTATCAGGCTTGTGTATTTTTTGTGAGACTATATAAACTCTGTTTATTGTATAATATATTTTTTTCTCATTTATAGATTTTTTAAACTGAGTTTTAATTGTGACCTAAGGAGTTATTGCTGGAATTAAATCATCTTGGCTAATTAGTATTATATATTCAGATCTGTCTATATATTCTTTTTGTCACTTAGGTTAAATGCTATAAATATTGGCCTGATGATACTGAGGTTTATGGTGACTTCAAAGTAACTTGTATAGAAATGGAACCACTTGCTGAATATGTAGTTAGGACATTCACCCTGGAAAGGGTAAGTACTCTAAAATTCTATTTTAAAAAGTTATATCAAAACTGCTTTTTCTCTTAAAACCTTTGCCCAGTTCTGTTTTGATGATGCTATAAAATCCATTCATTCATGTATTCATTCCACAAATGTTTATTTGAGAGTTTACTATGTGCCAGACATGTTTCTAAACCTTGGGACACATGTTAAAATTTCCTCGTGTGGATCTTATAGCCGATTGAATTAAGACAGCAATAAAAATAAATAAATCAACTAATATATCATACATCATGACAAGTGCTATAGAGAAAAATAATGTTGGGGAAGGAAGTGGGGAATATTATTGAGGCAGGGGAAAAAATGGTTTACAATTCTGAAAGGATGATCAAAGAAAAACTCATTGTTGAGAAAGTAATATGAGTAGAGACCTGAAATAAGTGAGGGAGTGACGGGTTATGTCCAGGGCAATAATATTTCTGACAGAGGGGAGAGTCATTTCAGAAGCCTGGAGGCATGTGTAAAGCTGTTAGAATGCCAGACAGTCACCAGGCCAAGATGTGCAGAGATCCATAAGTGAAGGGGAAAGAAATACAAAATGAAGGCAGAGAAATCACAAAATTGGATAAGTGGTGCCTTGTAGGCCATGATGATTTTAGTTCATACTAAAATTGAGTTAGACTGCCATTGTAGGGTTTGTGAGCCCAGGGATAACATGGTCTGAATTTTATTTCTAAAAGGATCACTCCAAGTGTTACATTGCAAAGAATAACGTAAGGTGGTTGGTGTAGTAGACTAAAGTGGAATATAGTAAGAGTGAAATACATTTTGTGGTAAAGCTTGGTAGATTTGACCACACGAAATTGTGAAATTACCTGTGGCACAAAAAATATCAAAGGTACATACACACAGAAGAACCTTGTGATTGTTTATTAATGTCCTTAATTTATAATGTTAATACCAGTAGAAGAAAAAAAATACTAGAATCTCTGAAGAAACACAATTGTTAGCATGCCTATTAAAAATGTTTAACCTAGTGTACTTATATACCATTTTGTCCTTCCAAATCAGCAAGAACTTTAAAAAAGAATAATCCTCATTGATTGTTAGAGTATGTTCAAACATATTTTTATACATTACTGATCACAGTTAAATTGCTACAAACCTTCTTTAAATCAATAAAACAGTCTGTCTCCAGAGCTTTAAAATGTTTATATCCTTTGAGAAGTTAACTTTCATGAATCTTTCCTAAGGAATTTATTTAAAATACAGTGACTTCATTTATAGCATTAAAAACTTATAGATAACCATAAATGTCCAACAATAGAGAAATAATTTAATAGTATTTTATAAAAATATTTGTGAGTTATCCTACCAACATGAAAAAATTAGGCAAAATATTAAGTTGAAGGTAGCATTATACAGAACAACATAACCATGATTATTGTAACTAAAATATGTATGAAAATTTCTTAGACAAATGAAGTAGAATAAAATAAGCAATTGATATGGGAGATTTCAGAAAGAACCATTAAGCTTGATTTAATGAATAACTAGCTCATAGTATTAAAAAGGAAATGTGGAATATGCAGTCTCTTAAGTTCATACAAGTCTTGTAAAAATCAATGATGAACTTAGTAATAAGGAAAACCTGAATACATAACAAAAAGTTGAGATATTGCCAAAATCCAATAGAAAGCAATAACAAACCGCTGACCAATGACCCCAGAAATTAGCCTATTAGAAGTCACCAAATCCTCTTCTGAATAATCCTTGAATGATTTCCTCAAAACTAAAATTATATTGTATAGATCAACAGTTTTACATCAAAATTTACCTCATTATTCTATAAGAAAAATTTATGCTGATAAGTGATTTCTGTTTTGAAATGTGCTCTGAAATCATGTGAAAAATTATAACATTGGAAAATCAGAAAAAATAGAATAGAACAAAGGAAAAATTAAATATAAAAAAGAAACAAGAAAAAAGAAAAAGCTTGTTTATTGAAAAGATCAATAAAGTAATTAAACCACTATTAATTCTAAATGAGGTACAATGAAAACAAAATATACAATATTAGGAAACACAGAGGGACATAGCCATTATACTTGCTATTAGAAAAGCTATGGAAAATATTATATATAAACTTAAAAATATAACTTTTAGTCTAGGACACGGATTTTCTGGCAAATGCTAATTCTCAAAAATTAGGTCACAAAGAGTTAGAAGCATGAATAGATGGTAGAAGAAAGTAGAATGATTGTTAAACTTTATCATTAAAATTGCACTATGGTTTTAAAGTTAAAGTTCCTTTATACTTTAAGGAATAGCTAATATCTATGTTTTAAAAGTTAGCATAATGTACTTGGAAGGCTGAGGCAAGAGAATCATCCGAGCCCAGAAGGCAGAGGTTGCAGTGAGCCAAGATGGCGCCACTGCACTCCAGCCTGGGCGACAGAGGGAGACGCTGTCACAAAAAAAAAAAAAAAAAAAGTTAGCATAATGATGATAACAGAATCAGATAAAGAAGCATTCTCTGGAGCTGTCATTCCCTCTTTCATGATCTCTTTCTTCTCTCTCTTCCTCTCTTCCCCATGCACACACATATTGCAAACCAATTTCATTCAAGAACATGAAAAAATTCCAAATAAAATATTGAAAATTTGGATCTAGTAGTGAATTAAGAAAATATCATTACATGACCTATTATATTTTCCCTAAGAACGCAAGAATATTTCAACTGTAGTGGGAAATCTGACAGGATATTTCATTATGTCAGTACATTTAAGTACCCAAACTGTATGACTTTATTAATAGATTAATGCATTTAATTTTATTTTCAAAATATTTATAGTAATACTCTAGGGAAATTAAGAAGCATCCTAAACATGATAAAGGTGATTCAACAATACCTAGTAGCAGCCATGTTAAGGAATGAAGAACTAAAGACTATTCATTTATCATAAAAAACTAGTATAAAGACTATATTACTGCTTCTACAATCATGAATGTTATGTGGATAATCAGTGTCACTAATATTAAACATTTTTGGAAGTTTTAGCAAACGAAATAAGGCAGCAAGAGGAATAAACTGTGTAACTACTAGAAAAGACAAATTATTTTAAGATGAAAGGATTTATACCAAGAAAAGTATGGATAATATTTTTAAATGGGATGTATAAACATTTATTTAAATGACCAAATCTGCATAAATATTCGTGAGTTATAGCTTGTCTTTATATTAGTGATAAACAGAAATAAGAAAATATTACTAAATAATCTTTAAAAATACAAAGTGCCAAAATATCTCAGAATGTATTTAATAAGAACGATATAGTTCCTGATTGAATAAAAACACAAAAGTGTACTTACGGATACACATAATATGTGAATGAGTTGAGACATGCACCATGTTCCAGAATATGGGAGTACTTGATATTAATATCACTGTATGGATTTAATACAATCCTATTTGGAAAATCATTGGATTTTTTTTTCTTGTTATTTAGAACAAGAAAATGGGGGGAGGGGGGTTGTATTTTTAACCACATATTTGGAAATCAGAAAAATTAAAAAAAAAATCAGGGAATAGGTGCTGACATATGAAAATGTACTAAAAAGAGCAAGGCCTATTCAGCAACTCTAATAAAAGAATTAATATAGAAGGAGTAAAGTAATTACCTAAAATCAGGCCTTGAAACAATTTTTGACCTACCTCACTAGAATTGAAAAGTAGCAAAAGATGATTTTCCATTGGGGTGATTCCACGGTGATGCTTATCATTGTGATTGTTACAGTTATTTATTGATCCCTGCTTTGTGTAGGGTATTGTGCTAGGAATTGGAATTAAGAAAACCTTTAAGAAATGATCACTAACTTCCAAGGTTTTGGTGGTATTGGTTTGTATAAGATTGAATCTAAAGATACACTGTTTTTCCCAGTTTTGTTTATTTCATGTAACGCGTCTACCTTTTCTGATTGAACAAGTGGGATTGAGAGTTCACAGATAGTTCACAGGAGAATCTGAATTATATAGATTATAGTGGGATTTTTTTCCTTTTGCTACAAATGTGAGTTCTTAAAAATAAATTCGACAATATTTCATCTATACCTTCCAAGCTGTGCTACCTCAATCTACAGACTTCTAAAAAAAGGAAGGAAAAAGCTTTGAAATGTGCATTTATAGGGTTCTCTTAAATTAACCCAATAGGAGAGCAGCACAACAGCAGATGCTTCACTTCTTTCATTTTGTATTTTTGTTACTATAAATAATACTGCACTGAATTATTTCACAGAGCTGAGAAAAATAGTTTGCCCAAAGAACAGTTTAGCTGCCTGTATATTTTCACAAGCCAATCTAGAGCAGCACTGTCCTGGAAAATCCCTACATGCTATGCTTCAAAACCATTTTCAACATGGATAAGCAAGGCATTAAAATCTCTTTGTGAGGTGAGAAGCTGGAAAGTTGCTTTTATACACCACTTGAGAACTCAATGCATTGGGTCAATAGGGCAGCATTTTAGCTTTCCCATTTCCTTCTTTTCCCCCTAATAATTTAATGTGTTGTCACTCCCAGCAAGAAACAAGCTGTCAAAGTAAATAAAATTTACCCAGACTTTTAGAACTGAGCAAGACTTATAATTTTCTTTCTTTGGCAGTTTTCTGACAATAAAGGTAAGCTCCTAGTCCATGTTAAGCCTTCATTTTATTATATTTTTTTTAAGAAAAGGCATAGTCTTTCATAAAGGTTTTATTGTTATCATTGTCAGTTGGGTCTGTACCCATAATTGTGTTTAATGGCTTTATTTTGGCCATTAAAATGGCTTTTGAAAACATTTCTTTCTATCTTTGCACAGAGGGGATACAATGAAATCCGTGAAGTTAAACAGTTCCATTTCACGGGCTGGCCTGACCATGGAGTGCCCTACCACGCTACAGGGCTGCTTTCCTTTATCCGGCGAGTCAAGTTATCGAACCCTCCCAGCGCTGGCCCCATCGTTGTACATTGCAGGTAAGTGGTGGTCCAAATGGTATTGACTGTATGCAATCAGCTTTTTTTAGAGTATCAAGACAAGGCTTTTGAGCACAAAAACTAATGTGTGCTTACAAAGTTCCAGCTTGCTTGTATTATAGATAAAGTAAAACAGCAATAAAATAAAAGTTGGCTGTAAGTAGTCTATAAAACAGGAACTTAAGAAATACATACATTCATCCTAATGCGTGTAGTGTTATCCACAATTTAAAGTATAGAAACTCTGCCTTTTAGTGGCAACATCTGTGTTTTTTGTTTTTATCACTTTTGCAAATCCCATATTGTATAGAATGCTAGGTTGAAATAGACATTTCTTGCCAATCTAGAAAACTCCCAATAGAATTCCAGCTTTAAAACTAAATTTCAGACATACAGAGTTACTAAATGGCCTAAATTACAAGGATTTGTGCTGCAAAACAGCTATTTAAAAAAATTTTTTAAAGACTTCACATTAGAGGACCTTGAAAACTGCATCAGTGAGATTCAGCAAATATATGCCAAAAAACACGAGCATTATATCCAGACTTTCTTCTGATTAGAAACTTCTCTTAAAACAAGCATTTAGAGATACTAAAAGCAAATTACATGGCCTCATTTTGAGGTGTGACCAGAAAAATAAGTACTGAATCTGAAAAGCGTTTCCTAAATGATGCTGCACACCTCATACGCTCTTCCCTCCCAGCTACATAATAGGTTGTACCTAAGCATTTTTTGCTTTGTGAAAATCCAACCTATTCAGGGTTTAAATAACCATGTATAAAAGAGGGGAAAAAAAGCAGAGAATGAAGTAAAGGTAAAACATCCCATAGGATCAGATACTATGTACCCTGAAAACAAAAAATCTTCCTTTCAATCCTCCTCATGAAATCTGATGTACGCTTAAATTACATTCCTGTCTCCAACTCTGGGAACAGTGATTGAGAAGATGGTAGGGGACAAAAATAAATAGAGATAGCCACAATATCTTTTGCTTAAATTTCTAAAAGAACAGTGAGTTTAAGAGAAGTGACCAAATCTGAATAACAAGGAAATAATGTTACTAGCCTATCTAAGCACTTAGAAAATGAGATAAATAGGTTTTCAACTTAAGGATTTCTTGATTTATCAGAGAGGTTTACTTTCTTATGAATTGCTTGCTTCAGAAGTGCTCCAAGATTCTCAGATACTCTCTTGAAAAACAGAAGTGTCATTTTCCACTTACACTGAAGCATCTCTGGACTACAAAGTGAATTCCCCACTCCCCCCAAAAAATCCTTATTTTGTTTTCCCCGTTGACTTCTATATATAAAATTGGAGAAACATTCCCCAGGAGCAAAATAATCACAGTATATTACAATTAAAGGATACAAAATATGGTGAGATAGAGGAATACATTTTAGTGTTCTATACCACTGTAGGATGAGTCTAGTAAATGATAATGTTTAGTTTGAGAGAGCTAGAAGGAAGATACTGAATGTTCACAACATAAATGATACATGTTTGAGAGGACGCATATGCCAATCACCCTTTTCTGATCACTCTACATTATATGTATTAAAATATCACTATGTACCCAAGAATATATACATTATTCTTTGCCAATTAAAGACTAAAATATAATTTTTAAAAGTACTTTTAAAAATTAACTTTAGAATTAAATACAGTAAGATAGTGGCTAGCCTTGTGACTTGCTGGGAATCATATTCTACACCTAATAATTCATTTTCCTTTCTCTTCAGATCATGATTCAAATAGTCTTTACACTGTTACTCTCCTCCCCTTTGATAACCATCATTCTCTTACCCACCCCCACCATTTGCATTTCCTGTGAAGCGTGGCTCCTCAGATTTCCCATTTAAAGTTTTGGGAATTGATTTTCTTTTGCCTTGGTATTTACAAGAGGTGAAGACAGTGAGCGAGCCAACATTCTCACACTGTTGCCAGAGGACACACAACTAGATGAATCTAAAAATATTCAATCTGGAGTTAAATTTTGAAGCGTGAATCTGCCACTTGATCAATTCTATGAACTTGAAATTATGTGTATTAAATTTACGTAAAATGAAAATTGTGAGAGAGGTATGGAACTTAAACAGCGCTATTTTCAATTTGAAAATAATTTAGAACTCTTGTTCCAATCTTTAGTTTATACCAAAGCAGATACTCTGCATGAAGCTGTTTGTACATTAATAAGCTTTTACACAGCAGGGACAAGTGCTGTGCCTTGCAGTTTGTTAAATCAATTTGATTCTACCTATCTGACCGTGGAAAAAGTCCTTATTTAAGGTTATGAAGACTAACATGCTTCTTACAATTCATTAAATTTAATTGTTTTTCAGTGCTGGTGCTGGACGAACTGGCTGCTACATTGTGATTGACATCATGCTAGACATGGCTGAAAGAGAGGGTGTTGTTGATATTTACAATTGTGTCAAAGCCTTAAGATCTCGACGTATTAATATGGTCCAGACAGAGGTATGTAGATTTACCTGTAGTGGACTTTTTTTTTTTTTGCAAACAAAGAGTAGATGTCTCTCATATATATTCTACTCAACCGAAAGAGTAGATGTTTTTCATGTGTAATGAATATTAGCTGAGTCATATAGAAAAATAATGGTGTTTTAATTCATATTTCCGTATAGAGAAAATTTTCTGTGTTCCCTAACTTTGATGACAGAAAAGTGATACTAAAACTAGTACAAAATTTTCTTTTTCATTCTTTTGGTAGGAACAGTACATTTTTATTCATGATGCCATTTTAGAAGCCTGCTTATGTGGAGAAACTGCCATACCTGTCTGTGAATTTAAAGCTGCATATTTTGATATGATTAGAATAGACTCCCAGACTAACTCTTCACATCTCAAGGATGAATTTCAGGTATTAACTATTTCTAAAACCTCTTTTATGACTTACTACAATTTGTTCTGGGCACTAGGAATCCTTTCAAGGAAGGTCTTTCAAGTCAAATTTATAACCTTTGATCCTGTTTTAAATACAATACAATCTCTTTCATTATACATATTATATAGTCACTTTTCTATTGATGAATTTGTATCTACTATATCCAAAATGACCAATAAGTTCAGACTTAGGAAAGAGCAAAGGGGAAAGGTATCATAATATAAGTCAAAAATTAGGCCAGGCGCAGTGGCTCATGCCTGTCATCCCAGCACTTTGGGAGGCCGAGGCGGGTGGATCACGAGGTCAGGAGATCGAGACCATCCTGGCTAACACAGTGAAACCCCGTCTCTACTAAAAATACAAAAAAAATTAGCCGGGCATGGTGGCGGGTGCCTGTAGTCCCAGCTACTCGGGAGGCTGAGGCAGGAGAATGACGTGAACCTGGGAGGCGGAGCTTGCAGTGAGCCGAGATTGCACCACTGCACTCCAGCATGGGCAACAGAGCGAGACTCTGTCTCAAAAAAAAAATAAATAAATAAATAACAAGTCAAAATTAGTGGTGATTTGTGTGTATTTAGTGTGTATTTATAGCCTTTTTTTCATGCAGTCATACAGATTTTGACCTGGGTCACTCACAATGTTATGAGATCAAGCACATTAATTATAACTGAGTCTGGGTTCAGTGGTGGCTCACACCTATAATCCTAGCACTTTGGGATGCCAAGGCAGGCAGATCTTGAGGTCAGCAGTTCAAGACCAGCCTGGCCAACATGGCAAAACCTCATCTCTACAAAAAATATAAAAAATAGCCGGGTGTGGTGGTGCATGCCTGTAGTCCCAGCTACTCAGGAGATTGAGATGGAAAGATTGCTTGACCCTGGAAGATTGCTTAACCCTGGAAGGCTGTGGTGAGCCAAGATATTGCCACTGCACTCCAACCTGGGCAACAGAGCAAGACCCTGTCTCAATAATAATAATAATAATAATAATAATAATAATAAATGATGTTTGTAGTACATATTATTTCAAAATAGCCCTAAATGTTTTCACTGCCCTTAAAACATCCCTGAAGGTGGGTGAAAATAAAATCAAGGGTAGAGACCAAAGTCTTTGATTGTTGATCCAGTCCTCTTTCCAACATGCCATAGCTTATCTTCAAATATGGCAAGCCCAGATGTTACTACAAATGATACCGTTTCCCACTGTGATGAAGGGTCATCATCATAATGGACTGCCCGATTGTATTTTCTTTGGTTAAGGCAATGCATTTTGCAGGTAGCAGTGTTGTTTAGCGTACCTTTTCCTTTTAAGAAGAGGAGCCCTGAACAATGTGTGTCTTGTTTCTTTGTCACTTCTCAGGCTTCATTAGCTTTAACTACAAAGTCTATCAGTCTGTCATAGTAGCAAATGCCATTGCCTCACACGAATCCTTCACTTTCTACTTGGCCTTCTAAATTCCTGATGGATCTGTGTTATACTGCTAAATGGGTCACACTGTCTTTTAACCTGGGTTCTCTTTTCTTTTTAGACTCTGAATTCAGTCACCCCTCGACTACAAGCTGAAGACTGCAGTATAGCGTGCCTGCCAAGGAACCATGACAAGAACCGTTTCATGGACATGCTGCCACCTGACAGATGTCTGCCTTTTCTAATTACAATTGATGGGGAGAGCAGTAACTACATCAATGCTGCTCTTATGGACGTAAGAGACTGCCCTCTTTGTTAGTGTAGAGTGCTGTGAAAAGCTACGTAATGCAACTGAACACTGGCTAGTTTTCTTTTCGAGGAAATTAAAATAACCTAAAAAGGAAAAGTGGAAACTTTTCTTGAAACACATTTTTTTGGAAAATGATTTTAGATTTTCCCTATAGAGATTCTTAAGAACTGTCATTTTTATAGCTTTATTGTAGATTTGGAACTTGATTGTCCGTTATTATATTCATGTAGTAAATATTGCAAGTTATAAATTTCATCTTAATTATTTTCAGAAAAGAAAATCATGCCTTATCTATTTTGAATATAATTAGAAATGAATTTTTTAAATCACAGAATGCCAACTCCTACAAAAATTGTTTTAATTTGGGAAATTTTTATTTCTGACATTTAATGTTTCAATAATTTACAATTAATTTGTTGGCCATTAATCAATAAAGACTATTACAAGTAACTAGAGAAGGGATGGATGGTATTATGTTAACACATCCATCATAATGAAAGAAAAATCTTGCCCCATTCTAAAATCTTAAATTGCAGGGTGTTATATAGCCCATAGACAGAACAATATGGAAAGAAAGTTTTCTGTTTTAGTTTTTGGTTTTTTTTTTTTAGACAGAGTCTCGCTCTGTCGCCCAGGCTGGAGTGTAGTGGCATGATCTCAGCTCACTGCAACCTCCGCCTCCCAGGTTCAAGCAATTCTCCTGCCTCAGACTCTCGAATAACTTGGAATACAGGAGCGTGCTACCACACCCAGCTTATTTTGTTTGTTTGTTGTTGTTGTTGTTTTTGAGACAGAGTTTCGCTCTTGTTGCCCAGGCTGGAGTGTAATGGCACGATCTCGGCTCACTGCAACCTCCGCTTCCCAGGTTCAAGCGATTCTCGTCCCTTTGCCTCCCAGGTAGCTGGGACTACAGGCATGCACCACCATGCACGGCTGATTTTTTGTATTTAGTAGAGACGGGGTTTCACCATGTTGGTCAGATTGGTATGGAACTCCTGACCTCAGGTGATCCACCTGCCTTGGCCCTCCAAAGTACTGGGATTACAGGCATAAGCCACCGTGCCGGGCCTTTTTTGTATTTTTAGTAGAGATGAGATTTCACCACATTGGCCAGGCTGGTCTCAAACTCCTGACCTCATGATCCGCCCACCTTGGCCTCTCAAGGAAAGAAAGTTTTAAATTATGACTTTGGCCACTTTACTTTGATTACCTTGGAAAGAAGCAAGAAAGCTATCAAGGTTTAGAATCTTTTAAAACAGTTTACTGCCTTCATTTCTAGCTTTTGCCCTTTCTCCTATGAAACCATAGCAAGGAGAAATTGGAAGCCACGGTTCATTTCTTTCTGACTATAATCAGGCTGAGTTGTTGTTCCTATTAAGCCCACATTCTGTTTCTATGAGTAGTCTTCACCAGTTACTTTACTCTTTTTGGTGCTGCAAAGCGGAATAGTCTAAAGGCAGGCTCTCATCCTTGCTGTGGTCACTCTTGCCTGTGAAAAGCTCTCATCCTTGCTGTGATCGGAGTCTTGCCTGGCCATTAATCACATCCCCTGAAATCACATTAAATCCTAATTATACCTTTTCTTTTTATATTAGGTGTCTGGAAAGGCAAACTAAATACAGAGATGGCATACAATACTTTTTCATTTCTGCATCTAAATATGGAATGAAAAAAAGGATGTGTGAACAAGAAAAGGAGAAAATAATAATATTTAGAAAAGCATTGATGCCTTTGAATTTTTTGCCATTGGCATCTTTGTCAAATTTTTCTCAATGTCCAGATTGTCTCCTTTTCTTTTTTCTTTTTTTTCTTTTTGAGACAAGGTCTCACTCTGTAGCACAGGCTGGAGTGTCGTGCATGATCACAGATAACTGCAGCCTCAATCTCCTAGGCTCAAGTGATCCTCCCACCTCAGCCTACCAAGTAGCTAGAACTAAGGTGTATGCCACCATGCCCAGCTAATTTTTTTTATTATTTTTTGTAAAGATGGGGTCTTGCTTTCTTGTCCAAGCTTGTCTTCTTTTCTTTATGAAGATTGAACCTTGTAATCCACCTGCTCTTACTGTCTGCTTAATCCCCTGTGATTTAAAAAAGACATTTCATAGTTAAAGGTGTTCCGGGGATTTAGTAGTGCAAATGAACCTTTGGAGAAGTAAAGCTGGTTTGATTTACGAGAACAGGATTTATTGTTCACCTCTTTCTCCCTACCCTTTATCCCCATCATTAGTGTGATACCCTTTATCCCCATCATTAGTGTGATACCCTTTTGCCAGGCCTATGAGGGATTAGGAGGCAAGGCCAAGGATTCTGTAATTTCAAAGCCTTACATATGTTCCTGCATTTAGAGGGAAAAATAATAGGAAATCTTCAGTCTTCTTTCTTATCAGCTCCTCCTCATGCATATCCCCTCCCCTGTGGCTCAAAAAATGAGTAGATAGCCATCAGTCTGCTTTGACTTACCTTTGCATGGAGCAGACATTTGATTGGAAAAAGAGCTTACTGTCTTCTAACTTTTCTCATTGTATTAGTTCATTCTCACACTGCTAATAAAAACATACCTGAGACTGCCATTATGGCCGAAGGGGAAGCAAACCCGTCCTTCTCATGGCAGCAGGAAGGGGAAGGAGTGCCAAGCAAAGGGGGAAGCCCCTTATAAAACCATCAGATCTCCTGAGAACTCACTCACTATCTGGAGAACAGCATGGGGGAAACTGCCCCCATGATTCAATTATCTCCACCTGGTCCCGCCCTTGACATGTGGGGATTATTACAATTCTAGGTGAGATTTGGGTGGGGACACAGAGCCAAACAGTATTACTCATGAACCTTCGTGCCTTTCTTAAGAGACACTCATCCCAGCTGCACGTGTAACTTGGTAAGGTTTTGAGGTCATTTGGAAGTAGCCAGGTAAATTATTATTGTCATCTACTCAGATTTATCCTGCAGTCTTCAGCCAATGCTGAATGCCATGGTTAGCAGCATTTCCCAAATGGTGGTAACATCAGTGAAGTCCAATTACCAGTTCCTGTGCTGGTGTTAAGATTCTTGAAGGACTTAAATAGTAGTATGATACAAATGACTTACAAGATCATTGAAAATTTTTGTCAGCATTAGGGAACTCTATAATCTACTAATTATTATTATTATTGCAAATAATTAGTTTAAATCAAATGGCAATTGTCCAGTCCAGATAAATATTGTTTTTACTACTTCTCCCTTTGGAAAGAAATAATATATTGTGTTCTAATCAAGGAGGACTTGGTAAACAGGGAGCTATCTCCCCGCTTATGTGGGGACAGGAAGTATATTGCTGTTACTCTTTGGTGCTTCAGGATCTTAAATGGTTGAGACTGTCATTATGACCTTTGATATATGTTAGAAATGCCCAGGAAGCTGTGGAAGGTGGATCGTCTGCAAGATGTGCAGAATATCCTGATAGTGTCCACATAATGTAAAAGCACAAGTGTTTCGGCTACTTGTGGTTTTTCCTATTTGGAGTAGAGAAGAATAAAACAATTTTACTTGCACGCACACATACTATACACATACCCAGATGATTGATAGACATACCAGGGGTTTTGTGTTTACTTTGCCTTCAGTCTCTCAGAGACTGATTACGTTTGGAAAATTGAAGTAGCCCAACAGGTACCTTACAGAGGATGTTGACCTCAGAAGCTCTTTAGTTTCTTCTTTTGTATTTGTCTCCTGTATTTACATCTTTCAGTAAAGTAAAAAATTCAGTTATTGACTTGAATTGCTTTGGAGGCATTGAAGTCTTCCACCAAATTGATTCATTACTGTACTAATTCAGTTCATTCCAGTGGTCTGAATCTCTTATTCCATGGTTTAAGCATCACTCTGGCTCCCTCTGCATGTGAAGCTATTGCATCTTACTGGTCGTACATTGAAGTGTATTGTATCTGTTTGTACAACTGATCATACGTTTTAAGTTTTTATGTTTCTCCATCTACCTTGTTTCTTCACAGAGCTACAGGCAACCAGCTGCCTTCATCGTCACACAATACCCTCTGCCAAACACTGTAAAAGACTTCTGGAGATTAGTGTATGATTATGGCTGTACCTCCATTGTGATGTTAAACGAAGTCGACTTGTCCCAGGTTAATGGCTATGGGTTGCTTTTTTGTACTTATATACAACTTAATAGAGTAGTAATGAATTGCTAAAATCTGCTTTATACTATCCTAAGTAGAAAAAATAATACTCTTTTTTTTTTCTTTCAAAACGTTCATCATTTAGGGCTGCCCTCAGTACTGGCCAGAGGAAGGGATGCTACGATATGGGCCCATCCAAGTGGAATGTATGTCTTGTTCAATGGATTGTGATGTGATCAACCGGATTTTTAGGATATGCAATCTAACAAGAGTAAGTCACTATTGGATCCTTTGAGCTGATCTAGTACAGGTCAATCATAACCAAGATGTGGTGTAATTTTATTCAGACAACAGGGAGACTAGAATTAATAAGCACTGTATCATCCACCTCAAAGCTAGTAACCATCTTATGCCTTAGTACTCGAATAAAAATACAGGAAAGCAGAAATGCTGGAAGCTAGGTTTTTCGGTCAGTCACTAGACTAACATATTCCCTCAGGAAATAGATGCACTGGCTCAGTCAAGTTGGACAGCCTAGGCCTGGCCTCTGAGTGTACGTAGACTTATCTTAAGGATGACTGCATGTTTTATTAGTATTGACATCCAGCCCAGAAATGGCATGTGATAAAAAAATAAGAACATTGCAATAACAATAATGACAGAGAAGCTGTACTGCAGGAGGAAAGAGACATGTTGGATCAACCATTATAGAAGGGTTCCATTGTCACTGTTCCAAGTTCGTTATTGATTATCCTACCTGCAATTTCATCTTCCTAAATGTCTCAACCTATGGCTCTACGCAGATCTAAAGGTAGAACCAGTGCTGCTACCACCATGCCTTTTCCCAGCAGCAAAGTAGTAACTGTATCGTCTTTGACTCCTCATCTGCTTTCCACTACATGACAAATTCAATATGGGTGGCAAAGATCTTCAAAAAAAAAAAAGTGCTAATAAAGGCCGGGCACAGTGCCTCATGCCTGTAATCCCAGCACTTTGGGAAGCCAAGGCGGGCAGATCATAAGGTCAGGAGTTCAAGACCAGCCTGGCCAACGTGGTGAAACCCGATCTCTACTAAAAATACAAAAATTAGCTGGGCGCAGTGGCGGCATGCCTGTAGTCCCAGCTGCTGGGGAGGCTGAGGCAGCAGAATCGTTTGAACCCAGGAGGCAGAAGTTGTAGTGAGCCGAGATCACACCACTGCACCCCAGCCTGTATAGAGCGAGACTTCGTCCCCAAAAAAAAAGGTATTAATAAAAACGATTTAGATCATGTAACCAAATAACAAACAGAATTGGAAAAGAAAATATTAGTAACTTTCATGGAGTTAAGCTCTTTTTAGAGAGAAACATTACTCTGTTTTTTAAAGCACCAGCTCTGTGGGTGTGTATTTTAAGTGTGTGATTAGGATTGTCATGTTTCAGTGTCTCTCATATCAAAATGACTTCGTGTGTGTCTGGTTACTAAGTCTACGTGTATATAACTATGAGCAGGGAGTGGAATCATATCGACTCCTATTGCTCATTTCAGTGGAGAAAAAAAGGGTAACTTCAATCATCTCATAATATTCATGCATATCTTAGATGTTAATTTAAATGGAATCTCATTATGTCTGCACATCTGTTACATTATGGTTCTAGTAATATTTTAGTTGGAAAAAAACAGAACTGCTGAAGACAGTAAGGCTTGTCTGTTAATTGAGCAGTTTATGTGAAAAATATTCTAGGAACAGGAACTGAAATGTTATATTTTTGTCAGCATATTTATTTATTTGTTTGCTTGATTATTGAACTGCCTCTGTATTTGGTATTCTGGTCCTTATTAGTACACGATTTTTTTTCTGTTCTCACTCTCATCATTTAATATATTTAATATATTTCACTGCATCAAATATTTAACATGTACCAACAACAAGTTTGTAGAGTACTAAGTAGGGCTCGTAAACTACCAAAAGATGCATGGGCTCTTGCCAATCTGATATGATTTATTCATATATTACATATTCTTCCCGATATTTTTATTTCAAGGTTTAAGGTTTTGATTCATTCTTTCAACAATACTACTTTTGGGGAAGTATTATGCAAAGTTCTACTGATACAGAGTGTAGGAAAAAAAGATTTCCGTGTACTTAAGGAATCTTTATTTTTTTTCAGGAAGAAAAGCATTACATGAAAATTGCATAATCCTTTTTGTATAAAAGTGATGCATTTTACAGTGAAAGAGTAAAGAATATAGAGTGTTTAACTAGGTGATCTGACATAACTGTGTGATCAGAGATGACCTCTTTGAGATAGTAGTATTTAAGCCAAAATTTAATGAATCAATAGAAATTAGTTGGGGGTTGAGGTAACCCACCATCCTGGTTTGCCCAGGGCAGGAGCTTTCCCAAGACACACAGGCTTCAGTGCTAAGACCAGAGAAGCCCCAGGCCAACCTGGGACAAGTTGGTCATTCTGTTTGGGATTAAGAAGAGCAAGCAAGAAAGAAGTATTCAAGGCAAAGGGTACATACAGTATATGCAAAGTCCCCAAGACAAGAAGTGACTTGATAAATGGATTAAAAGAAGACAAAGAGAAAGTTGAAGAAGGGGGTGGAGCCAGATCACATAAGTTTTTTTAAGTCATGACAACAATTTGGATTTTATGCTAAGATCATTTGAAAATCATTAAAGCAGGAAATGACAGGATTTTATTTGCAGTTCAAAATAATCATGATGCCTATAGTAAGAATGGACTGGAAGGAGATCAAAGTTTATTCAGGGAGATCAGCTAGGAGGTGATTATCAGAACCTGTGACTGGTAGTAGTGTATTGATGGCAGTGGTGATAAAGAGAAGGCAATGAATCTGAAAGTTATTTAGGAAATGTAATCGTAGTAATGAATTACTGGATACATAGTGCGAGGTAGAAACAGGTATGAAGGATGATTGCCATGTTTCCTGCTGTTGTCACTTAGAATGTTTTTTTACTAGCATGTACATATTGAGGATTTATATCAGCTAGACTCAATTCAGTGTAGATGCCATTTGTATTGTAAATTATATGCACCTTTTACTTTTTAATAAAAATTGTAGTCCCAGCTTATTTACATAAAAACACTTCCCTCTACAGCCACAGGAAGGTTATCTGATGGTGCAACAGTTTCAGTACCTAGGATGGGCTTCTCATCGAGAAGTGCCTGGATCCAAAAGGTCATTCTTGAAACTGATACTGCAGGTGGAAAAGTGGCAGGAGGAATGCGAGGAAGGGGAAGGGCGGACGATTATCCACTGCCTGTGAGTAGGGCAGCTCAGCCTGTCATTCATGGGGCCTTGGTGCTTATTTTCTCATTTTCAATGTTAAAGACTATCTGGCTTGCATCTTATGAACCTCCCATAGATGTTATTTTTTAAACAGTCTTCCTGTCTCATGAGTCTATAATTAACTACTAAGTTTATTTTGTATATTTTCTAAATATTGATTATTACATAGCTGTATTATTTAAACTCTTTGGAACACTACTCGTAACAACTTCTGATTTACACAGTTTACAAATATATTAGAATCTCAAAGTCTAGATTGCAGCAATCTATGCCTATAGCATTTTCCTGAGTATAAGCTACTGATCTAATTTCATCCTCAAGTTTTCTCCTCTCTGCCTTGTACACATATAAAGCAAAATTAAGACACAAATGGAAAACAATTAAAACTATAATGTCT
The DNA here is from genome assembly GCF_028885625.2 of Pongo pygmaeus. Classification (NCBI taxonomy): domain Eukaryota; kingdom Metazoa; phylum Chordata; class Mammalia; order Primates; family Hominidae; genus Pongo; species Pongo pygmaeus. Next base: position 128,220,154 of record NC_072378.2, on the reverse strand, counting down.
TATTTTCCCAAACATATATGATGGTGTGACCTGTGGTCACTTGGTGCTCCTATCTAAAATGCCTTTGCTTTCTTTGCTTTCAGAAATGGTGGCGGGCGAAGTGGCATGTTCTGTGCTATAGGCATCGTTGTTGAAATGGTGAAACGGCAAAATGTTGTCGATGTTTTCCACGCGGTAAAGACACTAAGAAACAGCAAGCCAAACATGGTGGAAGCCCCGGTGAGTCACAGAATTTTAGACTTGGAAGGCATCTTAGAGATTAGTCAGTCATATACCTACTTATTGATTTTACTTCATACACACACAGGGAATCAGATGTGAAAATGAGACGTTGTGGGGACTTTCCTGCCTAATTAATACATTGCTGAGCATCCCCCTCTACCCACAGACACTTAATCACATATCACATAAACTGCTAATCATGAAACTATTTTCATTTAATTTGGGCAATTTGTAGGTTTTTTTTTTCTGTTATAGCCAAAAAATATTTGCTACAGTAAACTTTGGTAAATGGTCCCGTAAGAAGAATAAATCCTGTATCAAGGCTGTATGTCTAAGGGATATAGGTTTCATCAGTACCTTAGACACCCAGTATTTTTAAAGGGCAACTGAAATTTGGTTTTGTCATTATCTATAATTATTCATTTTCTGATCAAATTGTAAATGGTTAAACTATCATGGTTAAGTTTTCAGCTTTTACCAACTGTAGAGGGCAGTTCATATCATGCTACTTGAGCTTGTCAAGGCTCATAAAGTCAGAACATAGCTTACAAAATAAGAGCTGATAGGTATGTGTGTGTGTGACAGTTCATCTAGGTGAAGCTGTATGCAGAGTAAGAAAGAAAGTTACACTTATCTAACACATTTTACTTCTAACGAGAGATATCTGTGGGTTACACATATGTATGTGCATGGTGGGATCAGGTTGGGAGCACCTGTGTAGTGTATGCTCACAGAAAAGTAAACCAGAAAAACCAAGGCATCATGGTTGCTTGCCCTACATTTATCAAGATGATCAGATAACTAGAATGAGCAATTCAATAAACCTTTAAAGTATTTCACCACTTCCTGCTCATGGATTGCTCGCACAAGAGTTGCGCTGCTTCCTGAGACAAAATCTGAAGACTTAGGTTTGTACTGTTTCACTTTTACAAGCAGTACCAGACTTCCACCCTTTCTACAGGTGCCCTCAAACTCCTCTACACCACCTCATTTCCCTGGGTTGTTGCAGCTGTCTACACAAGATTACATTGGTTTTGATTGGGGTGCTGGCTGTGGAGATGAGAAAGGGGGGATGAATCGGAGGGATTTTTGAGGGGGAACTCTCAGATCGTCTTAGCAACTAAATGAATAGTGGCTATGTCTCTAAACTCTTTGCAATTTGAAGATTTCTTGATGTAAACTCTGCCTCCATTTTTCAGATCAAGTTTTAAAATCATCAGTGGGATCACTTCTGACTTCAGAATTCAACTTTTACCTTCAAATTTAACTGATTTCCCAACTTTTTTAATTAAAAAAAAATCTATGGTTAAACTCTGCCATTCTGGAACCTTCCAAAAAGTTACTGTTTTCCTTTACATTCATGTCCCATGAATCCTGAACACCCCGCCCTCTGATTTGTGTTTAATCAGTGTGGATGATTAGTTTAGTGAGCTGTGGAGTTGAGCTGACAAGTTTGGTGAGGAGATTTAGAGTGAAGGCAAAATTTCTGGAGACTGCTTAAAGAGACATAACTATTTCTAGGCACATTTTGGTTCCTTGAATGCGCTCGCCACAGTGGTAGGTGAATTTGAATCATATCTACTTGGTGAATAGTGTTGGAATGATAAAGACCTCTTAAGGAAAGTTTTATTACCCTAGTTTATTGCTGGAGACACCTCGAACTTCTCTTCCAAAATAATATGCATTTTAGACTGTTCTCCAGCCTGAATTTTACCCACTTGAATGAACTGAGTTGGGAATTTTTAAATGAATTGCATATTATAAGTAATAGTTTATGATATGGTCTCTGAATTTTTCTGAATTCTTATTATGGAGCAAGTCCATAGATGGGCTTAGAGGAAAGGCAGTTTTAACTCAAAAATTTTATTGGCAATATGTCGTCTTAAACATATAAAGGCAGCAGAAATACATTTTCAGGTATAAGTAGGCTCAAAATTTAAGGATCACTAACCATTCTTGAAAAATTTGCTTAAATACTCTGATGGACAAAAACAGTGTCAAAAATTAAGAACTTGAAATTGCATAAATGGCTGTTTAAAATGGCTGGCTTTTTTTTCTCAAGGAAATCATCTGAAATATATGGAGAAAAACGTTTGCAGTTTATCACTGTAGCATTATAGAATAGAGAAAAAAATAAAAGCAACTTAATTGTCAAACAATACATATATTTGATTTTTATGTGGTATTAAAAGATGTTAAATAACATGGAAAAAGAATTGTAACAATGTTAAATTTTAAAAGTTACATTTAAAATTATATTTTGAAATATACATAGTTATATTTATTCTAAGATAATTATTTCAACCATGCACAAAAAGAACTGAGGCAAACTAAGGTGATATTTTAACAATTTCTTCTGATGATAGAATTATAGCTCTTTTTCTCATTCTTTATATTTGTTCAGAATTTGTATATTCTTTATATTTGTACAGAATTGTTCTGTAATGATCAAGTATTATTATTATAAACAGATAAATTCTAAACATTTAAAAAATTGATAGAAAATATGCAGCAAAGATAAAATGTCTTTTTAAGATAAATTTCCTTTTTCTTAAATGGATCATTAGACTCAAGTATAAAATATGTATGCCTAGATATTAATCTCGTATATAGAAAAAATAAATTGTAATCCTTGAGTCATCTAAATTGGTTGTCAAGTTTCATTTGGTAACTGTTGTTCAACATTAGTCTCTTTCTTAAGTTTTCTCACTCTTTTTGTTTTGACGTCTTTCAGGAGCAATACCGTTTCTGCTATGATGTAGCTTTGGAGTACCTGGAATCATCTTAGTTGAGTGAGACTCTTTAAAGTGCATCCATGAAGAAACCTGTTCATCTATTGAGCCAGCAGCTGTTGTACCTGTTACACTTGTGCAGAAAGATTTTAACGTGGGGGGTGGGAGACTTTTACATTTGAGAGGTAGAAGTATTTTTCTTATGAAGTTGGGTATCTTAATAAAAAGGACTGAATTAGTTTTTATTACTATATTAAGGCATCAACATTTCATGCCACATAAATTATATTTAATAAGACCCAGATTGAAATGAGAACGTATTGGTGTTTGTACAGTGAACATGCCACCTTTTTTCTCATGGTTTCAGTAGAGCAGCTACCACATGTTGCATGAGTTCATACTTTCTACGTGGCATTTTTCTCCCTTTCTAAAATGAAAGCTGATGGATCTTAAAAGGAAGAAGAAAAGAAAAGCTGTGCAAATTCATAGTAAAGTTCATTTTTTATGTTTCCAGTGTAGCAGATCTCTATATAAATATATAAATATATATAACTGGCTTATTTTCTTTTAATGTGCAATGATGGCTGGATCATTTAAAGTTCTTTTTAGAAAATAACATAAGCCAAAGACTCAAGTGTAAATATGTCTATATGGAGAAAGCACATTATATTTATTGGTTACTTACATTCCTTTTTTGATGGCTAAAATACTACCACCACACAATCATCTTTTTTTTCTGAAGAAAGCTTTTTCTTTAGCTAAAATCAATTGTAAACGATTTTTGTAGATTATTTTTTGTATGTTTTAGTGTAAGTAGAGGATAAACTTTTTATTCATAAACCAGGAAGCAATGTTCTTTATAGTGATTCTCTTGTGTACATGCTTGTGAATTAAATTTGTGTAAAATCCCTTGGCAATTGGGTCTTTTAATATAGGACCAAATTAATACATTTTGCTGAAAATGTATAGTTTTTCACAATTTCATTAGGTAAATAATGGTTTGGTGATCATACATGAGAAATGTACACATTAAAAGGCCTTGCTGACAACTTGCACAATGTTGAACGTAGCCTTTAAGCATCATTTAAATTTTAAAGGAATTGAGTTTTTCAGCCTGTGGCCCACCACTGGTCAAGAAAACAAGATGGCAACATATATGCTTTCAGGGTCAAATTTTAGCAAACTGTAAACTGTCAGGGTGATAAAATGTTTCTCTTGATGTTTACATGCACAAGCTTTGGGTTCTGACTATAAAAAGTGTGAACAAATCAATGCCAGATTCCTGTTTTGCGCATTGTCATGGGATTCTTAAGTGAACCTTTCTAAATGTGGTCTTGTTCACATGCTCCACGTAGCTGTAACTTCACATCATCAGCTTGCAGTTTGTAATTGACTAAAGCATTCCAGTGTCCTCTTTCTAGATTGCCAGCTCATGACATGGTGCTTATAAAGATTTAATTAAAGTAAGAATGAAATAAAGTTTTTATAATTATAACAGTTATTGTTTGCACACTATTTTTTCCTCTTAATGTTCATGCATTCACCACTAAATGAGTAGCTTATTCCTATACTCGTTGATACAAGTAGGCCACAAAAACTCTATTCAAAGTAAAACTAATTTACAACCTCTAGTTTCTTTTATTTTTATTTTCTTAATTGAATGCCAAAACGTCCAATAGGTGGAGATGGAAAAGGCCAGGAGATTGACATCATTTTTTGTTTGTTGGTTTCTATATTTATCCATGTATGTAATACACATTTTCCATTTATGTATGCCACTATCCATTTATGTAATACACATCTTACTTTTTTCTTATAACCAACATGACAAATGGTACTTATGATCCCTGTTTTACAGATGATGAAATGGAAGCTAATGAGAAGGTACATGATTTGTCAACAGATTCATTCTTACTTAGCAGCTGTGTCTTTACCACTAAACACATTGTTTCCCAAATGTCACAAAGATAGACAAAAAAATTTAGAATTTCATTTCTATTCTTCCTCATTAATCAATTTTCTCTTAAGGTATTATTATCATCATGGACATCTTCAATCTCCCATTTGCTATGTACTTCATTAGAAAATGTGTGACTTTTAAAAAAATTCAGATAAAGCAACCTTTTCCTAGGAAAGCTGAGTTTCATTTAAACACGGAGGCATTTAACAAAAAAATCCACAAACTCGCCAAAGATTTTTTTTACCCGGTAATGTTTATTATGTTATCCTATAGAAGATTCTGTTTCACTGTGTGACCCTGACTTCATTTCTGCTCATGATTGCACCACACACCAGCAAAATTATCATGAGCACAACTGTCCACAAAGCTCAGAGGTCTGTGCGGCCTCTGAAATTCAAAGAACAAGAGTTCTCTTTCTTTGTAACAGGAAATTGAAATATCATGCTTGCTTTGTTTGGGCACCACAGAAGCCACTTTGTCAGGAGACAATGGGAGAGGGGTTGCCTGTTGCTCTCAAAACTCATATTCAAAAGCTCGTATCTTATACCCTTAAGGGCTCCCTAAGTAGTCTTGTGCATGACTATGTTCTCCGACACCCCCAGCCGTGTCCCTCTGGGCAGATGTCCTGGTGCTGGCTGGGGGTGGAGTCCTCTTCCACTGGCAGAGCTCTACATGCTTTTCATAGTTTAGGGCTTCCTATTCCTAATTTAGTTATTCCTTAAATGGCTGTCATGTGGTTGAATTTTATAGACCCCCTTTCTATAACTATCACTAAGGAGATGTTGGAAGTGTGTGGGCCAGAGACACACCAGCAACTGGGAATTTTTGAGTTTTAAAACCATTCTTGGAAATAAGTGTTATCTCTCTTAGAGCTGTCTCCTAGCCTTTTCTAATACTTAGGCTTTGGAGTCTGTATTAGGGTTCTCTAGAGAGACAGAACTAATAGGATAAATATATAAAGGAGTTTATTAAGTATTAATTTACATGATCACGAGGTCCCACAATAGGCTGTCTGCAAGCTTGAGGAGCAGGAGAGCCAGTCTGAGTCTCAAGATGGAAGAACTTGGAGTCCGATGTTCAAGGGCAGGAAGCATCCAGCACAGGCAAAAGGTGTAGGCAGGGAGATTAGGCCAGTCTTGTCTTTTCACGTTTTTCTGCCTGCTTTATATTTGCTGGCAGCTGATTAGATTGTCCCCACCAGATTAAGGGTGGATCTGCCTTCCCCAGCCCACTGACTCAAATGTTAATCTCTTTTGGCAACACACACATAGACACACCCAGGATTAATACTTTGTATCCTTCAATCCAATCAAGTTGACACTCAGTATTAACCATCAAAGTCTTTAGATAAAGGTGTTGCTGTGTTGCAGCCAAATGATCTCTGACATTGAAAGATAAACAAAAGGGGAGAGAGATTTTTTGCTTGGACATGAAGAGGCCACATGTTTGTCTCCACACTGATGTGCTGATGTGCTCATTCAGTATTCATCTTACCACAAGAATCTCTTGAGTTCCAGGCATTCATGTCATAAACTTGGAAGTCAGACACCAATGGCTGCTCCTTCTCATATCTACTCTCTTCCCAGAAAATGGTGTAAAGGAAGAGGTTCTTGGCATCTGAACTTGATAGATACCAGTAAATACTAAAATGCAGAAGAGCAGGGGCTGGTTGTAGCTCAACTGAAAATATGAGGTGGGCAGTCTACTAGCTTTGGAAGACCACCTTTGAGATTTGCATTTTTTTTTTTTTTTGAGATGGAGTTTCCCTCTTGTCGCCCAGGCTGGAGTGCAATGGAGCGATCTTGGCTCACTGCAACCGCCACCTCCCAGGTTCAGGTGATTCTCCTGCCCCAGCCTCCCAAGTAGCTGGGATTACAGGCACCTGCCACCGCGCCCTACTAATTTTTGTATTTTTAGCAGAGATGGGGGTTTGCCATGTTGGCCAGGCTGGTCTTGAACTCCTGACATCAGGGGATCCACCCGTCTCGGCCTCCCAAAGTGCTGGGATTACAGGTGTGAGCCACCATGCCCAGAGATTTGCCTAACTTTCAAAGGGGAGTGACAATTGAGCATTTATATTTAATTTCTGTGCACTTTGGCAAGCATTCTTTTTAATAACAAAATAGCCAAAATAATCCGTCACATACCCTGGGTATAATATGTAATATTTACCCTATAAAATGTTTCCATAGGCAGAGATTCCACATCCTTCCTAGACTTATTTCAGTGTTTTAGTAAACACCCCTATTTAGTGTAGAGTCTGTGTGCCATTTCATTCAACACTAAGTAAAGATAGAAGGCAGCTGGCTGTGCTTCCCTTAATCATTTCTACTTACATATTATTTCATAGTCTCACAGCTTAGGGAGGTTTGGAGTAGAAGAGATACCTGAATTTGTTCACAACTCCAGTCTATTCAAGCAGTCTGCAGAGTATTCGAGTATTATTATATCTCTCTGAAACTAAAAGGAAAAGCTCTGTCTTGGGATCTACTTTAAGTAGCTATAAGTGGCTTTTGGAATATAAATTGGCCAAAAATCAATGGAAATGTGGTAGATATATATGACACTTCTGAACTTCCAGCTTCCTCCAAAGTGAATTGAAGTGCTAACCTGGAAGATAACGAACAACACAGAGAACCTGTTGTTATCAAATCCGGAAAGACACCAATGGAGAGTTTCTAAACCATTGAAGCAAACGTAGGTCGCTATGGAATATCTGAAAGCTCCCTCTTTAATGTTAAGACTATGTTGAAACTAATCAACTACATCGGAATAAATCAGCACTCAATTTTCTGTGTTAGATGTTAAGTATAGTCAATCATTTAATACAATTGGCAAGTCCATCATCATGAGATGTTATCTGTCATAAAATGCCTTCCTTCTCATGTTCCCTGGGCAGATTTGGTTAGTCTTTTAGGATATATTAGTCTTGATTCAGTCAGGAATATGTAGCACTTAGGCCATAAGAATCCAACCCTCGGTACTTAGATATAATCTATGCAGTCTATTCAGATATAGAATATGAAGAACAGGAATGTCTAAATTGAGTCAGCAATGACTTCTTTTCTTATTTTTGTATTTATTTTATTTTATTTTATTTTATTTATTTTATTTTATTTCTTGAGACAAAGTCACTCCATCTCCCAGGCTAAAGTGCAGTGGCATGATCTCAGCTCACTGCAACTTCTGCCTCCTGAGTTCAAGTGATTCTCCTGCCTCAGCCTCCCGAGTAGCTGGGATTACAGGTGCACGCCACCACACCTGGCTAATTTTTGTATTTTTAGTAGAGACGGGGTTTCACCTTGTTGGCCAGGCTGGTCTCAAACTCCTGACCTTGTGATCTACCCGCCTCGGCCTCCCAAAGTGCTGAGATTACAGGCATGAGCCACCATGCCTGGCCTCTTTTCTTAAATAGAAATTAGAATGTACAGATAGGCAAAGTCCACGCGTTTAGATGATGCTGTGTGGTTGGGGAGACAAAATCTAACTGAGAAAGTAGAAAAAAATATGATGTCATGGCATCCACCTACTATTTGTTGAGAAAGGAGCCGGAAATTCATGCCTGCAAGACCAGCAGGGACCATGAATGTGGGAAGTGAGCCATGTATATTTAAGAATGGTCACTCAGGTCATATTATTACAATGAACGTCCTTAGCTTGTGTGTTTCCTAATAGGAATATTTTTCATCTCTACAAAAAAATTCTGCCTCCTAGTTTTATTAAAACACATGTTCGTATTGATTAATCTTGCATTTTCCCACTGTTGATTCAAAAATGGATACTAGATATTCTGCCATATTCAGCTGTACTGTAAGAAACACAAAAAAATGTGAGTGATAATAAATGGTACCTGCTGTTTGACATGCGGACAAAAGGGAGCAATGTGGGGAGGGCTGCCCCCACTGGGACTTGAAAGCACATTCAACACTTGCAGCAGCACTACCTTCCAGCAGCCTTTGCTGCACAGGAATATGGACCCAAGCATGGCCCATTTCCCAAGAGAATGTAGAAATCAAAATGTTTAGGTTAATTTAGAAATTTTTTGAATGTTGGTAACCAATTAAGTTTAGAAATAAAGACAAAAACAAACCTCTGGCCCAATTCTGTGCAGAACAAACAAACCCTGTCTGAAGGCTACACTTGCTGTGGTTGTATAAGAGCTTCAGGCACCCAGTCTGTGACCTCCATTATGGAATAACTGGTTTTACTGTTTTAACCTTTTTAAATCATTTAAAAGAAATATGAGTTTTAGCTGCCTTAAAAATAGCTATCATAACTGTTTTCCGTACATATTCTTTTTTCCTATTTGCCTTGTTTCCTCACATATTTTGTATGTGATGAATCTTGTAGATGAATCTTGACTCCTAAGATAAAAAACAAAACAACAACAAAAACAAGATCAGCTTCTCTTTCTGCTCATTTGTACCTGGACTAACTTCAGAAAAGCGTGTTTCAGAAAATAATTCACACATTTTACCTAGTAAGCACTCCCAAAAATGATGAGTAGGAGATAATTCTTCTGGAAATAATAATACTGAAAACTCAAAAGGGGAGCAGTTATTCTGTGAGCCGTGGGATGGCCAGAACCATTTTAGTCACAAGTGCAGAATAGCATCTGTGGAAGCATCGCATTTCCAGATTGTGATGATGCCTGCTGACTTCCATGGCAGGTGTAAAGCAGTGTGGGCTGTTGCCAGCTCACGATGGGAACCTGAACTCTAGTTCTATAAATCTAATTACCTGAAGCACAGTCAGCAGACCGAAATTGATTTCTCTTCACCTTCATGTTATATTCTTGGAATGACAAAGTATGTATTCATTAATTACTTATTTTTCAATGTCAAGTTTTTTATTGCCTGTGATCAAATGTGATCATTGAGGAAAAAGAATCTCATTTTCTCGTAAGAAATTAGAGGATTGATATTTTACTCATGAAATTATAGAATGTTAGAGGGACATTAGAAATTATCTAATCCCCTGTCCTTGTTGTTAAGGTTAAGAAATTAAAACCTAGTGAAGTCATATGTCTATCTGAAGAGGGCCATCCCGTAAATAGTTGAAGCTTTGCAGGCTGTTGGCTTATGTTACCTTGTTGCCAGGAGACCTTCCCTTGAAGATTTGCTGAAGAAGGTCTTCAAACAGGAAGTAAGTGATAGAAGAAGGAATTTTCAATATCAGGAAAGGAGAAAGAACAATGGATAGTAGAATTATGGGTACCTACAAAAACATTATTTACATGTATTTGTCTCATATGTCATTTTTGATGATTGAAACAAAAAAATTCCAACACCATCTGAAACTCAATAAAATGATAGTTAAAAGTGGGAAAGGAAAGACATCTAAGGAGAAGTGAGATTTTTATACTTCACTCGACATGGTAAAATACTGATACCACTAGATTGTAATACATCACATGTTGCAGTATAATCATTAAAGAAACCACTAAGAAAAGTATATGAAAAAATATGCTCAAATGCACTATAAGTGAATCAGGATGGAATCCTAAAACATGTTCACATAACCCACAGGAGGGTAAGGAAAGAGAAACAGATGAATAAGAACCGGAGAAAATAAACAGAAAACAAATAAATGACAATTGCTAAACTATCAATAATTACTTTAAAAGTTTTTTTAAAAAGCCAGTAAAACATATAATTTGACAGATTGTGTAAAAGCCAACTACAAAGAACATGACCCACCTATATAATATGTATAAGAATATCAGTTCATATTCAATGAAATGGGTAGGTTGAGAGTAAAGGGAAGGAAAATGGTGTATACCATGCAAACATTGAATTTAAAAAATCATGAGTAGCTATAGTAATATCTGCTAAAGTAGACTCATGCAAAAATAAAATTACTGCAGACATAGAGGGTGATTAACTAATGATAAAAGGATCAATCCACAAGGAAGACATAATAGTGCTAACGATACATACCAAAATACAGAGTCCCCAAATGCGTGAATCAAAAAGTGATAGAGATGAAATAGAGAAATCTACAATTATGGTTGGAAACTTCCAATGCCCCCTTTCTGCAACTGGTAGAATTACTAGACAGAAAATCAACAAAGATATAGAAATCTACAATACAATCAATCACCAGATCTAATTGATGAAATATAGAATACTCAACAGTAGAATATACTTTATTCAAGTTCCTATGGAACATTTATTTACCAAGATAAATTATATCATGGACCATAACACAAACCTCCACAAAACATATTTAAAATAATTCTGTACAGTATGGTCTTTGGCCATAAAGATATCAAACTAGAATTAAATAACAGAAAGACAGTAGGAAAGTCTCTAAACACATGGTAATTAAGCTATACTCTACCAAGTATTTCATGAGTCAAGGAAAAAGTTTCAAAGAAAACTGTTTAAGAAGCGAACTGGAAGAACTGTAAGTATCAAAATTTCTGAGAGAGAGCTGAAGTAGTCCTGAGCAGGAAATTTATAGCATCAAATGCTTATGTCTGAAGTGATGGAAGCTCTCAAATCAATTACCCAAGAACCTATCTCAAGAAAACACAAAAAGAAGGAAAACAAAAGCAAACGGAAGGAAATAATAAAGATAAGAGCAGAAATCAATGGCAATGAAAATAATAAAACATTAGAGAATATCAATTAAAAAATTCCAAAAATATTAATAAAATCGATAAATCTCACAGGACAGACAAAAATTAAAAGAAAAAATAAATACCAAGATTGAAACAGAACATCATTATAGATACTGCACACATTAAAAAGATAGTTGAGACAGCAATCCCATTACAGCAATCCCATTATGGCCAAAAGAACATAAATCATTCTGACAAAAAGACATATGCACTTGTATGTTCATCCTTATGCTATTCACAATAGCAAATACATGGAATCAACCCAGAGGCCCATCAGTGATAGCTTGGATAAAGATAATGTGGTACATACACATGATGGAATACCATGCAGCCACAAAAAAAGGATGAAATTATGTCCTTTGCAGCAAAATGAATGGAGCTGAAGGCCATAATTCTAAGCAAATTAAGGCAGGAACAGAAGACCAAATAGCACATATTCTCACTCACAAATGGGAGCTAAACATAGAGTACACATGGACATAAATACAGGAACAGTAGACACTGTGGAGTACTAGAGAATGCGGGGCGAGGTGTTACAAAACTATCAGGTACTATGCTCGCTTTTAGGGTGACAGGATCTGTACTCCAAACTTCAGCACCACACAATATTCCCATTTAACAAACCTGCACATACACCTACTGTATCTAAAATAGAAGTCGAAATTTAAAAAAAGAGAATATTGCAAAAAAAAACTTTATATTAAAAAATTGGACAATTTACAAAAAAAGAGCAAATTTCTGAAACACTGCTAACTGTTAAAACTCAACTAAGATAAAAATGATATTCTGGAAAATATGGAAAATAAAAGCAACCCAATAAAAGCAGTACCATTAAAGAAATTGAATTTATAATTTAAAAATCTCAAAAAAGAAATATCTGAGCTTAGATTGTTTCATTGGAAATTTCTAATAAACATGTAAAGAATTAGCACTGATTCTACACAATCTTTTCCAAGAAAATAGAAGAGGAGGAAACACTTTTGGACTTCCAAGATCTGGACAGGAAAGCACATAGATTGCAGCTTTGCAGAGGACCCAGCTAAGGCATGCCTAGACTTCCTATCCACAGAAAGTATGAGATCATATATGTATATTGTTTTTTAAGTCTCTGAGTTTGTGGTAATTCATTACGTTGCATGGAAAACTAATACAAGAGGAAGTGAAAGTATATATAATATACTTAATATAATTAATGTATATAAAATATACACTACAAACAATGAAGAAACTACAAACACTACAAACAATGAAGAAAATACACATGGCTCCTATAATCCTCATTTCTGTAACGGGCCATGAGACCATGGTTAGTATTTATGGTTTCCCTTTTATGGGATACAGGCCCATTGCCCCATTGCCCTCAACTAGCACCTGAGAGTGAGCTGAGAGTGAGGTAACCCAAATCTTAATAGCTGAAGCATCTAGAACCGCTTTTATTGGGCTGCTTTTATTTCCCGTTAACCATTAATACTGGACATGAAAATACAGAGAGGTTTCTTCAGTTTCCTGTGGCTACTATAACAAGTTACCACAAACTAGGTGGCTTCAAACAATGAAACTTTATCCTCTCACAGTTCTGGAGGCCAGAAATCAGACATCACGGTATTGGCATAGTTGATTCCTTTTTGAAGCTCCTAGGGAAAATCTGTCCCATGCTTCTCTCCAAGACTCTTTGGCTGCCGGTGACCTTTGGCATTCCTTGGATCTTTAACATTCTTGACTTGTAGACATATCACCCTAATCTATGCCTCCACCTTCTCATGGACTACTCCTCTGCATTTCTCCTCTTCTGATCCATGTCTTCTTCAAGGACACCTGTCATCAGATTTAGGGCTCACCCTGATAATTCAGGATGATCTCATTTCAAGAACCTTACTTTAATTAAAAGTGAAAAAAAAAAACCCTTTTTCCAAATAATATTACATTCAGAGGTCTAGAAAGCCATATCTTTTCGGGATTGGGGGTGGGGAGCACCATTCAAGCCACAACAGAGGTGCTCCAGAAAAGCCCTTGAATTCTAAACAGTTATCCTGGCCCCAGCAACCATGTACTTGACAATTAGTATCAATCACCCAATCAGTACAAAAACCTGACACCCCTGTCCACTCCCATGTCTATTGTGTAACTCAAAAGGAGCCTTGAAGCCCAGACAGCAGAGTCAACTTCCAGCTCAATTAAACCACTACTGGGTCCTCTGAGAAATAAAATTCCAAGATCAATACAGCCAAAATGTCAGAGAAGGAAAGCAGAAAACTGCGATTGCTTCATTGGCTGTAATATTGAGAAGAACCTCTCCTACTTTCATTCCTTGTTTCAGCTGCCTGTATCACTGGTCTAGTCCACCAGGGCCAGGAACCACAGGCACAGCCGTGTGAGGGACCCATCTGGATCCAGGAAGCCACCATTTCTAGGAAGCCAGGGGTACACATGCACATATGTGTGTATGTTCGGATACACGCTTCTAACATATTTCCAAAGATATGCCCCACTACATGTATGACCCACCAGATCATCCAATGATATCCAATATAAAATTATAAAATTTTTGAACCACCTTCCAGTGGTAGATGATCCAAATAAATAAATCCCATGTATTGAATCTAGAGAAAAAAAATCTTATGTAACCTTTAACCCCTGAGTCCATAATCTCTTTTTCAAACGGAGAAAGTACCCTTTTGCAGTATAGTCCTTTTCTTACTATTGGGGTATTAGGTTAGTGCAAAAGTAATTGTGGTTTTGGACCATGAATTTTAAATCATTATAACTAGGCTCAAATACATCTTTATTAATCAAAATCAGAACCATTATAATCAACACATTTTTGCCAATGATAAATAAGTTTGTTTATTCTGGTAGTATAAAAATCTGTAGTGGAAAGCATTTTCTGCATCCTGCTGGTTTTGGAAGTGTTTTCCCTGCATAAAGTTGTTGAGATGTTTGAAGAACAGGTAGTCGGTTGGCAAGAGGTCAGGTGAATATGACGGATGAGGCAAAACTTCATAGCCCAATTCATTCAACTTTTGAAGCACTGGTTTTGTGATGTGCGGTTGGGCATTATCATGAGAATTTGGTCTTTTCTGTTGACCAATGTCGGCTGCAGGCATTGCAGTTTTCGGTGCATCTAATTGATTTACTGAGCATACTTCTTAGATGTAATGGTTTTGCTGGGATTCCGAAAGCTGTAGTGGATCAGACTGGCAGCAGGCCACCAAACAGTGCCCATGTTCTTTTTTTGGTGCAAGAAGCTTTGGAGTTTCTTTTTGGTCCAATAACTGAGCTGGTCTTCTCCGGTTGTCATATACAATCCACTTTTTATCGCATGTCACAATCCGATCAAGAAATGGTTCATTGTTGTGGCATAGAATAAGAGAAGACGATACTTCAAAACGATGATTTTTTTAATTTTCACTCAGCTCATGAGGCACCCACTTATTGAGCTTTTTCACCTTTTCAATTTGCTTCAAATGCCGAATGACCGTAGAATGGCCAACACTGAGTTCTTTGGCAACTTCCCATGTAGTTGTAAAAGGATCTGCTTCAATGATTGCTCTCAATTGGTGGATGTCAACTTCCAATGGCCAGCTACTACACTCCTCATCTTCAAGGCTTTCTTCTCCTTGGCAAAACTTCTTGAACCCCCACTGCACTGTACATTCATTAGCAGTGCCTGAACCAAATGCGTTGCGGAAGTTGCAAGTTGTCTCCGCTGCTTTACGACCAATACTGAATTCAAATACGAAAATTGCTCAGATTTGCTTTTTGTCTAACATCATTTCCATAGTCTAAAATAAACAGCAAGTAACAAGTCATTAGCAAAAAAAGAAAAAAACATAAAGCCAGAAATGCCCATTAAATTGATGTATGACATAACCACATTTATTTAAGAATGTATTCCAATATCAAATGGCAAATTCTAACAATGCAAAAACCTCAATTACATTTGCACCAACCTAACAGAAGTATGCAAAGGAAAGGGAATATGAAATAGTGTTTAAATCAAAATCTGGTGCTGTCTAAAACAATGCCCATGGAAATAAAACCAGAGAAGGAAAGCGGAAAGACCAACAAAATATATACTTCAAATAAACAAGACAAATGTTGGATAGTAATATGTGCTAAGCACAGTGATTTCAAAAAGGGTGATGTTTCGACAAGTGACCTGGATCTCCTAAAAGAATAAGGGAAAGGATCCTTTCAATCCACAGCCCTAAAATAGGAAGAGGTTGGATGTGTACAAGAAAGAGCGAGTGGCTAGTAAGGCTGGAGCACACCGACAGTGGTACATGAGGTCCGTGAAAGTGGTCCACAGTGCCCGGAGCTTTGCAAGCCAGAGCCAGGATTTTGAATATATTATTCATCACTGTCTTCCATTCTCTACATCCTCACACTGCATAATCCAGAGCTTAATGCATTGCATTGCACATGGCAAATTTCAATAAATGTTTATTAGACATAGTTTAAGCCAGGCCTAGAATCCAGGCTTCCTTCTTCTCCTGTGTTTTCCCCACTACATCATACAGTGTTTCTGCTTCTAAAAAAGCAGACAAATAAATGAAACCCCAAGGCGTCAGCTCCTGGGAACTTTCCAGGATTATCCTTTGAGTACACTGGATAGCTCATTCCCCTAAGTACTTTGGCACTTCATTTACAGTATTCCTGAATTCAATGAGCTCTTTAGTAAGTAAATTGACTCAGGACCATGAGAAATAAAAAATAAATCTGGGCCTAAGGAGACTATGGCATGCATCCAGTTCAATATCACGGATTGAACATAAACAAAATCTTCTTCCATTCCAGTACAAACTCATAAATGATAGCAACATACAAACATATTTTATAAATATAGAGCCTACTGTGAAAACTAGAAAGATAAATCTCATAAATCAGAAATAGAGAGGCTTTTCCAAAAAGAAAAATGGAGAAAGCCATAGCAGTGAGCGGGGGCTGAAACTGTGTGACCTGGGGGGTGCCAGAGAAGATGGGAGAGAATAGAGCCAAACTGTGTCTGCACAGCTGGGGCCTGAAGCACACCAGCCAGGAGACAAATAGATGCCCTTGACTGAAAGATCAAGATGTACTGAGTCATCCATCTGTACCCATCAGAGCTGGATAGCCTCAAAGCATGTCACTCATCTTGGGTTAAGAGTCCTGAGGATGTACTAGACTTCCAGCACTTCCATTACAATGTATTGCAGACTGGGGCGCTTAAAACAACAGAAATTTATTTTTTCAGTTCTGAGAGGTTAGAAGTTTGAAATCAAGGTATTGGCAAGGACATTTTCCCTCTGAAACCTGTAGGGGGAGAATCTTTCTTTGCCTCTTTCTAGCTTCCAATCCTTGGCATTCCTGGCTTGTAGCCACATCACTCCAATCTCTGCCCCCATCTTCACATGCTGTTCTCCCAATGTCTCTTCTCCTCTTATGATATTAGTCATACTGCATACTGATATAAGTCATACATAGTATCACCTTATTTTAACTTAACTAGTAGTATATGGAATGACTCTGTTTCCAAATAAGGTCACCTTCTAAGGTTCTGAGGATTCATATATTTTTGGAGGACACAGCCCAACCCACAACATACAGCAATATAAAACACACCCAGCCAAGTTATTCAAGCTGTGAGGGTAGAATGGGGATATTTTCAGATATATTCAACACTAATGTATACACAACTGCATTCCCAGCTGCAAGAACATCTTTTTCCTCCATATTTATATATCCATAAAATATGGTTTTACTGGATTTTAAATGTTATGTAAATGTTAGACTGTGGGTACCCTGCTGCTGCTTACTGTTTTTCTCTTAATATGTTTTTGAGATTTATTTACATTGGAAATCTAGTTCATTTTAAAAATTACTGTATGATATTTGATTGTAGAGATATAACCTGATTTATCAAAACTTTCTCTTATGTATGAATGAATGTTATTCTCTATTTGCCTCTTAAGCATCAGTCTCTGCCCTTGTCTACTTGGCTGTCTGTCATGGGAGGCTAACCTCTTGGATCTGCATCGCCTGGGGTCCCTTGCTTTCTGCCTTAGAGTTGGTTTGGCCAAGGCAAGGCACCAACAAAAGACCAGCTGGTGGGAGGAAAGGGAGGTGATACATTCCCCATACTGGTCCACATTTTTTATAATGGCTGCAATTCCTCTATCAATGTCCTGGGAGGCAGTCATTTGCCCCATAGCTTCAGCCCTCCAGGTTCCAGTAACACTGCTTTATTCTTGTCTCCATTCAGGCCCAGGGATGATAACTTATAGCTTTGTTACTTCTTGGGTGCTTTACCAACCCTTATTGGTACTACTGTAAATAGTCTTTTTAACAACAACAACAAAAAAAAACATATCCCTCAATTAACTATTTGAATTTGCCATCAATTTCCTGCTGAACTCTTGACTTATACTGTAATTGGTTCCAGAAGTTCCCCTAAAATGCAGTTCATCAAATCATATATGGAGTTGAGTCACTTATATATTTGATGAGTTGCATAGATAGACTTTTTGCCCTGGGGAAATTGAAACCTGGAAATCTGAGGCAAGAAATGGCTGGGTACCTTTACTAAAACACATCAGCCTCTGGCATGCAATATGAACCTACTGACCTAGCAAATGCTTTCTTTTTAGTTTCCATCAGTAACTATAACCTGCAACACCTCACCTTTGCCCAGAGGGTCAGCAGTACAACTTTGCTGTCTTTTATCAAGACAATATCTGATCTCTGTCATGTTGAGGTCTAGACTAGAGCAGTGATCCTCAAAGTGTCATCTGTGAACTGTTTTCTGGTCCATGTTTCTTATTTATCCCCAATGAATTAGGAAGTTTGTACCATAATGTGAACTATACCAGTAAGCACACCGTTTGGCTCAGCTGACAATTTTTTTTCTTAGAAAGACTTTTTTGATGAAGGAGTAGTGCATTGATTTATTTTCTGATGGAAGCTCCTTACCTTACTGTTGCAGGCACGTACTTTGAATAGCTACTTCCTGGTCCAGAGGGAGCTTGATTGTCTTGAGACCCAGTAGAATGCCATGTTGGAGCATATTAATTTTACCATGTCATCATCAGGAAGAAACTAACAACCTGATGCCTTAGGAAGACAAACACATGACCAAGGAAGGGAGACAAACCATGTGAAAGTTCACAGACTTGTGATCATATGAGGTATTTAGTGTGACAATGCTGTGAAAATGGCAGAATATTCCTTTTCAAATTAGAGACAAGTTGTCTCACTTTGCACAGCCCACAAAAGAAAGAGCACTAGCATTCAGTATGTCTCATTGAAACTGGGACGCAACAAATTCCGTATTTGGATATACTACTCTGGCCCATCCACCAGGTAACCTATATGGCTACCTGTTCCAAGGGATATTTAGAGCAAGGTGGGGTTATGCAGCAGGACCAGGCTTCTGTGCAAGCTGACCCATCACTTAGACCTGTGACCCAGCAAAGTGAATTGTACTTGAAGTATTTGTGGCAGAAAGGGATAAAATCTGTTGCCAGCAACAATGACATCACCAGACCGCTGAGGTTTTAGAGTAAGGCTAATTCCTCTTCTTCAAACTACTGTACTCCATTGGTAAGGCTGTTTTTAGTTTGCTACTTGGCCCTGGTAGAAAAGAAGCAGATAATGGTGGTATGGAACACCAGTGATATAGGTATGGAGCTACCATTAAGAACTGAGTGCTATCTGACCCATAGAATTAGGAAGTGGGATGTGTGCAGCAGTTTTTCGTGATTAAATGTAATTGATATATATGAATATAAGACTGAATTTGAAAATGTCAAGAAACCACAAGTATATTTCAGGAGTGGTGGCTCAGAATCCTCTAGCATCTGCTCCTACTCTTCACCTCCTCTTCCTGAACTCACATCTATGACACCATTGAGATGCTAAAATAATTGTAGTTTTGTTAGTTAGGTACAAGACCCTTCTTGTTTTGCAGGGTCTCTAGACCAAGGGTTGGCAAACAACTGCCTATGGGCCAAATCTAACCTGCCACCTGTTTGTCCTGATCACAAATTAAGAATAATTTTTACATTTTAAAATGGTTTAGCGGGGCCAGGCCCAGTGGCTCATACCTGTAATCCCAGTACTGTGGGAGGCCAAGGCGGGTGGATTGCCTGAGGTCGGGAGTTCAAGACCAGTCTGGCCAACATGGTGAAACCCCGTCTCTACTAATAACACAAAAAATTAGCCGGACGTGGTTGCAGGCACCTGTAATCCCAGCTACTCAGGAGGCTGAGACAGGAGAATTGCTTGAACCTGCGAGGTGGAGGTTGCAGTGAGCCGAGATCATGCCACTGCACTCCAGCCTGGGCAACAGAGAAAGATTTCATCTCAAAAAAAAAAGGTTTTGGGGAAGAATCAAATGAAAACTAGGAGTTTGTAATGTGTAATCATTATCCAAAACTCAAATTTTAGTTTGGGTGCAATCTATACTACAATAGTTAAGCCTAAAATATTGACTATCTGGCTTTTTATAGAAATGTTTGTCAAAGTTGTTCTAGAAGCTGCCGAACTACATTGCCCAAAATGCTTACCAGCAGATTAGATTCTGGTAATGAGAGAGGTTTGCAAGAGATTTAGAAGGAAGAAAAGAAACAGAAGGTAGTAATCTCCTATGGCATGTAAGAGAACTGCATGGGCTTTGGCAGATGGCTCATAGGAGGTTTTGCCAGCAGCTTTTAGGCCTTAGCTTGCAAATTCACCACAGAGGCTCAGCCCAGATCACAAGTGACTCCTGCACTTTATGGGCTCCTGAATTCTGATGTCAGTTTCTTACATCCCTATATTTAGTCCCTTCCTCTTCTACAAACCTAAAGTGGGTATGTCTTTTCTTTTTTTTTTTTTTTTTCAGATGGAGTCTTACTCTGTTGCCAGACTAGAGTGCAGTGGCGCTATCTCGGCTCACTGCAACCTCCGCTTCCTGGGTTCAAGCGATTCCCCTGCCTCAGCCTCCCAAGTAGCTGAGACTACTGGCGCATGTCACCACATCCAGTTAATTTTTTGTATTTTAGTAGAGACGGGGTTTCACCATGTTGGCCACGATGGGCTCGATCTGCTGACCTCGTGATCCGCCCGCCTCGGCCTCCCAAAGTGCTGGGATTAAAGGTGTGAGCCACCACACCTGGCCTAAAGTGGGTATGTCTTATTTATTTATTTATTTATTTATTTATTTATTTATTTATTTATTTTTTGAGATCTGGTCTCACTCTGTTGTCCAGGCTGGAGTGCAGTGGCATGAACATGGCTCAGTGTAGCATTGACCTCCTGTGCTCAAACAATCTTTCCACCTCAGCCTCCTGAGTAGCGGGGACTACAGGCGCAGGGCACCATGCCCCACTAATTTTTTGTATTATTTGTAGAGATGGGGTTTTGCTGTGTTGCCCAGGTTGGTCTCACACTCCTAGGTTCAAGCGATCCACCTGCCTCGGCCTCCTAAAGTGCTGGGATTACAGATGTGAGCCACCATGCCTGGCCTAAAGTGCCTATTTCTGATTTTCTACCCAAACCTTGACTAAGTTAATAAGAAAAGCACTAAATAAGAAATACAGGGTAACTAGTACATAGCTACGGCTATGAGCAGAATTATGTGTTCTGTGAGAGCACATAATGGAATTCCTACCTGTTCTGGGAAATAAGGTAAAGTTTCCCTGAGGAAGTGAAAACTGATATTAGATCTGAAAGAATATGAGGAAGCTCTTGCAAAAGACTAGAGCTTCCAGGACAGAGGCAATGTTAGAAGTATGAGGAAAGGCACCCAAATAACCCTTTGGCAGGAAGAACGTCGGTGCTACAAAGAGAAAAATGTGAATGGGACTGAAACTCAGAAAGCAATGTGCCAGAGAAAGCTGGAGTTGGACAGAGAAGCTGTCCCATACAGGACCTTCCAAGCTGTGGGAGGGATTATGGTCTTTCTCCCATAAGCAATGGGGGCCCACCACTCTGTTTTTCTCTCTGTTGGTCATACAAAACTTCATCACAGATGATATAAGAGATGGGGCTTGACTAATAGGTGGAAGAGCCACGAGAGAGGAGAGTACTACAAAAAATGGACAAGATATAAATCGTATACCAATCAGTTTAGCAGGATCAGAGTGGAGATTCATTTAAAGACAAAGCACCAAGGACCTAACGTTGACAGGAGTTTGGACTTTATTTTGTTGTCAATGAAAATTTATCCAGGCAACCAAAAAGGGCACTTTTCTGGAGAATTTTTTCTGTGGTAGAACTTAAACTGAAACATCAAACTTGAATTATGACTGAGAAATACTGTTGGCGTTTGTTAATAATTGTGTTTTGTGGTTCTTGAAGTGAGACAAAGGCTTAAAAGTACAGGAAATCGGTGGCTTTGGTAAAGTAAAAACTGAGTTGTTTCATATTAAAAGGGGCCATTGCAAGGTTTGTCTTTATGCCATTGCTGTAGCAATAGAGGAAGTAGATCATGGCACTTTTGAACAGTAGATGAGAAAATGCCAGGTCTCCTCAGCTGTGCCTGCAGGTACCCAGGTCTGGAAATCTTAGGAAAAAGGCAAAGGAAAGAAGGTTCAGTGGAATTTGACACCAGGCCTTCAGGAGACATGAAAGAATCATTTAAACATGAGTTTAAAAGTACTATTTATTGTCCAAGAAAGAATAACATCACGTATACATTTATAATGACTAGGTAAGAAAAAAAGGAGGTATTATTCTAGCAGAGTTGGCAAATGTTGCAGGTTAGCTTCCCCAAAAAGAGACCCGGAAATGGAGATTAGCCTGCAGGCGGTGTATTGGGTAGTGTTGCTGAGAACTACACACGTGCCGGTTGAGGGAAGCAGGATTGAGCAGAAGGAGTTTAATCACCAGGCAGTTCTAACAGGGCTCGGATGCCTCTTCAGGGTTGCCTCTGTTGAGGCAGAGGCCGGGCCTTTGTATCGCTCCATGAACCGGTCATTGGCTGCAGCCTACCCGGAGGCAAAGGACAGAACCTTAAATGAGGAAGCTTCCACCAACCATGGGTGATTTCTGGAGGGGCGTTCAGCTAAGTGCTGTCAATAGTCAACAATTCCGGCAGCTGGATGATGGGTGCATGGCCTTAAAGAATGTTCTGGGTGTAACGCTGTAGCATTCACTACAGTTCACTCCTGTGTGTCTCTGGATCTTTTACTTCACATAATGTAGTGAATTCACCCTGTATGGAGGCAGCTCCTACAAGATTATGGTTGGTCTCTACCACCAGGGAAACATACAAGAGGAAGATTAACAGTACAAACTACAAACTCCGGTGCTGTGGCTAATTTCAAGGTTATTTATCATTTTAAATTTGCTCCACACTTAACTAGCTCCTCTGCTTGTCTTGATGGCTCACGTGGTTGAGTGATGCAGACCTTCATCCATGAGGAGTGAGAGCTCCTAATCCCCATGTATTTCTCAATCACAGCTGCTATACTTGACTATTTCCTGTTAATAGTGGGCACCAACAGATACTCCAGTGCATCACTTGGATGCCAAATGAATCCTTCTCCACCCACATTGTATACCATCAGCCTTGTCTCCCCCTAAAGATCAGGATCAATTATACCTGCAAGGATGTTGACATTGTTCTTTTCCCACCGAGCTCTAGGTATAAAGAGACTAAAGTGACCAGAGGTTAACTTTGACTTAATGTTTAATGAGACTCTCACTTTGTTCTTTGGTGGGAGGGAGTGTTCCTAAATCTCTAAAGCCGAAAGAGCCTAGAGTTAAAGGTACAGAATACAAACTTCCAAGTAAGTCACTCAGCTTGATGATCATTGAGGCCACTCTTACTTGCACTCCTTGGTATTTACATATTGGGAGCACAACACAATATAATGAATATCAATGTGTTAAGTGTCTCATCATGAAAGATAGTGCCCTATTATTCAAGCTGGTGCCTCATCTTTACATCCAAACTGGTGCTGCATCTGTACTTTTAATAAGCTACTCTATCACTCCATCATCTGATGGTTTCTGGGTAGTATAGAAGGTAAGAGGACCAGTGAATCCCATGACCATGAGCTTACTGATGAACTTCCTTTGCTTTAAAATGGTTCCTTTGGTTTTATTTACTGTTACATGGGATCTGTATTGGTGGATCAAAACTCTATAAACCTTTGGAGAATGGTACTGGTTAAAGCCCTTCAAGCAGAAAAGGTAACCCATACCTAGAATAACTGTTGATTCCAATCAACATAAATCACTGGTTATTCTAGCATAGATGAAATCCAATGTGCTGAACTTGCAACCACCTGTTAGTGGCTGTCACCCCAGCCATTTGGCAGTGGCTAAGAACAGAAGCTGTGTAAACATCAATTAGCTATATAATTCTGTCCACTTGGTTTCGGTGGATATTCTCTAGTATTAATATGCAATATGCTTTCTCTGATAATTCTACCCACATATATCTTCCCCAAATCTCCTTGTCTGCAATCTTACAATTTTTTTTTTCATTCCAGGGCCCCAAACAAAGATCCAAGCCACTGATCATTATCCATGAATCCATGCATATATGGCTACTTATATTTTCCTGCGAAGTGCATGACCAGAGGCACTGCCCAAAACTTTACTGAGTGCTATAATTTCTTCTAGCCACTGTCTTTCAAGGCCACCACTTAGTGGGCCTGCAGTAGAATAGCAGTCTATTGTCAACATGCACCCATGTGCTGAACTAACCAATTTATGAACTTTGCTTGGCCCTCTGCCTCCTGTGTCAGGTGGCCGTAAGAGACTTCTCATTTACTATAGCTGTTTGATGAGAGAAGGGTATTGGTGCAACAGTAGTGGATGGCACAGACTTCTGAACTATTCGATTGTGCAGTTGACTTCACTACTGTTGCTTGCTCCAAGTGACACCAATTCCATTTTACAATGGATTGATTACTGCTAGGTCTGCTTGACCCTGTGACTTGGTGGGTCTGAGATAACCCAACTCAAGATGGGTAGTTCTGTCAATGTGCATCCAGGTTCAGATGCTCTATTTCTACCAGGACCCAGTCAAAAACCAACATCTATTTTTAGAATGATGCTCAATCATCTAAACATCAGACAATATGGAGATGTTTAGAACCCATACTGTTGTTCCAGAACCTATACTGTTACTCTTCTATTTGGTGGTACCCTAAATGCCATATGGCATCTTTCCCAACACAGATAACTTTAACATAAGAGGGTCTGCCAGATCGCAGGGCCCAAGCAGCAGGAATGCTTGTATGCACTGCAGCTTGGAACTGTTGCAGTGCCCTTTCCTGCTCTGGACCCCGTTTAAAGTCAGCAACCTTCCTTATCAGTAAATGGGATGATATAGTTTTCCCAAGCATGGCATATATACTGCCTCCAGAACTGGAAGAGTTCTGCTAGGCATTACACATCCTTCTACTTTAGCGGCTCAAAATGCAATTCTTAGTTCTCTAATTTGGACAGTTCTTTGTTCTTTACAATTGTATGTCTCAGTCTGACCCACTGCTTAACTCTTTTTTTTTTCCTTCAAAATGATGGTCATGACAGGATTCCAACCAATCACTGCCTCTTTTTCTTTTTTTTTTTTTTTTTTTTTTGACACAGACTCTGGCTCTGTCACCAGGCTGGAGTGCCATGGCACAGTCTTGGCTAACTGCAACCTCCACCTCCACGGTTCAAGTGATTCTCCTGCCTCAGCCTCCCAAGTAGCTGGGAATACAGGCACCTGCCACCACGCCTGGCTAATTTTTGTATTTTTAGTAGAGACAGGGTTTCACCATGTTGGCCAGGATGGTCTTGATCTCTTGACCTCGTGATCCACCTGCCTCGGCCTCTCAAATTGCTGGGATTACAGGCGGGAGCCACTGCACCCGGCCTGCCTCTTAAACTCTTAAAATCTTTACTGATGTGGCATGTCACTGATTCTTTGTAGAGTTTCTCTGCTGCCATCAGAAGTGTTTGTTTCTTACCAAAGCCTACGATGTATTTGCCATTTCTTGTTCATCAGGTCTAATTAGCATTTTTTCATTGAATTGAAAGAATTCTTTTTTTTTTTTTTTTGGACATGTCCAAATGTGCAGGTTGCTTCCAGCTATATTACAACACAGTGTCAGAAATACTGCAGCTCCAGGGCAAGATCACAAATATATGCTATTGCTTATCTCATGTGAATGTGAACTACTTTAGGTCCTCTTCCCTGATATAAATGAAAAGAACAAATTTACTAGGTCAATGGCTATATACCATGTTCCCAAGTCCATGTTAATTTGTGCTAGTAAAGATAATATATCTGAAATGCCAATCTTAATTGGAGTTGCTGCTTAATTGAGTTTGCAGTAACCACTGTTACCAAGAGGATGTATCTGGTTTCTCTAGGTGCCAGATTGGTAAATGAAATAGAGATATGATAAGGTGCATTTTCTAGGTGTCTAAAGGTAACATTACTGTATGCCATTTCCCCAAATTGCAATTTTAAACATTTTAATGAACTATAATTAACATATCATACTATTCACCTGTTTAAACTGCATAATTCAATGTGTTTTAGTACACTCATTGAGTTGGGCAATATTAGTCTTGACTTACTCTCTTGTGAGGAAGTTTCAGAGAAATCCCCTTGATTTTCCCCACTACACATGGTTCTCATCTCACAGATCAAGAAACTAGTGTGGAGCTTTTTCCAGCCACCAAGATATCCATTGAATCAGACATTTGGAGACTAGAGAAATGACTACAGGATGTGTCCATGGAATAAGTGATCTCACTGTGAGTTGGATCTGGGACAGGACTACACTTAACATCTTACTCCCATATCCATCAATCTAATGAGAGTAGGAAATGTGGATACTTCCTACAGTCCTCTAATATTTTGAGTATTCTCGTTTTTCTGATGTACAGGTACTTGAGCAAATGGTAGTGGTTCCCTTTGGAGAGGGACCGGGGAAACTATTATCTATATACCTGCCATGGTGCTGCAGGTTCCTTTCTCATGGTCAATCAGCCTCTCCTTCAGTCGGTGATTTCAGATCTAAGAACTAGCTTAGGTCTGGAAACTGAGTAGTGAATTGTGACTTGTTATCAGGGTAGACTATGAACTCTAACATGGTATTTTTTAGCTCTTTAATTCTTTCCTTCACCATTCATTCTGACAGTTTCCACTTCACTTAGTATGAGTCATCACTTTTTCCAAGCATCCTAGGGCCAGTCTAGCAGTAGAACAGTACCATCTTCCAGGGTTCCTGCCAGTGTATTAAATCTTATGTCGGAGAGTGATCCCGTATGATAAACACGTCCTTGCCCAGTTTCGCATTCCATCCCTCTTGTTACAGCACTCTCAAGATTCAGGCTCATATGTAATCTCCCAACTACAACCCATACATGTTGCCTAGGTCCTTTGGTACCTTTGGTATGTAATGACTTTCTTCCTTTAGAAGGCCCTGCACTTTACTGGCCTGGTTATGGCTAGGGATTATGGATTGGGTTATAACCCAATCCCAGTTATTTTTCTAGCAGTCAGTAGAGAAAGTGGTGTAATATCTTGAGTAGAGAAACTGGTGTCTTTCAATCAAAAATCTTTACATTGTCTTCAAAATAAGGGGAGAGTGATGGTTATTAAGGGTGAGAAGTGAGACATTTCTGCAGTCCATGGATTCAGAGGATTATTGAAATTCAGGATCCTTTAGTACATTGTCCCAGGAGTTCCCATTCCAAGTTTCAAGGTCCCCCTGTTTCTCAATCAGTGCTTTGACCTTGGCATATCAGACCTGACAGGGTTGACAATGCAACCTACTCTGGAGCAGCTTCTCTTATAATTAACTCCTGGGTCTCATGCTCAGCCTTTTGTACTCTGTAGCTGATGGAAATGAGAGCCTCTATGTGATGTCAAGGAAACTCTTGGGCTTTGCCATTTTACCTCATGTTGGTGATTAATCACCTTCATCTTTCCACTGACTTTTTCCAATACGTCATTTCTCTCATCAGTAACTATCTGATCCTGTCATTCTTATAATTATTACTTCCCCCAAGTATCTAAAAATCCTAATATATTATACCTGCCAGTGCATTATATTTCATAAGTATCTCATCCCCATTCATCACTGGTATAAGTTTTACTCGTACTGCAAATACGTGCAGGAGCTGTGAGTGCTTCATCTACCTCCAGTGATAGTGTCCTTATTACCATACGACCCACAGCGAATCTAGCTCTAAAATCAAATTTATGGGGTTTGCTTCCTATGAACATTCCCAGAACCAACTCTCTTGTGTTGGATTCCCCAGAAAAACAGACTCCAGGACTCTGGGATTTAGATGCAGATTTATTTTCAGTGCATTTACTAGAGACCAACACAAGTAAGGGATGAGGGAGGCAAGATTGGGCAGAAGATAAAATTGAACTGCAATGAATTGCACCAGAGGCTTCAACTGATCCTGTGGAGCTTCCTGTAACTGGGATAGCCCTTCATGATTGTCTCTATTGAGTCAGGGGATCAAGATCTTTGTACCACAACTCTGACTACTCATTAAATTCAAGCAGCCTTCAAGGAAATGTCTTAATCTTGACTGAGGCAACTTCTTTCAACCAAGGACAATTCCTAGAGATAAACTCAACTGGGAGCCATTGGCAGTAACACTCCTAGCAGCTTAGGGAGCTAATGCATTAGTTCTGAACATTTAACATTTATATCAACTGGTGTGTTACTAAAGTAATAATCAAAAACATGACACAATATATAGTCAAGCTTTTGGATAAGAAAAATATGCAGAAATATGTATTCTTATAAAACTGGTATTACAAGAAGTAAGTGTAAAGATAAAAGAACAGAAACACCAAATCTTTGGGGCCAGTCCAACTTTAATGATTAATATTTTCCCTCCAGCTAAATTTGACTTTAAAGGAATCCCTGCCCACCATACTGTGTTTGAAAACCCAGAAGAGACAGGCATTGAGAATTTTATAATAATGTTATAATAAACTTTGGGCAGAGGAAATTTTTCAAAACTGACACCTCTGGCATTAGGAGTCTTGGGCTCTTAAGGAAACACAAGGGAGTAACTCTCTTATAATTTCATCTCAACTTTTGAAGAATTTGGGCTAGTTTTGTTTTGCCACTTAAGACATCTCATTTACATAAATATAAGAGGAAGCATAGACTAAATCCTGTCTGCCACCTACTAGCTGATAACAATTTTCTTAATCTCTTCATGCCTCAGTTTCCTCTTCTGTAAAATAGGAATAATAATGAACCTACCTCATGAGTTTGTTGTGAGAATTAAAAAGTAAAACACAATACTTTTTTACTAGACTGGCATAGCTCAGTCAATGATAGTGGTCATTATTTCGCATTTATGGAGATGTTTTACTGTACCTTCATATACAGTCTTGGTAATCTTATGGTCTCTTAGCAGATACATACGATATTAACTGTGTCTTTTCTGTTAAGTTGTTCTTTGCTGTATATTTCAGATTTCACATATAACTATCGAAGCAGATGCAAAATTGAGATTAAGTGTGGAGTCTGTGTCCAAAATAGTTCATTTGTGCCAGGACTGACACCAGAAACCTAGACCCTTGGTATCAAGCTAGAAAACTGGACTTCCCAGCTCAGATTTTGCAATATATTAGTGCTTTTAAAGATCATGAGGATTATTTTACATTCTTTGGTAATTATTTATTTTATAATGCATTAAAGTCTATATAATATGAGCATCATCATTATAACTTGTTTATAGAGTAATTTAATCTTAGGGTAAAAGTGAGAAAAATTTTCTGCCTGCTTTTAACATGTTTGTTTTGATCTTGCCTTCTTCATCCCTTGATTATGTAATATCTGGAACACACAGATAACTTAGATTTCTGATAACTTTCGATTAAAAGAAATTTTAAAAAGAGCTGTATACCTTTCAGAAGAGACTGCAACAAATTGATTTAAATATTAATCTAGTTAAAAGCAACTATCTTCTCTATCCCACCTCATGCTGACTGTGGGGCTTGTGGCTTTGCATTGGTGGAAGGTCCATTCATTTATCCTTCCTCCTTCCTACCTGACTTAAAGGAAATCTGAAGCAGCATAATAGAGAGAAGAGATTAGAAACAAGACTGTAAATATTTTATTTATTCTTACTTCTTTGGTCTTGCTATTTTATTTTGCCTTGGCTACCAACAGCTGATAGGCTGTCAATGCCTGCTTTGGCACATTTAGATCCTTGGAGGACTTGTGGGGACTTCTGCACAGCACGGTTTTCTGATACTGATGATGTCTTCTCTGGCTGACTTCTGGTCATGCCTAACTCAGATCCAGCCCCTGGGAGTTTTTCCCAAGGTCTCTACCTGCTGACCTTCCATTGACCCAGCAGTCCACCTTAATAAACAGAGGTCTTCAAAATGGATTAATCCTGGCTCTGACATGGCAAATTGTTGAAAGTGGTAGCCAAGTATAGCTCCCTGTCTTCAAGTTCTGCCATCAGGGGTCGCTTCAGCTATCAGTTTAACTCTAGCATTATGCAGTGGGAGGTAGATGTCTCATTCTATGTTCATGCATGCTCCCAAACTTCAGAGGCACCAGTGAAGCTACTGAGAATTCTCTCACTGCACTTCATCTTGGTGTAGTGAGCTAGAGCTTGTCTGTGAGTTTCTGAAGCTCAGCAAGTATAGATAAAGATGGGTCATCTCTGGATTGTTCTCTTGGGCAGCATAATCCTTGGAAGGGGGTTGGGCGAAGGAATAGGGAGATGAGAAAAGGCAAAAGCCACAGTCCTCTTTACCAGTCTACTAATGACTACCTGAAAAGACAACACAGCTCTTTACTTTCCAAATTCCTAGTCTTCCCTTTATATACTTTGGATGTAGGTATTTGTTTTATGATGGTGATATGGTTTGGCTGTGTCCCCACCCAAATCTCATCTTGAATTCCAACTTGTTATGGGAGGGGCCAGGTGGAAGGTAATTGAATCATGGGGTCAAGTCTTTTCCATGCTGTTCTTGTGATAGTGATGAATCTCATGAGATCTGATAGTTTTAAAAAGGGGAGTTTCCCTGCACAAGATCTCTCTCTTTTTCTGTTTCCATCCATGTAAGATGTGACTTTTGCTCCTCCTTGCCTTCCACCACGATCATGAGGCCTCCCCAGCCACGTGGAACTGTAAGTCCATTAACCCCCTTTCTTTTGTAAATTTCCCAGTCTACGGTATGTCTTTATCAGCAGCGTGGAAACCGACTAATAAAGATGGTAAGACTGATATACCTTCCAAAAAGTTTTACAGAAATGTGTATATTGGCCCTGCTTTAGAATGAGTGAGTTCCTACCATTTATAGTTTATAACTTTGATAATTGTATTGGTAATTTAGCCAAAATTATGAGAAATAAAGAAAGGTCCAGTTTATCTCTGGAGGACATTGGATAATTCAAACTTTTTCTTTAATTTTCTCAGTTTTTTAAAAAGGAACAGTAGTACCTATGGTTGTTGTGAAGCTTAAACAAAGTAATCCATGCAAAACCCATAGCTGTTTAGCACAGTTTTTACAACATGTAAGAATTCAATCAGTGTTAGCTACCATTATATAATGTATATTTATTTAACCAAACATAACTTTTGATAAATGTACATATATATTAATTCATCTAGTTAACATAGATTTACAAAACACTTAACTGTTGTAACAACTTTGGGAGGAGTAATAAGTTTAAAGGGATAGTTCCTTGAAGCTTACATTTTAGAGGAGAGAGTCAACTAATAAACCATAATGTAAGAATATAATACATCAGACAAAGACACATGCTATGGAGAAAAATAAAGCAGGGAGGGTAGGTTAAAAGTTTGGAGACATGCTGCTATTTTAAGTGATGGAAGAACTCACTGATGAGGTGACATTTGAGCAGAGATGGAAGGTAGAGAATATTATTCAGTGTGTCAGCAGAAAACATGTTCATTAAATTCAGTAGTACAGCCTCCAAAAGTTAAGTACTATTTATAACTTAAACAGGTAACTAAGCCTTATACCGAATGAAGAAAAATTATCTTAGGTTGGGTAAATTAATTCAGTTTTTCAGGAGATGGTTTATACTATATACATAAGTTAACACATAACATAACAATACGTAACATAATTTTCTTGCTTCTTAGCATGCTTAGTGATATTTTGTTGAAAGTCAAATATGAAGTAATAGAAACTGAGGGAAATAGGACTTTAATGTGAGGCTCTCTGTTAATCTGGCTAGGAGTCGAGCTGTGTTTAATGTTTGCTATAGTTGCAGGTGCCTCACCATTAGATTCCTCCCGTGTCCTTGTTTTTATATTGCTGTTGTTTCTGAGCCTTCCTAAGAACGCTTCCTTAGATAGGAGCTGCACATTGCAGCTCTTTCTGCTGTAATTTGTTGTGACCATACTGAAGTTCTGTTGGTGTAGTAGTAAGGTGTGAGTGAGGGGAGGTGGACTATAGTCTTATGATTAGATCTCAGTTTTTCAAACTGTGTCCCTGGGCTTTGACCTTCACAAATGTTTCCTGGCTTTCTTCTTTTCCACTGATGTGGAACAAGAAGACTAGAAGGAGCTAGAGTCAGATAAATTCCCTTCCTCTTAGTTGGGATAAGGCTCTGGGAAAGTCTTTCCCCTTGGTGGGGAGTATGTCTTTGTTAAAAAGAATACCCAAAGTGTATTTCTAATGGTTGCATTTCTTCCTCCCCATATCAGAACCAGGATGGGATATTTTTTGGCTCTTCACTGTAGAAACCCAATAAGGTTTCTGGAGGTAAAACCCATTAAACTATAGGGGCAAGATCTTGGTTGTAAAGTAATTATTAATTAAAGTATAGTTTACATACAGATATTTAGAAATCGTAAATGTATAGGTCAATAAATTTTCATGAAGAGAAAAAAAAAAAAACATGTAACGAGCAACCTGATGAAAAAGTAGAATGTTGGCAACATCCCAGAACTTCATTCATGAGCACTTCTAGTCATTACCCTCTCCAAGGTAACTATTATCCTAATTTCTAACAGCGTAGCTTACTTTTGCCTGTTTTGAGCTTTATATAAATAAAATCAAATAAGAGAAATTCCTTTTTTGTTGGCTACTTTCAATCAACATAATTTTGGTGAAGGTAAGCTGTGCTATTGCATCTTGAAGTAGTTCGTTCCTCCTCATTACTGCACAGGATTTCATTGGATAAATATAATAGAATTTGTCCATTCTATTGTGATGAACATTTGGATCGTTTCTTGTTTTTTGTCTATTAAGAACAGTATTGTTCAAAAAATTAGCCGGGCGTGGTGGCAGGCGCCTGTAGTCCCAGCTACTTGGGAGGCTGAGGTAGGAGAATGGCATGAACCTGGGAGGCGGAGCTTGCAGTGAGCCGAGATCAGGCCACTGCACTCCAGCCTGGGCGACAGAGCGAGACTCCGTCTCAAAAAAAAAAAAAAAAGAATAATATTGCTATGCACTAGAGTACATGTCTTTTCATAAGCATATGTAGTCGTTTCTGCTAAAGGTTACGCAGAGTATATACCTAGGTGTGGAATATACATGTTTGCCATTAGTAAATAATGAGGGCCAAACAGATTTGCAAAGTGGCTGTAATACTTCAAACACCCCTGAGCAGCATATGAGTTTCAGTCACCCTGCGCACTCACCAATACTTGGTATTGTGTCTTTTTCAGTTTAGCCATTGTGGTGTGGAAAAAGCAGTCAACACAATTAAAAACTTATCTGCTTTTAAGAAAAAAATAAACAGCTGTAAATGTGCTTTAACCAGGAGGCTATGGGGTTAAAAAAAAATGCAAAACCCAAAAAACATGAGAGTTAGTTGCCTTAGGATCACAACATTCACAGAAATAGTGAGTCAGCAAAATGAAATCTGTTAATTGTAAGTGTTAGTTCTGGGCAGTCCTGAACTCCAAATTTTGTCTCTCTAGCACTTTGATCTTTTCAGACGTGTTTTAGGTTCTCTGCGTCCTCCCACTTGGCCTCTCATTGTGCTCTCAAATTTGGCAAATGCCCTGAAGGAAATATCTGTTTTCCTTCTTTTCCGTATCTCAGATCCTCAAGTTCTATGTGTCTTAGTAGTTCTCCAGAACCTTCAAAAAGTATGTTACTTATTTATTTAATCCAGACGATTCTAGTTGTTCTCAGTGGAAGAACTGGTTTGCCCTAAGCTGAGCTATCACACGACTTGTGGATGTGACACAAGTGAACACGGAAGTCTTATTTGATGAGCTTTTATTTATTTGTTCCTAGGAAAACTTACAATGGCTTTTCTGAAAGAAAGAGGTTATTATGATCTTGTTTGCATCGTTTTTTAGAGAAAAAATTCTAGCCATAATCCTCTCTAAAGATTATATTTCCTCTAAAGTAGAATCAATATAGAATTAAGGTATTCTGAGATGTGTAGATTTCCCACTCTAAATAAAGTATGATGAATTCATACTTACAGCTTTTGGTATAACCCATTCTCAGAAGAGTTAAGGACTGCACTTATAATCCACAGTATACATCAAACACTCTGAGTCCATCTATGATTTAGTAGAAAGGCAGATGGATAAATGCATTGACATTGTTTTGCCATCCACAAACATATCACTAAATGTATTTCTGAAAGTGTTGAAAAGAGAAGAGCACACTGTAATTTTATGAATTGTAACTACTCTATTTGTGTTGAGAGCTGATGGGGGAAAAGAAGAAAATAAACAGCTGTAAATGTGCTTTAACCAGGAGGATGTGGTGTTAAAAAAAAAAAGTAAAACCCCAAAAACATGAGAGTTAGTTGCCTTAGGATCACAACACTCACAGAAATAGTGAGTCAGCAAAATGAAAACAAGGGATGACTCATCAGGAGGAAGGAAATAATGAACAGATATAGGATATTTTTTGTTCTTCTAGTTTTACATTTTTCCAAATACTTTGGAATTTAAACAAATAAAATCTACTCAAAGGGTAAAGATATCTTCCATATTTCTTTAAAAAGTCAAATGTCACACATTGCTATTCTAAGTTCCTGTCTCTAACCATAATTAGGAGTTGCTGAAAATTTGAAACATGCTATACTAAAACATAAAATAATCTATAGGATTCACAATTTAAAAAAAAAAAAGGATCTGGTACTGCAAAAGAACTTGTAGGGGTTTTGTCCTTTTTTCCTTGATCAAAGTGTTACATATAGGAGACATTCATTATCAGTGGTCCTTAGGAAAATTATATGTTGTTCTCCTCTCTTGACCTTGGCAATGCTCCTCTTTTTGCCCTTCATAAAAAAGTAACTCTGCTCCTTATGGAATAAATATTTAATGCTACTATTTATTTTTCTGTGCCTGCATCATTGGGTGAGGAGTATCTATTACACATAGGGATGTGATTAAAGCTTAATGGTTTAGCAGGTGCCTACCCTCCTCAAGAACTCTCTTTATATTCCCAGGAATCTTTGTGTGTAGCCATCCTGTGCACCCCCAGATCTCAGAGCTGGTACTAACACCCAAGTGCATATTCTGAAGTTGGGGAATGACCTGCACCCACCACATTGTCAGTTTCTGAGGTGCTCTGGCACTTTCTAGATCACTAGGCCTGAGAATTGGTGTCAGAAACGGAGGGAAGGCTTTCCTACTACAGCCCAGGAGAGATGGGTCTTCAAAGAGAGAAATCCCCTCACACTTCCTCAGTATGGAATCAGGGAAGTTCAAGGCCAAAACTGTTTTAGGCTCAAAAGGCTAAAGCATTTGTAAAATTATAATACTAAAGCACTGTCGTTGCATAATATGTTGTGTACAGTGAAAAATAGGTGATAGTAACAGTGAGTATTTGAGTACCTTAGCTTGTGCAACAGACATGACATAGGAATCATTATTAACCCCATTTTACAGATGAGAAAATAGGGCCACAGAGATGCTAAGTAAATTGTGTAAGATCATAGAAGGCAGAAGAATTGCTCTTAGTAAATAATTAGCATTGCTGATGGTCAAGTTCAGAGAGACTGGTTGGATTAATCAATTTCCACTATTCTGATGGCTGTTAGTGCAGATATTTCCAGCATCACGAGAAGGGATAAGCCCACCCCTCCAGAGACAGTCTGTCAAAGAACTCCATGCAAAAACTGGCCAGGGCTGTGAGGGGTACAGCTCTTTAGGTGCATTTACTCTCCCAGAATGCGAGTCTGTTCTTGGTCAGCTCTTGTTCCAGTTTTTCCAGTTCACAGATCAAAAACTATTTTCTTTTATTTTCCTCCAAGCCAAACCACTGCCTCTGTTTCTTGTGATAATTTTATTTTAGAGACTTGATTGCCCTTCCCTGTGACAAAACCTTAAGCAGGGCTTCCTTTGCCTTTTCCAAAAGGTTTTCTTATTTTATAATTTTCTCACTGAATGGAATTCAAAAGATGATGCAGTGAACAACTAGTTGTAACATGATACTGATGATGATGATGATGGTGGTGGTGGTGATGTTGATGATGATTTCTGCTACAATAGAGTTTTGAACCAATTCATAGTATTTAACATTCCAGATATAATAGTATCAGTCTCTTCTCTCTGTTTTGAGCTGTAACTAACTCAATAAAATAATAGTAAACATAATTACATGGGGCTTGGATAGATGAATTTGAAGTTTATTCTGGTTGTAGAAGAAAGAAAAGTGTTAACTTCTAAGTTACCAAGGAGCTACACAAAGCTCTTGTTGCTTCATATTTGCTGCACACACCATGTACTAAATGTTTTCTTGCCACACAAATCTTCCCTGCTCAAGTACTCCTAAGAACACTCGACGGCTGTTTTCATTCCATGGGCATTTTTTGGGTGCCCATATATGTTATATAGTGTTGGGAGACACAAACATGAATAAAGCAGAGACTCCAAGGAGCACTTTTGACCTGTCTGAGTATTAGTCTGTGAGTCTATGGGTGGGCGATGTCTAATAAAGAACAAGATCCCTCCCTTAACTAAATTTCATCTAACAAATGAAGACATACATACCAAAAAGTGAGATCCCTGATTTCCAATGGTTAGCAAAAAAGCATCTAGGTTTAACAGCTAAAAATATTTTGAGATGTAGAATTGCCAAATAAATACAAGTTATCTAGTTAAATTTGAATTTCATATAAACAATGAATAATTTTTATTTTACTTTGTTTTATTTTGTTTTTGAGACAGAGTCTCGCTCTGTTGCCCAGGCTGGAGTGCAATGGCACGGTCTCAGCTCACTACAACCTCCGCCTCCTGGGTTCAAGCCATTCTCCTGCCTCAGCTTCCCAAGTAACTGGGACTACAGGCATGTGCCATCATGTCCAGCTGTTTTGTATTTTTAATAGAAATGGGGTTTCACCAAGTTGGCCAGGCTGGTCTCGAACTCCTGATCTCAAGTGATCCACCTGCCTTGGCCTCTCAAAGTGCTGGGATTACAGACGTGAGCCACTGCACCCAGACAACAATTTTTATTTTTACTTAGCAAGTTTGCCCACCCTAATAAGGTGAATACGTGTGCTATTTTCTGTTTATGTTAAATTATATTGTTTCGGAAGAAGCAATGACATAGTAGAAAGGGAATGAGGTTTGGAATGAACCAGATATGAGTTAAATCTGACTTTATCAGTTATTTGCTAGGTGGCAATGGAAAAGTAATTTGACTCTCTGAAGCTCATTTTTTTTATAGAAATGGTAATGATTACACTTGAGGGTGGTTTAAATGGCTTATTAATAATGTATAAAAATGACTAGCATGTTACCTGAACTGTATGACTTCTACTGGCCAGTGGTAATAATCATTAATAATGACTGGCATTTATTTAACACTGCATCTTAAGGAGTGTAAATGTATTATCCATTTCATTCTCACTATGACTTCTTAAGTTAGATAAATATTTTATTTATTGAAGATGGGATAGGATTTGAACCCACTCATAATGTCTCCCCTCTACATACTATTTAGAAACATAGCCTACATATTACAGACCAGATAACTATAGTCATAGTCTAGATATTATAATATAAAATATATAAAGTAAAATACATATAAGTAATAAGTAGACATGAGCTAGGGCCTTGC
This sequence comes from Pongo pygmaeus, assembly GCF_028885625.2. NCBI lineage: Eukaryota > Metazoa > Chordata > Mammalia > Primates > Hominidae > Pongo > Pongo pygmaeus. Next base: position 128,182,637 of record NC_072378.2, on the reverse strand, counting down.
TTTTCAGACTAATACATTGGAATAGAGCTCTCTGGAAAAATTTGATAGACATAGTGGCTCTTGGCACTGCCTTTGGGTCAAATTAGCATATTCTTGTTAGCCGTTTTCATCCAAATATTTATTCTACACTCAACAGGGTTTACCTTTGGAAGTTTAAGTTAATCTTTAATTTTTTCCTTTCCCTAAATGCTTAAAGTGATTGTAGTCTTCGGCTTCCATTTTATTTTTAGGACATCTACATCATAGGTAGAATGATCCCATTATTTTTCCTCATAGCCATCATAACCAGAACAAGTTTCCCTGAATTCTGATATCTTCATCAATGCTTCCATCTCAGACTCTCACTTGTCCCCATCTCAGAGAAATTGCTTTTTAAAAATCACACAAATTATTTAAACCTTCTCACTGCTTCCTAGTGAGGAGTGGAGGGAAATTTGGGACATGAACAGGGGCATAATGAGAGTGTAGAAACCACCAGGACTTTAAATGTTAAAATCAACAAAATATGCAAAATGCCTTGAGGCAATGTAATATCACTGTCTCACAGAAGGCACAAAATTACTAAGAGAAATTTAAATGATGCACTGGAGAATGTCAACTACATTTGGAATGGAGCTTTGGATTTTTATAGGAATTGAATACACATTTCAGTCATTAAAATGAAACACTCTGAAATTGTTTCAGATTGAACTTTACATAGACTGAGGAAGAAATTACAATTAAATATATAATGCCAAGTTTATCATTTATGAAATGAGCCATGGGACTTTCTGAGAAAGGAAGTAAAATACAAAGTTTGTCTCTAGAACCCCTTCCATTCCTAGGGTATCAAAGTTTTGGATCACAGTTGCCCCTTTAAAATCTTAGGGGATGATGTGGGGATGATCTTCACAGGCTTCTAGAAGGTGAAGTATAACCGAAAGCAAACAGATACTAACTCTTTGCCGGGATCTGGTTTTGGGTGTTCTTTCTTATTTGCCCAGAAACAAAAATCATGATCCCTCTGCTTCACCACACCCTCACTGCTGGGGTTACCTCGAGCTTCACTTGGTTACCACATTCTGCTTTTCTACTTCTGATCTTATTGTGTTTCTCTTTTGCTGATTATACTTCCCTTCAGATAGAGGTATCTTGTTTCTAACTTAAGCTCATTTCTTTGCTTCTTTAAGTGATTATTTGAATGTGGCATTCTTGACCTTGGTTGAACCACCCAAACAGTTAGCAAGAGGGGCCTAGACCCTTTCTGGGGAGTCTCATGAGACATCCACTCATGGACTGGGCCTCTGTAGCTCCTGTTTAGAGATTCTGTAGCTCCTGTTTAGAGATGCATAATATCTCAAAGATAAGCAAACAAACAGCAGGGTTCATCACCTCCTTTTGCTCTGCAGATAGTAAGGGCTTCAAGCTTGACAAACAAGAATAATTCAGCGAACCCCATTTGCTACCTCCAAATATCTCTAGATTCTAATCTTCATGTTTTTTCATATCATGTTTAATAATACAACAGATAACAATTAGAGTTTTTCTTTAATGTGGAAAGTGACTACTTCTTTCAGTTTTTTTTTAAAAAAAGCGTACCTTAGTCATAATTATGACATTAGAATCTGGGTAAATGAGACAATGGCCTTGCTTCTGAAAAAAATTAGTTTTTTCTATGCCTCTTCCTTTTTTTCAGTCCTGCCATTCTCTTCTCACACCTCTGAGACTCAGTATATTCATTTATCATTGCTTTGCTCTAACAGGGAGAATTAGAATATTCTATCAAAGTAATTTAACAACATAGGAATTCACATGATGCAAGAAGTACAGTGACAGGCAACCCAGGATTGGTACAGCAACTCTATGATGTCAACAGGACTGAGTTCCTTCCATAATTGCTTTTCTTTTAAATACATTTTTAATTTTGGAATAGTTTTAGTTTTGCAGAAAAATTGCAAAGACAGTACAGAGGATGCTCATATACTTCAAATCCAATTCCTCCTGTTGTTAATATATTATGTTAGTATGCACATTTGTCACAACTAAAAAAAAATTGATACATCATTATTATTATATTGTATTTGGATTATCTTAGTTGTTTCCTAATGTCCTATTAGAGTTCCAGGATACCATATTACACTTACTTTGTCATATTTTTTAGATTTACAATATGTTTGATGATCTTGAAAGTTTTGAGGAGCACTGGTCCGGAATTTTGTAGATTGTTCCTCAATTGTGATTTGTCTGATGTTCTTCTCATTATTAGACTGGAGTTATGGAATTTTGGGAGGAAGACTACAGAGGTAAAGTGCTATTCACATCATATCATATTCATAGTGGTAGGAGGCAGACAAATGTGTAGGCAGATAGGGACGGGTCCCCAGTGAACCTTGACCTTCAAGCTGAAGACAGTTTAAAGCCTGAAAACCAAGCCATGAGTCAAATCCACAGACCAGATTGAGAAACTCTCTTCCCGTTCGGCTTGCTTTCCTCTGATTGATCTTCACCCTTCACCTATTTTACATATACCTACATTTCCCTAATTAGTTTTTTACACTGCCATGGCCACCTTTGAATGGCGCCTTTGTTTTAGGCTTTTCTGTGTACTCACAAACCAATCAGCATGCACTTCCCATTCTGAGCCCATAAAAGCCCTGGCCCAGGCACAAGGAGAGTGAGACCACCCAACTTCGGGTTGCGGCCCACCCTCGCATCCTCTCTCCACTGAGAGCTGTTTTGCTGCTCAATAAAACTATTCTCCACCTTCCTCACCCTTTAATTGTTAGTGTAACCTTATTCTTCTTGGACATGGGACAAGAACTTGTGACCCATCAAATGCAGGGGGCTGAGTGTGCAGTTGCAGTGGCCACGGGATTTGCATTAGAGTGCAAGCCAGGTGCAGCCCGGTGGCCTGAGTAGACTCGGCATCTCCAGCAATGAAACTGGGCCCAAGGAGGGCCTGGGCAGAGGTGTTGCCAGCTGGAGGTCTCCAGAAGGGAAAGTGGCCAAGAAAAATCCTGCATCAATATCAATGGTACATGCTATCCACATGACTTATCACTTTTTGATGTTGACTTTGATTACCTGATTAAGGTAGTGCTTGCTAAGCTTCTCAACTGGAAAGCCAAATTTTCCCATCTTTCCATACTGTACCCTTTGGAAGGAAGTCATTATGCACACGTCACATGTAAAGTCTGAGGAATTATGGTCCATCTCCTTGAAGGGGTCAATACCTATATAAAATATTTGGAATTCTCCTGTCTGGGATATTTATCTATTTTCCCTTATTTATTTATTCAATCATTTCTTTATCTCAGCATGGACTCATGAATATTTTGTTTTGTTTATATATATATATATTTTATCATATTTTAAGTTCTAGGGTACATGTGCACAATGTGCAGGTTTGTTATATATGTATACATGTGCCATGTTGGTGTGCTGCACCCATTAACTCATCATTTACATTAGGTATATCTCCTAATGCTATCCCTCCCTGCTCCCCCCACCCCACAACAGGCCCCATTGTGTGATGTTCCCCTTCCTGTGTCCAAGTGTTTTCATTGTTCAATTCCCACCTATGAGTGAGAACATGTGGTGTTTGGTTTTTTGTCCTTGTGATAGTTTGCTGAGAATGATGGTTTCCAGCTTCATCCATGTCCCTACAAAGAACATGAACTCATCATTTTCTATGGCTGCATAGTATTCCATGGTGTATATGTGCCACATTTTCTTCTTTTTTTTTTAAATTCTACTTTAAGTTTTAGGGTACATGTGCACAACATGCAGGTTTGTTACATATGTATACTTGTGCCATGCTGGTGTGCTACACCCACTAACTCGTCATTTCACATTAGGTATATCTCCTAATGCTATCACTCCCCCCTCCCCCCACCCCACAACAGTCCCCAGTGTGTGATGTTCCCCTTCCTCTGTCCATGTGTTCTCATTGTTCAATTCCCACCTATGAGTGAGAATATGCGGTGTTTGGTTTTTAGTCCTTGCGATAGTTTGCTGAGAATGATGGTTTCCAACTTCATCCATGTCCCTACAAAGGACATGAACTCATCATTTTTTATGGCTGCATAGTATTCCATGGTATATATGTGCCACATTTTCTTAATCCAGTCTATCATTGTTGGATATTTGGCTTGGTTCCAAGTCTTTGGTATTGTGAATAGTGCTGCAATAAGCATACATGTGCATGTGTCTTTATAGCAGCATGTTTATAATCTTTGGGTATATACCCAGTAACGGGATGGCTGGGTCAAACGGTATTTCTAGTTCTAGATCCCTGAGGAATTGCCACACTGTCTTACACAGTGGTTGAACTAGTTTACAGTCCCACCAACGGTGTAAAAGTGTTCCTATTTCTCCACATCCTCTCCAATACCTGTTGTTTCCTGACTTTTTAATGATTGCCATTCCAACTGGTGTGAGATGGTATCTCATTGTGGTTTTGATTTGCATTTGTCTGATGGTCAGTGATGATGAGCATTTTTTCATGTGTCTGTTGGCTGCATAAATGTCTTCTTTTGAGAAGTGTCTGTTCATATCCTTCGTCCACTTTTTGATGGGGTTGTTTGTTTTTTTCTTGTAAATTTGTTTAAGTTCTTTGTAGATTCTGGATATTAGCCCTTTGTCAGATGAGCAGATTGCAAGAATTTTCTCCCATTCTGTCAGTTGCCTGTTCACTCTGATGGTAGTTTCTTTTGCTGTGCAGAAGCTCTTTAGTTTAATTAGATCCCATTTGTCAATTTTGGCTTTTGTTGCCACTGCTTTTGGTGTTTTAGACATGAAGTCCCTGCCCATGCCTATGTCTTCAATGGTGTTGCCTAGGTTTTCTTCTAGGGTTTTATGGTTTTAGGTCTAACGTTTAAGTCTTTAATCCATCTTGAATTAATTTTTGTATAAGGTGTAAGGAAGGGATCCAGTTTCAGCTTTCTACATATGGCTAGCCAGTTTTCCCAGCACCATTTATTAAATAGGGAATCCTTTCCCCATTTCTTGTATTTGTCAGGTTTGTCAAAGATCAGACAGTTGTAGATGTGTGGTATTATTTCTGAGGGCTGTGTACTGTTCCATTGGTCAATATCTCTGTTTTGGTACCAGTACCATGCTGTTTTGGTTACTGTAGCCTTGTGGTATAGTTTGAAGTCAGGTAGCATGATGCCTCCAGCTTTGTTCTTTTGGCTTAGGATTGACATGGTGATGCAGGCTCTTTTTTGGTTCCATATGAACTTTAAAGTCGTTTTTTCCAATTCTGTGAAAAAAGTCATTGGTAGCTTGATGGGGATAGCATTGAATCTATAAATTACCTTGGGCACTATGGCCATTTTCACTATATTGATTCTTCCTATCCATGAGCATGGAATGTTCTTCCATTTGTTTGTGTCCTCTTTTATTTCGTTGAGCAGTGGTTTGTAGTTCTTCTTGAAGAAGTCCTTCACATCCCTTGTAAGATGGATTCCTAGGTATTTTATTCTCTTTGAAGCAATTGTGAATGGGAGTTCACTCATGATTTGGCTCTCTGTCTGTTTTTGGTGTATAAGAATGCTTGTGATTTTTGCACATTGATTTTGTATCCTGAGACTTTGCTGAAGTTGCTTATGAGCCTGAGGAGATTTTGGGATGAGACGATGCGGTTTTCTAGATATACAATCATGTTATCTGCAAACAGGGACAATTTGACTTCCTCTTTTCCTAATTTAATACCCTTTATTTCTTTCTCCTGCCTGATTGTCCTGGCCAGAACTTCCAACACTATGTTGAATAGGAGTGGTGAGAGAGGGCATCCCTGTCTTGTGCCAGTTTTCAAAGGGAATGCTTCCAGTTTTTGCCCATTCAGTATGATATTGGCTGTGGGTTTGTCATAAATAGCTCTTATTATTTTGAGATATGTCCCATCAATACCTAATTTATTGAGAGTTTTTAGCATGAAGGGCTGTTGAACTTTGTCAAAGGCCTTTTCTGCATCTATTGAGATAATCATGTGGGTTTTGTCTTTGGTTCTGTTTGTTTGCTGGATTACATTTATTGATTTGTGTATGTACAACCATCCTTGCGTCCCAGGGATGAAGCCCACTTGATCATAGTGGATAAGCTTTTTGATGTGCTGCTGGATTCAGTTTGCCAGTATTTTATTGAGGATTTTTGCATCAATGTTCATCAGGGATATTGGTCTAAAATTCTCTTTCTTTTTTGTGTCTCTGCCCGGCTTTGGTATCAGGATGATGCTGGCCTCATAAAATGAGTTATGGAGGATTCCCTCTTTTTCTATTGATTGGAATAGTTTCAGAAGGAATGGTACCAGCTCCTCCTGTACCTCTGGTAGAATTTGGCTGTGAATCCATCTGGTCCTGGACTTCTTTTGGTTGGTAGGCTGTTAATTATTGCCTCAATTTCAGAGCCTGTTATTGGTATATTCAGAGATTCAACTTCTTCCTGGTTTAGTCCTGGGAAGGTGTATGTGTCCAGGAATTTATCCATTTCTTCTAGATTTTCTAGTTTATTTGTGTAGAGGTGTTTATAGTATTCTCTGATGGTAGTTTGTATTTCTGTGGGATCGTCGGTGATATCCCCTTTATCATTTTTTATTGAGTCTATTTTATTCTTCTCTCTTTTCTTCGTTAGTCTAGCTAGCAGTCTGTCAATTTTGTTAATCTTTTCAAAAAACCAGCTCCTGGATTCATTGATTTTTTGAAGGGTTTTTTGTGTCTCTATTTCCTTAAGTTCTGCTCTGATCTTAGTTATTTCTTGCCTTCTGCTAGCTTTTGAATGTGTTTGCTCTTGCTTCTCTAGTTCTTTTAATTGTGATGTTAGGGTGTCAATTTTAGATCTTTCCTGCTTTCTCTTGTGGGCATTTAGTGCTATAAATTTCCCTCTACACACTGCTTTAGCTGTGTCCCAGAGATTCTGGTATGTTGTGTCTTTGTTCTCATTGGTTTCAAAGAACATCTTTATTTGTGCCTTAATTTCATTATGTACCCAGTAGTCATTCAGGAGCAGGTTGTTCAGTTTCCACGTAGTCGAGCAGTTATGAGTGAGTTTCTTAATCCTGAGTTCTAATTTGATTGCACTGTGGTCTGAGAGACAGTTTGTTATAATTTCTGTTCTTTTACATTTGCTGAGGAGTGCTTTACTTCCGTATGTGGTCCATTTTGGAATAAGTGTGGTGTGGTGCTGAGAAGAATGTATATTCTTTTGATTTGGGGTGGAGAGTTCTGTAGATGTCTATTAAGTCCACTTGGTGCAGAGCTGAGTTCAATTCCTGGATATCCTTATTAACTTTCTGTCTCATTGATCTGTGTAATTTTGATCGTGTGGTGTTAAAATCTCCTATTATTATTGTGTGGGAGTCTAAGTCTCTTTGTAGGTCTCTAAGGACTTGCTTTATGAATCTGGGTGCTCCTGTATTGGGTGTATACTTATTTAGGATAGCTAGCTCTTCTTGTTGAATTGATCCCTTTACCATTATGTAATGGCCTTCTTTGTCTCTTTTGATCTTTGTTTGTTTAAAGTCTGTTTTATCAGAGACTAGGATTGCAATGCCTGCCTTTTTTCCATTTGCTTGGTAGATCTTCCTCCATCCCTTTATTTTGAACCTATGTGTGTCTCTGCACATGAGATGGGTTTCCTGAATACAGCACACTGATGGATCTTGACTCTATGCAATTTGCCAGTCTGTTTCTTTTCATTGGAGCATTTAGTCCATTTACTTTTAAGGTTAATATTGTTATATGTGAATTTGATCCTGTCATTATGATGTTAGCTGGTTATTTTGCTCGTTAGTTGATGCAGTTTCTTCCTAGCATCGATGGTCTTTACAACTTGGCATGTTTTTGCAGTGGCTGGTACAATTTGTTCCTTTCCACTTTCCATGTTTAGTGCTTCCTTCAGGAGCTCTTGTAGGGCAGGCCTGGTGGTGACAAAAATCTCTCAGCGTTTGCTTGTTTGTATAGGATTTTATTTCTCCTTCACTTATGAAGCTTAGTTTGGCTGGATATGAAATTTTAGGTTGAAAATTCTTTTCTTGAAGAATGTTGAATATTGGCCCCCACTCTCTTCTGGCTTGTAGAGTTTCTGCCAAGAGATCCGCTATTAGGCTGATGGGCTTTCCTTTGTGGGTAACCCGACCTTTCTCTCTGGCTGCCCTTAACATTTTTTCCTTCATTTCAACTTTGGTGAATCTGACAGTTACGTGTCTTGGAGTTGCTCTTCTCAAGGAGTATCTTTGTGGCATTTTCTGGGTTTCCTGAATTTGAATGTTGGCCTGCCTTGCTATGTTGGGGAAGTTCTCCTGGATAATATCCTGCAGAGTGTTTTCCAACTTGGTTCCATTCTTCCCGTCACTTTCAGGTACACCAATCGACATAGATTTGGTCTTTTCACATAGTCCCATATTTCTTAGAGGCTTTGTTTATTTCTTTTTATTCTTTCTTCTCTAAACTTCTCTTCTCACTTCATTTCATTCATTTGATCTTCAATCACTGATACCCTTTCTTCCAGTGGATCAAATTGGCTACTGAAGCTTGTGCATTCATCACGTAGTTCTTGTGCCATCGTTTTCAGCTCCATCAGGTCATTTAAGGACTTCTCTACATTGGTTATTCTAGTTAGCCATTTGTCTAACCTTTTTTCAAGGTTTTGTAACTTCTTTGCGATGGGTTCGAACTTCCCCCTTTAGCTCGGAGAAGTTTGATTGTCTGAAGCCTTCTTCTCTCAACTCATCAGAATCATTCTCTGTCCAGCTTTGCTCCATTGCTGGTGAGGAGCTGTGTTCGTTTGGAGGAGGAGAGGCGCTCTGATTTTTAGAATTTTCAGTTTTTCTGCTCTGTTTTTTCCCCATCTTTGTGGTTTTTTCTACCTTTGGTCTTTGATGATGGTGACGTACAGATGGGGTTTTGGTGTGGATGTCCTTTTGGTTTGTTAGTTTTCCTTCTAACAGTCAGGACCCTCAGCTGCAGGTCTGTTGGAGTTTGCTAGAGGTCCACTTCAGATGCTGTTTGCCTGGGTATCAGCAGCGGAGGCTGCAGAACAGCAAATATTGCTGAATAGCAATGTTGCTGCCTGATCATTCCTCTGGAAGTTTCATCTCAGAGGGGTATCCAGCTGTGTGAGGTGTCAGTCTTCCCTTACTAGGGGGTGCCTCCCAGTTAGGCTACTCGGGGGTCAGGGACCCACTTGAGAAGGCAGTCTGTCCGTTCTCAGATCTCAAATTCCGTGCTGGGAGAACCACTACTCCCTTAAAAGCTGACAGGGATATTTAAGTCTGCAGAGGTTTCTGCTGCCTTTTGTTTGGCTATGTCCTGCCCACAGAGGTGGAGTCTACTGAGGCAGGCAGGCCTCCTTGAGCTGTGGTGGGCTCCACCCAGTTCAAGCTTCCTGGCCACTTTGTTTACCTACCCAAGCCTCAGCAATGGTGGGCACCCCTTCCCCAGCCTCGTTGCCACCTTGCAGTTTGATCTCAGACGGCTGTGCTAGCAACGAGCGAGGCTCCATGGGTGTGGGACCCTCCAAGCCAGGCGCAGGATATAATCTCCTGGTGTGCCGTTTGCTAAGACCATTGGAAAAGTGCAGTGTTAGGGTGGGAGTGATGCAATTTTCCAGGTGCTGTCTGTCACAGCTTTGCTTGGCTAGGAAAGGGAATTCCCTGACCCCTTGTGCTTCCTGAGTGAGATGATGCCTTGCCCTGCTTTAGCTCATGCTCGGTGCACTGCACCCACTGTCCCGCACCCACTGTCTGATAAGCCCCAGTGAGATGAACCCGGTACCTCAGTTGGAAATGCAGAAATCACCCATCTTCTGCGTTGCTCATGCTGGGAGCTGTAGACTGGAGCTGTTCCTATTCGGCCATCTTGGAACCGCCCCTGGACTCATGAATATTTTGTACATAGGGTTATAATCTAATACTATGTTATTAAGTTTTTGCTCCAAATTTTTCCAGATTTGGCCACTGAGACTCTTTCAGTTGGGTCCTATGTATTGTTGACATACCCCATCAGTGTTTGTGTGTGCTTTGTTTTTTTGTTTTTTGTTTTTTCAAATATTTCCTTTCTGGCATTACAGAATACTCCAGGCTTCTTGTACATTTTTTATCCTAGTGCTAAAAGCAACCATTTCTCCAAGAAACCATTGTTCTTTTGGAGAATGGTGTTAGTAACCAAGATATGAAGCCTAGATGTGCTCATTGCTACTGGGGTGTTCTTGCTTGTAGGCCTTTTCAGATGTCAGGGCAAAAAATAATATATGCATATATAGCATCCCATATGCACACACACATTTATAAATATTTTCATGTGTATCTGCATATATTAAGCTAAACATGAATCCATAAGGATATTACCAAATGGATCATTATAGTTTCCTCCCCTTGCTTATCTCTGGCTTCCTATTCCAACATTGAGAAACCTGGTTCCTACCATCTGCCATCTATTTACTTAATTGTTCAATACCAGTATACATGTGTAACAATAACAGATTTGTTAAGCAACACCTCTATGAGAAACAACTTTACCTTCAAGAGTATGGTGCTTATATATAGTTCCTTTTGCTTTTAGTCTTACAGAATCCACTCATTTCCAAAGATATTTAGGTCAGTACATTTGCCCCCTTCAGTGAGGGTTGTTTTATATCATTATTCATTTTTGCCATCCTTAGCATGTGGGTTTGTATTTATGGCTGCAGGATGGTTGTTCCATTTCCTGGTCTTACATTACTTATTCTTGTCAAGAACAAGAAGGAGTGAAAAACTACAAAGTTTTTGTCCAAGAAATTTTATCTTTAAAAAAGTTTTCTAAGAATTGCCATGCAGTATTATCCACTTACATCACATTGTCTAGAGTTGGGTCACATGGCTACCTGCAGAGCAATCATTGAGAAACAGGCAGGAAGTAAGATTTTGTGAATAGGTTTAGGGTCAGCCAATCAGCAGTGTCTGCTACAGTTACTCTAAAAGAAGGGAGGTCATGGGAATAACATTCACTCCTTCCTTCACTTAATAAATAATGTGTCTCAGCTATATGTTAGGCAATATTCTAAATGGTAGGTAGAAGAGAAAATATTCTTTCATGACATATATAATCTAATTTATGAGGAGACCAAAAATGAAGTGAACAAATTAATAGGTTCAAATTGTCATGCATACTATGAAGAAAATAAAATGCAGTAATGAAAGTGACTGACGTGGATGTGAGATATGAGCAGAAGGCATTAAAGAGTGGTCAGAGAAAGTCTTTTTAAGAAGATACCCTTTGAATTTGGTACGAATGATAAGGAGAAGTCAACAACAGAAGGATCTACATGAAGATATTTCCATTCCAAAGGGAAAATGAATGAAAACCCCCAAGCTAGGAAAGCACTTGGTTTGTTCAAAAAACACAAACTAGTTGAGTAAAGCTAGATAAGCGTGAACAAGGAAGAGAGCCACATGAGATGGGGTTACAGTGTGACTCACAGCCAGATCATGTAATACCTTTAGACCATGAAAAAGAATTAAGATTTTATTTCAACTGCAAGGCAAAAACTTGGAAGGTTTTAAGCAGGAAGATAAGTGACATAATTTACATTCTAAATGATTACTCTGTGGGCTGTATGAAGAATAGATTTTATGGAGGCAAGTATGGAAGCTGGGAGAATGGATAGGAGTTTGCCAGAGAAAAGATCATAGTTATGTGGACTAAGGAAGTAGCAGAGAAAATGAGAAATATTAGGCTTCAGCTTATATTTTAGAAGTTGAATGGGCTGTATTTTCTAATGCTTTGCATATGGAGTAAGAAGAAAACTTGGTTGGTAATGTTGTTGAGATAAGGAAGGCTGGGTAGTCAGGTATCTCTTGCTACCCAAAAGTGTGTCTTTCATCTACTACTGTATTATCTCACATTGTTTCTGTGGGACAGAAATTCATGAAGGGCTTGAAGGGGATGTTCTGGCTCAGGGTCTTTCATGTGGTTTCATGCAGTCAAATGGAGGCTGTAGCTAAAGCAGTTAAGACTAACCAGCTCTCTCTCTCTCTCTTTCCATAAGGCCTTAGGAATTCTCCATGTGATCTCTCTGTGTGGGCTAGTTTGGACTTCCTCCCAGTATGGCAACCTTAGTATAGTCAACCTGATTCATAGAACAGTTTAGGCCTTCAATAAACAGGATTGAAGAGGAAAACCTTGTATCACCTTCACTCAGAAGTCACTCGATGTCGTTTCTACATCATTCTATTAGTTTTAAGTGAGTTTGTGAGTTACAAGCCCACCTAGATTCACAAGAAGAGAAATCAGACCTCTCCTCTTGATGGAAGAGTGGTAGGATTGTATAAGAGCAAATGGAATGAAATATATCCTTGCAGTCATCTTTGAAAAGTATAGTCTGCCACAGAGCGACCTCTGACCTCTGTTTACATCTCTCCTACATGCAAAATACACTCATCCTCCCTCCCAAGACCTACCAAAATTCTCATCCCATCACAGCATCATGCTTCAGCTCAAAGGTCAGGATCTCTTCACTTAAATCAGGTCCACTGGCAATTAAAGCTTGTCATGTGTTTGGATTTGGTCCCTTAAATACTGCTGTCTGCCTGAAAACCTATGAGCCAAAGAGAGGTCTTCTCTTCCCCACGTAGACCCAATGTACAGTGGTGGAACAGTGTACAAGAGCTGCAGTGGACACTCCCACTCCAAGAGGGGGCAAAAGGGAGGCACACAGCTGTCACTGATCTTTGGTAATTCTGGAATCCGCCAGACACACAATTACAGCTCTTTGATTAGATTTTATTTCTACTTCCTGTGAGTTCTTCTTTATGTGGCTTGGTCCTCTACCTAGGCTCCTGTTTCTATCTTTGGAGTCATCTTTCCTCTTCTAATTAAAGTCTCTCGTGTTTGCTGTTGATGAATTTTCTCTTCCTGCTTTCTGCCTTTAGAAGTTTCAGAGTCCAATGGCCTCTTTTAATTTTGAATTTTCTCTAATACAATTCTTAAAATTGTGTAGGTTTTCTGTGCATTAATTTACGATTTATCTCATTTGCCAAAAGCCATACCCACATATCTCTTTCAGATACTTCCTTTTCTATTTTGGGTTTACCTGTGAGGCTGCTGAAGGGCAATGCTTTTATGACTCTTAAAAACCCTTTTGTTTAATTGAAAAGATCCATGAGGCATGCCCTTAAGGCCCTTTGGATCCTTTTTGTCTGTCTGAAAAGTGTTTTAAGGGTCCGCTTTAACTCTTTCTGATAATCTCATAGTCATGTTTTGGATTTGATTTTTGGCCTGAGACACATTCTTATTTTGGAAAATTTTGAGAGCTGAAAAGACTACTTTTGGGATCTTTGCAAATTCTTCAAATTCAATTCAAACTCTGAATAATTTGTTTTTTAGTTCATGTCTTTCTTTTCATTTTATTATAGGTGGCTGGAAGAAACTAGGCAGCCATCTCAACATTGCCTGGAAATCTCCTTAGATAGATCATCCAGTTCATTAGATACATTTTCTATTTTCCATGTTACCTCAGATGACAGCTGTGCTTAGGTTTCTCTCACCGCATGAAAGGATCTCTTTTCCTTAACCTTCTGATAATGTTCTCACTTTCCTCCAGGTTTTGACTGACAGCCTCCTTGAGACCTTTTAAAATTCTGCTAAGTTTTTCTCCAGGCCCTTTAGGCTTTTCTTAATAGTCCACAGGTTTCTTCCAGCTTTGCCTGATCCCAAATCCAAAGTCGTGTATTTTTGATGTATATTATGGCACTCCACTTTCAGTTCTGGTTATCTATATCTGCATAACAATTTAAGCATCAAAAATGATAACAATTATTTTATTACCTCATGGTTTCAGCCAGTCTGGAATTGGGGAAGGATTTGACTATGTAGTTCTAGCTGTGGGTTTTATAAGTTGCAGTCAGACAGTGACGGAAGTTGGAACAGAGGGCTGTACCTCTCCCTGGCTCTTCATGTAGTCTTAGTGTTTCTCCATTGGTCTCCTTGTGTGCTTTAGCCTGGGCTTTCTTGCAGCATGGTGGCTGCAGGGCAGTTGAACTGCTGCAATTGCAGTTCAAAGATCCAATGTGGGAGTTCAAGCAAGTGAGAAAGAAGATGAATTAATTGCTTGTAATCATTGAGCCTCAGAAGTTGTCCAGCATCATATCTGCTACATTTGATTGGCGTCAAGTGTGTCATAAGTCTACATAGATTCAAGGAGAGGAAAATTATATTTCATCCCTTGATGGAGAAGGGAAAGGGCAGAAAGGGACAATTTCATTTGGTATATCTGTGATTAGCACGGGAAGTCTTTGTTGGCCAGGTGCAGTGGCTCATGCCTGTAATCCCGGCATTTTGGGAGGCTGAGGCGGGTGGATCACCTGAGGTCAGGAGTTTGAGACCAGCCTGGCCAACATGTCGAAATCCTGTCTCTACTAAAAGTACAAAAATTAGCTGGGCATGTTGGCACGTGCCTGTAATCTCAGCTACTCAGGAGGCTGAGGCAGGAGAGTTGCCTGAACCTGGGAGGCAGAGGTTGCAGTGAGCGGAGATCGCGCCACTGCCCTTCAGCCTGGGCGATAGAGCAAGACTCCATCTCAAAAAAAAAAAAAAAAATGTCTTTGTTAGCATGCAAAGATACAGAGGTGGTGGACCTGCTGAAAAAGGCAGCTCAGGGTCCTCTGAGAAGACAACCTCTCTGCTACCTGGGAATACACATTGGAGATAATTTCTGTAGTAAAATATACATAGCATAAAATTTCCCATTTAAATGCACAATTCAGTGGTATTTTATATTCACAATGTTGTCCAATCACCCCCACTCTCCAACAGACAATTATTTTTGGGGGAGGACAAGGTTCAGGAAAAGCTGAACCATGTTCAACCACAGAAAGAAACCACAGCTCCAGAAGAGAAACTGGAATAAGATGGGGAAACGATTTGGGACTGGGGGCCTGCCCTTAGTGCAGGGTTGGGGAGGGCTTGTTCTGGCCATTATGCATTGCTAAGGAACCTGCACTTAGCAGCCACGACGGCACAATGATGCCAGGCCATCTCTGTGCAGTGGGAAAGCATTGATTGCTGGGATCAGGACCAATTTTTCACAGTGACGCTTTTCAGCAGAGGCCAAAGCAATGAAGATCATGGGCTGTTTAAACTTCTCAGTTCTCTTTCAGTATGAAGGTTGGCCTTCCTATGCTTAAGTAAACAGTTGTTTTGCTGAGAGTAAATCATGTGAAACAAAATGGTCTTCTTTCTAATCAGGTGATAATCAGTTGAAAAAATAAAGTGAATATGACCATATTTTCTCTAATGTTGTATAACTAATCATACTGGATGCTTGTAGTTAGGAATGAGCACACTGATCTTCAAAAAATAGAGAAATTTGACTTTGAATTTACCTTTCGATTTAACATATTCTGAATAACTGTGTTACTGGGATGGGGTTATTACATTTCTGACTCCCAGTAACTCAGACATTAGAAGAGATAAGGAAAGTGACAAACCTGTTTTTATTCTAGTATTATTATAATTCTTCGCTGTCAGGAAAGCCAGGCTGTTTTGCTTCCTTTCTGTAAGAAGTTGTCAGTTGATAGGCAAAACTTCAAGAATAATTAAAGAAATAGGATAGGTAAATTCCCTTGGGAAAATCAATCTTCTGTAAATGTATTCAAATGAATTCAGTATCCTTTCCTTTTAATAGTGCTTATCTAGGTGAAAACATTTATTTTAGATTTTGTTATGGCACCCAGAAAACTATGATGCCTCTTTAAAAATAAATTATAGGGTAAAAGTCGCAGAGGAGAATGATTGAAAAGAAAAAGTCTCAGGAACATTCCCTGTGTGTCTCCCTCTGTCTTCTGTGCACTCAAAGCATGGCAAATCAATCTCAGAACACTTCCTGTTATCTGAGACTCTCTTGAAGTGTCTTCATAAATGTTTAATGCATCCCTATCTCTTATTCAGTATACCAGGAAGAGAGAGATTTGTTTTTGGCAGGGGTTGGCTTTGGTAAATGCCACAGGTTAACTCAGCAGGTGCTGTTGCATCTGTGTAAATTGGGAAGATTTGACAGCTGCCCCCCAAATACTGGCCATTCTCTTTGGGAAGCCAGACTTTGACACTTGGATTAAGGCAAAATGAATATCAATTTGTCTGTTTACCTCACCTCCTCCTCCACAAAAACACTAAAAGATTGTTTTTATCAGTATAAAGATCCCTGCTTTGAGAATCCTCAAAGCCATAGTGTATGTGTTTTGAACTGGAGATGGGATGGCAGAGTTGTTTAGAGGACTGACATGAGACTAGTGATCTGATAGCTACTACCCTGCAAAGGTTTACCATGGACTGGTGCACTATGGATGTATGCTATCTCATTTAACTCTCACAGCATTCATAAGCATTTGTAAATTGTTCATTCATAAATTGTATCTCCCCTGGGAGACATAAAATTACTATCTTCTTTTTTAAAGCTGAGAAAGCCAAGACTTGGAGAGTTTATTAGTATTATTTTATTCTTTGTAAAAACAGCTTTATTGAGACATAATTCATGTATCACACAATTCATCCATCTAAAATGTATGATCAATGATTCTTCTTATGTTCACAGAGCTGTGCAAGCATCACCACAATCAATTTGAGAATATTTTCATCACAGGAAAAAGAAACACCATAACCATTAGTAGTGATCCCTCCCTCCCCATCTATCCCCTTCTCCCTATCCCATCCCACACACTCCCCCCACATTAACGTTTTTAGATTCCACATATAAATGAGATCATGCAGTATTTGTTTTTCTGTGCCTGGCTTATTTCTCTTAGTACAATGTTCTGACTTGGAGAGTTTAAATGACTTGCTGAGGGTCTGCTTAGTGAGATACAGAGCTGCGACTACATGGCTTCATTGTCTAGGACTCTACCTACTACAACATATCATGTTGTAAAACAAGCAGACAGGAGGGAAAATGGAATTAGTGAGTTTTTGTGCAGATACTCATCAACCTCATTTAGTACCTATTTATTTGGAGCAATTTACCATTTAGTAAAACATGGAAGGAGTTAGATTTGCATAGCTGATTTTATATAGTTGCCCTCAAGGTGGAGAGTAAAGGAAAGTAGCAATTGCTCAACGCTAAAGTCAAAAGGTTTGCATTTCACTTTCAGCTCTATTACAAACTAGCTGAGTGAATGTGGGTGAGTTACTTAGGCTCTTTCATGACATACAGAGAAAACAAAAAAGAAAGATGGAGACAGCACACTTCAAGTTCCAGAAGGCTTTCAATTTATGGTTCCAGTTTTTACCTGATCCACAACAGCATGCTGCCTTTAAACAATTCTGAGCTCTTGTAATAATTTTAATCTTTAGGTTAAATAACTGGAATTGGTTGCTGTTATTTCCAGCTAGCACAGCAGGAAATACTGAATCTGGTACAACATGGGTTTAACCACATCAAAATTTAGAAGCCCCACCCACTTTGTAGACACAACAGGTTCACAAATAAAGTGTTCTGCAGACTCAAGATTTATACTTACAATTACGAGACTTATATTTGCATTAGTCTCTTTGGCTGGTGGGTAGGGGTGAGAGGCTCTTCCTGGATCCCTTATTTTCTACAGGAGAGGAGGAAAACACCTGGGATGCTCCAGTGCTCTTGCACAGATAATGATCATTAACATCAGCCTCTCTGATCAAAGGTACAGCTCTTTGTGGGATAATACCTCTTGCATAAGATTTTATGGGACAGGGCTATCTCTAATTATGTATATACTCTCAGGGTTTTCTTGCTTTAAATGGTCAGTTATAAAGACTTATTCTAGAAGAAAATTTCTCTGTAAAATATTAGTTACCAGCAGGGTCAAGTTGATAATCCTTAAATTATCTTTCTTTAGGATTAGAATGCTAATTGCAAGCATGCGTTATGCCTGGGTCTGTTTATTTTTAACGTTGCAAGTCTGTGCCTTGGAGCCTTCAGTGTTTAGTTATTAATGGGCCACTCTCTGTGCTGGGATTAGGACCTATCCAACAATATAGCTAAAGAAGAATGGCTTCCATATTTACTCTAACTGTACATGATTCTTAAAAATCAATACTTATCCTTGCAATGAGGACTTTTACTAGAGTGTATTGATTAGGGCTCTCTCAGATAAGAGTGAAATAAGCTGACATATGCAAATGTAAGTAGAAAGGATAAATTTATTAGAAACCTATTATAATATCTCATGGAATCCAAGGAAATGCTGAACCACTAGACTCTTAGAATGAGGAAGTCAGGGAAAGTAACAGCTTCCTCAGAAGCAGGAATTTGTGGCTAGTTCTTCAGAAGTTTTCTCTTTAGTGACACAATTTCTTATTTCCAGTATATCTTTTAGTTCAAATTCTAAATTTCTGGGGAAGAGAACGTGATTGGCCCCGCTTGTTTCAGGTGTTGGTCTCTTTTCAACTAACCATGATCTTGGAAGTTATCAGATGATATAACTGTGGCTGAAAGGGACATCCCTGCTGATTACTCCAAGAGAAGGAGAATTCTCATGACTAGGAGCTGGACAGATAGACTAAAAGTACCTAAAACAATGGTCATCAAGAGGAACTTTGACACAAGGAAGCACTTCTCACTGCTGATTTTGGAGTTAATGTGAAAGGCTAGGTTCAGTACTCACACATTCCAGATTCTACTGCCCCGGTTCCTGTCCTGTTTACAGCATCCTATCAATTCTGTATATCTTATTCATCCAATAAATTCCCCACATTTCTTTAATTATTGTTGGTTTATGTAGCTTGCAACCTAAAGGATCCTTATTGATATAGAAGTTGTTACTAGAAGCACCTATTGCCTGCCTACAGACCCAAAATGTAACTGGGGGACTGACTCCATTCTGCTCTCTTTGACTTCCACCTACATCTCAGATAGTGTTGAGGACCAACCCATTTTGTAATCTTTCTCCTATAGGTTGTGAGACTTGGGAAGATCTTAGCAACTGAATAATCCAGTACTTTGTCAAGCTTAGTTTTCTGTGGAAATACAACTCTTAAAAGCTTTTTTGGTTTGTTTTTCTCCATTCCCTTTTTCTAGACCCTATAGACTAAATTTTAACATCAATGCTTTTGCAAAAGCAAACTCTTTGATTCTAGTCCTTGTCTTGAAGTTTTTGATGCTTTTCAGTGGACTTGAGCATAAGTGTACTGTCCATTAACATAATAGCTTCTGTTGCGGTTTTGCCATTACTTTTAATGTGTTTTAAAAACTACAACAACTTTTGCACCAGCCTAATAGCTTGTCCTGTGACTCAAAGCAATTGGAAATAATTCCCTGGTAGTACATTATTTGAGGTCCTTGGCTGCAAGCAACAGAAACCGACTCTGGCTTAAGCAAAAAGGAAATTTATTTTATGGATATTAGAGAGTTCACTGGCTCTGCCAGATTGTGGAGGTATGTGATTTAGAATCTAACAGCACAGCAAGCAGTAATTCACTATTTTGTCTGAGCATTGTCAGCCACTGAAATGAATAAATTCTATCCATTTTATTTTTCTTACTCTCTTTGTCTTACTGTACCCAACATTTAAGTTTCCCACAGAGAGGATACGGTTCTAGCTTTGATCATGCCCCTCTTAAACCAGGCGGAAGGACCTCTGTGTCAACCATTGCAGTGAACAGAGGTTGGGATAGGAAGGCACCATTAATCATCTTCACCTTATCCCAGGCAGAATTCCAGTTGCCTCTCTGCCATGACAGGAGGAACCACAAACAAAAATTGGGGTTTGATGGAGGACAGTGGTGGGGACTGGGTGGGCAGTGATTTTTTATTGTAATATAGCTATAATTGTTTTCAATAAAAGTGTTTTATTATAAATATATATGTGCATATATACATATACATACATATCTATATAATTATTTCTAACTCATTCCCTAGGTTTATTTTTTTCATAGAGGTATTTAATTATAATATAAAAAAATTAAACTTTTTCTAATTCTTTCTCTAGGTTTCATAATATAAAGTCATATTTTTAGTTAAACAAATATAGGGCTAATTTTGTAACTTTGGGCAGACTTGCATTGCCCAAAAAATAGAAAGTTCTGACATCTAGTGTTAGGGGGAAAAAACAAATTTGCTCATTCTTTTTTCTTTTATTATTATTTTTTGAGACGGAGTGTTGCTCTGTCACCAAGGCTGGATTGTGGTGGCACAATCTCAGCTCACTGCAACCTCTGCCTCCTGGGTTCAAACGATTCTCCTGCCTCAGCCTCCCGAGTAGCTGGGATTACAGGCGTGTGTCACCACGCCCGGCTAATTTTTGTATTTTTAGTAGAGACGGGGTTTCACCATGTTGGGCAGGCTGGTCTCGAACTTCTGACCTCTGGTGATCCACCCACCTTGGCCTCCCAAAGTGCTGGGATTACAGGCATGAGCCACCACACTCAGCTGCTCATTCTTTTTTCTCATGTGCTTCTACCTGAGAAGTTTCTTTTCTGGCACGATTGGTATAAAGGTTTATGTATAGCTCAAGTTCTCTCTCTCTCTCTCTCTTTCTCTCTGACCCTCTCTCTCCCCACCCCAGCCCCCTCCTGCCCCAGGCAGAGTACAGAGCCCATCATCTTTATTTGCCCTGCCTTTACTTAGTAAGCATGACCAAATCAGGGCCCAATAGCAATAGGCCCGAACAAGGCCTGTGAAGTCTGTGAATGTTCCTAAGTGTAGAATCTGGAAATTCAATTCTTTCAGCTGTCAATACCAAGCCACAAACTTAGGGGATAGTGGTTGGAAGCGCCAATTTTAGCCCATGATTACATATATGGTCTTTAGCACATGATTATATGTATGTTCTTTAGCCTAGTTGTACCAAAACAAACAAACAACAACAAAATGATACTATACTGTCATCATTTTGCTTCTATGTCTGTTTTCAATTTTGTTTTTTTTCCAAAGGGGAAGTATGATAAACCTCCTTCCACACCCTAGTAAAAGCTTCAAAAGTGTTTTCTGTGGTTCTTCTAAAAGTAAATTTCCTAAAAATAGGACAAAAATGGATCCATCAATGAAGAACTGTTACAATGGGACCTCAATTTGTGTAAGATTAAAATTATATAAACTTGATTCTAAAAATGGTTCAATATCAATAATTAGCAGCTTTTCAGATTCACCAGTAATATGTAAAATCAGGTCAAAGTGTGTTTCTAGTCAATTACTGTTGTGATAACCATAGCATGTACACATAAAATATTTTACTTGGCACTTTGTAATATTACTTTGTTTCAAACTAAATAGAACTTTATGAAGATTATATAGTTACCTCCTGGCTCTACTGTAGAAAAGCATGTAACTTTACTGTAAAGTGGGAACAAAGGTGGCAAATGTCATTTATATACATTAGAAAGTTCCTTTCATTCCTTATATTAATATTTGGTCAACAATGGACTACATATGTGATGGTAGTCCCTTAAGATTATAATACCATGTTTACACTGTGCCTTTTTCTATGTTTAGATATGTCTAGACACAAAAATACCACTGTGTTACAGTTGCCTACATCATTCAGACAGTAACATGCTATACGGGCTTGTAACCTAGGAGCAACAGGCTATACCTGATGGCCTAGGTGTGCAGTAAAAGTACACACCTAGGTTTGTGTAAGCACGCTGTATGATTCACGCAACAATGAAATTGCCTGAGGATGCATTTCTCATAACATCTCATCGTTAAGTGACACATGACTATGTTTCATAATGAAATCGTCCCTTAGGAATTTACAAAGTGGCAAGAAAAAAAATCTATGTTTTTCTTAGTATCTTCACAGACATGCGTTTCCAGGAGAGCAATATAGGTTGAGCATTTCTGATCTGGAAATTCAAAAATCCAAAATGCTCCAAAATCTGAAACTTTTTGAGCACCAACATGACAACACAGTGGAAAATTACACGTCTAGCCTCACGTTGAAGTCAAAACTCAGTCAAAACTTTGTTTCATGCACAAAATGATTAAAAATATTGTATAAAATTACATTCAGGTTATGTGTATAAGGTGTCTATAAAACATAAATAAACTTTGTATTTAAACTTGGGCCCTATCCCCAAGATATTTCATTATGTATATGGAAATATTCCAAAATCTTAAAAGAATCTGAAACATTTTTTGTCCCAAGCATATCAGATAAATTCTCAACCGATATAAGACTTGGCCTCCACCATTTTATGTGCTGTTTGCTAAGGAGTTTAGGAGCAATATTTTCTCCCAATTAAGTTCTAGCAAGCACACAGTCCTTGATCATCATTTCCAATCAGTACTGGTATTCTAAAATAGAGTACTTGTGATTGAATTCTAATGCATGAATTATAAAATGTTATACAAGAGAAAAATATTCAGCTTCTTTATGAGGTCGATATGTACTTCAAATACAGATTAAATAATGCTTTCGTGATTAAAAGCCTGAATGTACAGTTTACTTCAACGGAGAAATCTCTCAGTGAGACAAACACTCTAGCATTGGCCTGTGTCCAGGTCTGGTCGTGATTCCATTCTGTCATCTTGGGGAGGAGAAGGTAAGAATGTAGGTAGAATTTAACCTGGTTCAGTTTCAGATTATTCAATTAAATACAACAAATATGTGAAGGCCATTCGTTTGTTTTTTTTGAAAACATTTCTTAGCATAGTGCTGGTGAAGGTATTTGGAGCTATTGAGTGCGTCCAACTAAGGTAGACCCAAATCTCCTTTCCCTAAATGTAGAATTCAGGAACAGAGGAAAAAGCATGCAAATAGACACATAATAAATATTCAGCGAATGGAAACTCTGAAAAGGAAGACAGAATTTTGAAAATAATTTAAAGATTAGAAAAGGCTTCATGGAGGTAAAGGAACTAGAACTATAACTTAAGCGATGAGTATAAGAGACTTTTTTTTTCCATCCAGTATCTATTTCCCCTTTTATGAGGGATTACTTGATGCTCCACTCTGTGTCCGGGTATTTCACGTCCAATGTCATAATGGTCCTGTGACCTAATCTGGCCAGCAGGGCATTACGTTCACTTGGCCACTGATGTCATTCAGGCATGGAAAAATATCCTAGTCAGACCCCTGAGAAAAGTAATTCATAACAATCTTTTCTCACTGCATTAGGGATACAGATCTGGAAGAGCAAATCATCCAGTTTGCTTAGACAAGAAGATTCATGGTAGAAGCATTGGAATTCAGGCTAAGATCTGGAGGTTTTAACTTCAAAATTAAAGCAGTTGGACTTTGTAAGGCAAAACAAACAGCATTTGGCCTACAGGCACTATTATAAAATACAAACAGTATATAAAATTTGTCATATTTTCAGGAAGATTATAGATTTTCCTCTTACATTTGCTTAACACCTTTAAACTTTTTTCAGTTGTGTATTAATAATTTAAGTTAGGTCATAGAAGTAGGTCATATTCCAGATTAAGAGGTTTGAGAATTCTCAAAGACAGATTTGGGTTTCTTGTGGCACTTCTCAGACCAATTCTGGATACAAGGCATCCCTGGGTCTAAGATAATATGGACGCTTGGAAATAATAAGGTAACGTACACAGCTCTTCAATTATCTCAGCCTACATATGTGACTCAGAACTTGAGTAAGATGCAGATTGACTTCCAAATTTCCTCCCAAAGTTAACTCAGCCTACTCCCAGGAATGAACAAGGACAGCTTGGAAGTTAGAAGCAAGATGGAGTTAGTCAAATCTCTTTCACTGTCTCAGTTAAAATTTTGCAATGGCAGTTTCAGCCTCATCTGAAACAAGGCAAGTTCCCTCCACTGATAAGCCTGTAAAATCAAAAGCAATTTAGTTACTTCCTAGATACTATGGGGGTAGAAACATTGAGTAAATACACCTATTTTAAATGGGAGAAATTGGCCAAAACAAAGGGGTTACAGGTCTCATGCAAGTCTGAAATCCAACAGGGCAGTCATTAAACCTTAAAGTTCCAAAATGATTGCCTTTGACACCATGTCTCACATCCAGGTCATGCTGATGCAAGAGGTGGGTTCCTGTAGCCTTGGGTATCTCTGCCCCATGACTTTGCAAGGTACTTCCCATCTTCTGGCTGCTTTCACCAGCTGCAAACCCATAACCCAAGGTGAACCATGAGAAAAACATCAGACAAACTGAAATTGAGGCACATTCTACAAAATGTCTGTGGCTTTTCTAGGTGTGTGGTGCAAGCTGTTGGTGGATCTACCATTCTGGGGTCTGAAGGACAATGGCCCGCTTCTTATAGCTCCACTAGGCAGTGCCCCAGTGGGGACTCTGTGTGGGGGCTCCGTCCCCACATTTCCCTTCTGCACTGCCCTAGCAAAGGTTCTCCATAAGGCTTCTGCCTCCATGGTAAACTTCTGCCTAGACATCCTGGCATTTTCATACTTCCTTTGAAATGTAGGCAGAGGTTCCCAAACCCCACAACTGGAGTCGAAGGATAGAAATAAGCAAAGGAGGAAGGTTAGAATGAACCATGTAGTATTGGATTAGAGTAGGCAATATCAGTATGAACTTATGTTTACATTCTTATATAAATACAGATGAATACATGTAGAAATATTTATATGTGTGTGTATACAGTGAACAGAGCTGAAACAATTTGAGCACAAAATAAGTTTTAAAAGTAGTATTAGATTATAACTTAAAGTATAAAATATATATCCATGCATATATATAAAATATTCATGGATATATATAAAATATATATCCATGAACCCATGCTGATATAAACAAACTCATGATTAAATAAATAAATAAATGAAGGAGAAGACAGAAATATCTTCTGTAAAATTCTGCAAATTACTTATGTAGATATTCCTCCCTCAAGGAGCTACAGTGTAAGTTCCTCCCCTTTAAGTGTAGGCTACACTTATTGACTTGTTTTCATGGAGAACAGCGTGAAAAGAGGGGAAAGGTAACAATACTGGGGAGAAACTTGGCAAACACTACCTTAGTCAGATAAAGTTAACATTATCAGTGATAAATTATGTTGATAGCCTATAACTTTAATATGACAGAATGAGAACTGTAATTTACCTCTGTGGTCTTCCTCCCCAAACCCATAACCCAAGGTGAACCATGAGAAAAACATCAGACAAACTGAAATTGAGACACATTCTACAAAATGCCTGACCAGTATCCCTCAAATTGTCAAGGTCATCAGAAACAAGGAATGTCTGAGAAACTGCCACAGCCCCCAGGAGCCTAGGGAGACATAATGGCCAAAGGCAATGGGGTGTCCTGAATGGGATCCTAAAAAGGAAAAATGACGTTAGCAAAATCTAATAAAATTTTAGTGAAGTATGAAGTTTAGCTAATAATAATAATATCTCAATATTGGCTTCTATGTTGTGACAAATGCACCATCATAATATAAAGTGTTAAAATAAAGGAAACAGGTGTTTGTATGGGTATACAGGAAATCTCTGTACTATCTCTGCAACTTTTCTATGATTCTATAACCTATTCTCAAATTAAATAATTATTTCAAAAAATTATGGTTGCTGTATTTTATAAACTCCATTTCAAATGTACAGTCATCTAATTATCTTCCCTAAGGCATGGTGATAGTAGAAACAGATTCTCCATTTCCTGGCTCTATTCTGAGAGCTTTATTCTGGAAATAACATTGTGGGAATGGATAAAAATATTCAATTACTTTTGAATACTTGCTATCAGAAAACAATACTTACGTAATGAGATTGTAACTGTTTATAGCAAGAATTTTCTTCCCTAATAACAAATTCTTAAAGGTAAATATCTAATTCCTAAGAATGAAATAAATACATCTTCTAAGACAATGAGCTTACAAAATGATGAGGCTTGTTGCAATGCTCTCAGAGTTTAATTGGAAAACAGAGACACTGAGAAGGTAGTCTGAACTATGACTATAATTCTATATAAAAAAATCATCATCTATAACAAGCCTTTTACTTAGTCTTAGCTAGTTTATATATTTAAAAAGGAAATTAGATGCACTAGAAAGTAATGAAAGCTAAAGCTATTATTTTTCTATAAAGTGAATCTATAAATCTCTTCTGTTGCTACCTTTTCAATCCCTTTGAGGTTTTTTTTTTTTTTACTGAGAGTTTCTCAAGAGATTAAATTTTGTGGGTAAGTGTAATAGTTCCTGCCCAGGTTTTTCTGTTACTGGATCTATGACTTTTCCAACTTTGAAAATTATCTCAGGCAAATCGTGTATCATTATCTTAGTTTGTAAAATAGGAGCACTTTTGAAAAACAAAATGTCCTCAACCATGTATTGCTGATGTATCAAGTGAACAAAGTAGGTTCTTCAGGTTTTTAAAACAGTGTGGAAATAAGAATCCTTACCAACCTGCATCCATCACCATTCTCCTTTGTGTGTGTATAGTTGTTGTTTTATGTTTGTGTGTTTGTTTTTGTTGCCATCTCTATTACTTTTGCCAGTAATCCATTTGACTGGGACTGTTAAATATGCTGTTAATATTGCAAAGCTTTGGTTACCAAGTGTGTTAGTCTGTTCTCATGCTGCTATAAGGATACCCAAGACTAGGTAATTTATAAAGGAAAGAGGTTTAATTGATTCACAGTTCCACAGGGCTGGGGAACCCTCAGGAAACTTACAATCATGGTGGAAGGCAAAGCAAACATGTCCTTCTTCACACGGCAGCATGAAGGAGAATGAGTGCCAAGTGAAGGGGGAAGCTCCTTATAAAACCATCAGATCTCGTGAGAACTCACTCACTATCATGAGAACTCACTCACTATCATGAGAACAGCATGATGAAACTGCCCCCATGATTCAATTGTCTCTATCTGGTCCCACCCTTGACATGTGGGTATTATTACAATTCAAGGTGAGACTTAGGTGGGGACACAGAATCAAACCATATCACCAAGTAACTTCCCTGACTCAGTCTAGTGGCACCAGGTGAAAAATAGTTATTTGTAACTCACAGTTTCATGTATACATTTGTCAGGTTAAGCAAATGGTCTGTTGCCCAATGAACTAACTTGGGTTAAATAAATACATATCCTAAGTTGAATTTACTAAACTAGATAATTTGTATTTAATGCATATTTTAATATTTTATTTTTGTAATATATATACTTAATATATTATTTAATTTTTAGGTCTGAAATCTAAAAGGAAAGTTGATTTTTTTTGTAAGCATTTGGCAACTTATCAGTGCTTAATTTGTAATAGATAACTATTTTAAATGTTTTAAGCTCTATTTTTAATAATGCAGGACTGAATTCTTTCTATGAGGCTCTAAAATGTTAGCACATCAAAACGCAAATGGCATCTTTGAGTTTCAGTTATAAGAGATAACAAATGTGCAAAAAAAAAAAAAAAAGAGAAAAGAGAAAAGAGCTGTTAAAGTGGGCATACCCTTTCTACAGGCATATTGCAGTTAAGCTTTTCACAAATGCTATATAAAAGTCAGAGGAAAATGTTAGAGTTACATCACAGGACCTCCACCATTTAAAGAGAAAAACTGGAAAATCTCTTATGAATATAAGGGCTTCATTTTTTATTTCATGGTTCTGAGGAAAGGTTGAGTCCTACAGCAAGGGAAAATGTCAGGGCAGAATTCATACGGTAACACCAACATTCACATTGCACTTTGCAAGACATTTCAACCTGTGCTTCTGTTCTGTGGCACCGAGCAATAGGCAGAACTGAGTGTAAAAAAATATGCAGATCGACTCAGTTGAGTCAAGTCTCCTCATGGTGAGCAGTCTCATCTACCTGACTGCTTTTTACCCTTTAAGATTAATCTGAGGAACACTCTTCCTGGGGAGACCCCTTCCTAATTCTTGAAGTTCCTGAACTGTATACATTGAATTGTGATTCTTAACTTGTGGGCATGGTCGGCTAAAATGTAATGTCTCTAAGGGCTTATATTCTCAGTGCCTTGTGTAATGACAAGCATAGAGGAAGAGTTCAGTGGTTTACTGAAAGGACAATTAAACGTTAATTTAGAAAAAAGGATGATCAAAAAAAGAAACCAGCGTGGGAAGAAACCTGAATCCCACACTGAGTTTCATTCAAAAGGAAACTAAAAGTGCTGGGAGGCAGGAGCTTCTTTGAAAACCAGGTAGTGATGAATGAACACACTCATAGGCTGTTGCATTTTGCATGTTGCATTTTGACAAAACAAATTGTGTATAGTAGGATTTTATTTTCTTTCAAGGTTATTAAAATCATTCATATTCATTCTTATGAATTAAGAATGAAACCCCGTCTTTACTAAAAATATAAAAAATTAGTCGGGTACTGCAACAGAGCAAGACTCCATCTCAAAAAATAAAATAAAATAAAAAGAAGAAGAATGTACACATGGTTGGAGACAGAAGAGATTGGTGATCAAGGTATTTCAAATGGAAGCCATTTATGGCACTGGGAACATTTATGGTGGGTGTACTATGATTTTGTTTATTACACACCCATTCCTTCTCTTTTGGGTAATTAGCTCACTTATTTCCCTTTGAGATATCTCCTCTTCCAACACTTTTTGTGATTTAGCTGAGACAATTGCCTAATAAAATCCGAAGTAGAGCCCATGAACCTGAAATTATGGGAAATCAGCATATTTCATTTTCTAGTCATAGTGACTGGCTGAGACATATACATGTGAGCCAAGTTGGATCAATCAGAGCTTATCCTGGGACTTTTCCCGGTATAACTAGGAGAAGGTAGTCTCTTCCATTGCATTTAAATCTATGAGATACAAATCTTGAGCTGCCAGGTGTCACACAACAGCAGGATATCCCTGAAATGTTGCTCATGCAAAAAAAAAAAAAAAAAAAAGCCAAGCCTAATGCCCTAATGATATTGTATGATTCCCCAGAGTTAGCTAATTTTGGAGGTAGAAATGCTGTAAACCTTTCAATGACGAACCAATAAATGGCACATTTTGGTTAATCCAAAATCACAGGAGTGATTCCTATAAGCCTAATTTTTTCTTCTTTAGAAATAAACAATGAAAAGAAAGTTTCAGAGAATGAATGATTTAGATACCAGTCAGAATAATCTCTAAGATTTCTTCTTCTTCTTTTTTTTTTCCCCGATACTATCTACTTGGAGATAAGGGTTTATTCTTTACTCAAAGAAATATTACATTGCACTGAAATATTATAATATAGTTTTAAGCCTCTACTGTTGAAGTTTATTTCTCTGCTTGTGAAGTTTTTTTTTTTTTTTTTAACATTCAGCCAGTTCTGCTTATTTTTTAGGAAAGCAGCTATAGAGAATTTATCAAACGAATTGGTATCTTACATAAAGTTTGCTTTGAGCCGTTTTTCTTTTCTTTTTCTTTTCAACAATACTTCTCTTGGGATAGAAATCATTGGCAATAATGATACTAACTATAATTTAATCATCATTTCATAGCCAAGTCCATCTCTGTTCTTTAGCGGAAATTTTAAGAAGATGTATTAGGTAGTAGCAAACCTGGTGTGAGGACAAGATTTTTTTTCAACAGGAACTTTCCTGTTTGAATTATCAGGGTAATGTGAAATGCATTTTCTTTTGTTTTCTCCTCCTTTTTTTGGTCATTAAAGTAATAAATGCTTCAGTTGATGGTATAAATAAATCTTTGTGTGTATCTGATTATATCTAAATGTGAAATTGCTACATCAAATTGATTTCAAGATAGATCACAACAGTTTGTAACATATATGAGTGACTAAATATTGCACCGTTAACAGTATGAATTTTATGAATTAAATATTTGCTTTTTCTGTCAGGTTGGTTTTTACTCTGATTCCATTCATTTGATTAATTTTGCTTTAGATATTTTGAAGTTATATTATTGAAAACTGTGAATTTTCTTCAAGAATTGGTCACCCTTTCATTATTAAACAAATAACCTTATTATCTTTTATAATCCTTCTTGTCTTTAAATCTAATTGATGTAATATTGATGTAGTTTCATGAGCTTTCTTTTGCTTAATGTCTTATGGTATATATTTTCCCATTTTTTCATCTTTAGACTTTCTATAAACTTATAATTAAATTGTACATTTTTAAGTAAATTTATGTGTTTAAATGTTATCTACCAACATTAGTTTATTACTTGAACTATTAAACTATTTAATTTTTATTTGTATATTATTTGATTTAAATTATTTTAAGAGTATAATTGAGTTTATGTATACCATCATACTATTTGCTAGCAATTTTGAGGTTCTTTTTCTTTTCTTTCTCGTCTTTTTTGGATTAATTAATTTTATCGTCCATTTACTATTTTTAGTGGCTTTCCTAGAAATTACATGTGTTTTTATTTGTTTAACTCTGATATTAAACATCACCTTTGCAACTTCTCTAGAAGCCTAGTGCTTTAGAACATTTTAACTTCATTATCAGTTTTGCTTTTGCATTACTGCTATATTTTGCAATATATTGCATGAACTATATATAGTGCAAATATGTTCAAAACTCCACAAGCCATTAATTATTGTTTTGGGAACTCAATATATTCAATTCACTGACATATTCACCCTCTTCATTCCTTCCTGTGGTCTTGACTTTCTGTCTGAGATCATTTTACTTTTGCCTGAAGAACACCCTTTATAGTATTTCTTTTAGTGAGAGTTTACTGGTGATGAATTTTCTTAGTTTCTGTTTGTCTGAAAATGTCTTTATTTTGCTGTTGCTTTCATGCTTCTCTGGATTTAGAATATCAAGTTGGTAGTTATTTTCTTTCAGCATTTTAATGATGCTATTCCGTTGTGTTCTACCCTTATTGGTTTTTGTTAGTAAGTCAGCTATCATCTTATTGGTGATCCTTTGAAAGTGATGATTTCTTTTCTTCAGAGTGCATTTAAGATATTCTCTTTGACTCTGGCTTTTTAACATTTTAGTATGATGTTCCTTAGTGTGCCTTCTTTTGCATTTATCCTCCTTGGTGGTGTTGGCAGGGCTTGAATCTAAGGCTTGAATCTATGCCTTTTTCAGCTTTGGAAGATCTTCAGCTGTTATCTCTTAAAATATTTCTTCTCCCACTATTATTTCTCCTCTCACATTGGGACTCAGTTTACATATAAGATCTTTCCACTATGGCTGAAATATCTCCCTGGAGAGAGACAGATATATATATATATAGAGAGAGAGAGAGAATGAGAGAGAAAGAGAGAGAACAGATCTTTCCTACGCTCCCATTTCCAGTTCAACAATCCTCTCTTACTGTATGTCCCACTTGCTGTTAAAACCAATTATTGAATTTTTAATTTCAGTTACTGTATTTTTTAACTCTAGAATTTTCATCCGATACGTTCTATAGATGGCAGTTCTTTTCTCCGTCTTGTCTTCTAGTTTTGAACGTGTTCATCAAAATTATCTTAAATTGCAGGACTAATAATTCCAATATCAGAATCACCCCATGAGTTTGTTTCTGTGGTCTCCCTTCTCTCTGTCTTTCTCTGTCTTGTCTTCTGGCATTCCTATTCATTTCATACTTAATTATAGATGGTGTATTTTTAAATATTATAGAAGTTCTGGCTGCTTTTCCTCAACAGGAGGATTTACATTTGCTTCTGTCTGGCAGCAAGAATAGGGGCAGACCACTTTAATCCAATGAAGGATTGAGCTAATTTTAGTCTAAGCTTCAGTTTTCGTAAAGCTAGTTCTATTTATAGGCAACCCTTTCTCTTAGGAAGCAGCCTTCAGGAGCCCCAACTGAGAACACAGGCATTTGTTGGGACTCCTGCTCCCTCCTTGGCTGGCCCTGGCTTCCTAGTTCTGCAACACTGCTGAAAGCACTCCTTGGCTTCTTCAGCTTCATAACAATCATGCTCTTGTTTGTGTCTCATACAATCAACCCTGTACTGCTTTCAATAAGCAAAAAATTTTTAAAGGGGAAAAAGTGGTGCTGAGCAACACATTTCTCTGACGTTGCCTGGAAGACTTGCTACGTCCCAAAGTCCAATTTATTTTGGTCTCTTTTGCTATGTGAAACTGCCAAAAACTCAACTCAGATTCTCTCCTCCTGAGCCACCAGTTTTTGCTCTGCTTCTCAGACTCTCTTTTGGTGCCAGTTACTAACCCATAAAAGCCTTGAGGGAAAAGAAGTGCAGAATATGGAGTTCCTCTAATGGTTCTGCTCTGCTTTACAGGATCTTGGCCTCTCATGTTCTGCGCCCTGACAGCTCTCTTGTTTCCTAAAACACCTTTTTAAAAAAGTATACAGCTCTTCTAGGTGCCTTTGGTAGGAAACATGGTCAGATACAAGCTCATAGCCAGAAATAGAAGTCTTTGAATATTTTTATTTTGCATATTGACTAATAAGTGGCCTTTACACACCTAAACCATTGTTTATTTGAAGGATGTGCTTTTTTTTTTTTCTATTTTGTTCAAACTCCTTTTTGATTTACAGGAGTGTTTCATAAGTTAGTTGTCAAATATATTATTAGTTTTTTCCTTTAAGACTTCAATTACTACTCAGAAATAGTTATTTTCTTATCCTTTTCCAGACATTTTCCTATTTTTTCCCCTCTGGTTTATTTTTATTTAAATTTAATTTTAAAATGTATCTAACTTTAATTTTATTGCATGGAAAGTTAGGGAAATTTTCTCCCCAATTATTTAACAACCATTTGTCGAATAAAACATTCTTTCCCACTGCCTCGGAATTTCACCTTTTTCAGATAGTAAATTATTATATACAGTCTAGTTTTTTAAAAAAATTCTCATTAATCTATTATTACACCTATAACATGCTGTTCTAGTGACCGAACTTCAATAATTCATTTTACTACCTGATGGTTTAAGTACTCTTGAACTCATTGCTCTTCTTTGTCAACCTTATTTTGGCTGCTCACATCAGGATTTTTTTGCCTGCGTGTCAGAAGTGATTACGATCTGGTCTAAAGCAGTAGCAGTGGGGATATAGAGCAAAGACAGAGTGAGTGGTACTGAGTATTTGCATCTATAGGGCCTGATGGATTTAACGGCTAGAGAAAAAAAATGGCATCTCGCGTGATTCTAAGCCTTCCGGCTTGGGAAACTAAGAGAATAGTAGTGTCATTAATCAAGATTGAGAATACAAAGAAGAAGATTATCACAGAGGGAGCGTCATCTGTCGTGAGAGCAGAAGCAGATGGAGCCTAGGTAATTGTAAGAGATTGCTGATACGAAATGGCTGTTTGGCTAGTAGGATAGAAATTTGACTTGGGAATATTAAAAAAAAATGAAATCCAGCTTGCATTCGATATCAAATGAAATTTATTGTGGCATCAATTCTAACGGATTCATAATTTTTAAGGAGCAGTCCACAGAATCCTCTTTCATATATTCATCCACACGAAATACACTACTAGGCTGTAAACTGTGGGGAGGGGTATGGAAGGCAGACAGATCAAGGGTAGCAAATTTTTGGACAAAAAAGTTGCCAGCGAGGAATTTGAATCTAATAATAGTAAACCTGTTGATGTGGTCAATCGTAAATTCTACTTTTATAAAGAAAGAAATGAAGCTGGACTGATTATTGAAAATGTCAAATAGGATTACAAAGAGTTGAAACAGTTTTATAAGCTCCATATCAAAACTAGGCAGTATTTATCTTTCTAGGTCATTTACATGATGGCCATGGTAGAACTGAGATGTCCCCTGACCCTCTGTATCTGGCTATGCTCTCTGCAGCCTAAGGCCAAAACAATTAATAGATAAGCACGTGGAGTTTGGTTACTAAAGAAAACGTGTAGATTCCTGTCATCTTTCAAGTGTATACATACCAACCAATATTCTTTTTTTTTTTTTTTTTTTGAGACAGGGTCTTGCTCTGTCATTCAGCCTGGAATGCAGTGGCATGTTCACAACTCACTGTAGCCTCAAACTCCTGGGTTCAAGTGATCCTCCTTCCTCAGCCTCCTCACAGCTGGGACTACAGGCATGTGCCACCATGCCTGGCTAATTTTTAAATTTTTTTGTAGAGACAAAGTCTCACTGTGTTGCCCAGGCTGGTTTTGAACTCTTGGGCTCAAGCAATTCTCCTACCTCAGCCTCCTAAAGTGCTGGGACTACAGGTATGAGCCACCGTACCCAGCCTCAACCAATATTCTTTTACTTTACCTTAAAGAGACTTAGGAACTACCACTTTAATTGTATATATTTTAAATATTGTTTCAGTTACATGAAAAAACAGAGAGGGGCAGGATTTTGAAGAGATCAATGTTCATGAGGTTTCTCCTGCTTCCTTTGACAATGATCATTTCCCCTCCTAAATTTCAACAACAAGATCAGAATTGTGGAATTGTGAACTCGGAAGAAATTATAAAATTTATTGGACTCTTCTACTTCATCTCCATTTAGTAAATAAAACAAATGAAAATCAGAGAAGACAAGGCTGACGTTAGCCTGTAAATCAAAAGCAGAACTAAACCCAGAAAACCCAGGTTTCCTGACAAGTAATTTTAATACTTTCTACTATAGTGTAGAGATTAGAAAACTCATTTTAATGTACTTTGTTAATTTATTGTATCATTTTGCATATTCTATCCCTACCCTACCCTCCTTTAAGATTCAGCAAAATTTTTAATGTGGAAGAATAAAAAGTGGTTTCGATACTCTCTTCAGAGTATAGTATCAGAATTCTAAAAAGAGCTGACACAAAGCACTTTTATTACCAATTTTAATGTAAAGGCACTGACAGTATGCAAATAAGGCACAAAGCCAAGCTTTAGAAATGAACTAGAGAGATAATGAATTCACACGGTGCCATTGTTAAGATTAGACTTTAGTCCTATGTTCCTGTTCTTTGTTGGTGGGCAAGCCACAAGCAACTCTGACCTCAGTTTTGCTACCATAGTAGATGCGCACCTGGATTAACAAAGGACAGAATGCGCTACTTAACACGTCTCATTTTTTGGGCAGTGTCTGTTCACCCCACCCCCATCCTGTTCAACTTCAATGTCAGAAGGAAATGAAGCCACAATGTGAACAAAAAGAGCTATAACATTTTTGTCTCCTGCTTCCTTCCTCCCTCTTCACTGTCCTCCCCACATAGAGCTACTCCACCCCACTCTGGCTGTAGTGTGACATTCCTGCCTGCCTGAGGAAGAAATGGTGAGCAAGGGCTGCAATTGCAGACAAGTGTCACCCAGAAGCCACAAGTTTCTGTGAGCACCAGGTCTACAAACTACCCAAGGCATAGCAATGGCATTATCACTGGAAGAATTCATCCACTCCCTTGACCTCAGGACCCTACCCAGGGTTCTAGAAATCCAGGCAGGCATCTATTTTGAAGGTAAGCACTCTCCAATACCTTTACTGGCTAGAACATCCTTGTAAAGTATACACTTTTGAAAATTAGACGGGAGAATTTTAACAGTGAATATGTGAGTTCTGGTAAAGGAAAGGTGATCACAAAAGAGAGAAAGTAATGAACTGACCAATGAATGGTCAAAAGCCAATGGTGTTGGAAAGGGGAGAAACTAGACAGGACTCGGGGACAGACAGAAATAAGGAATTGAGTGAAGCTTCTTGAGTTTTCTGTAGGCCTTGAATGGTGAACTATTTCTGCCTTTGCTTTGAAATTGGTTGTAATCAAGAATAATAAATTTAGTTATCAATATTTATGTTTCTACAATATAAAAAATAAAATTTAGCTTGCTAAAACAAAAGCAACTATCAAAGGCACAGTGTTTAGAAAGAAGTATTTCCAAATATTTCCCAAACTTTTAGCTTCTAAATGTTGCTTATACCAAAGTTTTTCTCACTCTGTAGTAGTCTAACTCCAAATTCCTTAAATAATGAAAATTTTAATTTGAAGGTATAGAAATTATTGCTACAAGATAATTTTTAAAAAATTGATTTTGAAAACTCAGAGTTCAATTAAACTTATTGAATAATAAGATAGTGAGTTTCGGTGTAACTCACTATGTTAATTCAGGTAAAAGAACATTAAAACCTCCAGTATACAACCTAGAATCTTTACGTGGTTAGTTTGAATACATAGAATACAATGAATAATTTTGTAGGTGTATTTCTGGCCTCAAGAGCGGTAGAATTGAAGCAGTTGTAGAATCAGCTCAAGACAAAACTACCAGGAAAATAACTTAACTGTTGATAGGCAGGCCTTTCTTGTTCACAGACAAAATAATGTATTACATATTATGTTGCAAAGTAAAAGAAAGATTAACACGTCAGCTCCAGTTTATATATATATATATATATATATATATATGTATATACATACACACACATACTTGCAGGTGATGAATTGATATGGGCTGTTATCAGCTTAGTGTACAGTTTTATTTAACTAATTTCTAAGTTGATTTTTGGAATCAGACTATGTTTTGCCGTGTATAATCATATTATCAATGTCTCTATTTTTAAGCCAACCCCAAATCATTTTTTGTCTCATGGTTTGTGTTTTTTAGGCTTTATGTAAAAAGTCTTTCTTTATGTCTACTTTAAAAAGATATTTTCCTATGTTGTTTTTATCAACTTTACAGTTTCATATTTTGCATTTAGTTTTTAGTCTGTTTGGAGGACAATGTTATGAATTGTACAGGGATCCAGTTTTAGTTTTCTCTGTACAGTTCACCTGATTTCCAGGTACCATTTGCTAAGCTGACAATCTTTCCGCCATTGATTTTTGTTGCCTCCTTTAAATCATATTATATGTTCACCTCTGTATCAGTCTGTCTCTAAAATATCTCTTCTATTCCATTAGTTTATTTTTTTCTTAATTGCCCCCAAACACACTATTTTTGTAACTATGGCCTTGGAATGCGTGTTAATATAGAAATGATGTATAGACCAATCCCTTGTTTTCAATCCTTTTTTCCTAAATTGGCTTAGATATTCATAGACGTTAAAAATGTTTTTATAGATACATAATATATATACATATTTATGGGATACATGTGATATTTTGATACAGTGTGTAATGATCAAGTCAGAGTAATGGGGATATTATTCACCACCTCAAACTTTTACCATTTTTTCATGTTAAGAACATTCCAATTCCACTATTCTAGTTATTTTGAAATATACAGTAAATTATTTTTAGCTATAGTCACCCTATTGTACTACCAAACACTAGATCTTATTCCTTTTAACTGTATTTTTGTACCCATTAATCAACCAACCCCTCTCTATCCCCCTCCCACTACCCTTCCCAGCACCTGGTAGCCATCATTCTACTCTCTATCTCCATGATATCAATTTTTTTTTAGCTCCCACAAATTAATGAGAACATGTGATATTTGTCTTTCTGTGCCTGGCTTATTTCACTTAACCTAATGTCCTTCAGTTCTATCCATGTTGTTGCAAAAGACAAGATTTCATTCTTTTTTATGGCTGAATAATACTCCACATTTTATTTGTCTATTCATCTGTTGATGGACATTTAAGTTGATTTCATATTTTGGCTATTGTAAAAACATGTGAATGCAGGTATCGCTAATATACTGATATCTTTTCTTTTGAATATATATCCAGCAGTGGGATTACTAGGTTGTAAGTAGTTATATTTGTGTGTGTGTGTGTGTGTGTGTGAAAACTTCACACTGTTTCTCATAGTGACTGTACTGATTTACATTCCTATCATCGAGTATAAACGTTCCCTTTTCTCCACCTCCTCTCCAACATCCATTATTTTTTATCTTTTTGATAAAAGCTATTTTAACTGAAGTGAGATAATATCTCATAACTTTTTAAGTGAGTTTTTATTAAATCAATTGATTCTATAAGAAATCTAACTGGGATTTTTATTGGATTTATTGATTTGGTAGATTAAGTTGGAAAGAATTGACATTCTATATTAGGTCCCTCTATGTGCCCAGACCATCTTCTTCATACCTTATTATTTTACTACTATGGTTTACTTCAATTAAGAGGGAAAAAAACTAAATACCTTGATCATTTTCACAATGTAAACACATTCATGTAACTGCCACCCTGGTCCAGATATAGAAAATTCCAAGTATTCCAGAAGCCCTCTCCTGTGCTCTTTCTCAGTCGTTATATACTATCTCCCTCAAGTGTAACCACTATCATGACTTTTGTCCATTTATGACCCTTACATAATTGGAAAATTACAGTATGTATTCTTTTCTGGTTGGTATATCTGTTTAACATTATATTTGTGAAACTAATCCATGCTGTTTTATATAGTTCATTCATTTTCAGTGTATGTTATTCCATTGGATGAATATACTACAATTTATATATTAATTCTACTGCCAATAGGCATTTGGATTATTTCTGGCTTGGAGTTTCCAGTAATTTTGTCATGAAAATTCTCATACATGTGTGCCTACACCTATATGCATTATGTAGGGCATAAAAGTAAGTGGGATTGCTATGTCATATTGTATATGTACATTCACCCTTGGAAAGTAATGAAAAACAAGTTTCTTAAGTAATCCAATTTACTTTCCTACAAGCAGTATATTTGTGTTCCAATTAACTCATATGCTTAGTAACACGATATTATCAGTCTTCTTAATTTTAGTCACTCTGGCAAGAGTATAGTGGTAGCTCATGGTTTTAGTTTTCATCTCCCTGATGACTAAGATTGAGCACCTTTTCATTTATTTCTTGGATTTTGGGAAATACTCTTCTTTGCAGAGGTGGTTTATATTTCTTGCTCATTTTTCTGTTGAATTTTATACATTTTTGTTATTGATTTGATGGAGTTTATGTGTATATATATATTTGGGATATTTACTCTTTGTCAGTTTTCTGTGTTGCAAATTACTTTCTTAGTCTATAGCTTCATATTTTATTTTCAAAATTGTGTCTTTTAATGCACGAAAGTTTTCCACTTTCGTGTTAGTGTAGTCAGTTTGTATTTTCCTTTTTCTGTGTTGTCAACAATTTTTTTCTTTACCCTAAGTTCATGAAAATATCTGTTATCTTCTAGAAATCCTATTGTTTACCTTCACCTTTAGATCTGTAGTCTACCTGGGTTTATGTTTTTGTATATGGTTTGAAGTTGAGAGCAATATTTATTTTTCTCTTCTATAGAGTCAATTGGTGCAGTGACATTTATTGAAAAGCTGCCTTTTCTCTATCATCTTACTCTGTTAACCTTACTCAGAAATAGTGTCCATACATGCCTGGGTCTTTTCCATTTTATGCTGTTCTATTCATCTACTTGCTATCCTTAAATCAGTTTTTCCTGTCTTAAATAATGTGGATATGCAATATCTAATATGTACTTTCTATTAGATTATATATAATAATATGCTACAGAGCCATTGTTCTCAAACTTGGTTGTGAATTAAAAATACCTGGATTGATTTTAAAATATAAATGCCTAGGTTTCTCCTCAAGAGGTAAAGATTTAATTATGTAAAAGGTAAGGCATCACCATCAGGTTTTGGAAAATCTTCCTGATGATTATAACACACAGCCAAATTTGATAACTACTACTTTAGAACAAGTTCTCTCAATTTATTATTCCTCTTTAAGTTTAGCACTTTGAATTTTCACATACATTTTAGAATTAACTTATCAACTTCCTCAAAAGTCCTCCTGGAATTTTGATTAGCTGTGCTTTGG
Organism: Pongo pygmaeus; assembly: GCF_028885625.2. Taxonomy (NCBI): domain Eukaryota; kingdom Metazoa; phylum Chordata; class Mammalia; order Primates; family Hominidae; genus Pongo; species Pongo pygmaeus. Next base: position 128,143,208 of record NC_072378.2, on the reverse strand, counting down.
TTTGGAGAAAATTGGCATCATTTTAAATTAAGTCTTCTGACCCACTAATCTGGTATAGCTCTCTAGTTATTTAAGTCTGTTTCATTTCTGTCAATAACATTTTATAATTTTTTGTACAGATCTTGTATTTTTTCTGATTTATTCTTAGTTATTTGATTTTTTCATGCCATTTTAAATGGTATCTTTAAAATCATTTTCTCTTTGTTGTACTTATTGAATTTTAAGAATATATCTTTAACATTTTGGATATGTTATGTATACATTTGCATCGTCTGTGAATATTGATGGATTTTGCTTCTACTATAACACTGAATAGAGGTAATGATAAAAAAAGATCTCTGTATTTCATTCATGACCACTGAGAGCAATTTTCAGTAATTCACCATTCATTATGTTTGTTTTAGGTTAAATTAGTTCTAGTTTTCTAACAGGTTTTAAAAACTTGAATATACATTTGACATTTATCAAATATTCTTTTTGTAACTTTTATGATAATTACATAGGTTTTTTTACATTAAAAAAGTGTTAAACATGCTTTTAATTGTGGAACACAACCAATGGGGTCACATTTCACTGAATTTGGCTTACTATTTTTTGTTGTTGTTGTTAGAATGTTTGTATCTCTTTTAGGGAATGATATTGGCTTTTAGTTTTTATTTTTTTGTAATATCCTAGCCAGGCTTTATTATCAAGTTAGTTGAACTTATGGAACTTCTTGGTTAGAGTCTTTTGTTATTTTCCTGAAGATTTTATGTAACTTTGGTGTTATCGCTTATTTAAATATTTAGTAGAATTTTCAATGAAAGCCTCCTGAGCTGAGATTTCTAATATAGCAATGTTTTAAATTATGACTTCAATTTTTTAATAGTAAAGTCTTTTCATACATGAGCATAGTTTTTCTCTCATTTAAACAAGAGAATAAAATATCTTCTACATAATTTATCACAGTTTAAAAAAGTGTCTCTATAGAGTTCTTATGTATCCTAGGCTAGTTCCTAGAATGCACACACACATACTTATATCGTGTGTGTGTGTATATATATATATATTGCTATATTGAGATCATATTTTGTCTGTTTTCCCATTAGCTGTCTCTGAAGTGACGAAATGCAGCTAAATATGATTAGTAATATTTATAAATTCCCTTGTTAACTCTAATAGTTTATATTTTTTATTTCACTGGTTTTCTTAAATAGATATTAATGTCAGAAACATCAAGTTGTGTCTCTTTCTTACTACAAATGTTTTTTCTTACCTTTTTATTATAGGCTAGAGCCTTCAGTATTATATCAAGCAATAGTGGAAATCCTTGTCTTATTCCTAGTCATAAAGAAAATCATCTAAAGTTCCTTGTTAATATATTATGTACTAAATTTTGGTGATTAACCTTTACTCAACTAAGGAAGTTCCCAACTATTCTTTGCTTTCTAGGAGTTTTCATAATAAATAGGTATTGAGCTTAATCAATGATATTCCATCATTGATTAAGATAATAATGTGATTTACTTTCTTTAGTGTGTTTATGTGAGTTAACTTTGAAGATTTTTCAAATGTTGGAGGATCCTTTCATATAAATATATGTATTATATATAAATGTATATTTTTTCATATAAATATATATTTTCATATAAATATATGTATTTTCAAAAAGTGTATACTTTTTGAAATACAATGTAGGAATTTGATATTATATTTAGGATTTTTACATTTAATCATAATTAAAATGAGCCCATAGACTTATTCATTTTAAATTTAAGATAACATCAGCTTCCGAAAATGAGTTACATAATTTTTGCTATTTCTTTTTTCTGAGATAATTTTCTAAAAATAGGTTTAACAATCTTCTTAAAAATTTGTTAGAGTGCTCCTGGATGACCTACTAAACATGGATTTTTTTTGGAAAGAAGTTAGAATTTGGTTTTGTTAATATTCTCTATGTTTTGTTTCTTTTATTTTTTCTGATTCAGTCTCGTTTATTTTCTTGTTTGTCTGTTTTCTCTCTTGCTCCTTTTCCAGCCTCCTATGTTGAATTGGCAGCCATGTTTAATACTTTGTTTGCTTCTTGATAAATGTGTTTAAAACTATAATTTTTCTCTAAGTATTTTTTGACTGTTTCCTGTAACTTTTGCCATGTAGCATTTTCATTATTCCTCAGATCTAATTATAATGTATTTCTTTTTAAATCCAATAGCTATTAATTTTGTTTATTTAGTGATCATATAAGATTTTGTTTGCTATCCTTTTGCTTTTAATTAATAATTTCATTGTATTTTGTTGGAGATTGATAGTCTTTCTTTGGAATTGATTGTGGTTTCCTTTACTTTGTGGTATGAAACATGCTCTACTTTGGAAATGCTTCCTGTGTGCTAAAAAAAAAGTATGCTTTGTTTTTTGGTATAACACCTCTCTTTATATGCCAAATAGCTTGAGTTTTTATTTGTTTTGTTCAGATCATTTCTCTCACTGCTTATTTTTCATATGCTTAATCTCTCATTTACTTTATCTGTTGTACATCTATCTGGTTCACTCTTCATTTCTTTTATTTCATCAAAATTTTTTTGAGGTTCAGTTGTTCCATGTGCCTATGTTAGAGAGTTACATCTGTTTACTGTATTATCATCCTTTTTCCTTGATGATTTTTTTTCTTTAGGTTCTATTTTGTTGGACAATGTTACTACTCCAGCTTTCTTTTGGTATATCATTTTCTAAGCATTTGTTTCCAATATTTTGGGGTTCTATATTTTGTTTTATGTGGAAGGAAACATATTCTTTGTCCTCTTTCTGCCTTTTGTCTCAGTTCAGTCAGTGGAGCCAGGTTCCACCCGTCCTGTGGTGATGATGACTCTGTGACAAATTTTGGGGGATGGGAGGTTTAAGGGAATTTGAAAAAGGCTGATGTCAAATCATGTGAGGTTCTGTGGTATTGGATTGAATACTCCCCGTTGACAACCACAGTGATAATAGGGAGAATGTTCTTCACAAGAACATGTTGCTCAAGCATTTATTATTTTAGGAGCCCTATTGATGTAAAGCGTTTATGCACTATTGATGTGAAGCACAGAGTTGTGGGTTATAAACTCAGGACTCCGCCTCCTGGATAAGTTATAAATGAGAGGTGATTCCATGGTCAACTTAAAACATTGAACATTTGTCCTCTGTTACAAAAAATAGGTTTTATCATAACCCTGAGGTATGATGTGAAGATTAATTGAGCTATGGCATATAAAGAATTTAGCAAAATGACTGGCCGAGATTAATCTTTCAGTAAATCATAACTATTATTATTATTACCTTAATGCTGGTATATTGTAAAGAAACTGGTCAATTATTTCAAAAATTAAAACAAAACTGATCTGAATTTTTCTGCTGTTACATACACCAACATAAATTGAATATGAAGAAAAATAGTAAAAAGTAAAACATTAACAATGAAACCATTTAAAGAAACCACATAAAAATGTGACACTGAAACTTTACAAAGTGAAAAAATTAAATTTATAAAATAAAAAGCTTCCTTATTCCAAAAAAAACCCAAACTACATAAATGTGGAAGAAAGACTAACTCTACACTAGGGGAGTATTTACATAATATATAGCAGACAGACTATAAATATCCTGAATGTATAGGGAATTACTAAATAATAATAAGCAAAAGTGAATATAAAGATGTAAAAGGCAGTTCACATACAATACTAATATTAAAAAATTCAAATCTACTATCAAAAATGCTAATGAAACAATAAATCATTATTTCTCTTTCAGGTCACAGGTATTAAAAGATTCACAAAAGTTATTGTAGGCATGAATGTGTGGAAAGGAGCCGAGGCACACTTGGTAATGTGTAAACAGTTACAGACTTTTTAGGTTGCGACTGGGTAATATTTATCTACAGAGAAAAATGTTTATAAACATCCAATCACTAGAAATTAATTTTAAAATACAATTACAAAAAGCAAAATAATGATTATATTAGAATGCTCATGGAAGCATGTTTTATAGAAAAACGCTAAGCAAGCCTAGAATGGAATAGCTTACATACATACTAATAATGCATTATCAGGCATTGTCAAAGGGTCTAGAATTACAGTTGGGAAAAAAAGTAAAGCCCTCCCCTCTTGGAGCTTATATTCTAGTAAATGGGACAAATGACAAACCTAGATTTAGAATATATACAAGTGTCATGAAGCACTGACTGGAGAGTAAAGCAAGGTGAGGTGAAAGGTGATCTTTTGATAGGGTGACCAGGGCAGATTATCTCTGATGAAATTTGAGCAGGGACCTGAATAAACTGAGGAAATAAGCCTTGCCCACATCTGGAAGAACATCCCTGCTGAAGACAGAACAAGTGCAAACTACTGAAGAGCTTGTTTTGTCTGGATAAGAAACAGGGAGCAGCCCAGTGGTGCTGAAGGCAAGGAATTGAGGGAAGGCTGGTGGGAGAAAGACTGAGGCTTGGGCAGGCCCAGACCTTGTAGGCTTTGAAGGCCAGAGTGACACTGAATGTGGTACAGAGTGGGGCTAGGAAACCCGTAGGACCCGTAAGATAATATGGTCAGGGAAGGCCACTCTGAAGAAATGATTTTGGGGCAGAGACTTGAATATTGAGAAGGAATCAGCCAAGGAAAGATCTAGGTTCTGGAGTGTTCCAGAGTGAACAGACAGTGCAGACATCTGGGGACCAAAAGGAGCTTTGTCTGTTTGAGGAAGAGAAAACATATCCCTGTACCTTGAGCATGTATAAAGCAGGGAGAAGATCATAAAAGAAGAGGTTAAGGAGTGGGCAAGAGCATTTCAAGGAGTTTGGGTTTTATGAGACGCTAATGACCAGTTTGAGCAGCAGACTGACATGACCTGATTGCCATTTGAGGAAGATCACTGGCTACTTTGGGGAGAACAGGCATTAGTGAGGCAAAAGTGGAATGATAAATTAGGAGACTGCAATAATCTAGAGGAGAGTTGATGGTGCCTTGATTTAGTGTGAAGAGAAAGGAACAGTTCAAGAGATGCTTTGGAGGTAGAAATGTCAGGACTTTCTTTTTCTTTGTCTCTTTCTTTTTCTTTTTTTTTTTTTTTGAGATGGAGTCTCTTTCTGTCACCCAGACTGGAGTGTAGTGGTGCAATCTCGGCTCACTGCAAGCTCCACCTCCCGGATTCAAGCGATTCTCCTGTCTCAGTCTCGCGAGTAGCTGGGACTACAGGTGCCCGCCACCAGGTCTGGTTAATTATTTTTTTGCATTTTTAGTAGGGATGGGGTTTCACCATATTGATCAGGCTGGTCTTGAACTCCTGACCTCAGGTGATCCATCTGCCTTGGCCTCCCAAACTGCTGGGATTACAGGTGTGAGCCATCGCGCCTGGCCGAAATGTCAGCACTTTCTAATGGATTTGAAATTGAGGTGAGAAAATGAAAAGACTAAAGGATGAATTCGAGATTTTGGCCTAAACCACTGGGTAAATGTTTGTGTATTTGACAGAGTCATGAAGGCCAGGGGAAGATGAGGTTTTAGTGAGAAAAACAAAAGTTCTGTTTTGGACATATTAAATATAAATATCTATTACTCAGCCAAGTGGATCTTTCAAGATAGGCAATTAAAAATCCAACTTGGGCACAGAGGATGCTTGTGGTTGGAATGCCCTATCCATTACCTAATTGATCAAGACTTTATTTGATCAAAAACCTCATCAATTTAAAAAAAGAGGATGCCGCTTTCCATACATGAATTTCTCTATTGATATTTATATTCCTTCCAAAGCATACATAATAATAAAATTATAAAAAAGAAAGATAAAATTGATAATATACAATTTTAATTTTTGTTAATAATATACACTATTTTTCTCACGAAAGCTATTAACTATTGTAACAACTAGCTAGTTTTTAAATTAACATATAATAATTGTACATATTTATGGGGTACATGTAATATCTTGATTCATGCATACAGTGTGATCAAGTTAGAGTAATTAGGATACCGTTCACTTCAAACATTGATCATTTCTTTGTTTTGGGACTATTCCAAATTTTTTCTTCCAGTTATTTTGAAATAGACAATAAGTTATTATTCACTATGGTCACCCTACCGTGCTATTGAACACTATGCTTTATTCCTTCTATCTAACTGTATTTCTGTATCCATTAACCAACCTTACTTCACCCCCTTCTCCCCTCTACCCTTTCTAGCCTCTGGTAGCCACCATTCTACTCTCTTCCCTCCACGAGATCAATATTTTTAGCTACCACATATGAATGAGAATAAAACATATTAACTATTAATCTATTTTTAGCAGAAGTCATATTACCAAAAATTATTGAAAATATTACGTATTTTTATTACTGAATACTGTTTTGGAAAATGCTGATTATCATGTGACCCAGTGATTCGAATGGTTCTAATTAATTTATTTTAGTACTTGTTTTGAATGACAGCTATTGAAGATACCTCATTAAGGTCCAATATACATTATATGTAATCTACTCATACAGCAGGTTTATCATTAATATTTGTGGCTATCACCCTATATGTGAAATAATCTTCATAAATTTCATGTTATGAAATAATCTTCCAAATCTGATTTTGGCAGTTTCATTAGATAGCAGTTGTATGCAGACAATGACAAGATTGTGCTAATAGAAAATGTGTCACTCTATCATTTTCTTCTTGATAGGGCCTGCAATCTTTAATTCTCAAATGTCTGTGTTGGCATCTTGTGACGTTATGTCTATTTTGTGAGAGTTGAGTATAGATAAAATTAGATTATAATAATTCTTAAATCAACTTAACTTCAACTGCATTATGTTGTAGTACATTGAAAGTAAATGAATGAATTAAAACATTTCCTTTAACTCATTTTTTGAAATTCCCAATCTATCTTAGTATGTGACTTACCATACATGTCATATGACTATCTGATGCAGAGATAAATTAGGATTTTTAATATTAAATACTAGCAACCTTGAAATTAACTAATAGTAACTCTTTCTGTTAAATATTAGTATAGTTTAGTTTTCTTATTTGGTTTATGTGGAAATGAATACGAAGTTCTAATATTTTCCACTTTAACCTCATATCTTGTAGTACTTTTTGTAATATGTGGCCCAATTTAGAGATCCCTGCAAAGAGCTAACACAATTTCTGTTCTGAGTCCCTCTCAGATTAAAGCTCTGGGTAATTATGTATGACATATGCCATAGATAAATTGACTTGTGCCTCTTGTCCTCCTCAGTTCTTTAAGTGAGCAGTTTATAACCAAAGAACAAATTTGAGGAAAAAAATGGTGTTCATCTATTCCACTTTTCCACCTCTTTTGAATACATGGTATGCTTGTACTTCCCAACCCTTTTGTGGTCACATGATCACATGACTTGTATTGGCGAATGTACTGAGAACAAAAATAATATGTATAATTTGGTACAGATGCTTTAAGAACTAGTTCATAATTAAACATATTTCATCATGGTAGACTATGTCAAAATGAAATCTTCAATAGCCTATGTTGCTAAGTGACTATAATTAGCAGAGAACATGTCCTCACCCACCTGTACTGGACATGTAGTGAAATAAGAAATATACTTTATTGTTTAATCTCTGAGATTTTGAGGTTGTTATCTTAATATAAGCTACACTTCTCTCACTGATACAATAAATTATTTTTATTATGACTGGAACTGAAGTTATTATCAACTTCAAAAAATTCAAAACCAGGCATATTCTAAAGAGAGTCATATAATGTCAGGGAAGTTACTTGGGTAATAATGCTACCACATGTTCATAAGAAAGTGATTTTATCACTCTATTCAGGAAGCATCTGTTGCTTCTTTAACTACTCTTCATACTGCTAACATTACCATTTACCCCTGTGGACTTTGTACATGTAGCCATTTTGGTGTTGATTTAAAAATTCGGCAAAAAACAAAATTGGTTTGCATTATGATCTTTTTTGAAGAGCTGGATATTAATTTGTTTTTTGCTTTATAAAAACACATGTGCATGGTTGGTAATTTTATAAATGCAGAAACGCAAAATTACCCATAATGCCACAAAACAGAGAGAAATATGGTTAACATTTTGATGTATTCTCTTGTAATTTTTATAAAAATATGAATTAACTTTCAAGAAAAGAAAATTGATGTCCAAATTCCTTTTCCCCATGCTTTATAGGGAACCTCATCATTTCCCACAACTTCCATTTATCCCCTTAGTTCAAGCCATCATAATTTACTGCTAAGATTATCAAAATCTCCTAAATGCTCTTCCTTCTTTCATTTCTAAAGTCTATTCTCAACATAGCATCTAGAATCATGGATGTCAGATTATGTCACTCCTCTGTTAAAAACCCTCTATTTTTTCTCAAAATAAAAACCTTATATGGGTAATAAGTCCCCACATTGTCTCCGCGTTGCATTATTTATCTGAGTTTATTGCTTATTAATCTGCTTCTCCTCCTAGCCATACTAACCACTTCACTGTTCCTCAAATTTGGGGATACTCTCCTGCCTTAAAGCTTTGTTCACACTTTTCATCTGGAAAACTCTTCTTCAGGACATCAACTTGACTAACTCCCTTCTCTACGAGGTTTACCCCAGCTACCTCTTTATTCTTGCAATTTTTCTACTCCCCTTTCCCTGGATTCCCTGTCTTCCATATTCTGGTCTTCATTTTCCTCTGTACTGAAGCACCTAGCTCTTTCTTACGTATAAGTTAGGTATAGCATGTTTTTATGTCCTCTCTTATTAGATTTTTCTTACAGTTTTATCAAGGTATAATTTATATACCATAAAATTCAACCACTATAAGTATACAACTGAATGGTTTTAAGTAAATTGATAGAGTTGTATAATCATCATCAATTTAAGACCATTTTCATCATCTTAAAGGATTAGCCTGGGTTCTTTGCCATTAATCTCTATGGGCATTTCCAGCCCTAGGCAACCACTGATCTGCTTTCTGTCTATAAATTTGCCTTCTATAGACATTTCATATAAAGTAAGTCATATAATATGCAGTCTTTTTTATCTGGCTTCTCTCACTTAGTGTGTGTTTGTGGTTCATCTATATTGTAGCATACATCAGTATTTTGTTCCTTTTTATTGGTAAATAGTATTTTATTGTATGGATATACCACATTTTGTTTAACAACAGTTGATGGACACTCAGATTGTTTCATGATTGGAAGTATTATGAATAATATGTCATTTTACATTTCTACCATTAATGTATAAGGATCCCACTTCCTTAACATCCACACTAAGACTTAGTATTTTCTCCTTTTATAGCCAGTGGTATCTCATTGTAGTTTTAATTTGCATTTCCTTAATGACAACTAATGTTGAGCACTTCTTCTTATGCTTATTAGCAGTTTATTTGTCTTCTTTGATCACATGTCTCCTCAAATCATTCACCCATTTTTAATTGCATTGTCTTCCTTTTATTGAGTTATAAGAATTCTTTTTGTATTCTGGATATTTGATTTGCAAATATATTAGATATACAATTTGCACATATTTTCTTTCCTTTGTGGCTTGTGGTTTCATTTTGTTTATGTTGCCTTTTGAAGCAAAAAGTTTTACATTTTGATGAAATCCAATGTATTTTTTTGGGGTGGGGTGGGGGAGGGCTCATGCTTTTGGTATCATGTTACCTAACCTGAGAGCACAAAACTTTTCTCCTCTGTTTTTCTGTTGGGGGTCCCCAAGATGACCCTCACTAATTCTCTAGAAGAACTCGAACTACATAAGCTATTATAATCATGGTTATGATTTATTCCAGGGAAAATATAGTCAGCAAAGGAAAACAGCAGTATAGGGCAGAGTTCAGGAGAAACCAAACATGAGCTGTCAGTTATTCTCTCCCAGTGGAGACATATGGACAGTGCTTAAATCTCTTAACAATGATGCGTGACAACATATACAAAGTAGTTTCAACCAGAGAAGTTCATCTATACTTTCATGTCCAAGGTTTTTTTGTGTGGAAAGCCTCATAAACATGGAGTGCCCATGGGACTGACCTCAGCTACTCAGTCTCCAGCCCCTACAAAGGTCGGACTTCTACAGTGTGGTCCAGGACCCCAAGTGAACAAAAACAGGAATTTACCAGAAGTCATGTTGTTAGCATAAACTTTCTGGTATGGCCCAATGTTCCAGATACACAAAAACACTTTTATGCTCCAAGGACTGTCAAGAGCTAATTCTTTCTTTGGAATATATGAGGGTTGAATACTCCAAGTCCATGGAATTAACCCTTTGCTGCATGGTTTTATTTTGGGAGAGTTTTATCTCTTATCTTCGGGTCTATAATCCATTTTGAGTTAGCCTGAATTTTCTTGATCTGCAAATCCAACTAATGGAGAAACTAAACCCAACTATGAATCCATTTACAAAGCATGCTGGGAATGACTGAGGTAGAAAAGGCTGTCTCTACTTGGGAGAAGTGAGGGAGTTAACCAAAGAAATATCTGGGTGAATGGTGTTTCAAGTTGAGGGAAACCTCTTTAGCAAAACGTTATGGTAGGAAGGTGTTGGGATGTTATAGGAAAAGTGAGAAACCAATGAGCCTGAAAGGAGAGGGAGAGTGATCAGAAATGATATGAGAGACAAAATGGTGGAGAACCACATATGGCTATTTTGGACATTGCAATGTCCAATGAGGAAACCGTAGATACCAAAGTAAATCAGCCAAAACCACCTAATCTAGTGGTAGAACTTTTTTCTTAACTATGAATTTAGAGAGCATGAGCCACTAATTTTTAGTTTATCAAAAAGAAAAATGTTGATGAAGCCACACACACATTTGTAAAAGTCAAAGCATAGTTGTGTTTAACTCAGCCCAAAAGTATGATGCTCAAAAGTGTTTCTTGTAACAATCTGTAAATGCCAAGAAGTTGTCATTCCCTTCTTCAGACTTAAGATTTTTAAGTACTGTATTTTGGATGTATTAAATATCGTACTATTTCTTGTTCCTGCAAAAAATATGTTAAAATTATGGAAATTATTCCTAATATTGTTTATCTATCTCCCTTCTTTTCTTTCTTCTTCTTTCCCTCTTTAGTTGCTTCTAGAAAATGAATAAAGCATGATCTTTACCCTTAAAAATTCCAAAGACTAGTAAAAGTAGATAGTTGTTTTTATTTTTTATCAGTATTTATAATACAATGTGAAAGATGCTCTGTCATAAACTGTTTGAGAACACTGGGGAGAGTATAACTCACCACACAGAAAGGTCAGAGAAAGCTTAACAAGAAGTAGTGATAATTTTGCTAGGACTTAAAGCCCAAATAGAAGATAACCTGGTAACTAAGAAACTTTCAGAATGAGAGAAAATTGTTTAGAAGGTTTTGCAAGTTTTAAAGCTCAAAAGGGGGTTCAAAAACTTCTCAGGGAATAGTAGAAAATCAGGTCATTTGTGGTCATATTTTAAATGGCTTTTGAATAATAATGAGGATTTTGAATTTCTAATCAACAGGCAACTACATAAATACATTATTTTTATATGTGTTATGGACTGAATGTATTCTCCCCCACTCCAATTTATATGTTGAAACCCTAGTGTGACTACATTAGGAGATGTGGCCTCTAAGGAAGTGATTAGGTTAAAGGAGGTAACACAGGTGAGGCCCTGATCTGATAGGATTAGTGTCCTTATAAGAAGAGACACAGAAAGCTCTCTGTAAACATGCACACATCCTTGTGTGCACACATACACACACGCAATGAGGAAAGGCCATGTGAGGCCAGGTGAGCACAGAGAGAAGGCGTCAGTATGCATGCCAAGAAGAGAGGCCTCACCAGAAACCGAATCAACCAGAACCTTGATCCTGAACTTCTGGTCTACAGAATTATGAGAAAATAAATTCCTATTATTTAAACTACCTAGTCTATGGTATTTTGTTATGGCAGTAAGAGGCAAAAAGTCATCTCAGATGAGTATATTAGACATCCATTGTAGCAGATGTTTATTAGAAGTGTGTGAGAAAGAGATAACAGCAAGGGGTTAATAGCAGCTGTGGAGACAGAAACCATGTTCCTTTTAGGTAGAATATTCTGAACTTGACAGCTTATGAAAGGCAGTGAGCAAGAGGGGGAGTTGAAGAGTCTAGACTAGTAGTAGGGTAGATGATAAAAACATTAAGTGAAAGAGTAACTAAAAGAGGGGGTGCATAATTCAGTTATATTTCAATGAGTTTGAGGCCTTTATAGGACATTCACATGCAAATGAACATTAGATAGCTGAAAATGCACATCTAAAGCAAAAGGAATGGTAGAGTTGTCAGGGCTGACATTATGGATTTGTAAATGAGTGAAAGAAGTCTTGCAGTTTTAGGAATTTTCCTATTGTCCATGTGCCACATCAGAAGAAATACTTGGGTCCCAAAGAACACCAACATGGGAGGTATGGACAAAGTGCAGCCTGTAAAGCAAAACAAACAAACCAAACAGCCAGTCTCCGTGTTGGAAGAGAGGCAGCAGAGAGTAGGGTAGTTTGTTGATGAAAAGAAATGGCATAGAGCACCAGATTGAGAGAATGTCAGGAATAAATGTTTGGTTTTAGCAGGCGATTTGTAGTAGGGTATTAATGATTATTAAAGCTGTATATATTGAAGGCTTACTATGGACTGGGCAGTGTGCCATGTTCTTTTTTTATATAAATTTGGGTGTGTAAGCACATATATATTTAACACAGATGCTCCTCAATTTATGATGGTGTTATGTCCTGTAACTGTAAACTGAAAATATCATAAATCAAAACTGCATTTAACACACCTAACCTACTAAACATTTTAACGTAGCCTAGCCTACCTTAAATGTGCTCAGAACCCTCACATTGGCCTACAGTTGGGCAAAATAATTGAGCACAAATCCTATTTTATAATAAAATGTTGAATATCTCATGTAACACATTGATACTGTACTGAAAATGAAAAACAGAATGGCTGTATTGGGTACTTGAAGTATGGTTTCTACTGAATAGGTACTACTTTCACATCATCATAAAGTCAAAAAATTTCTAAGTCAAACCAAGTATGGGAGTGTCTGTATATATGTTTTATATGTGTATGTCTATACATAAATATGTGACTCTATATAATGCAACATATGTAATTAAATAATTTGTATATTCGACTACATGTAAATTTAGTGTTCATATGTATACATGTAGACATATATATTTACTTTTATTTAAATTAGTTAATTTATTATATTTATAAAGATATTTAGCCCTTGAAGATCTCTTTTGAGATTATTAATATTATTTGCATTTTTTTAGGGTCTCCTGTTTGTCGTATCACCTACCTCTGCCATAGGGATAAAACTTACAGTAAACTTTATTATTGCTCTGCTCTACTGAAGAGTTTAAATGAGAAATCCTATAGGAAATGCTATCATCATAGAACCAACAATGTCTTGTAAGATATTTTATGACAATTTATTGATTGCAATTTGGCTACACAAATTTAGTTGTTGAAGTAAACATACATAAGAAATCACTAGTAGTAACTACGTTTGTCTTGTCTTTTAATAACTTATTACTAATTGCAATTTGATAAATATGACATTGAAAAATTAACTCTACAACTGATTGAATAAGTATATTGAATAATGATGCTTAGTGAATTATGTATTATATGAACATGACTCTTATGGATCTGATGCATCTGAGAGTTCATACAGCAAAAATCATGCCTACTTTAATGCCCATATAATTATTTTATGGCTAAATGAATTTAACTTTTTCGGGCTCAATTAAACCAAGCAGTGATGTGGTAGTAAAATCAGGGCAAATTTGAAAATCACAGTATTGTATTCTACTAGCATGTATTCATATTTCACAGGTTTTAAATACTTAGACAAAACAAAAGCTTTTTTTCAAGTTCCTAAAATTTACAACATTGATATTGTTTCATATAGACTCAAGTGGAATGAAATTAAAGTCTAATGAAATATGGCCTATCACATTTAAAAAAAATAATTTCAACTAAATGAAAGGAGAGCACCAGTATTTTTCTACATGAGCTTGTATTTGTAAAGATTCATTGAAGACAAACATTACGTTTCTAAAGTAGAATTTTTTTACATGTTTACATGTAGATAGGCAGGACAACCTAAACTCACACATGTTGGAAACTGTAAACTTTTCATATCTAAGCTTGTGAAGTATGTAAAATTTATTATATCCTGAAACTTATAACACTTAAATAAGTTTAAATTTGCTCTATTTGTGTCAATTTTGTATGGTTGGACACTAAAATGACTGTCAGAATAGAATTTGGAAACCTTAAATGTTCAATTTCAGTTACATGCAAATGTAGTAATTTTAGCTACATGCTTAAAGAGATAATCTTGTCTGAAGAGATTTTTTTCTTTAAAAACTTTGAGACCATTTTTTTTTTTTTGCTGTATAAAACAACACTTCAGCTACTATATAACTTGTCTACTGGAATTCCTTCAAGCAATATATAGTAGAAGTCAATAAAAAGTTAACCTTTTAGTGTAGCCATTATATTTTTTAAAATAAAAATAAAAATGTGAAGCTTAAGAATGTAAATTTGAAGTTTAAAAGTTTGCTGAATTTTTGTGTATGTGCTTGAATGGAACACATTTCTCCCTAAAATTTAGCTTAAGCTTAAGCAGGCCTTATTGTAGAAAAAAGCCCTAAAACAGGTGCATTAAAAACAAGCAAATAAACTTAGATAAAAGCAATTCCAGTTGTATTATTTTCAAAAGCTGTAGAGGAAAATAACTGCCAGAATACTTTTTGTGTTATTTACTTAAGTGAAGATGTGCCAAAATGTGGACATTTTTGTACAATGGAGTATATGATTTACATTTATAATAGAGTGTTCATACTTAAAGATACCTAAGTTCTTTGTTGTTAAGTACCAATTTTGACCATGCAATACAAAGTTACACAATGGAGTACTAGCAAATGTTTTTTCCTATAATCCTATAAATATAGATTATATATGTGCTTCCTTCATTTTGTAAGTATAAACAAATAATGAGCAAGAGATTAAGTAAAGTTTATCTTTTATTATCTGCCAGATTTTCAAATTCTGTGAGATGAAAATTTTGGATAAAGATATTAATTGGCTAAATTCATTTTTAACAAGTACAAATTATTGATCAATTATTTAACATAAAACATTCACTAAAGAAAAATAAAAAGCAAGACTTGCTTTAAGATTAGTAGTTTTATGGTTTTGTATATTATGATACCGGTAGATTTTGTTAGGCACTGCTAAATGACTAGTGAATAAGTGTTGAGATGGGAAAGAAAGTGACTTCAAGTTAGTGTGCAAAAACAGATGATAAAACTTGGATTTTAGAAATGTCTGCTTTGATGCAATATTCAAGCTCTTGAATTTAAAAACTTTACATTTTAGTTGGAACATCTGTTTCGCACTCAATAAATACTTGGAATCATCGCATCTTTTAAAACCAAGATTTTAACAAAAGTTGTGAAATGAAATGTCTTTAAATGAAATACTTTTTCACAGGAAATAAAACATTTTACATGGAAATGGTCAGTCATTACTTAAAAATACTTTTTTGTTGTTATTTTAAAAAATAACTTATTAGGACAAGTTTTTTTGGGAGGCAATTTTCAACTACTCTACATAAACAGATTAGCTGTCTGATTTTCTGGTTCTTACAAAAAATAGATAGGACTCAAGAGGTTGTTTGTCTACATTAGAAGGGTTGGTTTTAGTGATTCAGCATTCATGTCAGTTAAGGAAAGAACACCTGCCCCATAAACAATGTGTGAATTCTAACCTTCTAACCACAGACCAAAGTGCTTTTTTTTTTTTTAACTTGTCTTTTGGCATCAGGAAAAGCTTAAAACATATTCAAAAAAGTTTTTTTTTTCCTCAGGACTCCTGAAATCAAATCATGTGAGTTCAGAAATAACCGTTCATTAGCAGAAACCACCCTGATTTTTAAAATTACTAACAGTTGTCCTAACCCATCTATCTAAACACAGCATATGTATTTATTCCAGTAATTAAATAAAGATCAGCAACTATTTGGCTTGCTCAAAGAGTTTATGGAGTTTTGAAATAATGGTAATTTGAACTAATCTTAGATGAGATACAGGCTTGCCCTCCATTTCTCCCTCCCTTCCATCCTCCTTTTTACTTTAGACAAATGAGATTGGATAATTTTAATGTACTCTTTGACGCAAATTTACTTTGAGCACCTGTTGTATGCTGTGGTGAAACATGATGCATGGAAAAGGGGAACATATAAAATAAAACCCCCAGCCATCAAATTTTTCATTCAAAGAAAAGACACATAATATAATTAGAGGATAATAATGGAGATGGCACCTAAAAAATGGCAGATCAACTGTATACGCATTGCATGCCTTAAAAATTGAGGAAAATGGGGTGGCTGTAACCCGCGTCACTGGGCTACACCCGGTGGAGGAGTCTGGGCAGGGTGGGCTTCACAGCTGGGAGGAAATCAGGTGCCCGAGGTGGGGGGGCATTTCCCCGAGCTGGTAGGGAAAATACCAAACTGTGGAAGTGGCCTAGGCAGGCCGGGTTGTAAGTAGTTGAAGACCAGCTCGGTGAAACCTCGGGTTAGGATCCAGTCCAGCAGCTCCAGCTCACGGAAGGCCAGAAGCAGCTTCTCCATTCTTCGTCCCCAACTGCACTAAGTCCTCGTTCTCTTTTTCTTTCTTTTTCTACACCCTGCCCGCAAATAATTAGCTCATTTTTTAAAAAAGCAATATTTTACATTTCTAGTAAATCTGCTCTTTTTTTTTTTCAGAGTGACACAGCATTCTAGATCACTGAAACTAATCTCATTTTACAGAGGCATTTACACACATTTTTAGAAAATTATTTCATCCAGCCATTATCAATAAAGAGAAGAATAAAACTTTCTTTTCATATTAACAGGATCAACAATTATCTTTCTTCATGATACTTAAATATAAGGAAACAGATAATGAGTAAATGAATGTCCAAGAATATTCATTTATCCAGTTGACACTCTTTGAGTGGCTACCTAATACCTGTCAGGACGCTGAATTTGGAGCAATAAAGATCACACAATCATCATGGCCCTAACTCTCAAAAAAGTCCAAGCCTCTTGTAGAGTTAGACATAAGAGTTACAAAGGCATTTTAAGACATGCTGTTTGTTAACGTATGCTCAACAGGTTACAGGATCATTCCTGGATTGATATTGTTTCTGTCAACAATAATTAGAGCACCTAAATTTTCATGTAATATACCTCAGAGAACATTTTCCTCTGTGCATTAGAAATAGCATTCTTTTGAAGAAGCTTTTTTTCCTAAATTGACATCTAGCAAATTACTTCTTATTTTAACAGAGGCTTTACCATTTAAATTAGTATTTTAATCCACAAAGATATAAACAAGAATACAATTTTTAATTTCTGCTGTTAAGAATTTTCTCTTCTTACTAGGAATAATAAGGAATTCATTAAAAACCTGACAGTGGAAATTAACTACTGATAGATGCTATTCATCTGACAAGTGACCTATAGCATTTTATTTTTACTGCTGGGCTTCATGCTAGTTGCTTTTCTAATTCAGATCCCTTTGAAAGACAAAGCAGAATTATTCAAGAAAGCATCATGTTTTTAGAAAGGGAACCACAGGCTCGCTGCTCAGTAATATCCAGAAATTTCTATTTATTAAAGTAATTTATTGAGGAGTATTAATCTCATCTTATTTATTAAGAGTCACTAGAAAAAAATTCATGCCAACCTTTCTGGAGAAAATGACTTTTGGTCCCAACTGACCAGAATCCATTTTGTCATTCAGCCTAATTTAGTTATTTTTGGTCGATACTGTTAGCCTTCAGTTCTTGAAAGTAGATGATAGCTATCAGTCTCTTACCTCATAAACCTGAAGGCCTAGTACAACCAAAAAAAAGTCTAACATCAAATTTTGCCAAATATAAAAAGCATTTTTTTTTTGCAAATAGACATAATAACAGCTATATGGCCACGCGTCAGCTTGATGTGGTCCCAGCTGTCTTTTGAAGCTCTCTGACAGTACCTTGCCTGGAAAGTTCATTAGAGACTTCTGCAACTGTGTTTCAGCAGCAGGATTCAGCTACCCTTCTAGTTAGAATCAGGTAACAAAACTGTTTTGAATCAGCTGCTGAGCTGGAACTGTAGAGCATAGGGCCCATGTTGGGTTCACAAGATTCTTACACCACTTTGCAAGAACAGGAATGCCTATGTTATATTTGCAACTAATGAACACATTTTGAACACCACTGATTTCACCCATGAAGCAGCCTTACTAAAAACCATGATTCTAATTAACAAAGCCTGTATTAATAGGAAACAAAAGCATGTGATATCTCTGGTAGTTGTTTTATGAGCGTGGACCTCTGATTAGTCTTTGCATGTTGTGTAGCCACCCTGGGTTTTATTTCTGATTAGTATATCTCAAATGTGAACCAGCATTTTCCTGATCCTTTCCCTGTGGTTAAAACTCTTGAACAGATACATACAGGTATACTTCATTTTTTTGTGTGCTTCACAAATAAATATTGCTTTTCCTTTTTTTTTTTTTAACAAATTGAAGGATTGTGGCACATCTGTATCGAGCAATCCTATTGGCACCATTTTCCAACAATGTGTTCTCCCTTTGTGTCTCTGTGTCACATTTTGGTAATTCTTGCAGTATTTCAAACTTTTTCATTACTATGTTTGTTGTAATCATCTGCAATCAATGATCTTTGATGCTACTATTGTTATTGTTTTGGGGCATCACAAACCGTGAGCATATAAGATGGAGAATTTAATAAATGTTGTGTGTCCAACTGCTCCCTTGACCAGCCATTTCTTCCCCATCTCTTCCTCTCCTTGTGTCTGCCTATTCCCTGAGACACAACAATATCGAAATTAGGCAAATTAATAACCCTACGCTGGCTTCTTAAATATTCAAGTGAAAGGAAGAGTCATAGGCTCTCACTTTCAATCAAAAGCTAGAAATGATTAAGCTTAGTGTGGAAGGAACGTCAACAGCCAGTATAGGCTGAAGGCTAGGCTTCTTGTGCCAAGCAGTTAGTCAAGCTGTTATTGTAAAGGAAAAGTTCTTGAAGGAAATTAAATGTACTACTCCAGTGAATACATGAACGATAAGAAAGAAAAACAGCCTTATTGCTGATATGAAGAAAGTTTTAGTGGTGCGAATAGAAGATCACATCAGCCACAACATTCTCTCAGCCAAATCCTAATTCAGATCAATGCCGTCAACATCAAGGCAAGACCCTCTATCAGCAAAACAATTATGACTCTGAAGACTCAGAGGATTGTTAGCAGTTTTTAGCAACACATTGTTTTTAAATTAAGGTATATACATTATTTTTTAGACATAATTCTATTGGATACTTAATAGACTACAGTATACTGTAAATATAATTTTTATATGCACTGAGAAATCAAAAAATTTGTGTGATTTGCCTTATTGTAATATTCATTTATTGCAGTGGTCTAGAACCAAATCTGCAATATCTCTGAGATATGGCTGGATGTATTTCATTATCTAGCTGAAGTATTTTAAGTAAATTATAAGGGTATTATAATAATCTTAAACATTTATTTCCACATATGTCCAAGATGCTCTATTGTCACTCTGAGTGGAGGCAGATCTAGCCATA
This sequence comes from Pongo pygmaeus, assembly GCF_028885625.2. Classification (NCBI taxonomy): domain Eukaryota; kingdom Metazoa; phylum Chordata; class Mammalia; order Primates; family Hominidae; genus Pongo; species Pongo pygmaeus. The sequence goes on along the minus strand of NC_072378.2, from coordinate 128,123,564 downwards.
TTTAATTGCTTTCGTTTAGTTTAGTTTTCACACTATAGCTTTAACTAACTCCTAAATCCATATGCTATTCCAAGTTGATTTATGTTGTCTCCTGACTTTCCTTTACCTGCTTAATATGCTACAATATTTGCAAACCTAACCAAACTTTGCAATTTACTAATGAACTTTAAAATACTGCATATTTGCGGGTTTCACCATGGAGAATCTGGTTGAGAATTTTGGAAGATAACCCAAGAATCTGTATTTTAAAACTTTCCCCATTCTAAGGCAGTCTGTATGCAAACAATTGTTGAAAAGGAATTAGACAGGACCATCTCTGTTTCAGGATGACCATTTGATATAAGAAACAATATATCAAGAACTGAACTCTTTGCTTCCTTCCCTATTTTTCTGCATCAATGAATCTTAGTGCCCTATCATTCTCCTAAAACCCCAGCACCTCAATCTGGAAGTCAGTTTGATCTTATTTTTTTCACTTGAAATTCACCAGTGCCAGTGTCTGGTGGTGGATCATTTTGATATTTGCAGCTGTCATCTTATTTAGACTCTTGTGCTTGCCTGGTTCACTCTGTAACACATCTCATTGCCTCTAGTGTCTCTTGCCACTCTGTGACAACTCAGGAAAAATTTCTTACAATAATAATGCTATATTGCCTGCATTTCCAATATATTCTTGAGTTTTCTCCAACCACTGAATTTTTATTTTGTAATCAGATCATGTAGGAAAACATTGGATGTCAGATAATTGTTTAACACATTAATTTGTTTAAATCTTAAAAGCGGTATTTTTACTTTCTGGAATGCCCTATCAATATTAATAACCAGACATCCAGACTGACCTCATTTAGCTATAATCACATGTCAACTATGTAGAGGATTATACTTCGATTTGTTTGTTGCTAACTTCATCGGCATGAGAGGACAATCAAGGTGACACATGACACATAGATGACCAAATTACCAAAGCTCTGAAACAGTCTACCAACAGCAAAACTGCAGCTCTCATTTTTGTTTTTAATCTTTTTATAGCACTGTGCTGTTCAATACAGTAGTCACTAGTCATATGTGGCTGTTTAAATTAAGTAAAAGTAAATGCATTTAAAACTTGAGTTCCTCCATTACATTAGTTACATTTAAGTGCTCAAGAGCCTCACGTGACTATTAGCTGCACTATTGGGTAGCTCGGATTATACTTCCAACATTGCAGAAAGTTTTACTGGATAGTTCCACTGTGGAGTCCCTCTGGAAGTCTCAAGGTGGGAAGAGACTCACATTTCCAATATCAACAAAAGCTACTCGCTTTTCTCCCTGCTGTGTTGACTTCCCTAATGGCTTTCTGCAGTTTGGGGATTTCTACATTGTGCTGAGGCTTCTTCTACTACTTTAGCTTGTATGCACAAGCTTCTGTGTTTGACAAAGACTTTCTCTGTCACTGGTGTCAAAAGTTGCACACATACACACATTTATTTAAGTTAATTTAAACAAATAAAATAAACTCTTTATTTTGAGATGAATGCAGATTCATATGCAGTTGTAAGAAGTAATACAAAGAGATCCCATGTATCTTTTACTCCAGTGGTTCCCAAATTTTTGGCACCAGGGACTGGTTTCGTGGAAGACAATTTTTCCATTGATTGCAGGGGCAGAGGTTTTTGGGATGTTTCAAGTACACGCTACATTTATCATCAGATTATTAGATTCTCATAAGGAGCACACAACCTAGATCCCCTGCATGCATGCACAGTTCACAATAGAGTTTCTGCTCCTAGGAGAATCTAATGCCCGCTGATCTGATGAAAGGTGAAGCTCAGCTTTACTGGCTCTTCAGCTGCTCACCTCCTGCTGTGCGGCCAGCACCAGTCTGTGGCCCAGGGGTTGCAGACCCCTGCTTTACTCAACTTCCCTCAATGGTAAGGTTTTACAAAACTATAATACAATATTGCAACCAGGATATTGACATTGTTACAGTCAAGAGACAAAATATTTATATCATCACATCACTCATGTTGCTTTTTTATAGCCATACCTTCTTCTTAACTCCTTTCAAATTTAAGTTCATAATCCATTTTGAGTCAATATTTGTGTGTGTATAATGTGAAGTTTAGTACACTTGACTCTTGAACAAACAGGTTTGAATTTTGTGGGTCTACTTATATGCAGATTTTTAAAAATAAATATATTGGAGATTTTTTTGGAGATTTGAAACAATTTGAAAAAACTCACAACGTAGCCTAGAAATATTTAAGAGAAAAAACTAAGAAAATTAGGTATGTCATGAATCCATACAATGTATGTAGCTACTAATCTATTTTATCGTATACTACCATAAAATATACACAAATCTATTATAAAAAGTTAACATTTTTCAAAACTTGCACAGGCCTTTACAGACTGTTTATGGTGCTAGTCACAGTTGAGAGAAAGGTAAACACATGTAACAGATGCAGTGTTAAATCACAACTACATAAAATTAACTATAGTAATATTGTTCTACCATAATAATTTTGTAGCCCTGTTCTGTTGCTATTGTGATGAGCTCAAGTGTTGGAAGTATCTGATTAAAACACCCTGTTACACTAATCATCTCCTTTCGAGTACTCATCCTCTCCTACAAATTGTGAATTGCAGTAAAAAGTGAGCTCATTCTCATGTACGTTCCATCATAGTGCTATACCATAAACCTTGAAAACAGCATGAGACCTACAAAGTGCTACTAATGATGCTATTGGTACTCCCAAAAAGTAAACAAAAGTCATAACATTGCAAGAAAAAGTTGAATTCCTTGATATGTACCACAGATTGAGGTCTGCAGCCATGGCTGCTCACCATTTCAGACAGATCTTATAAACAAATGATGTAAACTTATGGTATCAATAAATGCAATACTATGAATGCATTTTCTATTCCTTATGATTTTCTTAGTGACATTTTCTTTTCGCTAGCTTATTTTATTGTAAAAATACAGTATGTAATACATGTAACATACAAAATATGTGTTAATTGACTTTATGTTATTGGGAATGCTTCCAGTCAACAGTAGCCTATTAGTAGTTAAGTTTTGGGAAAGACAGATGCTGTAACATGGATTTTTGACTGCACGAGACCAGTGCCCTTAACCCCTACATTGTTTAAGGGTAACCTGTACTAGTTAATTATTTTAATTTTATGGATGTCCAATTTTTCCAGTACTTTGTTGTTGTTCTTTAAAAAGCTTGTTTTTTAATTGCTTTTGCAAATTTGTCAAAAATCAGATGGGCTTATTTCTGTGGCACTGTTTTTGGGGGAGTACATTTTGTTCCTTTAATATGTATATCTATTCCTCTGCCACTAACTATACAGTTCTGATTACTGTGGTTAAATAATAAGTCTTGACTCGGGTAGTTGAATTCCTACCTCCTTTGGTCTTCTTTTGCAAAATTGTTTTAGTTTGTCTAGTTCCTTTGTCTTTCCATATGCAATTCAGAAAGATCTCATCTATATCTACAAAAAATTTACAAAAATGTTGATAAGAATTGCATTAACCTGTATATCAATTTGAGGAAAATTGACATCTTTACGTTGTTGAGACTTTCAATGAATGAAAGCAGTATGTCTCTCCACTCCATTTGTTAAGATCATTAATTTCTCACATCAACATTTTTTAGTTTTCAGCATACAAGTTCTGTACATGTTTTATTAAATTGACGACTAAGTATTTCATTTTTTGAGCAATCACAGATATTTTATTCTGAATTTCGTTGTCCACATGTTCATAGCTAGTTTTAGAAATAAAACTGATTTTTGAATACTAGTCCAGTACCCTACAACTTTGGTGAACTCACTTAATAGTTCTAATAGTGTTTTGTTTTTTTAGATTCCTTTGGATTTTCTGTGTAGATAATTATGTCATTCAGAAATAGGGACTGTTTTATTTTTTCCTTTCCAAGGTGTATGCTTTTTATTTTATTTTCTTGCTTTATTGCACTGGCTAAAATTTCTAGGACTATTTGCATAAGCGTGGTTAGAGCGGATAGCCTGGACTTGTTTCTGATCTTAGGGGGAAAACATTCAGGTTTTGACCACCAAGTATAATTTTATCTGTAAAGTTTTTGTTTTTGTTTTGCTGGTTTGTTTTATAGATTCTTGTTACCAATTTGAGCAATTTCTCTGTACTCCTAGTTTTTCTGAGAGTTTTTTTTTTTTTTTTTTTTTGAGACAGAGTCTCACTCTGTCACCCAGGCTGGAGTGCAGTGGTGCAATCTCGGCTCACTGCAACCTCTGCTTCCTGGGTTTCCTGTCTCAGCCTCCTGAGTAACTGGGATTACAGGTGCCTGCCACTGTGCCCGGCTAATTTTTGTCTTTTTAGTAGAGATGGAGTTTCACCATGTTGGCCAGGCTGGTCTCAAACTCCTGGCTTCAGGCGATCCACCCACTTCGGTCTCCCAAAATGCTGGGATTACAGGTGTGAGCCACCACTCCCCGCGTGAGAGTTTTGTTTTTTAAATAAATAGGTGTAAAATTTTGTCAAATGATTTTTCTGCATCAACTGAAATGACCATTTGTGCCCCCCTGCCACGCCTTTTTTTAGCCTGTTAATATAGTAGATTACATTGATTGCTTTGTTAATATTGAGCCAGCCTTGTACTCCTGGCATTAACCACACTTGGTCACGGTGTATAATTCTTTTTATATACTGCTAGATTCTATTTGCTAAATTTCTGTGAAGGATTTTTGTCTATATTAATGAATTGTTTTTTTTTGTTTGTTTGTTTGTTTGTTTTGATGTGTGCTGTCTGTCTGGTTTGGGTATAATGGCAATACTAGCTTCACTAGCTAAATTGGTGAGTATTCCCCCTTCCATGTTCTGAAAGAGATTATCTAGAATTGTTGAAAATATTTCCTTAGAAGTTCGGCAGATTGTTTCCGGTGAAACAATCAGGGCCTGGAGATTTCTTTTTGGGGAGTTTTATAATATGAATTAAATTTCCTTTATAGTTATTGGACTGAACAAGTTATCTATTTCATACTGGATGAGAAGTAGAATATTTTGTTGGTTTTGGTTTGTTTTTTTTTTGGAGGAACTGCTTTATTTCAACTAAATTGTCAAATTATGTGGTAAAGTTGATTCCCTTATTGCGTTTTTGATGTCTGAAGGTTCTGTAGTGCTATCCTCTTATTGATAATTTGTGTCTTTTCTCATTTTTTTCTTTTTCAGAGTTGCTAGTATTTTGTCAATTTTATTGATATTTTCAAAGAATCTTCTCTTTGCTTCATTGATTTTCTTTGTTTTTTCTGTTACTTTTTCCATATTCTTGAATTATGAGCTTAGATTGCTGATTTGAGGCTATTGCTCTTTTCTAATATAACCATTCAGTGCTAAAAATTATCCTCTTAGTACTGCCTTAGCTATGTCCTACAATTTTGATATGTTGTATTTTCATTTTTATTAAGTGTATGTGTATGTAAATATATGTATGTATGTGTATGTATATGCATATAGATATAAATATGTATTATATGCATATATAAAAATTTTTTTCTTAAAGTTTATTTTTGCCTCATGGATTATTTGGAGGTGTTGTGTTTCATTTTCAAGTGTTTGGGGGAATTTCTTGTTATCTTTCTGTTATTGATTTTCAGTTGAATTCATTGTGGTCATAGAATATTATGATTCAATTATTTTAAATTTCTTGAGATTTGTTTTATGGCACAGGATATCTCAGTATACGTTATTGTGAGTACTTGAAACCAATGTGTATTTTGCTGTTGTTAGGTAAAGTGTTCTATAAATGAAGATTCGATTCTGTTGTTTGATGATGTTGTGGAGTTCCTCTATATCCTTATAGGTAATCTGTCTAGTTCTTCTATCAGTTGTTGAAAGAGGGGTGTTGAAGACTCCAACTGTAATTGTGGATTTGTCTATTTCTCCTTTTAGTTAGAACAGTTTCTGTTTTACGTATTTTTCAGCCTTGTTCTTTGGTTGGTGTATACAAATTTGGGATTCCTTATCTTCCTGGTAGATTGACACTTTTATCATTATGTAATGTTTTTCTCTGCTTCTAGTAATTTCATTTGCTCTAAATTTTACTTTGTTTGGTATTAATATTGCTGCTTCTGCTTTATGTTGATAAATATTCACATGATATATCATTTTCTATCCATCTTCTTTCAATCTGCCTATTTCATTTGAAGTGAGTCATAGCATGTCTTTGGGTTATGTTTTTTAATCCACTCTACCAATCTCTGTTTTTTAAAAAAACATATTTAAATCATGTACATTTAATGTAACTATTGATATGGCAAGGCTTACATCTCCTGTTTTATTTTTAATTTTCTGTTTGTTCTCTGTTTTTTTGTTTCTTTGACACTGCTACAGCAGGAAGCAGTGTCTCATTATTCCCAAGTGGGGTAGAAATCCCAGGTTTCTCTTTCAGGCTCTGTGACACTTTAGGAAGTAAGGATCCTTATTATTATGTGAAGTGGGAGTGCTGACCCCTCACTATGAATTCATTGACACTACCCATGTTGGGAGGGGTACGAGCATTGCCTTATTACTGGGCCTTACTTGGCCCAGTCATTACATCATGCGGCTGGGAAGTGCCTGATTGTGCTGGGCACAGGCGCCGATTTTTCAGTAGACATCCTCTGACATCACCTCAGTGGGAGGGAGAAAGGACATATCAGTGCTTCTGAATGGGAGTGGAAGTCCAGGCTCTCCTTCTGGTTTCCCTGACAGGGGTTGGAGAACTGTTATTGCCTTGAAAAGATGTAAGACCCAGCTCTTTACTCTGCCTTTTCTGACACCACCCAAGGAAAAAATGGAGGAGTGCCTTGTTACAGCCTGGCGAAGAACGAAGCCTAAGTTCTCTATTCAGCCTTTATTGGTGTGGGTGGGCATAGAGGCAATGGTGTTTTGTTTTGTTTTTCTGTGATGTTTGGCTAGATTAGAATAGTTATTGTTTGACAGGTTTTCTGTTGTTGTTGTTGTATAGGCTATTCCTTTCCTAGCCCTTTGGCTAAAGAGAACAGGCTTTTGTTGAGGGTTTTCTTGGTCTGTGTCCACTGGCATTTCCAGGTTGTCAGCTTTTTCAACTTCAAATCTGGAACATATGATGGTAGGAAAACGTATGTCTACTCCATCTTCCCAGAAATGAAAGTCCTAGCTGAAACCTTTGAATAAAACTTTACTGTAAGTTTGAGATTAATATGCCTGGAACTCCACAAATACAGACAGCCCCCAACTTAGTAGTTTGATTTAAGATGGTGCAAAAGCAGAATGCATTTAGTAGAAAACGTACTTTTAATTTTGGTCTTTTCCTCGTCCCACAATATGTAGTATGATACTCTCTTTGGATGTCAGGCAGTGGCAGTGAGCTGCAGCTCCCAGTCAGCTACATGATCATGAAGGCCAACAACTGATACTCTATGGTGCACTGTGTTGCTAGATGATTTTACCCAGCTGTGGGGTGCTTTACGCATTCTGAACATGTCTAAGGTAGTTTAGGCTAAGCTATGATGTTCAATAGCTTATATGTATTAAGTGCATTTTCAACTTAAGATATTTTTAACTTATGATGGGTTTATTGGGATGTAACCCTATGGTAAGTTGAGGAACATCAATACTTGTTGACTAGCTTAATAGATATCAATACTTGTTGAATAGTTTAAAAAATATCATGCATATATATTTCAGAACTCAGAAGCTTAGACCTTTTCTTTTAGTGTCTTGCAATGTTCATTCATAGTTATTATCACTTTGCAATCTTACATTTGTATAATTATTTGATTAATATATTTTCTTCTAACACATTAAAATTTCATAAAGGTTCAGAAAACATCATTTGCTCACCAACATATTAGTAGTACATAGTACTGTTATTCTGTTTGGCATATATCATATATTTAATTAATTAGTTGTATAGATTTTTAAAAGTCAACACATAAGCAAATGAAGTTTGTGTATTTTTCATGGGTCCTCTCTGAAAAGCTAGATTCTACCCTTGCCTAGTATAATAGTTACTTCTCAGCCAACCACTATATGAAAAACAACAGCTTATCGTCTCCATTAGGAGTGCTCCTGAACCATTCCTCTCAACCCTTTAAATTATGACAGATACATCTCTACACAATATAAATATTTGTTTGGCACACTGGGAATAAATAGACAAGGCAGCTTGCAGCCAGATATCACCAGCCAAAACTACCAGTCATCCCAGACCCACCTGAGCTGGTCGCTTTAAGCAATGAGAAGTTCAATACGTTGGCACATCTATAACCAATTTGTGGCACACCAGAGTTCATTTGTGGAAGGCTGGGAAACATTGATCTTGAAGGTGTCTTTATCCCCAGTCTAAGCCTATCTTCTCCATTCCTTTTTTCTTTTCCTTAGGATTATTGGCAAAGAAAATACCAATTTTTATTAAGGGAAAGCAAAGCCCCATCCATAGGAGGACACTGCCCTGCATCTTGATCAAGACAATCACACCAGCCTATGATAGTATCATATTATACTGGATTATTCAGTCTTAAATATCATGTAAAAAATGGTAAAATAATAATAGTGAATATTTATTAAGCCCTAAATAGATGCCATGGGCTGGGCTATGCACTTAAAATAATCTTATTTGATCCTCAAAAAAGCCATTTGAGGTAATATTATTTTTCTTATGTTAAAGATAAGGAAGTTGAGGCACTATCTCTATTTTACAGATGAAGAAATTACCTGAGGTCACACATCTATTAAAAGGAGATTCTGGATTTGAACTTGACTCTAGATAAGGCATTCTCATCTGTGACTTTTAACTAGTTAAATGCCTAGGAATAAATGGAGAAAGAAAAGTGTGTGTGTGTGTGTGTGTAATAGTAATTTCTTCAGTCCTTCAGTGGAGATAAACATCAGTCTTGAAATTTCATTCTGCAGTCTCAGACTCAGCAACAGACCTCTTAACTTTGGTGTTTCAAATAAAAATATACATTTTTCCTCGATAAGACAATGTAAACTTTACAAGCATAGGATAGTCTAATTTAAATAATGAAATATAAATGCCTTTCCCTCACCTTTTAGGTTAGGCACTGTTAGCTGTTCCCTAACTATACCTGTTCTCCGTTTTTTCTGTAGTCAGAGTTTCAGCTAAAGATGATATTGTGCAGGTTTCTTGAACCTTAATGTGGCCACTTGATTAAGTTTAGGCCAATGGATTGTGAGGTGTTTGATGTGTCAAATATCTATTTCAGCTACTAAGATGAATGGAATGTTTTCTCTTCTCCATTTCTCTTTCTCACTAGCTGAAATTCAGACATGATGATAGGAGATAGAAGCAGTCATCTTAGAACGTAAGATGGGAGATCTGTTGAAGAAAGCAGCATAAAAAGTCCTAGATCCTATGATAATTTCATAGAAACCTTGACTACTTCTTTCTAGGTTGCTGGTTGAGAGAGAGAAATAAGCATTTCCTTTCATTGTTTAAGCAACTGTTTGGGGATTTATTTTAGCAGTGGAACTAGGTTTTTCTTTGGTGGTGGTGAGTTCATAACCAACTCTTCTATCTACTACTTTGTATCCCAAAGAATCAAGCATACAGTTGATGTTATAGAGAAATTGCTTGCCTAAGTACAGCTGCATTCAGATCAATTGTCTCAAAAGTTTTCCCAAGAATACAATGGCTTATATAACTAAAAGAATTCCTTAGAATTTTCCCTGTAGAAGAAAGAAAGGAACAGTCTTTAGAAGAGTACCTATATCTCCTTTTCTATAGCACAGAAAACTTTTTTTTTCTTTCTTGGCTACTGAGTTCTACCAAAAGTAAAATAAATAAATTAATTAATTAAATTAAATAAAAATAAAAATCTTATTTGCCTTAGCCAACTCTCTTTGTGCCTGGCGTTAGTGTCTACTAGCTTATTTGTTTTTGTTCTTTATATATTTGTGTGTGCCTTCTGTCTCCAGCTATCTAAAATGTAAGTTTCTCAAGAAAAGTGATCTTTTGGCTTTTATTGGGTTATTTCTCTATGAGTATATCTTTTGATAATATCTGGTTTTGTGCTCTGAATTGGATGATATTAGATCCTCAGTAGATGATAGAAATTGTTCAATAAAAGTATTGAGTAATTTTAAATATTATATCTCTCAGTTCAATTTGTTATGAAACTTTATGCATTGGTTTCAAACATACAGAAATATGGGGAGAGTGAGATCATCCACCAAAGGGCAATCTAATTTTTTAGAATCTTTAGAATTTATTTATTTTAAAATTTCTCAGTGACTCTTTTGAGCATAAAGTTTTAAAATATTTGTCATTCTTCAAAGTAAATGATAATGAAATTCTATCTGTTTTGAACTTGATCTGCTAAGAAAAGCATTCAAAGGGAAAAATTGACTACAAAAATAAACTATTAAGTAGCATAACTATACAATGATGTTCATCAGTATTTGTTTTAGAATTTTTAGTTATTGAATAAAACTATAGACACTATATATAGCTAGCTTATAGTGAATAGTGCACTTTATAAATGAATGTGATAAAATGTAATGTATTTTAAGAACAAACTAAATCATTAATCCATCTTTATTCTTTCAATTAAAGACTCTTCAATAAATCAGAAAATGAGGGAAGAAAAAGCAGAGCTAAAAAAGATATAAGGAAGAAAATCTAAAGTATAAATCAAGTACAATATTTTACAAATATGAGGAGTGTGAGTTACAACACTGCATTTCCATCCAAATGTAAATATTGGAGATTTTCCTTATATTATCAATGCATTTCTGGGACTCCAGGATTCCACTCTGTTACAAATGATTAAACTTATTGAAAAGAACATTCAAATGCTGTGCAATTAATATGAGACTGATACAATTTTTTCACTTAATTAAAAACCTCACTGCCAAATAAACATAAAACGAATGTGCAAATGATTTTTAACTCATTAAGTGAGGGAATCAGTGAGATGTTAAATCCATTTCAAACATACATACATACACACAAGCAAAAGAAAAATCAGAAATGCCAAAATGAATTACAGTATAGTCAAACCTGATTATCAACCTCAAACATGTAATGTTAGTGTATCTTTTCTACAAGGCACAGATCAATTACATATCTACTGGAAAAAAATCATTTTATTGCAGTGGAAAATAATTATTTATATTACTATGGATAATAATAATTTACATTTCTATTAATTTTCTACCAGGAGTATAAGCTGTATACCTCTGTAGAATCAGATAATTCCTAAAAGATCTGCTAGACAATATCTAGCTCTCCACTGAGAGGATATGTAGTAATCTTTTTTGTACTTTTCAAGTCTTGGACAACTTTTTTCCTGACAAGCTTTAACAAAGTCTTGAAACATGATATTTAGTAAAGGGTTAACTCAGCAGGCTTTGGGTGTTCAAACTTTATGTACATTCCAAAGAAAGGACTGGTCTTGACTGGCTCCTTCGAGATACCTTATAAACCCTTGGACCATCCTGCCCAATGAGTGTTTTGTATATTTTGGACCTTTGGCCACTTTAACATCTGTTAGCCTGGATAGCTCATGCTAACAAGGTGATTTTTGGTGGATGTCTGTTTTTTCAGTTTTGTTTGTTTTGTTTTTCACCTGAGGTCCTTGGCCACACTGTATGAGTTTGACCTCTAAGGGGGTGCTGCATATTTAGTAGTTAAGGTCAGTTGTGTGTGCACTCCATGCCTTTGTGATCAACCTCCAGTAAAATCCCAAGACCCCAAGGCTCAGGTAAACTTTCCTTGTTAGCAACAGTTTGTACATGTACTCATCATTGCTGGGAGAATGATGCTCTGTCCATGTGACTCCACTGGGAGAGGACAATTGGAAACCTGTGCCTGGTTTCTCCTGGGCTCTGACCTATGCAACTTTTTCATTGGCTCATTTTAATCTGTATTCTTTCTCTGAGTAAACTGTAACCATGAGTATAACAGCTTTTCTGACTTCCATGAGTCCTAGTCAATCATAACCTGAGAGTGGATATGCGGACCTTTGATACATATGGATAAACATAATTTTGCTGGACGTTCAGGTAAGTGTTGATGGAGGCCTTCAACAAACAGAACTGAGAGGCTGAGACACTGATCTTGTATCTTCAGATTGATTTAGTATTTGTTAGGATGGTCATTTGTCATAATCTACAGTGACTGCTTCCTGAATCTGATCACAGGGGATGCTGAGTAGGCTATTTATAGAAATCTCTGGACTTCTGCACATGGTGTCTTCAAATCAGGCCCAACTCATCTTCTCCAGGATGCCTCTCTATTGAACTCACCTCTCTGCTTCCCTGGCACTCTCCCAGAAGATAGTTTAAGATTCTTTTATTGCCTTTCAAACTAACTGCAAAGCATAAATTCCATGACCTTCCTCAAGACCTGGTTTTTACTTCTCTCAATAAGAAACAGCTCTTGTAAATCAAAAGCTTTGATTTTCAAACTTTTTTTTCTGATCTGGCACGAAGAGTAGGTTTTGGAAGTAAAACACAGTATGCTTTATTTTTTCTCTTTGTACTCTTTGTACTAAAAAAAAATCCCAATATTTTTAGCAGGGTGGTAAATTCCTTTATGTCATGCACTGTGCCCCACTTGGTCTATAATCTACTATAGATCATCTTTCATTATTTGACTCATATTCATATGAAAAGATTTGGAAATTATGAAAAATGTTGTTCAATTTTAATAAAGCCTGTCTTGTCAAGACAATTATCTCCCTAAGTGTTCAAAATGTCTTTGAGTCTCAGAGCTAAACAATGACTAAAACTTCCTTTCTTTCCTGGGGAAATAATCCTTATGTCTTGGCTTTAATAGTAGAAGGGACATAGGGGAAGAATCCAGCTATTGATGAGGTATTATTTCCCTACATTTGCTGCTCAGATTTAAGACATTTGTACTTTTTCTACTGTAGGTATTACTTTGACCATTGGTTGGCAAAGCCAAATGTTGCTAGTATGAAATGGCTGTTTATTCCTCACACAAAGATTTTTAGTTTTCTGGCAGGAAACTTCCTTTGGACATCTCTGACAGCTACTATTTAGTCTTTCCTGGAACACTTAAGTACACATATTTTTGAGAAGCAGGATTCCATGTTCCACAACTCCAAAGATGCCATTCACATCCATGTAAGTTGTGGTTCAAGTAGTTTTATAATGGGCAACCTATGCAGTAAGCCGTGGCCCTGAATATATTCCAATTGTTTGACAGCTTTGTTTGTTAGAAAGAACAGCTGTCTTCAAATATGTTAAGGCTTCTACATAGAAGAGTTAAAATAATTGTTTTCTGTACAATTTCAAAGGCTGAAAAACTGTTCTAGTGTGTATATCCCAGATAAGCACAGATAAAGGTTAATAAAATGAAGAAATTTTTAACAGTAAGAGCTGCTCAAAAGTAAAGCAGATCACCTTATGATAAATGAAATTCCATCACTGAAGATGTTCAAATAAAATTTGGACACCTGCTTGGTACAGATACTGTATGGGGACTCAGTTCTCATAATACATTAATAGGATAAAAGAGTATTTAAATTTTCCTGTCTGAGATGCAATGATTCGAGAGATCATCAAGGTTGCTAGCACTTAGAGATGTAAATGAAAACTCATTCTATAACTGCCATTGGGTTATATACAATTGTGATTATTATCAAGTTAGAGTTTTATGCCTCAATTCAGACAGCTGACCTGGAATAAATGATTGAATGAGGGGTTCTGTATTCTTCTGCCAGATTTCATGTGACTAAGCCTTTGGGAGTAAATTAGCCCAATCTGAGGATTAAAATCTTTAAAAATATTAGCCAAGGGGGCTTAAAGAAAGCAAGATAAGTCATAGTGCAGGACTGAGCTGGGCATAATTAATACCTGGCATGCCATCTTCAACTGATGGATAGTCACCTAGAACTCGATGTTGAGGATTATTAGGTCATATCTGGATTCAACTCAAAATGTACCCTGGATGATTAGTGATGAGAGGGACATATGGTAGAATATACTGCACATATTTGCTGTCTCTCTCATGGAGACTACTTGGCATGTTATTTAGGTAGAATGCATAGAATTCATCTCCCGGGGCTGGGTGGGATGGCTGACACCTGTAATCCCATCACTTTGGGAGGCTGAGGTGGGTGGATCACTTGAAGTCAGGAGTTCAAGACTAGCCTGGCCAACAAGGTGAAACCCTGTCTCTACTAAAAATACAAAAATTATCTGGGCGTGGTGATGAGTGCCTGTAATCCCAGCTACTTGGCGGGGTGAAGTAGGAGAATCACTTGAATATAGGAGGTGGAGGTTGCAATGAGCTGAGATTGCGCCACTGCACTCCAGCCTGGGCAACAGAACAAAAAAATAAAATAAAATAAATAAATTTACTTCCTAGGAGATTTCACCTGCTTATGGCTTTGGAACTGAGCTGTGTAGGTCCAGCAACTCAAAGCATCCATGGTCAATTAGGATCAGCATTAACTCATACAACTCAGAAGAATATAAGGTAGAAATCAGAATGTCAGTACAATAACTTGCAATTAGAATTATTACTGTCAAGTTGATTAAAATTCCTGTGTCTTTTAGCTAGGGCAGTCAGGCTGCTGTGTCATTGAGATAGATGAGTTAATAATACTGATTAAGACTTTGTGTATTAGGTTATAACTTTCCTTTTTCAGGATGTTGAAATTTTACTCTAACTTTCTAACTCCTTGAGACTACATCCTTGTTCCCTGCCTTGACTGTGATCATATGTTTGCACTTAATTCCATCTGGAAGTGCTTCCAAAACTATCTGTGGTGAAGACCTAATTCATTTTCCTTTTCTGATCCATCATGAATTAGTACTTTGATAAAATACAATAAAAATGAGTTATAAAAATAAAATGTAAAAATGCACAATATAAGCACAATTTCAATTAATGACCTCCAAATGTCTTATTAAAAATTTTAAGCCTTTACTCTCAATTTCCTTTCTTTCTTTCTTTTTTTTCTTTTCTTTTTTTTTTTTTTTTTGAGATGGAGTCTTACTGTGTCACCCAGGCTGGAGTGCAGTGGTGCAGTCTCAGCTCACTGCAACCTTCACCTCCTGGGTTCAAGTGATTCTCCTGCCTCAGCCTCCCCAGGTAGCTGGGATTACAGGCACCCACCACCATGCCCGGCTAATTTTTGTATTTTTAGTAGAGACAGGTTTCACCATGTTGACCAGGCTGGTCTTGAACTCCTAAACTCAGGTGATCCACCCACCTCGGCCTCCCAAAGTGCTGGGTTTACAGGCATGAGCCACTGTGCCCAGTCTTTACTCTCAATTTCTAAACTATAATTCACAAGCAGAATAGCTAATGGAGTGTTTAATTAATGCTAACAAAGTTAGGGAAATAGATAATAACATGAAGCTTTATTTTGTATGTATTGTGCGAACACACTGTAATCCATTAGGGTCCCTGTGTAATCAATGCAATCAGTACATTTGTATTCATTAAATGGAAATAGAGAACAAGTTTATGATTTTAAATGGCTGTAGATGTCTATATTAAATTTATTTAACATTTAAGATATAAAATGTAGGCAGAGATGTTGATGTGTATAAAATGTAGTTGAAACTAAGTCCTTCTTAAAACAATAAGCCAACTCCCAATGCAATATTTTTTATACATGAAATTATGATATTATTTATGTCATTTTGAGGGTTAAAATTTGGGTGAAATGTGAGAGATATTTGCTCAATAATAGTATCAGAAGATGCACAATCACTGATTTATTCCACAATCATAGATAAATGTTTTGTGGATACACAGGAGAGATATTTATTTTGCACACACACCCTCAAATCCCTTTGCTCTGATAATGTTTACTCAATGCGCCACAATGATGACTTCTATCATGACAACCACTTGTAAGCCCTCTTAGTACAGTTTTATTTAATCTATTACATTAATAAATTTACTATTAAACAAACAGGTTTTTAGCTAATGCACGGAACAGTGATTTATTCTTCTTCTATCACTGAAACTTAGTCACTTGAATTTCTTGCACATCACTCAGAGTGACTGAAATGTTGTGTTTTTCTGGGTTTTGGCCCTAGTACTTATTTAATCTGATTCTATTTATTTATTTATTTATTTTTGGCTCTCAGGCCCCAGCATTTCCAATCTGTAGGAACTTTTATTGCTTCCCCATGTTCAGATGTTTTAAGTAAGACTCACCAACATTTCCTACAGTCTTTTGCATATTTCAGTCTTTAGGCTTGACTTCCTGGATAATACTTAAACCCCCAATTCACGAGAAAAATCTTATATTCTTAGAGGTTAGAGAGATTTTACCTTAGTTCTTAGTACAGCCATAACTTTTCTTATTATGTAATCCCAATGCTTCACCTTCTTAATACTAATATTTTGGGGATGAGAGAGTCTCTATGGCCTGGAAAGATCATTTCCTAGCATTTCTCAGATGCACCTCTTAGTGCTGTATCTAGTGTCCAACTGGGAGAATCCACCCTTAGTAAAGCTGAAAGCTCGCTTTTTCGTGTCTACTTGTATGTACCCTGCATTAAAATATCATGCTCACTTATTTTTAGACACGTTCTTCATAGAGTGGGAATGACATTGTCTCTGCCTTACAGGAAATGCAGACCATCTCTTTATGGAAGACTGGCCATATAAATGTCTATTGCAACCATGGCCTCTTTTGAACTTCTTTCCTGTGGTCGCCTATCTAGAGGTTCATTTGGAAAATTGAATTTATCACTATAACGGTCTCAATGCCACATCAACTGCCATGTCTAGGTACACAATTGCCAATAAAATAGTTTTACACTTAGACATTTCCTTTAGAGGGATGCTCCTTCTTGATAATTTGTGCTATCCTGAAGCAAAAAATAATCACACCTATTTATAATGAGCAAAGATTCATCTCCACTGGCAACCCCAGTGGATATGGTTCTATCAGACACTATCAGCCATACTTTGCAGATATAATTTCCTAACTTATAAAAATACATCTCAGATGATCACATGAGCTCCCTCTTTATGCAAACTTAACAAGTAGAGATTCATATTATAGAACCACTACCCTCTTTACTCCTTGTCTAGAGAATTCACAACGTGGTCAGCTTGTATATACTTCACTTGTATATCAAACATATTTGATATCAAACATACCAGATAAAGATATAACACATGCAAAAATCTTTGACTTGACCATGCTTTAAACTCCTTATGTAGAAGGAGCACTATTATATTCACAACAATTAATTGTCATTTTACAATGAAACAAAATTATAACAACATTCACTAATCATCTAATAAGTGATAGAAAACTGTTTTACTAGCTGTGGGGGAGGTATACATATAGTTAAGATAATGTCTCTTCTCTAGGAAATCATAATAAATTGCAAAATATACATAACACTCCAATTGAAAGAGTGATAATAATCACATAAGGCTATAATGGAGATACGCATGAAGTGCTATCAGAGCACAGAGGAGAGAATTAATTCTTACTTAGGTGTGGGGATCAAGGAAGGCTTTGAAGAAAATGATAAACATGGGCTGAAGCTTTGGAATTGGTTGGACTTTGACAAGTTAATAAGGATGTAAAGGGATGAGTGGCCTGGTGTAGTGGCAGGGGGTGGTAGGGCAGGCCGTAATGGAGGGAGAGTGCATTTGAGTAAAGTGGAGAATATCTTTGTAGGGAAGATGGAAGAAAATCTATTGAACCAATTGTTTTGGCTGTTCTGATGTGATCACAGCATTGCTTATATGGATTGTCAAACAAGGGATGAGCTCATAAAAGGATATTAATGTGTCGTTTTTATTGAGCAAAGTAGCATTACAGAAAAGGTGATTTCAAAGGCATATGGCTCTTTCATTACAGCCTTCAGGGGCAATGTTTGATCACTGAAAACAGGCTGCTTTGTTCCAGCTTTCTCTGATGTTTGGCATTATCCTGAATATATATGCTTTGACTTGGATAGAATCAGTCTGTAAAGATTTAATAGATTTGAGATTTGCGTATTCAAAATACATGTTTTATGATTAAAATGAAATGAAAGCCATTTTAATACGTATGTCTATATATACACAGGTATATTTCAGACACATATCTCAGTAATTTTTTTAAAAGCAATTACACATATTATGTGTTTGTTTTGAGATAATGAAAGTTGGCTATTTTTAAAACTCACCATTTTAACTTATCAAGAAGGAAAAAATATATTTTAAGACACATTATGTTGGTGATAACAAAATACAAGAAGATTTCCAGTTTTAGCGACTTAAGCTTTGCTATATGTCCCTGTCACCTATCATAGACATAACTTTCTAGCTTTCTAGTGCTGGACATCTCTGAACACTTTCTTTATTAAAAATGAGTTAACAGCTTTCTTGGTTGAAGAACATTGGAAGTCACAAAATATTAAAGAGAAATTACAAAAGATTAGCGTTTACATGATAGTCTTTTCCTTATGTGACTGAAAGAAGTGAGCCTTTTTCTTCCAAAAGGAAAGACTTGCTTGGAAAAAGCCCTGAAGAGTCAAAAGCTTTTCTTGTGGTGACCAAGACTCATGAAATTTCTTTTTATAGAATTCTCTGGCTTCTATTCCATGTGAATTGATATGAAATCTCACATAAATTTATCTTTTTATTTTGAATTCCAATTGAACCTTTAAAAGAAAGATGACATTCCAACTCAGCCAATTTGATATACATTACATTTACAATTAGATAACCATTGCACTGAAATTAAGCCCGACAGACTTCAGCTGAAATGGGCTAGGTTAGATTATGTTCCATTTAATGTGACAAAGAAAAATTTTACCCTTTGCTTCTTTACTTAAAATCCTTCCCTTTCCCTTTCTCCACTTATAACATCCGCTAACTCAATGACACCCAGTGCTTTCTCTGCTTAACACATTCTCCCCTCTATGTTAGTTTTGCAACAATTTCAAAACAGAGACTATATTGTTATCCATTTGTTGCCTAGACCAATGTTTGCAAACCTTAATGTACTTATAAATCATCTAGGGATCTTGTTAAAAACAGGTTCTGATTCATCAGGTCTGGGGTCTAAGATTCTAACAAGCTCTCAGGTGATGCAGTGGACCAAGGTTTGTATAGCAAACACTTAGAGTATAAATGACCTGTCCTTAAATGTGTTTTTGGACCATGATAACTGGAAATGTAGATTCTATGACTTTGACGTTGCTTCATACTTTAAATTACTTTTTTATTTATTGATAATGAATCAATAATGAATGCTCTGAACCATCAGGACTCCCTCTACTTCTCTAGTCTGTTTTTACCACTTCCTCTTTCTTACTTACATTTTAGACATAACAAAGTACTTGAAGTTTCCAGAATGTATCAGGCTCTTTCACATCTCAGTGCCTTTTCAAATACTATTTCCTCTGCCTGTCCTGATGTCCTGTGACTCTTCCTTTAAAACTCAAATCTGCTGTCATCTCCTCCAGGAATCCTTCTCTAATCTCTTTTTCATGTAATTGCATAATTAAATGCCTTCAGTATACTCCCACATTGCCCTGTATTTCCTTTATTACACCTTTCTCATAATCTGTTGCAATTGTCTGCTTAATTGTTCTTTCCCTTCAAGACAATGCTTCTGGGGGGAAGGAATAAAGCATTTTATCTCTGATTCCTATTGCCAATCACCAACATAGTAGGTTTTTTTTTTAATCAAAGTTTGCTGAATGAATGAACAGGGGAAGTTGATGTGTTGTAGTCATACAAGAAAGTAATGCAATATTTCTTCTCATGAAGTTTAAAATTGAATTGGGAATCATAAAAACTGAAACTCATTAAAAATTAAGTATAGGGTGAGATAATACTAAAGATATAAAATGTTAGTATGTGATTAATTGCCAAATGAGGATCATAGCAAATAACCATTCAGAGTCAATTGGAGGAAAAATGTCACTGTGGATTTATTAGTATTTTTAATACCTCAATTTGTTCCACAAAGGACTTGAGCCTGCTGATAACATTATGCATTATAGTTAACGAAAATATGAGCACATATGTAGTTAAGGGAATAGTATGAGACAATGAGAGGGTTATGGAAATAAGTACCGGAAGCTTGAGGAATGGATAGACTATCCTTAAGATGTATTCTTTAGACGTATTCTTCTTGTCTGCAAAAATGCTTCTTGCTCAGACATGGACAGTAATGTGGGTGTGCTGGATTTTCATACCCACTCTGCCTGGGAAGCTGACTTCTGTGGGGACATTAGCAGCTCGCTTGTCCTCTGGCTTCTGGCAGAATTTGGCTAATGGGATGCCTATGGAGAAGAGTGAGGTCAGGACATTTATTTTCTTTGGTTGCCTAGAACTGGCTGTGCCTCTTTTTAAAGATGGCCCCTATGATAAACTTCCTGAAATTATTCTAATTTGAGTGTGCCCTGTTACCTATTGGGACTCTGATATGACCTCAGAGTTGTTGTTTAGAGCTAGATTGGATGGCAGGCTTAATAACTTTTCTGGCAACCATCAACGCCATAAAAATGTTCTAGGTGCATGCTATATATCAGGAACAATTCTATGAGGAGGTGGTTCAATACAGAAAAATTCAGAAAACAAACAAGCAAACCTAAAACGCTGTGCTCATACACTTTACATGTAGTATGGCAAAGGCAACATAAACCATCTTGGAGGTCAGGAAAAACTGATATATATATAAAAGCTCATAGCTCTATAATATTTATTTATACCAGCCTTAAGTTTAGTGTTGAATTTAAAGCAATAATACGCCAGAGATACAGTTTTTGGGTTGTTTCCTTTTCACTGGGTGTAGATTATCCAGAATTTTTGCCTCTGGTCTTGCCTGTTGCTCATCTTCTGGTTATTTTACTCCTCACTGTCTTTCCATCAGGGAATGTAAAAGGAAAACAAGTAAGTGAAAACTTAGCTGTAGCATCTATGATAAAAGGTTTGTCAAGAAGAAGACTGACATCCTCACTAAAATGAAGCTTTTTAGTTTATTTGGGTTGGTCTGCCCCCTATCGCCACAAAGATATTCAGAATGGTTTCTAGCTTGTCAAAAACCAAGAGATAAAAATGGGCAAAAAGTTTTACTTTCATGCTAATGAAGAGAACCAGATCTAATAAATAAATATGATCCTCTTAATATGAAGCCCTGGTGTGAAGACCCTCTTTTTCATCTCCGATTGTATGACAACCTTGCTTGCAGTTGTTATTTAGATCATTTTTGAGTCATATGAGCTTAATTTTGTGACCCAGCAAAAACAGATCATAAATCTCAGTAGTGGAAGATACGTTCGTAGTTTGACCATGGTAAGATGAGCTAAAGGTGCTGAGGAAATCATAAATTCAATTTACAAAAATAAAGAAAATAAGATTTATTTATACTTGGCCCAGTAGAAAAAGTGAAAATCTAATATTTTTCTGGTCTATGCTGTACATTTTGCCAAGCTTGATTAAATTCCTGTTTAGCAGGTAGCTAAGAGAGGAACTGAATTAAAACACTTTATATTAAGCTTTTGAGTCTACTTTGTTCTTCACTGTTTTCTTTTTAAAAAGCTGTTTTAATTTTTCTTTCCTTTTAGGCTCTATTTATGAAATGTTTGGAAATGAATGCTGTTTTTCAACAGGAGAAGTGATTAAAATTACTGGTCTCAAAGTTAAGAAGATCATAGCTGAAATTTGTGAGCAGATTGAAGGTTGTGAGTCTCTAGAGCCATTTGAACTGCCTATGAATTTTCCAGGTACAGCACAATGCAACCACTTATCATTTGTACAACTATATTGTTAATAATATGTATATATACACAACCAAAAACAAGAAAAAAATGGTCTTTTTTTCACTCTAGGATAATGGGGGAAAAATCCGGAATTGTTATAGTTTGATCGTTTTAAGAATGAATGGAAGGCAACTATTTTCTCCTTTTTTAAAGTGAAAGATGTTTATCTTGTACTTAAGAATTAATCTTTTTGGTTAACAAACATTTAGTGAATTCCAACTATATATGCACCACTAGTTGTGCTAAATAATGAGAACCAAGAAATCAAAGATATATTTTCATAAATTCTGTAGAACTAAGTAACATCGTTTAAGCCTATCTACCCTCTCTGCTATTCCTACTGTCATTACTCTAGCTCCTTGGATCACCGTTGACCTTGCCTGTCTAATATTACTGAAAAGTCGGCCTGGTCTTTCTTATCTAATTGACTCTACTCAGCCCTCCAAAACTAGCTCAAATATCATCTCATCTAGAAGACTTTTGCTGACCCTCTAACCTAATCTAGATTTCTCTTTTATGTTTCCATAGTATCTTGGGCCTCATAGCATACACCTCATTGGATAGTCATTGATGTCTTTCTCGTTTGCCATATTTTTTACCCTAGGGGTTGGCAAACTTTTTCTATAAAGAGCCAAATAGTAAATCTTTTAGGCTTTGTGGCCAGAGGGTCTCTGTCACACCTATTTCACTATGCTATTTATATTGTAGCACGAAAGCAGCTCTGGATAATACATAAACCAATGAGCATGGCTATGGCTCAATAAAACTTTATTTACAAAAACAGGTGACAAGCAGGATTTGACTCATCAACTGTAGTTTGCTGACCTCTGCTCTCGACTAAAACTCCTTGACATAAAATATGAACATGTGAATTTGTATTTCTGATACCAAGCACAATTTCTGGCACAGAGTGTGTGCTCAGTAATTGGTAACTGAATGAATGAATGAATGACTAGTGGAAGAGAAAAATCTTATAAATCTTTACAATATAATGTGTTTCATGGTTTGCTGGAAGTATACTTGTGTTCTTTGTGGGGCTTGAAAAGGAATATCAGACTATAGTTGGTTGTGTTTCAGAACAAGGATTCTGCAGCCATTGTACTTGAATCCCAACTCTGCCACTTCTTAGCTGGATAACTTTGACAAGTTGTTTACCCTCCTTTCATGTAAAATGGGAATAATAATACTATCTATCTCTTAGTGTTATTGGGAGGGCTATGTATTGAAATATATTTAGTGTTTAGAATGGTACATGGCATATAGCAAAGTGCATTAAAAAGTATCAGCTTTTATTACCATTATTAAGATATTATTAATATCATTAGAGGAGTCAGGAAAAGCTTTTTAGGGAATGTTTTAATTGGGCTGAGGTTGGAAGAATGAAAATATATTAGCTATATTGAAGTGAGGATTTTTTCAAGTGCTCTAGTATCCAGTCCCCTTTCAAATGAAACTTTACACATTGCTCAATTCTATTTCTTTCTTACTCGTCTTTTATAACAATGATTCTCAAATTTCACTGCACATTGGAATCACCTAGGGAGCTTTAAAAAATTCTGATGTTCAGGCCACTTACATGAGATATTCTGATTTGTTTGCTCTGTGGCAAAGTCCAGTCATCAAGGTTTCTTAAAGCTCCCAGTGTGATACTAATGAGCAGCCAGTGTTGAGAACCATTACTTTATAAGATGCCTCTCTTAAGTACTCTAATTAGACGTAACAATTCCCTTTTTAAATCACTATAGTTTTTCGTGCCTTAATCATTGCATTTATCACATTTTGCATGTAATTGAGGCTATTTGTGTACTTGTCTGACTACCGCCATCTGTCTAATAGGTCACAAGGTTGCTGAGGGCAGAATCTGAATCTTATTTATTACAATAATCCCCACGGTATTTAGAAAAAGATGCACATAATGAATATTTAGTAAGTTAAAATGACTAGAATCTTTTGGTAGAAGGAATTTTTCTTATTAGAATAGTGAAAACACTTAGTTTTTGGCTAACAATTTAATTTGGGGAGTTGCTATTTAGAATATTCTTTTGAACTTCCAATTGGCATGATAATTTTGCATCTATTAAGTAACAATTTGAAAATGATGTTTATAAAACAGTTTTATTGTAAAGAACAGAGTGAAAATGGAAAGGTAAAGTGATTGGCACTGGTCAGCGTATAGTTTCTTTCTTCAAAGAGAACTCCTGGATAATGATGAAAGGGATCCCAGATACAGGGATAATTCTTCTACATCAGCACTAGGGAGAAAGATAGAAATCAAGGATACTAATGTTATTCAAAAATTTTAATAGCAGCATCTCTTTATTTATACTATATTTAAAACTATTTATGTTCCCAATTAAATTTTTGACTTAAAAAGTCAAATGGTATTTTAAAACATTCTTCCTCATTTGTAAATTTCCCAAATTTCCTTTTGCTATTGATTTCTAATTTTATTCTATTATGGTCAGATGACATATTTTGTGTGACTCAATCCTTTTAAATTTATTGAGACTTGTTTTTTTGGACTAATATATGATTTAGAGAATGTTCTGTATTCACTTGCAAAGAATGTATTTTCTATTTTTGTTGGGTAAGTGTTCTACAGATGTCTGTTGGTTTATGTGTATTGTTCAAGTCTTCTATTTCTTTGTGTATCTTCTATCTAGTTTTAGTCATTATTGAAAGTGAAGTGTTGATGTTTCCAGCTACTATTGTTGAATTGTTTATTTTCCCTTCAATTCTGTGAGCTTTGCTTCATGCATTTGCGGGCTCTGATGGTAGGGATATATGTATTTGTAATTGTTATCTCTTCTTGATTGAGTGACCCTTTTATCATTATATAATATTCTTTGACTCTAGTAGCAATTTTTGTTTTAAAGTCTATTTTGTCTGGTATTAGTATAGTCACTCCAGTTTTCTTTCAGTTAATATTTGCAAGGTCTCTCATCTTTTATTCTTTTACTTTCAAACTACAGACAGTCCCCAACGTATGATGACATGATTATAATTTTTCAGCTTTACAATGATGCAAAAGCAATATGCATTCCATAGAAAACATACATCAAATTTTGAATTTTGCTTTTACTGACTGCAGGCTAATGCAAGTGTTCTGAGCACATTTAAGGTAGGTTGTGTTTTTCAACTCCTTTGGGTAAATACCAAGGAGTGTGATTACTGGACTGTATAGTAAGAGTATGTTTAGTTTAGAGAAACTGCCAAACTATATTCCAAAGTAGCTGTACAATTTTGCATTCCCTAAAACAATAAATGAGAGTTTGTTTTGTTCCACGTCTTCACCAGCATTTGGCTTTGTCAATATTTTGGATTTTGGACATTTTATAAGTAGACGCCTATGGTATATCATTGTTTTAACTTGCAAGGCCCTGATGGCATGTATTCAGGATATGCTTTTCATATGCTTGTTTGCCATCAGTACATCTTCTTTGGTGAGGTGTCTGTTCAAGTCTTTTGCTCATTTTTTTTAAAAATTGGGTTCTTGTTTTTCTTGTTATGTTTTAAGAGTTCTTTACATATTTTGAGTAACAGTCTTTATCAGATTTGACTCTTGCAAATATTTTCTCCCATTCTGTGGCTTGTCTTCTCATTCTTTTGAGAGTATCATTAGGTGAGATGTTTTTAGTTTTAATGAAATCTGGGTTATCAATTCTTTCTTTCATGGATTGTGCCTTTGGTGTTGTATCTAAAAGTCACCACTAAATCCAAGGTAGTCTAGGTTTTCTCCTAGGTTATTGTATAAGAATTCTGCATTTTACATTTAGGACTGTGATTCATTTTGAGTTAATTTTTATTAAGGGCGTAAGGTATGTGCCTGGATTCATTTCTTTGCATATGGATATCCACTTATTCCAGCATCATCTGTTCAAGAGTATCTTTACTTCTATTGTATTTCCTTTTCCTTTGTCATGAATCAGTTAACCATATTTGCATGAGACTATTCCTGGGCTCTCTATTCTGTTGCATTGACCTATTTGTTTATTCTTTCACCGATACCATACTGTCTTGATCACTGTTGCTTAGTAGTAAGTCTTGACATCAAGTAGTGCCAGTCCTTTAAATTTGTTTTTCTCCTTCAAAATGGTGTTGGCTATTCTGGGTCTTTTGCCTCTCCATATAAATTAGGGAATCTGTTAATATCCACAAAATAATTTGCTGGCATTTTTATTGAGATTGTATTTAATCTATAGATCTAGTTTGGAATAACTAACATCTTGACAATTTTGAGTCTTTCTATTGATTAACATAAAATATCTCTTCATTATGTCAGTTTTTGATGTTTCTCATCAGAATGTTATAGTCTTCCTCATGTTGAACTTGTACATATTTTGTTAGATTTATATCTAAGTATTTTATTTGTGGGGGGTGATAATGTAAATGGTATTGCATTGGTTTTTTTGTTTTTTTTTTTGAGACAGAGCCTCACTCTGTTGCCCAGGCTGGAATGCAATGGTGCAATCTCGGCTCACTGCAACCTCAACCTCCCAGGTTAAAGTGATTCTCCTGCCTCAGTCTCCCGAGTAGCTGGGACTACAGGCGCCTGCCACCATGACCAGCTAATTTTTGTATTTTTAGTAGAGAAGAGGTTTCATCATGTTGGCCCAGCTGATCTCGAACTCCTGATCTCGTGATCCACCTGCCTTGGCCTCCCAAAGTGCTGGGATTACAGGCGTGAGCCATCATGCCTGGCAGTACTGCATTTTAAATTTCAAATTTTCTTGTTTATTGCTGGCATATAGGAAAATGACTTTTTTTATCAACCTTATATCTTGTAACCTTGCTATACTTTATCATTTATTCCCGGTGTAACTTAGCTATAATTACTTACTACTTCTAGGATATTGTTTTTGATTCTTTCAGATTTTCTACATAGACAATCATTTTATCTGTGAACAAAGACAGTTTTATTTTATCCTTCCCAATCAGTATCCCTCTAATTCCCTTTTATTGTCTTATTCCATTGGTTAGGACTTCTAGTACAATATTAAAAAGGAGTGGCAAGAGGCATCATGCTAGCTTTCCTCCTGATCTTAGCTGAAAAGTTCTAATTTCTCAACATGAAGTATGATGTCAAATATAGGATTTTTTTAAGAGATGTTATTTATCAAATTGAGAATAATTTGATAAATATTTCTAATTTGCTGAGAGGTTTTTTAAAAATCATGAATGGATGTTGAATTTTGTCAAATAATTTTTGTGCATATTTTGATATGATCATGTGATTCTTTTTTCTTTTGCCTGTTGATGTGATGAATTACATTAATTAATTTTTGAACATTAAGCCATCCTTATACAAATATGGATAAAACCCACTTAATTGTGGTGTATAATTTTTTCTATGTATCCTTGGCTTTGATTTGATACTACTTGGTTGACAGTTTTTCCATTTATGTTAATGAGAGATGTTGGTCTGTAGTTTTCTTATAACATATTTGCCTGGTTTGGGTATTAGGATAATGCTGGCCTCATAGAATGAGTTAGGAACTATTCCCTCTGTTAACACTTTCCAGAAGACATTGTAAAAATGTGTGTAATTTCTTCCCTAAATATTTGTTAGAATTTACCAGTGAACCCATATAGGCCTTGTGTTTTTTGTTTTGGGAGGTTATTATTTATTGATTCAATTTATTTCATAGTTATAGTCCTATTCAAATTGTATATTTCTTCTTGTGTGAGTTTTAGCAGATTGTGTCTTTTGAGGAGTTGGCTTATTTCATATAGGTTATCAAACTTGGGGTCATAGAGTTGCTCCTGGTATTCCTTTATTATCCTTTTAATGTCCACTGGATTTGTAATGATGTCCCCTTTCATTTTTGATTTAAAAATTTGTGTCTACACTTCTTATAGCTTAGTTAGCCTGGCAAGAGGCACATCTATTTTACTGATCTTTTCAAATAATCAGCTTGAAGTTTCGTTGATTTTCTTTGTTGATTCGCTGCTTTCAGTTGCATTATTTCGCTCTAATTTTTATTATTTTTTTCTGCTTACTTAGGATGTAATTTGCTCTTGTTTTTCAAGTTTCTTAAGGTGTAAGTTTAGATTATTGATTTTTACATATTTTTTCTTTTCTAATATACACATTTGATGCTATAGATTTCCCTCTAAGCACAGCCTTCTCTGTATTCCACACATTTTGATGTTATATTTTTATTCTCAGTGAGTTTAAAACATTTTAAAAAGTTCTCTTGAGATTTTGTCTTTAATCAACAGTTTATTGAGAAGTATGTTGTTTAAAATTTCCAAGTATAAGTGTGTTTTATGACTTAGAATGTGGTCTATCTTGGTGAATATCCAGGTGAGTCTGAGAAGAAAGTGTAATCTGGTGTGGTTGGATGAAGTCATCTATAGATGTCCATTATATCCAGTTCATTGGTGTTTCTGTTGAGTTCAACTACACCCTTAGTTTTTCTGCCTGCTGGATCTTTTCATGTCCATAAAGGGGTGTTAAAGTCTCCAGTTACAATAGTGGATTCATATATTTCTCTTTGCAGTTCTCTAAGTTTTTGCTCTATTGACAGATGTGGTGTGCCCATCAACATAGATTTGTAATTGTCATTTATGCAATTTTAAATCAGATAGGAGAAAAGATTTTAAAACAAGAATATATATTTAAACTGTCTTTTATATTTACCTCTGTAGTTATCTTAATTAATACTCTTCATTTCTTCATATGGAATAGAGTTTCTGTCTTGTGTCCTTTCATTTCAGCCTGAATGATTCGCTTTACTATTTATTGTAGGGAAGGTTTGACAGTGTCACACTTCCTCAGTTTTTGTTTATCTAGAAATTTCTTAATTTCTCCTTAATTTTTAGAGGACAATTTTCTTGAATAGAGAATTCTTGGTTGACAGGCCTTTTTCTTTCAGCATTCTAGGTATCTCATCCCACTGCTTTTGGCCTCCATAGTTTCTGAGTAAAAATTAGCTTTTAATCTTATTGAGGATCTCTTGTACATGATGAATGGTTTCTATTTTGCTATATTCAAAGTTTTTCATTCGTCTTTGATTTTTGTTTTTCTTTTTTTAATTTAATTTTATTTTGTTTTAAGTTCTGGTATACATGTGCAGGACATACAGGTTTGTTACATAGGTAAATGTGTTCCCTGGCAGTTTGCTGCATCTATCAACCCATCACCTAGGTATTAAGCCCAACATGTATTCGCTATTTATCCTGATGTTTTCCCTCTGCCCATACCCCCAAAAGGCCCCAGTGTGTGTTGCTCCCCTCTCTGTGTCCATATGTTCTCATTGTTCAGTTCCCACTTATAAGTGAGAACATCTGGTGTTTGATTTTCTGTTCCTGTGTGAGTTTGCTGAGGATAATGGCTTTCAGCTCTATCTATGACCTGCAAAGTGATCTTGTTCTTTTTTATGGCTGCATAGTATTCCATGGTGTATATGTACCACATTTTCTTTATTTGGTCTATCATTGACAGGAATTTGGGTTGATTCCAAGGCTGTCTTTGATTTTCAACCATTTGAACATCACGTGTCTAGGCATGAATCTTTGAGTTTAGTCTACTTGAAGTATATTAAGTTTCTTGAATGTGTAGATTGTTTTTCATCAAATTTTGAAAGTTTTTGCCATTGGTTTTTTAATATATTCTTTCTATACCTCTCTCTCTCCACTCTTCTTTTAGGAATCCTATTATTCTTATATTCTTATGCTTTATGGTGACCCATAGGTCTTTAAGACTTTGTTCTTTTCTTTATACTTTTTTTCCTCTGCCCCTGAATGTATAATCTCAATTGAGAATGGCAATCATTAAAAAGTCAGGAAACAACAGGTGCTGGAGAGGATGTGGAGAAATAGGAACACTTTTACACTGTTGGTGGGACTGTAAACTAGTTCAACCCTTGTGGAAGACAGTGTGGCGATTCCTCAGGGATCTAGAACTAGAAATACCTTTTGACCCAGCCATCCCATTACTGGGTATATACCCAAAGGATTATAAATCATGCTGCTATAAAGACACATGCACATGTATGTTTATTGTGGCACTATTCACAATAGCAAAGACTTGCAACTGACCCAAATGTCCAACAATGATAGACTGGATTAAGAAAATGTGGCACATATACAACATGGAATACTATGCAGCCACAAAAAATGATGAGTTCATGTCCTTTGTAGGGACATGGATGAAGCTGGAAACCATCATTCTCAGCAAACTATTGCAAGGACAAAAAACCAACCACCACATGTTCTCACTCATAGGTGGGAATGGAACAATGAGAACACATGGACACAGGAAGGGGAACATCACACACTGGGGCCTGTTGTGGAGTCGGGGGGTGGGAGGGATAGCATTAGGAGATATACCTAATGTTAAATGATGAGTTGATGGGTGCAGCACACCAACATGACACATATATAAATATGTAACCTACCTGCACATTGTGCACATGTACCCTAAAACTTAAAGTATAATAAAATAATAATAATAATAATAATAATTTGAAATTGAGTAATGTGATGCCTACAGATTTGTTCTTTTTGGTTAGTATTGCTTTGGCTCTGTGGGCTCTTTTTGGTTCCTTAAAAATTTTAGGATTGCTTTTTCTAGTTCTGTGAAGAATGATGCTAGTATTTTGATGGGAATTGCATTGAATCCGTAGATTCCTTTGGGCAGTATGGTCATTTTCACAATATTGACTCTTCCCATCTGTGAGCATGGGATGTGTTTCCATTTGTTTGTGTTATTGATGATTTCTTTCAGCAGTGTGTTTTAGTTTTCCTTATAGAGTTCTTTCACCTCCTTGGTTAAAATATAAGGTTGGTTTTTGTTTTTGTTTAGGTTTCTTTTACAGCTATTGTGAAGGAATTGTGTTCTTGATTTGATTCTCAGTTTGGTCATTGTTGATATAAAGCAGTGCTACCGATTTGCGTACATTGATTTTGTAACCTGAGACTTTGCTAAATTTTTTTATCAGATCTGGGAGCTTTTTGGATGAGTCTTTAGGTTTTTCTAGATGTAAGATGATATCATTGGCAAATAGCAACAGTTTGACTTCCTCTTTTCCAATTTGGATGCCCTTTATTTCTTTCTCTGGTCTAATTGCTCTGGCTAGGACTTCCAGTACTATGTTAAAGAGAAGTGAAAGTTGGCATCCTTGTCTTATTCCAGTTCTCATTGGGAATGCTTTCAACTTTTCCCCATTCAGTATGAAGTTGGCTGTGGGTTTGTCATATGTGGCTTTTATTACTTAGAGCTAAGTCCCTTCTATACCTATTTTTTTGAGCGGTTTTATCATAAAGAGATGCTGAATTTTATCAAATGCTTTTTCCACATCTATTGAGACAATTATGTGATTTCTGTTTTTAATTCTGTTTATGTGATGCATCATATTTATTTACTTGTGTTTGTTAAACTATCTCTGCATCCCTGGGATGAAACTCACGTGATAATGATGCATTATCTTTTTGATTTGCTATTGGATTTAGTTAGCTAATATTTAGGTGAGGATTTTTGCATTTATATTCAGGGATTTTGTCTGTAGCTTTCTTTTTTTTGTTAAGGCCTGTCCTGGTTTTGGTGTTAGGGTGATACTGGCTTCATAGAATGTTTAGGGAGGATTCCATCTTTCTCTATTTTTTTGGAATAGTTTCAGTAGGATTGGTTGTAATTCTTCTTGGAATGTCTAGTAGAATTCAGCTGTGAATCTGTCTGGCCCTGGGCTTTTTTTGTTGGCAATTTTTAAATTACTGGTTCAATCTCACTGTTTGTTATTGGTCTGCTCAGGGTTTCTATTTCTTTGTGATTTAATCTAGGAGGATTGTATGCTTCCAGGTATCCAATCCCTCTAGATTTTCTAGTTTGTGCACATAAAGGTGTTCATAGCAGTTTTGAATGATCTTTTGTATTTATGTGGTATTGGTTGTAATATCTCCAATTTCATTTCTAATTGAGCTTATTTAAATCTTCTCTCTTCTTTTCTTGGTGAATCTCGCTCTGCAGAAACAGCTTCTATTGATTGCTTGCCCTCTCCCACTGTGTACAGGTCATACTTTCTTGTTCCTTTGCCTTCTCATAATTTTTATTTGAAACTGGATGTTTTAAATGATATAATGTGGCAATTGTATAATCAAATTGTTTCCTTTTCCCAGAGCTTGCTGTTATTGGTAGTTGTTTGTTTAGTGAATTTTTTGAAGTAAATCTGTAAAGTCTGCATTCTCCATCATGTGTGGCCACAGAAGTCCCTGCTTAGTTAGCTTAGTGGACAACTGATGTCTGAACAGAGATTTACTTACACAGTTGAAACCATATTTTCAGTATGTGTTGAAGGGCTCTGTTGTTCATTTGGGAGCATTCTGTCAACACTGAGTCAGGCAATTGAAAATTCTAGCTTAGCCTTGAATTTGGGCTCAGGTAGAGCCTCAGTCAGCCAGAATTGAGAGGTAAGGGCTTTTGTGGGTCTTTCTTGAGCATGCAAACAGTCCTGGGCATGTGTTTAAAATTACTCATGTGACTTTCTGGATTCTTAGGAATATGTTGGAACTTTTCAATGTTCTTACGGACATCTCATTTCCCAGCTATTCTTTTTAAGTTTTGGGGTTAGCCTATTATTTTTTTCCCCACCACTGCAGGTAGCCACAAAAGTTAAACAATTTTCTTTTATTATTGTTGGCAAGTGCTCTGAGAAAAGCCTTTCGCCAATAATGAGTTCAAAATGAGATCAAAGAGACAACCATGCAAGTGTGATCTTCCAGAGAGCCACCAGATACGTCAAATAATAACAATTCTCTGGGATTGAGCTTTGAAGATACTTCAACCTCTTACTGCTTTCTCCTGTGACTGTCAGGTTGATTATTTTTTCATGATTACACGTTGTTAGTTTTCAAGGTTACTGTGGACCTGAGTGTCGGGGAGGGGAGAATGGGAATACAAGTTAAAGTGCCACAAAGTTTGCTGTTCTTACCAAGATTCAGCCATTTTTCTTCAATAAATCCTTCCCAGATTGCTCCAATTGTTTGGTTAATTTTTTGAGTTTTGAAAAAAATTGACCTGCTCTTCTGTATTAAAGTATGTAAACTCATATATCCTCAAATTTATCCAATAATTTAAAAGTATTGAAGATGACAATACCTTGGCAAGAGTGCCCAGAATTGCTTCTTTGTAAGTAAAGAAAATCTACTGAGGAAAGATACCCAGCCTTTGACCAATAAACATAGCTTTGTAGATGCAGCTTCAGCAAACGCAAGCTCAAGAAAAAGTCAAGAGGGTAAAGGTTTGCAGAGTTTGACAAGCACACTTTCAGGGGACATACTGGAGCCTTTTTTTTTTTACACTAAAATTTGAATGGGGAACTAAACTCCAAATATATACACCACTGGTTTCATCCTATAATATTTTATTTCCATATGTCTCTTTTGTCACCTCAAAAATGTTCAATTATTTTAAGAGAAATAATAAGCAATCATTTCAGTAATGAATGAAACAAA
The DNA here is from genome assembly GCF_028885625.2 of Pongo pygmaeus. Taxonomy (NCBI): domain Eukaryota; kingdom Metazoa; phylum Chordata; class Mammalia; order Primates; family Hominidae; genus Pongo; species Pongo pygmaeus. Next base: position 128,090,389 of record NC_072378.2, on the reverse strand, counting down.
ACATACTGCTTTAGAAGCACATTTTGTTCTTTTAGAAAACACTCTTTCTAGCTGAAGCATTTTATGAGTAGAAAACATGCCAATCTTGCCAAATACAACAAAAATATATCCTATTCGGTAGTTGATTGCATTATCTCCATAGACTGGTAAATCATGTCATGTGTGGTTTATAGTGAAGTTCCAAATTTCTGGATTACCTCCTGGAAAGATTTGTCCCTCTTTCAGAGTGTTATGGAGCATGAATAATAAATATATTCTCTTAGTCATGAGAAATAGCCTGAGAGTGTTTCAATACCATTTTTATGAAGAACATAGATTTTTTTTTCCCAAACAGCAAGTTCACATTTTCTCCGAATGATATGGTGAAGGAAGACTGTAGTTGCATCTATAAAACCACCCTTAAAATTATAAGGCCAGATAAAGACATTTTTCTGTTTTAATATTTAGACTATACTCTATGAATTTTGTTGCTGTGTAGGAATTTTGTTTTGGGAGGTAGCAGACATGAAGGAAATGTTTGAGATGGAACATCCTCTACTACCCTTTACCCTATCCTGTCCATAACACACACTCAAATGAAGATACCAATGACGTACCAGACATTGTTCTTAATATTTTTACATATAAAACTTTTCTAAACACTTTTATGTATAAATAAATTACTAATTGAATTCAGACTTTACAGATGAGAAAACAGAATCACCAAGTAATTTGCCCCAAATCACATAGCAAGTGGTTATGCTGAGTCTGCCCTAGCACTGTCCAATAAAAATATAATATGAACCTCATATGTGATTTTAAATGTTCAATATCCACATTTACTACTTATATGTATCTGCATAGTAAGTTGTGTCTAAATTCGGCAACTTAAAACAATGAACATTTCTCACATAATTTATGAGGTTGAGGAATCAGGAGTGCTTTAGATGCTATAGTACTTCCTCAGGGTCTTTCATGGAGTTGCAGTGAAGCCGTAGGCAGGGAATGGAGTCTCTGAAGATTTGACTGTGATTTGGAGATCTATTTCCAAGTTCATTCACATGGCTGTTCTGGGAGGCTTCAGTTCTTTACTACATGGTCCTCTCCACAGGGTTCTCACTGAATTAGTGGTCTGAGAGTGGAAACAAGCCCAAGACTGAAACCAGTCTTCTATGGCCTAATCTCAGAAGTGACATACCATCACTTCTACCATACTCTTTTGATCACACAGATCAATGCTAGTGCAATCTGGGAGGGGACTGAACAAGGGTGTGACTACCAGGAGGGAGAAATAACTGGGCACCATCTTGGAGGCTACCTAGCACAGATATCTTTCTTTAAAAATTAAAAAAGAAAGGTGACATTAATTTTAATATGTTTTATTTAAAATGTGTATCTAGGATATTATACTTTCAACAACTTATTGATATAAAATTACCGAAATATTTTACATCTTTTCATGCTAACCCTTTAAAATCTGATATATATTTTCCACTTATAGTACATCTCAATTTAGGCTGTCTAAATTCAAGTAGCCACATTTCAAATGCTCAGCACCATGGCTGCGTTAATGGTACTGTATTGGAAATAACAGATCTGAACAGTATGTATAGGTCCAGATTTGTGTTCTGAAGCACTTCTTGCTTAATCATAGAAAAAAAAAAGAGGTGATATTTTTGTCAATCGACATTAATGCCATAATAAGGAATTTTTCTACTGTATGCAGTAGCATTGTAATGTTAAAAAGATTTGAACTAATATCACTCCTAGAACAAGAGGAAACAGAAATTTTTAGATGAATGTTAGAAAATTTACCAAATTCACTAAATAGAAAATTTCTTTCATATGTTTCATGGATTTAAACCATGTATTAAAAACAAGCTTTGGGACGTGCTTACTACTTAAATTAATTTCTACCAGATAAAAGAATTTTATCTATCAAGTTGTCAGGAAACTCTTAAGTAGCCAGGAAGCTACTAGGGTGATACCACCCTTCCATGAATTACATCACTAAGGAGACAGTGAGCCCGAGTTGCACAGCAGGCAGGATAAACTTCATGTCTCAGAGGTTGTCTTTGACCCCCAAGACCCCCAAAGTGACACAGGGGGTTGCTGGACACATAATTGGGGAACCCTGAGCTTACAAACCCCAAACATATAAGGGGTTGCTGGTGAACTGCCAACCTTTGCCCTCCAAGAAAAATTATATTTATTACCCTGGAATGTAAAATAATTCCTTTGAGGTGAGGAGAAAGACTTTACTATCCTAGAATATCTCTGGGGAGGGAGACATTCTCTTATCATTTTTATACTAGTTGAAAAGAAACCTGCTACCTCTAGCTCCCAAGGCGTATAGAAATGCCACAGAGAATTCTCTTCCAACATGACTACATCCCTTAAGCTGTAAGACTTAAAAAAATCATTTTTATTGTACATGTGAAAAATTCATAAAAGTATTAAAATAACTGATGACAGAAATTGAATTAATAGAATTGTTTCTATAAGAAATTAATTAAGGCTAAATGGCTAAAATTTATAAAATCTGCTCCTTTATGCCTGGGTACCAAATATGTAATACATTAACATTGTTAATTCTAACACATTAACAATGACCATTGTTTCATTTGGAGAATTATATACTCCATTAACAGAAAATATGTATTACATTCAATCGTCATTCATTGTATTTTCATCCACTATTGAAATGATCAATCTTTCATCTTTATTTTATGATTGTAGCTGATTTTTTAATTTGATTAAAATATAAGTTTCTAAACGACCTGATAGGAAAATTATTATGCAAAAAATATATACATTTGCTAGCTTTAAATAACCTTTCCATCTTCTGTTTTTTAGGGACTTTTGTTAAAAGAAGCAAGGAATGTAAGTCAGAAGTTGCTACTGTTTTTCCATCTGGATGTTATGATAAAAGATGACTCAGAGCAGCCCTAAATAGAGCTCTCTGCCTTTTAGATAATTCACTATCCAAGGAATCAGGGGCTATTTTTCCAAATTTTCTGGGTCAACTTCTCTTAAGGTACTATTTCCCACTGTGCTCGCTTAAGCAAAGTAAACTCAGCTGTGTCTACCTTACATCTTTTCTTTGAAAAAAAGGGGTATTTTGTATAAACTATGCAAGAAAATGTGAATTAATCAGCGTGCAAAAGAAATTCAGGCTTTTAAAGTAATTTTAAGATCTATTTCTTGGCCTATTTTTTTTCTCTTGCTTTTTAGTTCATGATCAGATTATTTCTCTGCATCCTTGGTCTTTGGATAACTACCATGTATATTAGCCAAAAGACAAACAGATTTTGCAGTTCTAGGTTAAAATGATTCTGTTACTCACCTATGTGCATTGTAATATCAGATCAGAATTCTGTCAGAAAGATCATTTTAAAGGAGGCTGTTCCACAGCTGGTGCTGTTCTATAAGTTTTCCTGGTATTAATGTTTTATCTCCATCTTCTAAAATCTATCTCATCACTCATTGTCCTTACCATCTGTCTTTCTTACAGGCACAATTCTAAAAGCTTTTTATGATGTTACCTTAACAGTACTAGCAGGGAAGGACTCTCATGAGAGGAACTAGATTGCCCTTAAACAATTGGATCTTCTGTTTCTTGCATCTTAACTGAACGTTGGTAGAGAACATTTCTATACTTATACACAGTTACATTTTGGGGATTTAGAGGTTCTGCCATTGGAATGCAAGCAGAGTTTCCCTATACTTCCTGACCCCCAACACGCCATATATGGCAGCCTCCCCCACCATCAACGCACAACACTAGAGTGGTACATTTGTTGCAAGTGGTGCACCTTCATTGACACATTATCTTCTCTCAAAGTTCACGGTTTATATTTGGGTTCACTTTTGGTGTTGTACATTCTATGGGTTTTGATAAACGTAGAATGACACATATCCACTTTGACAGTATCATACAAAATAGTTCCACCACCCTAAAAATCCTTTGTGCTCCGCCTACTCATTCCCCTCTCTCCTCTAATCCGTGGTAACCACTGATCCTTTTCCTGTCTCCATATTTTGCCTTTTTCAGAGCGTCATATAGTTGGAATCATATAGTATGTAGCCTTTAAAGATTGATTTCTTTCACTTACTAATATGTATTTAAGGTTCTTACATGGCTTTTCATGATGTAGTAAGTCATTTCTTTTTAGTGCCGAGTAATATTTCATTGTCTGGATGTGCCACAGTTTATCCATTCACCTACTGAAGGGCATCGTTATTACTTCCAAGCCTTGGCAATTATGAATAAGGCTACTATAAACATTCATGTGCAGGATTTTGTGCGAAGATAAAGAACCTGAGTTTTTAAAGTTATAAGATGTATTTATTTTTATGTTTTACAAGTAACACATGCATGGTGTAGAAAATTAGAAAATGTGAGAAAATGCGGGGAAGTAAATAAAACTGACTATAATATCATCACCAGACTCATCTAGCATTAATATTAGATACATTTATTTCTGTTGTTTTCTAGTACATTGTACACATGCATACATATAGACACATGTTTTAGCATAATGGGAAAAAATCTTATTCTGAGGACTTGCCTGTGTCATTAAATATTCTTCAAAGCATAATTTTTATTTTCTAGGTAATAGTCCCTCACATGCATATTCCATAATGTATTCAATCCATCCTGAACATGGCCATTTGTACAATTTGTACTGTGATGAACAGCCTTTTAAACTAAAATTTTGTCTGCATTTCTGATTATTATAATAATCTTATATACATAGAAGTAAAAATATTTTTAAAGATCTGATACATACTGTCAATCACATTTCATAAAGGCTCTGCTAATTTGCATTCCAACTAGGAAATTTTGAGAGGGCAAATCTAACTGCTTTTTTGAGGGTGTGAATTAACTGTTTGTCTTTCCCATCTCATTTTTTTGAGTTAATAGCTTTATAACAATTTCCACATAACAACATTCACCTGTTTAAAATATACAATTCAATGGCTTTTAGTATCCCTGTCTCCATTTTTTTAGAAACATGAAATTTTAAATCTTCAGCATCCTTGAAAATGGCAGGGCCTGACAGACCTGGCAGAGGGTCCCACTGTCAACGATGCCCTATAGTCAGGTAGGGGAACCAAGATGTGCAGTGCTTAGGTGAGTCGTGCAAGGGAAGAGTTGTTCTTATAAGGGTGTTTGTTTTGACCTATTTAACTTCTTTCTAGAATTGCAAGTAAGTAAATATGGCCAGAAATGAATGAATTAAAAAACTTTTAGAAATGAGTTGTTAATTGGCTGGGCATAGTGGCTGATGCCTGTAATCCCAGCTCTTTGAAAGGCTTAGGTGGGAGGATGGAATGAACCCAGGAGTTCGAGGCTGCAGTGATCTGTGACTCCACCACTACACTCCAGCCTGGGTGAAAGCAAGACTCCATCTCAAACAAATTGAAAATTAAAAAAAGAGGTGATAATCATTATCTGCAAATAGTAACTTTACCCTGAAAAACAAGAGTATCAAATAGATGAAATATTGAAACTTGGTAAGATGACAAGATGAACAAATATGTAAAACAACTCTATGTACATAAAGGAATATATTCTTACATATAAGAATACATATAGTTATAATTTTCCATTTATAAACACTTAGAATATATAGGGGTAACATATTTTATAACTTTAACTCATTTATTTACTTTAAAAAGTATTATACAACTTTACTTATTTATTAAAAATAAACAGACATGTGCTTGAATCAGAAAACTGAATATTATAAATATATCAATTACGTATGAATTAATTTATATTCAGTATAATGCAGAATAAAATTTCCATATTATAATCATAATTATTACTATGTTGCCTCTTGAGAGAGTAATTGTAAAAATCACTTGGGAGAATAAACAAGTGAACATATTCAAGCAAATATTTTAAAAATAGGATAATGAGGGAGTACTTGTCCTGCCAACATTAATGCCTGATACAAAGTTATAATAAATGGTACTATACGTTACTTACAGAAAATCAAAAACTGCATCAATAAATTACTTTAACAATAGTGGTACTAGTTGTTATAGAAGCATCACAGCAATGTTTTTAATTTGACTCTAGTGCCATGCACTTAAGCATTTGTTTATAGCTCAGAAACAGACTTTAATATAGAGTATTATTTTCTGTTTGATAAAGTTTTTACTGCACATCTGGGTTTAAAGGAAGAATTATTTAGTAAATTGTTCTAGTATAGTTAATAATATAGCAAACAATAGATCACATTGGATCATCAACATTATACCATAGCAAAAGAAATTTGAAATAGATGAAAACATTACATTTTAAGGAAAACTATCTTATGTCTATATTTGAAACAACTTTCAAGTTGCAAATATAATAGAAAACCATAAGGAAACAATATATTCGAATACATAAAATGAAACTTTCTGTCATAAAGTAAAAAAATGTGGAAGAAATGTTTAATAGCAAAGGAAGACAACTCAATTTTTAAAAGACTAAATGTCACTGAAATGAAAAACAGAAAAACCAATAAATTTTCTAGTAGAACACTAGTAGGAAAATGGACAAAGCTTAGAAGAAATTCAAATGGTTTATAATTGTGTAGAAATTAGTTTGTACTAACACAATAAAAACTTTTCCACCTATATAGCTATCTAAGCTTTTGCATTTATGAAGTTGGGAAAAATATTGTCAAAGGGTCACTCTTAAACCTAACTGAGGAGTGTATCCTTCCTGAAAATAAATTTTGTAATAGATTGAGTAGCTTCTTTGAAAATACATGTAATATATTTTGAATTCCATCTACATCTTATGCATGTACAGAGATAATTATTGATGACACAGGTACATTTAGTCTTGGTTCTGCCATCCTGGAACCAGTACTCTGCTGAGAAAAGAGCCTTTATAATGTTTAAAGCTTTAACTCAGTGTTTCCACTTGTCGAATCAACTCCAAAGAAATAATTGTTTTAGAATTATTTGTAATAGGAAAATAACAGAATCAACTTAAATGCCCAACAGTGAGGAATCGGTAAATTATGATACATTCCTTACAACATATTATTCATCTATTAACAACTATATTTGTGAAAAATATTGTAAAGCATGGGGTTTATTCATGGTTCAGTATTAAATGAGACAAGTAGGATTCAAATGAAGTGTCTATAGTAGAGTTTCGACATTGTTTAAAACATTTTTATCTCTCTGTATATATATCAAGTTAAAAAATGTCAGAATTTTAAAAGCAGCTGTTTCAGTCCAGTGAGAATGAGTGATTTTCATTTTATTTTAAATTTGTTAAAATTTTTTTGAGAATATATATATATGCATACATATATACACATACTACACACACATACACACAGAGAAACATAAACACAAAAATAAAAATTTAGGCTGGGTTCCTTGGTGTGTTTTAGTGCTTTGATTTAACAATTTCCTCACATATAAAGTAGGGAAAACATTAATAGCATTTATCTTACAATATTCTTCAGAGGATCAAATAAATTAAATGAGGAGATTAGCTTACGACAGACCATGGCACATAACATGTACTCAATAACAGTGTTAATATTGTTTTTCTCATTATTATTATCTTTTAAAAATTTGGAGGGGCTCCTCTGTTTCATGAGCCCCAGCATGGGTAGGTCTTGACTTTTCTCATTGCAGCTCTATTCTTCTTATTATGAGGTAACTTCCTTCTGGCTTTTTGCAGTAGTTGGTCTATTATTCTTAGTTTTTGATGATGTGGTAAGTTTTCATAATTTTCTATCATTTTCTGTGTCTTTTTGTGTATACTTTATATTGGAAGGTCAGGGACGGCCATGTCCAGGGCTGCCAGACAGCCAGCATTTAAACCCCTCTTAATCAAACACAAACCTTGGAAAACCCCAATTTGTTTATCTGCAGTGTCTAAAGTGATCAACAATAGCAGCTCCAAATGCTGTGCTCTTTCCTGAAAGTGACTGTCTGGGCCAATCTCTGAATAGTTTTGAGGCAGTTCCATAGGAGTTACTTGCACGAGATCCCCCAGTGCTCTGAAGAAATTCATCTCAGAGCTGTTCAGGTGTTCATGCTGACCAGGTACCAGGTCAAAGCTTCCAGAGAGGACCGTCAGGGGCCAGTAAGCTCCTGTCCAAGTCAAATCCACTGGGAGAGTTGTGGGTTAGCCAGTTCATGAGCCCAGTGCTGATTTTAGGCAGGATTTTCAAATTCATGCTGTTGAAGTTAGTTTTATTGCCTAGTAATATGGAACCAAAAGAATGTGCTTAGAGAGAAAATGTTCCTTTTTATATACTGGTGAATTTAGAAAAACAAAAGTTCAGTTTTCTTTATTGTGCAAATCAAAATCTATTTAAATCCTAAGCCCTGACGTTCATTTAATACTTATGGTTACATTGGGAAATTATACCTCTTTCTAATTTGAATTTAATGTAAACTGATTTTTAATTGTTTTGTATAACCATGGGTAACAGATTTTTTTGAACACTGCATGATAAAAATCAGCAAATATGTCAGACAAAGCACAATGTTACAAGGAAACACCACAGCATGTGTTGACAGTTATAGAAGAATTGCTGCTGTTTTCACCCTTCACACCAGAATAATTTTTTCAATATTTACCTCCCATGTGTAGAGAGAGAAACATATGGGGCTTTACATAATCATAAGCATAAACAGGTGGCTACTTAGGTACATTTAATTTGCAGGCAACATCAATACTGAACAACACAATCAGCTCCACATGGCTCCCAAACTCTTTCTCCTAACATTCCATTAACAAAATTAAGATCATTAAAATAGAGGGAGGGTATAGTCCTCCCTCAACTGGCTTCAGCTACCTTTCAGAGTCATGAATAAAACAGTTTTTCAAAAATGCCTTGGCATTTTGCTGTTTCCTTTGTTCAAGGGAACTTCAGTAACTGTGTATAATGTATACCTTGTGAATAACAATGAGCAGCATAATATTTGCATTTAAAATGTGCTTACATTTCTATTCTCCCTATAATCTGCTCATTATGGGCATAAAATTATGACGGTTAAACTCTAAGTACTTTATCAAAGCATGGGGTCGGACAAGCTCCTCAAAGCAACCTGGAAATATTTCTCCAAAGGCAGTCCACCTAAAGAAGTCACCTGAGGCTCATTTCCATATTCAAACATGCTGGTGAAATCTGTGGAAATTATCATTGCTGGAAATTTTTGCTCCATCTGTACCAGATGCTGAGCTGTAGGTTCCATATATTTTGTTTTTTCGATTTTGATCCAGGCTGGAATATCTAGTTTGTCCTCGTTGGCATTGAACTTACACAGGTACTAATTTTTCTGACCTTATAACTATCCTACAATGGCTTAGAATCCCAGAGTAAAGGCAAATGAGGAGATTTAATAACCACTATGTTTTTAATCATTTGGTGCTTACTAGGTGTTAAGTACTATCTAATCATGTTACCGGTATTAGCTTATTTAATCACCACAATGACTTTATGTGGTAGGTGATAGAATTTTTCTCATTTTATGAAAAATTAAATTGTAGCCCTGAGACTTTAAATTCTGAGGTATACACATTAAGGAAGGGGCTGAGGCCAGAATTAAAACCCAGGCTAATAGGAATTGGCAAGTCATAATCTTAACCACCCCACTCTAGTTGTGTTCCCTTTATCCTGAAAGTTCTGCTGCCCAAAATCACCCAAGGCCCGGGAATCCTGAAAATTCTACCTAAAATCACCTAGGGCTAGGAACAGCAAATATGTGGTATTGTGAAGATCCTCTTAACAATGCTTTGTGAGAGGTTTGGGGGTGCTTAAGGTCTGTGGAGGTTCTTTCTAGCCCTGATACCTCTATGTGTCTTCTCAAAACACGAGGAGCAGTGCTGTGCAGAACTAATGAGCATCTAGGGAGCTGTGTTGCCAGCAAGGTTATGAAAATAACAATTTCTCACATTCTTTCTCCTCATTGTAGGTCTATTACTCACTCACGCTGCCTGGGAGAGAGAAAGTTTTAACATGAACAAGTGTATGTATGATGTGTGGCACATTTATTAATAAGCTGTGATTACAATAAAGCTTTAGACCTAGATATCAGATTATATCATTTGATCTTAAGAGCTAACATTATTAATATGTAATTTGTTAAGCATCCCAAATGTGTTAGGTTTTACAGTCACTCCTTTCAAGGAGTTTAAATGTTACTGGGAAAGTTTGTTTTCCCCATGCAATGGTTGAACCAAAGAGGTAAAAATGAATTGAAAGATTTTATGATATATTCTTTTACCTCTACAGGTAAAAGAAATATGAAAAACTATTAATAGCTACTGCAGACAGTTTCAATTCAATTATTATTATTATTACTATTATTGTTTTGTAATGGAGTCTCACTCTGTTGCCCAGGCTGGAGTGCAGTGACATGATCTTGGCTCACTGCAACCTTCGTCTCCTAGGTTCAAGCAATTCTCCTGCCTCAGCCTCCCTAGCTGCTGGGACTACAGGCGTGCACCACCAAGCCCAGCTATTTATTTTTATTTTTTTTGTATTTTTAGTGGAGACGGGGTTTCATCGTGTTGGCCAGGCTGGCCTCGAACTCCTGACCTCAAATGATTTGTCCCCCCTTGGCCTCCCAAAGTACTGGGATTACAGGCGTGACTCACCACACCTGGCCCCAAATCAATTATTAATGTAAAGACATTTGAACATAGGCATTCTATAGTCTCACTTAGTTTCCCTCAACATTTTAAGAAACTTCCTCACCATCTTTGACATATGTCAAAGAGGGCACTCCCAAATACTCAGTTAAATTACTGTGTATCATTTCTTTATCACACACTTTAACTTCCCCCACACTGCTTATTTCTGCTCTTGAAGACTCTTCTTTGAAGATTGTTGGAGTCACTCATTAGTTGATGATGTTCAGTGATCTGTAATTGACACCAAAATCTGAGACTCTTCTCAGTTCAGACTATTATTATTTTATATTCCAATACTTTGAGGATTTTGAACTTTTTGCTTTGATAGATTTATATAATATACCGACTTAAACATCCTTGTTATTATATATTTGTCATATACATTTCTCATTTCACATGTTTCTTGTGGCTTTTCTATCACTGTGTTACATTCCCAAGACAAGTTTTAGGTTGGTATATTCTACAAATGTATCTTTTTCAGGACTACCCCAAATCCAGTGTTTCCGTTAGAAGTTCTAGCTCAAGTATCTCTATTCATCTTTAGATTGAAATGGTGTGCATGAAATAACCTATCAAAGCCTTCAAAGTAGGACCAGAGATTATTATTGTTCTTCTCACACTGTGGCATCTGGGGAAGGCTGATCCATGTAAAGAGAGGGCTGGCTGGTGAGACCCATAAACATGTTATTCTCATGAGCAATGTCCTTGTAAGTCATACATGCAATAGGGAGGCAAGACTGGCTTGGTGGCAGGATGCGAAACTTGGATGTCAAAGCTCAGATTGAGATTCTAGAGCTGTGACTACCAGTTGTAAAAATTGTAACTATTTTCATATCCCCCTATAGTAATAATATTTCTTTCATTGTCCTCAAAAGATTATTGTAAGGATAAATGATGCATATGAAAAAGTTTTCAAACTTGTAAATTTCTAAACAAATTTCAATTGTTGCAATTACTGTTAATAACAACTGCAAATCATTAAGAATGGGTTAAAAATCTGAACTCACTCAAAACCTAAGATTCAAGGAAAAGTCTTGAAAGACTACATTCATTTATTAATTAATTTTTAACAGCTCAATCTATTGCATTTCCCATGATTTTTGTTAGTTAAGTGATGTGTTTTTTTTTTAATGAACAATGTCTCTTAATTCAAAAATAACAATAAAATTCCTTTTGAGAACTAACAGGCTAGGTGTGATGGCTCACACCTGTAATCCCAGCACTTTGGGAGGCTGAGGCGGGCAGATCACCTGAGGTCAGGAGTTCAAGACCAGCCTGGCCAACATGGCGAAACCCTGTCTCTATTAAAAATACAAAAATTAACTGGGTATAGTGGTGCACAACTGTAATCCCAGCTACTCTGAAGGCTGAGGCAGGAGAATCGCTTGAACCTGGGAGTTGGAGGTTGCAGTGAGCCGAAATCATACCACTGCACTCCAGCCTGGGAGACAGAGCAAGACTCCATCTCAAAAAAAACATTGTGCACATGTACCCTAAAACTTAAAGTATAATAATAAAAAAAAGAAATCTGACAATCCTAGGTGGAAATAGACATCTATTTTCATGTGTTAACTTGTTTTATAAAGGTTGCATATTGGCTTATTTTAATAACTTGATTACTCAAATCTTGGAATGTGTCTTGTCTTTCTTTGGAAGAATAACAAGGCATATTTTTCCCAGTATAAAACCATTGTACACTTTGAGAAAAAGATGAAAAAAAAGTTGGTCACATTTAGATCTAATCAGTCCCAGTGGTGCTTTAGTTTATATTTAACTTTCTTCAATGTGAAACTGAAATTCCAATATGGCATCATATTAAAACAACAACTACAACATGTCCTAGTTTTTATGGCTTTCAATGGCTGTTTCTAAAAAGGAATGATTTGGATTGGCTGCAATAGTATATGAAGAGATAAGTTAATCAAATATTTTTCCTATATTGTGCCACTTTAGTATGCTAAACTGTGTACTTCATCTTTTAAGGAAAAGCACATAGATTCATAGACACATTTTTCTTGCAATAGAGACATCCAGCAAGACAGCTCTGAATAGTGTGATTAACTGATAAAATGATGGCCCTTAGGGTTTTAGCTTTTTCCTACTTCATAATATTTTAGGTCTGTTATTACCTTAGGTGAGCTCTACTCCCCAAGAAAGATGACGCCAAATTAATTCTTCTGTGACTTATATCATCGATATAGCTAGGATAAAAATAAAACTATGTGTCTCTACCTTTTATGAGATTTTAGGTAGGTATTTTTTAAAAACTTATTTCACAAAAACTGCTGAATTTTCTATACCCTGATAATGATTGTGGACTCTTAGAAATAAATCTTCACACACAGACAAATGAGATTAAACACACACAGGCACACACACACACAAATTCATTTACTGTGGTGAATTCAAGAACACGATTTTATTGAATTCTTCCTGATACAGGATATAATAAAATGAGAAATTCCTTCAAAGTAAATGTGTCTTTCCCTTATTTTAGTCAAGCACACCATACAGTGAGTGAACACTATTCCATTTCTAAAAGTTTTTAGGATAGGTTGCATTTGCTACCTTGCTCATTCCTGCCAAGATTGCATCAGTCACTGTTTTTCTGGAAGTTTATATCTAAAAATCACCAAAATTCCTTTTGTTTGTATGAGTAAAAATGACTTCAAAAATAACTGATTAAAATAATCTTTGAACAGTAACCAAAAATATACAAAATGACACTATAATTGGCTAAAAATGATTTGATATATAGATGAATTTCATTGGAATACACTTGTTGACAAAATAATAAATGACTTTTTGAAGCTATATAATTTTACTAAGTTTTTAAAAATACACTATCTTCTTAGAGCATGCTAGTATATAATATTATTAATTACTTTTGGATTAAGAATGCAATTAACTAATTTCTTCTTTGTCCTCATTTTCTTTGGAATTTATTAAAATCTATTCAATAAATGCATTTCTGAAAGTGATACAAAGCAGATGTGCCCATAAAATAAAAATAAAATAAATCAAACAGAACAACTTAGACATACAATGTACAAAAAGCTATATCTTAAGCAGTAAAATTTTATTGTAGTAGTTGATTATCCTGATAGAGAAAACATTTCAAATACTGAAAGTAGTGAAATAAATATCAATGAAATAGTGAAAATAGTGCAATTTTCTAATGGAAAAATTAGAGAAGAAATGAGAGAAAATGAGAAGAACAATTGACATATAGTCAAGAGCGGTCAGTCCAGAACAACTACAGAAGCTGGTATTTCCAAGGAGGGTTATGTGATATATTATGTTGTGATTTATTAGTGTGTGTTTTCCACAAGCGTTTTATAATAAAAGAAATTTGGGAAATTCTGCATCTCACATTCTTCTCTTGAGAGTCACAGTGTATTTAAAGTTTCTGAGAAGTCTTACATTATTTGGACCTATGCAGATACTTTTTCACTGTGGTAAAATACACATAACATTAACTTTGCCATTTTAAAGTGTACAGTTCAGTGGCTTTAAGTACATTTGGAATATTGCGCAACCATCACTGCTATCTATCTAGTCCAAGCTATACAGCTTTTTTTTTTTTTTTTTTTTTTTTGAGAGACAGAGTCCCACTCTGTTGCCCAGGCTGGAGTACAGTGGAGCGATCATGGCTTACTACAACCTCTACCTCCTGAGCTCAATCAATCCTGTCACCTCAGCCTCCCAAGCAGCTGGGACTGAAGGTGCACGCCAATATACCCAGCTAATTTTTGTGTTCTTTGTATAGATGGGGTTTCACCACGTTGTCAAGGTTGGTCTCAAACTCCTGGCCTCAAGTTACCCTCCCACCTCAGCCTCCCAAAGTTCTGGGATTACAGGCCCAGCTATATAGCTTTTTAATCATGAATGTGACTACAAATCATTTCCCTTTGGGAATATCTTTTAATTTTAGTGTGTCTAGAGAATATATTCATAAAAAAGCTGACCAAATCCAATCTTCATCTTTTAAAAATAAAAAATTTAAAATGTGACAGAGAAGTAAGATGCCTTGCTTGAGATCACAAAGTAGTTGGAACAGAGCCAGTGTCATCCAGATTTCCCATTTCCAAGAACAGGTTCTTTTCTATTTCAAGGTATTTTCCCCTTGTCTCCATTTGTATTGTCTGGTCTTATGATCTAGTGATCTATAAGCAATACTTCATAATTTTACCTAGAAGAATTCTGGGTTAAAACAAGCATCTCTAATCTTTAAAAAGATATCACTTTAAAAATGTACACAGTACTTGTGTTGTAACTCTCTCCTTGGGATTTTCTTGTGAGAACTTTCATTGTAAGAATTCTCCTTTTAATTCACGTAATTTTGTTCTTAGGTCTTTTTAAGATTGTGGCTGATAAAACTCCATACCTTACTATGGAAGAAATCACAAGGACCAGTCATATTGGACCAAGTAGACTAGGGCATCCTTGCTTCTATCATCAGAAGGATATAAAACTAGAGAACCTCATCATAAAGCAGGGTGAGCAAATCATGCTCAACTCAGTTGAAGAGATTGATGGAGAAATAATGGTGAGCTGTGCAGTAGCAAGGAATCATCAAAATCACTCATTTAATTTGCCTTTGTCACAAGAAGGAGAATTCTACGAGTGTGAAGATGAACGTATTTATACTCTAAAGGAGATTGTTGAGTGGAAGATTCCTAAGAACAGAACAAGAACTGTAAAACTTACAGATTTTTCAAATAAGTGGGACTCAACGAATCCATTTCCTAAAGACTTTTATGGTACCCTGATTCTCAAGCCTGTTTATGAAATTCAAGGTGTTATGAAATGTGAGTATCCACTGAGAATGATGTTCTATGAGCATGAGCATTGTGGGGTTTGGGAAAGAAAGGTTTTAGAGCCTGAAGAATGGGAGTCTGCTTTTATTTCAACTATTGAGCCTCTGAGAGTTAGATTCCTCATCAATCAATAAGCAAACCACATATTTGTTCCAAAGATCAAATTGAATAATGAATATACAAGTATGTTGTAAATTGTATGGTGCTATTCACATGTGAGGTGCTATAACTATCAGGAACAGAGAGATCAAACTACTAATTTGTTTTTATTACTACCAGTTAAATATGACTAGAAAAGAGCTACTTTTAAAAAATAGAACATATTTAGTTAGAATGAGGCTTTCTTGTATGGAGGTGGTCAACAAAAGAGGTAAATATGCGAAGTTTCCTTAATGCGTCCCTTACTTCTATTTTTCTGACAGTCTTTTTCTTTTTCCAGCCATCCATTATTGGCTATAAATCTCTACTATCCCGAAGCCCCTCTGTCTTAAGGGAAAATGATATGATAAATTAATTCACACATAGGTGTGGTGTTTTTGTTTGTTTGTTTTTTTGTTTTGAGACGGAGTCTTGCTCTGTTGCCAGGCTGGAGTGCAGTGATCTCCTGCCTCAGCCTCCCAAGTAGCTGGGACTACAGGCACCCGCCACCACGTTCAGCTAATTTTTTTGTATTTTTAGTAGAGACGGGGTTTCACCATGTTGGCCAGGATGGTCTCGATCTCTTGACCTCGTGATCGGCCCACCTCGCCTCCCAAAGTGCTGGGATTACAGGAGTGAGCCACCGCGCCCGGCCCGGCGTGTTTTAATATGCAATCTTCATAGAATTATTTGCATTTTGAAATAGGAATATCTGGAGAGAGCATTGTTACTTCAAAGGTGTTAATACCTTGAATTTCAGGATTGTGACACATGAGTAGGATGGATAGTAAAGAGTTCTGAACTTGGAGTCCTAGATTCTAACTCTGGGTCAGTAACTTAATAGGTGTTGGTCTTCAGTGCACCATTTAAACTCCCTGTTTATGCAAAGAAAATGATGATACTCTTTTGCCTACCTTTTAAAGTAGTTTTGAGTTTTTAATATTACAAAAAATTGAGGCAATGGCAAATTGTAGACCCCACATTAATGTTCTGTTAGCGATCCCTAAATGTGCAGTTGAGATGAGTAATTGAGATTTCTTTGATTTTTGTAAATAATAAATAGTATTTTCTCATTTTAAAATTTGTTATTTTCTAAAACTATTGGCATCTCCTGCCTATCACATAGTTACAAATGAGGGTAAACCCCAAACCTAAGCACATGGATAAAGTGGTTACAACATTTAATAAATTAGGAAGCAAGAAAGACTACTCCAAGGAAATGGCATTTAAACGGAAGGCTCAAAGGATGCATAGGAGGTAATCAGGCAAAGAAGAAAGGGACAAGGTTGGAGAAGGCAGGAGTGGTATGGGGGCAGCAGGTGAGCAGGGGATGGGAGCTCTAGCATAGTTGGTGTGAGAAACAAACGGAGAGGGCAGGTTGAAACAAATATGAACACATGCAATGGGGAGTGGAATCAATCATGGAGGGTCTTGAAGTATATACTAAGAGGCTAAAATGTGTGACAAGGGCAAATCAGTAAAGGGCTTTAAGCAGGGAGAGAAGAACAGAGGAGAGTAGTGAGGCCAGTTGAGTGCCCGGGTACAGGAAATTTATACAGTAGAGACATCAATGGGAAAGACAGAGAATCATAGTTGGGCTTTATGCGTATTTAAGAAGTACAGAGAGCAAAATGTGAAGATCTATTGGAAGGGGAAAGAAGCCAAACTTGTTCCCAGCCTCCCAGCTTGATCTACTGGATGGAAGTGCAGTCTATTGAATGTAATCATCAGAAGATCAGGGGATATTAACATATTTGTTTAGGTAGGGCTTAACTGTGAATTTATGTTAACCAAGACCGAGAAGAAAGCCCTTGGTTGAAAAAATACCGTTTACAAAATGTTTTAGTCTAATTCCCGTTCTTTAACGCTATTTAAATTAAATTCCCACTTTAATTATACTGGATCATTAATTTCATAGGGATTATTTTAAACATAGTTCTTATTGTATAGCAATTTCAGGACAGATACTGCATGAGACTGGATTGCATGTATATTGACTGCAGAATATTCCTTGGAAATAGAGGATGGGTGTCTTATCACAAATACCTAATTTAAAGTATTTGTATTGTTGTAGGCATTTTTGCCCTGAATATAAAATGTAGACCATGTTTTGAATCCATTGTGGTTTTGTTTTACATGATTCTTTCTCAAATTGAAGATTCAAACTTGCCTTGACGTCAAGAAATGTTACTAAATTGCTTTCCACAGGCCTTGAGTGTCAAGCATAGTCCAAACCCTTCTTGGCTAGAATGCTTCCTTTCCAAAGTGACAAGAAAAAGAGTAGGTCTGAGCAGGGAATTGGAAGTTCTATAGAAACCTTAGGGGAAAGAGCAAGATGAAAAATACTGAGAACTGCAGGGACCCATGAAATATTGATTTGCTGAAAAGAGAACATAACAAATAAATAGAGATAAGAGAGAATATAAGATATTCTACTCCTATTACTAATTTTTAATTATTAATGTGAAAATTTGGGCTTCAAAAAAAATAAAAGTGTTTAAATAAAGTATTTGTTTCTGGAAACTTGGCCAAAATCTCTGTCATAGATCTGAACCCCCCTAACCCTCATCACACATTTAATGATTTAGAAAAAACTATCCCTCTTTGGAAAATAGATACATATAACAGTGCAAACTTCAAACTATTAGTCTTATATAAGCCACTTCATGATGTGTATTGTGCCTTTCTCAGGAAGATAAAATTCATATTAGCATAGTAAATGGAATACGTAATATTTGCAAATGAAAAAATTGAGTGAGCTATTTAAATTTGCCTCTGAGAGAGGTCTTGACCATTAAAACTTTTAAAATAGTGTCATGTTTTGACACATAGATCCATAATTATTTCTTCCCTGAGTGAAAATTTCAGAGTTGTATAACTCTCTTTCTTTTTTGAAAAAATTTCAATGCCTCTCAAATTTGGGGGGTGTGGTTTTAGCCCAGATGTGTAAAAAATTAATTCATTTTATAAGCAGGGGGCTGAAATCACACAAGTGAAAAGTGGTATCAGAACAGTTGTATCTGCATATTGTATAATCAGTGATTCATGAATAGCAGAAAAATAACACTTTGGTCTTTAGGATACTGAGACTTCCTCTTTCTCTCATTTAATTTTTAAAAATAATTTTAATGTTTATCAAAGTCCAAAAAGTCAAATAGTAAAAAAAATTATAACAATGTTATCAGCAAACCTTTATGCCCTTGACACGAGGGCCAAATTTTCCTCATATTCTGCTCTTCTGAGGTAATGCCTTTAAATATTTTTCCCCTACTTTCTGGCACATTTCTAAATCATAAAGGAATATTGCTCTTTTTCAAGTCATCAACTTTAAGATAGTAACTATTGACTTTCCCATATGACAACGAAGGCTTAATTCTCTTATATTCCTACTTCCCCTTCCCTATATTCTCGGTATATTATAAGTTATGGCTAAGCATTAATATTTTCATTATTGTGACAATTCACTGCTCAACCAAGTGGTGTATAATGAGTATAATTCCTTTTCTCCATAACTGTTTTTCTGCTATGACGACCTTATCATTTTCTTTGCTTGATTTTCTTCAATTTTATCCTAAGTCTTAGAGCACTCTTCAGCTCTATAAAAAAAGGCCACTCAGTGTAATTTTTCAAAGAACCCAAACTGTCGGGAAGGCTACCTTTTCTATTAATTTATTTTCCTGAATGTATTCCTTTTTAACTCTTCATTCTCATGTTCCAATTGGAATTGCTTATTCTTGAGACCAACTGCATAGGTGCTGCCCTGGGAATTCCATTTAAAATCATCCTGGTGATTCCCTGTTGACGTGTGTCTGTGTTGACTAGCTATTTCTGAAATCAAATAACTAACTCCCTCTATCTTGACTTTCTTCCAATTTTTATGCAGGCCAACCTTCACTTGCTTCCTGAGAACGGTGCATGGAATATCAAGTACTTAGCCTGAATGTTTGAAAAATATTCTATACACATATAAGATTGATAGTTTGGCTACTTACAGAATTCCAGGTTGAGAATAAATTCCCCTCAGAATTTTGAAAACTTTACTCCCTTATCTTCCACCATACTGTATCGTCTTGGAGAGATTATATGTGGTATTCTGAAGTTTCACAGTAATGTGACTTGGAGTGGGTCTGTTCTTTCTTAGTGATGACAGTTTTCAATCTGAATATTTAGGTGCTTCATATTTGGAACAATCTCTCTGATAATGTCCACTCAATTATATTTTCTCTTCTCTCTGTCTTTAATTTCAAATCTCATACTGAAATTCCCATACTGATCTTCTAGAGCCTTGTTTCTTTTCTATTTTATATCTTTTTGACTTTTGTTTATCTCCAGGGAAAATTTTCATAACTACATTTCCAACTGTTTTAATGAATTTTTAATTTTAGTTATATTTTTAATTTCCAAGAGTTATTTCTTACATCATTTTACATATTTTACACTGTTCTTGTTTTTAAAATACAACATCTCATTTCTCTGAGACTATTTGAGGTAGTTTTTTTTGTTTGTTTGTTTGTTTGTTTGTTTGAGACGGAGTCTCCCTCTGTCGCCCAGGCTGGAGTGCAGTGGCGCAATCTCCGCTCACTGCAAGCTCCGCCTCCTGGGTTCACGCCATTCTCCTGCCTCAGCCTCTCAAGTAGCTGGGGCTACAGGCGCCTGCCACCCGGTGGCTCACGCCTACAATCCCAGCACTTTGGGAGGCGGAGGTGGGCAGATCACGAGGTCAGGAGATCCAGACCATCCTGACTAACACGGTGAAACCCCGTCTCTTTCAAAAATATTTTAGATAGTTTTTTTTAAGTTTTCAAGAGTTCACTGCAAAATATCTTCTTTTGGGGCTTTTTTTTTTTTTTTAATTTTTGGTGTATCATTTCTTGTTAAATGTTTTTATCAAATGCTTTGTGATTACTTGTAATATGTTCATATTTACAGGGGTCAGTTGAAACAAAAATGTACAAGTAAGGCACTGTTTCTATATAAGCTCTGTGTTTATGAATTTTAGATATTATCATGCCAGCTTTTTCACTGCAGCACTCCTCAAATTTAGGTTTTGTGAGTCTTTCCTTTTTGAGTTCAGTTTCACCTAAGAAGAATCTTTGTGGTATCTTCTGGGGATTATGAGACTATTGGAGCTAAGTGGGGACAGAGCTAAAGATCTCACCACTCCCACTTACAGATTTATAATTAACTCCTTCACTTTCAGTCCCACGCTTCCCTCCTGCTCACCTATGTCTGGTTTCGGAGGTTCTGAGATCCTGTATATACTGTTTCCTGCAGAGTGAGAGGTGGAGGAGGTGGTCACCTATCTTCCCTAGATTAGAGTGGAGACCTGGGTCTAACCATTCTTCAGACATTTGAATAATCCCTGTGTTTTTAGCCCCCTGGCTTCGCCTTGCTTTCCAGTGGTCTTATGTCTCCAAATTCTGTCTTTGGAGGTCTTATGGGACAACAACAGTTCACTTTTCTTTGGATTTTGCCTCCTCAGGCACATAGGCATTCCTTTTTCTATTCTGTCAAGTAATTTATCATTCTTCCCTCTGATTTCTGTCTTCATTTAGATTAAGGATTGCAGATATCTTTTAGATTCATTGAACCTTTTTTAAAAAACTTTCTTTTTTGGCTTTTTACCCCTATGGTAAATTTGATGGGAGAAAGAATTGAAAAGGTATAATTTTAGCCCTAAACTTCACTACCTAATTAAATTAGTTCTAGCCCAGAGTTTTGCCTGGATTTATTATAATCTCTCAAAGGACTGGTTGCTACTCCTGCTAAATGATAATAAGTATAATTGATAAATTTAATGTATTTAGTAAAACACAATTTTCAGTAATTTATAAAAATATCACTTTAATTTCTTATGTATGTATTTGTATCTTCTCAATGCTTGAGATAGAGTAAATGTTCCATAAGCATTCAATAAATCAAGTACATGAAAGAATGAATAAAGCAAGTAACACATGTTTATGCGTGTATATTTATGTGTCACAGTACAAAGCTCCTCTTTAGATAACAAGGGGATTTTCTCACTCACCATATCCAGATTTGACTTATTATGATGACATATTTATGAGTTCAATAGCTAAGGAAAATATGAACTTCATGGTACCAAAGTTTACATCATTTATATTCATATAACAGGTTCAATTTTTGTTAGTGATGCTTCTCGTAATGTGTCCATGAAAATACTATGACAACATGATATTTAGAACCAGTGGATACTCTAGTCAGCTCCCATTTCATTTTGTTCCTTTAGGCTGCAGTCTCATTGCTAATAGAAATATCATGCAGCTAGCAGAGGAAGGTACCTATTTTGTATTATGTATATATTTATTTTTACATTACCAACTATTAATGCCTTGTTAGGATTTTCCAGAGAAAAAGAATATATATGTGTGCTAAATATACCTAATTATACATTAACATATACAGTGTTATTTGTTTATTTTAAGGAATTGGCTCATGCAAGTATGGGAGTTGAAAAGATCTAAATCTGTAGGACAGGCTGCACCGGCTGAAAACTCAGGCATAAGTTAATGCTGCAGTTTTGAGGGAGAATTTCCTTTTCTCTGGGAATTCTCAGTTTTTGCTCTTAAGACCACCAACTGATTAGATGAGGCCCACCTAAATCATGGAAGGTAACATCCTTTACTTAAAGTCAACTGGTTGTAGATGACAGCTACATGAACAAAATACCTTCACAGCACCACCTAGGTTAGTGTTTGATTAAATAACTAGGTAATATAGCCTAAGCAAGTTGATATGTAAAACTAACCATTACAAACATCAATGGAATACATGTTAAAAGTGTCTAAAAAAGTGTTTATTTGCTTTTCTTAGATTTTATGGACTAAATTAAAATGTAAAAGGCAAAGTAATGTTACAAATAAACTCATATCAAATGCAAGTGTACTCATTTTAAATAACTCTCAATTTCTCAGTGAGGATTGTGATGATTTTTTCTAATACAAAAATTACAGAGCCATTCAAAAGGCTCTCTTTGTTTAGAAATATGGACAACAGATGAACCAGAGGAGAACCAGCTAAGAAAATAGAAATTCACAGTATAGCTTTTCTTAAGTTGAAATAAAGTTACATAAATTTAAAAAAATAATTCACAGAATATCCATAAAGAAAATTGAGATCAAGTGAATGAACTGTGAAGCAAATTTTAATTTAAAAGTCTGGAACAAGGCAGAGCTCAGAAATTATTAGTAAATGTAATAACTGCCCTATAATAAGGATTGTAATGCAATGCAAATATGTAACTAAACAATTCATTGAGAGGGTGAGAGATGAAGATGAAATTCATACTTCTGAGAAAAACAACTGTAGTCTTAGAAAGTAAATGACAAAGATTAAACAGCAAAAATGTCTAACAAATATACAGATTATTATTATTATATAATAATGGAGGAACTAGAAGTTGGGAGAAATTATAGCACTAGAATTTATAAAATTTCTTTGGAGAAAAATATGTAGAAACAATCATCTTGTCTTCAAGTCTTGAATGAGAGTGTCTCAGCAGATTTCCATCCCTGTACTAATTTAGGTCCGATTGCAAAGGATTGGTTCTCACTTAGTGAGTTGAGACCAAGAGTGTCCTAGAATTGAATATTAAATATCAAGGGAAACATATGTTGCCCATCACCAACCAAGCTTAAAGGTAACTCTTTATTTTCTCTTTAAAGACAATTTTAGTGGTGTCCCCTAAATTCAAACTTAGTTAAGAGGGTTGTTACAGTGGCAAATATAGAAAAGCACCACATTATGATTAGCATTCACCCTGTGAAGGGACTTTCCCTGAAAGAACTTAGTGAAACAACTCAGTAACATAAAGAAGTAACCTGTTACTCTTTCAGAAAAAATGGAATGGAAATTGTTTTTCACAGGAGCTCCCTTTGGATAACAAGAAAACATACCCAGCAAGGATAATTCATATTCACTCACAAAGAAATTCTGGGAAGTCTAAACTAAAGTTTGATAAGTACATAATGTTTTTACTTTGGTTTAGTTTGGAACAGAAAAACTTGTAATACAAACCTCCAGGAATGTTTCTCAGTCTCATGCTCTCAGGTGTTGCCTTCTTATCTAACATCTTAGAGTCAAAAAGAACTTTTTTGGAAAATGACATTTTCTAATTTAGCTTGTACTCTTTGGTCTTTTTTAGGGGAGGAAATTCCATTTTCCCAATTGTAAAATAACAAATGCTTGTTTAAAAAATTTATCTCTGTCTCTCACACATACACACAGAGACACACACACACACGATTAGAGCTATATATACCACAACATAAGCAGTGGTTATCTAAAATTTTATAAATCTATAAAAGATTCTAATTGTTTTTCCTCTCTTATATTTTAAAATATTTCTATAAAAGCATGCAACTTTTGTTTTATAAGAAAAACAACACTATAAGTGTTGGTGTCTTTATCTTTCTCTAGGATAGATTCTTAGATGTAATATTTGTCATAAAAATTAATGAAACCTATTTCAGTTTAAAAACTTGAGGACGTCATTGCCAAATTCTAGGTAACCTTAAGCAAATAATGAGTTTTTATTTTAACTTTTGACTGTGGAAAACTTAAAACATATACAAAAATCAACAGAATAGTATAAAAAAGCTTTCATTTTAATGTATTAACAGACATGAGAGAATAATATAAAAATTCAAAGTTCATGCAAAAGTAATGAGGCAGATTGGGTTGCCAGTAAATTGGATGTCTGTGGGCTTCATGGCACTTAGTATAGAAAGAAAGGTAGACTCCTTGATTTCAATCTCTCCTCCCATTGAGTTATCAGAAAATCTGCCAAATTCCTAATTGTAATTTAGTCTTTCTTAATCTGAAATATTTTGGATTTCCTCCTGAGGTAGTTATACATTCCTCAGCCTGGCATTCAAAGTGTCAATTCATTTCCATAGTGTTTCTTTCAGTGAGTCTCCTGTCCAGTCCCTATGCTCTAATTTAAAATCCTGAGATGCTGGATTTCTTTTTAATTACTGACAATTCTCAATTTCCCTTCTTATCATTGATCACGGTGTCCTTGCCATCTGGATTATACCCTCTCCTATTCTATCTTAGCCTGTAATTTCTTTTCATTCTTAAAGTCTCATGTTGTGGCCATGCCTTTCATAAAATGTCTTTATCCTCATCATCAAATTAAATGTGATACTTTTCCCCTTCTTTTTCTGCCTACTGCAATTTTAATTGAGGCTTTTATATGATTCCACTTTCTCTTTTCTCTTGGTATATCAATTATACTGTAAAAAATATTTTTAGTTGTTACCCTAGAGTTTGTAATATATATTTACAACTAATATATGTCACTTTCAAATAGCACAAATAACATCATGAGTACTGCAGTTACCTTACAAGAAAGTATTCGCCATTCCTCCCTCCTGTCTCTTAAAACAGTACTGTCATTCATTCCATTTATCTGTGAGCTATAATCATCCAAAATATTGCTACAATTATTATTTTTAACAGACTGTTTTCTGTTAGATCAATTAAGAATAAGAAAAATAAAACGTTTTATTCTGCCTTCATTTAATTCTTCTCCAACACTCTTCCTTTCTGTGTGTACATCTGAGTTTCCTACCTTTATCATTTTTCTTTTCTCTGAAGAATTTTTTTAAAAATATTTCTTGCAAGGTAGGTGAACTGGTGACAAATTCCCTGAATTGTTACTCATATAAGTAAGTCTTTATTTCTCCTTTACTTTTGAAGGATGATTTCACTGGATGCAGAATTCTAGGTTGGTGGGTTTTCTCCAACTCTTTAAATTTGTCACTCCATTCTCTTCTTCCTTGCATAGTTTCCAAAGAAAAGTCTACTGTAAATGTTGTGCTTTTTCCTCTATAGGTAAGGTGTTTTTACTCCTCTGGTTCAAGTTTTTGCTTTATCTTTGATTTGAAGAAGTCTGAATATGATACTCTTCAATGTAGATTTTTTTTTGGTATTTATCCTGCTTAATGTTTTGAAGCTGCATTTATTTTGGAAAATTCTCAGTCTTGTTACTGCAAATGTTTCTTTTACCACTGTATCCTCCTTCTGGTATACCCAGAACATACATGTTACATCTTTTGCAGTTGTCTCACATTTCTTGGATATTATATTATGTTCTATTTTTTTTATTTCTTTTTCTTTTTTGGTTTGGGAACTTTTTAATTGACATATCTTCAAGCTCATTGATTCTTTCCTCAGCAGTGCCCAGTATAATGAGAAACCCACCAAAGACTTTATTTCTGTTTCTGTGTTTTTAATTTCTTTCATTCCTTTTTTATTTTTTTTCAGACAGAGTCTCACTCTGTCACCCAGGCTGGAGTGCAGTGGCGTGATCTTGGATCACTGCAACCTCCACTTCCTGGGTTCAGGTGATTCTCCTGCCTCAGCCTCCATAGTACCCGGGACTACAGGTGCATGCCACCACGCGCCTGGGTAATTTTTGTATTTTTGTTAGAGATGGGGTTTCACCGTGTTAGCCAGGATGGTCTCGATCTCCTGACCTCATGATCCGCCTGTCTCAGCCTCCCAAAGTCCTGGGATTACAGGAGTGAGCAACCGCGCCGGGTCCTGTGTTTTTAATTTCTATCATTGCCTTTCGGTTTTCCCCTAGAGTTTCTATCTCTCTGCTTACATCACCCATCTTTCCCTACATGTTGTCCCCTTTTTCCATTATGCTCCTTAGCATTATTATTAAATTTTAAGTTCCTGGTCTGATAATTCCCAAATATGCGCTATATCTGAATCTGGCTTTGATGCTTGATTTGTGTCTTCAGAGTGTGCTTTTTTGCCTTATAATGTATGTTGTAGTTTTTTGTTTTTTTTTTTTAAAGCCAGACATGATGTTTCAGGTAAAAGAAACTGTGATAAATTGTCTTTTAACTTGATATTTTATGTTTATCTATCTAGAAGTTAAGCTGTGTTTATAGTTTACTATAATGGTAGGTGTCAGAGGCTACATTTTCACGTAGTGCTCTTTCTTTTGTTTGCCCTGTTGACTTTAGTCGCTAGAGACTCCTTCTTAGGTACAGTCTTAAATGCCATTCTTTGAGTTGTAGTTTCCTGTTATTATACAGGAGCACTGTTGATGTGGTCGTATGGTATGGAGGGGGAATTTCTATAATTTTATGATTAAGTTTCCGTTATTAGTGAGCCTGTGTCTCTAGGCTGTGACCTTCACAAGTGTTTCTCAGCTTTTTTGTCCCCTTTGGGAGAGACAGAGTGGCTAGTGGAGGCTTGAGTTGGGTGTTCCCGTTCTTTTATGTAGAAGTACTGAGAAGGTTGGCGTTGGGTATTGCTTTTTGCCCACATAGAATATTAGAGGTGGCTTGGTTGGGTAATTCCCTTCCCCCATGATAGTTAGGCTCTGGTAAAGCACAAGTTGGTTAGGCTGTGCTAAAATAGTTTTCCTTGAGGACAGGCATTTTTTAAGGAGAACAGAATGCTCTGGGTATATTTCAGAATGGTTGCTTCTTCTCTCACCCTGCCAGAAGCACAAGGAAATATTTCTCATCTTCACCCTGAGAACCTGGATGGGCCCCTAAAAGTAAGACTCAGAAAAGTGTGGGAGGTCTTCCTAAACATGCTCCCCAACCCTGGGAGTTTTATCTCTTAAACGATTCCACCTTTAGTCCCCAGTTACCCTTGTATTCTTCCAGGTGCTGGCTCCAGCAGTGGTTTTTGCCCCCAGTGAGCTATGACTGTTTGTATTTGCCTACCTGTCTAGTTTTTGGGGTGGTGGTTTTCCCTGTGACCTCAATTCTCTGGTAAATCTAAGAAGAGTTGTTGATTTTCACTGCATGTGCTATTTCCTTGTATTGAATCTTTTCTTTAGGCATCTATATCATGATTTTGCCTAATCTTTTTTATTAAAAAACTTGGATGAAAATATTTTACTTTGCTCATATATTTATACCTTGATCTCTCTATTATGTTGAAGACATTAAATACAAGTATTTATTGCATTGAACAGGCCATTGATTAAGCTAAACTGCAACCTTAAGAGACATGTCTTAAATAAAATATACAATAGCTGCTATGAATAGTAGTAGGAATTTTAACATAGAAAACTTTTTTTTTCCAATGAAATTTTATATAGAATATATTTACTGAATTGCTTCCTTTAGTGCTCACTCATGGACTTTGTTCTGGCAATTATTTTTTATTCATTAATTCATTTATTGAGTATCTACTATGTGCCAGGTGCCACTCTAGACATTCTAGACATTGATGAAGAAAACAATGAAAGCCTCCCACCTCTGGGAAGGCATATGTTTCAGTTTAGGGAAACAAAAATAGAAAATGATCATAATATAAATTAGCAAGTTATATGGAATGATAGAAGGTGAAGGGTGACATGAAATAGAGAAACAGAAAAGGGCAAATAGAAGAGAAGTTTGCAATTTTAAATAGAGCATTTAGAGTAGGTCTCACTGCCAAGATGATATTTAAGCAGACTTGAAGAAGAAGAGTAGTTGGCTGTGAACATATCTGGCTGAAGTATGTAACAGGCAGAGGAAACAGGCTATGCAAAGATCTGACTGACAATGAGGAGGTCCAGGAGACAGTGGGGAGTTAGAGTGAGACAAAGGAGTAGCAGATGAGACCCAGGTGGTGCCAGGGGCCGGGTAAGGACTTTGGCTTTTATACTAAGTGAAAGGACTGACACTGTAGGCTTATAAATAGAAGACAGACATAATTTATTTAGCAGCTAAAAATAATATTTGTTTTCCCTATTGAGACTTGACTGCAAGGATACCGGTTAGAAAGCCACTGCAACAAGCCAGGCAAGAGACAAGGCTTAGATCAGGATAGTCCTGATGTAAGATATTTCAGGTGTTAAAAAATAGAAAAGCTAAGGATGTCTCTGAGATTTATGGACTGAACTGAAAGAAAAGAGTTTCCAATAGCTGAGTTTGGGAAGACAGCATACAGCTTAGGTTTTGGGGGAAGATTAGATTTCAGTTTAAGCATGTTAATTTTGAGACATCTATTAGATGTCCAAGTGGAGATCTGAAGTAGACATACTGCATTCAGGAAAATGTTTCGGCTGGAGCTATACTTTGGGTAGTCATCAGCATAAAGATGATATTTAAAGACATGAGACCACTTAAGATCAGTGTAGGCGTGGGTGTAGATAGAGGGAAAAAGAGAACCAAGACACCCTAAAAGGTGTGTGTGAGGGGTGGGTGGTGTATAGGGAGAAGAAACCAGCAAAACTGAGAAGAATCACAAGTGACATAAGAGAAAAATAAGTGAGAAAAATGTATCAAAGAGGAGGGAGTCTAATCCACTTTGTCAAATGCTGCTGAGATCTTAAGTAAAATAAGATAGGCTAGCATCATTTCAGTGGATTTAGGCACAGAAGTATTGAAGATAGGTCAGTAATTGAATACAAAAAATTTAAGAGTTCAGATAACAATGGCCTGTAGGCTTTCTCCAGCAGCAATAAAGTTCTCCAATGCATTAAAGCTATTCCTAGCCCACAGCACCCATAGTGTACAAAGACAGATTGGGATCTAGCTTGCATTGAAACTGATGTTCTGGTGGATCAATTCTGAGTTCTCAGGAAGTCCTTGATGGCATCTATTCTACTAATCTCTAGCTCTTCCCTAGACTTGAGGAGTAGCTTGAGCCTATCTAGAGCTAGCTCTAGAATTCTTAAACCTAGCTCATTTTGATTCAAACAACCAGAATTTTAGTTACTAAACTTACCTTGAGGTTCAGGGAAGCCAGTAGGTATAATGTCAAAAGTTAGTGCATGCTAAGCTTTATAAAATAACTTATTAATGTAAGAGGTGCTCTTTCAACCCTCCTTTTTTTTCTAAAAATTAAAAATCTTTACAATTTTGCAGACCTTTAGCCTGTAGGCAACCACTGATTTTTCATTTTTTTTCACAAGAAAATAATACTTTTTCATTGTTGCATCTTCAGAAACTCTATAATTACACAGGACATATAAGTAATACATAAATCACATAGGTTTTTTGATGCTGCATAAACAGTTAATAATATTAAAAGTAATATATATGTAATGTTTTATAAGAGGATATTCTATCTTCTAAATATTCCAAATTGTTCATTTTCAAAAGCATGGAAGGAAGAAAAAAATGACAGAAGGGCAGCCGGAGATATTGAAAATCAATGCCATATCATGAAAATGCTATAAAATTTGTGTTAGTAAATTATCAAGAAAATATAGACTATTATAATACCCTGTTAATATTAACACGTAACTTTATTATCTTTTTTT
The DNA here is from genome assembly GCF_028885625.2 of Pongo pygmaeus. NCBI lineage: Eukaryota > Metazoa > Chordata > Mammalia > Primates > Hominidae > Pongo > Pongo pygmaeus. The sequence goes on along the minus strand of NC_072378.2, from coordinate 128,060,529 downwards.
TTATTTTTATGTTTTGAGACAGGGTCTCACTCTGTCACCCAAGCTGAAATGCAGTGGGTATGATCATGGCTCACTGCAACCTTTGCTTCTCAGGCTCAAGCGATCTTCCCACCTCAGTCTCCTGAGTAGCTGGGACACGCCACCAGGTTCAGCTAATTTTTTCTAATTTTTGTACAGAGACAAGGTCTCACTATATTGCCCAGGCTAGTCTCGAACTCCTGGGCTGAAGCAATTCTCCCACCTTAGCCTCCCAAAATGCTGGGATTATAGGCATGAGACATAGTGCCTGGCCAATACATAAGTTTATTAATTCAGGACCATTTATAATGATACTATGTTGGGTAGTATACGAGGAACAGGTAAATAAATGCAGGACAATATTTTAAGCATCTCTGTAGTCTCAAAGGAAGACTCGTGAGACAGTGGATGGTTGGAAAAAATACAGATATCCATTAACCCCAGTGATGCATGAGGCAATGAATACATTGGTGAGCACTCACCAGCATACCTAGGGCTCTTGAATGGCTTCTCTGATTGTGACCCACTCTGCACCACTACTTTGGTAGGCAGGTATAATATAACACCAGTGGAGAAAGAAATAACTTTGACATTGGAAAAATATTGCATCTTGGTATTTATTTTTGCATATTAATCTCAAGTAGCTTGTATCTTATGATTTTGCAATATTGTTTCAACTCACAGGATATGATTTGGTATAAAAGCACATTTTGGGTCAAAACTTTCTTCTATGATAATTTGATATATAAAGTCTGGCCCTCAAGAATATGACTTAAAATGACCTAATAATTTATAAGCCTTCATATAGAATTTATGAACACATTTACATACATATTCACACACATATCTATATTCATGTATGTTATGGATGATAAAAGTATAAATATAAGCACAGGAATATTTAATATGAGAATCAGGACAGTGATTGTACGTCAGTAGAAGTGAGGATATGATTCTGAGGAGGTTCCCTAGAGCTCCAAGGTACTGGCTAATGTCCGCTTCTTAAACTGAGTATGGGCTTATGCATATTGGTTTTATATTCAATCTCTTTCATCTTAAAATTTGAAAAAAGGAAAATCACACATAAGAAATGATATATGATGATCATCTGAGTTCTTTATTTTTTAAAAGAAATTTATTTATGGCATCAGGAGAGTATCTCACAGCAAACATTTTGAAGAACAAAATATCATAGTGATTTTTTTCTTTTCAGTTCGAAAAGATATAATCCGCATCCTCCCCAGTCTAGATGTCGAAGTCAAAGACATCACTGATTCTTACGATGCTAACTGGTTTCTTCAGCTGTTATCAACAGAAGATCTTTTTGAAATGACTAGTAAAGAGTTCCCCATAGTGACTGAAGTCATAGAAGCACCTCAAGGAAACCACCTGCCCCAAAGCATTTTACAGCCTGGGAAAACAATTGTGATCCACAAAAAGTACCAGGCATCAAGAATCTTAGCTTCAGAAATTAGAAGCAATTTTCCTAAAAGACACTTCTTGATCCCCACTAGCTATAAAGGCAAGTTCAAGCGGCGACCGAGGGAGTTCCCAACGGCCTATGACCTAGAGATCGCTAAGAGTGAAAAGGAGCCTCTTCACGTGGTGGCCACCAAAGCCTTTCATTCCCCTCATGACAAGCTGTCATCCGTATCTGTTGGGGACCAGTTTCTGGTGCATCAGTCAGAGACGACTGAAGTCCTCTGTGAGGGAATAAAAAAAGTGGTGAATGTTCTGGCCTGTGAAAAAATCCTCAAAAAGTCCTATGAGGCAGCACTGCTCCCTTTGTACATGGAAGGAGGTTTTGTAGAGGTGATTCATGATAAGAAACAGTACCCGATTTCTGAGCTCTGTAAACAGTTCCGCTTGCCCTTCAATGTGAAGGTGTCTGTCAGGGATCTTTCCATTGAAGAGGACGTGTTGGCTGCCACACCAGGACTGCAGTTGGAGGAGGACATCACAGACTCTTACCTACTCATAAGTGACTTTGCCAACCCCACGGAGTGCTGGGAAATTCCTGTGGGCCGCTTGAATATGACTGTTCAGTTAGTTAGTAATTTCTCTAGGGATGCAGGACCATTTCTAGTCAGGACTCTGGTAGAAGAGATCACTGAAGAGCAATATTACATGATGCGGAGATATGAAAGCTCAGCCTCACATCCCCCACCTCGCCCTCCGAAACACCCCTCAGTAGAGGAAACAAAGTTAACCCTGCTAACCTTAACAGAAGAAAGGACGGTGGACCTGCCCAAGTCTCCCAAGGTAAGGCTATGGTTTTGCAATCTTTCCTCTGGAGTGTGTTCCTTGAGGCAATTTGTTTCAAGTCTTTTCTGAGTGTGTTTTGCTTACTTTTCTTTCTTTCATGCCATATTTGCAATGAGCTTTTCTGATGCACAGTAGATGAATGAACATCAACAGTGTGTAAGCTGTTGCAGCGTTTTATATTTTGATGTGGCATGAAGTTTAATATTGAATTGGAAATAGCAGAGATGACATTTGGATATGATGACCCAAATTGCCTTTTCAGTGGGTTTTGGTAATTAAGAATATTTTATAAAGTGCCTTAGAAGCAAACCTCTTTTATTTTAGAAGTTCTGTTAATTTTTTTCTAAGTAAAATTTAATACCTCACCCAGGAAATTAACATACAGTAAACTCCCTTCTTCTGGGGATGGGGGGTTACTGGTAGCGTGCATCTATAGCACATGTCTTCATTTTGTTTTATGTGCAGAAAGATGTAAAAATATCTTGGCAGAACAGTGTGTGAGAATGTGAGCATCTGCCCACATTCTGCTTATCTTAGAATTGTAATCTTTAACAGTTCTATTGAAAAACAAAATCAATAAAATTGCAGACAGTATGAAATCATTACAGAATCAACAACTCCATAACCACTCTAAAGATTTTGGAGGGTGATTCAGCTTCATTTCCACTTGAGGTCTTTGCCTCTTGAAAACTGCCTTCTGGCTGCCTGCAAAGCGCTTGCCCTTACACCATGATGTGTAGGTCGTTTATCCAGCCGTGGTTCTGTGGTGTGTGGAAGGAGTGCATTCTGGTCTGGCAGATGTTGTACTTGCAGCTTAGGGAAACAAAGCAATTAGTAAAACAAAGAGATGCTGTGTTTACTCTCTATGCTTAGAAATAATAGCAGCCTTAGGCTTCAAGTATATGGATATGGAAATACTTTTATTTCTACATCTCAGATATTGCATTCTGATTGTAGCTAGGGAAATCCAGTAAGGATCTCCAAAAGCATCTTTAGAAAAAGATAAAACCAGCAGAAATTTTCTTCCCAGACAAACAGTTTTGAAAGAGTCATTTGATATAATACAATGATTTCCAAATAATGTTGGTTAATGTGTTGCTATTATTTTGAAGGGTATCTTTGGCTTCTCCCACTTAACATATTTTTATTACTGAACTGAATAGTGAGAAATGAAATGAGAAATGAAATGCCTTCTTTGTTTTTTAGTGGTAGGCAGAATAATTTCCCCCTCACTCAAATATTTATATGCCTAAATTCCCAGAACCTATGAATATGTTACTTTGCATGGCAAAAGAGACTTTGCACATGTGCTTAAAATTAAGGACATCAAGATGAGATTATCTTGGATTATCCAGGCGGGTCCAATTTAATCACAAGAGTCCTTACAAGAACCTTTCCAGATAAGATCAGGGTTAGAGGGACATGTAACTATGTAAGAATGGTCAGAGATCCAACATTGCTGCATTTGAAGATGGAGGAAAGGAATCATGAACTAAACAACACAAATGGCCTCTAGAAGCCAGAGAAGACAAGGAATCAGATTCTTTCCCAGAGCCTCCAGGAAGGAGTGCAGCTGACAACACTGGTTTTAGCTAGTGGGACCCACATCAGCTACTAACCTATAGGACTGTAAAATAATAAATTTGTATTATTTAAGCTATTAAGTTGATAATAATTTATTATGGTAACAATAGAAAGATAATATAAGACATCAAGCTGAGAAGGAGGAATACTTAAAAACCATAGACAGTCAAATCTATATGCAAGTCACTACCTGTTATGCTGGAAACGTTTTTTTTGTTGTTGTTGGATTTATTTTGTTATTGTTTGTTTGTTTTTGCTTTAAATGAATTTATTAGCACATGTACCCATAGAGCACTTAAGGGTACAGCTAAGCTTCAGGAATAATTGGAACCAGGATCTTGAAAACAGCCTAAGTTGTTTTTACTTTTCATTACATATTGGCTTTCTTTTCCCAGGCAAATTCCTCAGTTTTTTTTTTTTTCCAGCCTACTGCTAAGAGTTCTTGCATCTCACATCTCATTTTTTCATACCTAGAGAAGAAGATAATCTCTTTGGCTCAAAATTTAAAAATGAAAGGGCCTTTGGATTAATGCCCATCTCCTGACTCAATCAATTTATTGCTTACTACAACTAGAGGCACGATTGGAGGGTATCTGCTTGTGCTATTGTAACATAATACCACAGACTCAGCAATTCATAAAGAACAGAAATTTATTGTTTTAGAGTTCTGGAGGCTGGAAAGTCCAAGATCAAAATGCCAGCAGGCTCCATCTCTGGTTCCGAGATGGCCTCTTATTGTTCCATTTACTGGAGAGAAGGAGTGTTGTGTTGTCATATAGCAGAAGTGGGGGAACTGTTTCCCCAAGCCCTTTTCTTAGCAGCATTAATCCATTAATGAGGGCTCTGCCCACATAATAAAAACACATCTTATTAGGACCTACCTTCCAACAATGTTGTGTTGGTGATTAAGTTTCCAGCATATGAATTTTGGAGGGAATAAAACATTTAAACCATAGCAGTTGGGAGGAGAATGAGGTGTGGTTGCCTCTAGTATCTAGCAATACAGAATTGCAAGATGTGAAGATACGGAGATACAAATAATAAATGTCCACTACCATCAGAAAGAAAGCACTCATAGGGGAAAAAAAAGGTTAAAATTTTTAAAAATTGTTCTTTGCCAGGCATTAGATGAAAATGAGCTAAGTGTTTTATTAGGAGAAACTCACAGAACAACATTACGCCTAGACTACTAAACTGAAGTGAATGCAATCTTTCACTAAACCCGTGCATGTAGGATTCCAGATACCTAATAATTCCTAACTGTTTTTTTACTGGTCAGACCCCACATGGAGTCTTGGTGTTCAATTCTGAGTCCCACTCTAGAGACTATTAACTGGAGTTTGTAAAGAGCTGTTAAAGATGTTAAGAGATTCTGGAGCCATTTTCATTTGAGGAATAGTTGAAGATATTGAGTGATAATCTAAAATTGGAAGACTTGATACTAGGTGATATTAGTTATTTTATACATTTAAATACTTGCTTTGTGGCAGAGTGCAGACTTATATTCCATTACAACATCTTCAACACTGGCTGAAAGTTAAAGGGAGGACAAATTTGGTGTAATATGTTGGAACAGGTTTCTTATCCCCAAAATGTTTATAGTAGAAGATAGGAAATCATGTCAGTGATATTGTCAGGGAATCCCTGCTTTTGTTGAGAATTTATCAGACAGTTGAGAAGAGCCTACAATTCTTTGTTTATGAATAGTTCCTTTAATTCTAGTGTGATAGATAAAGCATTACATTTTCTCTGAAATCACTTCAAAATGTCAGAGGATGCTATAATTCACCTGTATTTAGACCTACTAACCTCCTTATTTTCAGCAATTATTTTTTACCATGAAGGCAGGAATCTGCTTAATGCATTGTTTATAGAATGTAAACAGAAGCTCTTTCGGTTTCTTCATAATCTACTCCAAAAATTTTGCAACTATTTCTTATTCTCACAAAGTCATCCTTTCATATATTCCTTTTATGTTTCTTTTGATATTTACATGAAGTCTCTTTTATCATGTGTGCTTTTGAAGAACATTTTTTATACTTCATAGGTAGGAATCAGCCATTAAAAAACAGCCTCTAAGATTATGCATGATATATGGAATATTGCTTTAAATTTGGATAACAAATAGTAAGAGTTATTCAGAGTTTAAATATTCAAACTCATTTAGCTCATTAAAATGCGGTTTTACATGCACAGAGAAGAGTCCTAGATGCTTCATTATATGAATTTACTTTTGCCTTCCCAATGGATCATTAACTTTACTACATCATTTCTTGCATGAAGTAACAGACAGATGTATGGACAATCTAAGAGTAAGAATCTAAAATTCACCCTGCATTAGCCAAATTAACCTATAGCAGGTATCTGCTGTTGGTTATGAACACTACAAGCTCATCTAAAATGTTTGGAAATTAAGAATGTATGAGGAGAGGTTACAGGAACTAGGAGAAATAGAAAGAATTGTTTTCCAGGTAAGATTGGCAACTGTTCTCCAGCTTTAGCAATACCTAAAAAGAAAAAAAAATAGATTGGTGTAGAAACTTTAGAATTATAATTTCAGTTTGGGCAGGGACATGAGTGAGGGGATGGTTACCAACAGGATTATAGCCTACTTCAAGACCTATGAGATTTTATGTGAAATAATATAGTTGTTCTTTAAATGTGTTGGTTAACTGTTTATAAGAATAATGTATGGAATCTAAACAAAGGAGTGGGAATAGGCCAGGGGAATCCTCAAAATTTCCTTTAGGTTTATGACATAATGCAGAAATAATGTCTTTAGGATCTGTGCATCTGAATTTTTAATCTGATGGAAACAATATTATAAAGTGACTAAATAAATGAAGCTGGGCCTGAAATTGTGTTCTAAATAGAAATGTTGTCAGGTAGATTCTCCTTCCTTGAAGGTTGGTTTGTATGTTAGAAGTGGTTTCAGATAGTTCAGAAGAACATATACTCACTGGGATTTTTGCCTGTCGTGGATATATATAGCTATGACTCCTGAGTGCCACACAGGAGAAATGCAACTTCTGTATTCTGATGAAAGGGCCTATAACCAGACAGAAAACAAACCTTTGGTTGAAAGATGAGATATTCCATGTCTTCAGAGACTGCAGCTGGGACCAGAAATCTTGTATTTCACTAACTCTGTTTGGCCATTTAATGCCCAAGTGTCCACTTTGCTGCCTGAATTTCTAGGTTTCTGTCGGACAAGAACACCCATAGGAGACATTAAGGCAAAGAGCAAGGGAGGCAGTAATGGCAAGGTACTGTGAAATGAGCAGAAAAAAATCCTGCACCAGAATTAGAGTGAGGGCTGAAAAAGGCAGAAGGAAAGCAATGGTTCCTGGGGAGTGCAGAGAGAACACTTCAGCAGCTGCTGCTGGTGCTAAATTGTCACTTCTGATCTGGTGTGACAGTTACAGTGGCTGAAATGTGTTAGAGAAATCCACGTTACTGGGCTAAATCTAGGTCATTAGAGAGTAGTATTATACCCACTTGTTTGTTATCAATAGGGTTTGGTCACAAACAATGTGACCTGTTTTTGCTTTTGTTAACCTGATGTAGTATAAATACATTAAGAGTATTTGAATTTGTAGCTGACTCTGAGCTTCTGAACACTCACACCTTTCTACTCATGATAGGTCCTTTTCATGTAACATAGAAGCTGTAGTACTGATTTCCCTCTGAATAGGGAAGATTACTATTAGAGAGTTTTTCAAAGACCCAACACAATGAAGATGGAATATGGACATATTTAAATATTGGGTTTTTGAATCTGAAAACAAGAGAAATGAAGGAAATTTTTGAACTTCCTTTAAAAAATTGACAAATTTTGACTGTGAGATACAATTTTAGTTTTTTTGACTGTGAGATACAATTTTAGCTTTTTTTTTTTTCAATGAAGTCTCACTCTGTTGCCCAGGCTGGAGTGCAATGGCGTGATCTTGGCTCACTGCAACCTCTGCCTCCTGGGTTCAAGCAATTCTCTGCCTCAGCCTTCCAAGTAGCTGGGATTACAGGCACCTGCCACCACGTCCGGGTAATTTTTGTATTTTTAGTAAAGATGGGGTTTCACCATCTTGGCCAGGCTGGTCTTGAACTCCTGACCTTGTGATCCACCCACCTGGGCCTCCCAAAGTGCTGGGATTACAGGCATGAGCCACTGCACCCAGCCAATGTTAGCATTTTTTTGGTAGCTATTTGAGCTTTCCTTAGAGTAAGACATGTACAGATTAATAAATCATGGTTTTTGAGTTGCCTGAGGCCTGTTGTCTAGTAAATGGCATGGGCTATAAACAGACAACTAAGGAAGTGAAAAAGACGGGAGAAGAGGGCAAAGGGTGAATAAAGGAAGTGCTGGGTTGAAAGTTAGCCAAACCTGAGTTATAGCTGAAACCTCGAAGGTACAAATCTGTGCCCAATGGCATGTACGGAATATTTACAAGCTCTTTTTGTGCTTCTGGAATGGGAGAGGAGTGATCTGAATTTTAGTTTTGCTCTAGGCATGACATGTACTGTGTTGATACTTCTATCTGGATAACTGAATTGGTATAATTGAGTTTTAAATGAAAAAGAATTGGTTAAACTAAAATATTCGCAAATATCACCTGATTTTAGGGAAATTTCAAGAAACAATGAACAAGTCTTCATACTAATAATAAAATACTGATTTTCTCTGGATAATTTATGGCTAAAGAACATGGCTTTCATTATGGCATGATTGAAGTACACTTTTAATTGGAAATATTTGAATAAACTAAAATTTTGGCCTTCTCTGAACTTTTTAACAACTGAGAATGTTCTCACCTGGGGGGCGATGATGAAAAACATTAGCTAATACTGTCCCCCACTCCTTATCTATAGTGTCAAGAACAAAAATACCACCAAATATGTGATGTCATATTTTCGGTGTTACTGAGTATTACTTTTTTAGCAGAAAAAAATGTGAATTTATAAAATTTATTTATTTTCTCAATAGATTAGCAAAAAGCTTGAGCAAAATTTGGACTAAATTATTTTGCATTGGATTTCTGGCCTTTAAGAAAATTAGAATAGTTTTCATTTACTAAAATGTCCACTACATGGAAATTCCTGTTTGAAATGATAGCAATAACAGAAAAATGATCAGTTCATTGCACAGTATGTATTAAGTGAGAGCATTTGAATTGCCAACTTCCTATAATCTCTATAGAAATTTTAGTGCCTGTAATCACTAAGTTGAGTGTGGGCTCACTAGATATTTATGTTCCTTTCTTTCAGCTTATTACCTTCAGTTTTTCTTTAAAAAATAAGATCAAAAGAGCAGTTGAAGAAAAGTGGAGGAGATAAGTTCCAGTTGGCTATGCAGTTTTGAAACAGATTTATCTGAATTTTCCATTACTATATTTGTCAGTTGTGAATTTATTTTAGAATAAAAACCTTGCCTAAAAATAAATTGATAAGACATAAGCTATATATCTGAGCAAATAAGTTTTGCTACAATTCCCCAGTTTCTTGCAAGTTAACCATTACTTTCAATCTTCGGTGATGTTTTCATTGATATCAGACCTACATCAATAAATATATTTATGCTTTGCTTCCCAAACCAAATTTTCCTGGATAAATATTAGGACAGAAAATGAGCACAAGATGGCTATGAAAGAATGCACAAAAATAGGCTTCCAAAAATCAGTATTTTTTCCCAAATTTTGAAAAGTAAAAAATGTAAGAAGAAAAAGATTTGTCTTAGAAATAGAAGACAGTAGAAAGTGAAAATGAACTTCAAATTTAAGAGACCAGAGGGCCCATAAATACTCTAAAAATTCATAGACAAAAAAAAGATTCATGCATGCGTTATTTAAGGAAAAACTCTCAGCAAACCTTTTATAGCCATAAACTTTTTCATATACTTTGTCCAGAATCTAACTTCAGTATAATCATGATGTCTTAGAAACTTTCTAAGCAATACTTAATTAAGATACACTTCTAATAGGACAAGTTGCTTTTAGCCTCTTTGTAAGAGGCTAAAATATTTCTAATGCTCTCATTTGAGATATTTACCATTGGTCTCCTTTGAGATATTTACCACAAGCCAATTACACAGACGATTTTAGATCTCATGAGAACAAAATAAGAGAGAATTCTATAAAATCAGAAGGCTATTGACTACAAAATTAGCCAAACAAGAATCAAATTGTACATTAACGGCCACAAGAAATGTGTAATAAATCCACTGTTATTTATGAAGGTGCACACAAAATTAAAAAAGGCTGATTATAAAATTATGAAGTCACACAACATATAAAAGGGTAAATATTTGGTTTTTTTGGTGTAACTGAAAAGATACCAATATTATTCTGACTTGTGACATTATGCTCATTCAGATCACTAAACTTTACATACCATTTGTCCTCAATAAAAGTTTGTTGTTGTTATCAAATGCTTTTAAAAATTGTAATTAATGTCTTAAAAGTATGCAATTACCAGTTGTGAAACAGGATAAAACACAAAGTCGTGTAAGACGTGTTTTCTCAATTGTTATCCAAGGCTGAGAACCACCCTATCCGAGCTATTGTTCTCTTCATTGGTTCTGATTTCAGCTTCTCTCCTGAGGTAAAATCATTTCTGTATTTTCCATTCACACTAGACTTTGCTCCAACCAAATTCTCACAAGGTTGTCAGACATCCTGTGTTCAATAATAAAATATCCGAAGGTCTGTGATCCAGACTGATCTCAATCTTCTGTAATAAAAACACCAGCTGCTCATTACTGAGCTGGCATTATACCAGGTGTTTACATGTATTAATCTCTTATTTAATCTTCCACATTGCTCCATGAGATGGATGCTGTGATCATCTCTATTTTGCAGATAAGGGTATATAAGGTGTGTCATGGTTACCAATGATACTCAGGTTGCCAGATTTTATGGTCAATCCTCAGTCCTCATATTATTTGAATACTAGGTAGTATGTGGCACAGTTTAACACTACCTACTTTTTAAAATCCTTTCTTAGAATTCTGGAATATTATGCCTTCCTGATTTCTTTATACTGCAGTGGTTGTATTTTTCTCTCATCTTTTTTGGTTGCTCTTCTCCAATCTCCCTTAACTCTTAATGTTCAAGGGCCTTTGAGCTCAGTCTTTGGTCTCTTTTCTATCTATGCCTACTTTTAAAATTCCTATCCACACTCACAAATTTCTTATTTTATGCATATAAAATGGCTGTCAGTAGAATTATTCATGTATGTGGATTCATTAAGGAAAGCAACCAGAAATGGTGTCAAATTTTTCTCTTAAAATCTGCTTAAATATGTGTAAATGTCATTTTTTAAGGAGAGTTCAGCTCCTAGGAGATGCTAGCTGTATCACTATGTCTGTTCTGTAGCAGTTACAGTTTTCGACTATACCTCTGGAAGAGATTGAAGGTCAGGGAAAGTGATCAGGTAAGGAAAGAGCCTTCCTACCGACATGCTATTCTTATGAATGTAGGCTTATCATGCTTAGGACTTTTCTTTCCTGATCCAGTGATGAGAAGAAAGTTGAGAATATCTTGAACTCTCTATGAGACATTACAATTTTAGCTGATGAACTTTGGCATCAGCAAAAACTCTTTAGTAACAATTCAGGATTTAGCTGAAATAAGTTTCAGGAAGTAGAACTAAGAATAGGAGTAGAACTTGGGACTATTAATTTGAATACTATATTGAGTAGGTGATAATATAAGATCCAGAGAGAATATGAAGTCTTCTCTTCATTAAGGTAGATAGGGATGTATAACAGGAAAAGATTAATAAAGGGTTAATGTGTTCAGGAGCACAGAATAATGAACACTTTAATAATAAGCAAAGAAAAATTTAGAAAAAAAAGAAAGTAGATCAGTGTTTTCCTAGAGAGGTAAGTAGGCATAACACTGCCTACTGAATGACAAACGACAAGAGGAACATTTTTGGGTGATGAAAAGGTTCTAAAACTGGATTATGATAATGGTTGCACAGATCTATAAATGTATTAAAATCATAGCATTGTACACTTAAAATCATCAATCATACTTGAACACAGCTATTAAAATATTCTAATTATAGCATAGATAATCAATTCAAACAGAGGCAGGGAGACCAGTTAGGAAGCTAAAACAATAATATAAGAGAGAGGATGCCTGCCTCTGTGAATGGAAGACACATATTCAAGAGAATTTTAGTATACGGTAGGTGTAGGATGTATGGTTGATAAATTGCAGAAAATAGGAAAGGTACGAGATAAGGAAAGTATCCAGATTTCTAACATAAGCATCAGAATGGATGGTGGTGAAATTGATTAAAACACATTCAGAAAATTCATTAAAATAAAAAACTCAGAACATAGGTAGAAGAATAGCATATTATTCAGGGTTCTCTAGAGGGACAGAACATTTCCTTTTCCACAATGAACAGTTACCCTGGTAAAAGGCTAGAGGTCTCCTTGGGGAAGGATGAGAGAAAGATTCACTGCATGAATTGTCAGTAATGTAGTGGGGTCCTTCCTCAAGGAGTCCTGGCCTCCCCTTCATTCAAGGGGCTTTGGGTCTGTAAACTGGCTCAAGTCTGGAAATTGATTGAGGGGCCATGATTCTCTATTTTTTATAATTCAAATTAGTCTGTTGCCCATTCAACCTAGAAGTTTTCTGTTTGTATAATTTAAGTAGGAATGCAGTAGGCTTCCTATCAATTTCACTTCTAGGAACACTGTAATTAATTAGCCAATGCCAGAGCTCTGCACACATCAGACTATTCTGATTGCCTCTTTGCCTCTGCTGTCCATTATGGTAGCTATGCCCATCTTTCCTTTGATGTTGAGTGCTGCCACTTGGCCCCTGCCACCTCAGGATCCAATTATTCCCACTGCATTTAAATTTTGTAGTTGAGTGATGGTGTTTCCCTCGTTAGATCTGACATACAGAAAAGAGCAATTACAGGGCTCTTCAAAGATGCAGGTGCTGCCCTCATAAATCTATTTTGCAAGGCATTGGTCAAGGGTATATCTTCTGGACCCTCCCAGCTGGGATGGGTAGGTCTAAAGTGACTAATCCACTCCACCATCCCAATCTCCCTAAGCCTTTGGATCCTTTCCTTTACGTTAAACCAAAGGAGATCAGGCATTTCCAACTTGCACACAGTGGGCCATCTCTTAATCTATATTTCACCTAACCAAGCAAATAAACTCTTAGAACCTTTTTTAACTCCCTGAGCTGCAACATTAAATGCAGAGTTCCTACTTAGTGGGCCCAAATCAACAAATTCAGGCTGATCCAACTGTATGTTCCTTCCACCATTATCCCACACCCTTAATATCCATTCCCATGCCTGTTCTCCAGATTTCTCTTTATATAAATTAGAGAACTCAAGCAGTTATTTTCCAGTGTAGTGCATCTCCTCATGGGTCACACTCTCAACCTCACCTCTAGAGGCGCACCAGGACTTTAGTCTAGTTGTAGGTCTAGAAGCAAACAGGGGTGTTGCGGGTGGCTCCTGAGGAGAATCAACATTATCTTGCCTGGCAACTGCCTCAGGGGAGGCCATCACTGTTGCCTCAGGCAGCGCAGGGTTTATCTCCTCAGACTAAGGTGGAAAGGCTGATGGCAGCATGGGTTGAGGAGGAGATGTTGTCACTATTGGGGATGGGGAAGCTGTTTTTTCTGGCAAAAAAGCAAAAAAGTTTCATGAGAGTTTACAAACTCAACGTCTCCAGCTTCTTCAGGGTCCTCCCACTCATCCTCATTCCAAGTTGCAGGGTCCCATTCTTTTCCAATCAATACCCTCACTTTAACAGTAGACACCTGGCAAGGCTGTGCATGTACCTTTCGTTGTAGGTCAGCCACTCACATGATAAGAGCTTGTGTCTGTTTTTCCACAATTTCAGTTCTTTCTGTACAGGAGACTCAGGGCAATCTTAGCAGATTTGAGGCTTGGTATCTACTTCTGAAGCCGGGAGATAGAATCCTAGATTTCATTCGTCACTTTGCCCACTGAACTTAGGAGCAACCAAGGAGCTTCATTATATTCTCCACGTATGGTCAAAGGTTCCTTGGTTCTCCACATATGGTCAGAGGTATTATGTATAGAGTCACTAAACTCCTTGCCTCTCATGAGCGTGTATCAGGAATGTCAAATACATTTATTTTGCATAACTCTCTAAACAGTTCATGCCAAGGACTATCAGTGTTCTCCACACTATTAGAAGTAGAGTCCTTAGCATTTTTGGATCTAATCATATTATGCAGCCAACTCCAGAAACCCCAAAACCAACAAAAGAACTCCATCCTTTATATTCTGTTCCTCTTCCTCTAGAACCACTCCTGTTACCAAAATCTGTAATAGTCAGGGATCTCTGGAGGGACAGAACTAATGGAATATAGGTCCCACAACAGGCCATCTTCAGGCTGAGGAGCGAGGAGCAAGGAGAGCCAGTCCAATTCCAAAACTGAAGAACTTGGAGTCCGATGTTCAAGGTCAGGAAGCATCCAGCACAGGAGAAAGATGTAGGCTGGGAGGCTAGGTCAGTCTCCCCTCTCCCATTTTTCTGCCTCCTTATATTCTGCTGCACTCTAAGCTGATTCGATTGTGCCCACTCAGATTAAGGGTGGGTCTGCCTTTCCCAGCTCACTGACTCAAACGTTAATCTCCTTTGGCAACACCCTCACAGACACACCCAAAATCAATACTTTGTGTCCTTCAATCCAATCAAGTTAACACTCAGTATTAACCATCACAGATGGTTTTACAGAAGCAAGGTTACAGTTTAGTTTGGTTTGAAATTTCTGAGTTGAGATGCCTAGTATGATGTTTACCATGGGTCTGTACTTTAGGAAAGAAATCTAAGCTAAGGATGATGATTCAAGTGTCAACAAATATGTGATAAATAATGTCCTTTGAGAAGGTGAGATGAAGCTAGAGTGGGTAGCCCATGAGAGAAGAAGATGGAATTTTTTTTCTGAGGAAGTCTAAAATATAAGGAACAAAGGAAATATATTAAAAAATCTAAAATATAAGAACCAGAGGGCTTTATTAGCTGAGTGCTAACAATGGATCAGTCACTATTCTGTTTTCTATATGCTTCAACTCATTTAGTCCTCATACAAAACTAGTGAAATTAATTCCATAATTATTATTATCCCAATTTTACAGATGAGAAAAAGCTCATCAACATTGGATAACTTTCCAAGACCACATATATGGATTATTGCTTTTCAGATATAAATAATGAACATTTTAAGGGACTCAGTACTATGAAGAACATTAGTGATTTTAGAATCAAAATTCAAGCCATGGCTAATTGATGCTTTTTTTCCCCTAATAAAAATTGTGGACATCATTATGACTAAATTGGTCACTTAAGATTTCATGGATCTATAACTTGTCAAAGAAAAATTTTCTGAAATACATCATCCTCAATTGGCTCCTTCTTCTGGAATATGACTTGTTATCACGGTATGGGTAAAGGATGGTAGAGAATCAAGAACTACAAATAATGCACAAATGTGAGATCTCTATCTCTATCAATTGCACTTATTTAATTAGCCAGAGAAAATCATAGTTCATGTGTATGTTCCAGTGTGAAAATATAACCTTCCCTTAAGCCTGAAAGTAGAGGGAAACTGGGTACTAGTGAACAATATAAGAACTATTACACGGTCCAGCAAGAAAGAGAGAGAGAGAGAGAGAGAGAGAAAGAAAGAAAGAAGGAAAGAAGGAAGGAAGGAAGGAAAGAAAGAAAGAAAAAAAGAAAGAAAGAAAAAGAGAAAGAAAAAAAGAAAGAGAGAAAGGAAGGAAGATTACCAATGGAATGGTAATTTTCCTTCTCTTATTTCTTATGTTTGCAAATGCCACCACCATCTACTGACTTGCCTAAACCAAATATGTAGGAACAGTCATTCCTTTTTTATTCCTGTTTCCATTTGTCAATCATCAAATCCTGTAGATTCCATTTCTTTGACATCTCTTCAATATATACACCTCCTTACTTCAGGTCTTCATTATTTCTTGTCTGGATTATTGAGATCATCTCTTAAGTAGTCTTTTTGTTTTTGATCACCACACTTAAATTTATTATCCACATTACTGACAATTTCATCATTCTAAAAAGAAAATCTTACCATGTATCTCTCTTGCCGAGAACCTGTTGTGGCTTTCTTTTCAATAGTTTATCATCTGTCCAGTATTTATTTCTCAAGCCTTTCTACCTCCATACCTTGCCTCACGTTTATACATTTAGTATTTGGCTATACTAAACATTTGCAGCCTGCAAATACTTTATTCTCTTCTGAGTCTTTAATTTTTCAATTGGAATTTTGTTACTTTTTTAAACAACTATTTATTGGGGGCTCACTAACATTTAAGTAACTAAATAGTTCTCATTCAATTCTTTCCATATCCCTATGAGTGTTATTAATATTCCCAAGACATGAACACTGAAGCTCAGAGAATAATTATGAATCTTATTTTAAATGTGTGATCATAGTTCATGAAAGATCTGAGGAAAGAGAACCACTACTCAGAGTGTGAGCTAGAATTCGAAACCATCCTTTATTTAGACCACTCTTTGTTGCTACTTGTTCTAGGAAATTTCCCAGGTGCTCTTCTGCCTCTCAACCCACAGCTTGCAAGTTTGATTTTGGTGTTCTTAATGTGGGTTTCCATTCCAGGCCTTACAAATTACTACCATAGCTCTTACTATAAAGTGTTATAATGGGCTATTCAAAACAGTCACGCATTGCTTAATGATGGGAATACCTCAGAGATATGCATCTTTAGGTGTTATTCGGACATTATAGAGTGTAGTGTACTTACAAAAACCTCGATGGTATAACCTGTACTACACCTAGGCTATAGGTTATAGCGTGTGGCTTATAGGCTACAAACCTGTACAGCATGTTCCTGTACTGAATACTGTTACATGGTACAATTGTAGGCAATCGTAACACAATAGTAGTACCTGTGTATCTAAAAATAGAAAACATACAGTAAAAATACACACCTGTATAGGGCACTTACCATGAATGGAGCTTGCAGGACTGGAAGTTGCTCTGGGTGAGTCAGTGAGTGAGTGGTGAGTGAAGGTGAAGGCCTAGGACATTACTGTATGCTACTGTAGACTTTATAAATACTATCCTCTTAGCCTACACTCAATTTATAAAAAACTTGTTTTTTCTTCAATAATAACTTGACCTTTGTTTACTGTAACATTTTTACTTTATAAACTTTTTAATTTTTTAAACTTTTTGACACTTGATAATAGCTTAAAACAAACCCTTGTACAGATATAAGTAAAAATTGTTTTAATTCTATAAACTTTTTTCTAAGTTTTTTAAAAAATTTTTTACTCTTCAAGCTAAAAACTAAGACACAAACACACACACACTAGCCTAAGCCTACGCAGGGTCAAGATCATCAATATCACTGTCTTCCACCTCCATGTCTTGTCCCACTGGAAGGTTTTCAGGAGCAAAATCACTATGATGCTGTCATCTCCTGTGATAACACTGCCTTCTTCTGGAATACATTCTCAAGGACCTGCCTGAGACTGTTTTACAGTTAACTTCTTTTTTTTTTTCAATAAGTAGAAGTACACTTAAATGTGATTAAAAAGTATAGTAGAGTAAATACATAAACCAATAACGGTCATTTATTATCATGATTAAGCATTATACATACTTGTATGTGCTATACTTTTATATGACTGGCAGCACAGTAGGTTCATTTACACCAGCATCACCATAAAACAGTGAGTAATGCGTTAGTTACATGACAACATTATGACAGCCATGACATCATTAAGTTACAGGAATTTTTCAGCTTCTTTATAACCTTATGGGACCACAGTTGTATATGTGGTCTTGTCCTTGATGGAAATGTTGTCATGAAGCACAGGGCTGCGTTTGCTTCCTTAGCATTTTGTAAAGTTTCTGGTACATAGCAGTCACTCAGTAAATGTTTGTAGGAAGAAGAAATAACGTTATAATTTCTTTTATTTTTTTTCCAATTCAATTATTTCACAGACCATATATTAAAAAGAGTCTGAAAATTTGTCACATTTTGGGATATTTCCAGAAAACTTGATCTTTTCTACTTAGGCACATGGAAGTATTAAATTTTTGTGCAACTTTTCACTTGTGCTTGCTTCTAAATTGCTTTTAAACTTATCTTCATTCCAGCGAATAACATGTACATCACATACATTTATTTCTAGTTTTTAAATAATTTATCTATATATGCACACACATATATATATATGCAGACACATAGTCATACACACGCATATATACACATATATATGTATATATATACATATATATGTATATATATACACATTTATATAGAGCAAGTGGGTATGTATATGTGTGTACTTGTGTGTATATATTATACGCTGTTGAACTCATCTGATATTTAGGAAAGTGATTCCAAAATATCTCAATAACACTTATTAAATGATTCTTCTCAATTTTCTGATGCTTTTTTAATCACATAAAAAATGTCTTTATCTAAAAGTCTGTTTCTTAACTACTTAGTCATTTTCAGTGATCTTTTATTTTTTTGAACTAATATCACAACTTTAAAATCAGATCCACTGTTATGTGTTTGCATATAAATATACACTTGTGGTTTCAAGAGTAAGGCATGCTATTTTAGAAAAGAGAAAAAAATGAAAGAGGAAAATAAAATCAGGAGCAATTTCATCATCTTAATATTTTGTACTGTCAATATCATATTTCCGTTATTCATACACATATAGACTCAGACACACATACGTGCATGATTCTGTATTCATCTGTGTCTGTGATAAAGTGACATATGAACACATATGCATATGTACACATGTGTGTAGTCTAACAGATTGTTTCATTGACTCTTCATCGTGGGAACCCAAAGCCTGAGAACCCAAAGCCTGAGGACAAAATGCCATGAACCCCCACATTTTAAAGTGAGCTGCAGAACTGTGTATGCAGGACTTGGAAGGTGAAGGTCCTATAATCGATGCCAGCAGTATTAGCTAGTCTCCCATCTTGGAAGCAAGGAGCGAGTGTTCTTTAAGTGCTTTTCTTTCACCTCAGATAAATTAGAGAAATATTGAGAAGTTAGCAAAATAAAGAAAGAAGATTGTTTTACAGATGGTTGTTAACCATATCCTGTGAATTTTTAGTCCCTGGCATTATGGGTAAGAGAAGTTGGGTTCTTCTCCCTCACTTCAAGTTATGTGATGAGATCTTCAAGTGATCCATTTGGAGGTCTTGCCAATGGGCTGTAGGAGTTGGAAGAAAATAGGAGCTGGCATGATTTTGATAGATGGCACATATACACCATGGAACACTATGCAGCCATAAAAAATGATGAGTTCATGTCCTTTGTAGGGACATGGATGAAATTGGAAATCATCATTCTCAGTAAACTATCGCAAGGACAAAAAACCAAACACTGCATGTTCTCACTCATAGGTGGGAATTGAACAATGAGAACACATGGACACAGGAAGGGGAACATCACACTCTGGGGATTGTTGTGGGGTGGGGGTAGGGGGAAGGGATAACATTAGGAGATAGACCTAATGCTAAATGACGAGTTAATGGGTGCAGCACACCAGCATGGCACATGTATAGATATGTAACTAACCTGCACATTGTGCACATGTACCCTAAAACTTAAAGTATAATAATAATAAAATAAAATAAAATAAGAAAATAGGAGCTGGCCTTTGACCCATATCTGCAAAATCTAAAGGTAAGAGGCTATGAATAGAGCTTCCCTTTGCCTGGGGTAAGTTATTTTGAAAGAAAACTGCACTTCTGTCAATAGCAGAATGAAGGTGTGGGTTCTCTGAAGACAAGGTGTGAACTGGAGAGATGGAAAGGGACCTTGACTAGTGCATGTATTTCCTGAAGTAGAAGCACTGAGGGTGGTAGTAGTACATTCTTAGCCTTAGTCAAAGAAACTTGTGTGGTTCTCAATGGGATGGTTTCCCATTAATCTGAAGAAGTGACCTATGAAAAAAGGGGTTAGTTTTTGACTCCTGCCATTTCAACATTATGAAGATGTTAGTGATTCAAGAGTGTGTATCCTTTTTTCTTATTCCACTTTCTCCCAAGGCCCTAAGCTGGAGAAGTCAAAAAAGAAAAGTTAGTGCACGGATGCAGGAGTTGAAGAGAGCGCATCATTAAGCAGCCAAACATACTTGCTTCTCTTCTGTAGACTTAAAAAACTCAAGCGGGATTAAGCTACAGCAGGAAGAAGCCTTGACTTAGAGAAGGATTCGGAGCTTTGTTAGTATGCTAAACTGAGCTGGAGTCAAGTGGATTTTTATGAACCATGTACTCACTAAAGACTATGGGATTTCCCCATTATTTTATGCAGAGTTACAATAACAACTAGTTCACAGAGATTTGAAGGGATATAAAACAGTGAGAATCAAGGTGGCTCTTGTATAGACACTATCAAGTTCAGCTTACTCAATAAATTGCTGATGAGTATGCATGTATATGTGTTCTGCATACCGAACATGGGTATATTCTGTATATACCCATTAGTGTCTATACATATTAGTGTTTCTGTGTACGTACGTGCAATGCAATTATCTCCAGTCATTCTTTGAATGTCAAATTTTGCTTTAATATCTAAATAAAATCAAATAAGCTCTCAATTTCATATAATTTGGCAATGCTTCCTCCATTATTTCCAAAAAGTTATGTGGGATCTTTACGTTTTCTCCTTTTGTCTCCTTTGCTGTCTTGCTCTTCACTCTTCTTTAGTTTTCAATCACCTTGGATCACTTCAATACAGGCATTCCAACTGCATAAGGTTGCTCTGGTCTTTAGTGCCTCAAACTATCAGTTAAATTTGTTCTTTTTTTATTTTTTAAGGAACCACTAAAAACACACTTGTAGGTGAACATAAATTTGGTGAAGATTTGGTGATAATAGCTAGGAACACGAAGTAAAAGTTCTAATCCCTAATATCTGATGGCCCTTAACTCTAAACCTTAATTAACCCTCTTCAAAGTTTTTCATCTCACAAAATCAATGCTTTTCCACCCAGGATCAACCCACATTGGTTTTTTGCTTAATAATGATCATAATAATAATAAACCAAATGCATTAAAATGCTCATTCTCATATTTAGTTCTATACTTTTAATCTTAGAAAGGCTTACTTGCCTTGAAATCAGATCCACTATAATGTATTCTAAATTTTTATTTTCTTATTTAACTTTTTAATCTGAGAAAAAATTTATTTTGCATATAGTATGAGATGAGGATCAAACTATTTTCACAAATGGTTAATGTATTTCCCCAGTACCACATATTGACTAAACAATCCTTTACCTGTCTTTTCTGGAAGCAGTTTCTCAACTTTTTACTCTGTGTCTTTGATTTACCTAATTGTCTTAAACCAGTATCAGTTACTTACAATGTAGGACTTTCTAGTTCATCCTAATATAAATATGTATTAGGTTGGCGCAAAAGCAATTTCAATGTCAAGAACTGCAATTACTTTTGCACCAACTTAATTTTTTTCTTCTTCTCCTTGGTATTAATCTTTTCCTTATCAGTAATTACTTAGATTCTCAGCTTCCTGTTCTTTCAAATGAGCCTGTAAAACACCTTATTAACTTCTAAAAAAAATCTGGTGGCCGGGCGCGGTGGCTCACGCCTGTAATCCCAGCACTTTGGGAGGCCGAGGCAGGCGGATCACAAGGTCAGGAGATCAAGACCATCCTGGCTAACAAGGTGAAACCCCATCTCTACTAAAAATACAAAAAATTAGCCGGGCGTGGTGGCAGGCGCCTGTAGTCTCAGCCACTCAGGAGGCTGAGGCAGGAGAATGGCGTGAACCTATGAGGCAGAGTTTGCAGTGAGTCAAGATCACGCCACTGCACTCCAGCCTGGGTGACAGAGCGAGACTCTGTCTCAAATAATAATAATAATAATAATAATAATAATAATAATAATACAAATCTGGTGAGATTTTTGATTGAAATTATATTAAGCATATTAATTTGGGAGAATTTGAATTTTTATGATATTTGGTTTTCCCATCTTGGCAAAGGTTTTTGTATTCTATTTAGCTAAATCTTCTCATGAAAGCCATGTGTATGCTTCTAACAATTTCTGGTGTACTTCTGACATATCTGTAAACTCGTGGGAAATATCAGGTCATTTCCTTGAGCATTAGGAACTTTTAATGCTGTGGAACTGTCTATGGTACAGAATTTATATCCTCACATCTGAATAAAACCAAAGATTATGTATTTTAACATGATGAGCATCTGTTTTCAGTCAAGTCTTTCTTTCTGCAAATATCTGTTGGTTATTATATTTTACATACTTTTTTGTGTTACATTGTCATCAGTAACAAACCACCTCAGTAAATGGTTTGATACTCCTCTTAATATTTACATTGTCTTGGAAGTAAATGATACAGCTAAATGATCAGGTAAATGTTAGAGCATTAAGAGTGCTATAAAAATAGAGCAAGAGGAGAAGGACTAAGAGTTTGAGGGGTGTAGAATAATTTTTGAAAGAATGTCAAGGTGTACCTTACTTAGAAGATGACATTTGTACAAAGACATGAATGGGTAAGATGAGATATGCATAGTGAGAGGAAATGTTCCAGACAGAGGAAAGAGATAATAAACACATTAAGGCAGGACTGTGTTTAATGTGTTCAAGGCAGGCAGAGCCAGGCATAGTGGCACAGTCCCAGCTACTCAGGGTGCTGAAGTAGAAGACCAGCATGGACAACATACTAAGACCCTGTATTAAATAAAAATGATTCAGCCAGCAGGTCAGAAGGCTGAAATATTGCAACTGAAATGGATAAAGGGAGATGACATCAGACAGGAAATTGGGGGAGCAGATTATGTAGGTCCTTGAGGTTGTTGTAGTACTCTTGGCTTGATTTTTCATGAAAGATGAAACAATTAGAGAATTGAGTGGAGAAATGATATAAACTGACTTACATCTTAAAGGGCTCATTTTGGCTTTTGTGTTGAGGTTAGACACTAGTAGAGCAAGAATGGAAACAGAAAGGCCAGTTAGAAGAACATTGCCACCTTGATACTGCCATGGGCTAGGAGGATAGCAATGGAGACAATAAGAAATGGTTAATTCTACATCTGCTTTGAGTGCAAAGCCAAAAGTGTTTCTTTCTGGTTGCATTTTCCCTCTTACTCTTATTAAGTAATCTTCATTTTATAACTTCTCCAATTCTGACTTAAAATTTAGGTTATATCTACCTGGGTTCTGTTATTAACAGAATGATCTTCTTTTAGGCTTTAAATATGATGCTTTTTTGGGGGGAAAATGTTGAAAGTTTAATCTGGAGTTAGATAACTATAGTGGGAAAGCCAACAACAACTTTATCTGGAAATTTGGAGAATATGGTTCTCATCCTGGCTCTGTAAATAGTTTGCTCTGTGGTCTGGGATAATCTTAGTGTCCTTGCTTATAAAATGAGGTTAGAGTAAATGATCAGTACTATTTCTTCTAGCTAAATATTCTACAAATCTATGATTCTGTACTTATGCACCGGCCAGTTAAGAGTTGAATAATACATTTTAAACAAAAATTTCAGTTGAGTTCCTTGAAATATCAACAGGTTGCTTTGTTATAGCTGAAAAATTTTAAAGACAGGGAACAGGAAAGACCCCAAGTGAGCCTGCGGTATTTTGAGGGATGGTAGTCTTCTTGGTGATATTCCCTGTAAGTTTCTTTGTCCTTGGCACCCAAATAGGAGTCCTTGTCTGTAATGGTTGATTTCATGGGGCCTGCTTTCTCTTCTTAATCCTGCATGTAGTAGAAACTTGGTTCCTGTTTTCATCTTTTCTTATCTTCTCTGGGAGGATTTTCCCAGGAACTGCCTCTGTTCAGAATCATAACTCCTCCACTTCAGTCCTGCACTTCCAAAACCTGATTTACTGTGGTTGTGTCATTCCATTAGATATGCACATGGAGGTTCCCCACCAGCTGTTTAATCCATTTGATCTTAAAGTTTTCCCTTATTTGTCACTCTTGTTGAGATTCGTCTTCATGGCTGCCAAATCCATCTCAATGTTTCCTCAACTGGGACCCATTGTCTGCGTGTAGCTTGTCCCTGTTCTCTCCAGGATCACACAATGCTTTTGATTCTGTGCAACAGTGCAGACTATTCCTTCCTGAAACTAACTCAATTTGTTTTTGAACAAATATCACAATATTGTTTCCCCTCTTTCAAGGGGTTACATTTGTGACTCTATTTGCCATTGAGAAATGAGAATTTAGATGTTGAGAGGCTGTGGAATGAAAGGTGGAAATGGCTTGTTTTTGCAAATGGAAAGAAATCTACTCCCATTTAGCTAAAAGCACAAGACTTTTCTAATCAAGCATTTGACATCATGACCAGGCTTTGGAAAAAGTGTACCTGTTCACTTATAATTGGTTCTGCTCACAGAAGTGCTTTCTCATTGTCTGTGCATCTACAGGAAATATGGTTAGTAAATGCACATGTCAGCTGGATCAAAGCTGTTCTTTAAAGCCCTGCCAGACCATGCTGCAAAACTGTTATTTCCTATTATGAAAACTAAATCTGGAATCATGGTTAAAAGGCAGTCTGTTTTGGGGAGAGTGGCCTGTATAGGCAGGAAGTAATTCAGATTTGATTGGCAACATGAGTTTTTCAGGGAATGGTTAAAGATGAGGAGCATTTTGAAGGCCAGAAACACAATCCCTAATGATGATTCTCAGAATTTTCCTAACATCAGCTTATTGGTAAACCATATTACAAAATTTTAAAATCATGTCTTTCCCAGAAACTATAATAATAAAACATAATGGTTTTGTGTATTTCTTATTTGACCCATGTAACAGAACCCTGTGAGATAGGTATCATTATCACCATTGTATAGCTGAGAAAACTCACCCAAAGTTCCAAGGTTTACAGTGTCTTGGCCGTCCTGTCTCTCTGGTCTCTTGCTAACAGAACACGGGTACTTATGGTCCCATGATGCCTGCTGTAAAAGCTGTTTACAGAAGCTTTTAAAAAGTGTCTTTTTCAACTTCACTGTGCTTTTTTTCCTTACGTGAACACCATGTTTACTGTTTCTATCATTGACAGAGCAATACTGATGGCAGCGGTGGCCCACCTTGAGTGGCCGCTGCATGACACTGGCTACAATGGGGGAGGCACAGCCAGGGCTGAGTGCTCCATAGAACTAGTGGGAGCCGGGAACAGGTGGAAGCCATGCCCTCTTCCAAGTTGGAGGAGCTGGAGCCCTGACCTCCCAGGGGCAGCTGTAGCAGAGCAGCCAGTTGTGGACCCAGGCATCTCTGCACTCTCAGGGCCCCAGGAAGCACCCTTGCCCCTTCAGGCTCGAAAGTGCCTGCTCTCGCTGCCTGGCCTCTGCCCACTCCCAGTGCCCACTCCAATTTCAGAGCAAAGTTGTGGCCAAGCCTGGGGGCTGTCACGACCCGGCTGGGTGTGTGCATGCTTGGGGCAGCACTGAAACACCAGCCCCCTATCACCTCAGCCCCCTCCAGATTTTGAGTGCCCACAAACATGGGAGGGAGGGTGAGGTGGGGGCTAAGTGTGGCTCAGCTCAGTCTTACAGGCACCACTTGGCACAAAGAGCCAGGGCACCATAGGCACCATGGACAGCAGGTTAATGGTGGTAGGGTGCAAACAGCCTCCTGGGCAGAAAGGAGCGGGTCCCCAGTAAAGCCCCATCTTCAGGCCAGAGAGGGCCTGAAGCCTGCCGGAGGGCTGCCATGGAGTGAGAACTTAATGGAGCTTGCTCTGGGGCCTCCCCTCACTGCTCATGGGCTGATCAGCACCTACTTTTTCCCCTCTTAAGCCCATAAAAACCTTGGACTCAGCCAGACTTGGGCAGATGATGGGATGACCTGCCTACAGAAAGGAACTACCCATTGTAGGTCTCCTGTCTCCTGAGAGCTGAGTGGACAACGGGACAATCAGCCTGCAGAAAGGAGCTACCCACTCTGGGTCTCTTTTCTGCTGAGAGCTGAACAGATATTGGGATGACCTGCCTACGGAGAGGAGATAACCACTGTGGGTCTCCTCTGAGCTGTTCTGTTGCTCAATAAAGCACCTCTTCACCTTGCTCACTCTCTACTTCTCTGCATACCTCATTCTTCCTGGATGCAGGACAAGAACTTGGGACCTGCCGAATGGTGGGGCTGAAAGAGCTGTAACACAAACAGGGCTGAAATACACCCCCTGCTTTCCACATTGCAGGGAACAAGAAAAAGGTAAGAAAGAAGGAGAGAAGAGCTTCAGCCCTTCAGACAACCCAGACCTGGAAGCACCCTGAGCCAGGGCTATGATGCCCTTTTTGGGGTTCTGTGGTTCCTGGCATCTCCAAGTTTCTGGGTGCCACCACATTTCCTGGTGCCAGCCATGGAAGCTACTTGCAGTATACCTCATCCAGCCACAGCCTTGCAGGGAGCTGGTGCCTGGCACTGCCCGCCCTGCTGCAGCCAGAGTGCATGGCTGTGGGCAGTGGCTGGACCCCATGCCTTCTCATTCACACAATCCTCACCGCTCTGTGCCTGGCGCACCCTTGGCAGGCATGGGATCCAGGTTTGTCATGCAAGCTGAGTTCAGGCTGCCAGGCAGAGTAGGCACATGAAGCACAGTGGGCCAAAGCAAAATTCAGACAAAGGCACCACTGGCCACAGAGGTTTCTGGACAGAAAAGCGACACCTGAAGGATCCTATGAGAAGAGCATCTTCCTTACAGAATGCTTGTAAAGACAAAATTGGCAGAAATAATATATGTCAAAAAATATATATCAAAAGAAAATTAAGATGACCTCACATAAAAGATAATTTAATTTTCTTGTTTCATATGTAAATGTCATGATTTAAAATAAAGTTGTTTCTTCTAAGTGAAAGGAATTGTGATCAGGTACATCAATAAAAAGTTTAGAAACAAGTGCATTTTTATTTTCATTCAAAAATTGCGTTGCTGAAACTGTTGGAGAGGCAGAGGTTTATACCAGTTTCCTAGCTGTCTCTATAGTTCTGTGTGCTAACCAGCTAAACCAAGACTGTGCATTAAGCAAATACATCTGGATTCTATGTTGACATTCTATCAACTTATTTTTTAATTTCATAAAATTAACATAACTCATATCTTCCCTATATTCCTCTAAGCAGATTTAGGTTTTTGCATATTCCTTATTTTACTCATGAGAATTTTCCTGTTTAGATCAAGTGATCTTGACCACCATTGGATGGAATTTGTTAGCATTTAATTATTTCTTTTGATGCTTTATTTGGTATATTAATAATTATGTTCATGTCATATCTCCTTGCTAGACTGGGATATTCTGTGCACCTAATACTATGTTTTCAATGCATGCCTGACTATCCTCAAAGGATACTCAATAAGTCTTTGTCTAGTGTTGAACAAGATAACAAATTTTCACACTTGATAAATATCCCAGTGAAAACATTTGAATTATATACAGAATTCATCCAGTTTCACTGCAAAGCTAGAAAGCTTTAAGACTTACTTCTAAGCTGCATGCTAATCATACTCAATTGTTTATCAAATGATCTTTCAGTTGGTTGGAATATGTAGATGTAACAAAACAAAACAAACAAAAACACCAATTGTTACCCAGGACAGGTAAGTCATGTAGGATATTATGGGACACTGAAAGGACTCTGATTTTTTTCTAGACTCATTTGGAAAGCCATCAGAGGGCTTGGGGCAGAAATGTGACATGATATGATTTATATTTTAAAAGCATCACTATGGCTCCAAGAGGATCCTAAAAGACTAATATCCGTGTTGGTTACAATACTGAAGCTTTGTTTCTACAATGTGATCTAAATATTAGGGCCATTTTGTTTTTATTTTGAAATTTATTTGAAAAAAATATATATATATACATTTTTATTATATTTTCAGTTCTAGGATACATGTGCGGAACGTGCAGGTTTGTTACATAGGTATACACCTGCCATGGTGGTTTGCTGCACCCATCAACCCGTCATCTACATTAGGTATTTCTCCTAATGCTATCCCTCCCCTTACCTCCCCATCCCCCAACAGGTCCCAGTGTGTAATATTCCCTTCCCTGTGTCCATGTGCTGTCATCGCTCAACTCCCACTTATGAGTGAGAACATGCAGTGTTTGGTTTTCTGTTCCTGTGTTAGTTTGCAGAGAATGATGGTTTCCAGCTTCATCTGTGTCCCTGTAAAGCACATGAACTCATCCTTTTTTATGGCTGCATAGTGTTCCATGGTGTATATATGCCACATTTTCTTTATCCAGCTTATCATTGATGGGCATTTGGGTTGGTTCCAAGTCTTTGCTATTGTGAACAGTGCTCCAATAAACTTATATGTGTGCATGTGTCTTTATAGTAGAATGATTTATTATCCTTTGGGTATATACCCAGTAATGGGATTGCTGGGTCAAATGGTATTTCAGGTTCTAGATCCTTGAGGAATCACCGCACTGTTTTCCACAATGGTTGAACTAATTCACACTCCCACCAGCAGTGTAAAAGTGTTCCTATTTCTCCACATTCTCTCCAGCATCTGTTGTTTCCTGACTTTTTAATGATCACCATTCTCATTGGCATGAGATGGTATCTCATTGTGGTGTTGATTTGCATTTCTCTAATGACCAGTGATGATGAGCTTTTGTTCATGTGTTTGTTGGCCTCATGTCTTCTTTTGAGAAGTACCTGTTCATATCCTTTACCCACTTTTTGATGGGGTTGTTTTTTTCTTGTAAATTTGTTTAAGTTCCTTGTAGATTCTGGTTATTAGCCCTTTGTCAGATGGATAGATTGCAACATTTTTTCCCATTCTGTAGGTTGCCTGTTCACTCTAATGATAGTTTCTTTGGCTGTGCAGAAGCTCTTTAGTTTAATTAGATCTCATTTGTCAATTTTGGCTTTTGTTGCCATTGCTTTTGGTGTTTTAGTCATGAAGTCTTTGCCCATGCCTATGTCCCCAATGGTGTTGCCTAGGTTTTCTTCTAGGGGTTTTGTGGTTTTAGGTCTTACGTTTAAGTTTTTAATCCATCTTGAGTTAATTTTTGTATAAGGTGTAAGGAAGGGGTCCAGTTTCAGTTTGCTGCATATGGCTAGCCAGTTTTCCCAACACCATTTATTAAATAGGGAATCTTTTCACCATTGCTTGTTTTTGTCAGACTTATCACAGATCAGATGGCTGTAGATGTGTAGATGTGTGGTGTTATTCCTGAGGCCTCTGTTCTGTTCCATTGGTCTATATATCTGTTTTGGTACTAGTACCATGCTGTTTTGGTTACTGTAGCCTGGTAGTGTACTTTGAAGTCAGGTAAGCCTCTAGCTTTGTTCTTTTTGCTTAGTATTGTCTTCGCTATATGGACTTTTTTTTGGTTCCACATGAAATTTAAAATAGTTTTTTCTAATTCTGTGAAGAAAGTCAAAAGTAGCTTGATGGGGATAGCATTGAATCTATAAATCACTTTGGGCAGTACAGCCATTTTCATGATACTGATTCTTCCTATCCATGAGCATGTAATGTTTTTCCATTTGTTTGGGTCCTCTCTTATTTCCTTGAGCAGTGGGTTGTAGTTCTACTTGAAGAGGACCTTCACATCACTTGTACATTGTATTCCTAGGTATTTTATTCTCTTTGTAGCAATTATGAATGGGAGTTCACTCATGATTTGACTATTTGTCTATAATTGGTATACAGGAATGCTTGTGATGTTTGCACATTGATTTTGTATCCTGGGACTTTGCTGAAGTTGCTTATCGGCTTCAAGAGATTTTGGGCTGAGACAATGGGGTTTTCTAAATATACAATCATGTCATCCGCAATCAGACAATTTGACTTCCTCTCTTCCTATTTGAATACCTTTATTTCTTTCTCTTGCCTGATTGCCCTGGCCAGAACTTCCAATACTATGTTGGATAGGAGTGGTGAGAGAGGGCATCCTTGTCTTGTGCTGGTCTTCAAAGAGAATGCTTCCAGCTTTTGCCCATGCAATATGATATTGGCTATGGGTTTGTCATAAATGGCTCTTATTATTTTGAGATATGTTCCATCAATACCTAGTTTATTGAGAGTTTTTAGCATGAAGGGGTGTTGAGTTATATCGAGGGCCTTTTTTGCATCTACTGAGAGAATCATGTGTTTTTTGTCATTGGTTCTGTTTATGTGATGGATTATGTTTATTGATTTGCATATGTTGAACCAGCCTTGCATCCCAGGGATGAAGCCGACTTGACCGTGGTGGATAAGCTTTTTGAGATGTTGCTGGATTCGGTTTGCCAGTATTATGTTGCAGATTTTTGCATTGATGTTCATCAGGAATATTGGCCTGAAATTTTCTTTTTTTGTTGTTTGTCTGCCAGGTTTTGGTATCAGGATGATGCTGGTCTCTGAAAATGAGTTAGGAAGGAGTCCCTCTTTTTCTATTGTTTGGAATAGTTTCAGAAAGAATGGTACCAGCTCTTCTTTGTACCTCTAGTAGAATTCAGCTGTGAATCTATCTGGTCCTAGGCTTTTTTTGATTGGTAAGCTATTAATCACTGCCTTAATTTCAGAACCCGTTATCGATCTATTCAGTGATTCAACTTCTTCCTGGTTTTGTCTTGGGAGGGTGTATGTGTCCAGGAATTTATCCATTTCTTCTAGATTTTCTAGTTTATTTGCATAGAGGTGTTTATAGTATTCTCTGATGGTAGTTTGTATTTTTATGGGATGAGTGGAGATATCCCCTTTATCATTTTTTATTGTGTCTATTTGATTCTTCTCTCTTTTCTTCTTTATTAGTCTGGCTAGTGGTCTATCTATTTTGTTAGTCTTTTCAAAAAATCAGCTCCTATATTCATTGATTTTTTGAAGGGTTTTTCATGTCTCTATCTCCTTCAGTTCTGCTCTGATCTTAGTTATTTCTTGTCTTATGCTAGCTTTTGAACTTGTTTGCTTGTGCTTCTCTAGTTCTTTTAATTGTGATGTTACAGTGTCAATTTTACATCTTTCTTGCTTTCTCCTGTGGGCATTTAGTGCTATAAATTTCACTCTAAACACTACTTTAGCTGTGTCCCAGAGATTATGGTATGTTTTTGCTATATTAAGGTAAATAAAGTTCATTGTATTTCTGTAATATTTTGTCTTCCTGGAGTGTAGGGAGGGGTTAGTGATGATTAAATGAAATAGATTTGTCTGAGTAGAATTTATACACTATAATAATGTATTGCCTCTTTAATGATGAAAGAAATAATTTCTGCTGATGTGATCATTTTTGTCGTGCCTTTTCAAGAAAATATATGGGGCTAAAATGTTAAAATAACTTATTTTCAAGTAGAGTACTATAATCTGAAAATATAATTGAGTACCTTCTTACTGTCAGTAAATGAATACTCTCAAAAGTTCTGGTCGTTTGAATTAAGGTAATACTTATGAATGTCATTCATTTGTTTAATGAAAATGTCAATATTGGCAAATAAAGCATTTTAATTTTTTCCTGTGGGATGGGATAAGAAGCTTCCTTTGTATTCATCCCTCAACCTTTCATTATTCAATACCAAAAGCTGTAGAGTAAATCAGGGAAAGTCACTAGGCTGGTGTCAATCCCTGGATTTGATTATTGAGAGGCAATTCTCCAAGAAATATTTTCAGATTACCACATAGTCCAATCTTTTTGAGGAAAGACCACTGGCAAACTTGGTTAAAGTATGGTTGAATAGCAAATGTATCTTGGAAGATAGAGATAATAGGTTGCTTCAGAGAGATTTAGAGACATCTCCCCTGTAAACATTTGCTAACATCGCAGAATAAAAGACTCTCCCTCACCTGAGGAAAGGATGGGTCAATGTGCCAGCCAAACTCCAAGTGTCGTAGTTTTGTGAGTCCATGGTGATATACTTACTCTATCTGTGCAGGATGACATTAGGCTCTCATAGCCTCCTCAGTGCTAAGATGCTCTGTGAATATTCAACTATCTGTTTTCTAATCTAGAGACTTTGTGTTTATTACCAGAATTGCATCTATCTATCTATCTATCTATCTATCTATCTATCTATCTATCATCTATCTATCTATCTATCTATATCTATCTATTTATCTATCTATCTATGTATCTATCTATCTATCTACCTATCTATCACTGTGGCAGGATGACTTTTTAGCTTATAAATATAGTTGGTAGACTTAATTTTAGATACTACAGATGTCATTCCTTTATTAACCTCACGCCATGCTGATGTTTGTAATGATGAGAAACGAGAATCATTTTATGGTATCGATTGTCAAGATATTGTGTATATCATGTGTTCTTTATGATACATTCAAAAAACAGATCCCACTAATAATATGTCTACAGTATGGAGTTCTTTACACACACATACTTGCAGGACATTTGAGATAGAGAGATAAAAGCATTTCCCTGGTGCTAGTGATAGGTTTGAACTTCTTTGAAACATATCAAGATAAGGTGATGCCATGCAAAGAACATGGTGACATGGGTGCAGCAGAGGGTCAGCTAGGAGCAGACTAGATTCATCTTGGCAGACCTAGTGGACTAGTGATATCTGAGGCCTTTTATGTGCATGAGTAGATCTATGCAAGTTTTCTGGCTAAAGGAAGAAGGTGGTGTGTGCATGTGTTTGTGTATGTGTGTGTGTGTGCACGCACACATGTGCATGCTAGCGTGCAGGAAAGAGACAAAGATAAACAGGAAAGTTGGGAAAATTTAGAATATATTTTAAAAAAACATATATCTTGCTTCCTGTTTGCCACAATTAGTATCACAGCCTCTGGAAGATGCAATGGTTAATAATTGCTGCTGATTCTTTGATATGGCTTTTCCTGGGGACAGTAGGGAGTCAGCTCGAGTAAAGACAAATCCTAGAAAGGGTGCTTTTTCAGGGAGACTCCTAACAGCTAACATAGTGGCAATGCTCTTGGAATTGAGTTTTTTTAGGAGCTCCAAACCCAGTGTCCCCTCTTTGGTGGTTGCAAAGTTGCTTTTTCTCACAGCTACTGTGATTGCAAGGCTGCTGGTTTTCAAGTCTGTCATGCAGCTGAGAAGAATTGCTATAGGACAATTCAAAACGTCACAAAGCTCACATTCTTATCAAGATTTAATCACTTTTCTTTAAAAAAAATTTCTTTTTAGTTAATTTCTAGAGTTCTGCAAAAGTTGATTCTGACAAATTTTGCTAGTGGTCATTGCTTTTATGCTGAAATAGATTTTCAGAAGTCCTTAGCCTGCCATTTCTAACTTGTTTGTCTTGGGCAAATTATTTAATCTCCCTTTTTTTCAATTTTCTAATTCATAAAACAAGCATAGTAACATGCCTCAGAGAATTGTTGTGAGGCCTAAGAAAGCTCATTCAAGAAAACCACTTGAATAGTACCTGGTATGTAATGAATACTCAACCAACACTGGCTGTCGGTATCAGTATATTCATTTTAAATACTTAAGTTTAGATATAAACAAACCTACCCTTTATTTTTCCCAAATTTTGGTTTTATACTCACTTTTTATTTTTCTGAATTGGTTTATCTGGCTACAAAGTTTTACAGATTCTATTCCACAACGTTTCAGAACATAGCAGTTGATAATGTTTTACATTCCATTACACAGACTATTCCCTGAAGCTTTTTGGAACAATAACAGATGGCCAAGCTATTGAAGATATTATGATTCTACTTACTGTTCAAATATGTAGGCTAGAACAGGGTAATTTTGCTTTCTGTTACCTGAGAAAAATAAGAATGCCACATTTTTTATGTACTTTTATCCATGTGGTTTATAAAATTTCACTTTTTGAGAGGATTGTCCCAGGGTGCAACTAGTGCAAAACATCTTATTGAATACCTAGAGCTATCAAAGTCATTAATGTCTTATAAAATATTTAAACTTTTAATAATAAATAAAGCTGCTTCCTAAAACGATCTCCTACTAAGAGAGAGTACATATGAGAAGATGAGGTACTTTCAGTGCCTTAAATGTCAGCAAACTGGAGCCTGTCAGAAAAAGAAAATGGGAATTTCATAAATTGGTATAATATGTAATTACAATGGCTAATTCAAAACATTTAACAATAATTAATTATGAAAAATAACTAGTCTTTTGCCCTCTTTTCTAAATGCTATTAATATTATTTATGATAATATTAAGCATAGTACTCATATAATGAGTCACTTCATTAAAGATATTCTTAGGTTTTTTTGTCTATATTTGTAGTATTCTTAAGGCTCTGATTTTTGAATAAGCAGAAAAAGATGGCTAACCTGGTTCACCAGTTGTTCTTTAACTTTAAAAGTGAACTGAGATATTTTAACGATTATATTTTTATAATCCTTTTATACGGTAAAGATTAAACCAAATAAGATCTAAAGAGAAATATAGTCTACACAAAACTCTCTAGTTAAATGTATCAATCTGGAGAAAGTATTGTTTCTTTTTTTTAATTTTATTATTATTATACTTTAAGTTTTAGGGTACATGTGCACAACGTGAAGGTTTGTTACATATGTATACATGTGCCATGTTGGTGTGCTGCAGAAAGTATTGTTTCTTAAGGATCAAAATTTCAATTCAGTTTTATGCAATTGTTCCTGTATACCATGGATATCAGATAGATAGAAAGATAGACAGATAGACAGATGACAGGTAGATAGGTGATAAGTAGATAGATGATGATAGATAGATAGATAGATAGATGATAGATAGATAGATAGATAGATTAGATAGATAGATAATAGGTAGGCAGGTAGATAATAGATTAGGTAGGTAGATGATAGGTATGTAAGTAGATAAATAGATGATAGATAGGTAGATAGATACGTAGGTAGGTAGGTAGAAAGATTAGATAGATAGATAGATGATAGATAGATAGATAGATAGATAGATAGATAGATAGATAGATTAGATAGATAGATAGATAGTGTGACTGCCTTTGCTATCTGAAGATTTGGGATTAGAATGCCTGCATAGATAAACCTTATGAAAGTTAAGGCTCTTTCAGTTGTTAGAGATAGAAATCTTCTCTCAAACAGGCCTAAGTTTTTTAAAAAAGTACCCATGTGTACATATAATCTGAGAAGTCCAGGGGATGAACTCTTTCAGAAGTGCTGGATTAAAGAGCTCATCACAGACTCCATCTCAGCTCTATCTCATCTGGGTAGTTACATTCACAGTTCCATTACAGTGCTCAGTATCTTCAGAGCCATGACATTAAAAAACAAAAGAAATATTTCTGCTTCAGCAGTGACTCAAACAGAAGCCACAGAACTGAGTTTTGTTTCCCCTGATTGGCCTGCTTTGTGTCATGTATGAATCCCTGAATTGTGTGTATGTGAGAGGATTTAATGTGCTGATGGACCAGTCAAGATTACACATTTGTTCTGGAGAGAGGTATTTACTTCATTCAGTTCAGGTGGACTGAGAAGCAAGAGGGATATAGCCTAAATGAGAGTCTGGACTTTGCTGGAAAAAAAGGAATTTTTTTTTTACATATACTTTAAGTTCTGGGATACATCTGCAGAACATGCAGGTTTGTTACATAGGTATACACGTGCCATGGTGGTCTGCTGCACCCATCAGCCCATCATCTACATTAGGTATTCTCCTAATGCTATCCCTCCCCTAGCCCTCCACTCACCAACAGGCCCCGGTGTATGATGTTCCCCTCCATCTGTCCATGTGTTCTCATTGTTCAGCTCCCACTTATGAGTGACAATATGTGGTGTTTGATTTTCTTTTCCTGTATTAGTTTGCTGAGAATGGTGGTTTCCAGCTTCATCCTTGTCCCTGCAAAGACATGAACTTATCCTTTTTGTATGTCTGCATAGTATTCCATGGTGTATATGTGCCACATTTTCTTTATCCAGTCTACCATCGATGGGCATTTGGGTTGGTTCCAAGTCTTTGCTATTGTGAACAGTGCTGCAGTAAACATACGTGTGCATGTGCCTTTATAAGAGAATGATTTATAGTCCTTTGGGTATATACCCAGTAATGGGATTGCTGGGTCAAATGGCATTTCAGGTTCTAGATCCTTGAGGAATCACCACACTGTCTTCCACAATGGTTGAACTAATTTACATTCCCAACAAAAGTATAACAGTGTTCGTATTTCTCCACATCCTCTCCAGCATCTGTTGTTTCCTGACTTTTTAATGATTGCCATTCTAACTGGTGTGAGATGGTATCTCATTGTGGTTTTGATTTGCATTTCTGTAATGACCAGTGATGATAAGCTTTTGTTCATATGTTTTTTGGCCACATAAATGTCTTCTTTTGAGAAGTATCTGTTCATATCCTTTACCCATTTTTTGATGGGGCTGTTTGATTTTTCTTGTAAATTTGTTTAAATTCCTTGTAGATACTGGATATTAGCTCTTTGTCAGATGGATTGCAACAATTTTCTCCCATTCTGTAAGTTGTCTATTCACTCTAATGATAGTTTCTTTTGCTGTGTGGAAGCTCTTTGGTTTAATTAGATCCCATTTGTCAATTTTGGCTTTTGTTGCCGTTGCTTTTGGTGTTTTAGTCATGAAGTCTTTGCCCATGCCTATGTCCTGAATGGTATTGCCTAGCTTTTCTTCTGGCATTTTTATGGTTTTAGGTCTAATATTTAAGTCTTTAATCCATGTTGAGTTAATTTTTGTATGAAGTGTAAGGAAGGGGTCCAGTTTCAATTTTCTGCTTATGGCTAGCCAGTTTTCCCAACACCATTTATTAAATAGGGAATCCTTTCCCCATTGCTTATTTTTGTCACGTTTGTCAAAGATCAGATGGTTGTAGATGTGTGGCGTTATTTCTGAGACGGCCTCTGTTCTGTTCCACTGGTCTATATCTCTGTTTTGGTCCTAGTACCATGCTGTTTTGGTTACTATAGCCTTGTAGTATACTTTGAAGTCAGGTAGCATCATACCTCCAGCTTTGCTCTTTTTGCTTAGGATTGTTTTGGCTATGTAGGTTCTCTTTTGGTTCCATATGAAATTTAAAGTAGTTTTTTCTAATTCTGTGAAGAAAGTCCATGGTAGCTTGATGGGAGTAGCATTGAGTCTATAAATCACTTTGGGCAGTATGGCATTTTTACGATATTGATTCTTCCTATCCATGAGCATGGAAGAGGAGGTGGAGTATGGCCAGATAGGAACAGCTCAAGTCTGCAGCTCCCAGCGAGATCAACGCAGAAGGTGGGTGATTTCTGCATTTCCAACTGAGGTACCCCACTTATCTCATTGAGGCTGGTTAGACAGTAGGTGCAGCCCATGGAGGGCAAGCCAAAGCAGGGTGGGGCATCATCTCGCCAGGGAAGTGCAAGGGGTCAGGGAACTCCCTCCCCTAGCCAAGGGAAGCCATGGGGGACTGTGTCATGAGGAATGGTGCATTCCGGCCCAGATACTATGCTTTTCCCATGGTCTTCACAACCCACAGACTAGGATATTCCCTTGGGTGCCTACACCACTAGGGCCCTGGGTTCCAAGCACAAAACTGGGCAGCTGTTTGGGCAGACACCGAGCTAGCTGTAGGAGTTTATTTTTTGTACCCCAGTGGCACCTGGAATGCCAGTGAGACAGAACTGTTCACTCCCCTGGAATGAGGGCTGAAGCCAGGGAGCCAAGTGGTCTAGCTCAGTGGATCCCACCCCCATGGAGCCCAGCAAGGTAACATCCACTGGCTTGAAATTCTCGCTACCAGCACAGCAGTCTAAAGTTGACTTGGGACGCTTGTGCTTGGTGTGGGGAGGGTTGTCCATCATTACCAAGGCTTGAGTAGGCAGTTTTCCCCTCACAGTGTAAACAAAGCCACCAGGAAGTTCAAATTGGGTGGAGTACGCTGCAGCTTGGCAAAGCTGCTGTAGCCAGACTGCCTCTATAGATTGCTTCTCTTTGGGCAGAGCTTCAGCAGACTTAAATGTTCCTGCCCGCTGGCTCTGAAGAGAGCAGCAAATCTCCCCACACAGCGCTTGAGCTCTGCTAAGGGACAGACTGCCTCCTCAAGTGGATCCCTGATCCTGGTGCCACCTGACTGGGAGACACCTCCCAGGAGGGGTCGAGAGACACCTCATACAGGAGAGCTCCAGCTGGAATCTGGCTGGTGCCCCTCTGGGACAAAGCTTCCAGAGGAAGGAACAGGCAGCAATCTTTGCTGTTCTGCAGCCTCCACTGGTGATACCCAGGCAAACAGGGTCTGGAGTGGACCTCCAGCAAACTCCAGCAGACCTGCAGCAGAGGGGCCTGACTGTTAGAAGGAAAAATAACAAACAGAAAGGAATAGCATCAACATCAAGAAAAAGGATGTCCAGACACAGAAACCCCATCCGAAGGCCACCAACATCAATGACAAAAGATAGATAAATCCACAAAAATGGGGAGAAATAAGCACAAAAAGGCTGAAAATTCCAAAAACCAGAACACTTCTTCTTCTCCAAAAGATCACAACTCCTCACCATCAAGGGAACAAAACTGGATGGAGAATGAGTTTGACGAACTGACAGAAGTAGGCTTCAGAAGGTGGGTAATAACAAACTCCTCCAAGCTAAAGGAGCATGTTTTAACCCCATGCAAGGAAGCTAAGAACCTTGAAAAAAGGTTAGATGAATTGCTAACTAGAATAACCAGTTTAGAGAAGAACATGATGACCTGATGGAGCTGAAAAGCACAGCACAAGAACTTTGTGAAACATACACAAGTATCCATAACCAAATCGATCAAGCAGAAGAAAGGATATCAGAGATTGAAGATTAGCTTAATGAAATAAGCTTGAAGACAAGAATAGAGAGAAAAGAATGAAAAGGAACAAACAAAGCCTCTAAGAAATATAGGACTATGTGAAAAGACCAAACATACATTTGATTGGTGTACCTGAAAGTGACGGGAAGAATGGAACCAAGTTGGAAAACACTCTGCAGGATATTATTCAGGAGAACTTCCCCAACCTAGCAAGACAGGCCAACATTCAAATTCAGGAAATACAGAGAACACCACAAAGATACTCCTCGAGAAGAGCAACCCCAAGACACATAATTGTCAGATTCACCAAGGTTGAAATGAAGGAAAAAATGTGAAGAGTAACCAGAAAGAAAGGTTGGGTTACCCACAAAGAGAAGCCTATCAGACTAACAGTGGATTTCTCTGCAGAAACCCTACAAGCCAGAAAAGAGTAGGGGCCAATATTCAACATTCTTAAAGAAAAGAATTTTCAACCCAGAATTTCACATCCAGCCAAACTAAGCTTCACAAGTGAAGGAGAAATAAAATCCTTTACAGACAAGCAAATGCTGAGAGATTTTGTCACCACCAGACCTGTCTTACAAGAGCTCCTGAAGGAAGTACTAAATATGGAAAGGAAAAACTGGTACCAGCCACTGCAAAAACATACCAAATTATAAAGACCATCAACACTATGAAGAAACTGCATCAACTAATGGGCAAAATAACTAGCTGGCATCATAATTACAGGATCAAATTTGCACATAACAATATTAGCCTTAAATATAAATGGGCTAAATGCCCCAATTAAAAGACACAGACTGGCAAATTGGGTAGAGTAAAGACCCATCGGTGTGCTGTATTCAGGAGACCCATCTCATATGCAAAGACAGATAGGCTCAAAATAAAGGGATGGAGGAATATTTACCAAGCAAAGAGAAAGAAGAAAAAAAAAAGCAGGGGCTGCAGACATAGTCTCTGATAAAACAGACTTTAAACCAACAAAATCAAAAAAGACAAAGAAAGGCATTACATAATGGTAAAGCGATCAATGAAACAAAAAGAGCTACTATCCCAAATATATATGCACCCAATACAGGATCACCCAGATTCATAAAGCAAGTTCTCAGAGACCCACAAAGAGACTTAGACTCCCACACAATAATATTGGGAGACTTTAACACTCTGCTGTCAATATTAGACAGATCAACAAGACAGAAAATTAACAAGGATATGCAGGGGAGATAAATTTTTGATAGAAAAAGTTATGGAAGAAATATACCTTTAGAGCTGTCCTTTATGAAACAGAAATTTTTGAACTGTTAGGAAAATTGAAGCTATATAAAATAGTATAATTAGAACATTAAGCTTTACAGGTGGTCTCTTCTAAATGTCTCTTACTGGTGGAGCAACTAAAGGCCAAGAGAGGTTATGAAATTTTTCCTATATTTCACAGCTTTAACTCATTTGATTTGCAGGTTGACAAGCTCCACTATTTTTGATAAAAATGAATTTTGAGCTTCAATTCATACCCGTATTATAGCACTTCATACACCACATTAGAAATACTATTTTTCATTGGAGCTCTTCAATTCAGAGACAGTGTTTTATTCTGTGCAATATAGATATTTTTCAGTGACTTAAAATTTTATTTGGTAAATGAATGAGCAAAATAAAATGAGGGAAGTAATGAGTGATGACCAACTCTATATGATTGGCAAATCCAGAAGACTATGTAAATCTAAC
Source organism: Pongo pygmaeus (assembly GCF_028885625.2). Classification (NCBI taxonomy): domain Eukaryota; kingdom Metazoa; phylum Chordata; class Mammalia; order Primates; family Hominidae; genus Pongo; species Pongo pygmaeus. The sequence goes on along the minus strand of NC_072378.2, from coordinate 128,020,228 downwards.
TATCTCTTCTCAAATATTGAGTTGGAAAACATACTTGTATGTCTCTGTCTCTGGAAAATAATGTATAAATTCAAACTCAATGTTAACTCACTGAGAGATTTGAGGAGGGTGTGATGTTAAAGGGAAGGTATCTGAAGTTAAACTCTATTTAAAGATATATTTTATCATTGTTTAATGCCTAAAGAAGGATCAGTCAGGCAGAAGGGCTTTTAATTTCTTCTGAAAGATGATAAAGTCAAAAGTAAGTGAGATCAGGCACTTAGAGGAATACGTTGAACCCCGAATGTGCTCAGTAACTACTTTTTTGACAGATTGACTGATCATCACATGTAGGCAGTCTGTAGTTTCAGTTTTCTGCAGAAATTTTCTTTCATGGAATCTTTGCCTATGTTTCTCAGGAGAGAGAGAATGTTGTAATAACTGAGTATGTACATCCTGCAGTTATAACACATGAAGTTGCTCCTGAATTAGATGAATCTGCTTCTGTGCAGTATAATAAAATTAGCATCATAAAGTGAAAACCTGGGTTCAAGCAACCCAATAGGTATTATTTCTTTATTCTCCAATTCCTTCCATTTTTTTTAGCAAAAAAAAAAAAAAAATTCCACTTGAGTAACTTTTAGGACTAGACTTTAATACACACTTCAATATAGTCGAACTGGTTGAAGTACTGTCATATATAACTTACTAAAAATAAAATACAAAACTGCTCACATAAGGAAAATGAAACATTATGCCCTGGGAACTTCCTTTTAATGAACACATGGCTTATATACGACAAAAAAGATCAGATCACTGTAGTGGTATACCTTAGGATGTCTGCCTGCTCTAAATGGGCTGGCAAATTTAAAAGAGTTAAACATGAGAAATGTTCAAATTTATCCAATAAGTAGATTCCCTGAAAGAGGCGGCATCTATAATCACATTAAATGTAAATGGTAAGCACTTCAATAAAAGGCAGAAATTGTTAGACTGAATAAAAGGAATTAAGACCCAACTACATGTTGTCTACAGATAATGTATTTTAATTATAAAAACACATGTTGAGAGTAAAAGAATGGAAACAGATGTTCGTTGATTATATATAAATCTACCATTGAGAAGGAGGAAAACTAGCTCATTTAAAAAATCCAATTCAGTTCCAAATTCATTTCCTATATTCTGTGCTATAGGGAAGATTGTCAGAAGGCATCTTTCTTTTTATATTTGCTTCTGTTTGTTAGATAGTACTGACTGATTTGCTACTTCTGAGCATTGGTTTTGAAATATACGTACACACACATATAATTCCTCCAGCATTTGCTCAAAAATTCCTTCAGCACTGAGACTGCATTGAGATTTCTACACTCAGTTTAGGTATATCCTCAATTAACCAAATTCTGGAAACCAACCCAGTAGTGTTTTTGCATTTGTACATTTGTCAAGTTCCAGCCTTTGTAATAGTAAGTAGAACAGCATTCCTACACTCTTGATTGCACAAAGAGTAGTTCTTGTGTTTCATATATTGGGGAACCTAGTCACCCCTCTGGAAACAATTATAGAACTCTGGATGTCTATGGCCTTTCCACATGTACTCTAATCTGAAAAAGCAATCTTTAGCAAATCATTCTATTCAGAGAACCCAAATGGTGTTTTAAAAATAATAAACAAATAACCACTCTTTTTATTATATCAATAATTATTAATTGAATATGGAAGCCTGGAAGAATGTAAACATAACTGAGCACAGTGGTGTTCGTCCATTATCTGGTAAGCAGCCCTTGCTTTCCAGTTCTCAGTCCAGCACTAAAAATAGTTTTCATAGTCTAAAAGAGTAATTAGCATGCTATTCCCAGATAGCCGAAATTGTCTTTTTAATTAACAATATAATTGTTTGAATAAAGACTTAGTCCTTATTAGGCTGTGTAGTCATATGACAAATCTTTTCTGTGTCTTGTATTTTCAGCCCTGGAAATTTTCATTGAAAAATGTGCTTTCCTGGATGTAATGTCTCAGGTATTATTATGAAGAATGGCCTATATATCAAAGTGGCATAATATTATTTGAAACATCTCTGCCACAAATTACAAACCAATATTGTAAACCTAAAGCAACCTCTAAAAGTAGATAAATGAGGTAGCACTAATAAGATAATTGTGTAGCTAAAACAAAATCTGAAAATATTTGCAATTAATGTAAGGCAGGAAATAAGCAAAAAAGTAAAAATGAAACAAACAGGAAAAAAAAACCCAAGGTGTTAAATTTAAACTCAAACACATCAATAACTACTTTAATGTAAATGGGTAAATACTCCAATTTAAAAGCAGAAATTTTCAACATAAATAAAAAATACTCAACTGTATGCTGTCTACAGAAAATGTATTGTAAATGTAAAAATGCAGAAAAGTTAAAAGTAAAAGAACGGGAAAATATATATATATAATTGTAACATTGTTCAAAAGAAAGCTGGAGAGGCCATATAAAATGGACTTTAGGGCCAGGAATATTACCAGATATAAAGGTGGAAATTTTATAACAATAATGATCAATTCATCAAGAAGGTATCACATTTCTTATATGTGTATGCAACTAATGAGAGAAAGTTAAGATACATGAAATAAAAACCTATTAATGTAAACGAATAAAAAGGGAAATTCACAATTACAGTTGAAAATTTCAACATTACAACAGTAATTGACAGAAAAAGAAAGTAAAAAAAACAGAAGTTAGCATATAGAATAGTTGAACAAACTCTTATCTGAATTGACCTAATTGATTTTATGTAACCGTGCACTCAAAAAGAATGAAAAATACACATTCTTTACAAGTAACAGAACATTCACCAAGAAGTATAACCAATATCTATGTTAGTTATCTATTGTTGCATAACAAATTTTACCAAAACTTAGTAAGCATAAACAACTAACTTTCATTATGGCACAGTTTCTGTGAGTCAAGAATCCGGGAGCAGCTTAGCTGGGTGGTTCTAGCTATGGGTCTTTTATGATGCTACTGCAGTCAATGTGTCAGCTGGGGCTACATTCATCAAAATTGCTGACTCAGAGGGGTTCTGCTTTCAAAGTAATTCATCCGCCTTGGGGCAGGCCCCAGATGCTCTGATCCAGGTCAGTCACATGATCCTCTGCACAGAGCTGTCTCTCAAAATGGCAGCTGGCTTCCCCCGAGAATGAGAGGTCCAAGAACGAGTATCTAAGACAGAAGCTGTAGTCATTTTATAACCTAATTTCAGAGGTGAGATTCCATCACATCTGCCTTATTCTATTTCCTAGAAGCTAGTCACTAAATCCGCCTACAATCAAAGTCAGGGGTTACACAAGGACCTAAATGCAGGAGCCAGTGATTGCAGGTGGAACATCTTAAAAGCTGTCTACCACAGAATATATCCTGGAGCATAAAAAAAAGTCTTGACAAATTTAGAAGTGTAGACAAATTATGGAGGTACATTCATTGATGAATGAATTGATTAGAAATAAATAACAAAAAGTTATACAGAAAAAATCCCCCGTTATTTGGCATTTGTTCAATATACTTTTAAAGAATACACGGGTCAAAGACAAAAATCACAAGGAAAATTAGAAAACAATTTAAACCAATTGAAAAGAAAACACAACATTCTATTGAAAATGAAAACAAAAGTGCCAATCTGAGAGAAAATGTTAGAGATACATATATCTGGCAAAGTGCTTGTATTTGTAATACACTAAAAAAACTCTTGACAGCTTGACAATAAGACAAATAAATGATTAAAAAGAGACAGAAAGGTTTGAACAACCATTTTACAAAAAAAGCATAAATGACTCTCAAAAGCATTACGTTTAGCCAAAGAAGCCAGATATTAAAGAGTAAATACTGTATCATTTCATTTATATTAAATTATAGAAAGGCAAAACAGAAGGTCATTTTTTGCCAGGGGTGGGGAACATTCACTGCAAAAAAAAAACATGAAATAATTTTTGGTGGTGATGGGAAAAAATTCAGGGAATGAGGTCAAACCCAGAGTGCTGCCAGTAAAATCTGTGGCCTCAAGCTCACAATCAAACCAAAGCTATGGTGGTAATTTGGTTGAGATTTCAGGAAATTGTGGAAGAGTATCTCATTTTCCTCTCGGTAGAAATTGCTTCTAAGAATTTTAAGGACAAGACTTTTTGACCCTCTCTGCTGTGAGGGTCTTCACAAGTAACCCCAAATAGAGAAAGACTCCACTCAGAGAAATAAGTGGATGTCACTTTTGTCTAATGAATTCGATTATAATTTGTACACAAGTCCACATATTTTAAAAGGAATTATCATAGCCTGGACTGAAAGGAACAGACACTGCTCAGAACATAAAAACACTTTTGCGTCCCCAACTTCTTATGGGCAGAAAGCAGGCTAAGAACACTATGCAGCTGCAAACATATGTCATTAAAGAGTTCATGGTGTGCGGCCAGGCGTCAAGAAGAACCACCCCAGGGAATATATATGGGTCCTAATCAATATATGCCCTGCCTCCTGAGCAAGGTGAAATGGTAGCTTGTTCCTACTGGATCTCAGAATTTTCTCATCCCAGTGACTGCAATGTCACTCACATTGTCCTGCCTCTTTTTAAGTGGAGGCATGTATTGTGGTTCTCTTGATCATGTCTCCTCATCGTAAGGTGGAAATGTGGGGGTATATAGCTGGTTTCTTTATTTGATGGTCTTCTGATCAAGAGGAAGTTCTACCCTCACCCGACTAGCCTCAATCTATTTGCTTTAGAAGCCAGTTGCTAAATACAGCAGCTTGACTTGATTTACATGATGCGATTCTGAACTTAAAGTATAATACTGATGGTGATGAGATTTGGGGGTTTCGGGAGATTGGTAAGTGTTATTTTGAAAGTGAGAGGAAAATGCATCATCCTTGGCTAGCCGACTAAGTGTGGTAGCTACTCTCCAAAAATAGCCCCAATGAACCAGCTCTCCTAGTCTAAGTTCTACCATAGTACATATGTGCTAGCTCTGTGATTTGCTTTAAGCAATTAGATGTAGTACGAGTGTTTCTGGGCCAGTTTCTGGTGTAAGCCATAAGAGGGCCTGGTAGGTTCCGGCCGGGCTCAGTGGCTCACGCCTGTAATCCCAGCACTTTGGGAGGCCGAGACGTGTGGATCATGAGGTCAGGAGATCGAGACCGTCTTGGCTAACACGGTGAAACCCCGTCTCTATTAAAAATACAAAAAATTAGCCGGGCATGGTGGCTGGCGCCTGTAGACTCAGCTACTCGGGAGGCTGAGGCAGGAGAATGGTGTGAACCCGGGAGGCGGAGCTTGCAGTGAGCAGAGATGGCGCCACTGCACTCCAGCCTGGGTGACAGAGCGAGACTCCATCTCAAAGAAAAATAAAAATTAAAATTAAAAAATTAAGAAGGCCTGGTAGGTTCTGCTTTGCTTTTTAGGATAGCTCCACGCTGCCATGTAAAAATGTTGGCTATTTTGTTGGAGAGTCGATTTGGAGATGCAGTTGTCACAGCATCCCAACAGCTGAGCTGAGATACTCAGCTTTCTTCACCAAAGTGCCAGGCGTGTAGTGAGCCATCTTGGATATAGCAGACCCAGTTGGCATCACATGGAGTTGGGCCTAGTTGATTCACAGAATGGTGGAGATAATAAAATTATGTCATTTTAAGCTACTAAGTTTTGCGGTGATTTGTTATTCAGCAATAGATAACTGGGCCTCTAATATAAGCCATTAACTGTATGAGACCATAAGATTATACTAAATACAAATGAATAAATTTGCTAATTTTTATTTTCTTACTTTGAATTTTAACTAACCTTAAATTTTTTTCTCTGACATAAATTTATTTTCGGTAGCCACCAATATTAGAGCTTTGTACAGTTGTTGCTATATTGATTATTATACTTTAGGTTTTTTGGCTTCTTTATTAAGGTTGCTTTTTTCAAAGTTAAGTGACAGTTTAAGCCATTTATAGATCTTGGCAGCAAAGAAGATACCAGATGTCACATATGTGATGAAAATATCCACAATCTTCTTGTTGTCATGAAAATATATTTTTAAAATCCTTTAGCAGAAGTTTAGATATGTAGTGGCTTATCAGTCATAGGAAAACAGATAATTTTTTAAATACATAAAGTATTTTTTAGATTTCTAAACGTTTTTAACAGCGTTCTAATTTTAATGGTAAAAATTGGATAAAAAGGTTCAAATACTCTCTAAAAATGTAAATTCTTCTTTTGGAAGTTTCTAGCATTAGAATTTGGCATATTAGCCATGCTGTAATATATCTGGAGTCTTTGTGATGATGAAAATGGTGATTCTTTAATAAGCTAGTACTCTAAAAACTTTCTGCTAGGTCTCAATGCTTCCATATCAGTTTAATTATATGAGACTGTTATAAAGAGCTATGTTCCTTGTCTTACTCCCCAAGGAACTACATTCCAGGGCATAATTCTATTCTCTTATCAGCAAAATCTTGGGATTATCTCTGGCTTCTTAATTATTTGTCTGTCCTCAAAATCATGCAAAAAGTTACTTAGAAGTTTTAGGTACTTAGTTTGAGTCAGCATATCTTTATATGCATACAGACATTGCATTCTGGAACTTATTCAGTGCTATCAAGTTGATTTAACATAACTTCATTTTTATGCTAAGTAGGTCATGACTGGCAGAGCCAAGAGAAGTCTAATAAACAAATGTTAACTTTCTATAGAGTAAGAATTCTTTTAAGACTGAGCTTCCCCCCAAATGCCCTCAAAATGAAAAGAATAAACCTCTAAATTATCCACCAGAATTTCTTACATTTTCAGACTTCTCTGGGAGTATAAGCATCATAATAATATCAGATTTGAGAGATATTTGTTTCCTTTTAAGGGAAGAACCATCAGAATTAGAATCTGTTGGCAAGCATACCTACTAAATAGGTTGAGTGTGTAGTCTTTGGAAAGACAGAAACAAGAAGATATGTGAGTGATTCTGGCTGTACAAAAATGAAGCATCACATCCAAATTCTTTCTAGAGGATAACACCAAGATCTTGATTTTTAAGCAATTAAATTTGAAAGGAAATGCTTTTTTAGCTCAGACAGTAGAACTTTTCCTTAAAAATTAAGATTCTGAAAAGTGGACAAATGATCCTGTTTCCCCATTGTATGTTGAGGAGAAACATACAATAAAAAGAAAATTTATAGGAATCTAAATGACCAATAAATACACAAAGGCCTACCTAATCTCACTAAAATTCAAGAATATTCAGAATTTAAAGTAAGATATTTTAATTCACCAGGGGCAAAAATGAAAAAAATATTTTAATTAAGCAGGGAGTGTGAGAAAATAATTATCTTGTGCCTTGTATATGTACTTTTTGACCTAGCAATTCCACTTAACATTATCTGTCTTATAAAAAAAAACATATGTACACTCATGAGAATAATCATTGTTGCACTATCTCACATAATTAACACATGGAAGAAATCTAGATATCTATTAATAGGAGGATGATTAAATAAATCAGAAAAACCCATACTATAAAGCATTTTAGAAGAATGCAGCAGGGACAGATTTAAATATACTGAAATAAAGGTGCCCAAGACATATTATTAAGTAAAAAAGCAAGCTACAAAACAAAATACAGTCTTCCATTTTTTAGAAATATAAAACTAAATCATGCATTTCCATATGATCATATATACCTTATGATATAAGTATATGGTGTGATGTACATGTACCATACTGATTGCAGTAACCCTTGGGGAAGGAAGAGGAAGATATAGTGGGGTAAGGGCTATGCATATAATAACTTTGTAATTATGGAGAAGTAAAAAGGATGGGGGAAAATTCGTAGTGTAACTTGAAATAATCCCATCTTTGGTTTTAAACAATCAATGCTTAAGTGAATTGTATTTAATGATTTTCACAGTTCTAACTTCCAACTTGACATTGGTATTTGCTATCGAATATAAAGGTAATTTTTCAAAGATCAGAATGTTGTAGATGTGTGGTGTTATTTCTGAGGCCTCTGTTCTGTTCCATTGGTCTATATCTCTGTTTTGGTACCAGTATCATGCTGTTTTGGTTACTGTAGCCTTGTAGTATAGTTTGACGTCAAGTAGTGTGATGCCTCCAGCTTTCTTCTTTTTTGCTTAGGATTGTCTTGTCAATGTGGGCTCTTTTTTGGTTTCATATGAACTTTAAAGTAGTTTTTTCCAGTTCTGTGAAGAAAATCATTGGTAGCTTGATGGGGATGGCATTGAATCTATAAATTACCTTGAGCAGTATGGCCATTTTCATGATACTGATTCCTCCTATCCATGAGCATGGAATGTTCTTCCATTTGTTTGTGTCCTCTTTTATTTCATTGAGCAGTGGTTTGTAGTTCTCCTTGAAGAGGTCCTTCACATCCCTTGTAAGTTTGATTCCTAGGTATTTTATTCTTTTTGTAGCAATTGTGAATGGGAGTTCACTCATGATTTGGCTCTTTGTCTGTTACTGTAGTACAGGAATGCATGTGATTTTTGCACATTGATTTTGTATCCTGAGACTTTGCTGAAGTTGCTTATCAGCATAAGGAGATTTTGGGCTGAGATGATGGGGTTTTCTAAATATACAATCATGTCATCTACAAACAGGGACAATGTGACTTCCTCTTTTCCTAATTGAATACCCTTTATTTCTTTCTCTTGCCTGATTGACCTGATCTTTGACAAACCTGACAAAAACAAGCAATAGCAAAAGGATTCCCTATTTAATAAATGGTTCTGGGAAAACTGGCTAGCCATATGTAGAAAGCTGAAACTGGATCCCTTCCTTATGCCTTATACAAAATTTAATTCAAGATGGATTAAAGACTTAAATGTTAGACCTAAAACCACAAAAACCATAGAAGAAAACCTAGGCAATACCATTCAGGACATAGGCATGAGCAAGGACTTCATGAGTAAAACACCAAAAGCAATGGCAACAAAAGCCAAAATTGACAAATGGGATCTAATTAAAGAGCTTCTGCACAGCAAAAGAAACTATCATTAGAGTGAACAGGCAACCTACAGAATGGGAGAAAATTTTTCAATCTACCCATGTGACAAAGGGCTAATATCCAGAATCTACAAAGAACTTAAACAAATTTACAAGAAAAAAATCAAACAACCCCATCAAAAAGTGGGCAAAGGATATGAACAGACACTTCTCAAAAGAAGACATTTATGCAACCAAAAGACACATGAAAAAATGCTCATCATCACTGGCCATTAGAAAAATGCAAATCAAAACCACAATGAGATACCATCTCATACCAGTCAGAATGGTGATCATTAAAAAGTCAGGAAACAATAGGTGCTGGAGACGATGTGGAGAAACAGGAACACTTTCACACTGTTGGTGAGAGTGTAAACTAGTTCAACCATTGTGGAAGACAGTGTGGCAATTCCTCAAGGATCTAGAACTAGAAATACCATTTGGCCCAGTGATCCCTTTACTGGATATATACCCAAAGGATTATAAATCATGCTGTTATAAAGACACATGCACATGTATGTTTATTGTGGCACTATTCACAATAGCGAAGACTTGGAACCAACCCAAATGTCCATCAATGATAGACTGGATTAAGAAAATGTGGCAAATATACACCATGGAATACTATGTAGCCATAAAAAAGGGTGAGTTCATGTCCTTTGTAGGGACATGGATGAAGCTGGAAACCATCATTCTGAGCAAACTATCGCAAGGACAGAAAACCAAACGCCGCATGTTCTCACTCATAGGTGGGAATTGAACAATGAGAACACTTGGACACAGGGCGGGGAACATCACACACTGTCATGGGGTGGGAGGGTGGGGGAGCGGTAGCGTCAGGAGAAATACCTAATGCAAATGACAGCTTAATGGGTGCAGCAAACCAACATGGCACATGTATACATATGTAACAAACCTGCACGTTGTGCACATGTACCCTAGAATTTAAAGTATAAATATATTTAAAGTATAAATACATATATGAAAGCATATAAAGGTAATTTTTAAGGGCATTTGTCTAATGGAGCAGAAATAAAACTTTCATAAGCCAGAACAACAAGCATGACTGGCTGTAGAGAACATGCCTGACTGCTTAAGTTTTGTGACTTTTAGCGTGTTGCTTCATCTGTGCCACTCTCTCTTCACTTGTAAAATGAGGGATGAAATGTATTTTAGTAAGTGCCTGGGAAAAAGCAAAGAACATATTGTAGGACAACACTTAATACACTGCCAGCAAGATACTAAAAAAAAAAAAAGTAGTCTATTTTCATTTGTTCACAATAAATACAATAATCTTAGAAGTTTAAAGCAACTCCTTCAATGACTGACTAGAACAATGTGAAGAAAACCAAGGAGAACCAATTCAAATGACTTATACAATTAAATGGCATCCTAAAAATGTTTGATTGAAGTCTGTTTCTTTCTTCTTTGCGTCTTTCATTTGAAGTGTGGATTTAAGAAATCAAAACAATGGACCCAAGTATAATTAATGTTTCATATTCCTGCAGCGTCCAAAGTTGACCAGAATCCACCCAGCCAGCTAGCAAAGGAAGTTTGCAAAGTAAATAGGAAATGAACATTGTCTTTTGGTGATGTGTTTGAAACACTGCAACATTTGCATTTTAGATTAAGCTCAACATTATGTTGTCTCAGGTTGTAAGATCATCAGTGTTGATCTTCAGGATAAACAAGAAAGATTGATTATGTGCACTAAGAGCTAAGAACAGGGATGCCAAAAGGATTAGAACCTGTTAATAGAAAGCAAAGCCAATATTTAAAAGGTGATACTTTTGCATACATCATCCAGCTACATCGAGGTAACTGTACAAATGATGAGAGTAAAGGGAACTTTTGTTTACAAACATTTTAATTTTTGGAAAATATTAAATACCTGATCTAAATAACTGTCTGAATGCATAAGTAATTCAGCTAATTGTGCTGTCTGATTTCAATAACTTGAATTTAAAAAATATAATTAATAATATTTGAAGGTCTGCTTCACACGTTGCCTTTATTCTTTTATAAAAGAAATTTTCCTTTTTTATTTTTGGAGGAAAAGGCATACATATTTTAAAATGAAGCATTGATCAGCATCTCTATTCTATTGTTTTTGTTGCGAAGTACTGTTTCTTTTTAGGTGAGCCAACTCTCTCTTCAGACTAGAAAACTGATGATGAAGCAAAAATATTTACACTTTGAAGTCAGAAGGAACAGCTTGCGGGGTTGACAGAGGCAAGGGGAGGGAAATGTGCTTGGAGTTGTTAACGAATCCAGAAACACAGCGTGGCATTTAAGTTAGTTAGAAGGGAGGGAAGCTGAATCCCTGAAATACAAATAAGGTTAGTTAACATTTATGTTACTCTGAAAGTACACTTCTTCAATTAAAGAAGTATCATGTTGTTCATTAATTTATAATCTGTGTGAATTAAAAATTATTAAATATCTAGGCTCAGATGTAGAGTAAATTGTGTGTTTGTGTGCGTGTGGGTGTATAGTTCAGAGAAAGTGATTGTAAGAAGAAAAGGGAACATGTATTAATGAATATTTTGGAGGGCCTCTATCATAAATCATCAATAGCTACTCACGAAAGATTGTATCAGACCCACTGAACAAATAGTCAACATGCCCCATGAGGACTTTAGATCAACTATGGACCACATATATACAATGGTCCCATAAGATTATAATGAAGCTGAAAAACTTGTTTCCCCTAGTGAGGTCGTAGCTGTCATAGCTTTGTAGTACAACACATTACTCACTTGTTGTGGTGGTGCTGGTGTAAATAAACCTACTGCATTGGTGGTTGTATAAAAGTACAGTACATATAATTATGTGGTATATAAAACTCGATAATGATAAGAAATGACAGTATCAATGGTTTATAATATACATTTTATCATTATTCTAGAGTGTATTCCTTCTACTTATTAAAAAAGTTTACTGTAAAACAATCTCAGGTAGGTCCTTTTGGAAGTATTCCAGACAAAGGCATTGTTACCAAAGGAGTTGACAACTTCATGTGAACTACCCCTGAAGCCCTTCCAGTGGGACAAGATGTGGAGGTCGAAGACAGTGATACTGATGACCACGACCCTGTGTAGGCCTATGTTTATGTGTGCTCTTGTGTCTTAGTTAAATAGTAAAAGTAAAAATAAAAATAAAAATTTTAAACATTGGAAAAAAAGCTTATAGAACAAGGATATAAAGAAAATATTTGGCCTGCTGTGGTGGCTCACGTCTGTAATCCCAGCACTTTGGGAGGCTGAGGCCAGCAGATCACTCAAGGTCAGGAGTTTGAGACCAGACTGGCCAACATGGTGAAACAGTGTCTTTACTAAAATACAAAAAATTAACCGAGTGTGGTGGTGCACACTTGTAATCCCAGCTACTTGGGAGGTTGAGGTGGGAGAATCACTTGAACCTGGGAGGTGGAGCTTGCAGTGAGTCAAGATCATGCCACTGCACTCCAGCCTGGGTGACAGAGCAAGACTCCATTTCCAAAAAAAAAAAAAAGAAAGAAAGAAAATATTTTTGTACATCTGTACAGCGTATTTGCATTTTAAGTGATGTTATTAACAAAAGAGTCAAAAAATTAACTTTTATAAAGTAATAAAGTTACAGTAAGCTAAGTTTAATTTATTATTGAAGAAAGAAATTTTTTTAATACACTAAATGTAGCCAAAGTTTACAGTGTTTATAAAGCCTACAGTAGAATACAGTAATGTCCTAGGCTTTCATAGTCACTCACACTATTCACTCACTGACTCATCCAAAGCAACTTCCAGTCCTTCAAGTTTCATTCACAGTAAGTGCCTTATATTGATGTACAATTTTTAATCTTTTATATCATATTTTTACTGTATCTTTTCTATGTTTATATATGTTTAACTACAAAAATACTTACTATTGTGTTACCACTGCCTACAGTATTCAGTACAGGAACATACTATACATACAGGTTTATAGCCCAGGAACAATAGGCTATCCTATTTAGCCTAGGTGTGTAGTAGGCTGTACCATCAATGTTTCTGTAAGTGTACTCTGTGGTGCTTGCACAATGACAAAATTGACTAACGATGCATTTCTCAGAAAGTATTCCTGTCATTCAGTGATGTGTGACTGTATTTTACATTTTTACTTATGTGAGGAAGAAAATTATGTTATATAGAAGTAGAATACAAAGGAGGCTAACTCTGATAACTCATTATTTGTATCAAAAGTATCATCAAATTAAACATGTTTAAAAAACAAAGATTTTCAAATGCTACTTAAAAGTTCATGCTTCATGTTTCATTCAACAAAACTGTCGGTTACAACATCAACCAGACAAAAAGGATACATGGAATGTGTGAAATTCACTTTGGGGATTTCTGGTATGCATTAAAAAGATGTAAAGATATAAGCAGCTATTAAAGGAGGTAAGACTGCAATATGATGGACCTGACTGATGATGATTGAGAGTTTGTTAGAATTGTGATATTAAGGCACCATGGACAGAAAATATTAGATAGCGATTTCAAATATATACTGTCAATTGAAAGTCAGGAGTGCAGATGCTTTGAATTTGGGGTGCTAAATTTTGATCTGTTTGCTTCTACATTAGCCACTAGCCACTCAATAAAGTATTGCTCTAGGTCAGAATCAATAAAAATTTAAGAATAATTCAACATTTTTTCCAAGGAATGTTGTATTGATCAACTAGCATTCAAATACATGTATGCACCGATTATTGACTATGATATGTTCTGAGAAATGTATCAGTAGGCAATTTCATTGTGTAAATATTAAAGAGTGTACTTAAGCAAACTTAAGATGGTATAGCCTACTACACATCTAGGCTTTATGGTATGACCTATTGCTTCTCAGCTACAAACCCGTACATTATGTTATTGTACTGAATACTGGAGGCAATTGTAACACAGTGGTAAGTATTGTGTATCTAAACTTATTTAAACATAGAAAGGCACATTAAAAATACAGTATTATAATCTTATGGAATCACCATTGTATGTGTGGTTCTTTGATTGAAATGTAATGTGGCACATGACTGTATACCCGATCAGTTCAATTTTAATTAAATAGCTAAAGTAGTGGTTCCTTACATTTGGCATTACAAATTTCTTTTCATTATTTACAATCTTCATTTGCAATAACTGGTAATAATTCATAATTTACCACAACTGAGATTGAATCTGTATGCTTCACAGCTAGTGACCTGGTGTCAGCTTCCTCATCCATTTTTCCTAGTTGAAAATTCATCTCAATTTGGGCTTTTATTGTTCTCTCTTTATCATCTTCCATGCAGCTACATTCATGACACGATGAAAACTTTGTTGCATTGTGAAATACCTCCCAGACAGTAGTCAACCAATAAAGTTGGTGAGCAATAAAGAAGTGGAAGAAAATAACAATTCTTATCTCTCAAAATGACTTTATACACGATTTTGGCTTTGTGTTTTTAGAACCATTGAGAGTCTGAAGAGACCTCATATATTTTTTTATTCTGCATTACTGAATTTTTAAGAAAGAAATTATGTGCTATAATAGTGTTCTTGACTTTGAGAATTCTTGAAAATCTCAAGGGGTATCCCTGGAGAATGTAAGGGTCTCCTGTAACAAGATTAGATTTATGAGACACTTGTAGTTTATATGAAGCTTTCAAATTCACAGTTAATGAGGTTTCCCTGGTGGTGGCTCATACAAATGAAGATGTCAGAACAAAACGAAGCATAAACTCTTACTGCAGTTGGGGGGGGTCTAATTTCATGATAATGTGGAAAGAGAGAGAGAGCAAAACATATAACACCATTTATGTTGATCTTCAGGAAAAGCAGAGTTAAAATAACTTCTAGATATTTTAAGTAATAGATAAGAAAATAAAGATACTCAAAAATCTAATGATAGATAGGAAAAAGTAATGGGAGGGCAATACCCAAACTGTTCTTGAGCCACAGTCTGATTATCAATGACTGCCAGTGCTTTAGGGTAATGCCAGCATGCAACAGCTGTCTTGGATCAATGTTATTACCAACTGCATTATTTTAGGAAATAAGGCCTGAAATAGTCAAGGAGTGGATAAGGAGAGGTGTTTGTGGCCTAGGGTCCCATTTAGGCCTTCTCTGCAGCTACGATATCTCTGCATAAACTTAAGAAACATTTTCTTTTATATTTTATTCTTATTGATTATAGGAGTCTGCTGCAGACATGCATTTCATAACCACTTTTTTAATGTTTTAATGTTTCTTTAGTATTAATTCTATACCAAAATTAAATGGACGTTACTAGATTAAAAAAAAAAAACTAAGATTATAGAGTTCAATCAAATGAAAGAGAAAGAGAAGCTAAATTTTGGCAAATGACTGTGGAAAAAAAATACAGAAAATGGGTTTCACCTTATTTAGTCTCTACCTCATAAGGGTTTTATAAGTATTAAATGGGATAAAGTATGTGCAATGCCAGGTACCTAGTAAACACTCAGTAAATATTACCAATCATAAAGCCCTCTATTACCAATTTTCTGATACAAAATATCTTGCACACTTTCCTGTGTCTTTCTTTCTAAACCTCGGATAAATTTCATGATACTCTCATTTGTTTCTTCCTTAATTACATCTAATTAAATCAGATTTTAGGAATCTATAAGTTATATGCCCTCTCTGAATGATCTGTTCAATAGTAATATAATGTGAGCCACAATTTTGAGTCATATATGTAATTAAAATTTTCCTAGTAACTGTATCAAAAAAGCAAAAAGAAACAGGGAAAAACTTCTTTGAGTGATATACTTTAGCATGATATTTAGAAAATATCATCAGTTTCATTGATTTATATGTAATCAATGTAAAATTATTAGACAAAATTTACCTTTACATTTTAAAAATCTAGTACTTATACACATCTCAGTTCAAACTAACCACATTTCGATAATTCAATAGCTACCTGGTCAGTGTAGTTTTATATGAAGAGAAAATGAAGTTTACAATAAAGAAAATTATCTCTAGTTATGTATTTTCAATCATTTGCAAGTGGATAAGGTAACTTTTTTCATGGATCATGATAAGTAAGGAGAGTAGCAAAGCTAGGACAAAGACCTTTTTTTTTGGTTTGTTTTTGTTTTACATCACTTCTAATTATAACCTACTTTATTATGCAGAAGTCTAGAAGTGGGCAGAAACACCTGTCTCAAACATCCATCAATTCTCTGGATTATTCAAAATTAACTTTTGTTTGGGATGATGTTAGTTAATCTAGTCATAGCCACAACACGAATCTTGATTTTTGATGATTCAATGAGATAATGTACACAAAAGCATTCTGTAAGTTATAAAGCACTATAAATGCATAGTGAGGATCAAGACTATTTTAATCAGTTAGAGAATTCATTGGTGAGTGCACCTAAATTAAAATATAATGCTTTCCCTTTCCTTTCTAAATTGACCTTTCCCTGTACAAGTTATTCATGGAAATCAGACACATTGTTTTCTTTCTTAAACTCTTAGGTCTCAAGTTAATAGGTAAGAGAATAAACCCTGGTTGGGATTAATTTTTCAAAGGGAATACTTAAAAGCATTCCCTTTGTCTTTCCTTTTATTTCCCCAATCCAATTATTTCATACTTATATAATGGTTGTATGGGTCTCCAATTATCCATGTTTTTTTTCAGTGCAGATAAACGGCTGATTAAATCTTTCTTTGATTTTTATGAAATTTGGTAACTTGGTAGACAACACTGAATGTATTACTTCTGTGTACGTAGCCTAGAAATACTTAGAACAATGGCAGCAAAAGCAGGTAATGCAGGGGAGATGATAGAAATGAGAAATTAAAGCAAGGTCAATGCCAATTCCATAGTCTAATTATAGTTTTCAGTGCATTATGAGTATTGAAAACTGTTTAGATTGAGTAGAGGAAATAATGGGGATAGTGACAGTTATTTTAATTAATTAGAGTTGCCAGGGAATGAAGTGAGCAAGACGACCATGTCTACTTCTGAGAGAAGAACATTTCCAGGTGGAGGGGACTGACAATGCAAAGGCCTTGAGGTAATAAGTTTCTTGTAATGGCTGGAATAGAGATGAGTGGTAGTATATTTCATCTGAGAGCTGGCAGAGAGCCAGAGTGCATAAGGAATGATAAGCGCTTTAGATTTCTTTTCTGAGTAAGATAGGATGCCAAAAGAGGATTCGTTTTTGTATTTGTTATTGTTTCAGTTCTGGTAAGAAGACATGAGATCTATCATTGTAACAAATTTTTACCTATACAATATAATATTGTTGAATATAGATACAATATTATATAGAATATCTTTAGAGCTTATTCATCTTCCTTGACTGAAACTTAATTTGTCACTCCTCATTTCACTGTCTTCTCACCTGACAACCACCATCCCTTTCTTGGATTCTATGAATTTGCCTAGTTTTAGATATGTCATATAATAGAATCATGATATATTTATCTTTCTATAACTGGCATATTTCAATTAGCATAATGTCTTCCAATTCATACACGTTGTCACATATTGCAGAATTTCCTTCTTTTTCTAAAAATCTGAATAGTATCCCCTTGTATGTATAGAGTACATTTTCTTTATCCATTCATTAATCAGTAGACATTTAGGGTGTTTCCACATCTTGATTATTGTGAATACAACTGCAACGAACATAGAAGTGCTCCTATCAATTTGATATACTGATTTCAGTTCTTTTGGATAAAAAACTCAGAAGTAGGATTGCTGGATCATATGGTAGTTCTATTTTTAATTTTTTGAGAGTCTCCATACTGTTTTCCATAATGGCTGTGCTATTGGCACTCTGGGTTCTTGTAATCTCCCAGGATAGAAATAAAGAGAGCTCACTAGACATAGCAGCAAAGAGAAAGAGAAAGATTTATTTCACTTGTGCACAAGGAAGTCAGCACCACAAAAATAAAAGGGTGGGCTGCTCCCTGAGAGTAGTATGTGCATTAGTTTTATAGGTCCTTTCTATAGGGAAGGGTTTCATCAGGTCCTGTATAGCAGGGGTTTCTCTAGTGCTGTTCAGTGGCCTTATGTACTTCTAAATACATTACATGGAAAAAATGCTGTTTAAATCTCCACCCCTGGGTATGATTTTTAGCATTAAAATGAGGAAGGGGTAACTGTGAGTTGAAGTTCAAGTCTATCTTCACATGTGGAGTCCCAGGGAAGTCACTAGCCCCCTAAAGCAGGAACCTGTAATTAATAGCTTCTTGGGTCTTTATTTGATGATTGGCTAGACGTTAGGTCAGCTATAGCTTGAGTGAGAGGCATTTTTTCTTTTTCTCTAAACCACATCAAAATCAGAAGCCTGCCAGCTTGCTTGTCTCAGCTGTACCTTTGCATTTCCACCAAGAGTGTGCCAATGTTCCCTTTTCTTCACATCCTTGCCAACACTTGTCTTTTGATTTTTTAGTAATAACCATCCTGACAGGTGTGAGATGTTATCTCATTGTGGTTATAATTTGCGTTTCCTTGTATGTTTTCTTGGGAGAAATGTCTCCTTAAGTCCTTAGTCCATTTTTAATCAGTTTTTTTGGATATTAACCCTTGTCAGGTATATGGTTTGCAAACATTTTCTCCCATTCTATAGGTTGTCTTATTATTTTGTCGATTGTTTCCTTTGTTGTGCAGAAGCTTTTTTAGTTTGACATAGACCCATTTATTTTTGTTTTTGCTGACTGTACTTTTGGTGTTGTATACATGAAATAATTGCTAAGACCAATGTCAATAAGCTTTTCTAATATGTTTTATTCTAGGAGTTTTACGGCTTCAGGTCTTACATCTATGTCTAGAAGAATTTTCTTTTTTTTCTCCCTCTCTTTTAAGAGACAGGGTCTCACTCTGTTATACAGGATGCAGTGCAGTGGCATGATCATAGTTCACTGCAACCTTTAACTCCTGGGCCCAAATGATCCTCCGGGCCTCAGCCACTCGAGTACCTAGGGATGCACCACCATGCCTGCCTGGTTTTTAATTTTTTTTAGAGATAAAGTATTGCTATATTTCTCTGGCTCTTCTTGAACTCCTAGCTTCAAGTAATCCTCCCACCCAAGCCTCCCAAAGTGCTGAGATTTCAGATGGAGCCACTATGCTGAGCTTGGAAGATTTTAAATTGTTAAAATATTCATACTACCCAAAATGAAATACAGATTTAATGTAATACCTATCAAAATTTCAATGGGAGTTTGTGCAGAAATAGAAAAAATAATTCTGAAAGTCATATGAAACCATGAAGGCCATGAATAGTCAAATCACTATTGAGAAAGAATAAAGCTGGAGGCAACATATTTCCTGATTTCAAAATGTATTACAAATCTACAATAATCAAAACAGTAAGGTCCTGTCATAAAGGCAGACATATAGCCCAATGGAACAGAATACAAAGCCCAAAAGTAAATCTACACACATATGGTCAACATATCTTTGATAAGGATGACAAGAATACGTAATAAGGAAGAATTATCTGTTCAACAAATAGTGTTGAGAAAACTAGAAATCCACATGCAAAAAAAAAGAGATTCGATTCTTAGCTTACACTACACATAAATATTGACTCAAAATGAATGAGAAACTTAGACATAAGATTTGACACTGTAAAAATCATAGGGCTTTCAGTAGGAAAGCTACATAATCTAATTTACATTTCCAAATGATCCGTTTGGTTACCGTATGAACAAGAGATTATAAAGGGATCAAGAAAAAGAAAGAAAGAGGAGAGAGAGGAAGGAAGGAAGGAAGGGAGGGAGGGAGGGAGGGAAGGAATGAGGAAAGGAGGGAAAGAAAGGAGGGAAGGAAGGAATGAAGGAAAGAAGGAAGGAAGGAAGGAAGGAAGAAGGAAAGGAAAAGAAACAACATACAAAAAACCTTTTAAATAATCCTGTGAAGAGGGAGTGGTGACTTGGACCAGGGATGTAAGGATAAATGTGATGAGATGTGGTTATATGCTGGATGTGTTTGAAGACAGAGTCAACATAATTCAATGATGAATATATGTGAGATAAAGTGTTAAGGTTGACTCCAAGGTTATTAACATGTGCAGCTGGAAGAACAAATTTTACACTTACTGTGATGGGGAAGACTGGTGTGGAAATATGTTTGAGGAGAAGTGAATAATTAAGTTTTGGAAATATTAAATTTGAAATGAAACGTTCATACCCTTTGAACACCCAACTTCACCCCTTGGAGGGTAGTTGAATATATTCAATTTATATGAGTCCAGTGATTAGGGAAGAGGTTACAGTCAAGAGATGTAGATTTTGGTGTGATCAGCCTACATATTTGTGAATATGGACTGAGCAAACCTCAGAATTTACCTATAAGTGTTATTCATTGATTAATTTGCTTAACATTCTTAAGAGCATGGTGCTATGTTCTAAAAGTTTAGTATATGCAATTTTCTTATAATCAACCATTTTTATTTAAAAGTATTACTTCATTCCCCTGTATAAATTTATGCTTAAATAGCAAACTCCTCTTCTTTATTAATTAAAATAAGGATACTCTTCTTGAGTTCTGAAAACACAACCAATTTCTGTATGTAATACACAGCCATTTCAAAATAGAATATCTAATATGACTGTCTTGTGATATAATTCTTTCCAGACTTCTTGACATATCTAGCATTGAGTTCTGTTGGTTAACTATTTTGTAAGTTCATAAATTGTACATAATACTTCACCAATTACCTAAGTAACTGGCTTAAATTACACAATTTTGGACTCGAAAGTCTTGTAAACTTTTATTATAATTCTGATTGTGTTACTTGCCCAACAAAGAAACAGTTTCTTTTTCACAAAATGATCCAATAATTCTTTCTTTCTTTCATAAGTAATTACCTGTATCACCTGTAGTTCATTCATTCTTCTATATACTCTAAACATTTTTGCATTAAATCACACAATTAGAAATCTTGATATGCATACACATATTTATATAGTCGCCTTCTTGTAAAAGATCTTTTACTTTTTTCAACTTTAATGTTATACCTTTAGCTTACATTAAGTCACTTTTTTATCTTTCTGCTATAGAGAATTTGACATTTCTGCCTTTCTTTTTCCATTCAAGACATATTTCATTCAAGAAATATGTATGGGGCACCTATGAGGCATTAGGGCTATTCTTTTATGTAGTATTAAATATTTATAATATATATTATATATTTATATATATAATATATATTTATTATAAGGTAATTATTAAGGAATGGGTTTTTCATTATTACGAGGTATTTTCATAAATTCTTCCAGTTAAGCCATGTTTCTCTAGGAAATTGATCTGTTTGTGGGTTATGATTAATGTAAGTGTAGAAACTGATTATGTATTTCCTCTTTTGGGATACTAGGAAGTTCAGAACCCAATTTACAGTCCAACTCTATCAACCATAAAAGATCTTATGATTTGATATTTGTATACTCCCTCCTTTTAAATTACATCTTATTTTTATTTTATTCTTAATTCTTTATTTTTGTAATCTGTTAATTTTATGTATAATTTTTAACGAGTTCAAATCCCTTTTGTTATGAACATGTGTAAGTATATAAATATATATTGTTATATACATATATGTGTATTTATATATAACATATATCTATGTGTGTGGGTGTGTGTATATATACATATTTGTATGTGAACATAATTTATCTATATTTGTGTATGTATGTACCTATCAATCTATAGAGAATAATTATTGTCTAAGTATTTACTGCCCTTTATTACCTGATCACTCTCTACCAGGTAATTCCTGAAGATAATATTCTTATCTATACTGATATTAGACTTGTCTATATGACTTGACTTGGCCAATAAAATGTGATATATGGGCCGGGCATGGTGGCTCATGCCTGTAATCCCAGCACTTTGGGAGGCCGAGGCAGGCCAATCATGAGGTCAGGAGATCGAGACCATCCTGGCTAACACGGTGAAACCCCGTCTCTACTAAAAAATACGAAAAATTAGCAGGGCTTGGTGGCAGGCGCCTGTAGTCCCAGCTAATCGGGAGGCTGAGGCAGGAGAATGGAGTGAACCCAGGAGGCAGAGCTTGCAGTGAGCCGAGATAGTGCCACTGCACTCCAGCCTGGGCGACAGAGCAAGATTCCATCTCAAAAAAAAAAAAAAAAAAGACGTGTGACATATGTCACTTTCACTTACATATTTATATATGTAAATATATTTCTACGTCTATAGCTATCTGCCATTTATCTATGCATGGGTGAATTCAATTCTTTTTACATATAAAGTACATAAACATATTAGTATCTCTAGAGATTATCACATTTTTAGTACATTTTTGTCTATTCACAAAAAAATTTGTATATTTTACCCAAGGCTTAGATACATTGTCAGTACTTCAACAATACTTGCAGAAATCCGTGGCATAATACACTGTAGATTATGACTAATATGGCTACTAGCCACTTGGGGCTTTTAACATTTAAATTAGCTAAAATTAAAATTTTATTTATTTATTTGAACTAGTTACATTTCAAAAGTTTAATGACCACAAGTGGCTAGTGTAATGGAGAACACAGATATAGAACATTTTTATCATCAGAGAAAGTTCTATTGAAAAACTTTATTATGGAATAAAAGAATTTTTTTTTACTTGAAGTACAGATATTTTTGATTTTCTACTTTTTTCCTAAAATAAGGTGATTTTTTATTATGTACAATACTAATTTATTATTTTTGCCACAAAATCGCAAATTTACAGAAATGTTCTAATGAGAAAATACATAAATTGAAAAGTCATAACTTGTCCATTTATCAGAAAAAACAATCCCAGATTAATTGGGGTAGCATTTTTTATTAGGATATAAATAATTGGATGGCAAACGTTGCATTTTGGAGTTCAAATTGACATTATTTCAGCCTCATAAATGCTAAGCAATGAACTACTCTGATGAAACTCACTTTTGGAATTAATTTGACCTGCATATTAAAATACTAGAAAGACGTAATCCTTCTAGGCTGTATTTCTTCAGCTATGTACAGTGGCTGTCATATTCGTAAACAGCTAATAATTAGTGAAAAATAATAGATGATGCAGCTGAGTGACAGAGGACTTTGAGGAAAAAAACAAAAGCTTCAGTTCAAAGTACCAAAATGGTTTCTGTAATGGTTTTTTACATTGATCATTTTCATCACTTTATGTTTATTACTATCCTATCAAAAGTAGCGTTTAGAGGAAATACATATACAGCCACCTTGAATAAAATTGAATTTGGTCATGGAAGCATTCTGTTAGAGACTACCATACAAACTATTGTTTCCATCTTTTGTGCTGCTGCAAAAAAGTGAAATTGATTAGAAATGACGTTAGGTATAGTAAAATTGGCCCATGATTTTATAGTTGAATTTGTGGCATTGATCTACAGATTAAGGAGATGTTTGTGTTCTACCGTTTTTACCCAACAGCCTTGTATAATTATACTTGCAACATAATGCAAATGAGTGCTTACTTGCATACCTATACTTTTACATGTAGATTTTTAGAAAATTAAACAGTGTTAAAATAAAATTTCTGGGTTTTTTGGTTTTGAGTTTTTTATTTTGTTTTTTGTTTTTTGTTTTGTTTTGTTTTGAGATGGAGTCTCACTCTGTGGCCCAGGCTGGAGTGCGGTGGTGTGACCTCAGCTGACTGCAATTTCCGCCTCCTGGGTTCAAGCAATTCTTTCTCAGTCTCCTGAGTAGCTGGGAGTACAGCCATGCACCACCATGCTGGGCTAGTTTTTGTATTTTTAGTAGAGATAGGGTTTCTCCATTTTGGCCAGGCTGGTCTTGAACTCCCGACCTCAAGTGATCTGCCCACCTCCCAAAGTGCTGGTGTCACAAGTGTGAGCCACTGTGTTCAACTGAAATTCCTAATTTTTTAAAGACCATGATAATAAACCCTTTTTTATAAAACCAAGAAGGTTGCTAAATGACACACTTTGATTACATGAATCCTCTTCTGTGTTTGAATGGGTTGGGGTTGAATATTAATTGCTGAAGTATGGAGAATGAAAATATTGCTATTTTCTACTGTTACTTTAATTGTGCAAAATGTTTATACAACACAGAATTAAAACTTATAGTAAGTTGATAGCAAAATAAAAAAAAAATCTTTGAAAATGATGCCTTGATATGCCGGATGGTTACTTCAAGCATTCTGTAGGGTAATTTTTTAAAAAATGTATATTTTGGATCAAAACGTGAAATGTTAACCATTTTATTGGAAGCTTCACAATTCTTGTTCATTGACTCTTCTGTTGTTTTCTCAGTAGAAATCCAAAGCTTCTTTAGGCTGGGAAGCCAAACTAACCAATCCCTAACAAGAACTTTTAATTTAAAAGTATTTAAGTATTTTTTAAATTCAGGGATTCAATACCTAACATGGGCTGTAGTCACCAATTTTGTCTTCAGATCTAATCTATGATAATGACACTAAAGCTAGATATAGTGCAAGAGCATTATATTATTTTGGAACATGTGTTCTGTAGATGCTGGCAGTTTTCAAAAAAAGATGCCTTGCATACAGCAGACCAAGATTTTTATTTAAAGAATTTACCCTAATAATAAGCTGCCAAATAGTTTTTAAAGGAGGGCTTAAAAAAAAAAAAAGAATAAATGTGACAGAGCTTTATGCTAATTCTTGTCTGATTTCTTGGGAAAGTTCTCCAATGCGTTGCAATAATTTCTAGAAATGCAACCTTCCGTACATATTTTGTGTGAATATTATGAATATCCATTAAATGATCAATAGATAATTTATAGACAGTTTACTAATTGAATCGTTGCCACCATTCACCCTTTGCTCATCTGTTTTTATTGTCTCCACTGCTGTCCCCAAATCTCTTTGTAGTCTGATACCCAGAATGCATTGCTGTCCCCCTTTTTCCTTATATTAACTCCTCTTTTTTATACCTCTATCATGACTCTTAGGGTTATTTTCTCATTAATTTAAGGCAATTCCCTAACAACTATTATTAGTTTGAAGATGAGCACATGATCCAAGTTTGCCCTGTGAGACTGAATGGAGGAAATTATATTATTTCATCGAGGGAGAGTTTCCCTGTGTTCCAGTGTGTATGATCAAAGAAGCATTTTGCTGAGTTGTTTCTGGTAGCAATCTTGTCACGATGAGAGGAATTGACCAATGGACAAAACTGGCATGCCAAGAATGGCAGAATGGTGAGAGAGTAAGAATCTAGGCCCATCACAGCATCATCAGGCCACAGCATCCTGAGTTTCAACTGTATACATATTTCACAATTTTACCATAAGAATTATGTACTAAATATGAGTTTTTTTGAAAATATTATTTATGTTAAATCTCAGCTACATTAAAACAACTGTTGTGGAAGAGGCTGGAAACCTAGACACATGGTTGAGAATCCTTTGTAGAAAAAGTCTACAAAAGCCCTTTATTCAAATGTAGAAATACAACCCTTTTGTAAGTTGTGACTACTTGTATAATGTATGTTTTGTAAAGCATTTAAAAAATGAGAAATAAATATTAAGCAACTTCTTTAAGATAATTTATTGAGGTATGATTGACATGTAAAAATCTGCACATATTCAATGTATACAGCTCAATGAGTTGAGGATAAGTATAAACCCATAAAACCATCACCACCATTAAGGCCATATATATATATTTGTCACTTCCCAAAGTTTCTTCTGGCCTCTATATTATTATTATTATCATCATCATCATCATAATCATTTATTGTTGTTATTATTATTATAAGATCTATCCTCTTAGAAATTTTTAAATATAAGAACACAGTGTTGTTAGCTATAGGCACTATGTTGTACAGTAGACCTTCAGAACATAACTTGCAAAATGAAACTTTGTACCCTTTGACCACCACCTCCCCATTTCACCCTCCCATCAGCCCTGGCAATCAACATTCTATTATAGTCTATATTCTATTATATTCCAAAACATATATGTTAAAATGTTTTGTTAACAGCTTTGTTTTTCTTTTTCAAGATTTATTTAGCTTTTCAGGGTCATTTGTGCTTCCATATAAATTTCAGAATTGCTTTTTTTCTATTTCTATGAAAACTTTCTTCTATTTCTTCTAATACATGAATGTAGATATCTTTTAATTTATTTTTGCCTTCATCAATTTCTTTCAATAATGCTTTATAGGTTTTAGTATGCAGATCTTCCACATACTTGGTTAATTTTATTCTTAAGTGTTTTTATTATTTTTGATGCTATTGTAAGAGGGATTGTTTCATTAATTTCTATTTCAGAAAGCTCATTGCTCGTGTATAGAAATGAGATTGATTTTTGTATATTGATTTTGTATCGGCATATTTACTGAATTTATTTACTAGTTCTAACAGTGTTTTAGTGGAGTCTCTACAGTCCCTGTTCTTGATCTTAGAAGAAAATCTTTCAGCTTTTTACTCTTGAGTATGATGTTGGCTGTGGGCTTGTCATATGTGATCTGTATTATATTGAGGTATGTTCCTTTTACACCTAACTAATGAGTTTTTTAAATCATGGTGGGATGTTAGATTTTGGCAAATGCTTTTCTGAATCTATGGAGATGATTATGTGATTTTTAATCATCATTCCATTAATGTGGTGTATCATATTTATTGATTTGCATATGTTGCAGTATCCTTGCATGCCAGGGGAAAATCTTGCTCATAGTGAATGATTTTAAAAATATGTTATTGAATTCAGTTTGCTAATATTTTGTTGAGAATTTTTGCATTTATCAGGTATATTGGCCTGTGGTTTTCTATTTTTTGGGTCCTTGTCTGACTTTGGTAACAGAGTAATACTGGTCTTGTAAAATAAGTTTGAAAATATTTCTTTCTCTTTAATTTTTTAGAAGAGTTTGAGAAGAATTGGCATTAATTTTTCTTTAAATGTTTGGTAAAATTCACCAGTAAAGC
Organism: Pongo pygmaeus; assembly: GCF_028885625.2. Taxonomy (NCBI): domain Eukaryota; kingdom Metazoa; phylum Chordata; class Mammalia; order Primates; family Hominidae; genus Pongo; species Pongo pygmaeus. The sequence continues at coordinate 127,993,332 of NC_072378.2, read as the reverse complement.
CTTCAGGTCCTAGATGTTTCTTTGTTGAGAGGTTTTGATTACTAATTCAATCTTCTTACTCATAATTGGTTGGCTCAAGTTTTCTATTTTGTTCATGATTGGGTCTTGGTAGTTTGTATGTTTCTAGGAGGGCAACCATACATTTGATGTTCCTAGGAATAAATCTCTTTCTTCTTGGTTTACCAATATGTTGGTGTATATTTGTTCATCATAGTCCATTGTGATCTTTTGTATTTTTGTGGTATCACTTGTAATGCTGTCTCTTTAATTTATATTTATTTTTATTTGAGTCTTCTTTTTTCTTAGTTACTCTAGCTAAAGGTTTGCTAATTTTATTTTTCCAAAAAAAATTAACTCTTAGTTTCATTACCCTTTCCTACTTTTTTAGTCTCTATTTTATTTATTTCTGTTCTAATTCATTTCCTCCCCTCTGTTAACTTTGGGCTTGTCTTATTCTTCTTTTCTAGTTCCTCAAGGTGTAAATTTAGGTTGTATACACAAATCTTTCTCTTTTTTAATGTAGGTATTTACTGTGATAACTCTTCCTTTTAGAATGGCTTTTGCTGCATTGTATAAGTTTGGATATGTTGTGTTTCCATTTTTGTTTGTCCCAAGACACGTTTTGATATCCCTTTTGATTTCTTTTCTGACCTATTGGCTATTCAATAGTGGTCCATTTAATCTTCTTCTTGTTTCTAATTTCATACCATTGTGATTAAAGAAGATACCCGATATGTCAATCTTCTTAAATTTATTAAGACTTGTTTTGTGGTCTAATATATGACCTATTTTGGAGAATGATACATGTGTGATTGTGAAAAATACATAATCTGCTGCTGTTGGATGGAAGGTTCTGAATATTACTGTTAGATCCTTTTGGTCTATAGTTGTTTCAGTTCACTATTCTCTTACTGATTTTCTGTCTGGATAATAAATCCATTGTTGAAAGTGTAGTATTGGAGTCCCCTAACATTAGTGTATTGCTGTCTATTTATCCTTCAGTTCTGTTAGTATTTGTTTTATATAGTTAGGTGCTCAGATGTTGGGTGCATATATATTTACAATTGTTATAATTCCTCAATAAATTTACACTTTTATTTTTATTGATGGTCTTCTTTATCTCCTGTGATAATTTTTGACTTAAAGTGTATTTTGTCTCATATAAAGTATTGCCACCACTTCTACATTCTTTTGGTTACTGTTTGCATGGAATATCTTTCTTTGATTACTTCACTTTGTCCTTAAAGCTGAAGTGAGTTCTTCTATTTCTTTGATCTGCCTTTCTTTGTGATTGATTATTTTTATAGTGAGATGCTTTCCTTCCTTTCTCTATTTTTGTGTATCTGCTAAAGGTTTTTCTTTGTTATTACTATGAGACTTACATAAAAGATCTTGTAGTTATAACAGTCTATTTTAAGCTGATAACAACGAACTTTGATCACAAAGAAAAACTACATTTTTACTTTTTCCCTGACACACATTTTATGTTATTGATGTCACTATTTATGACTTTCATTCTGTGTTTCTATTAACTATTTATTATAGCTATAGTTACTTTTAATACTTTTGTTTTTTAATTTTTATACAAGAGTTAAAAGTTATTCATGTACCTCCACTGTAACATAAATATTTTAGATTTGACTATATCCTTACCTTTACTGGTGAGTTTCATACTGTCATATTTTCATGTTGCTAATTAGCATTCTTTCATTTCATCTTGAATACTCCCTTCAGTATGTCTTGTAAGGTCAAGAGATGATAAGATCTCTCAACTTTTGTTTGCCTGGGAAAGTATTTCTTTTTTTTCCTGAAGGGCAGCTTTGCCTGGTAAAGTATTCTTGGCTGACAATGTTTTCAGCACTTTGAATATATAATCTTATTCTCCTGTCCTGTAGGGTTTCTGCTAAGAAATCCACTGATAGTCTTATGAATGTTCTTTTATATGTCACAAGGATTTTCTCTTGTTTAAGCAGCTTCTTTATTCTACTTTAATGTTCTCAAAAACTTTAACTATTAATTTAAAATTGCATCAGCAATTATGTAGTCAGTGTTAGAACAAGCAGATTTTTGCTGTCTTAAATCAGGTAAAAAGATCTAGTTTGACTATGTTTTGTGCCATTGTTATGGAAATCCAAATACATACCTTTACTAAAAAAATAGCTCTTGTATTAATAATGCATTGACTTCCTGGCTTCAAATTTATGATCAGGCATGGATTAAACTGTGCCTATGATTAGTGAGTTGGTTCGTGTTTTCTTTTTCAAATTGATCATACAACATATTATATTAGGTATGTACAAAAATAAATAAAATCAGTGCTTGTAATGTCTACATGAGGGGACACTTTACTTATAGGCCAAGACGATGAAAAAGAAAAAACATGCCTGACTCAATAAAATGAAATGCAAACCATATCATTTTCTTGTTTTTTGTTGCACTCAAGGGAAAATAACTTTTCTCAGCCACAGGTGGCCAAAATGTGTTATTAATTAGAGTAGAAATATCAGTAATTTTTCTCACTTCTGTAAGGACAGCCTTCTCATTACAACCTACATACAACAAAGTTAGTTGATTGAGACCTGCATAGAGGTGTGATAATGCCTCCATAATAACAATGATTATAATTAATCCTTTAACATTTAATTTGTTAGAGTATATCTGATAAGCCTTTCTAATTGATCTAGGATGCAGTGTCCCCATTCTATACAGAAATGAGCAGTGGTTAGGAATGACTTTTTATTAATGCCTGAGAAAAGATCAAGCAAAGTGCCTGTCTATTAATACCTTGTTCTACTCAAAACTCCTAATCTACTCCTATATTCTATAAAACTCATGACATGGTGTTTTTGAGGTCAATGGAGCTAGCAGTAATTCCGTAGGATATATTTTGCTCTAATAAACTTTCAGTTCAGCTATATGTCCAGGGGATAAGGCCTGTTTTATGGCTTAAACTTCATCTTCAATCTAGTAAGGTCCAGAAACACTTAACCCTATGGCCCAGTAATGCTTTGTCAGGGTCTTATAGAGTAAGAGTATTTAACTGGGGTCTTCACCACCTTTCACAAATTCTCTAAAAAATCACTGGCCCTGTCATAGCATCTATTTCAGACTTACCTGTAAGTTTACTGTTACATTAGGGATGCCACATACTATGACGGCATATAGCACACACAGCAAAAATTGTAAGGGAGAAATGAAAATGTGATAGAACATTTTAAAAAATAAATATGACCATTCTTTCTTTTCTGCTCCAAATTTTCTTTCAAAATAAGCTGCTGATGTGCAATACTTCATATCTGGTTTCATGAAGACTTTCCTTCCCCGCTAATGTGACATAGAAAGCATCAATCCTGGCATTTTAATAAATATTGAGCTCAGTTTCTTTGCTTACAGTCAGTTTATAATCACCACATATCTTTATGCTCTTGTCAGATTTGAAAAATGTATACAAAGGAAGCTATACTCTGAAGGGCATAGCCATAACAATAAGGGGCTTTTTCAGATAAAAGAAAAATAGCTTTCACCATACAGAGAGCTCTAAATCCAAAGGGCATAATATCCTCATGGCTGAATCAAGTTTTACTGTGAGATTTTTGCCAAAGGCAATATTCTGGCATACAAAATTGTTATAGAGGCCATTCATGAAGAATTGTGGAATGTTAAACTGAATGAGATCTTAAAGTTCATCTTATCCCACTCCCTCATTTATAGATATACTGAGAGTTCCTGACACACTGTCTAATCTAATATCAATAAAAGTTCAGAGTGGAACTAAGATGGGTGCTTACATCTTCTGGCTTTTAATCCAGGGCTGCTTTCACTATTAATTAATTTAAGGTATGAATATCAAATTTTAACTTAATACAGCATCTAAATAGTATACAATTATATTATTATAGGTTAACCTGGAAATTGAGTTTCTGAGAGATTGTGACTTTCTCAAGTTTTTGTAGTAGTGGTAACAGAACTGAGATTAAAAACTTTAAAGTCTTGTTTTTTGATTCCCATTTTGCTGCAGTATTCATGATACCTCCATTTGGCTATCAGATCTTGAGTATGTGCGTTGGTAAAGCAGAGCCTTTGATACAATTTAACTGTCTCCTCCAGTATTCATGTGTTGGAAATTTCATCTCTGGTGTGATGGTATTAGGAGGTGGAGACTTTAAGAGGTGATTAGGTCATTAAGAGGAATTAATACTGCTCTTGCAGGACTGGGTTAATTTTCTTAAGAGTGAGTGAGTTCTTGCTCTCATGGGACTGGATTAGTTGCAATGGGAGTGGATTGTTATAAAGTGAGACTACCCATGGTGTTTTGCCCCTTTTCACACGTGCCCACTTCCCCCTTTCCACTTCTTCTCCATGTTTTGCCACAGCATGAAGCCATCACCAGAATCTGACCAGATGCAGTCACTCATTCTTAGACTTCCCAGACTCCTGAACCACGAGCCAGAATAAAACTCTCTCCTTTCTAAATTATCCAGTCACAGGTACTGTTATAGCAACAGAAAATGGCATTCTTCAAGTGAATAAACTCAAATGGATGTAACCCACCTAATAGAGGCAAGCTATTGTCCTAACAGCAGCAGATTCTGCCAGCCATTAGCTCCACTTCAGCATCATTGCTAATTGCAAAAAACAAAGTGGAAAAATTGAGTGTCTTCTTGTATGTGCTATCTTCATAACATGTAACATTTTTTGAGACCATTTTCATTTTCAACAGTTGTTATGGTTTCCTTGGAAGTTTATTCTTTCTATTCCTTTCTTCATTTACAGTTAACTTGCTTTTCGTGCAAAAGTGTATGTGTGTGTTGTAAGGATGTTTCAGAAAAAAGAAGAGTCTGAAAGAGAATGGGAGTAAATCAGGGAAACATACATAATAAATGAAAGTAAGATACAGATTTATTATGTCAGTTAAGTATCCTTTGGCTGGCCTGTGAAGAATATTTAGTGTGAATTATGAACACTATCTTCTTTTGATGCTAACATTACATATTATCCCAATATATTTTTAAAAATAACTTTATCATATGAGCAGTCTTTTGTGCAAAAATGATTATCATGGGAAAAGGTTTTTTAAAAAGAGATAAACAAACATGAACATAAACTTCCCTGCAATTCAATAGATGGTTAATTACCTTAATAATTTTGATGAATCTTCTTTCAGTTTCTTTCCCTCTGCTCAATCTGATTTGTAATTCAATCTTTTCAATTACTTTAATATAAATTTAACATTGTCTAGGCATAATAAATTTTATAGATATGTTGTAAATATATCTATAATTTATATCTACATCTATAATATATAATAAATCTATGTCTATAATATATAATATATATCTATAATTGTATCTATATATTATATATAGATATTTATAATTATATACCATTAACAGATAGATACATCTATATGTAATATATAGATATCTATAATTATAGATAGCTATAATATGCATATAATGTGCATATAATATGCAGATATGATAGATATCTGTAATTATAGATATCTATATATAATTATATATAATTATAGATATCTACAATATGAAATAAAATATATGTATAATAAATCTATAATATATTTAATATATGTAATCAATCTTGTTCATCATTTATGATTTCTAATTTAATTTTTTAGTATTAAAAACAATAACTTAATATATAGTGTACCCTTGTTAAATCCTTCAGCACATCGTTGATTTTTACTTGATATAAATAACTAGATTATATTACCAAATTTGTGGTTGAATAATCTTAACTCAGTTGAATTAAATTTTAAAGGTAATATTAATCAAATATTTCTTGTGCACTTATTTTGTGCAAAGCACTGTGCTAGATACTATAGGAATATAGTAAAGAGCAGTGTCTGTGTGGCAGATTGCTAATAGTTTCCTAATTGTTCTTTGCTTCCTCCTTAGTAGTATAGAATCCCTGATTTTTAGGGTATGGCTTCTAGCATAAATACTATCTTTCACAGCATCCCTTGCAGCCTACCCTGGACAGCCTACCTCTATTCCATTTTTCAGTGAAATAGAAATTGAATATCTTCATTAAGCTATTAATATTTTGGGCTTTCTTTCAAACTTAATGATATTTAATAGATAATTATTCCTTGGAAGTAGAACAAGTCAAAGAAATACTTGGGAAGACATGGAGAAATAGCTGGGTATAAACTGGTTGGAAACAAATAGTTTCAATGTTCTAAACATGCATATTAATATCAAACAATTTATGCCTCTAAAGCTTATTCTAATAGTATGAATAATCTTTGAGAATTCTACTCATATTTATAACTCAAGGAGAATAGGTTTAAACAATAAGTTAAAAACTTTTCCCTTTAAGTAAACATAATGTGTTAAATTCTTCAAAGCAAGAGAATTCACAGGTATGATTCTCACCTTAATAGAAACTAAGCAAGTCTTTTGTGAGTGCACATATTCTGTAGAGTAACCAAATTTTTGAACATGTATAGCAATTAGCTAATTATCTATGTTCCACAACTATAGAACTGAAACAAAAACAAAGATAAAGACTAACGATAGAAGATTGAGCTGGTATGGATATTATTTCACTCATCTTTCTGTCAGGAAACAACCTGTAGTCTCACTAATTTTTTTCCATTGCACTAAACAGAACATAGTTGAATATGTTGAAATAGAACTGGACCCCAAATTCACCTACAGGGTATAATACCAATATATTATATTGATAGCAACAGACCAGTACTTGTAGTTTGATATCGTAGTACAGGTACATTGTAATGCCATATCCATACTGTTATTTGCTCTTTCCATGTAAAATTATAGCATGAAGATATTTATAAACATCATATGTCATCTTTTTTGATGGCTTTAAGTATCTACCTTATGAATTCACCACAATTTCCCTGGTTATTCTGCATTATTTGGGCATTTTGATTGTCAATTGAATGATTGTTTCTAATTTTTCTCTATAAAGCATTTTAGATTTGAGATTAATTGCTTAGGCATATTTTCCACCAGTAGAATTATTGGTCAAGGGTTCAGTCATATTTAAAGTCCTTGAAACACATTTTCAAAATGCTTTCCATAAGGGTTGGGAAATAATTTAAGCTCCTCAAAGTTAGATTTGTATCAACTTGGCTGATTGTTTTTTGGCATTAAAGAGAGTTTTGTTTAAATATCTCTAAGCTCAGGAGCCATGTTGCCATAAGTTCCATTGTTTCATTTCTTTTTTCTTTTGGCAGCTTTTTGAGATATAATTGATATATAATAAAACTGTACATATTTAAGGTATGCAATTTGAAGAGTCTGGATATACATAAGTAAACACCCTTGATATTATAATTATACCTCAATCAAGGTGATAAACATATTCATCACCTCCAAAAGTCTCCTTGAATCTTTTTGCTTGTGTGTGTGTGTGTGTGTGTGTGTGTGTGTGTGTAAGTACACTTGACATGGGATCTACCCTTTTAAATCTGTAAATGCACAGGATTGTATTGTTAACCATAGGCACTATATTGTACAGCATATATCTAGAATTTACCCATCTTGCATGACTGTAACTTTATATTCATTGAGCAAGAACACCTCATGTCTCCTCTTATCCCCTTGCAATTGGTATTCTTTCTCCTGTTTTCACAAGTTTGACCATTTGAGATACCTCATATAAGTGGAATCATGCAGTATTTGTCCTTCTGTGACTGACTTATTTCATTAAGTATGATGCCTTCCAGGTCCATCCATGTTGTCACAAATGATAAGATTTCCTTCTTTTTAAAGGCTGAATAATATTTCATTGTATGAATATATCCCATTTTCTATCTTAATTCTTCTGTTGATGGATATATGGATTGTCCCCCAATCTGGCTATTGTGAATAATGCTGCAATGAACATGGAAGTGCAGATGTCACTGTTAGTCTTCACTCTCATTATTTTCAATTGTACATTTCTTGGAGGTGATGCAGTATGAAGAGCCTGGGGGTAACATAAGGATATTAAGAGAGGCTGAGGAATTGACAGAGACAAAATGATCGAGAAGAGACTATAAAAGACACATGTTGTTTCCACCAAAAATTTCCAAAGAATAAACCCCTCTTTAACATCCTGAACAAAGTGACCAGACTCTGTTAAACCCAATAAAGACAGTTGAAACTTCTGCAACTCATTGGAGAATAATTTCCTGGTGCAGTCAATAAACAGTCTGTCCTAGGGTCAACACTGATCCTTGTACCTGATATCAGATGTTGAAAAGTTGATCAACATTTATTCAATATTTAATAAAAGTCTTATTTCCAGATTTCAGTTTTTTGTCTTTACTATCTACTTTTTCTGGACCAAAAACATTTTAAAGGATAATATATTTTATTGCTCAAAGTAAAATTAGTGAGTCACTCTTTAACCTAGGGAAATACCTGTAGTCATAATATAGAAATGACTAGAAAAATGTAGAAAAACAGATTTGCTTTTTACTCTTTATATATTGTATTCAACAGAAATAATTCCTAATAAATGAGTTGCATTTATGATGCATTGTGTACCTCAGGAATTTGGGATAAGATTTATAAAAGAATTTGTTTTAATCACCATCCTTTTCATCATCACACATGTGTGAAGCAGCCTGGGGCACAATAAGATGTCTATAGTTTTGTCTGAATTCAGCATCTGCCTGCAAAGCTAATACCATAGCAACTAAAAAAACACTTGTACATTTTTCTTAAAAGACTCTATCCTAAGAAACCCTTTATACTCCCATTACATTTAAGGACTGAATGGTGTATCATCTGAACATCACCATTCTGTCTTACTCTTTTTCCAGAGATCTCATTCTCTTACTCCCCTTCAACACCAGTCATATTTCTAAATGAACTTTTTCCATTCATTTCATTCACATCTATAAATTTCTAAATGTCAAGCAGACTTTTTCATTTAACTTGGCTTTGGGTGGGAGAAAAATTGAGGGTGATGGCATTTTCCTAGGCTCAGGCTTCGTATCTGGCGTGTTTTATGCCTAGAAGAGTAGCAGTCAAGTGATAAAATTAAGGGGCTCTAATGCAAAACCATCACTGGATCTGAGATATCATTATTTTAACCTGGACAAGACAGTCACCTAGTGATGTTTTTGCCTTTTAGTGTTCTTTGGACCAATTTCTTATTAGGTTGCTTGCCCTCCTCAGGAGAATAGCCCATTTTCTCTCTCACCTTTCTTTAATGAATCACCTTTTATGTGCTATATATTATTTCTAAAATAATTTGTTCTTCTATATGTTGGTCTTTTTAATAAATGATTTTTGCAAAATCCAAGAAGGAATTTTCTTCATATTCTTTTTTATTCATGGTAAAATATACATAATACAAATTTTTACCATTTTAACAATATTTAAAGGTATACAGTTTCAGTGCAGTGTATTAAGGGCATTCACATTGTTATGGAACCATCACCACCATCTCCATCTCCAGAACATTTTTATCTTACCAAACTAAAATCTGTACCCCTTAAATAATAACTTTGTATTTCTTCCCCACCCCCAGCCCCTGACAACCACCATTCTACTTTCCATCTCTATGAATTTGACTACTCTAGGTATCTCATGTAAGTGACATCATAACAATCTTTGACCTTTTGTGTCTGGTGTATTTCACTTACTATAAGGTCTTTAGGGTTCATTCATGTTGTAGCATGTGTTAGAATTACCTTCCTTTTTAAGTCTGAATAATATCCCATTGTATCTATGTAAAATATTTTGTTTATCCATTCATCCATGAATGGTCATTTGGGTTGCTTCCACATTTTAGCTGTTGTGAATAATACTACTGTGAACATTAGTTACAAATATCTGTTAAGAGTCTCTGCTTTTAGGTTTTTTTTTTTAATATACATAAGCAGAAGCAGAGTTACTGCATCATTTGGTGATTCTATGTTTTGTTTTGGTTTTTTTTTTTTTTTTGAAACAGAGTCTCACTCTGTCACTCAGGCTGGAGTGCAGTGGTGTGATCTCAGCTCACTGCAACCTCTGCCTCCTGAGTTCAAGTGATTCTCTTGCCTCAGCCTCCCAAGTAGCTGGGACTACAGGCACACACCACCATGCCCAGCTAATCTTTTTGCATTTTTTGATAGAGACGGGGTTTCACCATGTTGGCCAGGCTGTCCTCAAAACTCCTGACATCAGGTGATCCGCCTACCTCAGCCTCTCAAATTGCTGGGATTACAGGTGTGAGCCACCATACTCAGCCTGGTGATTCTGTGTTTAACTTCTTGACAGACCTTCATACTGTTTTCCACAATGGCTCATATCCTCCTTGCCCACTCTCCCTGTATTTCATGTGATCCTTTTGACTGTCCCACCTAGAACGGGTTTAAATTGTTTTCACTTGGTTCTGTAGCAACATCTTTTATCATTTTTGCTACTGCCAGTTGCTTGGGACCAACTGTCACCTAATGGGTTTTAATGGTTCCTTCTCTTATATCTAGCCTGAGCAGCCTCATGTAACCTTGACCCATTATTTTGGCCAGCCAGTAGCTGTTACTCTTATATTGCAGATTAAGAAATTAATTTGATCTCTGTTATGAGAATGAGAATGAGAATTAATTAATTTGATCTCTGTTATGAGAATGAGCTGGTGCAGCAAAGGATTAGCTGAAAGGCAGTGTAACCATAAATGACTTCCACAGGTCACTTAGATAACTGAAGAAATCAAAGTTTCTAAATACCTAGTTGAACACTTTCTGCTGTGCGTCTGGATTTTTGTGTGCTTCAAACCTTAATTCATTCTGAAGCTGTCATATATCCTTAGTTGGTTTATTCTCCTCCTTCGGTTTATGTTTGCATCTTTATTTTGTTATGGAGTGTGGTACATAATATATCTAGCGATTTTTTCCTCTTATGATTCTAAGTCTATAATATTGCAAATAAAATTTGATAAGCAACATCAACCAATGCTGTTCTATCAGCTATTTTCAAGATCAGAAGAGACATCAAGAAAAATAAAAATAATTATTTAATTTTCAATGAGGCACACACCATTATTTGACCCTTAAAAGTTATTGAAAATGCACCAGAAAACTTAACAGCAAGTTTAAAGGAAATGGTAAGCTTACTCATAGGTTTATAACTTATGGGTTGTGAACTGCTAGCTTTTGCTGCTTCTGTGCCTATAAACCACATATTTGCTGAGAAATAGTAAAGTTGGATACTATGTTTGCAGATTTAAAACAGAATTTCCTACAGAGCTACAGTATTTGTAGGGTTTTACTGGGTTCTAATAGATGTTACCTATAAAATTTAAGTACTTTTCAGGTACGGGGAAGCAAATGTGCAAACGTTTCTTTGTATATGATGGAGGGTAAGAGAGAAGTGGAAATATTTTCAAACATTATTACAAAAGCAAAATTTTTAAAAAGCTTTTTGAATTTTAGAGCACTTGCTGGTAATATAAAAAATATATGTCACAAAATGTCCTCTAAATTTTTATTTTTTTACTTAAGAAAAGAAAAGATAGTAGTAAGTGGTTTATAGTTTATATAGTGGAGTTCTAGTGACTCATAAATGCTCTCTGGAGGTATAATGCTATGTTCATCACAGATTGCTTCAATATATAAATTCTCTTCTTCTCCACAGCTATTTGTAAGCACATACTAGCTTTATCTTCGGATAGCTAAAGAAAAAAATGGCCGTTATTTATGTTCTCATGTCGTCCAAAGCATGTCAGTAAAACAAGCCTGGACTTATATATGGTCACCCTTTTTGATGACATTGGGAAGTTTCAGGCCAGTTAAGAACCACTTTCAGGAGAACCAGTTGGATTGACTATGCAGTTGAGTTTGATTAAATCACGTTTATTGCATTTTAAAAATAATCACTGGGATATGACTATGAACAGTTTGAATTTTACATCCAATAAAGATTTTTTTTTAGCAACATTCAAATCCACCAGAGGCTATCTACCAGGGGTCACAAACCTGTAACTTCAGCCATAGAATCAGTCCTTACTTTTTTCTCTTTACAAATATGATCCTTACTTTTTTCTCCATTCTCTATCTTGAGTCCTGCTTCATGGGCTCTGAAGGTGTTTGTGTTTCCAGCACTTAATTTCACAGGGATTTTAAATGATTTTAAATGTCCTTTGTTCCCACCTGCCCAGAAAAGACCTACAAAGCAGGAAAAAAAAATCAATTAGGTTCCTGTTGCCACTGCTCTAATTAATTTCCTCCTTCTTTCCCTGGAGGAATCAGGGGAGAATTATTTCTACCTCAAGATCCAGGGATCTCTTCTCCAATGGCTCTTTTCCAACCCTGTCCTTACATGCCCGTGGGTACAGCCGGAGATGATTCTGGAGAAAATTGACATGGGCACTGGCCAATCAGAGCCCAGTTATTGAGAATGGATGCACGTCTGCTCTGCAACAGGGCACGCCAGCGAGTGTCAGCCCTGCAGTTAACGGTATTAAGAACCACTCTGTGTTTTTGACTATGCATATAGTGGAGCCTTAGACAGGAATATCAGAAAAGTAGCAAATTGCTGATTCATACCAAATCTCATTTAAGTGACATGCTTACCACAATTCGTTACGGTACAGCATTAAATAGGCTACCTAGGCCACCTCTGTTTCACATGATCACCTCCTCCTCCCAACTGGCTGGTTCTTCATTTATTCTGAGCCCTCAAAGGCAGCTGAAAATATTTTCTTTCTTTTTTCTTTTTCTTTTTTTTTACGAGAAGGAGTCTCGCTCTGTCGCCCAGGCTAGAGTGCAGTGGCGCTATCTCGGCTCACTGCAAGCTCCGCCTCCCGGGTTCACACCATTCTCCTGCCTCAGCCTCCCGAGCAGCTACGACTACAGGCGCCCGCCACCACGCTCGGCTAATTTTTTGTATTTTTAGTAGAGATGGTCTACTTTAGCCAGGATGGTTTCAATCTCCTGACCTCGTTATCCGCCTGCCTTGGCCTCCCAAAGTGCTGGGATTACAGGCGTGAGCCACCGTGCCCGGCCTGGAAATAATTTCTTATTTTTTTCCCATAATTTGTTCACTCTTGCTCTCTGTCTCTCTCTCAACTCTTTTGTTCCTTGGAATTGAAATTCATTTTTTATCTTGGGCTTCTTATTCACTTTCTGACCTAGTTCCCAAATGCTTCTCTTTTGACTCTTCTTGAATATTCTTTTACATGACAAAACATGTGATTAAGGATCTTGAGAAGGGGTGTTTGTCATGGAGTGGTGGGTGGACTGTGAATGCCATCACAATATTCTTAGAAGACAGAGGCTGAGGGAGTTTAGACACACACAAGCACAGAAAAGTCAATGTGAAGATGAAGACAGGGCTTGCAATGGTGCAGCCATGAGCAAAGGAATACCAAACTTCTGACCTCCACAACTTTTAGAGAATATATATATTTTTAATTAGGCCACCCTGTTTGTGGTAATTGGCTATAACAGCCCTAGGAAACTAATATAATACACAGGACTTACCAAGGAATTAGCTTGGAATTATCAGCTATGAACATAGCAGTTCATATCAATATGAATATATATATATATATATATATATATTCCAGGCATTTTGAAATTGTACAGAAATGTCCTAGACAGAAAACCTCTCATGAGTTATTTAACTGATTAATTCACCACATATGTATCAAGGGCTCAACGGAAATTTCCAAGGTGATCAAGTAGAAAGACTTCCAAGAGCACACCATCTAGCCGGACAGATTTGAAAATAAGCAAAGTCAGGGCTTACTCAGGGAATTATGAAGCAAAACATAGAAGGGGAGGGGTGAAAGGGGGTTCCAGAATAATCATCAAGGTCGTAGGTAGTAGTCTGGAATTTACAGTGTGGGCAACAGTGTTGGAGTTATAGAGGAGTTAGGGAAGTTAAATTGACAACTCTAGCTGTATATGAAAAACCCTGTAACTCTTTGCTATTGAAATAAGATAGAACTTTCTCAGTTTCAACTGCCCTAAACCACACTAAGGCCTTTCCATGTCGCTTTGTTTGCCTAAATAATTTGGCCGCAAATTCTCCAGCCATAGAAAATTTTCCTTTTCTATGCATGATTGTATCCATATATGCTACATTATTTGGCAATTGGATTACAGTCTGATTCTCTGTGGATCACAGTGAATTTTGCTCTGGGTAATGAGTATTTTTTACTTAAATGTATACTGAATTTTTGCTTTATATTATGCATATTAAAATGGCTTATGTCCTCTAGAATTACAGCATACTATATTATTGAGTGGGAGTGAGGGGAGAGAATGAGACCTTAGGCCAGGGTAAGATTTACCCATAGCTTTGTTCAATAGCTTATGCTTCTATTAGTTGTAAGTAGAACAAAACCAAGGTGAGAAGGATAGAGGCCCACTTCAGATGTATCTCCCTGAGTCACCATCATGCCCTTCCTTGAAGTCTCTTTCCCTAAAGCCCCACCCTATTCCCTGCACAAGCACGTTGTATAAAGTATGAACAGTATCTAAGATTGTGTGAATTCCTGTCTTGAAAAAGCCATCCACTAATACTGATCCATGTCAGGGGTATGAATTTGTTAGAGGTACAAATTAAAAATAAGTAAGTTAAAAAACACATTAAGGTTCTCTCTAGTAGTAAAGAGGGAGTTGATTAATTCTCAGTTGTTTATGACTCCTGAATGCAAATGTCAGTCATCATTGTGATAATATTTTTATTCTTGAATTAGTTCATGATATATTTGTGCCCATGTAGTTAGTGAGTAAAATCCTCAAATCTAACACATTAGGCAAGATCTCAGGGACATATGTATTAAAAAAGGTAAAATTAAATGTATTTACATAGCTCTTTGCCAAGAAAATGAAAATGTTTTAAGTAAATATTCCAGGAGCTAAGATTAGATGAGAATACTTGAGATATGGGTGGCATTTGAATACTTACTTGGCTCTGCTTTAAGAAACACAATACTCTGAAACATTCACTAGTGCATTTACCAGCCTCTTGGAGTCCTGAACATCAAGAAAAGGTGCCAACTGTGATCTTGAGAGGCTCAACTTAAGCCTGGAGTTTATGTAAATAGCCTTTGTCCTGAAGATATATGTATGACTTGAAAAAATAAAAACCTCTGCCTATGGAAGTCTCTTTTCAAATGAGAGACATTTAATCCTAAAGCCATGAATTCCTGGCAGATTTCCCATATTCAAACTAAGTGCATAGATATAATGACACTGCTTCCTCAGCGAGGAATAGCTACACTCTGAAAGGTAGTTGCCAAGAGCCAGGGAAGACTGCCATCTGGTGGGAATATATAATTACTACCAAAACACAAGTCACAATCTCCTGGTTGCTTTATTAAGGTACTTGTTTACAGTCTGACTTTAAAGGCAAGAGTGAAATGAAAATTTAAACCAAACACTACAGGCATCAAATGAACAACATTTTAACTCATAACTAATAGTTATTATTGTTTTAGAAGTTTTATCCTATTGTTTTGTTATTTTACCTTTTCTAAGACATGTCAAGGAGAAACTGACAAATATTTTTCTTTCTTTTTTTTTTGATCATTTAGTTTTCCTTTACTTATGTCATAGTTTTCAAAACTGGGATAATTCTTCTTGTTACAAAAAGGGCAACATGATGCACAACTCAGACTACATTAGGAGATAGAAGAATATAGAGAAATTAATTAAATGGCAAATAATGAAAGCAATCCAAACATAGATCTGAAAATGATGAGTCTTTAGCCTAGACTCCAATTTGATTTGCATTTGAGGATATTGTTTAATCCTTTTGCACTTGATAGATTTATGGTTCCTCTGTGAGCTGGGTGTCACCTTGGCAAATGATAATGCTAGATCACATACTTGCATAGAGATTCTAACGTACTTAAAGTGCTTA
Organism: Pongo pygmaeus; assembly: GCF_028885625.2. Taxonomy (NCBI): domain Eukaryota; kingdom Metazoa; phylum Chordata; class Mammalia; order Primates; family Hominidae; genus Pongo; species Pongo pygmaeus. The sequence continues at coordinate 127,977,496 of NC_072378.2, read as the reverse complement.
TGTGATCCGGGGGCTAGATCTGGGTGTTAGAAAACCATATCAATAAGTACTCAGCTCTTAAATATCCCCTATTATCAATTTTATTCCCTACTTTACTAAATTTCACTCCCTTCAAAGTGAATGTGGGAGTGGGTTGAAACATTTTTTGCAGGTTTCAGATGCTATATATGTGTTTGTGTTTGTCTGTGCGTGTGAAAGGGACAACTATACTTCATATTAAATATTTTCTCAGTATAAATTTGTCTCTCCACTGAATTTATAAATTATATATAATAAAAAACAATTTTTCTCTCAATATACAATTTTAAACATGTATCACTAAAACCCCAAAAGAGAAATAAAATGTCTAAATGTTTTGTTCTTGACTAAGTGAGAATTTCAGATATAGGTAAAAAAGACAACTGGGCCAAACATCCTTCTCTCTTTCACTCCCTACAATTCACCAAGCACAAAATCCGTGATGGATGGTAAACTTGGCCACACTGAAACATGTGGTCAGTGTTAGTGCCCACCAGCAAATCCTTTTGGATTCATATGACTGGATTTACTTATGATGATTTGCTTAACAAAAGTAATTTATGTAGTTTCATGAATGCTTTCAGGATTTGGAGCTGAAAATCCTCAAAAAGAGCATATACTAGCTGATTTCCCTGATGTTCCTTGGAAGAATCATTGATCATCATTAAATAAATGAATATACCTGTTCCAACATCTTGTAGCAGGTGGCACAGAGTTGACCATGTGTGAAAAAAAATCATCATCCACTAATGCTGACATGCAAATTCAGAAGAACTGCCCTGGCAACTGTCATTTCAGGGCTTTCTGAAGTTGTAAACATACATGGCAGATTGTTCCTGGTCTGTAGTACCTGGGCTTCTTGATTGCAGTGTCAGCTGATTCAGAAGTTGTTCTTCCAGGTGCCTCTCATGATCCACAATGTTGACTTTGAAAACACCATGTATCCTCTATTTAAAGGCTAAAAATCCCAAACATGTGACCTCAATATGCAATCAATATTAAATAAAAATCACGTGCATCCAAATCATCTGCTAACTATGGATTATCTTTTCACTGAAAGCCATTGCTTCCTTCAGATAGAGTATGAAGTTCGGGAAAGCTGAAGTTGCTACAAAAGATACAGACTAATGCTTTCTCTCTCACACACACACACAGACACACACACACACACACACACACGCACACACGCCCCTATTTGTAACAGATTTAGTCTTTAATTATCAAGATGTTTCTGAGAGCAAGTTACAAAGGTTAAACGCCCTGCATTCATTTGCTCAGTCTTGTTGTTAGATTGCCACCTTAGTCCCTGTCTATTCCTTGCAATAATGTCTAAACTATAGCTTCTGTTTTAGCTTCCAGAGTAGTACAGAATCAAGTCTCTAAAATTTTCATCTGCTGAGACTGTAGATCTAACAATATCATCCTAATCTAGTAATGATCTTCAATTTTGACTTTAGAAAGGAGAGATTAAGAAACAATATCTTAATTCCTGAACTCCAGCATACACACACACACACACACACAGAGATATGTGTGTGTATATATATATATATATATTTTTTTTTTTTTTTTTTTTTTTTTTGAGACAGAGTCTTGCTCTGTCACCCAGGCTGGAATGCAATAGTGCAATCTCGGCTCATTGCAACCTCAGCCTCTCAGGTATAAGCGATTCTCCTGCCTCAGTCTCCTGAGTAGCTGGGACTGCAGGCGCGTGCCACCACACCCAGCTAATTTTTTGTATTTTTAGTAGAGAGGGGGTTTCACCATGTTAGCCAGGATGGTCTTGATCTCTGGGCTTCGTGATCAGCCTGCCTCAGCCTCCCAAAGTGCTAGGATTACAGGCGTGAGCTACAGCGCTCGGCCTCCATTTTTTATGCACCCTCATGTCTTACACAAGCAAATTATTGTCTTGATTTCAAGCCTTAGACCAAACGTTTTCTTATAAAAAATTTCAAGAATACACAAAAAGCAAGAGAATAGCACAATGAACCTCCAGGTACTCATTACCTGACTTCATCAACCGTTAACTCAGGACCAATTTTGCTTCATCCATATTCCTCATTCTTCGCCCCCATTGGATTTTTTGGAAAACAAAACAAAACAAATACCATTTCACATAATTTAATCAGCAAATTCTTCAGCAAATCCCTACTCTAAGATGTAGGGATTATTTAAAGCAATATAGTGTCACACCTGAAAACTTATCAAGTAAAGATTCAAATTTGTATGGTTGTCTCATACATGTTTTCTTACAGTTTCAATCAGGATCTCCATAAGGTGCATATGTCGCAATTGTTGATCTTTTAAAATCTTCTTTAATCTATAGGTTTCCTCCTATTTTTTTTCTCAATTTGTTGGAGAAACTGTATTTGTTTTTTTTTCTTTATTATTATTATTATTATTATACTTTAGGTTTTATGGTACATGTGCGCAATGTGCAGGTAAGTTACATATGTATACATGTGCCATGCTGGTGCGCTGCACCCACCAACTCGTCATCTAGCATTAGGTATATCTCCCAATGCTATCCCTCCCCCCTCCCCCCAACACACAACAGTCCCCAAAGTGTGATGTTCCCCTTCCTGTGTCCATGTGTTCTCATTGTTCAATTCCCACCTATGAGTGAGAATATGCGGTGTTTGGTTTTTTGTTCTTGCGATAGTTTACTGAGAATGATGATTTCCAATTTCATCCATGTCCCTACAAAGGACATGAACTCATCATTTTTTATGGCTGCATAGTATTCCATGGTGTATATGTGCCACATTTTCTTAATCCAGTCTATCATTGTTGGACATTTGGGTTGGTTCCAAGTCTTTGCTATTGTGAATAATGCGGCAATAAACATACGTGTGCATGTGTCTTTATAGCAGCAAGATTTATAGTCCTTTGGGTATATACCCAGTAATGGGATGGCTGGGTCGAATGGAATTTCTAGTTCTAGATCCCTGAGGAATCGCCACACTGACTTCCACAAGGGTTGAACTAGTTTACAGTCCCACCAACAGTGTAAAAGTGTTCCTATTTCTCCACATCCTCTCCAGCACCTGTTGTTTCCTGACTTTTTAATGATTGCCATTCTAACTGGTGTGAGATGGTATCTCATTGTGGTTTTGATTTGCATTTCTCTGATGGCCAGTGATGGTGAGCATTTTTTCATGTGTTTTTTGGCTGCATAAATGTCTTCTTTTGAGAAGTGTCTGTTCATGTCCTTTGCCCACTTTTTGATGGGGTTGTTTGTTTTTTTCTTGTAAATTTGTTTGAGTTCATTGTAGATTCTGGATATTAGCCCTTTGTCAGATGAGTAGGTTGCGAAAATTTTCTCCCATTTTGTAGGTTGCCTGTTCACTCTGATGGTAGTTTCCTTTGCTGTGCAGAAGCTCTTTAGTTTAATTAGATCCCATTTGTCAATTTTGGCTTTTGTTGCCATTGCTTTTGGTGTTTTAGACATGAAGTCCTTGCCCATGCCTATGTCCTGAATGGTAATGCCTAGGTTTTCTTCTAGGGTTTTTATGGTTTTAGGTCTAATGTTTAAGTCTTTAATCCATCTTGAATTGATTTTTGTATAAGGTGTAAGGAAGGGATCCAGTTTCAGCTTTCTACATATGGCTAGCCAGTTTTCCCAGCACCATTTATTAAATAGGGAATCCTTTCCCCATTTCTTGTTTTTGTCAGGTTTGTCAAAGATCAGATACTTGTAGATATGTGGCATTATTTCTGAGGGCTCTGTTCTGTTCCATTGATCTATATCTCTGTTTTGGTACCAGTACCATGCTGTTTTGGTTACTGTAGCCTTGTAGTATAGTTTGAAGTCAGGTAGTGTGATGCCTCCAGCTTTGTTCTTTTGGTTTAGGATTGACTTGGCGATGCGGGCTCTTTTTTGGTTCCATATGAACTTTAAAGTAGTTTTTTCCAATTCTGTGAAGAAAGTCATTGGTAGCTTGATGGGGATGGCAATAACAGGCTCCGAAATTGTGGCAATAATCAATAGCTTACCAACCAAAAAAAGTCCAGGACCAGATGGGTTCACAGCCGAATTCTACCAGAGGTACAAGGAGGAGCTGGTACCATTCCTTCTGAAACTATTCCGATCAATAGAAAAAGAGGGAATCCTCCCTAACTCATTTTATGAGGCCAGCATCATCCTGATACCAAAGCCTGTCAGAGACACAAACAAAAAAGAGAATTTTAGACCAATATCCTTGATGAACATTGATGCAAAAATCCTCAATAAAATACTGGCAAACAGAATCCAGCAGCACATCAAAAAGCTTATCCACCATGATCAAGTGGGCTTCATCCCTGGGATGCAAGGCTGGTTCAATATATGCAAATCAATAAATGTAATCCAGCATATAAACAGAACCAAAGAAAAACCCACATGATTATCTCAATAGATGCAGAAAAGGCCTTTGACAAAATTCAACAACCCTTCATGCTAAAAACTCTCAATAAATTAGGAATTGATGGGACGTATCTCAAAATAATAAGAGCTATTTATGACAAACCCACAGCCAATATCATACTGAATGGGCAAAAACTGGAAGCATTCCCTTTGAAAACCGGCACAAGACAGGGATGCCCTCTCTCACCACTTCTATTCAACATAGTGTTGGAAGTTCTGGCCAGGGCAATTAGGCAGGAGAAGGAAATAAAGGGTATTAAATTAGGAAAAGAGGAAGTCAAATTGTCCCTGTTTGCAGATGACATGATAGTATATCTAGAAAACCCGATTGTCTCAGCCCAAAATCTCCTTAAGCTGATAAGCAACTTCAGCAAAGTCTCAGGATACAAAATCAATGTGCAAAAATCACAAGCATTCTTATACATCAATAACAGACAAACAGAGAGCCAAATCATGAGTGAACTGCCATTCACAATTGCTTCAAAGAGAATAAAATACCTAGGAATCCAACTTACAAGGAATGTGAAAGACCTCTTCAAGGAGAACTACAAACCACTGCTCAAGGAAATAAAAGAGGATACAAACAAATGGAAGAACATTCCATGCTCATGGGTAGGAAGAATCAATATCATGAAAATGGCCATCCTTCCCAAGGTAATTTACAGATTCAATGTATTTGTTTTATAGAGTTTACCACAGCATGAATGTTGCAGATTGTATTCCTATGGACACAAGTGAACAGGAGTAGAAATGATTTTCCTTTTGCCAGTTACATACAGCCACTCATGCAGAAACTGGAATTAACTGGTGATATTTTAATGCATTTTGTTGTTTTCCAAATATCTCCTATTACTAGATTCCTTACACTTTACAGGATTTTCTTATTTATCCATTTCTTTTCTGTTTACTACATGTCATATGTACTAGATATAGTCTTTTCTAGACATCATGTGTTCTAGGATTGTTTTGCCTGTGAGCAATCTTCCTCCCAAAACGTTCTTCTGTCTTATTTTCCTGAGAACTGACAGTTAAATCTTGAGGCTTGATAGATTCAGATTTGATATTTTAGGAAGATTACTCCATAGAGAGCATGATGTATTTTCATCAGGAGTTACATAAAGTCTGGTTGTTTCTTTCTTTCTCATAAAGCTGGTAGCTGTTTATAATCACTGTTAACTCAAAGTTAATGGGCAGTTGTGGCTACTGGATCTTGTTTTTACTTGCCAGAGACTGAGTGTCTCTGAGGCTGGAAACCCCACCTAGGGGTGCACAGTGGCACCCTTGATGTCAGGGAATTGTTAAGCTGCAGATTCAATGAACCTGGTTAAGTTCTTTGAACATTGTATTAACTAGTTTAAACAAAACCAAATCTCACAAGATGGACAAGCAACTTTTAGAATTACTGAAAACAACCTGTGGATTAAAGATTACTAGAGACAACATTAAGGAAGTGAAAACGCAAGCTACAAAGCAGAGGAAGCTATCTGCAAAATAGATAAGAGATACCAAAAAAAATTTGTATTCAGAATATATAAAGAAATGTTATCAATCAATACAAAAATACGAATAGCACAATAGACAAAGTGGGAAAAATCTCAAATAGTTACTTCACAAATTAGGTATTTTACAATAACTACTTCCAATGAGCAATATAATATTGAAAATTTATTTAATCTCATCAGTCATCTGGGAAATGCAAATTAAACCAATGAGGAGATAACATGAACAACACCAAATCCACTAGAATGGTTAAATAGACTGAGAGTACCAAGTCTTAGCAACAATATGGAGAAACTGCTACTTCACGTACCCGTGTAGAGAATGTATTACTCTGGGAAACTGTTTGCAAGCTCTACTAAAGCTGTCATGTGACCCAGCACTGACATGTCTACAGCAACGTATTCATATGTGCACTGAATAGAAATGTGTGACATGTGCACAAAAAGACATGAACAGGAATATTCACAAAAGCATTATTTGTAACAGCTAATACTTGGAAATTACTCAAATATTCTTCATTAGTAGAGTAAGTAAATGCATTTTGGTTTATCCATACAATGGAATGAAGCTATGGATATAAAGAAGGAAGCCAGACACAAAAGAATATATTATATGATTCAAAGCATATAAAGTTCCCAAACAGGGGAGAAAATTAAACTATGATACTAGGTGTCAGGATGAGGATTAGCTTTGGGGGAAAGGCACTGGAAATGTGACAAGGTTGAGGCATGAAGGAGCTGCTGGGATTACTAATATTCTATTTCCAGATCTGCATAATGGTTGCATGGTACATTCAATTTATATCAAGTCATTGAGCTGTGTCCTTATTATTTGTGCATTTCATGAAAGTATTATATAGTATTGTAAATAAAATATTGTACTTATAAGCAAAAGAGAACCGTTTAAAAAAACCTGACAGTTTTCACACTTCTGGTACTAGGAGGAAAAAAAAAAACAGATGAACGAAACATACCCATCAAAATGTAAGGCAAAAATTTGAAATCATAAAAATAATTGAAATGAAAATTTACAAACACTCATAGTGACAAAAAACTTCGCCATGTTATGTGATATTAGCCACTGGGAAAATGAAACCATAATGATTAACAATATATTTTAAAACTGAGCAACGAGAATATGAAGATACTTGTCTATAGTTTTTCAGCACTGTATAAAATTATGGTATACTCAACCCAATACTGCATAACATTTAAGATTCACCAAAATTAATGTTAACTCTTACGAGTTTTAAAAAAAAATGGCCGGGCGAGGTGGCTCACGCTTGTAACCCCAGCGCTTTGGGAGGCCGAGGTGGGCAGATCATGAGGTCAGGAGATCGAGACCATCCTGGCTAACAGGGTGAAACCCCATCTCTACTAAAAAAAAAAAAAAAAAAAAGCCAGGCATGGTGGCGGACACCTGTAATCCCAGCTACTCGGGAACCTGAGGCAGGAGAATCGCTTGAACCTGGCAAGCAGAGGTTGTAGTGAGCCAAGATCCGCCGCTGCACTCTAGCCTGGGCGACAGAGTGAGACTCCATCTCAAAAAAAAAACAACAAAAAAAGTAGCAATAAAGAAAAAGCTACATATCATGGAAGTACACTGATTCTTCCAAAATATGGTGAAAATCACATGAACAATATGGTGACAAATTAGAACCTTTTTTTTTCCTGAAAATGCCCTTGACAAATGCTTAGAAAAAAAAATGCCAAAGATTTCAATATGCTGATACATGTAACAGCTTAGAATAATGCCTGACACTTAGTAAGCACAAAATAAATGTTAGCTGTTATTATAGTTTGTATGAACAAATGACTCAGTTGAGGGAGAATTTTCTATAAGTTGCATGAGAGTTCTGTTTTTTTTTCCCTGACATATCTGTTTATTATATTTACGTGATTGTGTTTCAATAATGAAATACACAAAGAAGCTTTTTTTAATTTATTTATTATTATTATACTTTAAGTTTTAGGGTACATGTGCACAATGTGCAGGTTAGTTACATATGTATACATGTGCCATGCTGGTGTGCTGCACCCACTAACTCGTCATCTAGCATTAGGTATATCTCCCAATGCTATCCCTCCGCCTTCCCCCCACCCCACAACAGTCCCCAAAGTGTGATGTTCCCCTTCCTGTGTCCATGTGTTCTCATTGTTCAATTTCCACCTATGAGTGAGAATATGTGGTGTTTGGTTTTTTGTTCTTGAGATAGTTTACTGAGAATGATGATTTCCAATTTCATCCATGTCCCTACAAAGGACATGAACTCATCATTTTTTATGGCTGCATAGTATTCCATGGTGTATATGTGCCACATTTTCTTAATCCAGTCTATCATTGTTGGACATTTGGCTTGGTTCCAAGTCTTTGCTATTGTCAGTAATGCTGCAATAAACATACATGTACATGTGTCTTTATAGCAGCATGATTTACAGTCCTTTGGGTATATACCCAGCAATGGGATGGCTGGGTCAAATGGTATTTCTAGTTCTAGATCCCTGAGGAATTGCCACACTGACTTCCACAATGGTTGAACTAGTTTACAGTCCCACCAACAGTGTAAAAGTGTTCCTATTTCTCCACATCCTCTCCAGCACCTGTTGTTTCCTGACTTTTTAATGATTGCCATTCTAACTGGTGTGAGATGGTATCTCATTGTGGTTTTGATTTGCATTTCTCTGATGGCCAGTGATGGTGAACATTTTTTCATCTGTTTTTTGGCTGCATAAATGTCTTCTTTTGAGGAGTGTCTGTTCGTGTCCTTCACCCACTTTTTGATGGGGTTGTTTGTTTTTTTCTTGTAAATTTGTTTGAGTTCATTGTAGATTCTGGATATTAGCCCTTTGTCAGATGAGTAGGTTGCAAAAATTTTCTCCCATTCTGTAGGTTGCCTGTTCACTCTGATGGTAGTTTCTTTTGCTGTGCAGAAGCTCTTTAGTTTAATTAGATCGCATTTGTCAATTTTGGCTTTGGTTGCCATTGCTTTTGGTGTTTTAGACATGAAGTCCTTGCCCATGCCTATGTCCTGAATGGTAATGCCTAGGTTTTCTTCTAGGGTTTTTATGGTTTTAGGTCTAATGTTTAAGTCTTTAATCCATCTTGAATTGATTTTTGTATAAGGTGTAAGGAAGGGATCCAGTTTCAGCTTTCTACATATGGCTAGCCAGTTTTCCCAGCACCATTTATTAAACAGGGAATCCTTTCCCCATTGCTTGTTTTTGTCAGGTTTGTCAAAGATCAGATAGTTGTGGATATGTGGCGTTATTTCTGAGGGCTCTGTTCTGTTCCATTGATCTATATCTCTGTTTTGGTACCAGTACCACGCTGTTTTGGTACCAGTACCACACTGTTTTGGTTACTGTAGCCTTATAGTATAGTTTGAAGTCAGGTAGTGTGATGCCTCCAGCTTTGTTCTTTTGGCTTAGGATTGACTTGGCAATGCGGGCTCTTTTTTGGTTCCATATGAACTTTAAAGTAGTTTTTTCCAGTTCTGTGAAGAAAGTCATTGGTAGCTTGATGGGGATGGCATTGAATCTGTAAATTACCTTGGGCAGTATGGCCATTGTCATGATATTGATTCTTCCTACCCATGAGCATGGAATGTTCTTCCATTTGTTTGTATCCTCTTTTATTTCATTGAGCTGTGGTTTGTAGTTCTCCTTGAAGAGGTCCTTCACGTCCCTTGTAAGTTGGATTCCTAGGTATTTTATTCTCTTTGAAGCAATTGTGAATGGGAGTTCACTCATGATTTGGCTCTCTGTTTGTCTGTTGTTGGTGTATAAGAATGCTTGTGATTTTTGTACATTGATTTTGTAACCTGATACTTTGCTGAAGTTGCTTATCAGCTTAAGGAGATTTTGGGCTGAGACAATGGGGTTTTCTAGATGTACCATCATGTCATCTGCAAACAGGGACAATTTGACTTCCTCTTTTCCTAATTGAATACCCATTATTTCCTTCTCCTGCCTAATTGCCCTGGCCAGAACTTCTAACACTATGTTGAATAGGAGTGGTGAGAGAGGGCATCTGTGTCTTGTGCCAGTTTTCAAAGGGAATGCTTCCAGTTTTTGCCCATTCAGTATGATATTGGCTGTGGGTTTGTCATAGATAGCTCTTATTATTTTGGGATGTGTCCCATCAATACCTGATTTATTGAGAGTTTTTAGCATGAAGGGTTGTTGAATTTTGTCAAAGGCCTTTTCTGCATCTATTGAGATAATCATGTGGTTTTTGTCTTTGGTTCTGTTTATATGCTGGATTACATTTATTGATTTGCGTATATTGAACCAGCCTTGCATCCCAGGGATGAAGCCCACTTGATCATGGTGGATAAGCTTTTTGATGTGCTGCTGGATTCAGTTTGCCAGTATTTTATTGAGGATTTTTGCATCAATGTTCATCAAGGCTATTGGTCTCAAATTCTCTTTTTTGGTTGTGTCTCTGCCCAGCTTTGGTATCAGGATGATGCTGGCCTCATAAAATGAGTTAGGGAGGATTCCCTCTTTTTCTATTGATTGGAATAGTTTCAGAAGGAATAGTACCAGTTCCTCCTTGTACCTCTGGTAGAATTCGGCTGTGAATCCATCTGGTCTTGGACTCTTTTTGGTTGGTAAGCTATTGATTATTGCCACAATTTCAGCTCCTGTTATTGGTCTATTCAGAGATTCAACTTCTTCCTGGTTTAGTCTTGGGAGAGTGTATGTGTCGAGGAATTTATCCATTTCTTCTAGATTTTCTAGTTTATTTGTGTAGAGGTGTTTGTAGTAGTCTCTGATGGTAGTTTGTATTTCTGTGGGATCAGTGGTGATATCCCCTTTATCATTTTTTATTGCATCTATTTGATTCTTCTTTCTTTTTTTCTTTATTAGTCTTGCTAGCGGTCTATCAATTTTGTTGATCCTTTCAAAAAACCAGCTCCTGGATTCATTAATTTTTTGAAGGGTTTTTTGTGTCCCTATTTCCTTGAGTTCTGCTCTGATCTTAGTTATTTCTTGCCTTCTGCTAGCTTTTGAATGTGTTTGCTCTGCTTTTCTAGTTCTTTTAATTGTGATGTTAGGGTGTCAATTTTAGATCTTTCCTGCTTTTTCTTGTGGGCATTTAGTGCTATAAATTTCTCTCTACACACTGCTTTGAATGCATCCCAGAGATTCTGGTATGTTGTGTCTTGGTTCTCATTGGTTTCAAAGAACATCTTTATTTCTGCCTTCATTTCGTTATGTGCCCAGTAGTCATTCAGGAGCAGGTTGTTCAGTTTCCATTTAGTTGAGCGGTTTTGAGTGAGATTCTTAATCCTGAGTTCTAGTTTGATTGCACTGTGATCTGAGAGATAGTTTGTTATAATTTCTGTTCTATTACATTTGCTGAGGAGAGCTTTACTTCCAAGTATGTGGTCAATTTTGGAATAGGTGTGATGTGGTGCTGAAAAAAATGTATATTCTGTTGATTTGGGGTGGAGAGTTCTGTAGATGTCTATGAGGTCTGCTTGGTGCAGAGCTGAGTTCAATTCCTGGGTATCCTTGTTGACTTTCTGTCTCGTTGATCTGTCTAATGTTGACAGTGGGGTGTTAAAGTCTCCCATTATTAATGTGTGGGAGTCTAAGTCTCTGTGTAGGTCACTCAGGACTTGCTTTATGAATCTGGGTGCTCCTGTATTGGGTGCATGTATATTTAGGATAGTTAGCTCTTCTTGTTGAATTAATCCCTTTACCATTATGTAATGGCCTTCTTTGTCTCTTTTGATCTTTGTTGGTTTAAAGTCCGTTTTATCAGAGACTAGGATTGCAATGCCTGCCTTTTTTTGTTTTCCATTTTCTTGGTAGATCTTCCTCCATCCCTTTATTTCGAGCCTATGTGTGTCTCTGCATGTGAGATGGGTTTCCTGAATACAGCACACTGATGGGTCTTGACTCTTTATCCAATTTGCCAGTCTGTGTTTTTTGATTGGAGCATTTAGTCCATTTACATTTAAAGTTAATATTGTTATGTGTGAATTTGATCCTGTCATTATGATGTTAGCTGGTTATTTTGCTCGTTAGTTGATGCAGTTTCTTCCTAGTCTCGATGGTCTTTACATTTTGGCATGATTTTGCAGTGGCTGGTACCGGTTTTTCCTTTCCATGTTTAGTGCTTCCTTCAGGAGCTCTTTTAGGGCAGGCCTGGTGGTGACAAAATCTCTCAGCATTTGCTTGTCTGTAAAGTATTTTATTTCTCCTTCACTTATGAAGCTTAGTTTGGCTGGATGTGAAATTCTGTGTTGAAAATTCTTTTCTTTAAGAATGTTGAATATTGGCCCCCACTCTCTTCTGGCTTGTAGAGTTTCTGCCGAGAGATCTGTTGTTAGTCTGATGGGCCTCCCTTTGAGGGTAACCGGACCTTTCTCTCTGGCTGCCCTTAACATTTTTTCCTTCATTTCAACTTTGGTGAATCTGACAATTATGTGTCTTGGAGTTGCTCTTCTCGAGGAGTATCTTTGTGGTGTTCTCTGTATTTCCTGAATCTGAATGTTGGCCTGCCTTGCTAGATTGGGGAAATTCTCCTGGATAATATCCTGTAGAGTGTTTTTTAACTTGGTTCCATTCTCCCAGTCACTTTCAGGTACACCAATCAGACGTAGATTTGGTCTTTTCACATAGTCCCATATTTCTTGGAGGCTTTGCTCGTTTCTTTTTATTCTTTTTTCTCTAAACTTCCCTTCTCGCTTCATTTCATTCATTTCATCTTCCATCGCTGATACCCTTTCTTCCAGTTGATCGCATCGGCTCCTGAGGCTTCTGCATTCTTCACGTAGTTCTCGAGCTTTGGTTTTCAGCTCCATTAGCTCCTTTAAGCACTTCTCTGTATTGGTTATTCTAGTTATACATTCTTCTAAATTTTTTTCAAAGTTTTCAACTTCTTTGCCTTTGGTTTGAATATCCTCCCGTAGCTCGGAGTAATTTGATCGTCTGAAGCCTTCTTATGTCAGCTCGTCAAAGTCATTCTCCATCCAGCTTTGTTCCGTTGCTGGTGAGGAACTGTGTTCCTTTGGAGGAGGAGAGGTGCTCTGCTTTTTAGAGTTTCCAGTTTTTCTGCTCTGTTTTTTCCCCATCTTTGTGGTTTTATCTACTTTTGGTCTTTGATGATGGTGACGTACAGATGGGTTTTTGGTGTGGATGTCCTTTCTGTTTGTTAGTTTTCCTTCTAACAGACAGGACCCTCAGCTGCAGGTCTGTGTGAGGTGTCAGTCTGCCCCTGCTGGGGGGTGCCTCCCAGTTAGGCTGCTTGGGGGTCAGGGGTCAGGTACCCACTTGAGGAGGCAGTCTGCCCGTTCTCAGATCTCCAGCTGCGTGCTGAGAGAACCACTGCTCTCTTCAAAGCTGTCAGACAGGGACATTTAAGTCTGCAGAGGTTACTGCTGTCTTTTTGTTTGTCTGTGCCCTGCCCCCAGAGGTGGAGCCTACAGAGGCAGGCAGGCCTCCTTGAGCTGTGGTGGGCTCCACCCAGTTCGAGCTTCCCGGCTGCTTTGTTTACCTAAGCAAGCCTGGGCAATTGGCGGGCGGCCCTCCCCCAGCCTCGCTGCCGCCTTGCAGTTTGATCTCAGACTGCTGTGCTAGCAATCAGTGAGACTCTGTGGGCATAGGACCCTCTGAGCCAGGTGCGGGATATAATCTCCTGGTGCGCCAGTTTTTAAGCCCATCGGAAAAGTGCAGTATTCAGGTGTGAGTGACCCGATTTTCCAGGTGCCATCTGTCACCCCTTTCTTTGACTAGGAAAGGGAACTCCCTGACCTCTTGTGCTTCCTGAGTGAGGCAATGCCTCGCCCTTCTTCGGCTGGTGCACGGTGCCCGAAATGAATGAGGCAATGGAGGAGGAGAGTCAGAGAATACATAAGAGGTTGGAAGAATGATTGATTAAGTATGTCATGGGAAGAGTGCAAGAGAAAGGGTCATATTCCAAGGGGGAGGCACTCACATTGGAAAAAGGACTGGACATTTTGTGAGTCAGTAAGAAACAGAAGAAATCAAGTGTTGTTTCTAAGGAAAGAGAAGGAGAGCTATGGGAATTGATTTCAGATGGCCACCATCTCAATGAATTAAGTGATTGAGTAACATTCTAAAATGAGGAATGCCGGATTTCCGTTGTGAGCTTTGATGAAAGAGAAAAAAGCTTGAAATATCTTCCATGGACCCCTCGAAAGGAAGGGAAGCAGAGATCCTTGGAAAAACTGAGCAACACTGAGGAACCACATGTCACCAGGTAACATGAATGTATGTCAGAAACAAATAGAAGATTTCAAGGTTTTTTTTTGCTTTTAAACCAGCAATGAGCTTGCTACTTCTGGGGATGAGTGAAGAGAGAGACAGAGAGAGGGTGAGAAGAGAGAGAGTGAGAGAAAGAGAGAGACAGACAGAAGAAATTGGCAAAGGGAGTAGAATGGAAATTGAGGATCTGATATCTGATAGCCACAGTAAGAAAGTTGTTAATATGCAGGTTTTAAAGCCTCTTGGGTAGGGAAACAAGTGAGGCAGGGAAGAAGCCAATAGGTAAAAATAAATGAAAAAGTGAGAGGGGGTTCAAGTGTATTTGAAGATACAAATGTAATCAAATAAAACGACGTTTTTTAATTCAGATCTTTGCTCAAATATAATGAAAAATCTTCTCATTCAAATCTTTGCTCAAATGTCAAACTATCTAAAATTGCAACCTTCTTGCCCTACTTTACCTTGTCTATCCACTTCTCTGTTTCATTTTTTCCCATTGAACTCATTCTGTGTATTTTCCTGATGTATTTATTATTGGTTCTTCCTCCCTGCCACCTCACCCCTAATCCCAACTCACACACACAGGATGTAAACGCAAGGAGGGCAGGGAATTCTTTGCCTCTTCTTTCTTAGTACCATATCCCCAATACCTTTACCTTTGCATAGTTGTTGCTCATTGTATACTTGCTGAATGAATGAATGATCATACAACAATGGAAAGGGAATGAGTTGGTATAAATTAACTAAATCTTTATCTTTTATGTTAACATTTGAAAGCTAGTAATTTAAGCTGGTAAGTCACGATGAGCAAAGTAAGTGTTACAGATGTAGCCTCCAGCAAAACTAAAAAGCAAAAATAGTAAGAAAGAAGTTGCTTTGGGGGATTGGAAATGTTGGGACAAGAGGCTTTTGCTTTCCCTTCTAACTCTTCTGCACTGTTTGATTTATTACAACGTGAATGTGTTGCTTTGATAAAAAATAAAACCAAAACAATGCCCCCAAAAAATAAGACCTAGAGGGAAGAGCAGTGTTAGTAGCAGCAAGTGAGAGCACAGAGGAGAGTGTTAGAATCCAAGATTGTGAGGATGGAGAAATTCTGACGAACAATGAGGTCCATGTTCTGATTGTACTTACAAGAGGCTAAAAAAGACTAAAAAGAAGTTCAACAGTGGTGTGAACATTAAGGTCTGTTGATGTCATGTTTGGAGAGGGAAAGAAAACAGGAGAACATGAGCTAGAGGCCATTCTGGGCAAAATGGAGAAGGATCCTGAAGATGAAGGGCCATGCCTGGATCTATAGAAATTTCGAAAAGGTGTTGGTTGGTGGTGCCAGACAATGCCTTAAAAGGGGGATCAGAAATAGGGCTTGTGAATTAGAGGAGGTAAGAAGAGCAACCTTTATGGGAAGGGGTTTCAAAGAAATGTTGCCAGGCTTAAGTTGAGCTGAGGAGATAGAAAGCAGGCTCCAAGGACCACATCCTATGTGGGGCACCTATTCACAACAGAGTACGCATTTTATATTTTAACAACACTTTGGTAGCAAGAATGCTATTTGATAATTTATATACAGTAATTTGAAGGCTTGAAGAAATAGTGAGATGAGTCATACTCATCAAAATCCTTTCTAGTTCAAATAATAATACAGCAATGTTTTAAATCAGATTGCCAGGACATATACCTTTTAAAGACTCATGTGAAAGCCTGTATTTTAATACCCAGAAGGCTAAGATGATTTCAAAGGTAATTTTTAAGAAATGAATTGAGAATAATTTTCCTAGATACAGACAGACCTATTATAAAGTACACCACAGTTCCCATCTGTCATCTGCAGCCACTGTTGCCCTGCTGGACACTGTTCAAATGCTATTCATATGTCCACTAATTCAAAACTAATTTCACCAAAAGCTCATCTAACAAAATATGTGTCACATAGTTGATTCCACTGTAATTTCTGTTTTCATAATTTAAAATAAGATTAATTTTCCTGCCCTTTGGCCACAGATTACACTTACAGACTCTAAGAGTTATGATTTCTCATTAAAATAGGAGCTATGAAAGTTATGACGATAATCATGCAAATTAATTACTTCCAAATTTTCAGGAAGACAAAATAAGGAAGAAGATTTATCTCTACACAAAGAGCTACTCCAGTGTGCATTACATCAGAATTTTGAGTAAGCCAACTTTGGCATTTTGAAGAGGAGGCACTTGCCACAGCGTCTCTAAAATCGTAAATTATTTTGCATGATTGTCCAATATCTGGAGTGACAAGGCTAACATCTTTGAGGGCAGAAGGAATTTTTGTTTATCTCCTTAAGAATAATAATTGTACAGATTAGCTGTCTATTCAGACCTCATTTTAAAGTAAGAAGTGCTGGCTAAGCCTTGCTTCAAATCTTCATTTCGTCTGGCTAAATTCACAGAATGTTAGAGTAGCAAGAAGCACATTGATTTGAGCTTGATGGAAGTATGTGAGAGGTTCTCCACCTTCACATACAATTTTCATTGTAGATGAAAATTCTTCAACTCATTTCAATCAAAGTATGTGATTATATTGAGTTCTTCCTGCATCCATGAACTAGGATTTGATTTTTTCCAAGAGGGTGATTAAATCAACATAAATCAAGATGGTGGGACTTCTAGATATCAAATTACCTAGATTCCAGTTTTCATCAGGGAAAATAGAGGAAGATACAAGTGAAATCTATATCTGAAATATGAGTGCTGTTAATCTCTTACTTTAATGCTTGATATATTCTTGAAACATATCTTGAAAGTGAAGTATAAAATAATCTTAATAGTAATGAAGAATTTCTTTCCCATAGGACCCAGTAAGATCTTTGATATATGATATGTGAGATGATTTCTAATCAGTTACAGCAAGGGTGGTTTTTCTTGGGTCTGGTCCCAGCCAGTCCAGGAAGAAGAAGAGGTCTTTGTAGGATTGAGATTGGGTGCTGTCTTCTCTTATTAGAGCAACTAGGGAAATAGATTCAGGCATCTTTCTTTTCCGTAGGCCTACTGTCTGTCCTCCGACCCAAGAAAAGTTCAGGGTAGATACCAACTCTTTTAAATGTCTGACTTTCTGGAGGTACTTGGAATAAGCACAGAAGAAAGATTCTGCCCTCTTGTTAACCACTATTGGGCCCAAGAATGTCTTAGTGTCAAGCCACATGCAAACACCTGTGACTGCTGGTGAAGTTCCTGATCAACTGCCAGCCCAGTCCAAGCCAGCAAGGTCATATTGGAATAAGAGGGTGTGAATGATTCAGGGAAGAGGAGCACTAACCAAAGAGGGTAAGTGATGCCAGCAAGGACTCTCACCTGGGAAGGTCATAGCCTAAAGCTCCAGGAGGAGCAGAAAAGGGGAAATGAGCTTCTGATGAGCTGATGAACCAAGGCCTGCCAAACACAGGCTTGAGCAAACCCTCTGTAAACAACATAAGGCTGCAAGGGACAGGAAAGAGTCAAAAGATAGCATGTCTTTGGGATAGGGCTGAACAAGCTCAGAAGCATCTCTTTGAATTGGTATAAAGAAGACATTCTGTGCAGAAAGGGCAGTTTGAGTATGTATGGATCATTGTAGGAAACCTCAGAATATTGCCCAAAAGAGATGACTGTCTATATGGATGATCAGTTTTAGATTATTTTTCACAGTTTATATTCTTGCTTTTTAAAAAAATATTTGCCTCTATTATGTTATGGACCTTTATAATGCACAATGATGAATTAATTAGTTTTTATAAAAACACTTGATCATCTTCTAAATTATTTATGGTGATTCAACTATATAACAAACAGAAGAGAACACACTCACAGACACACACACACAGAGACACACACACACACAGTAGGAGACAGATTACATACAGAATGTTTTTCTACAATGATTATTTGCATATCCTCAGCAAGCCTGTATTTGATGTGATTCGATTTTTATTCTCTTTTATTTATGTATAGTCTCTGAATTATTGTCATTGTTCTTATTTTAAGTAGAATTTAATTCTCTGGAAGAAAGTTAGTTAATGAGAGATTTCTTCTCAAATATCACTTGAAATTTCTTCACTTAAATGTACTTTCTGAAGTGAAAAAGTACAGGCAGTGGAAAGTAGCAGTGTTTATATAAGCAGAGAGGGAGGTTGCTTTTTTTAGTCAGGAGAGGATTGATTTTTTTGCAAAGTAAAAAGTAAAGTACATTATCTAGGATACTTCAGGTTGCTTTAAATATGAGTGATGTTTAGTCCCTGGCTAAGAGAGGTCCTTTGTAGCTCTCTAAGGAAAAACAAGCCCATTTGCCCTTGGGGAGAAGGGGCACAAATAAATACAATCATGAGCTAGGAATCTCAATAAATTGAAAAAGTATGATTTTATTCAACAGCATGGCCTTAGGTATGAGATGAAAGAGATTTGAAGAGCTCTTTCCAATTTTTTTGTGGACATCTTGGTTAACTTTTTTTGGTAATATTTATTTGTTCCTTTCTTTGTTTGTGAGACAAATATTCAGTACATTATAATTGCATCATTACCTTTAGCAGGAACAATAAAAACAACATGCAAAATACAAGCCAAGAATAACATAAAAATAATTTAATAGTCATTTCAAATTAGCAGACAGGATTGTAATGATTCATTTCTAATAACAAGTTAAATGGAAATTATGTAGAATAAACAGAACCTTATTTTTGAAGTACAACTACAGTGTGGTCACAGAGGCCTGATGCATGGCAGTTCAAATTTATCTACGTTCCTCTCCATTCTTTGCAAACATTTTAATTTTCTCATTTTCCTCTGGACCCAACCTTCATGTTGAAGACTTGACATCACAGAAGCAGGACCTGACAGAGGATTTTATTTCTCCAGTTGTTGTCAGGCCACATTCTCATGCCTAGGGTAATAGGGGCCACTGTGTTTACACACTTAGTTCTCAATTCTCACTTTCTCTAACATAACAATTCTCAGATTTATAACTTCCATAGATAGTTGACCAATGTAATTTGATTCAGAGCTATATGGGATACTGTATGAATACAGTTCTGCATGATTTCAGTAATGAGTTTATTTAAAAGCACAGGGTTTGAAATATGTGGTTTTTTTGGATAAAACCAGGTAAAATGTAACTGCATTTTATCTACCAATATATAATTATAAGCAGTACTGTTAGGAGTGATGATATACACAAACTTGCTTATGCATGTGAGTGTGACTATACAGTGGCCATTGATAACTGGCTAAAGAAAAAGTCATAAAAATTAAGTCATGTTTTATTCATGAATTTTCCTATTTATTTAATATGTAGTTATTTAATGCCTACTATATTTAAAACCCTGAGATAAGAGCTCAAGACAGTGAACAGGGCATGCATAGTTTTTACTTTCAGGGAGTTTTATTTTAGCCAGGGAGATAGACATTAAACATGAAAACAGCTATTATTTGATTGTAATTATAAAAATTGCATTATAGTAGAAGTACAAGGTGCACAAAGACTAAAAAATAGGGCACTGGCTAAGGTTTATACAGTGAGTGACACTTGCAGGAACCCAAGACTTCTTAATATTAAGGGGGATATTTTACTAAGAATGTCCTAGGCAAACAGAATAGCCAAGCCTTCAGACAGAAAGGAAGAGTGATGAGATTGTGGACCTGAAAGGACATTAGAATTAGAGTCCAGAGTGCTTACTAAGGCATGCAAGCTTCTGCCTCTCTACACCTCATCTCATTTCATAAATCTCTACCTCCCCGCTGGAGTCATAAACACACAGGTGGTAGATCAAGCCACATGATTGCTGAAATTATCTAGGAATGGAAAAAAGAAAACTGGGAGAATAACAGAACCTTGAGACCTCTTGACACGCAATGTTTGGGTAAAGAAGGACACTCCAGCAAAGGAGACTAAGAATAAGCACTCAGAGTGGAAGGAGGAACATCAGAAGCCAAAAGAAGGAGGTGACCAGACATGTCAGATGCTGCTGAGAGGTAAAACAAGTTGAAGTCTGGCAGGTTATTGGCCAGATTGAAGTTTCTGAGCAGAAATGGATGCTGGATAGAGAAGAAAGGAAAAAGAGCAAGGGGGTGATGGATATAGAGAAAGTAGAGGGATCAGTGGATCTCAGATCCCAGTGAGGTCCACGAATAGCCTTGGCAGAAACTGTGGAAAAAGCAGTCTTGGAGAAGGAGATTTGGCTGGAGTGGAAAGAATAAACTTGAGGATAGGAGACGAAGAGAAAGAGGAACATACTTAATACTGGAGGTGGAAATATTTCAGCTGATGATAGACTTCAGATGTGATCTTGGGACTGAAAGCATGAGGTAGAAAAAATGAGAAGTTCATTTGTAGTAAGGAGATCCAGGGATGAATAAGATAGAATGTTTATGTAGCTATGGATATTGTCCAAGATCATGGCGATGCTGAGGCTAGAAAAGACAACAGTCCAGGTGTCAAAGCCTTTTTATGAAAAATGCATGGATAGTAGTAGATAGATGATACCAACAAGAAGGGAGACGGCACACAGCTAGACGACGGGAATATCAAAGTAGCAGACAAGTTTTGCAAGGAGGTAAGGTTGCAACAGACAACACTCAGGGAAGGGGATCCTCCACTTAAGGGTAACAGGGATGAGAAAGAATAAGCAGCCAGTATCATTCACAGAAGAAGAGGTGTCTTCAAAGAAGAATGAGATTTTAGTCAGGGTAAGAAGGTAGAGACAATATTCAGAAAAGAAGTTGAACATGTAGTGAAGTTTGCAAACCATAAAGCAAAGTTATCAAGGCATGGTGGAAGAATTTGAGAGATAAGAAAGGGGAGAGGGAAGAGAAAGAATTGAGGGTTAGTGGAGGGCAGTTGGGCAATTAAGAATGAAACACTGTAGGAATTTTATTGTAGCAGAAAAGAGATGCCAGGGTATAATGTGCAGACCCAGGGAACTAGAAGGAGGGGCTAAGTAAACAAGGAAGAGGGAGTGTGGCAGGGTCAGTAACTTAAGAGACACCTACCTCCCTTTACGTTAGGACCTGGGAAAAGCAGCCTGGCTATAATATGTAATGTAAAAGAGAAACTGGAAAATGTGACAGGGCTTACTTAAGAAGAGACTCCACTGTGGGAACTGTTTCCAGGAAAATGAGGCTCTTAATTACTGAAACACTAATATGTTTATAAAATGCCCAGTGTGCCAGAGGTTTGCACCAGGAAGCACAGAACCTTTACAATACAGAACCTATTCTGATGAAGGGGCTATTTTCTCTCTCAGGCTTTCACAACATTCCTTTTATGAGTAAATAAACTCAGCATTTCTTTTATTTTCAGTCTGGAATATATTAGAATATATACAACTTGCATGAATTCTTAACTTTCCCTCAATGTTTTAATATTTTCAATTGAATTTGGTATAAACAAACATGAAGCTTATTCCTTCTTTAATCTATTGCATTGCTCAGTTCTGAGAAACTATGATTTAATACTCATGTCATAACTTGAAATAATAATATGCTTTTCAAAGGTATGTAATTCAGAATCAGGAAAGTAGTTGGATGCTGAAATCTGCTTCTTTCCAAAAACTACATGATAATAGAGGCCTGACAATAAATTTTAAAAATTACAGTGATAGTCTTCTATTTTTGTGGGCTGTGGAGGAGCTAAAAATAAACAAGCAGGGTGGTTTAGTTCTAGTTAATACCAACATCCAAACTGATCTTCAGAGCTGTCTTTTGTAGTATTGCTAGGATCCCTTCCTTGGTCATTAGAAAAGGAATTTGAGAAATATCTACAAATGACTTACCATACTCTATTTTAATTATCTGCATAAGCCATGTAAGAAATTGTGTTTGAATAATTTGGAGTCTGAGAGAATGTCATGTTATATTTGTATTCTCACACCACATCCATTATCTGGGATACTATAGATAGATGGTGGTTGAATGTACCAGTTATCTGTCAGCATACAATGCTGCATAACCACCAGAAAAACATAATGGCATAAAACCAAAATCACATTCATTTAGCTCATGAAGCTGTGGAATTCAGCTGACTTGAGCTGGTCTCAGATGACCTACACTGGTTTCACCCAAACGTCTGGGGCTCCTCTGGCTGTTGGTTGCTTCAGCTTGGACAGCTGGGGTGACCTAACTCTGCCCATCTCATGTTCAATCTGCAGCCAGCTAGCCTAGGCATAGCCTCATGGCATAGTGGAAGTTAAGGAATGAGCAAAAACAATTGTGCAAGCCTCTTTCAAGCCTCTGTGTCAATATCCTATTGAGCCAGAAGAAGCCACATTGATAGTCCAAAAGTCAGAGTAGGAGGGCACTGCAAAATTCTATAGAAAGGACATGGATACAGAGAGGGGTGAAGAGTGAGGGCTATCCGTACATCCAGTCCACCACATTAAAAATCTTAAGAAATCAATCATGAGGAACACTGTCCAAAGTTCAGGATTCATATCATAAGGCTCAGCACTGTTCATTTTGTTAACTCAAGTGAATTATTTAATCATTCTAAAGCCTAATTTCCTTATTGGCCTTTCTCAAGCTTTAAAAGCGGTTGATTTTATAAAATCAAGCTTTTAATGAATTTCATGCAATATACGGTCTACAGGAGAAATTTTACAGGAAAGTTGTCCATTATACTATCCTTTAGTGAGCCAACATGGCTAGTCTGAATGGCCATAATTGATTAGCTAATATTGATACTGAGAATCTTCACATATTCTGTAATCTTATTTCAAATTGACAAACTTCTAGTCTGGACTTGGGTATGAATTAATTAAGTGCTGGAAGTTTAATTTCCAATTGAAGTCTTCACTTTTTGTTCCCATCTGATGATTCTTTTGAAGCATACAGTGTGTCAGTATAATGTCAAATGCTGTGACATCTCTTACATGTGAGATGAGTTATAGGGACCATTGATGCTGTGCCTTAATAATTCATTGTTATGATGAATTATTACTCTGAAATTGACTAAAGGAGCTTTGTCAAATTCGCATAATGCTGATAAAAAATGTGGTTTAATTTATAGTAGATGTTATGATTTGTTTTATAGAAAGAGTACAGATGATACAGAAATGAAATCTGCTTTTGATTATATAATATGTAATTATGTAATATATAATGAAGTGCTGGATTAGTTAACTATAAGAATAAAAACTAAGTAAAAATGTTCTAAAAGAAAAAATATTTTATAAGCTTCACAAGAAGAAATTAATATACACAAATGGTCTTTGGAGATGGTTTTCTATGCCTAAAATGACTTCTTATTCTAGTTACTTAGATTGCTTCAAAAATTGTACACCTCAGTTTCCAAAATATATTGATGAACATATAATTTGTAGCTTGCTTTGACATGTCAAATGTTCTGTTTCAGACATACAGAAATGAATTGCCATGTGATAAATCTTTCATATCTCTGCGAAGCATTTATTTTGGACTGATAATTTACTTGTGAAATCAATCACTCTGACCTGTGTCATTTCAGCGTCATCACGTAGACATAACCAAGAAACTTCACCCAAATCAAGCTGGCCTGGATTCAAAAGTACTGGTTGGTAGTCAGAATGATTTGGTGGATGAAGAGAAAGAAAGGAGCAACCGTGGGGCCACAGCAGTAGCAGGTACTGATGTGACTATAGGTCAGTTAAACCACGGTGGTTTAACTGTCCACATGGCAAAGGTGCAATGGACAGATACTTACTATTATTTTATTTGGAACATATGACTCAGCCCAAGTGATCACCCTGCTCTGCCAATCACATTGAAATGAAGTTTTATGTGAAGCATGATATTGAACACTCACAATAATAATAGTAGTGTTTATTGTTTTCCATTATTAGATTTTTCACCTCATTTATGGTTTTCATGGCAATGAAATATTTCAAGATTGCTTGTATTGTTGTGATAATGATATTTTGATATTTTTGCTAGAACAATGAACAAGAAGAATTACTGTCTTGAAAAGAGGTTAAAATAATTGAGATGTTTTAAATTTAAAGAAGTGTCAGATAAGTCACTGAATGCAAGCTTGAATTATGATGGTTTAGTTTATAGAGATTGTGATCTGATATTTTTCATCTCTACTGAGTGCAAAACAAAAGCAAACGGACTTGTGGAGGAGTTGATAGCATTCAATTAAGCTACCCAGACTAACTTCCATATGGCAGAAATTTGGGATGAGCTAGCAAGGGAAATAAGAAGTTTGTTTCTTGCCAATATTTTAGACACACCAAACCCCCTCAATTTCTATTACACTTTATCTTTGAAACTTCACATTTAGTTCATATGAAAATTGAAACTGTAATTATTCTTAAGCATACGGTTTGCTCCTTTCTCCTCCTTATTTGGTTTTGTAGCTAGCACGCTTTCTTCTCCAAGGACATATAAAAGTCAAAATACTAGATAAAGTCTCTGAAGTGTTTCTGCTCCAAACCCTGTCTGCACAATCTGGATTCTTTCATGTAGTTAGCTTACTGGCTTCTGACACTCCTATAAAAACGTCCCATAGAGCTTTTCTTATTACCTTTTCATTGACTCTCTCCAAGTGAGAAAAATGAAATTCTGTAAAGGGCTTTGAAAACCATGCATATTGCAATTCCTCCAAATTTCTAATACTAATCAAGTATGACTACAAAAGAAACAACCACTGCAGTGAAAATTGCTGCAGTGCGTTGAGTCTCAAGCCATTATTAATTCATTGGAACTTGTTGTGTTTTTTCTTTCTTTAAGATTGTGAATTCTAAAAAGTACCAGATAACACAATTCCTGAGATCAAAGTTTTTGTTTCAATCAGAGGGAAACGTTATCTAATCTCCTCTTGTATGTGAATCTTTCCGGGATGGTACAGCAGTAGTCCCAGCTTTGTGCCTTGAGTGAGTAGTACAGCGCATGTTACAGACCAGAGCAGCACCTGCTTTGAACATATTACTTGTAAGTGATGATTTTAGGGACAAAGATGACCTGGAATTAAAGCAGTGGTTCTAGGCAAGTGAGACCCCCTAACTTCATTCAAGAGAGTAAAATGGAATCTCCTTTCCTAGATCAATTTGATTTTAACATGCATTTATTTAGAAATTACCCAGTATGAACATCTTGGCAATATTTTTATTTGCTTTCCCATTTGTAAATGCAATAATTACAGTCTTTCTTCCTTATGGATTATAATTGTGTGATAATTCTATATATAAAAATACAAAAGTAGAGTAGAGCAAAATATAATTTTTCAAACTTTATTTTCATCTTATATAATATAGTATATGTTCTTCATTTTCAAAAAAAAGACTCATTGGAGCCATAGTTAACATTTACCATACTTCATATGGATAGCTCATGGAATATGTAGTAGCCTTCTTTGAGTTCAGGATGGGTAGAGTAGGCCTTTTCTGAGCTTTCTCCTCTTTCTAATGCTTAGACATAAGTCAGTCATTTCCTAAATTATCTTTGACGGGAGTAACAGTTGCAGAGACTTTGTGGCATATCACCGACTTAAAAAAAAAGCCTAATTAAGATAGGGGTGCTGCTTTGCTTTTCTAATGTTGCTCTTTCAGGATACCCAGACCTAATTCTTTCAGTTACATGGGGTGGAACCTTTTCAAATAATGTATCTAATAATTGTACTAAGGTAATTAGTTACCTTGGTATTCAATGTCAACAACTGAAATTTTGCTGTAAATGACTGAACACGAATTGTGTAATAAGACTCTATTCCAGCCAAGAGTACAGTAAACCCTCACTCAAGATCAGTGCTGTCAGCCACTGATGTCTTCACTAAGAAACTGATGAAAACATTTTACCAGATTCTAGATGACCTTCTTCTGTGGGTCCTTGATTCACTCTTGTTGCTTAGTGATGCCCATGCCTTATTTTAAGAACATTATTATTAATTCTACATGTTATTTTATCCATAAATTACTAAAAAAAATGTTCTCTGAAAGTAGGATGATTAAGTGATAGAATGATAAAGTGCAGACCTTCAGAGGCTGAACTGAGATTTCTGGGTTTACATTTTGGTTCCCCGATTAGGTAGCTATGTACCATGAGCAATTTGTTATTTAAGACTATTCCTTTATTTGTAAAATTGAGTTACTAGTAGTGCTATACCATGGGCTTTTTTTTTTTGAAGATTATATTAGATCAAATAGGTAAAAGTTAGTATAGTACATAGTAAACTACAATGAAGTCAGGCTGTAATAATTAACTACTGAATCTTTATGAATTGATTGCTAAGGAAAACTTTGTTTTCCTACAATATGCTCTGTAAATTGCTGGCTGTGGCCACTTGATGTTATGGATCTTTCAGTCTCTGAGTTTCTGTCTGCATTTTTTGCCTTTGAGAGCAGTATGCTCTTGGAAATGTTATAGCCATTGTGAATGCTGTGAACATGGAGGGGATGAGAAACCCTCTTTGATAATGTCACTGATTCCTCAGAGTAAAGGAAACACTCCGATTGTGTAGAGACATGGATGCCCTTACACTCTCTAATGGACTCTTTCCCCATCTTACCTCAGCAGCAATAGCTAAGGAGGAGCATAGGGCGTCAATGTTTATTCAGCTTAAGGTCTATTTTTAGTAATAACATGTGTTAAGTGGAAATGTTTTCATTGAACTATTTGTTGCATCCAGTTCCCTGGGTTGATTTACATGTGGAAAGTTGATTGGGAAGTGCTCTCAGGAACAGCGCTTGAGGCAGAGTCCCAGAAGCAGGTCTGGGCAGAAGGAAAAATTGAATCATGATACAGTCACAACAAAGACCTCAACTGATCCCGTAGAGAGCACTGGAGCTGGCGTGGTTCTTTAGGGTTGTCCTGAATTAGGGGGTGGGGAACAGACCTTTATACCCCCTGCATCAAACAATCATTGGATGCAGCTGTCCCTGAGAAGGGTCTGTGGTTATGGGCAATGTGGCTTTTTTTCAGCCAAGGGCACAGACATTTGGTACAAGAGGATGATTATTTAGTTCTGAGGAGGATCTGATTATTATGTGGGTCACTCACTAATTGCTGCCATTGCTTCCGGTTATCTTCCTGGCTAAACAGGGGGCCATTTTCCTTTTTCTTCCTTATGTCTCTCTAGAAACTCAAATCATTGCCAGGAAGGATGACCTTTTAAGTATGCTTGTTCTTGTCCTACATAAACATAAATGTTTTCTTTTTTTTCTTTCATTTATTTATTTATTTATTATTATTATACTTTAGGTATATCTCCCAATGCTATCCCTCCCCCCTCCCCCCACCCCACAACAGTCCCCAGAGTGTGATGTTCCCCTTCCTGTGTCCATGTGTTCTCATTGTTCCATTCCCACCTATGAGTGAGAATATGCGGTGTTTGGTTTTTTGTTCTTGCAATAGTTTACCGAGAATGATGATTTCCAATTTCATCCATGTCCCTACAAAGGACATGAACTCATCATTTTTTATGGCTGCATAGTATTCCATGGTGTATATGTGCCACATTTTCTTAATCCAGTCTATCATTGTTGGACATTTGGGTTGGTTCCAAGGCTTTGCTATTGTGAATAATACCGCAATAAACATACGTGTGCATGTGTCTTTATAGCAGCATGATTTACAGTCCTTTGGGTATATACCCAGTAATGGGATGGCTGGGTCAAATGGTATTTCTAGTTCTAGATCCCTGAGGAATTGCCACACTGACTTCCACAAAGGTTGAACTAGTTTACAGTCCCACCAACAGTGTAAAAGTGTTCCTATTTCTCCACATCCTCTCCAGCACCTGTTGTTTCCTGACATTTTAATGATTGCCATTCTAACTGGTGTGAGATGGTATCTCATTGTGGTTTTGATTTGCATTTCTCTGATGGCCACTGATGGTGAGCATTTTTTCATGTTTTTTGGCTGCATAAATGTCTTCTTTTGAGAAGTGTCTGTTCATGTCCTTCGCCCACTTTTTGATGGGGTTCCTTGTTTTTTTCTTGTAAATTTGTTGGAGTTCATTGTAGATTCTGGATATTAGCCCTTTGTCAGATGAGTAGGTTGCAAAAATTTTCTCCCATTCTGTAGGTTGCCTGTTCACTCTGATGGTAGTTTCTTTTGCTGTGCAGAAGCTCTTTAGTTTAATTAGATCCCATTTGTCAATTCTGGCTTTTGTTGCCATTGCTTTTGGTGTTTTAGACATGAAGTCCTTGCCCATGCCTATGTCCTGAATGGTAATGCCTAGGTTTTCTTCTAGGGTTTTTATGGTTTTAGGTCTAACGTTTAAGTCTTTAATCCATCTTGAATTGATTTTTGTATAAGATGTAAGGAAGGGATCCAGTTTCAGCTTTCTACATATGGCTAGCCAGTTTTCCCAGCACCATTTATTAAATAGGGAATCCTTTCCCCATTTCTTGTTTTTCTCAGGTTTGTCAAAGATCAGATAGTTGTAGATATGCAGTGTTATTTCTGAGGGCTCTGTTCTGTTCCATTGATCTATATCTCTGTTTTGGTACCAGTACCATGCTGTTTTGGTTACTGTAGCCTTGTAGTATTGTTTGAAGTCAGGTAGTTTGATGCCTCCAGCTTTGTTCTTTTGGCTTAGGATTGACTTGGCGATGTGGGCTCTTTTTTGGTTCCATATGAACTTTAAAGTAGTTTTTTCCAATTCTGTGAAGAAAGTCATTGGTAGCTTGATGGGGATGGCATTGAATCTGTAAATTACCTTGGGCAGTATGGCCATTTTCACGATATTGATTCTTCCTACCCATGAGCATGGAATGTTCTTCCATTTGTTTGTATCCTCTTTTATTTCATTGAGCAGTGGTTTGTAGTTCTCCTTGAAGAGGTCCTTCACGTCCCTTGTAAGTTGGATTCCTAGGTATTTTATTCTCTTTGAAGCAATTGTGAATGAGAGTTCACTCATGATTTGGCTCTCTGTTTGTCTGTTGTTGGTGTATAAGAATGCTTGTGATTTTTGTACATTGATTTTGTATCCTGAGACTTTGCTGAAGTTGCTTATCAGCTTAAGGAGATTTTGGGCTGAGACAATGGGGTTTTCTAGATATACCATCATGTCGTCTGCAAACAGGGACAATTTGACTTCCTCTTTTCCTAATTGAATACCCATTATTTCCTTCTCCTGCCTAATTGCCCTGGCCAGAATTTCCAACACTATGTTGAATGGGAGTGGTGAGAGAGGGCATCTGTGTCTTGTGCCAGTTTTCAAAGGGAATGCTTCCAGTTTTTGCCCATTCAGTATGATATTGGCTGTGGGTTTGTCATAGATAGCTCTTATTATTTTGGGATATGTCCCATCAATACCTGATTTATTGAGAGTTTTTAGCATGAAGAGTTGTTGAATTTTGTCAAAGGCCTTTTCTGCATCTATTGAGATAATCATGTGGTTTTTGTCTTTGGTTCTGTTTATATGCTGGATTACATTTATTGATTTGCGTATATTGAACCAGCCTTGCATCCCAGGGATGAAGCCCACTTGATCATGGTGGATAAGCTTTTTGATGTGCTGCTGGATTCAGTTTGCCAGTATTTTATTGAGGATTTTTGCATCGATGTTCATCAGGGATATTGGTCTAAAATTCTCTTTTTTTGTTGTGTCTCTGCCAGGCTTTGGTATGAGGATGATGCTGGCCCCATAAAATGAGTTAGGGAGGATTCCCTCCTTTTCTATTGATTGGAATAGTTTCAGAAGGAATGGTACTAATTCCTCCTTGTACCTCTGGTAGAATTCGGCTGTGAATCCATTTGGTCCTGGACTCTTTTTGATTGGTAAGCTATTGATTATTGCCACAATTTCAGCTCCTGTTATTGGTCTATTCAGAGATTCAACTTCTTCCTGGTTTAGTCTTGGGAGAGTGTATGTGTCGAGGAATTTATCCATTTCTTCTAGATTTTCTAGTTTATTTGCGTAGAGGTGTTTGTAATATTCTCTGATGGTAGTTTGTATTTCTGTGAGATCGGTGGTGATATCCCCTTTATCATTTTTTATTGCATCTATTTGATTCTTCTCACTTTTTTTCTTTATTAGTCTTGCTAGCAGTCTATCAATTTTGTTGATCCTTTCAAAAAACCAGCTCCTGGATTCATTAATTTTTTGAAGGGTTTTTTGTGTCTCTATTTCCTTCAGTTCTGCTCTGAACTTAGTTATTTCTTGCCTTCTGCTAGCTTTTGAATGTTTGCTCTTGTTTTTCTACTTCTTTTAATTGTGAAGTTCGGGTGTCAATTTTGGATCTTTCCTGCTTTCTCTTGTGGGCATTTAGTGCTATAAATTTCCCTCTACACACTGCTTTGAATGCATCTCAGAGATTCTGGTATGTTGTGTCTTGGTTCTCGTTGGTTTCAAAGAACATCTTTATTTCTGCCTTCATTTCATTATGTACTCATTAGTCATTCAGGAGCAGGTTGTTCAGTTCCCATGTAGTTGAGCGGTTTTGAGTGAGATTCTTAATCCTGAGTTCTA
Source organism: Pongo pygmaeus (assembly GCF_028885625.2). NCBI lineage: Eukaryota > Metazoa > Chordata > Mammalia > Primates > Hominidae > Pongo > Pongo pygmaeus. The sequence continues at coordinate 127,946,946 of NC_072378.2, read as the reverse complement.
GCTTGATTGCACTGTATTCTGAGAGATAGTTTGTTATAATTTCTGTTCTATTACATTTGCTGAGGAGAGCTTTACTTCCAAGTATGTGGTCAATTTTGGAATAGGTGTGATGTGGTGCTGAAAAAAATGTATATTCTGTTGATTTGGGGTGGAGAGTTCTGTAGATGTCTATGAGGTCCGCTTGGTGCAGAGCTGAGTTCAATTCCTGGGTATCCTTGTTGACTTTCTGTCTCGTTGATCTGTCTAATGTTGACAGTGGGGTGTTAAAGTCTCCCATTATTAATGTGTGGGAGTCTAAGTCTCTGTGTAGGTCACTCAGGACTTGCTTTATGAATCTGGGTGCTCCTGTATTGGGTGCATGTATATTTAGGATAGTTAGCTCTTCTTGTTGAATTGATCCTTTTACCACTATGTAATGGCCTTCTTTGTCTCTTTTGATCTTTTTTTCATTTAAAGTCTATTTTATCAGAGATTAGGATTGCAACCCCTGCCTTTTTTTGCTTTCCATTTTCTTGGTAGATCTTCCTCCATCCCTTTATTTCGAGCCTATGTGTGTCTCTGCATGTGAGGTGGGTTTCCTGAATACAGCACACTGATGGGTCTTGACTCTTTATCCAATTTGCCAGTCTGTGTTTTTTGATTGGAGCATTTAGTCCATTTACATTTAAAGTTAATATTGTTATGTGTGAATTTGATCCTGTCATTATGATGTTAGCTGGTTATTTTGCTTGTTAGTTGATGCAGTTTCTTCCTAGTCTCGATGGTCTTTACATTTTGGCATGATTTTGCAGCGGCTGGTACCGGTTGTGCCTTTCCATGTTTAGTGCTTCCTTCAGGAGCTCTTTTAGGGCAGGCCTGGTGGTGACAAAATCTCTCAGCATTTGCTTGTCTGTAAAGTATTTTATTTCTCCTTCACTTATGAAGCTTAGTTTGGCTGGATATGAAATTCTGTGTTGAAAATTCTTTTCTTTAAGAATGTTGAATATTGGCCCCCACTCTCTTCTGGCTTGTAGAGTTTCTGCCGAGAGATCTGCTGTTAGTCTGATGGGCTTCCCTTTGAGGGTAACCCGACCTTCCTCTCTGGCTGCCCTTAACATTTTTTCCTTCATTTCAACTTTGGTGAATCTGACAATTATGTGTCTTGGAGTTGCTCTTCTCGAGGAGTATCTTTGTGGTGTTCGCTGTATTTCCTGAATCTGAATGTTGGCCTGCCTTGCTAGATTGGGGAAGTTCTCCTGGATAATATCCTGCAGAGTGTTTTCTAACTTGGTTCCATTCTCCCCGTCACTTTCAGGTACACCAATCAGACGTAGATTTGGTCTTTTCACATAGTCCCATATTTCTTGGAGGCTTTGCTCGTTTCTTTTTATTCTTTTTTCTCTAAACTTCCCTTCTCGCTTCATTTCATTCATTTCATCTTCCGTCGCTGATACCCTTTCTTCCAGTTGATCGCATCGGCTCCTGAGGCTTCTGCATTCTTCACGTAGTTCTCGAGCCTTGGTTTTCAGCTCCATCAGCTCCTTTAAGCACTTCTCTGTATTCGTTATTCTAGTTATACATTCTTCTAAATTTTTTTCAAAGTTTTCAACTTCTTTGCCTTTGGTTTGAATATCCTCCCGTAGCTCGGAGTAATTTGATCGTCTGAAGCCTTCTTCTCTCAGCTCGTCAAAGTCATTCTCCGTCCAGCTTTGTTCCATTGCTGGTGAGGAACTGCGTTCCTTTGGAGGAGGAGAGGCACTCTGCTTTTTAGAGTTTCCAGTTTTCCTGCTCTGTTTTTTCCCCATCTTTGTGGTTTTATCTACTTTTGGTCTTTAATGATGGTGACGTACAGATGGGTTTTTGGTGTGGATGTCCTTTCTGTTTGTTTTCCTTCTAACAGACAGGACCCTCAGCTGCAGGTCTGTGTGAGGTGTCAGTCTGCCCCTGCTCGGGGGTGCCTCCCAGTTAGGCTGCTCGGGGGTCAGGGGTCAGGGACCCACTTGAGGAGGCAGTCTGCCCGTTCTCAGATCTCCAGCTGCGTGCTGGGAGAACCACAGCTCTCCTCAAAGCTGTCAGACAGGGACATTTAAGTCTGCAGAGGTTACTGCTGTCTTTTTGTTTGTCTGTGCCCTGCCCCCAGAGGTGGAGCCTACAGAGGCAGGCAGGCCTCCTTGAGCTGCGGTGGGCTCCACCCAGTTCGAGCTTCCCGGCTGCTTTGTTTACCTAAGCAAGCCTGGGCAATGGCGGGCGGCCCTCCCCCAGCCTCGCTGCCGCCTTGCAGTTTGATCTCAGACTGCTGTGCTAGCAATCAGCCAGACTCCGTGGGCATAGGACCCTCTGAGCCAGGTGCGGGATATAATCTGCTGGTGCCCCGTTTTTTAAGCCCATCGAAAAAGCGCAGTATTCGGGTGGTAGTGACCCGATTTTCCAGGTGCCGTCTGTCACCCCTTTCTTTGACCAGGAAAGGGAACTCTCTGACCCCTTGTGCTTCCCGAGTGAAGCAATGCCTCGCCCCTCTTCGACTCGCACAGGTGCGTGCACCCACTGACCTGAGCCCACTGTCTGGCACTCCCTAGTGAGATGAACCCGGTACCTCAGATGGAAATGCAGAAATCACCCGTCTTCTGCATCGCTCACGCTCAACATGTTTTCTAATGAGCGAATGTTGTACTCTCCTGATTCATATTTACTAATGTAATTTTCTTCCTATTGTAGCTTTGACTGTGTTCTTCGAATTTTCCCTACAACTTTACACTAAATCTGTGTCACTGCTTGTCCTTCATAAATTAGACTAGTCAAGTAGTAAGACAAACCCTGGGCTAGAAAATAAAACCCAAGGCACTCCAAGTTTGAGTCCCAGTTCTGGCACAACCTGGATGCATAGCCTTTCAGAAGCCATTTCATTTCTCTGAGCTTGACTTTCGCCATCAAAATAGTGGGTATACCAGATAATCTGTATGCCCTGTCAGTTCTGAAAGCCTGTGATCCTGTGGCTTACTCTGAGTTAGAGCATTGAGACTGTTGGACTCAAATGGTCTTATTTCTAAGTGAGACTCACATACAGGTGATTCACCCCGTCTAAGATCCTACTTAGTTTGGGAATTTAAACAGGTCAGAAAAAAAACAAACTTCCTGGGAAAGCTCTCCTCTTAGGCCAAGATGGAAGCTAGAGAATAAAGAATGATTCTGTAGCTTTAGTTTAATCTAAATGTTTAGTGTAAACTTCAGATACTATTTGTATCATGGAAAATAAAACATAAATAGTTTCCTATCAGGACAATTTTGAGGATTAGACAAGTCAGAGGTTCTATAATAAAGACCTTAATTGAAAGGCTGATTATATGGGATCAAGAGGTAGGTAGTTTGGATCATAAAACACATTGTTGTTTCTTAATTTTAATGAAGAAACATCTCAATAATTCAATGTTATTCTAAGTGCAAAAATTACTTTTATTCCAAAGTCTAGAAAACCTGTTATTTAAAATATTGTATAATTTTTAACCGATGATTTAAAAATCTGTCCTTTCATCTTTATATTTAACATCAATGCAGATTTCTTATAATATAAACAAAATAACGATACTAGTAGAATTTATTTTACACTTCTAGATAAGGCTATTTTAGTTTGGAAATACTGACACGCTAAAGAAAAATGTTATAAGATTGCTCTTCATTTTATAGCAACCTATCTCCCTCTTCTCAGAAGATTTAAATGTTTAAGAATGTGCTGCAAGGAGAATCCACAGTCATTTCATTCTTTGAACAATTTTGAAATATCATTTCCTATTAGGAAGTTATGTGAGCACTGACAACCTGGCCCCTCTTCTTCCCTAGAGATTAATTTATTTCCTGCAGTGCTTGCTCTTCATGGAAATCTTACTCGTAAGCCTTCACGAATGGGAGATCTCATCAGCAGAATGCTAATTATAAAAGCAAAGCCGTGTACCATATTGAGAGGGAAAAACAGTTCTCTAGGCAAAGCAACCTTTTTCTTTTCTTTTTACTCTGCTCTCTGCTCCATCTATGGTTGAACAGAAATATTAACCCCTGGGAAACTATTCCACGAGGTGCTGGGGGATGGTAGAAAGTGCAAGTTTTGCAATGAGACAGACCCAAGACTAAGCTCTAATTCAAAGAATGTCACATTTGTTTGTGATTTTGTTTTCTTATCTTTAAAATTAGAATAAAAATACTTATCTTACACGAAAGTTCTTGTGCTTTAAAATATCGCTTAATGTGTATGTTAAAAATACATATTCTTGGGATCTATTCTCTAGAGCAGAGCTGGAAAACCATCATGGCCTATGGGTAAAATATTAATAGGTCCCATTGCCTGATTTTTTTATGGCTGGGGAGCCAGGAATATTTGATTTTTCATTTTCAAATGTTAAAGAATATTTAAAAATAACATTTTTGACGTGTAAAAATTTTATAAAATTCAAATTTTAATGTCTATGAATAAAGTTTTATTGGAACACATCTACACTTATTTAAACATTGTCTATGACTGCTTTAGTGCTCTATCAGCACGGTCAAGTAATGGTAACAGATATTTATTGTCTGGCCCTTTAGAGAAAAAGTATGATTCAGGTATACCACGGGGATGTGTTTCAATGTATCTCAGGTGAGTCTGCTGTAAGGGTTCTATGGATCACACTTTGAAAAATAATGCACTAGAAGAACTGTGAACAACTTTTCACTTCTTTTCACTTATCACACCCCCTCTACCAGAAAGTCTGATTGGCTTTATCTTCAAAGAGCATCTAGAATATGCCCATTTTTTTTTTCCATGGCTACTACTACCAACCAAATCTAAGCTATCTGCTGCTATCAACCACTGTCTCTCATCCGGATTCTTGCACTTGCTTTCTAACTAGTCTATTTGCTCCTACACGTGGCCCATAGTGTCCATTCCCAACACAACAGCCAGAGTAAGTGTATAATAATCTTAAGTCAGATTGTGTACCTCCTCTCCTCAGTATCCTCCAGTGGCCTCTCTACTTCTCCTTTCTCACTACTCTGGATATGTTGGCCTCATAACTCTTTCTCAAAAACCCTAGGAGAGCTCCATCCTCAAGGCTGGCGCAGACTATTTTATCTAAATGGCATAATCTTTCCCCAGAGATCCATGTGGCTTTCAGATTCACTTCCTTTAGGTCTTTATTCAATGGTTACCTTCTTAGTGATCACCTTGTTTTAAGACTATAACCCTCCTGTCTGGCACTATCTGCCTCCTTTGTGCTCTCTAACATATTTTGCAGTGTCCTTTTTATTTTGATTATTGGTCACCTACTCCACAGAAGGTCACTACAAAGGCAGGGATTTTTATCAGTTTGCTCTATCCTTAGGTTATAGGAAAGTGTCTGGCTCATAAGAGGTTCACAGTAAGTATTTCTTGAATACAAAAACGAACCCCAGACTCCTATCTTGTGCTTGACAGATTATGTGTGGATTCTATCAAACATTTTCTATATGCAAAAACAGTTGCTGGAGTACAAATAGAAGACTCATCTCTGAAACATGATGCAATACTCAATCACTTCAAATGAGAGGGGAAATAAAGCAGCTATTAACTTGTATTATTTGTTTGTTCAGTCTCAGCCAACAATTTGATGACAAAAGATACAAAGGAAAGGGAAGTTAATGGTGGGTACAAATATGAAAACATGAATGAAAATCCAGTTGAAACTGTTCAGAAGAGACTCCAAGAAACCACAATCAAGTTGCATCCTACGAGAGGTAGATGGTTCATGGCAGGTTTGAGTGTTCACCATCACATTGAGTAATTTCAGGGGACCGGCACTCAAAGTTTCCCAAAAGAAAAGTGAAAAGGGAATAGCTTTCCTTCAAATTAACACTTTAGGAAACATCAGGTTTATAAGAGAATGTAAATTACTTTTAGACATACTTCAGCTTGATTCCTCCAAAATATGAGGAAATTGCAATTTTCTTTCACTTTAACCTTCTTATTCTAATAATTACCCATGTAATTTTACGCTTATAACTTCATTTTGTAAGTTATTATTAAAAAGATATAATTCTGACCATTGAAGGACACTTCTTTAGCCTGTATTTTTGAGAAAGAAAAGCAAAATGAAACTCCATTCTATGTCTACTCTTCTATGAATGAAATAGTTTACTTGATCTCCAAGGAAACTTGTCTACATGATTCCAAATACCTCAGTTAGTCTGATCAACTGAGTAATTGGTTCAGTGAATATCCAATTCAACATGAGAATCATCACCTGTTTATTAAACTTGTGACATTTCCAAAAGGAATAGGTGAATACCAAAAAGATAAAGACTTTAAATCAATTTGGATTTTAAAACCTAAATTATTGTCAGAAAAAACAGTTCTTGCACATTTTGAGATTTCTTGAAAGGTAGTATGCAAGAAACACAGTTTTTATTCAATGTGGAATCTCCTGCTCTGTCAACTAGAGCTTGCCACCAGAGCATAGATGTAATTTAGAGGACCACTGCACTGGGTGAAGATTGGGTTAGATCAGGCAGGGTGAGCTGATGTATAAGGTCTCTTCTAAAACTAAGATTGTTTAAATCCCAGTTTTTATTTGGAAATAATCTAATGATTTTAATTACCTCAACTCCCATTTTTCTGCTTAACTGCATACTATCTTAAATCAGCTTATTGACAAGGGAGAATTAGACTAATAACTGTCAAGATGACAGACTGAACTTTCAAACTGCATGCTTATAATAGTTTTATGTGACTCTGAGATGGCAATGGCAAGTCATATTTCTGTAGCACTTTACATTTTACAAAGTAATTGCAAGCTCATTATTTCATTTGATATTTCCTCAACTCTCTATGATTCAGTTATTATAATGAAAACTTATCCACTGATAAGGAAATGGAATTCAGAGATTCCTCAAAATACACAGCCAGTTAAGTTGTAGACTCAGGAATAAGACTTAGGTCTTCAGATTCCAATTCTCTGTACTACAATTCATTTATTTCATTTTCCTTCATCCCATCCCCCTGCTCCCCAAGAAAAGCAGCACTGTAAGGAAGAAATATTGCTGTTATTCCTTTTTATAGATAAAGTCACAAAGATAGTAAATGATAGAAGTGGGAATTAAATCTGGGCATACTGCCTTAAAATCTTGTGTTCTTATATCTAAAATGTATATTCTACAGTGTGTGGTTTTATTACTGTTTGTCATATAAGAAAGATCTAAAAAGCTAAAGGCAGCCATTGAGGACAGTGGATCATGAGGAGAGGAAAGGAAATCTAGGAGAGTATGCAGTCCAGGTTCTCTTCACCATCAACCCACTGACCACTCCAGCTCCCAGTCCCAGTTAACACTGATGGAAATGTTGACAGAGGAAAGTAAATTCAGATGATTAGGGGAATTAACACGGTATGTGGAGAAATCTCTCTTCTTTCTCGTTTGACATTACTTTTCTTCTTTCTCAATTAGTCTGTGACCTCCTCAGGAGCCACAAAACTGCATATTTTGTTTCCGTGTTTCACACACATCATGAAAATCGCTGAGATAGTGAGGTAATTTTAGTCTTTTTACATTTATTGACATATTCTATCTTTGCAACTATTCCATTCAATAGGAATTATTCTCCTCCTTCTCCTTCTCCTTTAAAAAAAATGAGAAAATGAGGTTTATAAAGGTTAGTAACCTAAAGTAAATTACTTTAGGTTATACAGCTAGTGCGACAGAAAAATAATTCAAAGAAGAAAAGAAGAGAGGAAGCAGGAAGAAAAAAAAGAAAGTGAGGGAAAGTGAGAGAGGGGAAGAAGGGAAGGAAAACAAATGGAAGGAAGGAGGAAGGAAGGAAGGAAGGAAGGGATGAAGGAAGGAAGGAAGGAAAGAAAGAAGGGAGGGAGAGAGGGAAGGAGGGAGGAAGGCAGGCAGTTATAGGCTATTGAGTGCTCAGAAGGAAGACCAACAGAGACTTTGTCTCCAGGTCCTGGCAGTTAGCACTCAACTAATCTCTAGTACAATAGAGGCAGGGGAGGGTTAGAGAGATTTCTGGTTTGTGTTCCTCTTGACCACTTGTAGTGCTTACTTTTAGGGCTTCTTTTAATTACCCATCCATCGCGCTCCATAAAGCCATAGTAGAAAGGAATAAAGTGTCTTGCCTGAAGATAGGCACAATTCTTATTCATAGCGTAGCTTGCTTTATTTGAGAGTCTGACATGATGTTGTATTAATGCCAGGTCTGGGTATATGTTAACTAGGAGCTTTAGATAGTACAGCTTATGCTGGAGACTTGTTGATATTTCTTCAGTTTAACAATTATTAGGTATCTTTTTCCTCCTCTGTAGTTCTTAGAACTCCAACAGGCTTGCATTCTGTTCAATAGGCATAGTGCCACAGCCAAAGACTGTTGAGTCTGGAAACAGACATTTTTAGACACAATCAGCTTCATCTTACTAGCTGTGATTGCTGGGAAGGTCTCAACTTCATTGAGGCCTCAGTTTTCTACCTTACATTACCCATATGATAGAGTTGTTATAAGGATGGACTGAAACGCAAAGAAAAGCATTTTGCCCCTGGAAAAACACTTTATACATGTAAGCTATTATCTCCTACCTCATACAAGTATCTACCTTGTTTCTGAAGAGTGAAGAGCTTACTTCCCTCTGTTGCTTTTTTTTTTCTTTATTTTGTTGGCTTTTTCTGCTTTGCTTCCAACCGTTTCTCAAAAACCATATGCATGTGAGTGTCAACAGTATTTGAAAGCAGGCAGTTTCCTTTCTGGTTATTGTCAATACTTATTTCTGATAAACCCTTCTTTTTTTATTTATAGAAACATTCAAAAATGAAAAACATCAGAAATAACAAGATGTGACAGAAGCCACTTAGGCAGCAAACATAAATGTTGCAGTGAAAAAAGAAGCTAGCCTTCTAGCTGAGAAACAAGTATTCCCCAATGGACTCCAGAAGAAACTTGACTCATCGCTGCAAAGGAGAGAACAACCTTAAAACTTTTAACAGATAAAACTTACAGAAACCTATGATATAGAATTCATATAGTCTATTCTGTTGTGTCTAAATCTGTAGGTATTGTTTCGTTGTTCTTCAGGACGTATTTATTTAACTTGCAGATTTTTTCAGGTTCTTCTTTCTACTACCAACAACTAAGTAATTGAGAAATAATTCTGTATTTCAGTTTCTGAGTAAAACCAGTCTGAAATAGGATAAAAGCCCACCAAATATTTTCTTTTTTTTCCAGAATTTGTTTTGCCATTTTTTAGTGCTATCATCATTCCTAACAAGACTAACTTACAGAAAAATAATTATATCTGAGTGATTTAAAATGTCCAGGTTTCTTATCCAAATCCCTTGGAACTATGGAAAGGAGTTTGACTTCACATTCACAGTATATTTACAAAATACACTGTGTCATAAATATGTTTGAATTCCAACAGCCAAAGCCATTGAGAGTCATAGGAGTTTTCCATAACCTTCTCTTCTATGACCCAACAACAAGTTCATGACGGAAATTTCACCAGATTTCTGAGACAATGCCTTAATATTCTGTGTACTATATACCAGATAATTCTTTAGATGAATGTTTCTTAGGATTGTAGGAAAATTATCTAGTTAATCATAATATTTGATGGAAAGAAAAAGACAATAAAATTGTAATGAGATATAATAAATTTGGCTGACAATAAACCAAAGTGATTCTTAATTAGTATACATTAGAATGATGCTCTTACAGTTGCACCATCTATAAAAATTACTTTAAGGGCTCTCACATTTTGATAATTTATCTTATTCTGTATTAAGTATACAGGAACAATATTATTTTTCCTCTAACAAAATGAAGAGACAGGCTATCTGGTTAATGTTACATAGGAATTTAATAGTAATGCTTGAACTTCATCCATAGATCATACTCTGTACAAAATCTATTAGCTAACATCCTATCTCATAATTATTTTATGTTATGTGGAGAAATTTGTTGATTTTGTACCAAAGTGTTTCTGAAGACAATAAATTGTGAGTCAACTTTCGAACAAAAAAAATTACAGTTAGAGTTTTTTTAATGTTTATATTCTGATTAAGCTTACTTTACCTTACATTTTTTCTAAATAACAATGAATCCTGATTTCTAATGTCCTAAAAATTGCTTAGTGGTTTGATTGTGGTAATATCATTTCTTATCTACAATGTCAAATTTTATGGGACAGTTTTTCTTTTATTTATTTTGCTGTTTGTGCAGATAAGAACAGAAAGTTTTCTAAGACCCACATTTGGTTATTGAAGGCCACAGCTAATCTTAACCTAACAACCTTGGCAAACTGCACCATAGGTGTTTTTAGACTTATATAATTTGTTATTTTTCAAATAATAGTGAATAATTAATGTTTTTGTTTGGAATTTGAGAACAATTAAATTTGTACTTTTAGTAAGTACCATTCTTTGATTAGAAAATTAAGAGAATGCATATCTTACTTTGGTTGTAAATTATCAAGGGCTTTCTAATAGAAATCATATATAACATTTCTAAATATAAGTCCTTTCACATAATGCGTTTCCAGTTGTCTTGATATTGAAAAGTGTAATAAACTTCATGCTCACCTGTTGGAGATCTGTGAAGGTTGAAAATAAACTTCCTAATTTTTATTTGTATGTGTTCTCTTCTATTTTTAACTCTAGAATAACTATCTTCCTGTAACGATTAAGTTAAAATGTTCTTTAACTAAAATTGAAATAAATTGTTCACCAAGGAGGGGGCTGCTTGTACTAAAAAAGCCATGAGGAGAGAGATTGTCCTCCCTGCCCTCTCCATCCCCTATGGACTTACAGTGCTGAGCTCAATCTTAATGACCAAATTTCACAGCATGGCCAAGCTGCATAGATAGGTGCCAAAACTACCAATTATTAATACTGGCCTCTTCCTAATTGAATCAGTCAAGCAGTTTTGGAAAAGGCTGTCAGAAAGGAGTGAGAAATGGAAAGAGGAAAATGTGATTGTTGAGATGGGCTAGCTCAACTCTTAACATCCAGGATTTTAATATAAAAACTGTTTAAGATTAGAGTCAACAGGTAATGAGACTTTTAGGTGTTTAACCAATGGTTCTTGGTTCAAGTTGCCTCTAAAAGGAAGATAACGTGTAAAACGCCGGGGAGAGTCAGAATTAGGCTCTAATTATAACCTCGGTAGGCTGGAATACTAAAAATGAAATCCAATAGAATAAAAATATTCTTTTGACTTTACCATGAAAATATTTCCACAATTGTAACACTTCTGCCTGCTTCTACTTCTACTGCTGTGGTCCAAGCTTCAGTCATCTCTGTTGGATTATTGCAAAAACCCTGTAACAATTCCTCCTGTTCCCGCCTTTGCTACCTGTCAATCTATTCTGATTGTGAGAAGCAGAATGATCTCATTAAAATATGTGCTATTATTACACACCACAGTCATGTCCTACCTCATTCAGAGTAAAAACCAAATATTCCTAAAATGCTCTATAAAGGTGTGCACAATATATTCCCGTTCTCTCTCTGTACTCTTCCTATTCATTTTGCTCAAGTCATGCTGACCTTCCCATTTGATATGGTTTGGCTGTGTCCCCATCTAAATCTTGTCTTGAATTGTGGTTCCCATAATCCCCACGTGTCATGGGAGGGACCTGGTGGGAGGTAATTGAGTCATGGGGGCAGTTTCCCCCATGCTGTTCTCGAGATAGTGAGTGAGTTCTCATGAGATCTAATGGCTTTTGTAAAGGCTTTTTCCACTTTTGCTTGGCACTTCTTGCTGCCACCATGTGAAGAAGGACGTGTTTGCTTCCCCTTCTGCCATGATTATAAATTTTCTGAGGCCTCCCCAGCCATGCTGAACTGTGAGTCAATTAAACCTATTTCCTTTATAAATTACCCAGTCTTGGGTATATCTTTATTAGCAGTGTAAGAATGGACGAATACACCATTATTCATCAACCGTGCCAGGGCTATTCCTACCCTGAGGCCTTTGCATTTGCTGTTCTCCCTGCTTGGAACACTTTTTGCTCTCCTCTCCACACAGGTCACTCCCTTACTTCCTTCAGGCTTTATCCACATATTACCTTCTCAATGTGGCCTGCTCTGGCCACCCTATCTCAAACTGTAACCTCAACTCTTATTGGTCTTTTTATCTCCTTCCCTGCCTTAATTTTCTCCATAATAGTTTATTCTATCTAACAAGTTATGTCTTTTACATGTCCTGTTTCTTTTCTGTCTCCTTTACACTAGACTGTAAATCCCCTAAAGGCAAGATTTCTTATTGGTTTCTGCACTACACCCAGACACTTAGAATAGTGTCTGGCATATATCTGGCACTCAATATATGTTTGCTGAATGAACTGATTAAAGTTAGGAATATGAGAACTCAGGCCAGACTGCCCAGGTCTGAATACTCACTCCCTGTTTACTGGGTTGCCTCGGATAAATTTGTCAGCCTCCTTCTGCTTCAAATTCCTACATATATGTAAAATAGGGACTAAAATAGACTCTACATTGGAGAGTTGTTGTGATAATTTGATGAATGTGTATATGTAAAGTGCTTGGAGCTTTGTCTGGCAAAAAGTAAGTCCTCAATACATTTATGTGTTATTATTTTATAATATATATATGTTCTAAATTATATATAAAATATTACATCAAGGCTTTTTAGTTTTGGAGTCTTGCATCTTTTCTTCTTTGAGTTTTCTTTCTTTCCCACTTCCACTCTTATGTGCCATGACAAATACTCATCTAGTCCTTGTTATCTTAGCTCAGATTCCCTAGAAGCACAGGTTAAGGGGGAATATACTTGTTCGGTGGTTTATTGGAGTGTTCTTAGGAGGAATCTGTATGGAAGTGGAAGAAGTGAGCAGGATAGGAGAAGGATCTAGATAAATACATGGTTTCATAAGAACTCCAACCTAATCTTTCCAGCCTGATCCTAAGGGTACCCTGGAGCATGGGTTATACTACTCTGCTGATCCCTCAGCTGAACCTTCGAAAATTTGTTCCAAATCCAAGAGGCCAGCAGGTTCCAAATTGTGTACCATATGATAGGACAAATGAGTCCCATAGGTATATCCCACTGTTGCGTCTCCCTTGTGACAAATTATGTCACTTGGTCTGAGATGATATTACACAGGATATCATGTTGGGAGAACAGAAATGCTGTGACCCCTCTGTGGCAGTGCTGGCTGAGGCACTGTGTAAAGGAAAAGTAAACTGATACCTGGAGTATATTTCAATTTCAGTTATGAGAAACCATAGATTCTTCTTGGATGAAAGGGATTCAATGTAATAAAATTCTTACCAACTGACTAGGTTGTTTCTTCAATGGATGGTAACTTATCAGGGAGAGGGCCAAACACCATTGGTCTTTGTGACAGGCAAATTGAAGCTTCAACAGTAACAGTAACTAGATCAGCCTTTGTGAGAAACAGTTCATGCTGTTGGCCCATGACTTACAGTAACATCTGCCATCATGGTTACTCCACTCTTGAGTCCGTTGTACAAGTACTGGGGTGAATAAGGACAGAGACTAGTTGATATCTACTGATTGAGTCAACCTGTCTAATTGATTTTATAGTACAGATGTTCTCTGATGAACACCAATTTGCTATATAAAATTTTCACACCTCTTCCCCATTTTCATAGGTGTAGTCATCCTCTTCTGCAGATATTTTTATCCATCATATTCAACTCTATCTGAATCTAAGTATTTGACTAACCAGCTAAGTCATTTGCTATTAAAGCCACTTGCCAAGGAGTTTATGTTTATCTTGATTGCAGGCCATTTTTCCCTTTACACACAAAGTAGACAACCAGATGCATGCAACTCTGTCCACTGGGAGGATTTCACTTCACCATTGTCTTTCAGACCCACTCCTAAGTGAGGCTCTAGTGCAACAGTAATCCACTTGGGCCTCTGCTAATATACCAAGTTGACCCATACATGAATGGATCCACTTCATTTTATTAGTTGTTTACAGAGAACCTCACCGTGAGCTCTGGAAGTGTAAGCTGAATAAAAAGTGCAGGTACAACAATGATGGGTGAGTGACTTGTGGGCCTCATCAGTCACTCATTGGCACAGCTCATTTGTATCATCTGGACTTGCTCCACCCCAGTCTCGTATGTGCTGCTTCTATCTTGCAAAGTGCTGCTGCTGGGCTTACTTGATCTTATGAATTCCTGTGTCTGATAGCAACCAGCTCAAGAGGGCAGTTTCAGTCATATGATTATACAATGTTCTATTGTCATATATCAGTCTCCTACTTGGTAAAGTAGCATGGTGACAGCAGCTTTTCAAATGTTGTATAGTTCTGTGGTAAAATGTCATGGCCATGTCCAAAGGATTGCACAGTAATTCTCCTATTGGAGCTTGCCAGAGATTTTATACACTATCTTTATTTATTAGATACCCATCAGCTATATATCTAGATACCCATAGTACCACAGATCTTTCAAGTAATATGGCAGAGATGCAAGTCTGCTGTAACCACAGACTTGACCTCCTATATCAGCCCTCCTTCCTCTGGGCCCCATACAAAACGGTCAGTCATTTGCGTTACCTCATACGTGATTCAGAGCAGTATACTCAAGTGTGGCATATGCTGCCTATCCAACCCCAAAAGCCTTACTAAATGCTGTCTTAGTGGAAAGAGGTGTAAAGGACATGCTATGGTCTAAATGTCAGTATCTTCCAAAATTCATATGTTGGAAACCAATACCCAATGTGATAATATTAAAAGACGGGCCTTTTAAGAAGTAATTAAGTCACGATGGCTCTACTCTCAGGAACAGGATTGGTTCTCTTACAAAAGAGGTTGAAGGGAGTGTCCTTGCTCCCTCCTGCCATGTAAGGATGCAGCAAGAGGTGCCATCTTTGAAACAAAGCAAGCCCTGACCGGACGTCAAATCTTCTGGTACCTTGATCTTAGACTTCTTAGCCTCCGTAATGGTGAGCAATAAATTTCTATTCTTTATAAATTACCCAGTCTAAGGTATTTTGTTACAGCAGCCCAGAACAAATAAAGATAGTGCAATAACCTGTTCTTTGTCTGAGGAGATATCCCAGCTTCCTTAGCTCACCAGAATCTTAAAATTTTTATCCATATGGCCACATCTTGTATTTTTGCAAGGTTTAGTTTGTTATTTATTCTGTTATTAATGTGCCAAAGTGTTAATAAAGAATGGGAGCTAGATACATACCCTTTTAGGTGACTCGCAAGGTACTTAAGCTATAGGGCCCTAGTCCCTGTGGTTTGTGTTTGCTGATGTGACCCTCATTCAACATATTCTTGTCATTTATTGAGAACAGTGCAACGATTGGGTACATAGGAAGCTGCAGCTTGGTGTCTGAGCCCTCCAGGATTTTCTTGCCCCACATAGTACTTGCTGTCTGCTTCATACCCTTGTTAAAGCTAAGTAAACTTAGTGTTTCGTTTACTTATTGTTTCTTGTATCTTTGATTGACAATGTGAAATTAAAACTCATTCTAAAGGTCTTGTTTTTGCAACATTACAAAATAAACATAAAGTGCTAGACATGATAAATATGGTTTGGCTGCATCCCTACCCAAATCTCATCTTGAATTCCCACGTGTTGTGTGTGTTGAATCATGGGTGCAGGTCTTTCCCATGCTGTTCTCATGAGAGTGAATAAGTCTCACAAGATCTGATGGTTTTAAAAAGTAGAGTTTCCCTGCACAAGCTCTCTTCTCTTGTCTGCCACCATGTGAGATGTGCCTTTCACCTTCTGCCATGATTGTGAAGCCTCCCCAGCCACATGGAACTGTAAATCCAATAAAACACTTTCTTTTGTAACTTGCCCAGTCTTGGGTATGTCTTTATCAGCAGAGTGAAAATGGACTAATACAATGACGAACATGATAGCTAAAAAAAAAATAATAAAATAAAATCCAGGTTAGACACAACAGAAGAGAAAGTTGCTGAGATGGTAGACCTTAATTAATTACCCAGAATGCAGCAAGAAAAGAAGGACAGTGGAAAAGAGGTGTTAAAAAACACTGAGAAGAGTTTAAGAAGGCAGAATATTTACTTAATTAGAGTAAGAGCACGAGAAATTCAGAGAGTGATGCAAGGCAGAAGTGAAGTAATATTCAAAGAGATGATGTCTGAGACCTTTCCAGGAATAACAAATAATACAAAATTTCAGATTTAGGAAATACAGCAGCATATTTCAAGAAGAATAAAGAAGTAATTTCCTCACAACTCATAGTGAAATTTCAGAAGGAGGATATAAAATAGGACTGGGACATCAATTGGACAAACAGTTGACTTTCCTAAGCCTAATACAACAGCCGGAAGATGGGCTGCCAAGGGAAAAAACTCTCCAGTGAGAACTGTTAATCCAGTTAAAAGATTTTCAAAAATAAGAATAAAAAACTTCTTATAGATAAACAAAAACAGAGGGGCTTACAGTCAATTGAATTCTTGGTAAAATGATATCTAAAGGGTATACTCTAAGAAAGAAAATAAGTCCAGAAAAAAAAAAAAACCTGAGAATCAAGAATGAGTAGGATATTAAAAAATAATTACAGACTGGAAGATATTTAGAATATATATGTCCAATAAAAAATGGTATCCAGAATGTATAAAAGGCTGCTTCAAATCATTAAGTAAAATGCAGACAAGCATTTTAAGTAATTTTAAGTAAGGGTAAAGAACTTAAGCAGGCACTTCATAAAAGAGGATATTCAAAAAGATAATGAACATAAAAATCTGTTCAAAATCACAGCGATCTTTAGGCAAATGCAAGTTAAAACTACAACAAGATATATCATTATAAACCTACCAGATGGCTAAAAGTTTTTTTCAAAAAATGAACATGTTTTGAAGAAACTATGGAGCAGCCAGGACTCTCACGTATTACTGGTGGGAGTTCAAATTGATAAATCTATTTGGAAAACTGTTTGACGCTGTCTCCTAAAGCTAAACATACACCTACCCTATGACCCAGAATGTCTATTTGTGTAAATCCAACAAAACTAAATGTAAACTAATTTAGCTACCAATAAGACATGTACAATGATGTTCCTAATAACTTTATTCAAAGTAGTTTCAAACTGGAAACAACCCATGCCCAGGAGTAGTAGAATAGGCAAACACATTGTAGTGTAACCATGCAATGGAAACTGATGTAGCAATGAAAAAGGATAAACTACACATAAATGCAACAGCATGGATGTTTTCTAGAAACCGGAATCATAAAAATTAGACACAAAATAGTATTTACTGTATGAATCACCAAATTAGACACAAAATAGTATTTACCATATGAATCATCAAAATTAGACACAAAATAGTCTTTACTATATGATTCTGTTTATATAAATATTAAGAAAAGGCAACAGTGCTCTATGGTAATAGAAAGAAGTATGATGTTTGCATTTGATTTGGTTATGACTGGCTGGGGAGGCACAAAAGAGGTCTCTGTGGTGATGAGAATGTTCCATATATTAATCTGTGTTATGGTTATATCAAAATATACATAGGTTTTAATTAATGAAGGTTTGCACCGTAGAATTATGCAATTCACTGCCTTTGTGTAATAAAGCAACAGAACGGTAAGCACAAGTGTGAAAATAGTACTTACCCTGGGGTACCCTGGGGTAAAGGTTAAGGAGAGATTAGGGATGAGAGCCTAAGGGACTTAAAGTGTATTGACAATGTTATATTTCTGATTGTATATGTAGTATATGTTTTGTACATATAAATATTTTATATATACAAAAGTAAATGGAGGAAAAATGACATAAGGGAAACATTGCTATTTGATCTGGCCAACAAAGAATGCAGATATTCAGCAAACCTCCCACAAAAATATATATTAGAATCCCCTGTGTGCAGTTTATTTCATCAAATGTAATGTTGTTAGGCACATACTTTAGCTCTGGTATCTTGCTAGAATGCATTTTTTCCATTGGGATGATCTCATAAATATTTTCTTATATTTATCTCACATGCTAATAAAAGATAAGAAGTACATTTTCTTCAGCATGTTCCTTAAAATGTCCCAAATCAGTTTGCTAAAAATAAATGTTTTCTACATTGTATGTGAAGTTCTTATCTTTTGCAGTATTCAAAGTAAAATCTGAACTCTTTAGTCTGTGTTATCAAAGTACTTGAGGTACTTAATGCATATGATATTTATACTTTTTTAGACATAACCCTGACTTTTTTTTTTTTTTTTTTTTTTTTTTGCTTTTGTGCATTCTGAGGAAATCTAAAGCTGGGCTGAATATTTCCAATTCATGGAAAGGTACATGAAGAGTTCTTATTTCTAAGTTAGAGATTAGTAGTGAAATACTAGCAAAAATATTTATTTATAGTGCTCATAGGCTAATTAGACTAAATAGCACACTATTAGAGGAAGACTACTCTAATGTTTTCCTTCTCCCATTACATGAAAATAATTAACTTTGTCTAAATAATTCTCATTTAGAATAGGTTTCCACTTTTATTATGATTGAAACTTGAGTCATAAATACGTATGTAAATATTAAATACAAGTTCTTCATCAGAAATGTGATTTGCAAATATTTTTACTTGATCGGTGGTTTATCTTTTCATTTTCTTAAAATAGTCTGTTAAAACACAGTTCTTAATTTTAATGGAATTTGATTTATAATTTTATTTTATGGATCATGTTTGTGTGTCATATTTAAAAAACATTTGCCTAACACAAGTCATGAAGAGTTTCTATTGTATTTTCTTCTAAAATTTTTAGATTTTACATTTAGGTATGTGATCTGTTTGACTTAATATTTATATATGGTATGAGGAGGCATGGTTGTAAAGATGCTTTTTTTCTTCTTCCTTCCTGCCTTTATTTTTTCCTTCCTTTTTCCCCCAAATAGATATTTAATCTTTCCATCACTATTTGTTAAACAGACTTCTTTTTTCTATTGAATGGATTTTGCAAGTTGATTGAAATCCAATTAATCATGTGCAGTTCAGTTTATTTCTGCTATCTCTGTTCTATCAATCTCTTTTCTAGCCATGTGGATTAGTTCTTGCAATATGGTGGCACTTTTTAGACTTAAGAAGAGTGAAGAGAGTGGGGAATGTTTAGTGGAGGAACATATCCTGTGAAATTCAGGAGCCACATCATCTAGTATGTACAATATACTTTTCACCCTAGCTTTTAATTATTTACTTTTGTCAAAAACTTTCAATGAAGTGCATTGAAATATTACATCTGAGATGTTATTTAGTTAAATAATGTATGGAAGAAGAGCGGCCTACACTTGGTGAGAAGTTATACAAACATAGAAACCACACACATCCAAAAAAGATGGTTATGACACTGCAAAATGTGACCAGTAGAAGATCTGAAGTAGTAGACAGATTTACTGTGATGAGAAATAAATTAGATAAATTTGTGGATCACATAGGCACTTTTTAGGACACCCCCTCCTCCCAAAGACTTGGGGAGGGAGACCTTGAAAGAGACTAGATTTCCTACTGATCCTGTGAGAAGACAGGTCTAACTCTTTTTTATTGGATTATAATAAGGAAGGAATATCCTAGAAATATGAAGAGAGTGAAGATACTAGGTTTGTACCAAACTTTGGCCTTTTTTTAAAAAAAAGTGTCAGCTGCAAAACTTAAGGCTGTGGAATTTCTAGACTCTAGAATTATCTCCTTAAATTTTAATTAATTCTCCAGATAAAAGTGAAAAATTAACAACAGTATAGCAACTAGTCAAAATACTTCTAAAATTATCTGGTGTGATTTTTTTTTAAGCCATACAATTTAGGAACTCACAAAATGAAGAAATACATTTCCAAATTAATAACTTAGTAGAGAAATTTCTTTCTATTTTCTGGGCCTGGGTGGGGAGTTCTACCCATTAGGAATTTTGTTGTATCTTTTCAGTCAATATATAGTATATAGCTTCTAGGAAATATGTCAGACCACACCCACAACAGGAGAATAGGCCCTGTATGATTGTTTCATCTGAGTGAATATGCTGTTGCTTGTTCATAGTCAATTGAATTAAGGATAAACATTATAACAGGAGGAGATAACTCACAGGTTTTTTCAGCCAGAAAGAGTAACCTTCCTTACAGACTGGTGTAATATACTACAATTTTAATATGGCCTCTAAAACAATGGATATTAACGAAAGAGGGCATATTCTCCTATTGTCCTTACATTCTTCCTAAAAGACAGCAAACCTGGCCTTGACCTCACAGCTGTATGGGCCAAAATTCTTATCTTGTCCATAATGTAGTTCAAAGATTATATGCACTAATGTTATAAAAGTCTGGTGAGTCAGGTGGTGTACTCTATTTTCCATATCAAGATTAAAAGTTTTAAAAACCTAAGCATTGTTAAAAAAATCATCTGAACATTCTTTTAAAAGGTTTTGCCTATTCACAATAGGTTGTCAAAGACTATGATTAAAAATTTCATAAGATCAAGTCATCAATAACAACGATAAATGACTCAATTAAGTTGAATGGCTATTTTTAAATTTTCTCAGAAATTTATAATTATCTCACAAAATCTATGTAATTACCAATTATGAAAGCAAAATCATTAATTGGCAAGTTGTATAGAGCAACATTAATTTAAATTGTAAAAGGTCAGATAATAGCATTCTACCAAACATACATAAGCCCAGGATACTAAACGTGGAGGAATAACTTGATTTTGACAATATTAGTTTTAAATCTACTGTTTCTTGATAACTTATAATATAAACAAATAAAATATATAGTAGAATGGATATTGATAATTTTTAAGGAGAAACATTAATACAGGAAAGGGGCTCTAGAAGTGGCAGTGCTAATCAGATATGCAGTAAAAGCCTTAAAGAAAATGAACATTTCAATAAAATCCTGAGGAAGTGATCACACTAGTCATATGAACATCTGGAGAGAGAATACCAAGGCACTGAGATTAACAAGTGCAAAAGATTTGAAGTCAAAACATACATGTTCAGTGGGACCAAGGGGTTCTTGGATTGGAGAATAGCTAGGGAAAAAAGTAAGAAAAGTAAAGAAAACCAGAAAATAGAGAGCTTTGGAGGTAACATTAAGGAATTTAGCTTTTCATTGAATGAGATGGGAGTCACTGGAGGGTTTTGAGAAAGTGATGATTTCTTATTTTCCTAGAACTGTTATGCCTATTGCTTGAGGGCACAATATACGTGAGGAAGAGCAGAAGAAGTAATATCAGTGAGGGGGCTAATGCAACAATCCTCCAGAGATGACAGTTGCTGGAATCCGGATGGTAAGAATGAGAATCAAATTTTGTACGTATTTTGGAAAGGTAGAGCTATTAGAATTTGTGGAAGGCATGGATATAGTTGTGGGAAATAGAGAGGAGTCAAGGATGACCTGAAGAATTTTGGCCCATTCAAATGGAGTTACCATTGACTATAATAAGGAATAGTGCAGGAAGTGCTGACTTGGGAATTATTCTCAGAGGCTGAGTTTTGGACACATTAATTTTTGTATGCCTTTTAGCCCTCACGCAATTGCATATATGAGTCGGGAGAGGGGTCTAGGCTGTAGACACAAATTTTAGAGTAATATACACATACATGTACGTGTATGTGTGTGTGTGTGCATGTGTTATCATATATTTTGAGTTGAATTGTGCCTGTCCAAAATCATATATTGAAGCCTTCACACCCAGTGCCTCAGAATGTGACTGTATTTGGGATAGATGTAACTAAGGTAAAAAGGGTAAGATGGGCCCAATCCAGTAGATTGGTGTCTTTATAAGAAAAGGAAATTTGGACATTAGACATACACATGCACAGAGGAAAGACTATGTAAAGACAGAGAGAAAGCTATCTACAATCTATGGAGGGCAGTCTAAAAAATAAAAAATAAAAAACAAAGCAAAACAAATCACAAAACTCTGCTGACACTGTGATCTTAGACTCCTTGCCTCCAGAACTCTTAGAAAATAAATCTCTGTTATTCAAACCCTCCAGTAAATGGTATTTTGTTTTTTGTTACGATAGCCTTAGCAATCTAGTACAGATTTTGATACTGAGAGTGGGATGCCAACTGTAAAAATAACAATAAGTGTGGAAGTGGCTTTGGAAATGGGTAACAAGTAGAGGCTGGAAGACTGATGAGGCCATGTTAGAAAAAGCTTAGCTTGCCTTAAAGAAACAGTTGATGGAAATATGGACATTAAAAGTGCTACTGTGGGGCCGGGTGCGGTGGCTCACACCTGTAATCCCAGCACTTTAAGAGGCCAAGGTGGGCAGTTCTCTTGAGGTCAAGAGTTCAAGACCAGACTGGCCAACAAGGCAAAATCCCATTTCTACTAAAAATACAAAAATTAGCTGGGCATGGTGGTACATGCCTGTAATCCCAGCTACTCGGGAGTTTGAGGCAGGATAATTGCTTGAACCGGGAGGTAGAAGTTGCAGTGAGCCGAGATCATGCCACGGCACTCCAGCCTGGGGAACAGAGCAAGACTCTGTCTCAAAAAAAAAAAAAAAAAAAAAAAAAAAAAAAAAAAAAAAAATTTAAAAAGTGCTACTGTGAAACCTTAGATGGAAATGAGAAATATGTTTTGGACACTGGAGCAAAGGCAATACCTATTATACAGTGGCAAAGAACATGACTGAATTGTGCTCTAGTGTTTTATGAAAGGTAGAACTTGTGATTAGCCCAGGACTTCAGCTGAGGTGATTTCTAAGCAAACTTTTGAAACTGTGGCCAGGTTTCTTTTTGATGCTTATGGTAAAATGCAAGAGAAGAGAGATACATCAAAGGATCATTAAGAATAAGGGAGTCAGAACTTGAGATTTAGAAAATTATCAGTTTATTCATATGGCCAAAAAATGAGAAAGCTTGTTCTGAACAGAAGACAAGGGTGTGACTGGTCATTCATTTCATAAAGAAATTATGAATGGGACGCATGGATTGAATCAACGATCTCAGCAGAAGGCAAGATTGGAGATGTGATTATCCAGGAAAGATCTGTGGAGGGTACTGTTGTCTGATGGCTTGGATCCCCATGAAGTCAACAAGGTTATTTTTGAGAATTTTATATCAGCAGAAAAACTGCCAGCTTGGAGTAAAAGGGACAGTGATGGGAGAGAGTGAAGGAAAGCCACCAGACTTCTGAGATTCCATAGGATGGGCCAGTTGGGGTATCTGGCTGAAAATCTGTGCTATTCTTCAAGAAAAGAGAAAAATGACTCCAAAGGTGGGACTGCCACTATTACCACAGGCTCAGGGTCTCAGGCCTGGGTGGCAGGGCTGTCTCTTCTCCAGTTTCAGAGGGTGAGGCCACCGCCTTGGTTTCAGCAGGCCAGGCGGCCATTACCCAGGGCCAAGGGAGCAAAACAGCCACCCCAGATGCCCTGGGAGGCAGGGTCACCTCCCCAGTGGGTCCTGAAGACAAAGAATTGAAACAAAAGGGATTATCCTTGAGCCTTAAAATATACTGGAATTTGCCCTGGTAGGTTTTGGACTTGCCTGGGACCACTGACCCCTTTCTTCTTTCTGATTTATCCCTTTTGGAAATGAGATGTTTATTGCATGCCAGCCCTACCATTGCATTTAGTAAGTTGATAACTTTTGCAGTTCTATAGATTCAGGCTGAAGAGGAATTTTGCCTGAGGATAATCATACCTTGATTCTCACTATGCCTGATTTAGATGATATTTAGATGAACTTTTAGACTTGGATTCAATACTGGAATGGGTTAAATATTTTGAGCTATTGGGAAAGAACTCATATATTTTGCATGTGAAGAAGACTTGAATTTTGGAGGGCCAGAGAGTTGGAGGGTTTGGGGTTGAATTTTGGCTATCCAAAATTAACATGTTAAAGTCCTAAACTTAGTGCTTTAGAACGTGACTGTATTTGGAGAAAGGTCCTTTAAGGAGGTAATTAAAGTGAGGTTATATGGAGGGCTACAATCCAATATGATTAATGTCCTCATAAGAAGAGGAAATTTGGACATGGGAATATGTGCACACAGAGGAAAAACCATCTGAAGACAGAGGGAGAAGATGGCCATCCACAAAGCAAAGAGAAAGGCCTCAAAGAAACCACCTTTGCCAACACCTTGATTTCAACTTCTTGTCTCCAGAACTGTGAGACAATAAATTTCTGTTGTTTAAGCCATTCAGCATGTGTACTTTGTTATGGCAGCACTAATAAACTAACACCATGTATTTGTACATATGGTATTGAAATAAACTCATACACATATGTATGTGTGTACAGATAGTCCTTCCTTGCACAGTTCCAATATGTACAGATTTCAATTACCATGATTTAGTTAAATAATACCAAATAATAATAATTCCCCAACAACGCAGTTCAAATTTTAGTTTTTGCAGTATATTAACTGAGTAACAGAGTAAAGTACAAATGTTGCTGCTAGCTCTTCAGACCATAAATCCTTATGTAAATAACATGGATACATTGTGACCAGTGGCCAATGATGTCACTTCTTTTAAAGTTTGTTAGTGAATGTTCACTGCACATCTGTAATTCAGTTCCCACAGACAGCAAAGCATTTTGTTATGTTGCTTCCTGGTCTCCTACTGATAAACCCACCTGACATTTTATAAAAGTGAATAATCCAAAGAGGGAATTAAAGAAGTCAACATACATAAAAGTGCAGCAAAAAAACAAAAAGTTGTAACACCAGCAGGGAAATGTGAATCAAACATGAATGGGGTTATGGGAAAATAGCTGCCATTGAGAGACTCTAATTACACAGCCAGAGGAACTTAGTGAAGTTCCCACTTAATGATATGCATAAGGAAAGTGGTTCTGACAAAAAAGAACAAAGATGTTGAAGACGAGGTGGTGGTAACAGCACAAATACTTCACTGGAAAGAAACTCTCTAAGATATTCCACATCATTGGAAGATACAATGTTGACATCTGATACAAACTTAGAAAGGAGTATGACAATTCTTCCTCTGTATTGTAAGATACATGATGTAGATATGTAGATATATAGTCATACATATATATGAATGATGTTGGTTAAAATTTAAACTACATAGTCAAGTTTTAAAATATTTTTAAATAAATTAAATTTAATTAAAAAGTTAATGTTTATACATAGGACTTAATGTAGATAAGGGTTTTGAAATTAAAACTGTTTTATACTTTCAATTTCAAAGCACACATATACAACGAGAGAAACAAAAATAATAAAATAAAAAATGGGTAAAGCACACAAACTCATAAGTTAATCAAATTGACATTTAAGTATCATATTTCATCTATGATAGAAGCACAGATTTAAAGCTTTCCTAAACTGAGTGTGGGTGTGCAGAAACAGGAACTTAATGTGTTTTTTGGTGAGAATATAAAGTAAAACAAAATTGTTGAGTGCAATTTGACAATATCGATTAAAAATTATTTATCTTTTAACTCAGCAATTTCATTTCCAGGAATTTACTCTAGGCTCTCATCACAAATTAGGCCATGAAAAATAAACACAGATGGGCACTGTTTTAAATAGTGCAAAATTGCAAACAATCTAAATAACGATTGATATGTGGTACTATCCGACACGCAAACAGACAGATGGATAAATGAGGGCCAGTGGAGTTGTGAGTAGTATGTTCTCATTTATTAAGTGTGTGTGTGTGAGTGCCTGTGTGTGTGTGTTTGTGTGTGTGCATGAGTTTATGTACCAAAAAGTATAAAAGTGTCCTTTCTTGTTGCAGGCCTAAAGTATGGAGGTATATATAGTTTAACTTTTTGACAATAAATATACTTTCAAAAAGAACTAAGAACCAATGTTATAACTATATTAAACAGTATTGCCAAAATAGGAAATGAATAATTATTGACCATTTAAGAAGGCTTCGAGGAAAGGGAACGTGTCAGTTTAGACCAGTTAGTGTGCCAGACACAGTCAACAGCTTCTTCTCATCTTACTTACTTGGGAAGGATGTATTATTCTATCATCATGAGGAGTCATTACCCTTAATGTATTATTGGCTTTAAATATATCTCAAATTCATCTACTTCTCTCCATCTCTTTCTTGCCTTTATGTGGACTCCTCTGTCATTATCTTCTGTTCCACCTTAATCTGGATAGTAACCAACAGAGTTTGAACATCTCCTTTGTGAACTCTGCAAGTTTCATCAAAGCAGACACCATCATTCCTTCTTCTCCTCTACCACTATAGTACATATTGTACACTAGTGTATCTTCAGTATTGTGAATAACAGTTTGCATATACTTTTACTGAGTTCTTGGTGTTTAGGCTGTTTGTATCATCTGTTCGATATCAACAGCGGCCACACTGTAAGTGCACAATGTATGATTTTTGAATGAATAAATCTCTAATCCTATATACATTTATTTTGTAATACCACTTCTAACTTAGATTTTTATCTTAAGCCTTATCTTTAATTGTGAAGGTTTCAAAACATTTCCAAGCATTGTGTATTTGCTCCTTTCATGTTTAGCACAGTTGAATTACCTTTGAATCCTGCTATATCTTTCCCAACTAGACCATAAGATCCATGAAAGCAATGTCCTACCTGTTTTATTCTCCAGTCCTACAAGTACCTGAGAGAATAGTTGAATAAATGTATAAAATGAAAAGGTTTGTTCACTGATGAGTAAGAGTCATGCTTGGCCAGTGGAGCATCTTTCAAGATAACAGATGACACTTGCAGGGAGCCAGAGGTCACCTCCAACCCCCCTTTTAACTCTTAATAGGTTCTTCAGCTGGATGCAGAAACCAGATTGACACCAGGCAGGTTGATAAGAGAAAAGTATACAAATTTCATTAGTTTTACATGCACATGCGGTTCTTCACAAGAGAAGGAAGTCAAAAGAAGTGGCCAAAGCAAGATGCCTTGATACTTTTTAGACACAGGTGATAGATTTGAGAAGAAATGATAGGACAAAGAAAATCTGGCTACAGTGGTAAAATCTTCTAGGGGAGTCACTAGGAAATACATGGGAAAGTGTAAAACAGGTGAAGGATGAAGATTACTTCATTAATTATGTTTATTTAGGTCTACTGTAGCCTTCAATTCCAAGTCTCTGGTGATAAGGACTATTTTCTCACCCTGATATGGAGAGAGTACCCCTTCCAGAGGAATCTTTATCATTTGCTGCAGGCAGAAAGGGACAGGTCAGCTCAGCCTTTCTGAAATTATTTCTCTAATGTTTTTAACTCAGAATAATCAACACACTAATTAGGCATATTTGGGGATGGCACATTGTTCACTCCTTTACTCTGAAGTTATGTTTTTTCAGGGCTTGCAAAACAATGACAGGACTAAAAAAATGCTGATACTGTAAAAAACTTTTTTTCCCAGACTATAGATTTTGTGTATATAATGAGTTGATAAACTCTGAAAACATCAATTTTGTAGTCAGATTTGGTCAAATTCAAATTTACCTTGGTCACTTACTACTTGCGTGATCACAGGAGCAGGACTCCATTCCATTATCTATTAAATGGGGGACAAAGACACCTGCCTGTAGAATTGTCATGGAGATGAAGGATAATGATGGATGCACATGAGGCACAACCCAGTGCCTGGCACTTGAAAGGTGCATAAACATCATTAGTCTCTTTCTTCCATTTCCCCTCCTGCCTTTTTGTTTATAATCCTTGTGTTTTTAGTATCCATGTAACATACTATCAGCATGTGAAATAGATAATTTTTAGAGCATTTGAATTATGTTAGTAGAAATCACCCATTTCCTGACAGTTTTTAAACTGCATTCAACTTTTGATTATTTATTTGCAGATTGGTCATGAGAATCATAAAAACTCCTGGCTACCTTTCTTCTGCCACCAAGTAATTATTACCTATTACCATTTTTAACCATGTGCATAAACCTCACTCTCATGTGCTCTCAAGGATGGAAAACTGTTGTGCTTATAACTCAATTTCAAACAAATGAATAAAACAATAATTGTTCAAAATCCACGCCAATATTATCAGTTAAAATAATACAGTTTTCCATAATAGTTCCAAAATATCAACTGAACATTTAATATTAAAATTGATAAAATTAAGTCCAGTCCCCTGAATGTGGCAAAATCACAGCCCTTCTTAAGACAAATAAAGCAGCTGAACACTGTCTTAGATAAGTTTTATTCAATGTATTAAATTCTATCAGAAATTGAACACAATTATAAACAACAGTATATGTGTTGTATGTTTACAACACATATACATTGAAACCGATGTTTAGTTTAAGTTTTTTATTTTTTTTCAAATGTGGTTTTTACTTAATTCAAAATATCTGCCAAGCCTCGGAATGCAAGTTAATTCCAAACAACAATGAAAATGAAGACAAGGGTGATCATGAGCATGACCACTAGATGCTGCTAGTTGTCTAGTTTATAAATCTAAGCAGTTGCATTTCTCAAAAGCTTGCTTCTCCCTTTTTTTCACCACTGTTTTTTAAACACAATATAGAATTCAATTCTAAGGTTCAGTTAAGTTGGAGCATATAGAAAGTTAACATTTGTAATATTCAAGTTTAAAAAAATTGCTTCTAACTTCACTCAATCTATTTTTCTTTACATCCTAAAAGGTAGTAACATCCAAGTCTAAAATATAGTTATGTCACAAAAAAACCAAATTCCTTGTAATTACATTATTGTTATAATAAGCTGTCATCAGATTTTTTAACAATGGGCAATTTAACTCTTGTCGTTCATGGACAGTTAATTGTTTTACTTTGATTCTTCTCTGAAAGTGTTTGTAATCAGCTACAGTTTAAAATTGCCTTATCTTCAAGGACATTCATGAAAAAGACTCTGACAGGTACTCCGAAATACAGATTGCTGCTGATAACTTTGTGATCTTATCACTGGACTGGGTAAGAATTTTTAAAACTCTAATGAAAAACCTAATGGCTTCATGCAACAGCTATAACAAGATCAAGCAAAACAAGAATTGCATGATGTTCATTCTGCTGAGGATAATGTCTTTTGACTTTCTATTCAAAATTTTGGAGGTTCTTAAATGTTTTATTTTCCTGAACTAAGGAAATTTTAAATTTTTTCTCTTAAGCTATCTATAGCACATTGGTAACATACACTTTTGTAAACAGAATTAAAATATTTACCTTTTCTCCCTACCTGATTCTTTCAGAATTCGCAAAGCTACTTGTTGATTTTCTTATTTCTTGGCAATATAGTGAATTGCAAAAGTTCAATAAAACTCTGTTTTCTTTATAACAGGACACAATTGGAAATACCGATTATATTACTAAGACTCTGACTGGGATACCATATTTGAGAAGATACAAAGAATATCCAGCTTCAAAGATTCTCAGCCTCATAATGGCTCTCACTTCCTGGCAGGCCCAGGAACCTCAGGATATTTTGGAGAGCCCAAGACAAGAGGAATTCACTAAAATCTATAGGTATTGCAGGCAAAGTTTGATGATGAGTCCTTGGCTTGACATCATAGTCTTGAGAGGCTTTTAAAAGCCAAATCTGATATTTCTTATAAAAAGGTTCAGCAAAGTAAAGGGGCCAACAACAGCCAAGCTGAGAGGTAAATCAGGAAGGCAATCCCATTCACAATTGCCACTAAAAGAACAAAATACCTAGGAATACAGGTAACCAGGAAGGTAAAAGAGCTCTACACTGAGAATTACAAAACATGGCTCAAAGAATCAGAAAAGACAAAGAAATAGAAAAGCATCCCACGCTCATGGATAGGATGAATCAATATTATCAAAATTGCATACTGCTCAAAGCAATTTATATGTTCAATGCTATTCCTATCAAACTACCAATGACATTCTTCATAGAACTAGGAAAAACTATTTTAAAATTCATATGGAACCAAAAAAGAGCCTGAATAGTCAAGGCAATCATAAACAAAAAGAACAAAGCTGGAGGCATCATGTTACCTGACTTCAAACCATACTACAGGCTACAGTAACCAAAGCAGCATGGTACTGGTACAAAAACAGGCACATAGACCAGTGGAACAGAATAGAGAGCCCAGAAATCAGGCTGCACACCCACGGCCATCTGATCTTCAACAAAGTTAAACAGATAAGCAATGGTAAAAGATTTCCTATTCAGTAAATGGTGCTGGGATAACTGGCTAGCCATGTGCAGAAGATTGAAGCTGTACCCCTTCCTTACACCATATACGAAAATCAAATCAAGATGGATTAAAGACTTAAATGTAAAACGCAAAATTGTAAACTCTTGGAAGACAACCTAGGCAATACCATCCTGGACATAGAAATGGGCAAAGATTTTATGACAAAGACATTGAAAGCAATCTTAACAAAACCAAAAATTGACAAATGGGATCTAATTAAACTTAAGAGCTTCTGCACAACAAAAGAAATTATTAAGAGAGTAAACAGTTAATCTACAAAATGGGATAAAATATTTGCAAACTATGCATCTGACAAAGGTCAGATTTATAAGAAATGTAATCAAATTTACAAGAAAAAAAAATCCCATTTAAAAGTGGGCAAAGGACATGAACAGACACTTCTCAAAATAAGACATACATGTGGCAGACAAGCTTATGAAAAACAGCTCAATATCACTGAGAATTAGAGAAATGCAAATCAAAGCCACAGTGAGATACCATCTCACACCAGTCAGAATGGCTATTGTTAGAAAGTCATAAAATAACAGATGCTGGTGAGGTTGTGGAGAAAAGAAAACACTTAGATACTGATGGTGGGAGTGTAAATTAGCTCAACAATTGTGGAAAGGAGAATGGCGATTCTTCAAAGAGCTAAAAGCAGAACTACCATTAAGCCCAGCAATCCCTTTACTGGGTATATACCCAGAGGAATATAAATCATTCTACCACAAAGGCACATGCATGTGAATGCTCACTGCAGCACTATTCACAATAGCAAAGACATGGAATCAACCTAAATGTCCATCGATGACAGATTGGATAAAGAAAATGTGGTACATATACACCATGGAATACTATACAGCCATAAAAAAGAACAAGATCATGTTTTAAAGGAGCATGGATGGAGTGGGAAGCTATTATCTTTAGCAAATTAACACAGGAATAGAATACCAAATAATGCATATTCTCACTTATAAGTGAGAGCTGAATGATGAGAACTCATGAATACAGAGAAGGGAAAAACAGACCCTGGGGTCTACTTGAGGGTGGAGGGTGGGAGGAGGGAGAGGAGAAGAAAAAGTAACTATTGGGTACTAGGCTTAATACCTGGCTCATGAAATAATCTGTAAAACAAACCGCTGTGACACAAGTTTACTTATATAGCATGTACCCCTAAACCTAAAATAAGTTTAAAAAAAGAAAAATAAGGATTTGCTTCATAGTTGTATCAGAAGTCTTCAACGTGAGAAAGGGGCCTATGTTGTCAACCACTATTTTTGCTGTGCTTACATAATCAGGCAAAGTATGATGAGAGTAAATTTATTTTTATAAACAAATTAGTCTTACTTTGATTAACTTAGGTAGAAATTGGGGCGACTATAGAGATAAAAAGTATGTTTCTGAAAAAAACTATAGTATACTTGTTATTGGATTATAACGCTATTCATTGTTTGTTTATTTGTTTATTTATTTATTTATTTTGAGAAAGAGTCTCACTCTGTCACCCAGGCTGGAGTGCAGTGGTGCGATCTCAGCTCACTGCAACCTCCGCCTCCTGGGCTCAAGCGATTTGCTTACCTCAGCTTCCCGAGTAGCTGGGATTATAGGTGCCTGCCACCACATCTGGCTAATTTTTGTATTTTTAGTGGGGATGGGGTATTGCCATGTTGGCCAGGCTGGTCTTGAACTCCTGAGCTCAGGTAATCTGCTCATCTCGGACTCCCAAAGTGCTGGGATGACAGGCATGAGCCATCAAGCCCGGCTGTTTTTGAATTTTTATTATCTACCTGTAGATTGGACTGGATCCTCAAACTTTTCTTGTTCCCTTCAATATCTGGCTTCCACTAATGACAAGAACAGTTCTGTTCTTGAAGCCCTATAATCTGGAGCCCGACAAGTCAACATCAATTTCTAGGGGCAACTTTGTGCCTTGAGAGTTCACTGAAATGACAAATGCCATAACCAGAGACCTTCATACTGCAAACAGGATGAGAAGTTGACAACTTCAAGTTGTGGACAGCTTTTCCCAAGACATAAGAATAAGATTCATCATCATGAGACTCTTATCCCTCTTAATTATTTTCCTTTCTTATGTTTCCCTCTTTTGCTTGGAAGTATAATACTGTCATTAGAGTCTCACAATTAGTAGCTTCTGCGGGTAACTTGAGGGAGTGTTGAATCTCTCATGCCAAACCTAAATCTTTACATTAGGTAAGAGATCCTTTAGTCCACCCATCAGCTCCCTTTAGCAACATTCCTAACATAACTGTTGGCTCAAATTGCACTACTGGTCCCTTTTATGGGATCAGATTCTAGACCTATTTGTTCTCACTCTCTGTTTTAATTTAACCTAGTCATGGAATACTAAATAATACT
Organism: Pongo pygmaeus; assembly: GCF_028885625.2. NCBI lineage: Eukaryota > Metazoa > Chordata > Mammalia > Primates > Hominidae > Pongo > Pongo pygmaeus. The sequence continues at coordinate 127,914,530 of NC_072378.2, read as the reverse complement.
TTCCTGAAATTAGCATATTTGCAGCGACCAATTAGAAAGGGCCTATTTGACCTGAGCCAGTGTAATTACGAAGTCTTCTTTGCTTTAATTCTTAAAAGCAACTGAAGTAACCTTATGTTAACCAATCTGTTTTTGTTTTTTATTCCATTTACTTGTTCCAACCTTATAAAAATCAACAGTGCTGCCATGCCCAGAGCAGCACTTCATCTATTTCATGGAATGAGATGCTATAATGAATGAGAACTCAGGAAGAACACCCATAAAGTTGTTTATGAACTTCTGGGCTGACTTGAACCTGCATATGCATGAATCTGGCTCTAGTTAGCATACCAAAGACTTTGGAGAACTGAGCTAAGCATAGGTTATTATATAGGTCCCAGACTGACAACTGAGTAGTGTACACAAGGGACAAATCCAAACAGTATTGAGCCACTGCAAAAACTTTGAAATTGAACTGAAGCAGTAACTATATCCTACAGAAGATGGGTAGAAATTTGCAGCCTGAACTTTTGTTTTAACAAGTAGATTGCCTGCAAAACCAAAAATATCAACATTTTCCATAGGATTTAAGTAAAACCCAGAGTCCTATAACATAATAATCAAAATATCCAGGATACAATAGAAAATATATACATGAAGAGAGATGAAAATGTCAACTTTGATGGGAAAATACAATCAACAGATGCCTACTATCAGATGATATAGATGTTGGAATTATCTGACAGGGACATTAAAGCAGCTATTTTTAAATTGCTCAAATGTATAATCATGAACATTTTTAACAAATAAAAATAAAATATATAAATTAAAATTATAAAATGGATATACATATATAGTGATAGAAGTAAAATACTTGAAGAATAAACTTAATAGCAGAGAATGGAATTGACTAAAGAAAGATAGAGCAAAGAAATTATCCATATGAAAAATAGAAAGAAAAAACTTGAAAATTCTATACATCTGTTTCAGAAAGCAGAAGACAAGCAAACATTTACCAACCTATTTTATGAGTCTAACATTACCCTGATGCTAAAACCAGACCAAAAAAAAGGCAAACCAACAAACCCACAGACCAATATGCCTCATGAATTTTGATTTTAAAGATTCTCAATCAGGTATTATCAAATGGAATTCGGCAATATATAAGAGGAAAAATATATCACTACAAAGGGAGGTTTCATGAGCATACAAAGCTGGTTTGATATTTAAAATTAGTCGATGTAATTCACATTATTAAAATATACATTCCGTAAAATTATATAAATTAATGCAGATTAAGCATGTGATAAAATGTGAACTCTATTTATCACTTAGAAACTTTCAGCAAACTAGGAATAGAAGGAAATTTCATCAACTTGATTAGAAGGCATTATAAAAACCCTACAGTTAACATTATACTTATTGGTGAAAGACTGAATGGTTTCCTTCTGTAATCAGAATACAGTAGTGAAAAGACCTACAGAAAAACAGAAATGAAAGTGCTCCTCCTCACAGACAACCTGATTGTCTACACACAAAATCTCAGTTTTCCATTAAGAAAATGCATATACAAACTATGATAAGTACCACTGCACACCTGTTAGAACGGCTAAAATACTGACAGTATCAAGTGTTGACAAGGATGTGGAAGATCTGGAACTCTCATACATAGCAGCAGGAATGCAAACTGATAGAGCAATTGTTTTGGATTGAATTGTGTGCACCCCCCAAAAATTTATACTTTGAAATCCTAGCCCGTAATACCTCTGCATGTGACTGTATTTGGAAATGAAGTCATTACAAATGTAATTAGTTAATATGAGATCATACTGGAGCACAATTTGTCCTTAATCCAATACAGCTAATCTCCTTACAAAGAGGAGAAATGTCAACACAATGCATGACTTTATAGGTAAGTGAGTTTTTTGTACCAGCCTACAGTTGGGTCTTTTCTTTTAAATCAATTCAACCACATCGTGTCTTTTAATTGGGGACTTTAACTTTGATTTGTTTACACTCAAAGTTATTATTGATAAGTAAGGACTTCCTACTGTCATTTCGTTACTTGTTTTCTGGATGTTTTGTAGATCCTTTCTTCCTTTTTCTTCTCTTACAGTTTTCCTTTGTGTTTAAGTGATTTTCTCTAGTAGTATGCTTTGGTTCTGTGCTATTTATTTTTAGTGTATCATCTATTGTAGATGTTTGCTTTACTGTTATCATGAGGCTTACAAAAATCATCTTATAGTTAGAACAAGTTATTTTAAGCCGAATGACATCTTTAGCTGCAAGCAAAGAAAAGAAACAAAACCAAACTCTACACTTTAACATCATTTCCCCCCCACACACATTTTGACTTTTTGAGGTCTCAATTAACGTTATTTTATATTTCCTATCTCTTAATCGATTGCAGTTATTATTGTTATTTATTAATAGTTTCATCTTAGTTTTCATACTAAAGACATATGTGGTTTACACACCACAATTTCAGTATTAGAATATTTGAATTTGTCCTTATACTTTTACTAGTGAGTTTTATACCTTCGGATGTTTTCTTGTTACATCTTAGCACCCTTTTCTTTCAAACTGAGGAACTCCTTTTGACATTTCTTATGAGACAGATCTGGTTTTGATCAATTCCCTCAAATTTGTTTGCCTGAAAAAATCTTTCTCTCTCCTTTATGTTTGAAGAATAGCTTTGCTGGGCACAGTATTTTAGTTTGCAATATTTTCCTTCAGCACTGTAAATGTATCGTCCCACTCTCTCCTGGCCCTGAGGGTTTATGCTGAGAAATCTGCTGAAAACCCCATGGGGTCTCTGTTGAATATAATATGTTTCTTTTTTCTTGCCAGTTTCAATATTCTTTTTTGTCTCTGATTTTTAATAATTTTATTATGATGTGCCTTGGGGAATTTCTCTTTGGGTTGAGTTTTATTGGTGACTTCTGAGCATCTTGTACCCGGATGCTGTCGTCTTCTTCCAGATTTGAGAATTTTCAGCTGTTTTTTCTTCTCAAATATGCTTTATACACTTTTTCTTTATTGTGTCTTTAGGGAACTCCTATTATGCGAAGGTTAGTTTGTTTGATGGTATCCAATAAGTCCCAAAAGCCTTCTTCACTTTTTAAAATTCTTTCTTTTTGCTCCTCTAATTAGATAATTTCATATGTTCTGTCTTTGACCTCATTGATTCTTTGTTCTGTTTGATCAAGTCTGTTTTCTGAAGCTTTCTATTAAGTTTTCAGTACAGTTATTGTATTATTTATTTCTGGGATTTATATTTGTTTTTTAAATTGTTTTTATTTCTTTGTCAATTTCTCATTTTCTTGTCTCAATATATCTTGTCACCTTCAATTTTGGGGGATTGGTTGCTGGAGCTTTATTGGTTTCTTTTGGTGGCGTCATTTTTCTGATTTTTCACAATCCTGTGTCCTTACATTGGTATCTATGCATTTGAGGACATGGCCACATTTTCAGCTTTCGCAGGTGTTCTTTGAGTGTTAAACCTTTACTACTTAATATCAGAATTTAATTGCTGGCCTGTTGTTGGCCTGTTCTGGGGAGAATGTACAGTTCACACCACAAGTTAATTGCTACACTGCAACTTAAACACAAAGCTGCAGTGGTTTCTGGGTCTGAGAAAGATTTAAGCAAGCACCAGAGCTTAATTGTAACATTTTAAATGTTTCTTGGTTAGGAAAAGACTCCATAGGAGCACCTTAGATAATTGGGGAATCTGGCCAGGGACTTAGGCCTTCCCATGGATAATGCCCTAACAGTGCTATGGCATGATCAATCTCCTCTGTGTGACAGCTCCACTAATTGGAGCACAGAGCAACCATCATGATCTGTGGGATGGTCACTGTGATCAGCATCCTGTTCCTTGTCTCATGTTTACCCTAAGTGGTTCAGCTCTTCCGTGGGACAAGGCCAAAGCATGCTTTCTGTGAAGACTGCCAGAGCAGCGGGGAGATCAGACTTTCACCTCCAATTCCTTCCTCCCACCTTGGAATTCCTGGGTTCAGAAATTTCTCTGTGAGTGGTATTTTGCTGCTCTGAGGCAGGGAGTGGCAGAGTCTAAAATGACCATTCCTCTTGAGGTCACAGTTTTTCTTGCCTCTGTGGGCCCAGGGGGGTTCTCCTCCAAGTTACGGTGAATCCAGAGTGGCATCCTTGCCTTTTAATAGTTGTTAATTGTACATCTGTGTGTTTGAGTGATCCCAGGATCTTTTGTTCCACTGACTTTCCATTGTCACTTCTTGGTTACTCTTAATGCTCTGCTTTTATGATAAATGCTTTATCAGAATTTAAAAAACCTTTAGTGATTTTTGTAGATAACGTATTCTATCTTCACATACAAGTTTATAAAGAAATTCAACGAAACAGAAACAGGAACTATAAACCAAAAGAAAAAAAATTGATAATAAAATATGTATTTTAATGCATAAAATGCTTGGCACAATTTAAAAATGATATTAAGGCAGATAATTGCACTTGTAAGTCAAACCCCATGACTGAAAATTATAAATAAATTCTAATAAAATTGTGTGTTTCTTACCAATAGAAATAATGTGGACAGCATTGCTTTAGGTGATATTATTTATCAAAATGATGAAAAACAACAGAATTTTAAACAAAATTATGCAGAAATTTTCTTTGAAGTAGATGGTAATTATACTTACAGAAAATCAAATAATAAAGTAATCCCTCAGTATACTTGGTGAATTGGTTCCAGGACCCCCCACATATACCAAACTCCATGCTTACTCAAATCCCACAGTCTGACCTGCTAAATCTGTGTATACAAAAAGCCGATCATCCATACACGAAGATTTCACATCCTGTGTATAATATATTTTCAATTACCTTTGGATGAAAAAAATCGGCATATAAGTAAGTCCAGTCCATTCAAACCCATGTTGTTCAAGGGCTAACTGCATATTTAACGTCAAAAGTACTGTATATACATATATAGGTTTTTTAAAAAACTTTACGCATGTCCAGTAGGTATTCTTTTGCAACTCATAGAGAATGTAGAAAAAATATTTTTGCTTTATGGGAGAGGCCTTTGTATTGTATTTATTGCATCATTTCATCCCTCCATATGCCAAATTTCATTAGTACCCTTCAGTTATTTGCAATTTTATTTTTGCCTCCTCCAGGCCATAAAAATTTATAGACAGTGGAAATATTTTAATCTTTTCCTACCCTTTTCTAGCCTCCTGATTGTATTCATGTTCTTCTGTCTGAGGAGCTCATGATTAAGTGAACCTGCTGATTGTTAGGTTTTCTAAATTATCTAGAACAATTAGGGATTTAACACATTCCTGAACTCTGAATCAAATTTCTGTTTGCATTTTTTGAGGTTTAGAAAAATAATTATAGCAGTCAACCTGGCTCTAGAGAAGGGTTCAAATTCATCCTCCCTGGACCTGAACTGTGTATTTGTAATTGTATGAGGATGCTCTATTTGCTATTAATAAAATCTTGAGGATAGGATAAATTCTTGAGAGACAAAGAAAAGTACCATAAAGAATAGGAGTGTAAACTATCGCAAGGACAAAAAACCAAACACCACATGTTCTCACTCATAGATGGGAATTGAACAATGAGAACACATGGACACAGGAAGGGGAACATCACACTCTGGGGACTGTTGTGGGGTGGGGGGAGGGGGGAGGGATAGCATTAGGAGATATACCTAATGCTAAATGACGAGTTAATGGGTGCAGCACACCAGCATGGCACATGTATACATATGTAACTAACCTGCACATTGTGCACATGTACCCTAAAACTTAAAGTATAATAAAAAAAAAGAATAGGAGTGTAAACTGCTTGTGAAGATAAAGAGCAAATAGAAAAGAGTTTCTTTTAAAAAATTTAGAATAAAATAGACAGTTTTTTAGAGAGATTATTTTGAACTCATCATCAGCTGACTGTTATTGTTGAATGTTTTTCATTATTTTTCTACAGTCCCTTGTATTCATTTTGGAAAACCAGATATTCTTCCAATTTAGACCTTGCTACTATAAATATATATTTTTAAATTTTGTCATTTGCTTATCATGGCTCTGCTGCTATCTTTTTCCCTTGGACAGATAATATGTTGAAAAAAAAATACAGAACAACCTAGGGCAAAACAAAAAATACTCACATCATTATTTTTTATATTTAGATGAAAGAAAGTGAAAGCAAAACAAATAGTAAAAAAAAAAAGCAGCAAACTATTTAACAGATGATGTACCCCGAAACCAAAACTTCTAATTATTTATATAAAAATCTGGGTCTAATAAAATATTTATCATAAGTAATATTTTGGAAGTATACCTCCAAATCAAAAGGTGTAATTACTTTAAATATGAATCTATTAGGTTACAAATCCTAGGATAACATAAGTTTAGCAACAAGAACTCAATTAAACTATCCAGATCTCAAATCACTATTGAGACAGACACAGGAGAAAGCGGGTCTGAAGGATAAATGGAATTAGAATGAAGTTTTCTTTCCTTGGTAACAAAGCTCTTGGTAATCTGACTCCCACCTTCTTTCTACAATCAAATTTTATAAATTCTCAGTTGCCCTAAAGGTACTCATCCTTTCCTAGACCTGTAAATTTGTTTGTTTATTACTTAGCTGTTAACACTACTAAAAAAAAAGTCTCTTTTTTAAAATTGTACTTTAAGTTCTGGGATACATGTGCAGAACATGCGGGTTTGTTACATAGGTATACATGTGCCATGGTGGTTTGCTGCATCCATCAACCTGTCTTCTACATTAGGTATTTTTCCTAATGTTATCCCTCCCCTAGCCCCGCACCCCCTAACCAACACAAAAGTCTCTTTTTAAAACAAATATTTTTAGGAATGTGAAGGGAGGCAAGATGGCCAACTAGGTGCAGCCAGTAAGAACATCTTCCACTGAGGGACTGGGACATGGGGAAGACTGGCACACTCAAAGCAAATTTTTGGAGAGAAGGCACTGAGAGTGGTTGGAGAGAGGACACAGAGGCTGGACTGAAAGAGAGGAAGTGGGAACCCCGCCCAGGGCTACCGCCTACCAGGGCAGTAGTAATGAAGGTACTCAATGTAAAGAGATAAAGAGAAATCTACCCAGCAAGAAGAAATCAGAAAAAAGCAGGGATTGCTATTTTAATTTCAGACAAAACAGACTTTAAACCAGCAAAGATCAAAAAAGACAAGGAAGGGCATTACACAATGGTAACTGGCTCAATTCAATGAAAACACGAATTATCCTAAATATATATGCCCCCAACACGGGACCACCCAGATTCATAAAGCAAGTTCTTACACACCAATGAAGAGACTTAGATAAATACACAATAATAGTGGAAGAATTCAACAACCCATTGACAGTGTTAGACAGAGCTTTGGGACAGAAAACTAACAAAGATATTTAGGAACTCAACACTTGACCAAATGTGCCTAACAGGTATCTATGGAACTCTCCATCTCAAAACAAAAGAATATACATTCTTCTCATCTGCACATGGATCATACTCTAAAATTGACTACACAATCAAACATAAAACAATCCTCAGCATCAGCAAATTCAAAAAATTAAAATCATACCAACCACACTCTTGGTCCACAACACAATAAAATAGAGATCAATAATAAGAAAATTACTCAAAATCATACAGTTACATGGAAACTAAACAACCTGCTCCTGAATAACTTCTGGGTAAATAATGAAATTAAGACAGAAATCAAGAAATATTTTGGAAAAATAAGAACAAAGATACAACATACAAGAATCTCTGTGACACAGCTAAAGCAGTATTAACAGAGAAATGTATAGCACTAAACACCCACATCAAAAGGTTTAAAAGATCTCAAATTAACAACCTGACATTACAACTAGAGGAACTAGAGAAACAAGAGCATACCAACACCAAAGCTAGCAGAAGACAAGAAATAATCAAAGTCAGAGCTTAACTGAAGGACATTGAGAAACAAAATACTACACAAAAGATCAATAAATCCACGAGTTGGTTTTCTGAAAGAATTAATAAGATAGATCAATAGCTAGACTAATAAAGAAAATAAGAGAGAAGATCCAAATAAACGCAATCAGAAATGACAAAGGAGACATTGCTACTGACCCCATAGAAATACAAAAATCCCTCAGAGGCAACTAGGAAAAACTCCATGCACACAAGCTAGAAAACCTAGAAGAAATGTATACATTCCTGGAAGCACACAACCTCCCAAGATGGAACCAGGAAGAAATTAAATCCCCAAAAAGACCAATAATTATATTGGTATTTTCAGGGATCTGAAATTGAATTAATAATAAATAGCCTGCCAACCAAAAACTAAAAACAAACAAACAAACACCCCAGAACCAGACAGATTCACAGATGAATTATACCGGTTGTACAAAGAAGAGCTGGTATCATTCCTACTGAAACTATTCTAAAAAATAGAGGCGGAGGAATTTCTCTGTAACTTATTCTATAAAGTTAGCATCATCCTGATAGCAAAACCTGACAGAGACACAACAAAAGCAGAAAACTTCAGGCAAATATTCTTGGTGAACATAGATGCAAAAGCCCCAACAAAATACTAGCAAACCAAATCCAGCAGCATGTAAGAAAATCCACAATGATCAAGTAGGCTTTATCGTTAGGAAACAAGGTTGGTTCAACATACACAAATCAATAAATGTGATTCATCATGTAAATAGAACCAAAACACACACACACCCACAAACACATGATTTACTCAAGAAATGCTGAAAAGGTTTTTAATAAACATCCATATTCCTTCATATTAAAAACCTTCAACAAACTAGGCTTTGAAGGAATATTCTTCAAAATAATAAGAGCCATCTATGATAAACCTATCACCACCATACTGAATGGACAAAAGCTGGCTGCATTCCCCTTGAGAACTGGAACAATACCAGGATGTCCAGTCTCATCACTTCTATTTAACATAGTACTGGAAGTCCTAAACTTCAGCAAAGCTTTGGGATACAAAATAAATGTATAAAAATTAGTAGCAATCCTATACACCAGCAATGTCCAAGCTGAGAGCCAAATCAAGATCACAATCCCATTCACAATAGCCACAGAAGGATAAAATACCTAGGAATACTGCTAACCAGGGAAGTGAAAAGTCTCTAGAATGAGAATTACAAAACACTGCCGAAAGAAATCAAAGATGAAAAAAGAAATATAAAAACATTCAAATGTCATGGATAGGAAGAATCAATATTATTAAAATGCCCATACTACCCAAAGCAATTTACATATTAAATGCTATTCCTATCAAACTACCAATGACATTCTTCACAAAATTAGAATGAACTATTTAAAAATCATATGGAACTGAAAAAGAGCTCAAATACCCAAGACAATCCTCAGCAAAATGAACAAATGTAGGTGCAGCGCACCAGCATGGCACATGTATACATATGTAACTTACCTGCACGTTGCGCACATGTACCATAGAGCCTAAAGTATAATAATAATAATAGTAATAATAATAAAAAATAAAAAATAAAATAAAAAAATAAAAAAAAGAAAAAAGAAAAAAAAAAAAGAACAAATGTAGAGGCATTACATTACCTGACTTCAAACTATACTACAAGATTACAGTAACCAAAACAGCAAGGTACTGGTACAAAAACAGACACACAGACCAATGGAACAAAGTAGAGAGCCCAGAAATATTGTTGCACCCCTACAATCACCTGATCTTCAACAAAGTAGACAAAAACAAGCAATTGGAAAAGGACTCACTATTCAATAAATGATGCTGATGATTCAATAAATGAAAACTGGCTAGCCGTATGCAGAAGATTGAAACTGGACCCCTTCCTTACACCATATACAAAAATCAACTCAAGATGAATTTAAAACATTTAAGTGTGAAACCCAAAACTATAAAAACCCTGGGAAATATCCTAGGATATGCCATTCTGGACAGAAGATCTGGCAAATAGTTCATGATGCCACTGCCAAAAGCAATTGCAACAAAAAAATTGACAAATGGGACCTAATTCAACTGAAGAGTCTCTGCACAGCAAAAGAAACTATCAACAGAGTAAATGTACAAAGTATAGAATGGAAGAAAGTATTTGCGAACTATACATCCAACAAAGTTCTAATATCCAGAATCTATTAGGAACTTAAACAAATTAACAAGCAAAAAAACAAGCAGCCCCATTTAAAAAGACATGAACGAACACTTCTCAAAAGAATACTACACACAGCTAACAAGCATATGAAGAAAGTGTTCAGCATCAAAAATCATTAGAGAAATGCAACTCAAAACCACAGTGTGATACCATCTCACACCAGTCCGAATGGCTATCAACAAAAAGTCAAAAAATGACAGATGCTGGTGAGGTTGCAGAGAAAATGGAATACTTATACACTGCTGGTGGGAAGGTAAATTACTTCAGCCATTGTGTAAACCAGTGTGGTGATTTCTCAAAGAACTTAAAGTAGAATTACCGTTCAACTCAGCAATCACATTATTGGGTACATACCCAAAGGAAAGAAATCTTTCTGCCATAAAGACACATGCACACATGTGTTCATCAAAGCACTGTTCACAATAGCAAAGACATGGAATTAACCTAAATGCCTAACAACAATAGACTGCATTAAAAAAATGTGGTCCATTATCCCATGGAATACTACACAGCCATAACAAAGAACAAGATCATGTCTTTGCAGGAAAATGAATGGAGCTACAGGCCATTATCCTAAGCGAATTAACAAAGGAACAGAAAAGCAGATACTGCATGTTCTCACTTACAAGTGGGAGCTAAACACTGATTACACATGGGCACAAAGAAGGGAAAAACAAACACTAAGGCCTACTTGAGGTTGGATGAGGGGCGAGGGTGAGAATTGGAAAACTACCTATCAGGTACTAAGCTTATTACATGAATGGTGAAATAATCTGCACGCCAAACCCCCATGACACAGAGTTTACCAATCACAAACCCACACCATTTAGGTATTCTTGAACCTAAATGCCAAAAAAATTATAGTTACTTTTATCATGAAGGAAAATTCTTATAAGCTACCTACATACAATTTAAAATAAATTAATAAAATCTTTTAATGGAAACATAGAAAAGAAATCAAAACAAAAACAAAATGTAATGTGTATTTTAACATGTTAATGCTGAAGCACAACCACACAGGACAAGACATGATAAGACATATTTATGCCTAATAAGTAAGGTCACATAAATATAACAGCAGCAAATGCAGAATCATACAAGCATACTTTTACTGAAAATCATATACAAAGTATGCTTTTACTGGAGTTAAAAATGCCATCAATGGGCTTTTCTACTGGTGATTTTTTTTTCCAAAATGATAAAAACTCATTATCCAACAAAGTATTGTAATGATCTTCCCTTAAATTACCTCATATTGTTATTTATACAAAATCAAATGAATATCAAAAGTATAAAAGATAATTTTAGTTTAATATAATTAAGAATAAGACTCAGATAATTACCTATTTGCACCTGCTTGATTGCTTAGGTGAACATGAATATGTGACAATTTTATCTGTGTGACTTCTTTGTGTATCTCTGGATCTTTCACCTTAACCCCCACACTAAATATCGGTAGTGTCTCATCCTAGGGAAGAGCAGAACTCTAAGAGAAGATCCTCTTCTCTGCAAGCCTGTGTGGGATCTGAATTGGAAAATGCTACTTTACTTTCCTCCCCTACTGCTTGTATTATGTTCCCAGACTATCCTGTATTCACCTCCATGGAAGCATTTATCACATAAGCCATGTTCACTTATCATATTTTAGTTTCCTAAACTGGATAGAGCTTTACTTGAAACAAACCCAATACTCCCATAGAGTGTTCTTTTGGATAAACATAGACATTAACCCTTCTGCTGTTGAAGCTTGAAACTTGTATTTGTTTTATCTGAGTTTCTTCCTCAGGAAAAGACCTTCAGGCCTCTCAAAAAAAGTATTAAAGAACTGAAGCTCACCTAATCACAGCACCAGATGCCTATTTGCCCCTCCATAGTTCCAGTTTTATTACACAATGTTACATTTCTTCCATGCTATATAAACCTCTTGTTTTAGTCAGTCAGGGAGATGGATTTGAGACTGAGCTCCTATCTCCTTGGCTGCAGTACCCAATTAAAGGGTTCTTCTTTGGCAATACTTGTCATCTCAGTGATTGGCTTTCTGTGCAGTGAGCAGCAGGACCTAGACCAAACTCCTGGTGTTTTGGTAACACCCTTAGTAGGACTATGTATTCTTCATTTTTATATTATCTGACACAGTGTCTACCTATCTTATAATAAGCAATCAATAAATGTTGGCTCAATTATTGAAACAGTATTATTAAACAAATGGAGGCATTTAAAAGGCAATGTAATAGAGGTAAATTTGCTAGTTCCTCAAGCAAGGACTTTTCAGCTAATTCATCTTGGCCAGGATCTGGTATTCTTTTTGACAAGCAGTTTTGTTTTTGTGAACAGTATTGATAGAACTTGAGCAAGTGGTTCACATTGACCAAGTCAAAAAACAAACACACATTAAAATGCCACCTAATTTTAAACAGAGAACAGATTATTTATTTACAATAAAGAAGTCAACGTGGATGTACACTCATGTCTTCTGGACAAGGCATTTTGTGCCTGTAGAGAAATCTACTGCAAAAGCCAAATTTCTCTATTAACATAGAATCAGCAAAAGCAAATTGAGCTTCGGGCTTGTGTCATGAAACTCAGGTTTGAGTGTTATCAGTTCTTTAAAGATATCTTAATAAGATTATCACATTTCTCTGGCTTATTTGGAATAGGAAACACGGATTTTTAAAAATATTCTATGCATAGTTCCTTTTTTGTTACCACAATCCTTTCAACTATAATGTTTTCTTTTTATTTCTGGAATATGGTATATAATTAATTGTATATTATATAGTGTTGAGGTGGTGAGACTTTCTATTAAGATAATTTTGCCAAATAGAGAATGGGTTGTTTGGGTATGTATGGGTTTTACCATTGAATTTTAGGATACATTTTTAATCATATTTTTTACTATCAAAGTTGTTTACTAAATCACCAAAAATTACTTGATCACTAATAGTATGTGAGGTGCTCTACTAAATGTTTCCATTCTTCTCCAACAGTCTCTTACATGTTAGAGCCCAACAATATTGGTGCAGTTTCCTCAAGAAAACATGAATGATTTTAACACCAGAATGCTTGGTTGAGGAAGACTTTGGCATTTTGGTCATTTGTAGCCAAGAGAAGACAGAGCTGATATGGTTGTTTGGAAATCCTATTATAACAGAGATCATTAATTTTATATATTATTTTCTCTTTGATGAATAATAGTTCCCAAGAAGCACACTTTTATTGAGTGTGATTTTCCAGGTAAAATTGGTAATAATAGGCATTTTAAAAATTACACTTCTGTGTACTTTTTAATGTTTAGTAATTATCGCTGGTCAGATAAGCATTTAGAAAAAATAAGATGGCATCACAAATTTCTTGCCAGTGTCGTTTTAATTAATGTCTTTTTATTATAATTTAAATAAATATATTACACCACTGAGATTGTAAAACTTGTAATTCATGTATAAAACTGTTTAAGAGGGAAGGTGGAGCCAAGAGGGCCGAATAGGAACAGCTCCAGTCTAGAGCTCCCAGAGTGAGCGACGCAGAAGATGGGTGATTTCTGCATTTCCAACTGAGCTTTGAAGAGAGTAGTGGTTCTCCCAGCATGCAGCTGGAGATCTGAGAATGGACAGACTGCCTCCTCAAATGGGTCCCTGACTCCCGAGTAACCTAACTGGGAGGCACCCCCCAGTAGGGGCGGAATGACATCTCACACGGCTGGGTACTCCTCTGAGACAAAACTTCCAGAGGAAAGATCAGGCAGCAACATTTGCTGCTCACCAGTATCCGCTGTTCTGCAGACTCCGCTGCTGATACCCAGGAAAACAGCGTCTGGAGTGGACCTCCAGCAGACTCCAACAGACCTACAACTGAGGGTCCTGACTGTTAGAAGGAAAACTAACAAACAGAAAGGACATCCACACCAAAACCCCATCTGTACGTCACCATCATCAGACTAAAGGTAGATAAAACCACAAAGATGGGAAAAAAACAGAGCAGAAAAACTGGAAACTCTAAAAATCGGAGTGCCTCTCCTCCTCCAAAGGAGCACAGCTCCTCACCAGCAATGGAACAAAGCTGGAGGGAGAATGACTTTGATGAGTTGAGAGAAGCCTTCAGACGATCAAACTACTCCGAGCTAAAGGAGGAAGTTCGAACTCATGGCAAAGAAGTTAAAAACCTTGAAAAAAATTAGACGAATGGCTAACCAGAATAACCAATGCAGAGAAGTCCTTAAAGGACCTGATGGAGCTGAAAACCAAGGCACAAGAACTACATGACGAATACACAGGCCTCAGCAGCCGATTCGATCAACTGGAAGAAAGGGTATCAGTGACGGAAGATGAAATGCATGAAATGAAGTGAGAAGAGAAGCTTAGAGAAAAAAGAATAAAAAGAAATGAACAAAGCCTCCAAGAAATATGTGACTATGTGAAAAGACCAAATCTACGTCTGATTGATATACCTGAAAGTGACAGGGAGAATGGAACCAAGTTGGAAAACACTCTACACAATATTATCCAGAACTTCCCCAACCTAGCAAAGCAGGCCAACATTCAAATTCAGGAAATACAGAGAACATCACAAAGATACTCCTCGAGAAGAGCAACTCCAAGACACATAATTGTCAGATTCACCAAAGTTGAAAATGAAGGAAAAAATGTTAAGGACAGCCAGAGAGAAAGATCGGGTTACCCACAAAGGGAAGCCCATCAGACTAACAGCCGATCTCTCGGCAGAAACTCTACAAGCCAGAAGAGAGTGGGGGCCAATATTCAACATTCTTAAAGAAAAGAATTTTCAACACAGAATTCCATATCCAGCCAAACTAAGCTTCATAAGTGAAGGAGAAATAAAATACTTTACAGACAAGCAAATGCTGAGAGATTTTGTCACCACCAGGCCTGCCCTAAAAGAGCTCCTGAAGCAAGCACTAAACATGGAAAGGAACAACCGGTACCAGCCGCTGCAAAATCATGCCAAAATGTAAAGACCATCGAGACTAGGAAGAAACTGCATCAACTAACAAGCAAAATAACCAGCTAACATCATAATGACAGGATCAAATTCACACATAACAATATTAACTTTAAATGTAAATGGACTAAATGCTCCAATCAAAAAACACAGACTGGCAAATTGGATAAAGAGTCAAGACCCATCAGTGTGCTGTATTCAGGAAACCCACCTCACATGCAGAGACACACATAGGCTCGAAATAAAGGGATGGAGGAAGATCTACCAAGAAAATGGAAAGCAAAAAAAGGCAGGGGTTGCAATCCTAATCTCTGATAAAATAGACTTTAAACCAACAAAGATCAAAAGAGACAAAGAAGGCCATTACATAAAGGTAAAGGGATCAATATTCAACAAGAAGAGCTAACTATCCTAAATATATATGCACCCAATACAGGAGCACCCAGATTCGTAAAGCAAGTCCTTAGAGACCTACAAAGAGACTTAGACTCCCACACAATAATAATGGGAGACTTTAACACCCCACTGTCAACATCAGACAGATCAACGAGACAGAAAGTTAACAAGGATATCCAGGAATTGAACTCAGCTCTGCACCAAGTGGACCTAATAGACATCTACACCCCAAATCAACAGAATATACATTCTTCTCAGCACCACACCACACTTATTCCAAAATTGACCACATAGTTGGAAGTCAAGCACTCCTCAGCAAATGTAAAAGAACAGAAATTATAACAAACTGTCTCTCAGACCACAGTGCAATCAAACTAGAACTCAGGATTAAGAAGCTCATTCAAAACCGTTCAACTACATGGAAACTAAACAACCTGCTCCTGAATGACTACTGGGTACATAATGAAATGAAGGCAGAAACAAAGATGTTCTTTGAAACCAACGAGAACAAAGACACAACATACCAGAATCTCTGGGATGCATTCAAAGCAGTGTGTAGAGGGAAATTTACAGCACTAAATGCCCACAAGAGAAAGCAGGAAAGATCTAAAATTGACACCCTAACACCACAATTAAAAGAACTAGAAAAGCAGAGCAAACACATTCAAAAGCTAGCAGAAGGCAAGAAATAACTAAGATCAGAGCAGAACTGAAGGAAATAGAGACACAAAAAAACCCTTCAAAAAATCAATGAATCCAGGAGCTGGTTTTTTGAAAAGATCAACAAAATTGATAGACTGCTAGCAAGACTAATAAAGAAGGAAAGAGAGAAGAATCAAATAGATGCAATAAAAAATGACAAAGGGGATATCACCACTGATCCCACAGAAATACAAACTACCATCAGAGAATACTATAAACACCTCTATGCAAATAAACTAGAAAATCTAGAAGAAATGGATAAATTCCTTGACACATACACCCTCCCAAGACTAAACCAGGAAGAAGTTGAATCTCTGAATAGACCAATAACAGGCTCTGAAATTCAGGCAATAATTAATAGCTTACCAACCAAAAAAAGTCCAGGACCAGATAGATTCACAGCCGAATTCTACCAGAGGTACAAGGAGGAGCTGGTACCAGTCCTTCTGAAACTATTCCAATCAATAGAAAAAGAGGGAATCCTCCCTAACTCATTTTATGAGGCCAGCATCATCCTGATACCAAAGCCGGGCAGAGACACAACAAAAAAACAGAATTTTAGACCAATATCCCTGATGAACATCGATGCAAAAATCCTCAATTAGATACTGGCAAACCAAACAGCAGCACATCAAAAAGCTTATCCATCATGATCAAGTGGGCTTCATCCCTGGGATGCAAGGTTGGTTCAACATATGAAAATCAATAAATGTAATCCAGCATATAAACAGAACCAAAGACAAAATCCACATGATTATCTCAATAGATGCAGAAAAGGCCTTTGACAAAATTCAACAATACTTCATGCTAAAAACTCTCAGTAAATTAGGTATTGATGGGACATATTTCAAAATAATAAGAGCTATCTATGACAAACCCACAGCCCATATCAAACTGAATCGGCAAAAACTGGAAGCATTCCCTTTGAAAACTGGTACAAGATAGGGATGCCCTCTCTCACCACTCCTATTCAACATACTGTTGGAAGTTCTGGCCAGGGCAATCGGGCAGGAGAAGGAAATAAAGGGTACTCAATTAGGAAAAGAGGAAGTCAAATTGTCCCTGTTTGCAGATGACATGATTGTATATCTAGAAAACCCCATTGTCTCAGCCCAAAATCTCCTTAAGCTGATAGGCAACTTCAGCAAAGTCTCAGGATACAAAATCAATGTGCAAAAATCACAAGCATTCTTATGCACCAATAACAGACAAACAGAGAGCCAAATCATGAGTGAACTCCCATTAACAATTGCCTCAAAGAGAATAAAATACCTAGGAATCCAACTTACAAGGGAAGTGAAGGACCTCTTCAAGGAGAACTACAAACCACTGCTCAGTGAAATAAAAGAAGATACAAACAAATGGAAGAACATTCCGTGCTCATGGGTAGGAAGAACCAATATCGTGAAAATGGCCATACTGCCCAAGGTAATTTATAGATTCCAGGCCATCTCCATCAAGCTACCAATGACTTTCTTCACAGAATTGGAAAAAACTACTTGAAAGTTCATATGGAACCAAAAAAGAGCCTGCATTGCCAAGTCAATCCTAAGCCAAAAGAACAAAGCTGGAGGCATCACACTACCTGACTTCAAATTATACTACAAGGCTACAGTAACCAAAACAGCGTGGTACTGGTACCAAAACAGAGATATAGACCAATGGAACAGAACACAGCCCTCAGAAATAATACCACATATCTACAACCATCTGATCTTTGACAAACCTGACAAATACAAGAAAGGGATAGCATTAGGAGAAATACCTAATGCTAAATGGCTAGTTAATGGGTGCAGCACACCAGCATGGCACATGTATACATATGTAACTAACCTGCACATTGTGCACATGTACCCTAAACTTAAAGTATAATAATAATTAAAAAAAAGAAATGGGAAAAGGATTCCCTATTTAATAAATGGTGCTGGGAAAACTGGCTAGCCATATGGAGAAAGCTGAAACTGGATCCCTTCCTTTCACCTTATACAAAAATTAATTCAAGATGGATTAAAGACTTAAATGTTAGACCTGAAACCGCAAAAATCCTAGAAGAAGACCTAGGCAACACCATTCAGGACATAGGCATGGGCAAAGACTTCATGTCTAAAACACCAAAAGCAATGGCAACAAAAGCCAAAATTGACAAATGGGACCGAATTAAACTCAAGACCTTCTGCACAGCAAAAGAAACTACCATCAGAGTGAACAGGCAACCTACAGAATGGGAGAAGATTTTTGCAATCTACTCATATGACAAAGGGCTAATATCCAGAATCTACAATGAACTCAAATTTACAAGAAAAAAACAAACAACCCCATCAAAAAGTGGGCAAAGGATATGGGCAGACACTTCTCAAAAGAAGACACTTATGCAGCTAAAAGACACATGAAAAAATGCCCATAATCACTGGTCATCAGACAAATGCAAATCAAAACCACAGTGAGATACCATCTCACACCAGTTAGAATGGTGATCATTAAAAAGTCAGGAAACAACAGGTGCTGGAGAGGATGTGGAGAAATAGGAACACTTTTACACTGTTGGTGGGACTGTAAACTAGTTCATCCATTGTGGAAGTCAGTGTGGCAATTCCTCAGGGATCTAGAACTAGAAATCCCATTTGACCCAGCCATCCCATTACTGGGTATATACCCAAAGGATTATAAATCATGCTGCTATAAAGACACATGCACACGTGTGTTTATTGTAGCACTATTCACAATAGCAAAGACTTGGAACCAAGCCAAATGTCCAACAATGATAGACTGGATTAAGAAAATGTGGCACATATACACCATGGAATACTATGCAGCCATAAAAAATGATGAGTTCATGTCCTTTGTAGGGACACGGATGAAGCTGGAAACCATCATTCTCAGTAAACTATCGCAAGGACAAAAAACCAAACACCGTATGTTCTCACTCATAGGTGGGAATTGAACAATGAGAACACATGCACACAGGAAGGGGAACATCATACACCGGGGCCTGTTGTGGGGTGGGGGGAGGGCGGAGGGATAGCATTAGGTGATATACCTAATGTTAATGATGAGTTAATGGGTGCAGCACACCAACATGGCACATGTATATGTATGTAACTAACCTGCACGTTGTGCACATGTACCCTAAAACTTAAAGTATAATAAAAGAAAATTTTCCATTGAAAAAAGGGATCCAAACAAGACATGAGGCAAAAGAATTCAAAGGCCACATTGTATCCTAGGCTGAAATTCACTAACCTATTATATCTACTATCTCATTTCCAGCTTTATTGGCCGATATAGCTCACCAAAGACTATATAAAAAAAATCAAAGGGAAGCATAAAATAGAATCCCCAGTTGTAAATAATGGTGTTATTTCAAAACTCACCTAATATTACTCCAGAAGCTTTCTACTGACCTATGCAGAATTCCCTTGCCATTCTTTAACGCTTTTCTGGCAAGCATTTAGTGTTCAGGAATGAGAGATCTTTCATTAAAGAGGCTGTATCTGAAGCTCTAGGAGTGTGCCTATCAATAATTTAAATGACTAAAAGTTTCCACTGGTAGTCAATCTAGTTTGCCTGTGAACTCTTATCTCGTTTCTTAGATTTTTGGACTGTGATAACATCTTTGAACTTGTAAATACTAAAGTAGTTAAATTATTTGATCCATGTTTAATATGATATGAGATTTCATATCACCCACTTACTCTCTATCTAGAATGCACTTTATGAGCACACGTCCTCTTTTAGGCAGGCTTCAGAATATTAACTTTGCCTAAGATATTCTTTTTCTTAAGGTCAGAAATGATCTGATAAAGAAAAATTTAGGAAAAATATGACTTCCTTGCTCTCCATGTAGGAGTTACTGACTTCTCTTTCTCTGAAGAATTCAGACTAACATAGACATAAAGCCTGAATTTTCAACCAGGCTTTGTGAATATATCTTCTGGAAGGGCTAGAGTGAATGGCTCAAGAGCTTCTTTCCAGGTTTAGTAGGCTAAGAGGCTGTGTCATTTAATTGTAGGAGGGAATAAAGGGAAAAAGTAGAAAAGAAAGGTAATAAAAAAGATGAAAAGATAAACTTGAAAGGGAGAAATTAATATTAATAGTGTTACTCTGTAGACCATAGACAGTAGCTCTAAAATTATTAGTTGTAATAGGTTATAAACTGGAAAATAGAGTAAACACTTAATGAATTTTAAAAGTGATCTCATGTTCCAACTAGAGAAATTGACATCAGTCTTGCATAATACAATTTAATAATATAGTTAATCATGAGCCAAACCTTTTGAAGACTAATCAGTTAAAGCTATGAACTTCATTTCCAAAGATAAAAGATGACAGAATAGATGGGTTACCATACTTACGAAGATTCGTTGGTGAAAATTGTTGTAAATACACTTTATTAATAAATGAAAAAGTTATTTTCTGAAATACTGTAGAAATCATTCAAATCCAAATTTGACAACTGAAACTGACAGAGACAAATGCACAATTAATCTCATACGTGAGACACATTGTCTTACATGTCACTGAACCTTGACATTCTGGCATCAATGTTTGCTCCATGTTCTTTCTATAGTAAAAGTGTGCATCCTCATCTGCTTGTACACAGACATGCCTATAATATTGACAACTTTTTAATTACAAATACCTAAGTATAACTAATATGATGTTGAGAATCTATGTCAAAATAAAATTACAATACATGTAGTTGCTAATCTTATCCATTCCTTAGATTATTGTGTATAATTATTTTGGTTGCCTGTCCAAAAATAAGTTTACTCTTAAACCATTTGTTTTAACACTTGACAAGGAATTTTTCTTCACACATTCACGTTACAATCAGGCTTGAGTGAAAGAACTTGCAATTATGAGGACAGATATAATTTGTTTCTTGTCTCAACATTCATAATAAATAGTTAACTGTACAAGTTAATCATTGGTCAGAATCATTGAAGGGTACCCAGTACAAATATTGCTGGAAATTAAGGGACCTAAATTATAGCTTACAGTCACAGATATTGAAAACATACAAAGGCCATAGACAGCAGCTCTAAGTGGGTTTTTAAATATTCACTACAGTGGAATTCATGTTTTAGTGCATTCCAGTCATCTAAAATAATCACAGTGCTCTACCAGAAAACACTTTTTGGACATATTCATAGTTTGTTGGAGGGATGCATAGCTTTCCTCTATAGATTAATAGAAGACAAGTCTATGCTCTGAAGGTGGTAAATTGTCTCAGCAGGAAACTCCTGAAAAATACAGAATCAAGTACATCAAAGCATTATATAAAAACTAAAACTTAGAAGTGAGCTATCAAAGATCATTTTTTCACTATTTAAATTAAAGGATTGGGTAAAATGAAGAATTCTGCAAGACAATTAATTTATTCCTCAAGCAAGTGAACTGAATATATTAAATGTGGGAAAGTACAGTAAATCTGGGAGAACCAGAAATTGTTCTAAATCAAGGCTCTAGTCTGGATGCAGATACACACACATGATTCAAAGTTTGATATCAGAAGCATATAAACCTATCTACTTGCAGATCAAATATTAATCATGTACTAGATCTGTTTCCCATTCAGACAGGAAATTCAGAAGATGATTCTCACAGGTGGAGAAGTTTATCTAACAATTAAGTCATCCTGTAATCAATAGTCAATAAATGTCCCTCAGGTTTCTGATATTGGTATATCTGTAGAGCTGAACTAATTTTCAACTACTATCTTGCTCTGCATTATCAGATTCTTTGACGATTCTGACTTCTTTTCCAAACAGTTTACATAATATTTCCAAGATTTGTAACTTACTGTATACATTTTATCGTATTTCAGCTGACCACTGTCCTTTGAACTACATGCTTATTTTTGGTCTAAAACTCTTTAGTTGGGTCTTTTTCTATGTATCTATATTGTCCTACCATTTCTGGTTCCTCCTAGGCATGGATTATTCTTGGATCGACCTGTTTCTCTTTCTTCTGTAGATAGTGTTGGCTGTCAAGCTTGTAATTCTATGCCTTCTGTCAATTATTCTTTGCCTCCTGTGCTCCTAGGTCAACTGTCAGAAAAGGGTTGTGATGATCAATCCTGCCATCAAGGAGAAGCTGAAATATCCGTTGATACAAAATGTTAGGTCAAGGACACACAAGATAGATAAGACTTTAAAGGAATGCTCATCCATCATTCATAAAGCTAGTAAAGCACTAGGAAAGTCAAAGCAATGAAATGTCAGAGCGCGTTGCTAAGGAATGCAAGCCTAACTCATGGATGTCTATTGGCTTCAGCCAGGAAATTCCCAGTACACATCTACTTGAAGCAAGATACACTTTCAGGCCTCTGGCAAGTGAAAATATTAATCACTATAAATTAGGCTCTCTGGGCTCTACTCATTCTTTAATTTAATATGAAGACCATCAAACTAGGTAAATAGTTGTGGTAAATTCGGACAAGTATGATCAAAAGACTCAATGGGAAAAATCGTTTTTTTTGACTGAGCAATTAATTCAAGATATATAAAGAGTTTGTGAGTGTAGTTTGTGAGTGCATTAAAAGACCTATTTCTTGGACAAAGAGGACATTGACCACAAAAGCAGCTGCCCTCCCCTGCTTACCTGGGTCCCTGTACCTTGAATAACCATCCTTTTGCATTCTCCACAGTAACTACTCCAGTCTTTCTTCAATCTCAGTCACTCGTTTGTCTCACGTTTGTCAGATGCCTTCAATTCCAACTACATGGAGACACAGAGAGTGTCAGAAGGAAATACCCTCATTTGGTCCCCATCCGCCACCAAGGCACAAGAGAGCACCTCTGCCTTCTTCCTCCTGGAGGAAGAGATGTAGCTCATTACCTCAGGGCTCTTGATCACAGACTGATGCATCCTCAGTCTCTCTTTTTCTCCTGCCTCTTTCCTTTAAGCCTACAAACATGCTCAGATTTTTACAACTCAATATAAACAGTCTATGTTAATTGTGACTAATTTATGATCACATTATCATTCTGGAATATGGTGAAGTACATAATGAAAGCACTGCTATCCACATCAAGTATCTAAAATCAAAACCAGGTTTTACCACTCACTGGTTGTTTGGCTTTGATCTATATACCCCCAATAAGCCTCAATTTCGCTACCTATATAAACAAGGGCAATAATTATCCATTTCATAAAGTAGATTTATTATTTGTAAAGCATCTAATATTGTGTCCCAAACGTACAAACAAACACCATCCTCTTTGACCCAAATAACATTCAACTTGAAACGAAAACAGAATTGTGGCTACATTAAAAATCATAACATAGTATGCATTCTCTCTGTCTCTCTCTCTCTCTCTCTGTGTGTGTGTGCATGTGCGTATGTGTCTTTTTCTTTGAAGAAAAATGAAACATGATGAAGTTAAGTGACTTGACCTGTTTATCAATTAGGAATAGGTTCACCAGCTAAAAGGAGCTTGAAAAATATTGTTTTAAACAAAATAGAATCTTCTATTACTAAAATAAGTTCCCAAGTAGGCAGTCCATAGCTTTAGAAATTTCTTGGGCTCAGGTTACTTCTATTTTGCTGCTCTGATACATTTATTTTTGCCAACTCATGATCCAAGATAGGACCCATTGGATTTCCCCACACAATGTTTTCTTTCCAATGAACAAGGAGAAAGAAGGAGCAAAGAAGAGCCAAGAATTCCTTCCAAGGAGGTTTCAGAAGCTTCCACCCGAGACTTATGCTTACATTTTTTTTGGACAGCATTTAGATCATGACCTTGGTTACCTGCAAACTAGACTTAATAATATAATCTTTATTCCAGGCTTTCATATGCATGTTAAAAATTCAGAATGAGATTACCAAGAAAGAAAGGGATGGCAGAGATTAGGATAAGTAGGTAGAAATCTGTACTACATTCAGTATGACACATGAATTATTTTAAATTATTCTTTTAAAGATTGCTTTGGAAGTTCTAATTTATTTCTTTATGACCCTAAGAAGCTACTTAGAAATACATGCAGTGTTAGTGTTTTGAGTTTTGGCATTTGTGATATCTTAATTATTTTAGTTTACTTTTAAACTGTTATGTTTCCAGTTTTTTTATAGAGATTCCAAAGAAAATTAAGAAGAAATAGTCCTACATATTGCACTAAATGTTCATATGTATTTGGATTTTTCTCCTGGATGTTTTCTTCTATTTTACTACTTGTATTCTTTCCTAATACCACATCACTGTAAATAGTGAGGCTTTATAATATGTTTTAAAATAGGTTAGATCAGCACTCTCATTTCCTTCATCTTCGGAGTTTTTCTAACTATTCTTCTTTACTTATTTTTCCAGACAAAATGTAAAATCTGCTTGAAAAAAAATAGTGCTCTAAAAAATTCCATTGGTATACTTATGGAGATTATATTACATTTTAGATACTCCTGGGAGTGGTAATATTTTGATGATGTCTCCCTATCCAAAAGCTTGTTGTAATTTTCAATTCATTTTTATATTCTGCTTAGGTTTATTCCTCAATATTTTAACTATTTTGTTAGTATTATAAGCATAATTCTATTCTATCTTAATATTTCCTAATAGGTCATTAATGTTATATAGGGGAAGTGTTCATTTCTCCGTAGTGATTTAGTCTAAATAATTTACCTGTATTTTCTTTGTTGGTGAGATAGTTTTAATTTGTTTTTCTTGGATATCCCAGGCATACAGTCACATCAGTTATTAATAATGATAATCTAACCTCTTCCTTCTAGTTTTATTCCAATGTTTTATCTCATGTAATTTAACTGGTTAGTATCGCCAAATCAATGCTAAACTAAAGAAAAGATAACTCTTCATATAATTCTGATTTAAATATACTTCTGAATTAACAGAAAATTTATTTTCTTGATTCAAAATATAACAGCATTATCTAACCTTTTCTTTTAGATTGAGATATCTGAGAAATTGAATTCATGTATAGGAGGTTGTTGGGTAAACACTGTGACACACTCAAAACATTAGAATTCCCTTGACAGGTATTTCATGTGGAACATGTCAGGAGCTCAGCAGTTTTCCTAGTCAGCTATGAAACTTAGATTTTTTTTTAGTAAGGATATGCTTTCAGAATATATTACACATTAGTGAGGAAACTGGTTTAGTTGTTTGTAAGAGGGATTCAAAATAACAATGTTTTAAACAAGATAGAAGATTTTTTCTCCCTCAGATAAAACTCATATGTAGAAAATCAGCCATCACTCTTGGCTCCACAACCTTCTGGGAGCCATGTAACCTCCAGCTGTCCTCTCTGCCAGTCCCAAAATGATGGCCTTTTCATTAGGGTAAAGAGAAAGTTTCAATCATCACACCCACAGTCTAAGACATCACTCTGATAGGCTGCCTTTGTCCAGTATAAGCAGAAACCAATCATTGTTTTAATTTTACTTATATTCCTAAAGAATCTTCTGTCACTACACCAACTGTCTCATTTTCTTTTTTTTTTTCTGTATCAGAACTCTTTTATTTATTTATTTATTTTTTATTATACTTTAATTTCTAGGGTACATGTGCACAACGTGCAGGCTTGTTACATAGGTATACATGTGCCATGTTGGTTTGCTGCACCCATCAACTCGTCATTTACATTAGGTATTTCTCCTATGCTATCCCTGTCTCATACCCCCCACTCCCTGACAGGCCCTGGTGTGTGATGTTCCCCGCCCTGTGTCCGTGCATTCTCATTGTTCAACTCCTGCCTGTGAGTGAGAACGTCCAGTGTTTGGTTTTCTGTCTTTGGGATAGATTGCTTAGAATGATGGTTTCCAGCTTCATCCACGTCCCTGCAAAGGACATGAACTTATCCTTTTTTATGGCTGCATAATATTCCATGGTGTATATGTGCCACGTTTTCCTAATTGATGAACATTTGGGTTGGTTCCAAGTTTTTGCTAATGTGAATCATGCTGCAATAAACATACGTGTGCATGTGTCTTTATAGTAACATGATTTATAATCCTTTGGGTATATACTGAGTAATGGGATCACTGGGTCACAAGACAGACCTATTAAAACATTCCAGGGACATATGAATGAAGTAAATGCTATCAAATGGGACCCAACTGGCAATCTCCTGACCTCTTGTTCTGATGACATGACTTTAAAGATATGGAGTATGAAACAAGACAATTGTGTCCATGATTTGCAAGCACGTAATAAAGAAATTTATACTATCAAATGGAGTCCAACAGGACTTCACCCACGTCCCTGCAAAGGACATTAACTTATCCTTGTCCTGCTTTATTAGGAGGGATTTCAACATCCCCATCCATTTCCATCATATCAATATGATTATTTGCTATAATATGTGCTCCATTCTCCTCCCCATTTGCTGTGTTTTCTGCTTTTTTTTTTTTTTTTTTTGCAGATCCTTGTTGGTTGGCTGTGGCTGCGGCAGCTGCTGCCTGTTGCTGTTTAAGCTTATCGCTATAAGCTTGTTGTCTTGTTTGTACTACATCAGGCATTAAGGCATCTATCAGGGACAGACTCTATTGGTTGACCATCAAACAAGGTATCATCCTCATTAATACTAACTTCTGCTTCTACATACTGTAGGCCTTTCTGAATGATAGAAATCAATGCCGCAGGTGGGATGAGGGCACCATTTATATTGGACTGACTGATACGGCTTTCTATACCGAAGGTAAATGCTGAATGAGAGCCTGTGTACAGTGTAGCTTTCAGTCCTGATGGCCGGTATCTGGCCAGCAGTTCTTTTGACAAATGTGTACACATCTGGAACACACAGACAAGTGCTCTAGTTCACACTATAGGGGAACAGATGGAATTTTTGAAGTTTGCTGGAATGCAGCAGGAGACAAAGTTGGAGCCAGTGCATCAGATGGTTCAGTTTGTGTATTAGACTTTCGGAAATAGCGCTACTAGTTGGAAGCCATGGACCAACTATGAATGTGTATGTAGCCAAAATGACTGTCCCTGACCCATGTACTGCTATAGCCCCACTTGAACCATGGCCAGTCGACTACAGCCAAATCTAAAAGAAATATAGGCCGTGCGCAGAGGCTCATGCTTGTAATCCCAGCACTTTGGGAGACCGAGGCAGACGGGTCAAGGGTCAGGAGTTCGGGACCAGCCTGGCCAATATGGTGAAGCCCTGTCTCTTCTAAAAATACAAAAATTAGCTGGTCATGGTGGTGCATGCCTGTAGTCCCAGCTACTCGGGAGGCTGAGGCAGGAGAATCGCTTGAACCTGGGGGGCGGAGGTTGCAGTGAGCGGAGATTGTGCCACTGCACCCCAGACTAAGCAACAGAGCGAGACTCCTTCTCAAAAAAAAAGAAAAGAAAAGAAAAGAAAAACAGAAAGAAAGAAAGAAATATATACATAAATGTATATAAACAAAATTGCACCCTGAAGATGACAGTTTTGTAACAGCTTGTGAATTCTGTTCACCAAGTGCTGGAATCTAATCTACTGTGCCCCTAAAAGAGCATTTAGAAGTTTCGGATATGAAAAACAGAAGAGAGAAAAACACACATTATAAAAGCAGAACATACATGTACCAGTTTTTGGATACTACATGACAGCCTCGTTTCTCCCCCTTGAATCCGCAGACACCAAGGATTATATTCTTTTTTTTTTTTTTAATTTGTATCCTCGATGGGATTCTTTTTTTTTATTTCTTTTTTTTATTATTATTATTATTATACTTTACATTTTATGGTACGTGTGCGCAATGTGCAGGTAAGTTACATATGTATACATGTACCATGCTGGTGCGCTGCACCCACTAACTCGTCATCTAGCATTAGGTATATCTCCCAATGCTATCCCTCCCCCCTCCCCCCACCCCACAACAGTCCCCGAAGTGTGATGTTCCCCTTCCTGTGTCCATGTGTTCTCATTGTTCAATTCCCACCTATGAGTGAGAATATGTGGTGTTTGGTTTTTTGTTCTTGCGATAGTTTACTGAGAATGATGATTTCCAATTTCATCCATGTCCCTACAAAGGACATGAACTCATCATTTTTTATGGCTGCATAGTATTCCATGGTGTATATGTGCCACATTTTCTTAATCCAGTCTATCATGGGAGAAAATTTTCACAACCTACTCATCTGACAAAGGGCTAATATCCAGAATCTACAATGAACTCAAACAAATTTACAAGAAAAAAACAAACAACCCCATCAAAAAGTGGGCGAAGGACATGAACAGACACGTCTCAAAAGAAGACATTTATGCAGCCAAAAAACACATGAAAAAATGCTCACCATCACTGGCCATCAGAGAAATGCAAATCAAAACCACAATGAGATACTATCTTACACCAGTTAGAATGGCAATCATTAAAAAGTCAGGAAACAACAGGTGCTGGAGAGGATGTGGAGAAATAGGAACACTTTTACACTGTTGGTGGGACTGTAAACTAGTTCAACCCTTGTGGAAGTCAGTGTGGCGATTCCTCAGGGATCTAGAACTAGAAATTCCATTCGACCCAGCCATCCCATTACTGGGTATATACCCAAAGGACTATAAATCATGCTGCTATAAAGACACATGCACACGTATGTTTATTGCAGCATTATTCACAATAGCAAAGACTTGGATTATATTCTTTTTTCCCTTCAGTAGTGAGCAGTTTGTATGTACAGAGAAAATGGACACGAAAACTTGCAGTGGTAGTTTGTTCTTGCTTTAAACTTTTGTTTTTGGTTTAGATTATGGATGCATGAAGTAAGGGAATAAATCAGTTTCTTGTTTATATTTTTTCACCTTTTAAACAACAAAAAATTCTTTAAAATATTTTAATGCATTCTTTTGAAGAGGTAGATGTTTGGTACATTTTATGGCTCCCAGAGCATATATTCAATTGGTGCATGTTGTGGAAGGGGGAATTGGAAATTAAATGAAAACATCACTTTGGTCATGTCAGTCTGTAAGACACATCAGTAAAAAGTGTATTATGTTCTGTTGGTTTCGGTTTTTTGTTTGTTTGTTTGTTTTTTGTTTTTTGGTGATGTGGCATAAATGCAATAGTTTCTTTTGGGGGACATATTTCTACCAATTAAAGACTAGAAGGGCACAAAATGTTGTTGTTTTTTAATTACCATAGAGAAAATACATTTTTAAAAAATTGGCTGGACGCAGTGGCTCACACCTGTAATCCCAGCACTTTGGGAGGCCGAGGCAGGTGGATCACCTGAGGTCAGGAGTTCTTGACCAGCCTGGCCAAGATGGTGAAACACCATCTCTACCAAAAATACAAAAATTAGCCAGGCGCAGTGGTGGGCGCCTGTAATCCCAGCTACTCAGGAGGCTGAGGCAGGAGAATCGCTTGAACCCGGGAGGCAGAGGTTGCAGTAAGCCGAGATCGCGCCACTGCACTCCAGCCTGGGCGACAGAGCGAGACTCCATCTCAAAAAAAAAAAAAAAATCTTCTGATGTTTTGTAGCCATAAATAAATTATGGTAAAAATGTGCACTATTGTGAAAAGGAGCAAAGTAGTTTTGGGTTTTTTGTTGTTTGTTTGTTTTGCTTTGTTTTTTTGAGAGATTAAAATGTTTCTGGATAAGGATTCGCTTCTCGAAGGATTCTATCATTCTGTGTAGAAGCTTAAATATGTAATGTAACCAAACTCCACTATTAAAAATCTCTCATGTTGTTTTCTTTATACAAAGCAAGATAACGGCATATAACACTGCCATTACATGGCAAAATGTTTGCTATCTTAGTTTAAAAAACAATCTCTAAAACAAAAGACTTGCTTCAAGGTGTTTTTAAACAGCAGTGATTACGATTTTTTTTTTATGAAAGTATAATTGCACTAACCTTCTGCCTGCTGCTCTGATTCTGCACTTGTGCTACTTGTGACTACATTTTTTCAAATATAGATAGATTTAAGCTGCTAATTTTTGTTTCGGTATCACTACTTTATCATGTCTTTTACTCTGTTTATAATATCAAGTATTTTCTTAAAGATATAGACATTAAATTAAACCTCTTGTTCTCATGCAACTAAGAGTAACATATACAGACAAATGATTGCGTGAGGCCATGTTTATAGGTGTGACTAATAAGGCTTGTCATGATTATCATAATCCAGGTATGTCATCTCTGAAGAGAAAGGTCATCAAATTTATATCTCAAAGATTTGAATCAAGGAATTCCTTATTGTTGAGCTTAGCAAATTAATAACATCGTTTCTCTCATGAATTATTTTGAGGCCTTTTAGTACTAAAGTTTAAGTAGAAACTGACTTAACCCAAGGAATGCAACCTTGATTTTCAGCATTCGTTGCTTTGCTATTTTTACAAAACAGCATTGACTGAAGCAACTCTTGGTTTTACTAAGGTAGGGTAGCATTTGCTATTGGTAGAGATTATAAATACACTTAATTTCACAATACATTGTTATATGTATCCCAATTGTTGTTAGTGAGGACTATGATACGGTAAAAATATTTTTAAAAATTTACATACAGGCCGGGCGCGGTGGCTCATGCCTGTAATCCCAGCACTTTGGGAGGCCAAGGTGGGCAGATCACGAAGTCAGGTGTTCGAGACCAGCCTGGCCAACATAGTGAAACCCCGTCTCTACTAAAAATATAAAAATTACCGGGTGTGGTGGCATGCGCCTGTAGTCCCAGCTACTCAGGAAGCTGAGGCAGGAGAATCGCTTGAACCCAGGAGGCGGAGGTTGCAGTGAGCCGAGACCACACCATTGCACTCCAGCCTGGGTGACAGAGTGAGACTCCATCTCAAAAAAAAAAAAATTTTGCATCAGGAGAGGCAGTCATTCACGATGGTTTTGTGCCAGCTCTTTTTAGGGTTTTGAATCACATTAGAGATATTTAGAACTTATTAACCTGTGACTTCTGTAGGAAACCTAATATGCTGAGTATCTGGCACTTGAATTCCTGCTTTTATTGCTAGAGGTCCACATCTGTGGTTGATCTCTGTTATTGTTTAAAAATTAAAATTAAAATTTAAAAAAATCTGTGCAATAATTTTGAAATGTGCTCCTAGGAATAGACCCAAATGTTTTAAGTATCTTTTAAATTGTATTTTCCTTTAGCAATGCATTTGTCAATTGCACTGAATTTAAACCTGAAAGTCAGAGGTGATTATTGATAGTACTTTTGTATTTTTATATGGACAATATTCATTTGCATTCAGTTATTGACTTTTTCCCAGCTGATCAAAAGATAGTCAAGAAATTCTGCAATACAGCTGCCAAAAGAGACAGCTACATTTTTATGATATTGTCATCTTTTCTTTTTCCTATAGCTATTTTAGTTAAGCATAGTAGCCACAATAAGACATACAAAAGGACGTATAAAAGACTATAAATACAGAGCTTTATCATCCTGACGTCCTGGGTCTTCTAAGTATATGCTTTTCTGAAAGGCATCCATTTTGTAGGCTTGGGTTCTTCATGAGCATACAACTGTTTATTTTTGCTGCTGTTCTCAACCTCATCATTGCCTGTTGATGTGCCAATATGCTGCTCCAATAGATGGAAATAAGATTGTCTCTAATTTGAGCAGTAACATGATTGCAAGAGACGAAGTTTCACACCTTATAAATTTCTGTATTTGGGATTCTCACTCATTTTTCCACCTGTGTTTTTCTGAGAACTTATTTCTGATGATCAATTGAATCCAGTAGTTTTTCTATGCTATTCATTGTTGTATAAACTACTGTAAGAAACTTATCATAAGGAAAAATAGAAGGGAAAACTTGAATGAATACTCATTGATTAAAATGGAGTAAAGAAAGAGTAGCTGCTACTTTTAAACAACATAAAGGAATATCTTTTTTCGCCTCCATGTAGGAAATCCCATAAGTTCTTATATTTGTTCCAATGCCTATTTCCTGCCATTGACCAGGTAACATCATTGACTTTCAAAAGACATTTAAAGTGGTAACTCTTAACTTCCTAATAGATATTAGAGTGTATTGAATTGTTTTAATTATTCTCTAGGTAAGTATGTTTTAGGATTAAATATCTTTTACAGATACTGAAAGTGACTCCTCTTGTGGTGTAAAAAACAAAGTATGGTGCAAAAAGTAATCACTAGATTGAATTACCTGAAGGTATTTTTGCTTTTTGACATATGAAAATGTCAGGAGAAAGGCCAAAGATTTGTACTTTTTCACTTATAAAACACTCCCTTTTTCCTTAAACTTTCTGTCAAATTAGATTTAATGAGAGAGTACTCTTTTTAAGGAGCTATCAGTTTATGTAGAATGATTTTGTTAAGAGTAGTGTAAACTATTATTGAGTAGAGGCCTAAAGGGGACTGTGCATTTTTGCTATTTAAAGGAATCACAAATGACCATAATTAAGTGAGCAAAAATGACAAGTTTTACTAGATAAGTAGACAAATAAATCTCAAATGCAGTGCTACAATTTTCATTATCTTCAGCACATTGTACATTTCTACAGAACCTGTTATTATTCTCACATGCTAAGGATGGTACTTGCATATGGTGAATTACTGTTGACAGTTTCCGCAGAAATCCTATTTCAGTGGACCAACATTGTGGCATGGCAGAAAATGCCAACATTTTGTGGCATAGCAGCAAATCCACAAGACACCCTGGTTAGTTTTTTGTTTTGTTTTCTTTGTTTTTTCCCCCTTCTCCTGAATCAGCAGGGATGGAAGGAGGTTAAGCAAGTTATGAATTACTCCTTCCAGTAGTAGCTCTGAAGTGTCACATTTAATATCATTTTTTTAAAACATTATTCTAGTTAAATGTAGAAGAGAGAAAAAAGAGAAAGCATTCACTTTTTTAATACACTGATTTAGAAATGTGATGTCTTATATCAGTAGTTCTGAGGTATTGATAGCTTTCTTTCTTTATGCCTTTACGTTAACAGTGTTGAAGCAGAGTAAATAACTAGGGCATTTTTTTTTTTCTAGTGAGCTGTTTTGTGATGTTTTCTTTAGAATTTCTGGGTAAGTTCAGGAAAACATTCTGCATGTTGTATCTAGTCTGATGTACTTATCCATCTCATTACAAACAAAAACATGCAGACTGCATTTCATACCTCTGTAATCCTTGAATACAGAAGTAAATTTTCTTCTTTCCTGACTTTGACGTTGTAGCTATACTGTTTTCATTTTTATTTTTACAAATCCTTTGAGTCTAATTCTGTGAGCCTACCTATAGCACTGGATTAAAATGTCTGAATCATTTCTTTAGTTATCCAGTTAACTTTAAAACTGTTTCAAAAGTTTAAACCAGTCCATGACAGTTTTTTGTACATGTTAAAGAACTTCATTGATCAGTTTTCATGATTATTGTATAAGGAAGACTGATATAGATGTTCTATGCTGTCCTGGACCATGTTAATTACACTTATATTGTATTTTGGTTCCACATCACAATGATTTGTCCCCAGGGACCCTTTTATCCTTTCTAGGTACATTTTCGTAGTTGTTGTGTTGTTGCAGTTTCCCTTTGAGAAAGAAAATCTTAAAACTCAACTGAAACAGAAAAGACACAATTTTAAAAATAGGCAAAAGACATGAAAAGGAAATTTGTAAAATAGATATTCAAGGGCTACTTTAACATGAAAAAAATGCTCAACTTTATTGTTTTACAATATGTGACAATTCATACAGTCTATCGTCAACCAGGGAAGTACACTGAAGCCCAGGTGTCCAGAGTTTCTATTGGAGGTAAGTCAAATAGGTATGATTGACTTCCTGGGTACTTAACCTGAACCTCCAGCCCCTGCACAGGTCTGGCTGGTACTGCATGAACCAAGGCCCACTCCATAAATTATATTGTTCACACAGACTGTAAGGGGTGCCCAAGGCCCCAAGTAAACAAAGACACTCTTATCAGGCACAATATTCCAAGGGCTTAGATGTTGCCTCTTAATAGCCAGGTGTAAATAAAAATAAAATTTCAACACCCTCTAATTTTTTTTTACTTTTAATTTCAGGGGTACATATGTAGGATGCACAGGTTCATTACATAGGTAAACAAGTGTCATGGGGGTTTTTTGCATAGATTATTTCATCACCCAGGTATTAAGCCTAGTATCTATTAGTTATTTTCATGATCTTCTCCCTCCCCCACCTCTCCTCCCTCTGGTAGGCCCTAATGTGTGTTGTTCTTCTCTATGTGTCCATGTTCTTCTCTATGTGTCATCATTTAGCTCTCACTTACAAGTGAAAACATGTGGCATTTGGTTTTCTCTTCCGGCATTACTTTGCTAAGGATAATTGCCTCCAGCTCCATCCATGTTCCTGCAAAGGACATGATCTCATTCATTTTTATGGCTGCATAGTATTCTGTAGTGTATACGTATCACATTTTCTTTATCCAGTCCACCACTGATGGGCATTTAGGTTGATTCCATGTCTTTACTGTTGTGAATAGTGCTGAAATGAACATAAACATGCATGTGTCTTTATAATAGAATGATTTATATTCCTTTGGGTATGTACCCAGCGTATTAGTCCGTTTTCATGCTACTGATAAAGACATACCCAAGATGGGAAGAAAAAGAGGTTTACTTGGACGTACAGTTCCATATGGCTGGGGAGGCCTCAGAATCTGGTGGGATGTGAAACGCACTTCTTACATTGTGACAGCAAGAAAGAATGAGGAAGAAGCAAAAGCAGAAACTCCTGACAAATCCATCAGATCTCATGAGACATTTTCACTATCATGAGACTAGCATGAGAAAGACGAGCCCTCATGATTCAATTGCTTCCCCCTAGGTCCCTCTCATAACATGTGGGAATTCTGGGAGATACAATTCAAGTTGAGATTTGAATGGAAACACAGCCAAACCATATCACCCAGTAATGGAATTGCTGTGTCCAATGGTATTTCTGTCTTTAGGTCTTTGAGGAATCACCACACTGTCTTCAACGATGGTTGAACTAATTTAATTTACATTTCCACCAACAGTGTGTGTGTTCTTTTCCCCACAACCTCCCCAGCATCTGTTATTTTTTAACTTTTTATTAATAGCCATTCTGACTGGTGTGAGATGGTATCTCATGGTGGCTTTGATTTATATTTCTCTAATAATCGGTGATGTTGAGCTTTGTTTACATAATTATTGGCTCCATGTATGTCTTCTTTTGAAAATTGTCTATTCATGTCTTTTGCCCACTTTTTAATAGGGTTGTTTGATTTTCTCTTGTAAATTTGTTAGAGTTCCTTATAGATGCTGGATATTAGACCTTTGTCAGATGCATAGTTTGCAAATATTTTCTCACATTTTGTAGGTTGCCTGTTTACTCTGTTAGTAATTTCTTTTGCTGTGCAGAAGCTCTTAAGTTTAATTAGATCCCATTTGTCAATTTTTGCTTTTGTTGAAGTTGCACCAGGTGTCTTTGTCATAAAATCTTTACCCATTCTTATGTCCAGGATGGTATTACCTAGATTGTCTTCCAGGATTGTTATAGTTTTGGGTTTTACATTTAAGTCTTTAATCCATCTTTAGTTGATTTTTGTGTATGGTGTAAGAAAGGGGTCCAACTTCAATCTTTTGCATATGGCTAGCCTGTTATCCCAGCACCATTTATTGAATAGGAACTCTTCACTCCATTGCTTGATTTGTCAGTTTTGTTAAAGGTCAGATGATTGTAGGTGTCTGGCCTTATTTCTGGGTTCTCTATTCTGTTCCATTGGTCTATGTGCCTGCCCTTGTACCAGTACCATGCTTTTTTGGTTACTGTAGCCCTATAGTATAGTCTGAAGTCAAGTAGTGTGATGCCTCCGGCTTTGTTCTTTTTGCTTAGGATTGCCTTGGCTAACTGTATTCCTTGGAAATAAATTAACAGAGACTTGTGTTCATCCCTCCCTAAGCAGAATGTCCATGGCAATTATTAACTTAGACCAGATTTCTTTACACATAGGTTAACAACCTATATCAGATCTCCTAGTAAACAAGTGGTTGAATAACAGAGATTCACTCTATAAAAATGCTATTTATTCAGATGGTATGTACCAGGCCAGTTATTGCAAATAAACATAACACTTATGGATTTCTGAGGCAGAGCTGGTGATGGGAGTTAATCATATAGGCATTTCTTTATCTGTGTAAGTAACAAAGCATAAAGCTGGGGAGCCCCAAAACTGAAATTGATGTCTTTGAAAACAATGTATTTGCATATATTCTTCAGAAATGTCTGTTAATCCAAGTTGAAATTGCACATTACTTTAGGGAAAAAAAAAGACAATTAGGATACAGTGTATGAAAAACTCCCTGCCATCTAAAAATAAATTCTGTCCATGTCTGCTTCTTGCTTGAATCCTTAAAATCATTAGTTAAGATTGAGGTTGGAAAATTTTGTGATTCATGTGAATTTGCTTTGACATTGTGTTAACATATTCATAATAAGAGAAATACAAATGAATACTAGGATACCAATTCTCTGCTCTAAAATTAGCAAAAAGATGGACAAATTAAAAGCTTTTTACTGGTGCAGAGAAAAATATTACAACTCTTGCAGAAGAATTCAGCCATATATAAGAAACCAACATATGCCCTCACCTTTTTTTTTTTTTTTTTTTTTTTTTCTATTTTATTTATTTATTTATTTTTTTTTTTTTCTTTTATTGTAATTATTATTATTATTATTATTATTATACTTTAGGTTTTATGGTACATGTGCCCAATGTGCAGTAAGTTACATATGTATACATGTGCCATGCTGGTGCACTGCACCCACCAACTCGTCATCTAGCATTAGGTATATCTCCCAATGTTATCCCTCCCCCCTCCCCCCAACCCACAACAGTCCCTGAAGTGTGATGTTCCCCTTCCTGTGTCCATGTGTTCTCATTGTTCAATTCCCACCTATGAGTGAGAATATGCGGTGTTTGGTTTTTTGTTCTTGCGATAGTTTACTGAGAATGATGATTTCCAATTTCATCCATGTCCCTACAAAGGACATGAACTCATCATTTCTTATGGCTGCATAGTATTCCATGGTGTAGATGTGCCACATTTTCTTAATCCAGTCTATCATTGTTGGACATTTGGGTTGGTTCCAAGTCTTTGCTATTGTGAATAATGCGGCAATAAACATACGTGTGCATGTGTCTTTATAGCAGCATGATTTATAGTCCTTTGGGTATATACCCAGTAATGGGATGGCTGGGTCGAATGGAATTTCTAGTTCTAGATCCCTGAGGAATCGCCACACTGACTTCCACAAGGGTTCAACTAGTTTACAGTCCCACCAACAGTGTAAAAGTGTTCCTATTTCTCCACATCCTCTCCAGCACCTGTTGTTTCCTGACTTTTTAATGATTGCCATTCTAACTGGTGTGAGATGGTATCTCATTGTGGTTTTGATTTGCATTTCTCTGATGGCCAGTGATGGTGAGCATTTTTTCATGTGTCTTTTGGCTGCATAAATGTCTTCTTTTGAGAAGTGTCTGTTCATGTCCTTCGCCCACTTTTTGATGGGGTTGTTTGTTTTTTTCTTGTAAATTTGTTGGAGTTCATTGTAGATTCTGGATATTAGCCCTTTGTCAGATGAGTAGGTTGCGAAAATTTTCTCCCATTTTGTAGGTTGCCTGTTCACTCTGATGGTAGTTTCCTTTGCTGTGCAGAAGCTCTTTAGTTTAATTAGATCCCATTTGTCAATTTTGGCTTTTGTTGCCATTGCTTTTGGTGTTTTAGACATGAAGTCCTTGCCCATGCCTATGTCCTGAATGGTATTGCCTAGGTTTTCTTCTAGGGTTTTTATGGTTTTAGGTCTAACATTTAAGTCTTTAATCCATCTTGAATTGATTTTTGTATAAGATGTAAGGAAGGGATCCAGTTTCAGCTTTCTACATATGGCTAGCCAGTTTTCCCAGCACCATTTGTTAAATAGGGAATCCTTTCCCCATTTCTTGTTTTTGTCAGGTTTGTCAAAGATCAGATGGTTGTAGATATGTGGCATTATTTCTGACGGCTCTGTTCTGTTCCATTGATCTATATCTCTGTTTTGGTACCAGTACCATGCTGTTTTGGTTACTGTAGCCTTGTAGTATAGTTTGAAGTCAGGTAGCGTGATGCCTCCAGCTTTGTTCTTTTGGCTTAGGATTGACTTGGCGATGCGGGCTCTTTTTTGGTTCCATATGAACTTTAAAGTAGTTTTTTCCAATTCTGTGAAGAAAGTCATTGGTAGCTTGATGGGGATGGCATTGAATCTGTAAATTACCTTGGGAAGGATGGCCATTTTCATGATATTGATTCTTCCTACCCATGAGCATGGAATGTTCTTCCATTTGTTTGTATCCTCTTTTATTTCCTTGAGCAGTGGTTTGTAGTTCTCCTTGAAGAGGTCTTTCACATCCCTTGTAAGTTGGATTCCTAGGTATTTTATTCTCTTTGAAGCAATTGTGAATGGGAGTTCACTCATGATTTGGCTCTCTGTTTGTCTGTTATTGATGTATAAGAATGCTTGTGATTTTTGCACATTGATTTTGTATCCTGAGACTTTGCTGAAGTTGCTTATCAGCTTAAGGAGATTTTGGGCTGAGACAATGGGGTTTTCTAGATATACTATCATGTCATCTGCAAACAGGGACAATTTGACTTCCTCTTTTCCTAATTGAATACCCTTGATTTCCTTCTCCTGCCTAATTGCCCTGGCCAGAACTTCCAACACTATGTTGAATAGAAGTGGCGAGAGAGGGCATCCCTGTCTTGTGCCAGTTTTCAAAGGGAATGCTTTCAGTTTTTGCCCATTCAGTATGATATTGGCTGTGGGTTTGTCATAAATAGCTCTTATTATTTTGAGATACGTCCCATCAATTCCTAATTTATTGAGAGTTTTTAGCATGAAGGGTTGTTGAATTTTGTCAAAGGCCTTTTCTGCATCTATTGAGATAATCATGTGGTTTTTGTCTTTGGTTCTGTTTATATGCTGGATTACATTTATTGATTTGCGTATATTGAACCAGCCTTGCATCCCAGGGATGAAGCCCACTTGATCATGGTGGATAAGCTTTTTGATGTGCTGCTGGATTCTGTTTGCCAGTATTTTATTGAGGATTTTTGCATCAATGTTCATCAAGGATATTGGTCTAAAATTCTCTTTTTTTGTTGTGTCTCTGCCAGGCTTTGGTATCAGGATGATGCTGGCCTCATAAAATGAGTTAGGGAGGATTCCCTCTTTTTCTATTGATTGGAATAGTTTCAGAAGGAATGGTACCAGCTCCTCCTTGTACCTCTGGTAGAATTCGGCTGTGAACCCATCTGGTCCTGGACTTTTTTTGGTTGGTAAGCTATTGATTATTGCCATAATTTCAGCTCCTGTTATTGGTCTATTCAGAGATTGAACTTCTTCTTGGTTTAGTCTTGGGAGGGTGTATGTGTTGAGGAATTTATCCATTTCTTCTAGATTTTCTAGTTTATTTGCATAGAGGTGTTTGTAATATTCTCTGATGGTAGTTTGTATTTCTGTGGGATCGGTGGTGATATCCCCTTTATCATTTTTTATTGCATCTATTTGATTCTTCTCTCTTTTTTTCTTTATTAATCTTGCTAGCGGTCTATCAATTTTGTTGATCCTTTCAAAAAACCAGCTCCTGGATTCATTTATTTTTTGAAGGGTTTTTTGTGTCTCTATTTCCTTCAGTTCTGCTCTGATTTTAGTTATTTCTTGCCTTCTGCTAGCTTTTGAATGTGTTTGCTCTTGCTTTTCTAGTTCTTTTAATTGTGATGTTAGGGTGTCCATTTTGGATCTTTCCTGCTTTCTCTTGTGGGCATTTAGTGCTATAAATTTCCCTCTACACACTGCTTTGAATGTGTCCCAGAGATTCTGGTATGTTGTGTCTTGGTTCTCGTTGGTTTCAAAGAACATCTTTATTTCTGCCTTCATTTCGTTATGTACCCAGTAGTCATTCAGGAGCAGGTTGTTCAGTTTCCACGTAGTTGAGCGGTTTTGAGTGAGATTCTTAATCCTGAGTTCTAGCTTGATTGCACTGTGATCTGAGAGACAGTTTGTTACAATTTCTGTTCTTTTCCATTTATTGAGGAGAGCTTTACTTCCAAGGATATGGTCAATTTTGGAATAGGTGTGGTGTGGTGCTGAAAAAAATGTATATTCTGTTGATTTGGGGTGGAGAGTTCTGTAGATGTCTATTAGGTCTGCTTGGTGCAGAGCTGAGTTCAATTCCTGGGTATCCTTGTTGACTTTCTGTCTCGTTGATCTGTCTAATGTTGACAGTGGGGTGTTAAAGTCTCCCATTATTAATGTGTGGGAGTCTAAGTCTCTTTGTAGGTCACTCAGGACTTGCTTTATGAATCTGGGTGCTCCTGTATTGGGTGCATATATATTTAGGATAGTTAGCTCTTCTTGTTGAATTAATCCCTTTACCATTATGTAATGGCCTTCTTTGTCTCTTTTGATCTTTGTTGGTTTAAAGTCTGTTTTATCAGAGACTAGGATTGCAACCCCTGCCTTTTTTTGTTTTCCATTTGCTTGGTAGATCTTCCTCCATCCTTTTATTTTGAGCCTATGTGTGTCTCTGCACGTGAGATGGGTTTCCTGAATACAGCACACTGATGGGTCTTGAGTCTTTATCCAATTTGCCAGTCTGTGTCTTTTAATTGGACCATTTAGTCCATTTACATTTAAAGTTAATATTGTTATGTGTGAATTTGATCCTGTCATTATGATGTTAGCTCGATGTTTTGCTCGTTAGTTGATGCAGTCTCTTCCTAGTCTCAATGGTCTTTACATTTCAGTATAATTTTGCAGTGGCTGGTACCGGTTGTGCCTTTCCATGTTTAGCGCTTCCTTCAAGAGCTCTTTTAGGGCAGGCCTGGTGGTGACAAAATCTCTCAGCATTTGCTTGTCTGTAAAGTATTTTATTTCTCCTTCACTTATGAAGCTTAGTTTGGCAGGATATGAAATTCTGGGTTGAAAATTCTTTTCTTTAAGAATGTTGAATATTGGCCCCCACTCTCTTCTGGCTTGTAGGGTTTCTGCCGAGAGATCCGCTGTTAGTCTGATGGGCTTCCCTTTGATGGTAACCCGGCCTTTCTCTCTGGCTGCCCTTAACATTTTTTCCTTCATTTCAACTTTGGTGAATCTGACAATTATGTGTCTTGGAGTTGCTCTTCTCGAAGAGTATCTTTGTGGCGTTCTCTGTATTTCCTGAATCTGAATGTTGGCCTGCCTTGCTAGATTGGGGAAGTTCTCCTGGATGATATCCTGCAGAGTGTTTTCCAACTTGTTTCCATTCTCCCCATCACTTTCAGGTACACCAATCAGACGTAGATTTGGTCTTTTCACATAGTCCCACATTTCTTGGAGGCTTTGCTCATTTCTTTTTATTCTTTTTTCTCTAAACTTCCCCTCTCGCTTCATTTCATTCATTTCATCTTCCAGGGCTGATACCCTTTCTTCCATTTGATCGCATCGGCTCCTGAGGCTTCTGCATTCTTCACGTAGTTCTCGAGCCTTGGTTTTCAGCTCCATCAGCTCCTTTAAGCACTTCTCTGTATTGGTTATTCTAGTTATACATTCTTCTAAATTTTTTTCAAAGTTTTCAACTTCTTTGCCTTTGGATTGAATATCCTCCCGTAGCTCGGAGTAATTTGATCATCTGAAGCCTTCTTCTCTCAGCTCGTCAAAGTCATTCTCCGTCCAGCTTTGTTCCGTTGCTGGTGAGGAACTGCGTTCCTTTGGAGGAGGAGAGGTACTCTGGTTTTTAGAGTTTCCAGTTTTTCTGCTCTGTTTTTTCCCCATCTTTGTGGTTTTATCTACTTTTGGTCTTTGATGATGGTGATGTACAGATGGGTTTTTGGTGTGGATGTCCTTTCTGTTAGTTTTCCTTCTAACAGACAGAACCCTCAGCTGCAGGTCTGTTGGAGTACCTGGCCGGCCGGCCGTGTGAGGTGTCAGTCTGCCCCTGCTGGGGGGTGCCTCCCAGTTAGGCTGCTCGGGGGTCAGGGGTCAGGGACCCACTTGAGGAGGCAGTCAGCCCGTTCTCAGATCTCCAGCTGCGTGCTGGGAGAACCACTGCTCTCCTCACAGCTGTCAGACAGGGACATTTAAGTCTGCAGAGGTTACTGCTGTCTTTTTGTTTGTCTGTGCCCTGCCCCCAGAGGTGGAGCCTACAGAGGCAGGCAGGCCTCCTTGAGCTGTGGTGGGCTCCACCCAGTTCAAGCTTCCAGGCTGCTTTGTTTACCTAAGCGAGCCTGGGCAATGGCGGGCGCCCCTCCCCCAGCCTCGCTGCCGACTTGCTGCTTGATCTCAGACTGCTGTGCTAGCAATCAGCGAGACTCCGTGGGCGTAGGACCCTCTGAGCCAGGTGCGGGCTATACTCTCCTGGGGCACCGTTTCCTAAGCCCGTCGGAAAAGCACAGTATTCGGGTGGGAGTGGCCTGATTTTCCAGGTGCCGTCTGTCACCTCTGGAAGGGGAACTCCCTGACCCCTTGCGCTTCCCGAGTGAGGCAATGCCTCGCCCCTGCTTCGGCTGGCGCACGGTGCGCTCACCCACTGACCTGCGCCCACTGTCTGGCACTCCCTAGTGAGATGAACACAGTACCTCAGATGGAAATGCAGAAATCACCCGTCTTCTGCGTCGCTCGCGCTGGGAGCTGTAGACCGGAGCTGTTCCTATTCGGCCATCTTGGCTCCTCCGCCCTCACCTTTTAAACTTAATTTTTCAATAATTATAGATTTATAGTAAAGTGAAAAGAAATAATACAGGGAGTTCACATGTACCCTTTCACCTATACTTTCCCAATGTCACCATTTTACATTATCAACATCAGGCTGTTGGCATTGGTTCACTACCAAAATCAAGATATTAAATACTTAACCATCCATTACCACAAGACTCCCTTATCCTACCTACTTATATTCACACCCACCCTATATCCCACCCTGAATCCTGGCAATAACTAATATGTACTTCATGGCAATACTTAAGCTGTTTCACAAGTGCTATGTAAATGAAAACATGCAGCCTGTTTCCTTTTGATATTAGCTTTTTTTCCCATTAGAAACAATTTCCTTAAGGTTCATTCAAGTTGCTGCATGTATTAATGGTTCATTCCTTTTCATTTCTGAGTTTATGCCATAGATATACCACCTTTGCTTAATTATTCATCCACCAAAGCACATTTGGGCTTCTGAGTACTATAAATAAAGGTGCTGTGAATATCTATTCATAATTTTCTGAGGGAAAATAAGTTATTTCTCTGAGATGTATGCCTAAGAGTGTAATTGCCAGGTCATATGGTAGGTCCATTTTAGTTTATAAATAACCTCCAAATTGATGTACCATGTATGAGTGACACTCTCCCCACATCCACACTAGTGTTTGTGTCATCACTATTTCTTTTATTTTAGCCATTCTGATGAGCATTAGTCATATCTTATTGTGGTTTTAGTTTTTATTTCTTCAATGGCCAGTGATGTTACACATCTTTGCATGTGCTTATTTGGCATCAGTATTTCTTCTATCAAATGTCTGTTTATGTCTTTTTCTCATCTTCTAGTTGGATTGCTTATTGCTGAGTTTTGAGAAATCTTAACATATTCTAGATAATATATTAATTATCTAGAATAATAAGATTTTGAGAAATCTTAATATATTCTAGATAATATATTAATATATTCTAGATATTTTGTTGGATATGTGGTTTGCAAATATTTTCTCACAGTCAGCAGCTTATCTTTCCATTTTTTTAACAAACTCTTTCACAGAGTGAATTTTTTAAATATTCCAGATGTCCGATCAATATTCCTCTTACGTATTATACTTTTGGAGTCATGTCTAAGACCTCTTCACCTAGTTCTAGGTGCCCAAGATTTTAACCTATTTATTTTCTAGAATTTCATGTTTTATATTTTATATTTACATTCCTTATGTACTTTGACTTAGTTCTGGTAGAAGATTATATTATAGAGTTAGTTGAGACTCTTTTTGCCTAAGGATGTCTAATTGCTCCAGCACCATTTATTTAAAAAGCAATTTCTCTTCCATTAAATTGCTTTTGCAACTTGGTCAAAAACTCGTTCAGCATATTTGTGAGGATATATTTCTGGTTTTCC
The DNA here is from genome assembly GCF_028885625.2 of Pongo pygmaeus. Taxonomy (NCBI): domain Eukaryota; kingdom Metazoa; phylum Chordata; class Mammalia; order Primates; family Hominidae; genus Pongo; species Pongo pygmaeus. Next base: position 127,870,314 of record NC_072378.2, on the reverse strand, counting down.
TATTCTGTTCCATTTATCTATGTGTCTATTACTCCAATAGTACCACACTATCTGGATTACTGTGTCTATATAGTATGTTAAGAAGAATGATTTCTCTCACTTTATTCCCCTGGAATAGTGCCATTCTAGGGTCTTCATTTTTCACATAAATTTTATAAGATTGCTTTTGTAAAGAAGAACCCTTACTGAAATATGGATAGAAGAAATATGTTAAATATATAGATAAATTAAAAGAGAATGGACATCCTTATTGTATTGAGTTTTTCAAACTATAAATACGGTGCATAGAAGTATTTATGTTTTCTTTAATTTCTGTCATCAACCTTTTGTAATTTTCATCATCAAGATCCTTTGTATGTTTTCTAAGATTTATTTTTTTATTTTTTATTTTTTTCTGGAAACCAAGTCTATTTATTTATGTATTATATTGATTCATGATATATGTATGTGTTTGGGGGGTATATGTGATATTTTGATACATTTGCATAATATATAATTTTCAAATAGGAGTAATTGTTGTATCCATCACATTAAACATTTAACTTTCCTTTATGCTGAAAACATACAAATTATTTTCTTCTAGCTGTTCTGAAATATATAACAGATTAGTGTTTCCTATAGTCACTCTACTTATTTATCAAACAATAGGTCTTATTTTTTCTATCTAACTGAATTTTTGTACCGATTAATCAACTTCTTTTCAATCCCCTGATTCCCTACCCTTCCTAACCTATGGTAACCATCAATCTACCCTCTGTCTTCATGTGATTCACTTTTTAAGCTCTTGCATACAAGTGAGAACATATGATGTTCATCTTCCTGTTCCTGGCTTATTACGCTTAACAAAGTGCCTCCTGTTCCATCCATGTTGCTGGAAATTATAGAGTTTCATTTTTCTTATAGCTGAATATTATTCTATTGTGTATTGATATGTATTGGTTGTGTGTAACTGTCCAAATCTCATCTCAATTTGTATCCCTACATGTCAGGGGAGGGTACTGGTGGGAGATGATTGGCTCATGGGAGCTGTATTAGTCCATTCTCACACTGCTATAAGGCCGTACCTGAGACTAGGTAATTTATAAAGGAAAGAGGTTTAACTGACTCACAGTTCCACAGGGCTGGGGAGGCCTCAGGAAGCTTACAATCATGGCAGAAGGGGAAGTAAACATGTCCTTCTTCACAAGGTGGCAGGAGAGAGAAGAATGAGAACCAAGCAAATGGGGAAGCCCCTCATAAAACCATCAGATCTCATGAGAATTTACTCACTATCATGTGAATAGCATGGGGGAAACCACCCCCATTATTCAAACACCTCCCAATGGGTTCCTCCCATGACATGTGGGGATTATGAAAACTACAATTCAAGATGAGATTTGTGTGGGGACACAGCCAAACCATATCAGGGATGGATTTCTCCCTTGCTGTTCTCATGATAGTGCGTTCTCACAAGATCTGATGGTTTAAAAGTGTGTGACTTCTCTCTCCTTCTCTCTCTCTCTCTCTTCAGCTTCACCATAGTAAGATGTGCTTGCTTCCCTTTTGCTTTGCATCATGATTGTTAGTTTCTGTGAACTATCAGCCATGCTTTCTGTTAAGCCTGTGGAACTGTGGGTCAATTAAACTTCTTTCCTTCATAAATTACCCAGTCTCAGGTAGTTCTTTATAGCACTGTGAGAACAGACTGATGCATGTGTATATACCACATTTTCTCTCTCTATTCACTTACTTATGGGCACTAGGTTGATTCCATATTTTGGTTATTTAAATAGTGTCACAATAAACATTGGAGTGGATATATCTCTTTGATATATTCATTTCTTTTATTTTAAATATATACCTGATAGTGGAATTGTGGTATCCTATGGTAGTTCTATATTTAATTTTTTAAGTAACTTCCATACTGTTTTCCATAATGGCTGTACTAGTTTATATTCCCACCAATCATATACAAAGGTTCTCTTTTTTCCACATCCTTGCCAGCATTTGTTATTACCTATCTTTTTGATAAAAGCAATTTTGACTGAGGTGAGATGACATTTCATTGTGGTTTTGATTGTTATTTCTCAGACTATTAGTGATGCTGAGTACTTTGTCATATATCCGTCTGCCATTTCCATGTCTTCTGAGAAATGTCTATGCTGACCTTTCATTCATATTAAAATTGAATTATTGGTTTTTTTGCTACTGAGTTGTTTGGGTTCTTTTTATATTCTGATAATTTATCCCTTATCATATAGGTAATTTGCAAATATTTTCTCCCATTCTGTGGGTTACCTCTTCATCTGTTGATTTTTTCCTTTGCTGTGCAGATGCTTTTCATCTTGATGTAATCTTATTTGTTTATTTTTGCTTTTGTTGCCTGTGATTTTGAGGTCTTATTGAAAATATCTTTACCGAGACCAATGTTCTAGGGCATTTCCCCAGTGTTTCCTTTTACTACTTTTATCATTTCCAGTCTTAGATTTAAGTCTTTAATCAATTTTTATTTGATTTTTTGTGTATGGTGACAGACAGGTGTCTAATTTTATTCTTTTGCATATGGATGTGCAGTTTTCCCAGCACCATTTATTGAAAAGACTGTCTTATTTCCAATGTACAATGCTTGAAGGCTTTCTCAGTAATGATTTGATCCTAAATGTACGGATTTGGTTCTGGGTTTTCTATTATGTTCCATTGGTCTGTGTCTGTTTTTATGCTGGTACCACGGTGTTTTGGTTACTGTGGCTCTGTAGTATATTTTAAAGTCAGGCAGTGTGATGCCTCCAACTTTGTTCTTTTTTCAGGATTTCTTAGGCTATTTGGAGGCTTTAGTGACTCCATGTAAATTTTAGAATTATTTTTTCTATTTCTGTGAAGAACGGCATTGGTATTTTGACAGAGATTGCATTGAATTTGCTTTAATATTGACATTTTAACAATATTAATTCTTAAAATCCGTTAGCATGAAATGTTTTTCCATTTTCCTGTGTCCTCTTCATTTCTGTCATCAATGTTTTATAGTTTCCATGTAAAGATCTTCCATTTCTTTGGTTAAATTTATTCCTAAGTATTTTACTTTTTTTGCTATTATAAATGGAATTGTTTTCTTAATTTCTTTTTCAGTTGCTGGTGTGTATAAATGCTACTGATTTTTGTATGTTAATTTTATATCATCCAACTTTACTGAATTTGTTTAACAACTCTAACAGTGTTTGGTGATGCATTTAGAGTTCTCTAAATGTAGCGTCACCTGTGAACAAGGATCTTTTAACTTCTTCTTTTCCAGTTTCAATGCCCTTTATTGTTTCTGTTGCTTGATTGCTCTCACTAGGACTTATAGTATTATGTTGAATAAACATGGTGAAAGTGAATGTCCTTGTCTTGTTCCAGAGCTTAGAGGCATTCCCCATTCAGTATGATGTTAGCTGTGGGGTTATCATATATGCCTTTATTGTTTTGAAGTATATTCCTTCTATACCCATTTTGTTGAGTACTTTTTATCATAAAGAGATGCTGAATTTTATCAAATGCTTTTTCAGCACCTATTGAAATGATTATATGGTTTTTGTCCTTGGTTCTGTTAATGTGATATGTCATGTTTATTAATTTGCATACATTGAACCATTCTTGCATCCTTGGAATGAATCCCACTTAATTATGATAAATTATCCTTTTAACGTGTTGTTGAATTCAGTTTGCTAGTATTTTGTTAAGAATAGTTGCATCTATGTTCATCTGGGATATTGGTCTGCAGTTTTCTTTTTTTGTTGCCACCTTATCTGGTTTTGGTATTGGGGTAATTCTGCCTCTTAGAATGAATTTGAAAGTATTGTCACTTCTTCAATTTTTTCAAGTTGTTTCAGTAGAATTCATATTAATTCTTTTTTAAGTGTTTGACAGAATTCAGCAGTGAAACTATCAGGTTCTAAGCTGATCTTTGATGAGAAAATTTTTTACAGATTCAATCTTGTAAATCACATTTGGTCTGTTTTCTATTTCTTCTTGATTCAATCTTGGTATTTTGTATGTGTGCAAGAATTTATCCATTGAGTCTAGGTTTTCCAAAGTGTTAGTGTATAGTTGTTCATAATAGCCTCTAAAGATTCTTTGTATTTATGTGGTATCAGTTGTTATGCTTGCTTTTTTATTCCTGATCTTATTTATTTGAGTCTTTTCTTTTTTTCTTAGTCTAGAAAAAGGTTCGTCTATTTTGTATATCTTTTCAAAAACCCAGCTTTTTGTTTTGTTGATTTGGGGGGTTCTTTTAGTCTCGCTTTCATTTATTTCTGCTCTAATATTTATTATTTCTTCCCTTCTACTATCATTGGGGTTAGTTTGTTTTTGTTTTTCTAGTTCCTTGAGGTATGTCATTAGGTAATTTATTTGAACCCTTACTACTATTTTATATAGGCACATATTGATATAAACTTCCCTCTTCCCTATTCTATATCCCATAGATTTTGGTATATTGTATTTCTATATTCATTTGTTTCAAGAATTTTTTTAATTTTTAAATTATTCATTTATCCTTTGGTCCTTCAGGAGCATGTTGTTTAATTTCCATGTGCTTGTGTAGTTTACAAGCTTTCTCTTGTTATTGATGTCGTTTTATTCCATTCTTGTCTGAGAAGATAATTGATATAATTTTGACTTTTTTGAATTTGTTGAGACTTGTTTTGTGACCAAACATACTGTCTGTTCTAAAGCATGTTTCGTGTGCTGATGAGAAGACTGCATATTCTACAGTAATTGAGTGAAATGTTCTGAAAATGTGAGTTAGGCCCGTTTGGTCGACTATGTAGTTTAATTCTGATGTTTTTTGTCGATTTTTCTGTTTGGATAATTTGTCCATTAATGAAAGTGGGGTGTTGAAGTCTCAACAATTATTGTATTGCAACTCATCTTTCTCTTTAGATCAATTAATGCTCATTTTATATACTTGAATGTTACTGTGTTGGGTATATAGATATTTATAGTTGTTACATCCTCTTGCTGAGTTGACCTCCTTTTTAAAATAGTGTTCTTTGTTTGTTTGTTTTTACAGTCTTTGATTTGTTGTCTATTTTATCTTATATAAATACAACTACTCCTGCTCTTTTTTGGTTTCCATTTGCATAGAATATCTTTTTCCATTCCTTCAAGTTCAGTCTATGTGCGTTTTTACAGGTGAAGTCGGCTTCTTATAGGCAGCATATAATTGGATCTTGTTTCTTTATGCATTCATTTACTCTATATCTTTTCATTGGAGAATTTATTTCTTTTATATCAATGTTAATAGTGATAAGTAAGGACTTACTACCGCCATTTGTGGCATGTTTTCTGGTTGTTTTGTAATTCCTCTTTTCTTTTCTTGCTGTCATCCTCTGTGATTAGGTGATTTTCTTTTGTAGTATGTTTTAGTTTATTGTTTTTATTTTTAGTGCATTTTTTATAGGTTTTAGCTTTGTGGTAGCCATCAGGCTTGCAAAAATCTTATAATTATAATAAGTTATTTTAAAGAGATGGCAACTTATCTTTTATCACAAAGAAAATAATAGAAATAAAGGAAAAATGACAAACTCTACACTTTAACTTCATTCCCCCCACATTTTTACTTTTGTTGTTTCAATTGACATATTTTTATCCTGACTATCTCTTAACAGGTTGCTGTAGCTCCTATTGGTTTTGGTAGATTTGTCTTTTAGTCTTAATACTAGAGTTCATTGGATTACATATCAATATCTTGTTATAGTATTCTGAGCTCTTCTTTGTACTTATTTATGAGGTGGGTTTATGACTTTTTATGTTTTATTTTTGCATGTCAGTCTTTTTCCTTTGAAACTGAAAAATTCTCTCTACGATTTCTAGTCATACAGGTCTGTTGTGATCAATTTTCTTAGTTTTTGTTTACTTTGAAAAAAACTATATTTCTTCTTCATGTTTGAAAGATAACTTTTCAGGGTATAATATTCTCAGTTGGCATTTTTTTTTTTTTTTACTGTTTTGAATATGTCATCCTCCTCCCTCTTGGCCTATATGATTTTTACTGAAAAATCTGTTGCCAAACAAATTGGAGCTTCTTTATACATTTATGCTTATTTTCTTTGGCTGTCTTTAGGATCCCCTTTTGCCCTTGACCTTTGAGAATTTTATTACATGACTTGGAGTAGTCTTACTTGGATTTAATTTGTTTGGTGATCTCTGACCTTTGCATACCTGAATATTTATATCTTCCTCAAGTTTTGGAAAGTTTCATATTATTATTTCATTGAATAAGCTTTCTATCTTTTTCTTTTGCTCAGATCCCCCTTAAATACCAATAATTTTTAGATTGTCTTTTAAGGTAATTTTTTTATATCTTGTGGGTGACAGAGCAGGAGCACCATCATTTCGGACAAACACCACCATTTTTAGCTCCAACTCCCTTTCTAGCCTCATTCACTTCAAGGAAATCACTTCTCTTCCAACTACAAGCAGCCAGAAAGAGCAGACAGTAAAACACAGATAAGGCTGCTTGGGCACAGAGGGAGGCATGGGGAATGTCTCTTGGGTAACTGCGAAACCTCACCCTCATACAATGGGCCCAAGCAAAACAGTGGGCCTTAATAAGCACATTCCTTTCCCTGTAGGTGCACTAAGATAGGGAAGCTAAAAGCAGACTCCGCAGGTATGCCTTCAGCTGCAGGGATGTATGGGAACAGACACACAACTCTCCCTCCCAGATAAGCACAACAAAGACACAAAAGAGACACAGAAGCAGTCCAAGCCTTTGATAAACTCTCCCACCCTAAATCCTTAAAAACTCTTAGTAAGAGAGTGGGCATGACCTAACTCAGCCAGATGCCCCTCTCAGGTTTGTTTTCTCTAAAATAAACCTGTCCTTGACTGTGGAGCAACTTTTTGTGTTTCTTTCCTCTTTCTTTAATTCTTACAGTGGGCATTTTTCATTCCTTTTCATTCTTTTTTTTTCTCTCTCACACAAAGTGTGTTTTTCAATTGCCTGTCTTTGACTTCACTGATTCTTTTCTCTGCATGATTTATTCTACTGTTAAAAGCCTCTAATGAACATTTTAGTTAAGCAAATATACCTCTAAGTTCTAGGATTTCTGTTTGATTTTTAAAAATTATTTCAAATTCTTCATTGAATTTCTCTGATAAATTTTTGAATTGCTTATTTGTGTTATTTTGGAGATTTTTGAGTTTCCTTAAAACTGCTATTTTGAATTCCTGATTGGAGAGTTTACCTATTACCTTCTTGTTGGGGTTGATCACTGGCTCCCTTCTTTGTCTGTTTGAGGAGGTCATGGTTCACCGTTTGCTAGTGTTGTTTCTTTCGGATATATATCTATGTCTTTGCATTGAATAATTAGTTATTAATTCTACTCTATCTGGCTTCTTTGGGTTTTTATTGAGTATGTTTGCTTAGATATTTATTTGTGATGTAGCTGTTCGATATCTTTTTGCTGGGTCACTACCCCTTTTCAGCACTAGATGGCATTTTAGCCCAGATTTGCCTTTTCAGCACTAACAAAGTTCAGAGTGCTGCCTGTCCTGGATGGGGAAGGTCCCAAAGAGAATACCTTGGCATCCTGGCAGTGTAGGAAGGCTGACTAAAAGTTCATGCTCAGAAGACCCATGTGTACCCCCTAAAGCGTTGTGCTGCTGAACAGCCACTCTGATTTGGCATCTCCTTTGGCCTCGATACAGAGCAGTGTTTTTCACCTGTGGATGCTAGTCCCATCTCTCTGCTTTGTCTCTAGCTGTCCTCAGGAATTTTTCTCCCTTTGGGCATTTGTGATGTTTCCAACAGGTTGAGGAGGGACAGGTCTTCTGCCAAGGAACCCAAGATGGTGGGGAAGCTGGTTGTCCAATTTGATCTCACTTCTTCCTGTATAGTAATCATGAGTCAGGGAGAAATTTTCCTTGGGTTTTGTGCCTGGCAGACCAAGGAACAGGAATTTCAGATGTAAATGTCTGATTTTTCTTTTTACCCTCTGAACAGAGTTTTTTTCACTTCTCTGTGGACCCGGAACTGTCTCATTTTCATATTTGAGTTCTGGAATATTGCTGATGATAATCTTAGTGCTGTATTTTTGTTTTAGGTTTTCTGTCAAGGGAAAGTGAAGCCAGCTTGCTTCTACTCTGCCATTTTGGTGACATCACTCCTGTTTTATAAGATTTAAATCTAAGTATTTCATTTTCTTTAAAGTTACTAAAAATAGTCCTATTTTTAAAATTTTAGTATCCATTTGTCAGTATATAGAAATGCAATTAATGTTTTTTCATTTTGTATCCTGAAGAATTTTCTTATTGATTTCTGGCTTACTTCATTATGGCCAGAGAAGATACTCTTTATGATTTTAATTTTTTAGGTTTGTTAAGGTATATCTTATTGTTCAGGATATACTCTATCTTTGTGAATGTTCTATGGACACTTAAAACAATTTTGTATTCAGCTGTTGTTGAGTGAAGTGCTCTATAAATGTCCATTAGATATTGAAGCATTTTTAAGATGGTTGTTTTAAAATCCTTAGCAGATAATTTTAACATCTGATTCATCTTCATCTTGACACCTGTTGAATGTCATCTCTCATTCAAATTGTGATTTGTCTCACTTTTAGTATGCCAAATGATTTTGATTGTATCTTGGACATTTTGGTTATTATGCTTGATCCTATGTAAATCACTGGATCCTATATAAATTTTCTATCATAGTACGCAGTAGCCCTGTTTAGCATATAGGTTCTGGTATACTTTTGTGGGACTCAGTTCCAATGACAGTTTAGTTTTCTCAGCCCTTACAATGTTATTCTGTTCTGGTTCTTCTGATGTTATTGAGCTCTCACTCAATGTCTGCTGGAGCCATCTAAGTGGGCAGAAGTCACTTCTCTGGGCCACCTGTTGTCACTCTGTGACCTTCTAGTGGGGTGAAATTTGCAGGTATGGAGGGCAGGGAATGAAGGTCACCTACACTGCTGACCTGTAGGCAGATGGCATGACTCTCTGATGCCTAGGTTGTAGAGTGGAAGCTAGAATGGCCTAGGGTTTCCTTCTGTGCTGCTGCCACTCCTGCCAATGCATTAGACTGCCTACAAGTGCTCAGGTTGTGGAATGGGAGCTGGTTTCCCTACTAGTTCTCTGCTGATCTTCCACTTTCCTGTCCTTTGGCCAGAAAGAGTAATTTTTCTTGGTGTTCTTGTGTATTCCTATTGACAGTTCCAGGTTGCAGACCTCTCTGGTGCCCAATCAAGGATTATATTAGAGATAAAAGAAAACCCAGAGAACCGTTTATGATGACATTTCTAAAGTCTCAAGGTCTCTAGCCAGTCTTTATGTATCTATTTCTCCTCATTCAGAGTCCTGTCATCACTGTAGAAAAGTCTCTAGGGAATGTAGTTGCATTTAAGGGGGAAAAGCAGAGAAATGTGAGTCTAGACCATTTTATTTCAGAACTACACATCCTATGCAATCATCTTTTGAACCAGCAATCTCTCATCTGGAAATTCACCTTAAAAATACATCTGCTATGAAATATGGGGGTGGTGGTTTTCATTGTGATATTATTTGTATTTGAAATGTATTGGATAATTTTGAATGGCCACATATAGGCTATTGGTTGAATTAACTACTGAACATCCACACAGAGGAATGCTATGTAGTTAGCAAAAACAAACAAACAAACAAAAACTTAAAGATGACAAATATCTCTAAGAGGACATACATAGTAATTTCCCAGGAAAAAAAATAAGTGAAAAAAAAATCTGGGTACCAAGGAATATATATAGTATTCTAACTTTTCTGGAAGAAATTAGGAACAAATAAGGGATAAATAAATATGGAGAATCAGGTAGAGTAAATATAAATGTAGATATACTTATTTTTAAAAAGCACACACAACAAGCCAACAAACAGAAAATGCAGGATGGATTAACGAGGAACTATTTAATTAGTTGCCCATCAATGTGAGTGAAAATGGGTTGGGAAGGTATAGGGAAAGGAATGAAACTGCATATTTTTTCATATAGCTTTGCTTTTGAAATGTTAATATTTTACATTAAAAATGTAAGTATATAAAAATAGGTTAAAAAGCCAAAAATTGAGATTGTCTTTGATGGAAGATTTCACAATTAGTAGTAGTTTCATAACTTTGTTTATATTATCTTTATTAGATTTTATAGCAGACATTACAACCAAAGTGAAAGAAGCTTTGTGCCTGCATTGTATGACATGCTCAACCATTTCATGTTCTGGAAGAGTACAGTGATATCCTTAAATAATTATTTGGCTACTTCTGCTTCAGTGTCAGTATAATTCAATAATATCACTATTTTATACCATTTTACAAAGCATTGACTTTATTTTCTGAGGTAAATTCAATATATTGACAAATATATTGAATTGGTCAATAAATATTAGCCAGTCCTTCCACGGCCAATGTCTTTATCCAATACAAGTGCCAAGGAAATAAAGTTTTATTTTAAGAATTATGGAACTGGTATGTAATAAGGAGACCTAATGAACATGAAGTCTGAATGTAGCCATTTTCTATAAAACAATTAACTTAGAACTGAAAATTACAGTTTAGGTAACATGCATTAAATATACAAGGTTGTATAAGATTAGCTTACATATCTACAGTTCTAAATGTGATTAGATAATTAGGTAGATTGGAATGATACAGGAGAAAAAAAACTTTGTGGGAGAATATTTCTTTCAAGTCTTCTCTTCTTGAAAATAGTGTCTATACTTTAGAATTAGTAGAGATTTGTTTTGGAACAAAAACATCATAAATCTAAAGCTAAAAATGGCATTCATGAAATAAGGGACCTTCACCACCACCCCCCAGAAAACAGTATCGGAAGAAAGAAACCAATGATAAAATGAGTTCTGCTGTGGAAAAGATAGAGGAGGAGATCCTGTGAGGACACCTGAGCTGTCATTGCATCTGGGCCTGTCAAGGGAATGCTCTGACACCCAGTATAATTCCCATTTATAGGCTGTCTTGGCATGGAGAAGAGGAATATCTGAACTTCTTAGATATGATTCTGGAGAAGCCCAAACATAAGGTCCACTTTGAACAATAAACAACTCACCTAAAGAGGATGCTTGCCAACACCTAGGAGAGTTTTTGACCTTGGGCCCAGGGGTGAGCAAATGGGAAGGTGGAATGTTAGTTTGGACATTTTCAAAATTTCATTATCATTCAACAGCACAATACATGGGCTTCCCTTTTTTAAGTGGTTGATTTTACTTCATATTTAACTGAGTTGAGCTCTATGGCATAAACAGAAAATCAAAACAGCATTAAAAATTATGAAAATCATCCACAAAAATATTTTTCAACACTGTGTTAAGACTCAAAGACAAGATAAAGACCATAAGTACAAAGATAGCTGAGAAAAAAGAGTGACAACCATGGGCTGAAATAATGGTGGAAGGGAGTGGGGCCAAAGAGCTTGCTGAGAGTGTTGCTAGAATAATATTTACAAAGATGGCGATAGCAACAGGGTATATTGGGAACAAGTTGCCAGACTGGCAGGAGAATTAAAATGTGAAACAGTAATGAGTGGTGAATTTGAAAAAAATCAGTTAGGGCCAGTTTAAGAGATATCTTCAAAGTCAGACTGAGGAGTTTTGACTGGGTGCTTAGGCAATATGGTTTGGTTTAGCAGCAAGGGCCTGCTGCTTGCACAATACTTAAGCAACTTAAATGTTTGCCTCTTGCCTCCTTAGAAGAGGTTTTTTTTTAAGCTTTATTAATGTGTCATAAACATATAATAAACTGCACATTTTAAAACGTATTATTTGGTATGTTTTAATTATATATGTGGCCTGGAACACATCACCTCAGTAACAACCACATACACATTAAAAATTTTTTCTCTTCCTCTTTGTATTCTTTTTCTCTTCCTCTTTGTATTCTTTTTCTCTTTATATTCTCATCTTCAGGAACTTCCCTACCTCCTTTGTCTATTTTCCCCGTCCCCACCATTCCCACACTGCTCCAACCACTCACCACACCCCACTTCCTAGCTTCACAGGCAACCATATATCTGCTTTTTAATCACTGCAAATTAGACTGCATTAACTAGAATTTTCATATCAACAGCTACGTACTCTTTTTTTTCTGGTTTATTTCAGTAGCCATAATTATTCTGAGATTCATCCATCTGATTGCATATGTCAATAGTTCATTCCCTTTTATTGCTTAGCAGAAAAGTTTTTTAAAATAAAAGTAACCCATAAAGAAATAAACAGAATGAACTAAAGGGAAGAGTTTGAAATTGAGAAGGCATGTGTGAGAGAAAAAGGGAGAGAGAAAGAAATGTTGGGAGTATAGGTCACACGTAACTTATGCCAGGGAATAATATAATTAAAAAATAAGTTAAACTCAAGGCAAGAATTTAGGTTTTAATAGCAATAAATATAGCACAAATTGTGTTCTTGACAAAAATAGTAGGACAAAATACAGCTTTTGATACAGTTTATTGAGATAGATGTATTGTTTTCCATGGGAAGACAAGAAAATATCTTCTGAGAATAAGACAACAGGAGGTAGGTTCATGTTAGCTATAAAGGAGAAGTGCGGAAGATATCAAAAAGAGTAATAAAACTCTTTCACCAAAGAAACAAGAAAAGAAAAGACACCAGAAAGTGTGTAAAGCAGCCTTGCTTGGCTATCAATATCAAGAGCTCAGTCTCAGGCATGCTCAGTTGGAGATGGCTTGGAATCACCAATAGAAGGGCTCTGTGGGAATTTAACAAAAATGGAACTGGAGCACAGTGAGGACTCAAGGCATAAGATATGGAAGTCAGCAACATACAGCAGTTCTTAGATGAGTATAATAGATGAACATTCTCAGAGCATGAGTGGCTTTAAAAGGAGAGAGTCTCAGAAGCAGATATAAAACACTCCCAATGAGACAAAACCTAAGAACTAAAAGAGGGATGCTTTACATAACTGAATATGATGACAGCTTTAAAAAAGCAATATCGATTTTGGGAAATGTAAATCTTTTAACAGACCACTCCATATCTTTGGCCTCCATACTGTTGGCCACCAAGAATAACCAAGTGAGAAATTCAAGTAAGAAAGTAAAAGGGAAACAAAATAGAATTATGAGGAACAGACAGGTGGACTGGTGAAAAGAAAGGAAACATTGAGTGTAAGGGAGGGGAATGAGAAGGAAGAAAGCTCGAGTACTGCAGAAAAAGGTGGTTTGGAGAAAAGAAGGGAATGTCCCCAGTCAGTGCGTAAGGACTAGACAGGAGAGGCTGGAGGGGCAAAGGAAGAGTCAAAACACTACCAGGAGGTGGAGAAAAGAGGAGGGTAGCAAGAGCAGAGAGAATATGCCAGGTATGAAAATGGTTGACAGAGAGAGAGAGAGAAATGGGCACAGGGTCATAAGATAGCTGAAGGGACATACTATGTGGGCAGTATACATAGAAGGTACCAGAGTTAAATATGGAATGAAACAGGAAGGGAAGTTTTGAAACTAGGAGATAAGAGAGAATTTCAGAAAGAAAGGGGGATAAGATAGAATAATGACTAATATTTATGGAGTATGTGTCCACTGCACTGACCACTTTCCATGTTTATCATTATTTAACACTTCCCGATCTTCTATGAGGTAATTATTTTTAGTATTCCTTGTAGGTAGATTAAAAAATTGAAGCTTACAGAAGTTGCTTATCCAGCATCACACAATAGATAAGTAATGAATAGGGATTTGATTTTAGGCAAAGTATAGATCCTGTTTAACGTGCGTGAATATTGACTCCTAACTCTGTGTTCATGAAGAGAGGAAGAGTTAGTGAACAGAAAACCAAACACCGCATGTTCTTACTCATAAGTGGGAGTTGAACAATGATAACACATGAACACAGGGAGGGGAACATCACATACCACGGCCTGTCAGGGGGTGGGGGGCTAGGGGAGGAATAGCATGAGGAGAAATACCTAATGTAGGTGACGTGTTGATGGGTGCAGCAAACCACCATGGCATGTGTATACCTACATAACAAAACTGCACGTTCTGCACATGTACCCCAGAACTTAAAGTATAATAATAATAAAAAAAAGAGAGAACAGCTACAGAGGTTAAGCAAATTAAGGCCGAGAAGAGGGAGTAGAAAGTAGGGATGTTGTAGGAAATGAAAGAATAAGAATGGCAGATGGGAAGCCAAAGTCATGAAGGAAAGAAAGTGGTGAGAAATAACAATTTTTCAGAGAATACGAATTTCCTTATTTTTGAAAAAAAAAAGCATCTAGTTAAGTTTTTGTGTATTCAGGTTAGAAATGGCCTAATAACTATGACTCTGCATGTTCCCTCTACTAGGCAGATTAGCTGGTCCCACCCAAACGACATATGGTGGCCATGACTCTGGGGATCATCTGTGCAGCTCCATGAACAGTTGGTGGGCTGGTGAGTTTAATGCTTTAATAATAAACCTTGGATTGATTACCTTTTCACAAATGACTAAATCAATCTAAAATGCCATTTTTCAAAACCAAAACAAAAACCAGAATTAGTGCTTTTACAAAAGCAATCTGTTTGACCTAAATCTTCTGACCCTAAAACCTAAATGTTTTCAAATGTCATTAGATGCATATTTTTAAAATCTACTAATCAGTGTATCCAATTTTTGAAATGCCATTTGAAAGAAACTAGTAACCTCAAACCTTGCTTTAGATGCTTAAGACAGAAGTAGGAATTTATCTCATGTTATAAAATAAAACTTTGTTTACAAGAAAAACATCTAGATAAATAGTAGAAATATTTTAAAGACATATCAGACTTTCAAATTTAGAAAAAAAAACCTTCTGATAAAAGAAAAGTATAGCACTCTATAGAGTTACTAATTTTTTTTTCCTTTTTACATTTTGTGCTTTGGAATTTAATTCATATTTAAATTTTCAGTGTAGTTGTTATCTAAGTTTTAAAATAATATATCTACAACATAAATCAATTTCGCTTTATGAAAGTTGGGTTTTTAAGGAAAGCATATTTGAGTTCCAAATGATCCTCAAGGAAATTTCTAACAAAATCTTTTTTTAACTTCTATTTTACCTTAGAGGTAAAAGTGCA
Source organism: Pongo pygmaeus (assembly GCF_028885625.2). Taxonomy (NCBI): domain Eukaryota; kingdom Metazoa; phylum Chordata; class Mammalia; order Primates; family Hominidae; genus Pongo; species Pongo pygmaeus. The sequence goes on along the minus strand of NC_072378.2, from coordinate 127,855,264 downwards.
GTTTTGTTACATAGGTGAACTTGTGCATGGGAATTTGTTGTACAGACCATTTCATCACCCGGGTATCAAGCCTAGCATCCATTAATTACTTTTCCCAATCTTCTCTCTCCTCCCCTCCCACCCTCTGAAAGGCCCCAGGTTGTGTTGTGTTGTTCCTCTCTGTGTGTCCATGTGTTCTCATCATTTAGGTTCCACTTATAAGTGAGGACATGTGGTATTTGGTTTTCTCTTTCTGTGTTAATTTGTTAAGGATAAGTGCCCAGAGCTATTGCTTAAGTTTTACTACATGTTTCTAAATCTGTGGGGTTTACTTTTGTGATAGATTTCTTTACTTCAAAAACAACCTCTTTTCTATAGTAATAGTATTAATAATAACTCTTTGTTTTTACGGACTTCAATTATTATCTTTCTGCTATGTCTTGCTGTGATCGACTCTGGCATAATGGGGATATCATCAGACAATGTCGTCCTTCTACCACCATTTAAGGATCAGATGAATTTTTGTTATAATGTTTCTAGCTGTCATTCATCCTTTCCAGAAACAATACAAATGTGGCATGAATTTTACCAAGTTTTTCTCTAATATTTTTATTAATAACCTTTGAAGGTAGCCAGATAATTTTGTATAATACTTTATGTATAATTTTAAAGCATTGAACAATATGTTTCCAATAAATAATTCCTAATATGAAAATGTGTATTATGATGCTAGCAGTATTAATATGAGTAGATTGCCACATGACATCATATCTTATTAGCACCTTTGTTTCCAGTACGTATTGAGTCAGTCCTATGCACTCTTCTCACAACAAATAAATTATACACAGACATGTGAACACAGAGAAATTTGGCTTAATGGTGTAGAAAATGTTCTGGTTAATCCTCACTTTGGGTCAATGGATTAATAACTTATATAGAAATATAATTATGGAATAGATCGTGATGAATTTGATCCATTTATTTCAACTGTCTTCATAGGCAATTACATATGAGTTGCTTGAAATGATCATTTGACAATCAGAATCAAATATTGATGTTCAAAGTCAAATGTCACAGGTGGAAGAGTAAATGACCAAAGATAAAGTTTCCCTTTAGAGAACCTACTCATTATATTGCATATGTTTAGATCAAATTTTGTTACTTTTCCCACTCCTCTCCTGTCCTCATTTCTGACTCTTACTGCTTTATAGAAAGCTCTTTGCATGATAGGAGAAAAACAAATAAACAAATGGAATACTAAAGCTCTAGTTCTGAACAACATAAAATTACGAGTATTTCAAAAACCAAAAAATTACTTGGTTTATTCCTTTCAAATGCATTCAGTGTTACTTGTAATTAGTATAACTAATATTAAGCTCTCCAGGAAGCATTAGACATTATATTCTTCATATCCTAACTCTTACAAACAATTTTCTCCTCTCATTTAGAATGTTGAAAAATTTATATTTACAAATACAATTGATTTTCAGGAAGAGAGATGGTAATAATTGTTTAATATGAATAACATTTTCCTTCCTGGATAGCATGTAAAGTCACCATCTAGTAGCTCTGATGACCTGTTGAAGTACTTATGGACTGCACATGTCTCATCCCTGAAGGCTGCTCATAAAATTTTTCACAATAGGTAAGAATAAATCCAAAGTTATTTTGTTTTAATATGGTAACAATCTTTCCATCATATGCTGTTTTTTATTGAAATCTTTTTCAGTTTACCTATTTACCAAGATGTCAACCATGGGCAGTACTATGATAAAAGGAAAACTGACAAAAAAACGTTTTACTGGATAAAGTTCAAAACATATTTTGTAAGTAGGCAGGTAAAAATGTGAAGAAAAATAGGCTTGTACCATAAAGCATAGCAAAATTAAAACAATCAAACAAAATTTAACCAGAAGAACAACGAGAGGGTTTTTTTAAAGAGATGTTTTAACGTGAACCGGCATGTCTGTAAACCAAAAGGATGTAGTGACAAGTAATACAGGATCTCTGCATCATTTTTATCAAAGAGTATGGTTTGTTTACCACATATTTGGAAGAAAATATTTAGCACACATCTTTTTTATTATGCCAGATAGATAAAAATAATGTCAAAATACTCTGTGTTTTATAATAAATGTAAATGCAACTCTGCCATCCAGAGTGAGGCATGTGGTAGAAAGAAAGAAAGAATGAGTGACTGGCTTTAAAACATATATAAACACAGGCCTATATTTTTGAAGAGTTCTTGTTAAATATCTGCTGTTATATTTCCCACTGACCTCATATGCAATTGAGATGAATAAATCAGAGATGGGAGACACATTGCCTTGCATGTTTTCTCTCTTTATGTTGCTTCAAGGCCCGATATTTTTATGAGATGATGGAAGAGTTCATCCCCTTGGTATATCTGTCAGATAAATTAGGATCATAACCATCATAACAACTTATTGGTAGAATGAGAATTGTCAACATCAAGATGGCAACTGAGAGCAAGTCATTAGAATCACAGAAAATAGTTTCAAAAATACTATTTTTTCATTTGTGGATTTTCCCAGTCATATGCAAAACTAAACTGCTTTAGAAAATAGCAGCTTTTCCATAATAAAACTGTTTTAGTTTTATAAAATAAAAAGTCAACACTGAATTTATTGCTTCCTACCAAAAGGGTCAGAGACAGTCTCTTTGAGCTCCAAAGTCTGAATTATTGTGTATGTTGATCATAATATTTGGGTATAATTTTTATCTTTCTGAAATATTGTAAGGTGCTTTTTTCCACAAAGTTTCTTAAATTTCAAGCAGTTGTGACTTACTATGTTATTTTTCATTCATTTTGTGGAGCACATAGTCTATCTAAAACTCCATTATCTCTGTTTCATTATTGGAATTCCTATTATTTCTATGTTGAATCTCCTACACAACAGATCTAATTTTTATAGTTTTTATTTCTCTTATTTTCCACATTTTTGCTTTTTGCACTTCCTATCTAATTTCCTCAACTTTGTCTTCTAATCTATTTGCTGATGGTTACTTACTATACTATTTCTATGATTTCATTAAGATCAACGAAGTTGATCTTCAATGAATCCTCTTATTGTATCTTCTTACTGCTTTTTCTTTGCAATACATTTTCTCACCTCTCTGTAAATATTAGAATTTCTTTTTTTTTTTGAGACAGAGTCTCGCTCTGTCACCCAGCCTGGAGTGCAGTGTAATTTTTGTATTTTTAGTAGAGACAGGGTTTCACCATCTTGGCCAGGCTTGTCTTGAACTCCTGACCTCGTGATCCACCCACCTCGGCCTCCCAAAGTGGTGGGATTACAGGCATGAGCCACTGCGCACGGCCAGTATTAGAATATTAAACACAGCTGCTTATCCTACAGTATATTCTAAGTGGCTTTTTCATTTGCTTTGTGTAATTGGTCTTATTCATGGTATCTCTTATTCAGATACCATTCTTAATTACCTTGTAATCTTTGTCATATATAGGTATTTAAAATTGGGGCAGTAAGGAGCTAATTTGAAACTCTGTGGGTATGACTAATGCTTGCTTACCGCTGTACAGCAGAGCACATGACTCGGCAATTTAATTGGTTAATTCCTGTTTTATTAAGTGTATGCCTATCTTCTCAAGCTGGTTGAATTTACCAGAAATTTTCCATGTTATGCTTCAAGAAAGAAGGCGTGGCTTGCAGCATTTTAAGAGTCTAGTGAGAGAAGAATATTGGAGGTCTGAGTATCCAGTATTCAGGTCTTCACTTAAGATCTCTGTTTTCAGCATGGTGTACTGTTGCCTTCATTTGCGCTCAGTTTACTAGAGTTCAAAAACTCTCTCCTTTTCCTTGTCGATAATTAACTCATCACCGTGTGAAGGATCAGAGGTAGTCTTTGAATCTGCCTATTTCTTTATCAGCCTTTCAAGCAACAGTTCCCGTTTTCAGGAATATACCTTTCATCCCAATTTCCAGAAATGCTTGTAACCAAACACACAATTGTTGGGAGAATTCTACACAGTATATAGTGTTAGCTTTCCCCATTGCTAGTTTAGGATTCAGACTTCTTGGGTCTGCTAAATCCTTTGCTACTCATCCATTTGATTTCCAAAATGTTGTAGCTGCCTCTCCAAATGTACTCACAGTATTATTGCTTCTGATATGGTAAGGGAGAAAAAAGAAGTGCGTGTATTCAAATGCCCAACTTTACATGAAAGATCCTCTGTCATTTTTATACTTAAGAATATATACTAAAATTTATTTAATAGTAATATTTTTGAAACATGAATAAGTGTATGAAGTTATTTAGTATTAGTTTTGTTTAAAATATCACCAGAATTTTACCTCACTGAAAAACAGTTGTCCTGACAAGGAGAATCCTTCCAAAGGTATCCCTTAATGGAAGGAAGGTATTTTGCATGTTAATACTATAAAAATATCAAAATCCTGATAATGAGTATTGTGGTTTACAATCTTAGGAGGCCTCATATTGATATTTATTAAAATATTAATCATTCTTTGATATAAAATAATTTTATAGAATTTAAGATTATTTCCATTAAGGGTCAGGCAAATCTGCATAATGAATCTTGAATTATCGGACATGTGAAATCTCTTATTAGTTTTTCACTTGTAAAATGGGAATACTAGCAGCACCTAACTTGTGAGGTTGTTTTGAGCAATATATATAACATTTATAACATAACACCTACAATATAATAACAAATCAATACAAAATAGCTTCTATTATTTTAAGAGGAAATAAGGTAGCAGTTAAGTATAAGACTCTGGAACCAGAACATCTAGTCTTAGATCCTGGATTGGCATATTATAGAAAATTGGATAATTGTTTCTTGTGATTCCATTTCTTCATCTATTAATATATCTTTTAATTTGGTTGGTGCTTCCATAATAGCAGAGTGGGGATATCCTTAAATTCACTCTTCCATAAAAGCAACAAAGCACTAACAAAAATGATCAAAATAAACATTTTAAGAATTATTGGAATTAGCCAATGGTTTATATCAATCAAAAATTGTCAAAAACATTTATTCAAAGAAATGATGAATGTAGGTAAGAACAGGATCTGTGGTATTTTAAGTTGGCTTATCTCATTCCACTTTACCGAGCTCTGCAATAGCCTTGAAAACCAGCTTCTTGCAACTCCTGTGGCTTTGCAGCCATCAAAAGGGCATATTTGTGTTTGGAGCTTCTTTAAAAGCCCTATCTGTACAGCACTTTAGAGTCACTTTTTAAACTGTTTTACAGCTACCTGGAAAAATTCCCTTCTCAGGGTGTGGTAATTATTTGAACTACTCATTCTGTGGGAAAACCCTTATACCCAAGGTATTTGTAAAAGGATACAATTAGCATCAATTTTTTTTTTTAAACCTCAGTTACCTGAGACTGCCATAGCGGCTGGGGGAAACAAGAGCTGAACTAAAAGCTTAAAAGGGCAATCTGTGATATAATATGTCCAAAGAGAACTTGGAAAGCTCTGAAATATTCCCGGGGATCTATAAGGCCACTCACATGAACAGGACTGTGGACAAAGCTAAGCAAGAACTGAGAAGGCTCAAATCTCCCACCTCTGGCTGACCTTGAGGGCCTGAACAAGTGAAAAGTAAAGGCTAAGGCAAAGATGCAAAAGGCCTTGAAGATGTGTTCAAGGAACTTAAAGAAATCTTTAAGCAATCATTAGCTGACCACTAAGCTTACTGGGCAGGGACTTCAATGATGACTCACTACAGAGAATATACAGTGAATATGTAGAAGTAGACCAGGCAAGTTACTAAGTTACTAAGCAAACAATGACAAATGAACCAAGCAACAAACCCTGGTGAGAGTGAGTATCTGATTTTCAGAGTTGCTACTTTATATTTTCTGAAATGAAATGAAATGAAATGGGAAGTGTTGGGAAAAAGATAAAAGAAACGTGAAGCACTGGAAAACTATTTTGCACACGTGTATGTGTGCATGTGAGCACACACACACACACACACACACTAGTCAATTGAAAGTTTTCCTGAGTGGGACCAGATGATGGACTTACTAGATAAAATTTTTAAATTTGCTATTATGAACATACATATAGAAATAGCTTGGGTGTAATAGCTCATGCCTGTAATCCCTGCCTCAGGAGCCTGAGGCAGGAGAATCACATGAGCCTAGGAGTTTGAGGCCAACCTGGGCAATATAACAAGATACCATGACTAAAAAAGTTTTTAAAAAAAAAAAAAAAGAAAGAAAGAAAAGAAACCATGTCTAAGGAATTAAAAAAAAAACATGAAAACTTACAACATCTTACCAGATAGAGAATATCATTAAACAGATATAATCTATAGAAAAAAATAGAAATTCGGAAATTGAAAAGTGTAATAGCTAAATGAATAATCCAAGGGGGTGATATGTAAAAGCAGATTTAAGCCAGCAGGAGAAAAGAATCACTGAACTTGAATAAAGGTAAATTGAGATTATACAGTTTGAGAAACAGAAATAAAAAAAGAATGATGAAAAATAAACAGAGCTTCACAGATCCACAAGAAATCATCAAGTATATGAGATATACATAATGGGATTCCCAGAAGTAAGGGTAGAGAAAAAAGGGAAGAAATAATATTTGAAAAAAACTAGCAAGAAACTTTTCAAACTTAATTTAGAAACATTAATCTATATATCCAAGAAGCTCAGTGAACTCTAAATAAGATAAACTCAACAAGAGCCACACTTAGACAAATTGTAGTCAAAGTGTCCAAAGACAAAGAGGGAATCTGATAAGCAGAAAGAGAAAAATGACCCTCATGTACAAGGAATCCTCAATAAGTTTAGGAGTTGATTTCTCATCAGAAACCGCGGAAGCCAGGAGACCTATTGGAAGTGCTGTAAGGAAAAGACTGTCAATGAAGAATTATATACCCTGTAAAACTATTCTTTAAAAATGGAGAAATTAAGATATTTGCAGATGAACAAATACTGAAAGAATTTATTAGCCGACATACTTTCAAGAAATAATAAAAGATGTTTTTCAGGCTGAAATGAAAGAACGCTAAATGGTAACTCAAATTCACATGATGAAATAAACAGTGCTAACAAAGGAGTTACATAGGTAAATATAAAATAGATTGTAAATATATAGTATCATGTCACTTTTCTTCTCTATTTTATTTGAAATACAACTGCATAAAGCAATAATTATAAAATTGTCCTGATGGGTTTATAATGTAGAATGATGTAATTAGCATGACAATAATAGCACAAGAGAGAGAAACACGAGTGGTACTATATTGCAGCAATGTTTATGTAAACTATTGAAAGAAGTTGGTATTAATCTGAAATACGTTGTTTCAAGTTGAGGTGGTAGTTGTAATTCCATCAGCTAAGAGCAATAGCAAAGTAGACTAAAAATGTATATAGTAAAATAAACCACAAGGTAATTAAAAAGTTACACTAGAAAGTATTTGTTTACCACAAAAGAAGGCAGTAACAAAGGAAAATAGAAGCAAAGACATAAGACACAAGAACAAATAGCAAAATGGTAATATTATACCAAATATCATATCAAAATAAGACAAAGGCATCACAAGAAAAAAAATCTACTGACCTACATTTCTTGTGAATATAGATGTAAAAACTCTCAACACAATATTGGTAAACAGAATCAAACTATACATAAAAATGATTATAAACCATCACCAATAGGATTCATTCCAAGAATGCATGTTGGTTTAGCATCTGATAATCAACCTGTATAGTATACATATTAAAAGAATAAAGCACGAAAACCACATGATCATCACATAGACACGGCAAAAGCCTTTGACAAAACCCAACACATTTTTATGATTAAAAAACAAAAACACTAAAAAATGTAGGAATAGAGCAGTGTCTCACCTTGATAAAGGGCATGTAGAAAGCCCCAGCTAACATGATAAGGGTGCGACACTGAATTTTTCCCTGTAAGATGAGAAACAAGACAAGATTCTCCACTGTTGCCGCTCAGCATTGTACTGAAGGGTCTACTGAGGGAGACTAGGTAAGAAAAGATATAAAAAGCATCCAAGTTGGAAAAGATAAAATAATACTTTCTCTATTTCTCAAAGAAATCCACTAAAAAACTATTGAAGTTAATAAATGAGTTCATTGACCCAGCAAAATGAAAGATCAACATACAGAAATCAACTGTATTTCTATACACTACAATGAAAAAAAAATTCTAAAATAAAACTAAGAAAACAGATACATTTATAACAGTACCAAGAGGAAAAAATTCACAGGAATAAATTTAACAGAAAGAAATTCAAAACTTAGATACCCTGAAAAAATATGAGATATTGTTGAAAGAAATTACAGATCCATTTAAAGTGGAAGACTTCCTGTGTTCATGGACTGGAAGACTTAATATTGTTAAGTTGGAAATTCGCCCTAAATTGATCCACAGATTCTATGCAATCCCTATTAATCTCTTAGTACAAAACTACAGTAATCAAGACATACAAGTAATCAAGTGTGGTAAGGGCATAATAATAGAGACATAGATTAATGGAATAAAATTGAGAGACCAGATATAAACCCTTAGATTTGTGGTCACTTGATTTTTAACAAGGGGGCAAGACAATTCAGTGGGTAAGATTAGTCTTCAATGGAAATGGATTAGTCTTCTAAAAATCCATATGCTAATGAATGAAGTTTGTCTTCTACAACACAACAAATTAACTTAAAATGCATTATAAACCTAAATGTTAGAGCTAGAACTATAAAACTTTGAGAATAAATTTTTTGACTTAGGGTTAGACATGTTTTTTCTAAGATGTGACACTAAAAGCACAAAGGACAGAAAAATAGAATGAACTTCATAAAGTGTTTAAAACTTTGGTGCTGCAAATGTTACTATTGAAAAAGATAGGGATAGTACACAGGATGGGAGAAAATATTTACAAATCATATATCTGATAAGGGACTTGTATTTAAAATATATTTTAAAACTCTTACAACTCAGTGATATAAAAAAATTTTAGTAGAAAAAGGAGATTTGAACAGATATTTCTCTAAAGAAGATATGCAAATGGCCAGTAAGTACATAGATATTCAAAATCATTGGTCGAAATCATTAGTCATTAAGGACATATAAATCAAAACCAAAATGAGCTACTACTTTACAACCACTAGAATGGCTAAAGTTTAAAAGACAGACAGTAACAACTGTTTTTATTTTTTATATTTTGTTCCTCAGATCTTCTCTTTCTTAAACCTAAGAATTGGTTATGATGCTTTGATAAGAGTGTGAAGTTCTAACCAATTTTTCTGTAATCCAGGACAGGCTTCATAATTTCATACTCTATACTCCCGTAACTCCATGGGAACCACATATATACAGGTGTGTTTCTTTCACAGTGTTGACCAGAGGATATGTTCTAATTGTTTTTTGAATCCATAACAACTAGCCCCCTATGTCTGTAATATGTAGAGTAATACCAAGGGAAGTCTAACAAACCATATAATTTCCATAACAGGCCTTGAAGGACATAGGACATAATGAGCAAAATAAGAGGTGGAAATCATTTTGGAGGGAACAAGCATGCTGCAAAATAGCAAGCTGTTTACATGCTCAGAAGATTGATTGGAACAGGTGGTGTGGATTGTATAGATGTAAAACTATTCACTACAAACATAAAATTAAAATTTATTCCTCAATAAGATGAGAGGAGTTGGCTTTCTAGCATAATTCATGAAGAAAAAAATACCAAACTACCTAAAAATCAAGAAAAGCTATTTTAATTTATTTCATTTTCAGTGGTCACCTGACATAAAAATCATCTGTTCTTCAAGAGGTGTCCAAATCCAGCAGAAGTTTTGCCTCATCACCTTTGATCTTCATCTTCACATTTTAAAATAATATTTGGTCACATTTCAGAGTACGTGCAAGGATAACATGCTTGAAAAGGGAAAAATATTTGGCTAAAAACTACAAAATTTCTGGGATGGTAATTTCCAAGTTTAAAATTCTAGTAATGTCTCTTCACATTTTCAAATCTAGGGGCTAAAATCAACAGCAAGTTTATACAATTTGTATTCTAAAAAGTAGAATAAGGTAGCTTTTGGACAGATTATCCATTTCAAAAATTGAATTGGCAAAACTCTGAGTAGACTAATTTTAAATGCATACTTGTACCCTACATTTCTATTAGGTTAAAGTATTATTTTAAGCAAGAAGTAGATTGTAAAAGAAACTGGGTTTTATTTGTGGATTATTTAGCTCCAACACGCTTTCCTACAACTTTGATTAGAATGAATGAATTCCAGAAGGACCTGCCACCACGAATACTTGTTAGTGGGGATAAAGCCCACTTCATCGGTGACTTTTCCAGCTTTCAGAACATAGTCTTGCTTGCTGTAAATTTCCTACACAAAGTGCATAAGCATACAGGTAAGAGACACAGATAATTTATTTTCTGTAAATTCTGTATGTTGTGTTGGTATCTTAGCTGATGGGATAGCCTTGGAATCAGAATTATAAATTATTACGATAGGCTGTTTAAAGAAGGAAATGTTAAGTTGCTATAGGTATCTGTTTCAAGGTTTTAACAATAATTCTTGCGGGTTTATGATAGGTTTCATATAATGGGCTTATAGTATGGACCCTTCCTGACTTGGCGGGTACTTTTCTACAGGGTTCTTGTGCAAATACAGCTGATCAATATCACAGCATGTTAATTTGGCAAAGAGATAATGGGAATTTTTACTGCTTTCTTGGACAAGTTTTATTTTATTTTATTCTACTTCATTCCTTATTTTTAAATGAAAAATATAATAAGCAAAACAATGATACTCCCCACGACTAACAGAACCACACAATAAATTCTGTTATGTGACTTTCCTTATCCAGTTCTCCTGATTGCACACATAAAAACAAAAATAAAAAACCCTCAAAATTCTTGTCTTAGAAAAGGTTACATTTCTCCAAAATTTACAAATTATTTATAGAAAACGCAAAAGAAAAAACATAATAATAAACTTGAAAGTTACTTTCATTAGATTCTCCAGATATCATTCACCCATTTCTCTATTGAGGGAATAAAATATGTGTGTGTATGTGGTATGTGTGCATGTGTATAATTTCTATTTCCTAAAGCAAAATTTAGAAATAAGGTATAAGTCAAAATTAAAATGAATATATTGTACATTAAATTTAACAGTTGTGTGTATTACTTAGGGCAAAATTTGCTGTTTTAATAAATAAACCTTCAAATGTTAATGGCATAACTCATTAGGATTCTTTTTCTGGCTCACATAATTATTCATGATGTTTACCCAATTGGCAGGAGACTTTCTTCCATGGTAATTCTGAGACCTAGGACCCTTCTATTTGTGGTTCCATCAGTCTTCACAGCTTCACTATTGCATGACGCCTGCAAAACTTAAATGGAGTTAGAGACGTTAAAGAAGGGAGCCCATCTTTTTAAAGGCCCAGGACCAGAAGTGCTCAAGAATTCCGTATCTTTCTTTCTTACAGATTGACTGATAAATCCACCCTCACTTCTTCTACTCAAAATTCATACCATTACTAAATACATTTTCCCCATATTTTAATAACATTTCATTTTATGACTATAAGTTTACTTATTTCAAAAATATATTCTATATATGACATCACAAATTTAATTGCTACAGAAAGTTATTAAATGCAAATAAAACTTACCATCTCTGTCATCACCTCCTAACTTTCATATGTTGATTCTTGACTAATATATATTTTTTATGTTTGGGGCTCACTCCTACAAAAAATCTCATATGCATTGATGAATGTAAATAAGAGAATAAATAATTTGATAAAAACTTCTGTGTTTGCATAAAATAAATTATATATATGGCACTGCTCTGTGCTATAATTTTTTCATTAACCATGTATCTTTGGAATATTAGTAAGTTGGCAAATATTTACACATATCATTCTCATAAATGATACATAACTTTCTATTGAATGGACTTATATTTTTCCACTTTGAGGCAATGGAAATTGTCATTTACTGTGTACTTTTATTAGCTTAACTTGTTGGAATAATGACACAGTAAAATACTAAAAATGAGTTCATGGATCAGGTATTGCCAAGTGGCAATTAAAGACTATGCTACAGTTTATGTTCTTGACAAAAAAACAAACGACAAAACAATGCAAACTGTTTATTAAGATTTATATGTCTACATAGATATCAAAAATTAGTATTAGCAAACTAATTTGCACACAGTTATCTTAATTTGCAACAATCTAAAATGTGAAAAAAGGCACTTCATTTTTTACAGGTTTTCTTTTATTTAATCATCACTGTATTTATCATCTTTTATTCCTTTTAGCTACGTATGAATCTTATCAATTTGAATTTTAAGGCATAATATATAATTTAAAAGAGCAAAACACTTTATGTTTTATTACAGAATGTATATGAATATATATTAATTTGATACTAATTACATTGAATTTTATTGTAAACAATTACAATATTTGGGATCAAAATAGAAATTTTTCCTACAACATTTAAATAAATTTACCAATTTTCTAGAAACATTGTTCTCACCATATAGAAAACTTTAATGAAGTTAACAGTTGCAAGAAAACTTTCTCTAGCAATTTTGGAATTTACCCTTCAATTTTTAAACTAAATACTTCTAGAAATCTATAATGAAATAAAACTCCACAAAGGTAATTTATTGAGGAATAATACTCACAAAAATTTGTTCTTGGCTTTTCATGTCTAGGTAATTTTGTCATTATTTATGCCTGTATTTTAAAATTAAAACTGATGTTGCTGTTAATTTGCACAATTAATAATTATTGAGTTAACATCAATAATAAATAAAATGCTTGCTATCCAATGTTGATTCAATTGGATAACTCACAAGTGCTGATAAATTAATAAAGTCATAAAACCTAATTGGGTCTTGCAGTGTTATTCTGCCTAAATTAATTTCATGAAATTTGGAGGAATAGATTTTATGGTCATGAGTCAAAAGGCACATTTTAAATAAAAATTTGGATGATGAACTTGGATTCTAAAACACTTAAAAATGAACTGTTAGTTTAGAATATACTACTGATTTATCAATATTTTGAGAGATGGTCAGTGATGCAGGATTTTTTGCACCTTAGTTCAGCTAAAATCTGGGTTCTTGTCACCTGATTTATCACTATTTTTGTGAGGTTGTCAGTGATGCAGGGTTTTTTGCTCTTAGTCCAGCTAAAATCTGGGTTCTTGTCTCATGACCAGGAAAAGTTAGGCGTGCAGACACATTGAAGGGTTAGGAGAGTGGATTTATTAGGCGAAAAGAAAACTCTCAAAAAAGAGAGGGGTCCTGCAAGCAGGGTTTCCACCTCACAAAACTGAATAACAGAACACCACACACAAGCTGAAAAGGCCCAGCTCCTCCCCAGCATAAAGCAGGAATTCCTGGTGGCTCCACCTATTCTCCCAGTGCGTATGCAGGCCCTTAGTCTAAGCCACTCCACATTGATTTATTTCCCTTACTGAGCATAAGTTAAGGGATGGAATTTTTCACCATGGGTATGTTAGGCGAGTCCCTTGTGCACAATGACCTGGGTGGCATTTGGCTGCCTTCTGCCTGTATCATCAGTTATCTCAAAGTTCCAAAAATTATGTTATGAATATATGCTTTTTTAACACATATTTTTTGGAGTACTTCAGAGTCACAGGGGGCAAAATTTCTCTCCATTAAGAAGAGACAGTGTCCACTGACAAAAAGGTAGCTCTTTCTCTTTCTTGTCTTCTTGGTAACTTTCTTTCAATAGCTATTACAAAGCTTGCTTACACAGAGAGCCCTAAGGACAGGCAAAATATGCTAACAAACTATTTGGAAAAAATAAAAGGGTAAGTTGAGCCTGAGGGTAAATAGTGTGGTAAAATAATACAAGTGTTGATGTCAGAAAGATGGATTTGCATTAATGTTCTGCCATTTTCCACCTGGTGTCAGCTGGTTAAACCTAAGCAACTTAGAAAATTTGCCTGTAGTTCAACATACTTATTGAAAAAATTAACATTATTGAAGAGTCCACAAGATTTTAATTATAAAAAATTACTAGTTCAATAATCAGAAGGTAGTGAGCATCCAATGTAACACATACTATATAGTAATTGTTACACAGAGTACACGTTTGATGAACAAGATACCAATAAGATAATTGTGTTGAATCAAAAATCAGTTATTACTATAGCGTTCAACTCTAGGAATTAAAGAACATGAAACAGTCATATCAAATTATAGCAGCTTCACTATTAATAGAAACCTAATGACTTTTAAAATTTGTATTAGTTTCCTTTCGCTGCTATAACAACTTAACACTCACTTGGAGGCTTAAAACAACACACATTCAATATATTACAGTTCTGGAGATCCCAAGTCTGAAATGGGTTCACTGGATGAAAATCAAAAAGTTGATGAGGTTAAGATACTTCTGGAGGCTTGAGAGGAGAATCAATTCTCTTGCTTTCTGTGGCCTCTAGAGGCCATGCTCATTCTTTGGCTTATGATCCCTTTCCTCAAAGCCAGTAGAAAACATCTTCAGATTTTTCTCTAATTCTGACTTTATTGCCTCTCATTTTTCACTTATAAGGACTACCATGATTATAATTGGCCAACCCAAATTATCCAGGATGATCTCCCCCTATAATATTTAATTTAATCACATCTGCAAAGTTTCTTTTGCTATGTAAGTTAACATATCATGTGTTCTGGGTATTTAGGCATGGATATCTTTTGGGGACCATTATTGCTGCTGCCAAACCATTCGTAAGATTATCTCTGCTTGGTATATATTCAAGGATAGATATAAGAAAATAAATGGTACTTTAGTACTTGCACTGTAATAAACATGACAAATTTCTGAGTGTCTCATTACAAAGTAATATTCAGTTGACTCTTAAACAACACAGGTTTGAACTGCATGGGTTCACTTGTGTGCAGATTTTCTTCCACCTTAGTCATCCCTGAGACAGAAAGACTAACCCCTCTTCTTCCTCTTTCTCCTCAACATACTCAACATGAAGATGATGAGGAAGAAGACCTTAATGATGATCTGCTTCCACTTAATGAATAGCAAATATATTTTCTTTTGTTTGTGATTTTCTTAATAACATTTTTTCTTCAGCTTACTTCATTATAAAAATACAACATATAAAACATATACATATAAGATACAAAATATGTGTTAATCAACCGTTCATGTTATTGATAAGGCTTCTGGTCAACAATAGGCTATAGTAGTTAAGTTTGGGGGGAATCAAAAGTTACACATAGGTTTTGACTGCAGGGGGTCTAGCAACCCTGACCCCATGTTGTTCAAGGTCAACAGTATGTGTTTTCTACTATGGCTTTAAGACAATAGGAATTGTTCTTTCTGTATTGGAAATAGTAGTTGGCAGTATCTAAATTAGTAATTAAATTAAATTAAAGATTACAGTAATTTAGTTTAATGAAGTGAATAAGTAAAGCAAATTAGGAAACAAAAGGAGAGAATTTATGCGAAGATTACAATAATATTGCATGGGAACAACAGGATGAAAGAGCAAACAGTTTTCACTGGATATTATAACCAAAAGCTGAAAAATCATCAGGAACCAAAATAAAATACTCTTTATATTTCTCGAGCTTCATGAAAATTCATTTTCACTTCTCTCTGTGCGTTGAGTTTATTCTTCCACTGATATATATATAGATTGTCTTCCTTTGCTCTATATGCATGTGATGCATCATTTCTGCCCAAAGTCCTAGAGTCCACATCAGTTTATAAGTTATGGGCTCACAGCCCAAAAATGACGCATCATTTTCAAAACACAAATTCCCTGGAGATAATTCAGAATGTAGCCTCTGAATTAGTTTCCCTGTGTTTGGTGTGCACACTGGCTCCAATGAGCTGTGGAGAAGAACTAACACTCATATAGTCACAGACTAGAAAAATCGACCGTAATGCCCCACTTTATTCAGAGAATCTATGGACTGTTTTCAGGAGGAATATGCAAACTGAATAATTATGTCCGAACTGTTCACGGATGCCCATCCACACCTGAGGTTCAAATCAAATAATGAAAAATTATGAAGTGAATTATTTGTTTGGACAAATTATTTTTTAAACTTTATAATGAGAGTTACGTTTATAGGATATACAGCCTAAAAATCCATGAAAGATGAGTTTAAAAATGCTTTTTGTGTGTCTTGTGTTCTCATATTTGAACTATTATTTTCAGAAAATTAAATTTCTAAGTAGAAAATTTTAGAGACTGGAATTCTCACAAAATTAATCTCCTAATTATCCTGTTTTTATGTTTATAGCTATCTTATACTTACAATATATAATTGAGTCTTAATTTTTTTATGCAAACAATCACAGGCTTTAACTTGTATGTTTAAGTCATTTATATTTAATCTAATTTTATATGTTTAGATTGAATCTAACAACAACAAAGAGTCCCTTTATTATCGCCTTCTCTCTTTTTGCCTTGTTCTGCAATGAGTAATTTTTATTATTTCCTTTTATCTAAGTAGCTTGCTGTCATTCAGGTCACTTTAAAAACACATATTGGTTGTCTGGATTGCAGCATTTTACTTTTATATGTGGAACATTTTACTTTTACTTTTGCATAGGAAATAAACATATTGCTATCATATTTGCTTTACATAGTCAATGGCCTTTAAAATTATAAGTATGTGAGCTTTATATTTACTTTGCTTTTTATTATACCTAGCATTCTTCAGTTTTTTCAGTTTTTGTCTGGTACTAAATTTCTTCTTCCTGAAGAAATTCTAACATTTTCTTGTAACATGTTTATGCAAGAAGCAAATTATTCGTTTTGTTTTTGATATTGATGATGTTCATGGTAGCAGTTGTGGTGGTGTTTGCATTGTTTTTTCACTGAAAAAGTATTTCTCATTAAATTTTTCTTTCTTCTTTTTTTAGTACATAGGTATTACTCTATAGTCTAGTGCTGTCTATAGTTTCTGATGAGATATCTGTTGAAACGCTATCACTTATTTTGTGTAACTTGTCTTTTGTTAACCTTTAACGCTTTCTTTTTGTCTTTAGATGATATCAGTTTGAGTATGATATACCTAGTTATGTTGGGAGAAGATATTTATCCTGATGGGTGTTCTCCAAGATTCCTAGCTCTGGGGGATTAGAATCTTTCCTTATTTTTAGAAAAGTATCTTTATCAATTTTTCTTAATATTTCTGCCCTATTTTATCTCCTTTCTTCTTCTGAGATTTAAATTATACAAATGCTAAATTGTTTGATATTATCTTATAGATCCTTTGTTCTCTGTTCTGGTTTTGTACTATTTTTTTCTCTTTGGTTTTATTTTGAATAATTTCTATTGACCTATCTTTGAGTTCACTGATCTTTCCTCAGCTATGTAGAGTCTGCTGATGAGCTCATTAAAGACATTTTTCACCTGTATTTCTGTTTGAGGGTCTTACTATTAATTTCTGACATTTCTTTGTGGTTCTCTCTGATAGTTTTTTATCTCTGTTGAAATTTTCCATTTATTCATGCTGCTATCTACCTTTTCCACTAAAACCTTTAATATTTTAATCATAGCTAATTTCAATTCCCTGCCAGACAGTTTCAACATCTGGGTCATATATGACTTTGGTTCTGCTAATTTTTTTTGTCTCTTAACAGTAGGTTATTAATTTTTTAATGTTTTTATATGACACATAATTTTTGGTTGAAAGCCAGTCAACACATGTAGAACAGTAAAAACCATGGTAAAGAATATTTGTGCTTGTAAGGGGCAGGTGTCTTATTCTGATGGGCTTTTAGTTTGGAAGGGATGAGAAAATCATGTGGAGATTCAAGCTGGCTTTGTGTTTTGCTGCTATTATTACTCTCAGTGCATCACTAGCTTAATCTGTCTCTTGTGTTCTTTGACACTTACGTTGAAATCTAGCTTGCTGGAGGATTGTTCTAACGCTCATTTTCCACCCTCAGCTTCAGGTTTTTTCTGCATCAGCCTATGCCTCAGTGAGGGTCTCTCTCCATGGTGTTTCCTCTTCTCCCAGTGTTAGAAGGTTGTTACTTGTTATTTGATGCTTGCTGGCCTGGAGTAGGTAGTCAGGGTCATCCTCTGTTTTCTTGTTCATCTTCAGTTCTATTACTTCATCCTCAGTCACAGTCAGGCTCTATATATCACTAGTTCTCCAACCCAGGACTTTAACAGTGACTGTGTTCCATTCCGGAGGTACAGGATTTCTAATTATCTGAATTCTGTTTGGCTTCCTGCCCCTCCACCAGGGTTAGGATTTTTCTTTTCCTGTACCCTTTTCCCAGATGAAGTAGGGCAATTAGACTTGCTACCTTATTATGAGCAGCTTAAATACTTTGTACCATCGAGGAGATGTGGGGAGAATTATCTAGGTGGGGTGCACCGTTTCAGCTTTTTTCTCTTCCTCCAGGTATACACCAAGAAGGAAGCTTTTTTTTTCACATGTCCGTGAACTTTCCAGCAAATACCCAGTAAGATCCATGGAGAGGAACATTCAACTGTTATTTTAAGAAGTGATTTTGTGTGTGTGGCTCTGTCATGCTGTTTCCTCATGCTAGCTCACACTCAGCAGTATTCCTCCAGAGCTCCCTGCTAAGTTGGCTGAGGCCTTGTAGGGCTGCACCACAGTGCAACTTCTGCCTTTGTCCAATTCTACTTCTTTCCCCCTCTTCCTTCCAGGGTGTCAATCTCTATGAATACATCTTGCACCAAACTCCATCTCAGTATGTAAATCCAAAATACCCAACTCAAAATGTTTTCAGAATTTAAATTTAAAATTTTTAACTTATTTTCCATTTTTAATATGGCTGAATAAAAACATATTTGCCTATTCTATTTCATAACAAAAATTAACCGGACTAAAAAATTAATAGAATTTATAAATCAAATTACTTAGCACAGATGCTTCTTGAGGGGTTATGTCCCAAGAAATCCATTATAAGTTGAAAATATCATAAGTCAAAAATGCATTTAACCTAAATTACCTAACAACATAGCTTAGCCTGGCCTACCTTAAGCATGCTCAGAATACTTACATTAGCATACAGCTGGGCAAAATCATCTAACACAAAGTTTATTTGATAATAAAGTATTGAATACTGTACACAGATGGGCATTTTCTAGACATTATGCGATGCAAAAACAGAACACAATATTTAATAAACTGAATACTGGTAACATAGTACACGGTAGAATGTCAGCTGTTTACCCTTGTGATTGTGTGACTGACTGGAAACTGAGGCTCGCTGCCACTGACCCCCAACAGGCAAGACTATAGCACCATATATCACTAGCCCAAGAAAATATCAAAATTCAAAGTACGGTTTCTATTGAACATGTATCTCTTTTGCACCATTGTAAAGTTGGAAAATCTTAAATCAAGCCATAATAAGTTGAAGACAATCTAAGAAAGGGATCTAAGGGAGTGAAAATTAAATAAGGCAGAGAGAAAGTAACTAAAAAAGAAGCAAGGAAGAAAGAAGGAAGGAAGCAAAAAGAATGATTTATTTTTTATATCAATGAAATTATTATTAACTGTCAATTGCAGGAAAAATCTCTGGACACTCACTGATACCACATGTATCAAGGAGGTAAGAACTAAATAAGAAAACACAGCTAGGCAACCTTATTAAATGTTACAGAATTCAGACTTGCCTTTCATTAAGTCATTAATTCAGGAAGTTATTGATTGATTGATCAATTAAAATACACATTCATTGAATGCTACAATGTGACTCTAATGACAATGGTTTTGTGGGGAAAACAAATGAATAATACATGATCCCTTGGTTTATAGTTTAATAAAGAAGGGAGATTAGACAGAAAGCTGTTTTTAATATTTTGAATATATTTTACACATAAGAAACTTTATCCCATTTAATCTGGAAAATATTCTCTATTCAATGAATGCTAATTTGTACTTCCTTTGTGAGACACGCTGTCTTAGGCCCTAGTTATATTGTACCAGGAAAAAAAAAAAGATAGAAATCTGTGACCTCATTGAGGTTATACTCCCATGAAAGACTTAGTAAATATGCGATGCTAAGGGAAAAACAATTTAAAGAAAAGCAACAAGAAATACTAGAAGATATTGAACACCTTCAATTTTAAAAGGTTTGTTAGTGAGGTCTTGCTGGGGATAGTTATTTCACCAGAGATGTGAAGGAAGAGAGGGAAGGAGCCAGGAAGATAACTGGAGGTAAGATTATTTGAGGCAGAGGAAGAGGAAGCACAGCAGTTGGAAACTAGGAGTTGATCTGGCTTCTTCAGCAAGATCATTAAACAAGGCAAAAATAACTAGGAGATGTAATTAGAGCAATAGGTTTGGGTAGGCCCTTGTAATCCATTGTAAGAACATTTTTTTCAACCTTGGAATAGAATGGAGAACATAGAGAAGGCTTTTGAGCAGAGGAGTGACCAAATCTAGCTTCTCTGTTGAGACTGAACTATAGAGGTAATGGCAGAACAATATTTTAACTACAGTTATACTGTATGTTTTATTTATATCTGTATTAATATTGTATATTATTATTTGTTGTTATTGCTTATGTCCCATATTTGTTATTATATTTGTTATATTTCTTTATATTTAATATGTTTATATGTTATACATGTATTGTTATATTCTATATATTATGTACATGTATTATAGATGTATTTGCATGTGTATTTATATATTATATGGCATAAATATGTATTGTAGATGTATATGTGGAAGATACTTTGAATCTATCCTGCTTCTCATTAAAATTTTAAACATTCATTTATTTATTTATATCTCTCTCTTCATGTTTTTCATTTTATTCAGTGGATTTCCATGCTTCATTATTTATTTTGATACTCCATTGTTTCAGTCTTGGCCAGTGGAAGCTCCCTTTGACAATATATCCATCTATTTTTGAACACTTCATTGCTTTCTGGCACAAGAATGTATCTTAAGCTTTTTTTATCCTTTACCTCTCTTATCCCTAGAATTATCCATTTCTCTAAGGCACTTTTGTTTCATTTATTGAAAAACAATATTTTGAAGAAGTCAAGTTCTGAGTGGTAGATTTGTTGATGACTTTTGGGGTATTCCTGCTCATATTCATGCATCCCTCTCAGTAGATGTGTCTATTCACCTCTATATCCATCTATCTATGTGTCTACCATTATCTATTTAGAACCCATCATCTATCTAATCTATGTATATTGCAAATTATGAGTTCACACCAATATTGCTAATTCCAATCCAATAGCACAGCAATTACTTTAGTTATCACACTTTTCAATGTTTGAATCTTCCTTCTCTAACAGTGAAAGAATGTGACTTCCATTTGCTTTAAATATGTACTTGTTTAATTTTTCTGTATATAAATCCATCCATCATCTGTGCCATAACCTCCTCATATGTATGGATGCCTTCTCACCCATCTTTTTGGGCTCCAATATCTTATACTACATGGCCTCTATCGCTGAATTTCCTCTTCACTCTGCTTGCCCTCTGACTCCCCATGCTGGGCCTCCCCTCTCTGGCAATGCCTTCCTATCCAGGTTTATACTCTGTTTTCCTACATGGCTTCCCCTTTTGTGAACACAACTTCTTCACCCTGCTTAGGCTCTGGATCTCCATGTTTTGTCACCATGACTCCCTTCCCACAGTTTTTTACTTTTGTCTACCAAATAGATTTTTCACTGAATTGTTCAGAAAAAAAAGTGAAGAAGTGGGAAGTGGGAAGTGAAGAAAAAGAATTATCATGGAATCACTTATAAAATCCTTCTTCCTTTTGTACCCTATACCTGATCCATAAAGAAACTATGTTGGTACTACATTCAAATATCCAGAATACAACCACTCATCACCATTTCTTCTATGGTCAAAGGTAACACCATATTTGTCCTGGATTCCATAGATATTCCTTTAGAAAACTTGGAAATGCTGCACCACACTCAGAAAGGGAGAAGTTGACAAGTTAAAGCTCATTTAAGAGAGATAACATTGTTGTGTACGGGGATTTAAGTGGGCACCTGTGATTTATTGATAAGTTTTTGTTTGTGCTTTTTAATTATTTTGGAACCACAATACTCTATTGCAATGATTTAGAGAAGGGTGAATGAACTTAAACTTTGTACTTTCATAAAAGATTCATAACCTCCTGGCAGCTGTGATTGTATCCCTTGAAATGTTGAAAGGAAACAAAGTCTCATATATTGCCCAATTGACTATACAGTTTGGAAAACCTGTCTGCTATCTATTCCCATCAGCCCTCTGTCCTCTTACAGAATTTCTTCATAATGTACAAAAATTATTTCATATTTATGTATGTATATGCATGTAATTTCAGGGGTCATTGTTTCATATATATGTAATTTCTAGCAGGAAAGAAGATGCCTCTGGATCAGAGAACAGACCATTTATTACTGACGGATTGCCTTAGCATCAGTTGCCCATGCTTCAGTTTTCACAGGGTAATGCAATAAATGACAGATGTTCACTTTCGCATGCAGTAGCATTGCATCACAGGAGATGAACCCTAAAGTAAGACTTGGAACATATATAGAGCTGGTGTATCATTCTATTCTGCATGTGTGCATGTGAGAGACAAAGGTGGGAGAGAGAGAAACAAAATGAGAGACATCTCATCCTTCTTATCTTTACTCTAGAGGGTGGGGTGAGTGATCGCTACTCTGTACTGTAAACAAGTGATTCCAGCAGGGATAAGAGTTGAACTACTCTCTGGAGCAGTATGCTACCTAACATCCAAGGCATGTTTGTCTTTAATTCATCCTTTAATAGATACACCAACTGCCTCTGGACTGTGAAGAAGCAAAAATATTCATGGAGAATTATTTTCTAAACACTTCTTTACTCAATAAAAATACCACACAAATTAACTTTTATTTTAGGTATGTAAAACTCAGAAATGTGAAACTTAAATAGGAAAAATAAAATTAATGAGCTCAAAGGACAATAAGAAGAGCTGGAAGTAGTTGTTCTTCATGGAACAATTACTTTAGAGCCTCTGACTGTGTCTATTGCTTCAGTTGTCTTCCTTCAATACATTTCCAAGTGCCTCTTGAATACCAGTATTTGGGATAGAACAAGTTACATGGAAAGACCAGCTGTGTGTATAAATAAAAAATGTGCTCCAACCTTTATGCCACATCCTTCATAAAATCTTCCCTTAATTCTGCTGCCATGCCAAACCTAGAGATATGACTGTCTTATCTGAACTTTGATAATTTGTAACCTATACTTTTCTTAAGGAAATATCCCTAAGAATATTAAGATATTTTCAAAAAATATCTGCCTAAAAATGAAAATTTTTATTTATTCATGATAACTACATAAGTTTTATGCTTAACAGATATTCAGTAAACAGTTTTTTTAAAAAATGAAAAGTTATACAATGTATCATTTCCAAGAGCAGTGAACAATAAAATGGAGCTTTCTGTTGAATTTAGAATGATAGGATAACATGTTCTTAGATAGGCCAGGCTGAGTTCTAAATATCAGTGTTGTCAGTATTGTCTAAAAGACTTCAAAGGCACAGGTCAGCAAGCTATGGGCCTAATCTTGTCCATGTTGTAAATAAAGTTTTATTGGAACTTGGCCACATCCATAAGTTTATATCTTGTCTATTTCTGGTTTTGGGATACAATAATAGAGTTGCCCACCAAAAATAGAATATTTACTGTCTGGCCCTTTACAAAAAAGGTTTGCCACTTCTGCTGTAAGTCAGTATTAGTAAAAATGTGATAATTGATGATAAAAACAACAAATTTTTCACTGCCCTGCTAATGTAACATAACCCTTATGCCAATGACAGGGTTTACTGACATTAAAATAGTGTATTCTTCTTTAGTGGTTTCTAGGATTGCTTATGTGTTTGGTTCTTCCCTATGTAATTATTTTTAAAATTACAATAAGAAGTCAACTTGAGGACAAAATTCTTCTATTACATATTCAAATTGCTTGCTTTCATTAGAGATTAAATTTTTATAGTCATCCTTTGTTAAACATATCAAAGACAGAGATCTTTTCCACCTTGTTCATTATCATAGGCCGGTACTGATACAGCACCAGGAATGAGGTCACTGCTCAAAAAATATCTGTTGAATTAGGTGTGAGGCTTGGACAGAGTTTTCTGAAAACTCATTGTGACTAGAACAAAAACAAAGCACAGGCATCCAGGAAAGGGCTGGGCCCACAAATCAGGTTGTAGTGCAGAGGTTCTGAATTAACCATCTCCTGTGCATCAAACCTAAATCCTCTGGGCCTCACTGTGCTATGACTAATTTAAGCAGGCTTTTGACCTGCTTCCTGCAGGTGCAACTTGACGGTTTAATTTCAGTCACTCGTTATACCTCTTACCTACTTCCCTGGGTATGTATACCTCTGTCGCTATGTCGGGCATCTGCTAGAATCTGTTTGGTATTCAGGCTTGTCCAACCAGAATGGCTGGATAGGTTCTACACAGACACCTCTGATCTGAAATTACACCTAGTATTTAATTTATAGAGGTATATCTGTGTGATGATACAGAAAGTCCAGTTGCACTAGAAGAATAATTTATTACTTACATTTCCTGAGACAAGGGATCATGCCACACCCGAGAGAAGGGAACAGGGCCACAAAGGAAATGTGAGGAGGGTCAAGAGGCAGATGACAGGAGCAAGGAGAAGGCAAAGGCCAGAGGCTTTATGTGGGATTGCCACAAAGAAGGCAGAGTGAACAGTGTAGGATTGGCCAGTTTGAACACTTCTGGCAAGCTCAGAACTATAAGGATGTTCTCTAGGTACCTGGCCTTAGAAGGATTTAGGGCCAGGAAAACATTGGCTTGGTGCTTAAGAGTCACATCAGAACATAGGTGGGGATGGCCTTGAAATGGCCTGTCTGCATTTGAAAGCCACATTTCAGGCAAGCTGTCTAACACTCTCAGAAATTCGCTAGCCCTGGAAGGTGCAGTTACTTCCCAGGTCTGGAAGGCTCCCAAGAGATTTATTATAAATGTGTTCTTCCCTTTTTAGATCTATCAACTATCTATTAACTATCCATCAACTGTCTATGTATCATCACCTACTTATCTGTAATTTATTTCATTTTAAAAATAGTTGTATAAAGCTCCATCATATAAATATGTCATTATTTAACCATTAATTCATTAATGAACATTCAGTAAAGTTGCTGCAAAATATCTTTCCTGTGTAAGCTGTAATACGATGGGTCTTTTTACATCTTTAAATTATGTTATTAAAAGTGGAATGACTGAATAGAGTTTATGAAATGTATTTTGGTATAAAGTTGAGAAAAAGATACACCTTTATTTCTTTTTCCTAATATTTAGTCAATGAACCCAATTACATAAATGTAATAATCCTTTCCCCTCATTGTTCCAAAGTACATTTATCATATACTATTTTTAAAAAACAAAAAATCTATCTCTAGATTATTTTTTCATCCAGAAATTCTGTTTTTTAAATTCTACTCCAATGAGCTAGTAATCTGTCCATCTTGTGCATCACTCAGTGCTCGCATGTCTAAAGATTGTGGCTATATGACAAATTTTAATAACTGTTTAGAGAAGCCCCATCCTGGTTTGGGGGGTTTTTTTAAGAGAAAAACTTCCTGGGTTTTCTTATAGGCTTATTAATCTACACTGGGGAGCATCCAACTTTTTGTAATATTTAAGTAAAATTACAAGTTAAGTAATATTTTAAGTTTTGTAGCCCATTAGGTTTCTATCAACTAATCTACCCAGCTTTGTAGGGCAAAAAGCAATAGACGATATGTAAGTGAATGGGCATGGTATGGTTCAGTAAAATTTTATTTTTGAGAACAGGTGGTGGACTGGATTTGGCCCAGGGCCATAGACTGCCATCCCCTGATCTAGATAAAATTTGCAATATATTGGCCAAGTATAACATATACTTTTATTGGCTCATATCAACCCCATCATTAAAACTCTTAATCTTTTTCCCTTTTCCTCATCAAGTTATACGTCAGCTTTCATGATCTGGTTAACAACCACCTTAACAGTCTTATTTATAACAATTTCTGCACATAGACTTAGACATGTCAAAATACTTCTTATAATTTATTATCTTTTGTATCTCCACACTTTTGCACAAATTATTTTCTCTTCAAAAATGCTATTTCTGGCTGGCAGGCAAAGCAAAATGGCAGAGTAGATCTTTCCAGGCATCTTACTCCCACAGGAACGTCAATTTGAACCACTATCCACAAGAACCTTCACACGAGCTAAGGGAACCTGAACATTTGAGTGAGATTATGAAGCCTTTGGACTGCAAAGATGAATAAAATTGTGGTGGGATAGTAAATCGGTTCTCTGTGATCGTGATGCTTGTCCCCCGCAAGCCATTATGGCAACACATGCAGAAAATCCCCCTGGACTCACGGTTTCTACAGTGAAAAAGTGAGCTGGATGGAGGTGAACACTAGGCTTCCTCACTATCCTGGGTCCCTCAGTGAGAGATTCACTCTGCATCAGCCCACAGGGAGAATCACAAGTACTGATGCAGGGCGGAACCACCAGAAGTCAGCTCGAGTCAAAGGGAGGGGTGGGGCTAGGGGCAGCCAGCAGTGGAACCTGCCAGAGGAGACCCCACACAAGAGAGGCTGTTCATGGGTGCCACACTGTGGGAAGCACAATCCACAGATGCTCTGGAATCTAGAGCCTGACTGGCTCTCCCATATGGCCTGGAGGGCCCTCCATAAATCTATCAGCCCATCCAGCTGGAACAGCTTTAGTGGTGGAGTCATTGTGAGATTTGTTTCTAACCTAGTCATCAGGTGCCCTCTAGTGCTTAAACAGAATACAATAGCCAGTTTGCTCAGAATTTCTCAACAAGCCCACTGAAATAGAAAGGTCACAAATTCAGACATTGAAAACTAGATGAAGAAAAAGTGCTGACAAAACACACACACGTACACACACAAAACATAGAACCAAGAATACTGTGCTTAGCAAAAGTATATTTCAGAAAAGTAAGAGAAATAAAAAAAATTCCCAAACAAAAAAGCTGAGGAAATTTATTGCAACCAGGCCTGCCTTATAAGAAATGCTAAATGAAGTTCTTCAAACTGAAACCAAAAAATGCTAATGTTTAGCACAATAACATCTGAAGATACAAAGCAAATTCAGAATACTCTAACAAGACAATTGTGGAACATGAACCATTTACATCTATCATAGGAAGGTTAAAAGACAAAACAAATGAAAATAATAATTACAAAACTTTGCTAAGAAATAAGCAATATAAAAAGATATAAATTAAGACATCAAAAATGCAAAATGTGGGGAGGTAATGGAGCTAAAAAGTAAAGTGGATTTCTTCTTATGATCAAAATTAAATTGCTATCAATTCAAAATAACCTGTTATAGCCATAAGATGTTTTTAGTAAGCCTTGCGTTAATCAAAAAACAAAAACATTTAATAGATACACTAAAAATAGAAAGCCAGATCAAAACATGCTAATAGAGAAAATCAATCACAAAGGAAGACAGTAAGAGAAAAAGAAACAAAGATTCTACAAAACAACCAGAAAACACATAACAACATAGCAAAAGCAAGCTGTCACCCATCAAGAATGACGCTTAATGTAGATGAATTAAATTATCTAATTAAAAGACATATAATTGCTCAATGGATTAAAAAATAAGACCCAACTTTACGCTGCCTACAGAGATGCACTTTACCTGTAAGTGAATGCACAGACTGAAAATGAACGGATGGAGAAAAATATTCCATGCAAATGGAAATCAAAAGAAAGCAGGAGTAGGAGTAGCTACACCTATATCAGATAAAATAGACCTCAAGTCAAAACTATAAGAAGAGACAAACAAGGCCATTATATAATTATAAAGGGGTCAATACAAATAAGAAGATATAACAATCATAACTATATATATGCACTTAACATTGGGGCACCTAAATATATAAAGCAAACATTAATAGATCTAAAGAGGGAGATAGCAATACAGTAACAGTAGGGAATTTCAGTACCCAACTTTTAGCAGTAAACAGATCATCTAGACAGATAATCAGCAAAGGAATATCGGATTCAAACTGCACTCAAGATCAAATGGACCTAACAGACATTTACAGAACATCCAACAGCTATAGAAATTCACATTCTTCTCAGCTGCAAATGGAACATTCTCTAGGACAGACCACATGTTATGCCATGGTAAAACAAGTTTTAACAAATTTAAAAAAAATCAAAATCGTATCAATTATCTTTTCTGACAATAGTGGTATAAAACTAGAAATTAACAAGAGGAACTTCTTTGAAAACTGTACAAATACATGGAAATTAAACATGCTCCTAAAAAACAACAGGTCAATGAAGAAATTAAAGGAGAATTCTAAAATATTCTTGAGATAAATGAAAATGGAAATACAATATACTAAAACTTAAGGGAAATAGCAAAATTAGTTTTTAGAGGGAAAATTATAGCAATAAACATCTACATCCAAAAAGAAGAAATGTCTCAAATAAACTAACAGAACACCTCAAGAAACTAAAAAAGCAAGAAAAAGCTAAGCCCAAATTTAGTAGAGGAAAAAAATAATAAAGATCAAAGCACAGGCCAGGCGCGGTAGCCCACGCCTATGATCCCAGCAATTTGGGAGGCTGAGGCGGGTGGATCGCGAGGTCAGGAGGTCGAGACCATCCTGGCTAACACAGTGAAACCCCGTCTCTACTAAAAATACAAAAAATTAGCTGGGTGTGATGGCGGGTGCCTGTAGTCCCAGCTAGTTGGGAAGCTGAGGCAGGAGAATGGTGTGAACTCGGGAGGCAGAACTTGCAGTGAGCCGAGATTGTGCCACTGCACTCCAGCCTGGGTGACAGAGCGAGACTCAGTCTCAAAAAAAAAAAAAAAAATCAAAGCACAGATAAGTAAAATAGAGACAAATAGTATAAAATATCAATAAAACAAAGATTTGTTTTTTTGAAAAGATAAACAAAATCAACAAATCTTTAGCCAGTCTAAGAAAAAATGAAAGACATCTCAAATAGATAAAATTAGAGATGAAAAAGAAAGCATTACAACTGATACCACAAAAATACAAAAGATCAGAAGAACCTACTATGAACAATTATACATCAGAAATTTGAAAAAAACTGGAAGAAAGGAATAAATTCCTGGACACATAAAACTTATAAAGACTGAATCAAAACGAAATAGAAAATCTGAACAGACAAATAAGAAGTTACAAGATTGAAGCAATAATAAAAAGTCTCCCCATCAAAGAAAAGTTCAGGATGTGATGGCTTCATTGTCGAATTCTACAAAATGTGTAAGGAGAACTAATATCAATATTTCAGCAATGATTCCAAAATAAGTGAAAAAGAGTAGACTCTCCTAATTCATTCTAAGGGGTCAGTATGGCCCTGATTCCAAAACTAGACCAGGACACAACAAAAAAATAAAACTACAGACCAATATTCCTGAAGAACATAGCTGCAAAAAATCCTTGATAAAATACTAGAAATCAGGATTCAACTGCACATTAAAAAGATTATTTACCATGATCAAGTGGGATTCATCCAATAAATATACGGATGCTTTAATATACACAAGTCAACAAATGTGATATATTACATTAACAGAACAAAGGATTCAAAACACATAATCATCTCAAAAGATGCAGAAAAAGCATTTGACAAAAGTCAATATCTCTTCGTTATGAAAAATCTCTCAACAAATTAGGTATAAAAGAAACTTACCCCAACATGATAAAGGCTATATTTGATCAACCCACAGCCCACATTATACTGAATGGGTGATTAGAAATCTTCTCCTTTAAGATCTGAAACAAGAATGCCCACTTTCACAACTATTTAACATAGTACTGGAAGTCCTAACCAGAGCAATTAGGTAAGAGAAAGAAAGAAAAGGCATCCATATTGGAAAGAAGAAAGACAAAATTTCCCTGTTTGGAGACAACATGATCTTATATAGAGAAAAAAACTAGACTCCAACAAAAAACTGTTAGAACTAATAAACAAATTCAGTAAAGTTGCAAGGAACAAAATCAACATACAAAAATCAGTAGCATTTCTAAACCTTAATAGTGAACTATCTAAGAAAGAAATCGAGAAAGCAATCCCATTTACAGGAGCTACAAAAAATACTTGGAAATAAATCTGACCAAGGTAGGTGAAAGGTTTGTGCAATAAAAAGTATGAAACATTGTTGAAATAAGGGGGAAGAGGATACAAATAAATGGAAATATATTCCATGTTCATGATTGGAAAAATTAATATTATTAAAATGTCCATGCTACACAAAGAAATCTACAAATTCAATCCAATCTTTATCAAAATTTCAAAGTCATTTTTCACAGAAATGAAAAAACAATCCTAAAATTCACATGGAAATACAAAAGAATCCAAATAGCCAAAGTAATATATAGCAAAAAGAAGAAAGCTGGAGGCATCACACTATCTGATTTTTAAATAGACTCTAAAGCTATAATAATCAAAACATCATTGCATCATTGTATTGGCATAAAAACAGACACATAAACTAATGGAACACATCAGAAGTCCCAGAAATAAATTCAGACATTTAGAGCCATGTGATTGTCAATAAAGTTGCCAAGAACACAATGAAGAAAAGACAAACTCTTCAATAAATGGTGCTGGGAAAATCAGATATCAACGTGCAAAATAATAAAATAAAATGTGACCCCTACCTCTCACCATATTAAAAAAATCAAGTAAAAATGGATTAAATACTTTATTGTAAAACCCCAAATTATGAAATAACTAGAAGAAAACATAGAAGAAATGCTACATGATATCAGTCTGGGCAAGAAGTTTTCAGACAAAACACCAAAAGCAGGAGTGACAAAAGCAAAAACAAACACATGGGGCTACATCAAACTAAAAAGCTTCTGCACGGCGAGGGAAACAATCAACAAAGAAACAACCTACAGAATAGGAGAAAATATTTGCAAATCATACATCTGACAAGGGATTAATATCCAGAATTTATAAAGAACTCACACAACTCAATAGCAATAATAATTACCATTATAATTATTATCTAATTAAAATAATGGGCAAAAGCCATGAATAGTCTTTTCTCTAAAGAAGAAATACAAATGGCCAACAGGTATATATATACATACGTACACACACATTTATCAAGGTGTATATATATACATATATATATATATTTATAAAGAAAAAGAGGTTTAATGGACTCACAGTTCCACATGGCTGGGGAGGCCTCATAATCGTGGCAGAAAGTGATGGAGGAGCAAAGGCACGTCTTACATGGTGGTAGGCAAGAAACTATGTGCAGGGTAACTTCCCTTTATAAAACCATCAGATCTCATGAGACTTATTCACTATCATGAGAACAGCATGGGAAAAACATGCCACCATGATTCAATTACTTCCCATCAGGTCCCTCCCATGACACATGGGGATTATGGGAGCTGCAATTCAAGATGAAATTTGGGTGGGGACACAGGCAAACCATATCAGATGGAATTTCTTGTAGGACTTGAAACCTGGGGAAACCCCTGATAGTGTGATGGATTTCTATCTCCGTAGTGGTCTTTGTTTTTTACCTAGGTTGGTTCTAGGTAGGTTCTGGGCTGCACTGGCAAGGAATATCCTGATTCTTCTCAGTGCCACATGGCACTTATTCTAAAATCAACCACATAATTGGAAACAAAACACTCCTCAGCTGATGCAAAAGAACGGAAATCATAACAAATGTTTTCTCAGATCATGGTGCAATCAAATTAGAATTCAGGATTAAGAAATTCACTCAAAACCACACAACTACATGGACATTGAAAACCTACTCCTGAATGACTTCTGGGTAAATAATGAAGTTAAGGCAGAAATCAAGAAGTTCTTTGAAACAAATGACAACAAAAACACAACGTACCAGAATCTCTGGTATGCAGCTAAAGCAGTGTTAAGAGGGAAATTTATATCACTAAATGCCCACATCAGAAAGCTAGAAAGATCTCAAATAGATACCCTAACATCACAATTAAAAGAACTAGCGAAGCAAATCCAAAAGCTAGCAGAAGACAAGAAATAACTAAGATCAGGGCAGAATTGAAGGAGATAGACACACGAGAAACCCTTCAAAAAAATCAAGGAATCCTAAAGTTTGCTTTTTTAAAAAAATTAACAAAATAGACTGCTAGCTAGACTAATAAAGAAAAAAAGAGAGAAGAATCAAATAGACACAATAAAAATGATAAAGGGGATATCACCACTAACCCCACAGGAATAGAAACTACAATCAAAGAATAATATAAACACTTCTATGCAAATAAACTAGAAAATCTAGAAGAAATGGATAAATTCCTGGACACATACACCCTCCCAAGACTAAACCAGGAAGAAGTCAAATCCCTGAATAGACAAATAACAAGTTCTGAAATTGAGGCAGTAATTAATAGCCTACCAACAAAAAAAGCCCAGGACCAGATGAATTCACAGCCAAATTCTACCAACAGGTATATTAAAAAGTGCTCAACATCACTAACCATCAAGGAAATACAGATCAAAACCACACTGAACTATGAAGTACCATAAATATGTTAAACATTATAACTTTATCTAGATAAATATATTATTGTTCTTTCAGGAAAAGGAAAGGAGGTTGTTTTGATGGCTATTTTTTCAAGAGAGAAAATCCACCCTGCCTTTCCATGGTACAGTTGCCTTAAAGATGGTCTGGTGGGGCTTAGATGTTTCTATTGTATGCATCATTGAGCTAGATTTTGCTCTGTGAGTCAATGTAATAAACTTTCTTCATTTTATGGTGGGTCAAGTCTCTTAACATTCATTGATATGCCTATATGTTTGTTTTTAGCTTTGTAATATTTTTTATCTTGTAATCTTACTCTCTCTCTCTCTCTCCCCGCCTCCTCCCTCCCTCTGCAACCACTCCAACTTTCCATCCCATCTTTTTCTCATCTGCTTATGTCTATCTTTTGATATGTAATCTTATCTATCTTATGTTCTAGTGGTTACATTTATAAAACACCCTTTGAATACCTTTGGTAAACTCTTTTCCAACTTCACTTTCTCATATTTGAGAAGGGATGCCAATTGATATAGGAGAGCAATTTCATAGTTTTCTTCCAGATCAACCAATTCTATCATGTAAATTTAGATTTTGACATAGTAGGTTACTCATGTAGGCTACATTCTTGTAGACATATGACCTTATACATAATATGAATTCCTCAGTTTAGAATACATTTTGAAAGCAGTGATGATGAGTCAGGTGTGTAACTACAGCACTGAATGACAGACCAGAGATAGCCAAAGATGAACAAAGAAAATGGTCAAAGAGAAACACAGAGAAGCTGGCATGTGGTCCCAGGTATAACAACTTATTAACTAAAATTATCCATTGTTTACAAGAATGCAACAGAAAAGCTGTGTGTCCTTCTCAGTGCACCATTAAGAGGTTCTTAATGTCAGTGTGTTTTTACTGAAGATACTTAGCGTGGTCATTATTTAAGGTGATTATTTTCTTTTTTACTGAAGTGCCTTTTTTTCTCAACAATGTATACTGGAAATAATCCCATAATAGTTCATAGCAATCTTCATCATTCTTTTTTTACAGATGCATAATACTCCCTTTTTTAATACAACCACTTTTCTATCAATATTTTGCAATTACAAGTAATGGTATGACACATAAATTTATATCTTTCTATTTTGTTATTGATGTAGGTGTGTCTTCAAGATCAATACCTAGAAATATGGTTGCTGTGTCAAATGGTAAGTGCATATTTGGTTTTGCTAGGTCTTGTCAACTGTCCTTAATGAAGGGTTGTACCAAATTACATTCCCACCAGCAATATATCATAAGACCTGGTTCCCCACAGCTTCACCAATGGAATGGTTATCACATATTCTAATTTTTATCATACTGATAGCTTAGAAATAGTATCTCAACATTTTAATTTGTATTTCTAAAATTATGAGTGATTTTAAACATTCATATGAGGGCTGTTTTTTTAATCTTTTTTGAATTTCTTTTATATGATTGTTGTATCTTGTTGGTGAATGCCTGTTCATGTCTTTTCCCAGTTTTTCTATCAGGTTTTTAGCATTTGTTCTTCAAGTTTTTTTTGTTTGTTTCTGGTTTTGTTTTGTTTTTCTTTTTTGAGACAGGCTCTTACTCTGTCACCCAAGCTGGAGTACAGTGCCACAATCACAGCTCACCTGCAGCCTCTACCCCTGAACTCATGTGATCCTTCTACCTCAGTCTCCTGAGCAGCTGGGACCACAGGTACATGCCACCGCACCTAATTTTTTTGTACTTTTTGTAGAGAAGGGGTTTCGCCATGTTCTCCAGGCTGGTCTCAAACTCCTAGACTCAAGCAATCTACCCATTCTGGTCTCCCAAAGTGTCAAGATTACTGGCATGAGCCGCTGCTCCCAGCCTTATTCTTCAAGCTTTCAGAGTTCTTTATATATTAGAGATATTTGCCATTTAAACATGGTCTGTGTTTGGAATATTCTGAATATTTTATCCCAGATAAATTATATTCTGTCTTTGTTTATGCTGTTTTTGTGATGCAAAGTTCTTCCTTGTTATGTGATCAAATCAATTATTTTTTACTGCCTATAGGTTTTGACTTAACTTCAGAAGGCCTGTGCTCCAACGAAAGTTAAAGAGGAATTCACCCATGCTTTCTCCAAGTACTTTTATATTGTGCTTTTTGTTTTCTGTTTTGTACACTTACATCCCTTCCTTTTTGCCTTTCTCCTCTCATAGAAGTTATGCTTTTGGAAAACTGTCACTTGAAATTGCCTTTCCCTTTAAATAAAACTTGTCCTTTTAAATAAAGTTCCTCCTTTTAAGTCACAGGTCTGGCCCTTTAAGATGCTCTACTTTGAAATCTGTCTTCTACAATTGTGCTCTGATGTGCTCTGATCTGCCTATTATATGTTAGTATGTTTAGAATGGATTTCTGGTGGTTTAGAAATAATCTTTCTGGTGGATTTAATCTTTCACTCCGTCCCACACTCAGACCCGTTTGCAAGTGTCTCTCTCTCCTGAGTCCTCATCTGCAGTTTTTCTCAGTCCCCCCTTGCTTGCTAAGATGAAGTGAAAGTCAATGGGACTGGGGCACTGGTATTTGTTGATTTTTCTCCCTTTAATCCAAGTTATTAGCTGTTTCAGCATTGTCTGTCTTCAAGTAATAATGAAGGTTTAGTTGTGTATAGACATTTCACATGGGTTGGGAACATTTGGAGAGTGTTTATTACACTGCCTCTATTATCTACAGCTAGTAGAAAATCATCTGTGTGTTTGTGAACTCAACAAAATTTATTCATGGTCCTAGCTCATCAAAGATACTTTTCCTGCTCCACCAATAGAAGAGGTATCCATATCTAAACACAATTATTGTGACAATTTCTGCTTTTTGTGGATGCCTACTACATGTGGGGAAAATCAATAGTGATCGAGACAGGAGGCAGCTAAGGGTCCCCCGGTGAAACCCCACCCTCAAGCCTAAAACAGCCTGAAGGCTGAAAAAAACCAGACTGTCAGTCCAGAGAATGATAACATTGTGCTTCAAATCTCTAACATATTTAACAGGCTTCCCAAAATGAAACTTTGGTTTCAAAACTGTCTTTCCTGATGCCTGGCTTTTGGAGGCTTCAGAGTGCCCCCGGAGTATCCAAAAGGGAGGTACATATTTAGGTAAATGGGATTGCCAAAAAGGTGTTCAATCTTCTTTTTTGTGAATAATACTAATATATGTTCCAAAATTGTATGGGATTTCAAAAATTCTAATGTCTAAAATACATGCTATCAATCATAATTAAGGTGGTTATGTTAAATTATTGTAAATCACAGAGATAACCAAACTTCATTGTCAAATGTGTTTCTAACTGTAACTACCTTGGACATTTTGTTACTCACAGATAATTGTTGCCTTATTTTAATCCTTTTTAAAAGATGGTTTATAACAAGCTATAGAAATTTGACAGGTGCTCTCAAATATAGGTTTCTGATAACTTTGGAAATTGTGACATTGGAATAAAGGAAAGATGTACAGGACTCATGAAGAGCTAAAATGTTGATGAACATCAAGCAAAATAAGCTAACTGAATGGACTGAACTCAGAAAACTGAAGCAATTTCTCTGACATTTGCTTGTGATACTGCTGATCCTTGTTTTGTTTTTCAGAGTCCAGTATGCTCCTGTGAACAAAACTTGGAGCATGTTCATTTCTCTCTGCCTTTTTCCTCTATAATCTGGAAACTAGTTGTGAATATTCTTAACTCATAGCAATATAGTTGTTTGTATCAGTGCAATAAGAATTCATTTTCTTTTGCAACAGGATGCAATTGGAGAAACTGGTTGTTTTACTAAGGTTTTGACTGGAAGGGTATGCTTCCCTTTAAAGAGTCAAGCTTAACTTGCAGAGCTGATAAAAGCCCCTTGGGAAAAACTGGCCTCATACTCTTCTCTACACAGTCCCTGTATAGGGTTCCTGACCTGCAGTCAGTAAAGAATGTCACTTTCTAACAGACCCAGGAGTACCAAGTTTATCTTGGGACCTTAAGGGAAGAAGATCACCCAAATCACAGGTATTTGAAGATACAAATCCATGGCTGTGCTTCACTTTAAAAGGTCGTATCTGACATTCCTTGTGGAACAGAGTCCCATCAAAGCCAATCTAAAATGCCTATTTAGAGATAATTATTCTTGCTGCACTTTGGGCAAATAGTCAGGCCAAGTGTAAGACTAAAGACTATTTTGCAAACAACTCAGTCCTTTCATGATTTTTTTTAACAAAAATGAGGACTGGAGAGAGAGAAATTATGTTTCGAAACATCATATATTTGTCATTAAATTCTAAACTCATTAGCTCATTAGTTTTTTTAAGTTTTCGCCTACATTTTAGACTAACCCTGCTTGTTCTTGTGAACCAACCAGTGATCTCCAGCTGCAGCTCAGAAGAAACAAAAGGGAATGGGTAATATAAAAATCTGGATCAATATTCTAGTTATGAGCAATTATCCTGCAAATCCTCCCAGGTGATGGGAATAAATAGGGTGCCCGTTACCCAGAGGATTCCTTTTTGGGAAAGTAAGACAAAGGGAGCTAACCAAAGCCAAGCACAATGCACTGAAATCTTAGCAAGCACAACTTTAGCCACCAGTTATCTGGGCATGTCACAAGATATCCCTTTCTCTCCCTTGCTGGAGGAAGACTCAATTCCACAGCTTCACTTTAGCATTTGGCTTATGATAAGGAGTCCTTGCAACCCCCACAAGACACATTTTTGTCCCAAACTCAATTCCAAGCTTTGGATCAAAGCCCTAGAATAGAAAAGTGGATCTAAGGGATCCAGAAACAGATGATAACAGAGGTCAAAAGGCACAACACAGGTGAGCATGACTGATTCCCGCCAATTAAGCCTAGCTTCTCATTCCATGGATAAAGATCACACTAATATCCATGGCATAAATGAGGTCTAGGGAATTCAAGGCTACTGACAGCAGGGATGATAGGGCATACATGGGTAAGAGCAGATACTCCCATCCCCTAGGCCCCCCTGTTAACATGGTTGAAAGCCACTTTAACACCCATGGGTGGCAGCCTGTTGTGGTCACCAAGACTCGGGAACACAACGACAGAGGAAAGAAAGAGGAAAGTCTCATTTTCCCTCTCCATGTGCCCTGGGCATTTGCTAGGAAAGGAAAGGAACCAGGGACACCTGCTCCCCTCTTTCTAGAGAGTAGCCATTAATCTTTAGTCTGTACCCCTTTTGAATACATCCTGAACCCCTGGGACTCCTCTGAAAAAATTCCTTCTTCTTTCCTTTATTTTCATCTATCCCTTTCGCTGATAGATAATTGTGTCTCCAAACTACAGGATACTCCCCTCAGATGCATCCTCCAAAATGGGAAGAGTTAATTTCCCAAACCTTAAACTGGTTGGCTTAGAATTAGGCTCTGGGGAAGAGAACCCAGAAACCTAATATGCTGACAAAAGGTTAAAAGTTTTTTTTTTTACTGGTCAGGATTTTGGCATCCCTCTCCTTGTGCAAACTGGTAAAAGGCCTCAGGATTTTTCAGCTGTCCTTACCCCTCCCTTATTCCATTTCTGTATATGTTTTCTAATAACCCAGTTTGTCTCTTCTCACCTTCAGGCCATCAAACTCCAAACCATCATGCAACTTTGCAAAGCCTTTGTCTATGGCTCCTTTTGCCAGGAACCCTTAGATAGGCCTCTGAGGGAGCTCTGACTGCCATTTCCCTAAAATAGCGCCCCCTGTCAGCAGGAAGCAGTGAAGATCTGTCTTTATCCTTCTCTTATCTTTATCCTTAACCTTTTCCTTATCCTTATTCTAAGGGCAGTTAGACTTACTTTTGTAGAGAGGGGAATGATAGAGATGGAAGCGGCCAAAGGTTTCCCTGGTGAAGCCCCATCCTCAAGCCTAAAACAGCTCAAAGGCTGAAAAACCAGACTGCTGGTTCCGGAGAATCTCCAATAGTCCTGAGCTCTAGGGTGACAGGGTGGAGCCTTGGGAAGTTCATGCTGTTTGCAGGGGGTAGGAGCCTGGCCTCTCCTTTTCCTGTGTGGTAACCTGGGATTCAATCTGTGAGATGGGGGTCTGTTAACAGGAACCCCTCTGTTTTGCTGAGTTTTTTCCTTTTCACCCAGTAAATTCCATTCCCCCTCCCCCTTCAAAGTGTCTGCAAGCTTAATCTTTCCTGGTCATGTGACAGGAACCCAGTTTTTTCTGCAACTCGAGCCACCATTGTATTTATGTTTTTATTGACTCCCCAAAATAATCTAGCAATGTAGGTTTTATAATCTTAATTCTAAAAATAAGTAAACTGAAGCACAGACAGTGCTAGAAAAATGGCCCAAGGTCAACTCAACTGGCAAACCAGATTTGAGTTTCGTGTTTGTTTGTCTGTTTGTTTGTTTTTGAGACAGAGTCACTCTGTTGCCCAGGCTGGAGTGCAGTGGTGCAATCTCGGCTCACTGGAACCTCTGCCTCCAGGGCTCAAGCGATTCTTCTCCCTCAACCTCCCAAGTAGCTGGGATTATAGGTACACACCACCATGCCCAGCTAATTTTTGTATTTTTAGTAGAGATGGAGTTTCACCATGTTGGCCAGGCTGGTCTCAAACTCCTGACCTCAAGTAATCTGCCCACCTTAGCCTCCCAAAGTGCTGGGATTACATGCATGAACCACCACACCCAGCCATTGCTGAGATTTAAACTACATCTTTCCTAATCCAGTACCCGTATATTCAAACCAATTTGTCCAATTTCATTTTCCAACAGTTAGTGGGTAGATTTAGTCTGTGAATGAGGACCCGGAAAACCTTCATATGAAAGCTTCATGTCAGCTCTAGAAATCACCACCTCCTGGCCAGTGTATTCTCACTTATTAATTATATATTTTATATATAATGAATTCATTATCAAGTGTGGGTGAAAGGAGGGGAACTCTATCGTGTAATTGCTGTAAACTTGTGGTCAGCAAAAACACAGAGAAAACCGACACATGAGTTAGTGTATTCTATTTTCCAGTTCAGTTTTATGAATTTTAAAAATTTGAACTGCCTGTCAGTATTTTATTTCAAAATGATCTGGATTTTGGTTATAAGTCAGCAATATATATTAGTCTAAATGTCATGAAATTTGATGATAAGATAACAACAAAAGAGCTACACAAGTTTAATATGTTTGTTAATTTCTCAGTTATTTTTTGGTAGCATAATGCAATATCCTTTTATCTTAAACATTTTAATTATTAATGAATTTTAAAATCATGAGCAAAATAATCATTATTTTCATTTGAATGCATTTAATTTAAGTTTTTAATACACGTACAAGATCTTAACAAATAAGCATAAATCAAAAACATCAGAAAGAATAAACTACATGGTTATGATGACGTTAATTTTTTGAAATTACTGATTGTCAAGTTCGAGTTTTTAATCTTTAATTCCTTACTCATTTCCTGAAGTTTCAAGTTAAATGTTTCAGGAGTTATTTCCATAACTTCTAGAGCTAGATTCCAAATGACCTCTATATACATTAGATTTTTCTGTACAAAGATAACCTGTAAAAGATACAAAATGATTACATGTAATCTCTTGCAAATTTTTTAAAGTACCTTTTGGCAATATATGGCTCATAATTTTATTTATTTTCCTTTCTACTAATTTAGTGGTAAAATCATAGATTATACAAAGAAAAGTAAGCATGGCATGCCATTCATTGCATTATTGGCAATACCATTTGGCAATATCTGACTTGCCAACTTTACTTCATGTTCTTTCTATGAATTTGGTGGTAAAATAATAAATTATGCAAGAAAATATATATAAAATGTCATTGTTATATTATTGGCAATAACTAATAATAACACTATACATCTATTAAACAGAATAAGTTGGATCAACTCATTTTTGGGAAAAAGCTCCAAGAAAAATTTTCACAGAATGAAGAAGACTTGGTCTGCTACTCATTGTGTGAAGGGAAGCTGCCTACTGACAGAGAATGCTGCACTAGAACCAAAGGAAAAACTTCAATTGTATGAAGTCTATAAGGTGTTTGGATGTTTTTGTTACTCTAACTGATGCAGACTTTTTTTTAAACATAGGTTTAATTTATTCATGTTTAATTTACTCCATTTTTATCTTTCAGATTTGATGTTTTTGCTTTGAAAAACATTAATAATATAATTATGTTTTAAGTTTGGCTCAATGCTTCAGTGCATGTATGGCAAATTGGAATGACATAGTCACTTTCAAACTGGTAGATAAAGAATCCTCTGTTTTTTTTACCTCACTAGAAGATCCAGCATTTGAAGGGCTAGAATAAAACCCTTCTTCCATGACTAATAGTATTGGATCAAGGGAACTCAAGCAAGCCAAATTGCTAGTAATTTCATTGATCATGGCAGGTTTTCTTTTGAAATGTCTTCATTTTCTTTAAATTTAAGAGTAAAGTAGAAAGGTGTTTTTTTTTTTAATGATCTGATGAGCAAAATAAGGAATATATATTGGTATGTAGAACAAAACAAAAGTGTTTCAGTTGGTTTGCCAACTTCAAGTTTCAACATGGTCTCCAGATGAAAGGACAGACCATGAGTAAGAAGATTAAACTGTGTGCTCATTAAATGGTTCTATATATCAAGAGTGATTATTGCTAAAGGAATAGAATGGATACCCACAGGGAAATCTTAACTTTATTTTTGGAGTGCTGTAATGTTTATATCACTGATTTAATTATTATTTCTTCCTCTATTTGTTCAACATAATACTGATTTTTAAAAGTATCCTTTTAAGGTTCTTACCTATAGATTTATCCACATTGCCAAGCATATTTAGAAGTACCAGGACTACATTCTGAAAAGCAGTAAAGTCACTGATGAAAGGGGCTACATCAGTATTAAGAAGAATTCGTGGTGGCATGCCCTTCTGGAACTTATATGATCTAATCAAGGTTGTAGGAAAGAGGACTGCAGCTAAATGATCCACAGCCAGTACCCAATTTCTCTCAAAATGCGCTTCTGCTTTAGAATAATAACCATATCTAAAAGACAAACGGAAAAGTATTTAATTATAATTAGTCACCTCAGAATTTCAAGCTCATTGCCTTCAGAAAATATTGGTTCTTGCCAACAAACTCAATTCATAATTTTATAATTTAGAAAATAGTTTTGATGACTTTATTCCATCCCTCAGGAGGTGTGAAGACAGCTCATTAAAATTCTAAATCTGGGAAGAATCATCTCACTAATTGTTTGATTTTACATTGCATTTTATCTTCTTTAATTCAGCACATTATACTTGAATACCACCTAATAACCGAAAGTAAGGCATTTTTAAATCATACTCTTTGCCAACGTACAGATAAATATCAAAGGTCTAAAGCAAAATTTTTGCTAGACTCAAATATCCTTCGTGAAACTGTTGATTTCTTAAAGCCAGGGGATCCCAGAAACATTGAGATTTCTAGAAAAATAGATGTCTGATTTTTAATATCTAAATTGTAAATAATTGGCATTTTTCTACCACAGGAAGCCTCGGGTAGAAAGAAAGCCTCTGTAATTGTTAGAAAAGACTCTGTAATTTTTAGAAAAGCCTTTGTAACTATTTGTCCCCATAATAGGTGAGAAAGTTTAGTTTCTCCTAAGAAATGGGGACAAATAATTACAATGGAAAGATTAAAGTTATATTCAGTAGTTTTAGAACTATAAAAGTCATCTCTTCTGTTTCTATGAGCTGTCTAAGCATGCTAAATAACTTGTAGTTTTGCAAACAGACTTGTTCTCCCTGAGACATTGTATACTCACCATGTGGTTCACCGGGTACATTCTGTTTCAAGTCTCATCATAGATATTACCTTCTTCACAAAGGTGAAGGGCATTCCAGCCCACCTGAGGTGGAATCTACCACTTTCTTCTCTTCTATATTCCCGTAACACCATATCATCCACATATTTGAAGATTTTTTTCTCTAGTTATATTCTATTATAATGTCTAGAAATTCGATTATCTGATTTTATTTTGACAGCAACATAGAAAAGATACATTAAACAGAGGGTGCTTGCATTATGCTTGTTGAGATTAAATAAACTATAACATAACCCAGATAATACCTGTTGTCTGTTTGACTCCTATGCTTGTGGGATCCTCCCTGCCCTATACTTGGAAGTGGTAGGGTAGGCAGAGTTGGATTGTTGATGACAGAAGTGTTTGGTCTGGATTCAATGCCCCTTAATACATTACAGTCACCTACCAAGCAAAGATGAAAGGAAATGTGAAGTCATAAAGATTTTGAGCAAGGGCCACAGAGCTCTAGTAACAACGTACTAAACAAATTGGAAGTAAGTCAGAATCCCTGGGAGAGAAGAGATGAGTGTACCAGTTCGATACACAGAAATCACAAGAGCAGTGAAGAAATTCAATAATAAACTCTTCAAATGCATCAGTTGAATGATTTGTTGGTCAGTTCACCTAATGATCAGATAGAATGCGGTCACCAAAGAAAGAATTAAAGTACACTTGAAATGATTCACATAAAGTTGAAACACAGGTATACGTAAATCAGCCAATCTGAGGATACAGAGCCACAGAGTTTTGAGTATATGCAAGCTACAAAATATACAGTATTGTCTCAGGTAAATACTCCTTAATATATATTTGCCCAAAGAAAGTAACTGATGAGCTTTTAGGGTTGTTTCACAGCATGTAATGGATTGTAACCATGGCCCCAGTTCTTCACCAATCCCTACAATTCTGTCTTCTGCTATGTAACTTTCATTACCAGTTCTTCCTATACTAAGTGATAGGCAGAAATTCCCACTCCTGACTCAGTCATGTAACTTGACTTAAAAAATACAATATTAACTATTTTGACATAGCATAAACTTGAAATGCATTTTCACAATTTGGTTATTCTTTCTTGCAATTCTGCCATCACTATGGAAAACAACCAGGCTTGTCTGATGTAGAATGAGACGGGGAACAGAGCTGAGCTTCCCCAGTCATCCCTGCTGGAGCCAATCAAAATCAGCCAACATGAGAGTGAACCCAGGAAAGATCCCCAGAGCTGCATATCTAAACCCCAGACATCTGAGCAATAAACACAGTTGTACAACACTGAAGTTTAGTGATTGTTGATTGGGCTGCTGCTTTCTTTCAAACAAAGCTAACTTAACTCAGGGCCACACACACAGTAAATTGCAGGGCCCTGTTTTAAACCCTGTCAATCTGCCTTTAAAACCCATGTTCTTTACTACTGCTTTTTGTTGTGATGATAATAGTTACTTTATATTGAATATTTCTCATATGCCAGCAGTACGTTAAGCATAACTTATGGATTTCTTAATTAATCCTCAAAATTGCCCTATGTGGCATGTACTATTGTTATTGCTATTTTAAAAATAAGAAAATTGAGTTTCTCCTTGTTTGAACTCCTAGGTCAAATGAGCCAGGATTTAAAACTCAGGTCTGTGGAACTTCAAAGCAAAACATCTTAATTTGTACATTATTACTTCATTTCAAGAAACAACCATTAGCCTTGAATCTTGTAATACGAATTCATAGACCTTGAC
Organism: Pongo pygmaeus; assembly: GCF_028885625.2. NCBI lineage: Eukaryota > Metazoa > Chordata > Mammalia > Primates > Hominidae > Pongo > Pongo pygmaeus. The sequence continues at coordinate 127,811,137 of NC_072378.2, read as the reverse complement.
AAACCAGAGACCTCATAAATAGGTAGATTAACAAATCAGAGCACATAAGCAGGCATTTGAAATCTTCCATAATAATCATATTAAAAGCTTTACCTTTCACCAATATAAGGCTTTGAAAATATTCAAATTGCCTGAGGAACTATTATTAAACTTTCAGTGAGGTGAATTAATAGAAAACATGTATTTTTAGCTTTCTTAATAGTGTGCCTATATATAAATTTACCCATAACACAATATTTTATTATATTCTGAATTGATCCCAATTAAAGAGACAATAGAAGGGAATTTTTTAGGTATAAGAGTTTTTTAGTAAAAATGCTGTTTTTAACAAATACTTGTACTTTTGCAACCTACCAAATCTCCATAAAAATGACAGAAGAAATAAAATCAGAACACGCGGGGAACAACAAGATTTTCGAAGCTGAAAATTGAAAAGAACTAGTTGAAAAGATTTAATATAATCAAGAAAATTAAATTCTAAGTAAACAGAGAGGAAAATAGAAAAATAATGCTGATATAATTTGTAGAATTCTCCTCGATTTAAGTCTGAGTAATACCTTCTGGGTAAATGGAGATTGCTAAAATCAGGGAGATTAAAAGACTTTAAAGAAGCAATCATATACAAAGATTTCCTTCCAGATTTCAAATAGTAGGTAACTGCCACTCCTCGCCCTGGAAAGGGTAGAACAGAGGGTCCTTGAACTGTGTGAACTAAACATGGTTGAAGGTAGGAACACCACCTTGGAAATGGGATATAAGTGTAAATGATACACTGAATGCAAAGACACTCTCCCCTTGCTTCTTCCTTCTCTCTTGACTTCAATAATACTAACAGCCAAGCCTTCACTTCTGAAGCAGGTGACTGAAAGTGTCTCTTCTGGAAACTGGGTGAGCTCAAAAGAAAAGACTTGAAGTTATTGGAACCATAGTGTTGAGACAGCCAAATGCCTAGGCAGATAAAAAGGGGTCCCCAGAGATCCTCCAACCTTCCCCACAAGTGTTTACATCAGATGCTTTTGTGCAGATGAGGAAACCTGCCCAGGGCCTTGTCTGAGCATGCCCTCATGCTCACTGGCAGCATGGGGTGGAGCCACAGGGAATTTGCACCTTACACACCGGACGAGCCTGCTCTCTTCAGCTCGAGTGGTGGCCTGGTGTTCAAACCGTGAGGTAAGAAACCTGCTAGCAGGACTCTCTTGGTTTGCTGAGAATTATTTTTCCTTTTTCCTTTTTGCCCCATGAATTCCATTCCCCTCACCCTTTGAAGTGTCTGTGTGCCTGACTTTTCCTGTCAGTGTGCCTGACTGAAAGTCTGTGTGCCTGACTTTTCCTTTGCTTTTTGGGACTGTTAATAAACATATTTTGTGCCACACTGACAAATTTACCATGAGAAAACACATGCTTCTAGAAAGTATAATTCATAGATTTATCAGTCTACAGATTACTGGTACAAAAGTTCACAATTGCTTGTTTCCTAGTGTTCACTGGAAATTAAGGTTAATAAGAGTTAAGATTCTTAATTATATATAATTGAAATCACTAGAAATAAGGAAAACAAAGCTATATGCAAGCAGACAGGTAAAATGTGCTTTTGGTAAGAAAAGCTATAATATATGAGGATGTTTTGTTTTGTTCAAGAAACAGAAGAGCAAATTTTATCTGGGTATAGAATGACAGGTTGTTCTAAAATGAGAAGAGAAGAAGTATAGGACAAAACCTGAATGTATAAGAAAGTTATAAAAGGTGTGTGAAAGATAAACCTTGTGAAAAGAAAAATTTTGTGTTGATCAAGTTGGCTAAAATTAGAAGAGAATTGTTTATACGTTTTTCTAAAAATCGAGCATTAATATCAAAGGTACACTGATGCAAAACTAGAATTTGTTTCCCTGTGTTAAGCCAAGGTTTTCTTGGAGTATTAGTCTGTTCTTAGTAGGACATTGTGAAAAGTTTTTCTTTACCCTTGAAGTAATTGTCCTAGAAAACAAAGATTCCGCATTTTACTAAGATAATTTCCTGTGCTTCGTGTTGTCTTCATTAGGTTTTTCGATCATTTAAACAACTGAGTCCTCTCTATAAAAGATCGAAGCTTTTTCTATAACTATGTAATTTTTCTGTATTTGCCTTTAAAGTCTTTAAATTATCACTCTGATTAAAATGGATGACCATTATTTCCAAGTGATCTGTAATCCTGTTTTGATCAGTATTTTAAACCTTTGATATTTTTGGCAAGCTTCCAAAAAATCAAATTCTAAATCAAGTATTTTTATTGACCTCAAATTAATTTGGGGGCTTTGCAGATGGGCCTTTGGGACATCTCAAAAGGATATCCATCCTTATAAAAAGAGAGATGTTAAAGTAATTGGGCCTATTTGATAAATAATATGGAAAGCATTGTCAAATAATAAGTAATGTTAAACCTTCTTTAAGTTGTATTTGTATGGATGTGTTATTAATATATGTTCCAGAAATGTTATGAAATTCCTATAAATCTGATCTTCCCATTGGACCAAATGAGAATTCCCAGAACTGTTAGGAAGAGACTGATTGATTCATAAAACTTCTAACCCAACATCAAGTAGAACAAGAATTAATTGATTACTGAGAAAATGCTTTGGCAGATTTTCATGCTATGTCAGCCAGAACTGAAATTGTTTAGATAAGCAGTTTGAACAAATATCATGAGATTGACTCAAGTCAAATTACCTATGCTAACCTATTTAATAAGCAAGCTATTGATCTTATTTGGAAATACAAAACTGACTTTTTTTTTTTTTTGGAGATGGAGTCTCACTCTGTCACCCAGTCCCCAGTCTCTGGAGTGCAGTGGTGCAATCTCAGCTCACTGCAACCTCTGCCTCCCGGGTTCAAGCAATTCTTCTGCCTCAGCCTCCCAAGTAGCTGGTACTACAGGCCCGCACCACCACGCCTGGCTAATTTCTGTATTTTTACTAGAGACGGGGTTTTCCATATTGGCCAGGCTGGTCTTGAACTCCTGACCTCGTGATCTGCCTGCGTTGGCATCCCAAAGTGCTGGGTGTGCCAGCCAAAACTGACGTTTAAAAAATATAAATTCAATGTTAAATATGGACTCATGGAAAGCACAGAAGGCCTCCTAGTCATTCCTGGGTCCTAAAAGCTTCCATTATTAAAAGCTCTATACTCATCATGGAAGAGATAAAATAATCCAAATTATGAGGAAAATATTGGTGGAGTGACTATTCTGAAATGCCTTATCACTAATATTTGGTTTGTTAAACTGATAATGCTGGTAAGGCAATAAAAACCTCAAGTGATACATTTTTGGCACATGCTGGATCATTTGAACACCTACAGACATATTTAATTCAATTGCCACCTTCAGTGCATATTTCCTGGTTTTATAAGTGCTTTTCTATGCAGGAAGGCAAATGCTATGACAATAGTGAAAAGATTATTAGAAAATGTCCTTATAGAGCCTTCCTGGAAATATCTCTAGCAATATAGGCACTCATTTTACCAGAAAAGTTGTAAAACAGTTTAAAAAGGTATTACAAACACAATGGCATTAGACAAAGTTAATAGAATTTGTTGGATTGCATTGGTCAAAGGTCCTACTGATTGATAGCAATCAAATCCACTCCTATAGGAAAAGACAGATTGACTCTTTATGAAATAGTTTTTGGAAGGCCTATGTCTCTAATAATAAAATCTCATATATCTCATGTTCTTCTAAACTCTGATATGACTCAAAATTGTGAGGCTTCAATGCATTTTGCCAAATCATATTTTCACCAGATAAAAGAAGCCCTTTGTAGCCCACCAGCTGATAACAACCAGATCTTCCATGATCTAGAACTTAGAGATCAGTTCTTTTGGAAACGACACCAAAGAAAGACTGCCCTTGAACTCCATCAGAAGGGTCTATATCAAGCTCTTTTCTGCAGCACAACTTCAGGGATTTGAGTCTTGGATCCACATTTCTCAACTCGAGAGAGCCCCTCCAGACCCCTGGGACTGTACACCCATTGGAGATCTCCAGGTAAAGCTTACTAGGAACGTTTTTTTCCCCAGAAGAAGATGGCATCCTTGATGTAGACAGCTTTCCCAAGATCATGAATAAAGTCTTTTCTCCTCTGTCAACATGAAGTCTTTTCTCCTTTTCCTTTTTGGCCCATGTTTCTTTTCTGTTTATACATGGCAATATAATGTGATAATGAAGATTTCATACTCAATTACTTCTGCATGGAACGTAACTGAGTATTGCCTATGTCATGTTAAACCTAAATCCTCACATGATCTTAGAGATACTCTGGTTCACCCTGTAAGAAATTTCACTGATATTCCATGTGCAATATCTAGTTCTTTCTAAACAGCTAGACTTTTAGACTCAAATATTCAGATTGCCTGTTTAAATCTAACAGTAGGCAAAACCTATAATGAGAGTTTGGTAATTAAATTAAGCCAGAATTGAATTTGAAAAACAAAAGTAAGATAATTCAACGTTTGTAGGCAAATTTATAACCCTAATCCTTTAGTTGTTAGTAACCATACAATGATTAAAAAATGAGGCCTTAGACAAATATTACTACTGCTGACTCATAATGCTGACTAATAATGCACAAGGCATCTCACACAGGAGACTATCTGTAGGGTTCTTCCAGAATATATTTTTATTGGTGGAGGATTTAACAATCAACCATATATGTGGGCAAATCCATGTCTCAATAATTACAAAATAAGGAGCCATTGGCAATTAAGGGATTCCAAGAGTACTCCTGTCACTCCATAACTAATTGGAAACTGGATATTGGTCTGCAACTCTTAATTTGAACTATGGAATAAAGAGGAATTTACCAGCAAGTATGAATTCTTCTTAATGGGTATTGTTGGGTAGAAAATTCCTTCCCTGGCTTTGTATAAACGTAAAGGAGGTTATGCTTAGAAATATGTTTCATATATTAGTTACTACAGCTGACTCTACTGCAGAGGCTATAATTGTCCAGCAAACTTCTTTAGATTTTCTTGCTAAAGGTATATTAGGTAACCGGATTGCTTTGGACTACCTTTAGGGAGGAATATGTGCGCTAGCTAACACTCCCTGCTGTACTTAAGTAAATTCATCAGGTAGGGTAGAAGCTCAGTTGTAAGAAATCAACAAACAAGCTAATTGGTTAAAACAAGTAGATTTTTCTTCTGGCTTATTATTTATATATTTGATTTATGTTGGTTCAATTCATGGAGGTTCCTTCTGTCTTTTAGTATCAGCCTCCTGACAGCCATCACAATAGTCTCCCTGGTGCACCTTAACCTCCCCAGAGTCTTAAATCCTCTTATGCAGCTATTCATTCTATGTCAAATGGTCTCATTAAAATTAGAATAACGAAAATATAAAGAGAACATAAATAATCAGTCAACTGTCCTGATTTGTGAACTGTGAATTCCATACTGATACCAAGTAAGTCAATGATGAAAGTGACAGAGAGTGGTGTCAATGCCCAAGGTTTTGGTCAACCTCTCAAAATTGAGAGGCAGACCAAAAGGTGAGGAATTGTTCAATTAAGTTTGGCCTAAAATTGCCACGATATGTAGCAAACTGCAACTTAATGTAGTTTGTAAACAAACTGCAACCAAACTTGAGTATTTTCTTGTAACAAATATGAGTCTCAGCCAATCATGGCAGCTGAGCTTCAGCCAATCACAGGCTGCCAACTGATCAAACCGTGCCTATATAAGGCAAATTTCTCACCACACTATGTCCAAATAAGGCAAATCTGAGCTGTAACCAATCAAGGTGTTTCTATATGTCACTTTCTTTTTCTGTCTATAAATACTGCCTGCCGGCATCACTGGGTGAAGCTCTCTGAACCTCTACTGGTTCAGGATGATGCTGATTAATGAATCACTCATTGCTTAAGCGAATTCTGCTACATTTATCTTATCTATAGTTTTTCTTGTAACAGTGTCTATGATTAAATAATAAAGGTCATCTACATATTTATATTATATTTTGTTTTCTACATTTAGGGAAATGTATTGCCTGTTGCTTGTTTGTTTGTTTTTTCATGCAAGGCTTTTTTTTCTCAAAATTTTCCCCTTCTTCATAAAACACTTTTTTAAGCCTGATCATGTTAAAATATTTACACATCCTCACTATAATCTCCAATGGTTAGGCTTATTATTTAATATAAAGATTGAAAAATGCTCTAGAAGAAGAAGAAAAACATATAAATAATGCCCAAAATTATTTATCATATTAAATAAAGATACTTTAAAGATTCATTCTTACCTGTCTTCAAAACTTTTGATATTATCTGCCAAGGTTGAAGTGTGTGCAGCCCATAAGTACTTCAACAGTTCATCAAACTTACTAAAAGGTGACTGCAAATACTAAGGTAAAGAGGTAAAATTTATTAATATTTGAGCAACTATACAATCCTTCTCCCTGAAATTTAGTCAAGTTCAGATATATTTTAGCAATATTGTACATAAAAGAAGAATTTTATTTCTAAGAAAAAGTATGTATATGGCCTTAATGCCTAACACTCTTTAAAGAACACAAAAATATTCATTAGTTTTAATAATAGCATATGCATCTATAAGTATTGAACTTCAAGTATTTTCAGAGTTTATATTTTATACTGATCAGGTCTTTATTTTTTCCTATTAACACTGTTAAAATTACCATAAAATCGTGAGTAACAAAAATATCTTCTTAAAATGTTTCATTAGATCTAAACTAATGCAATAATCTACTAAAGTACTAGTAAATATATCTTTTCTTCACTGATTTTAGTCAAATTTCTTCCAATATCCTAGTGGACATGAAGATTCAATTAATCAGAATAGCTTATTAACCATTCAGCAAAATATCCTGTATGCTCACTATTTTTGTATAATGTATTTGAAGCAAGAAGAATGGATAGATTTATGTTAATACTGTATTGAGGCAGTAGGTGTTAATGACTCATAACACTCTACAACATACTATTAATATATCATGCATAGCAATTTACATTTGCATACTAAGGAAAATATTATGCAATACACAAAAAAATCCTAGACGAAATTATATGACAAAATAAACTCTCTTCCTATCTCCTAAGAGTATAAAGAAGGAACCTGGTAAAAGGTGTTCCACTTGTTCATTGTCTCAGGGAATGATGAACGACAGCTAGAAACATCATAACAAAACTTCCCCTCATTCTTGGGTGGGGGCGAAAGCCTGACTTGGTCTGATGATATCCCCATTATACCAGAATCAACCGCAGCAAGAAAGGGTAATGAAGACAGAAAATAATTCAAATCTGTAAGAACAAAAGATTTATTATTACTACAAGCACTAACAAATTTCAAAGAGGATATTTTTAAGGAAGGCATAAGTAATAAAAAAATTCACAGACCCAGAAACATGATAAAAGCTAAACATTAGGAAAAAAATATTGAACAAAAATCCCCCTAAGGGTCAAATATATAACTTTGATTGCATTTCTGTTAATAACCCTATAGTCATAAATATATAACATATTGGCTAAAGTAGTTGACTATATTTTAAAACAAAAAGTAATTTTAATGGATATCATAATATTCATTTTTTCAAAGCATTAAGTAAAAATGGAAGAAAGCTATCAACTTTTCCACAAAATGGTACAAAACTTCTCATTATGGTTTTATTGTGAATTGTACTTGTATTTTTCTCTAAAATATTTTAACATGATCATAGCTTTGGTAAATGAATGTTTTCTATTTTATACACATAAGTTTAATTTGTAACCATGGTATCACTAAATTTTTATCTTATTTTATCCTTTAAAGCACAAATTTTGGGTAAGTTTTGACAATAGATCATTGGATAATTGGACTGACAATCAAACAAGACTATTTTCACATTTTAAAAAATTTTGCCTATATATAACCTATTGCAGCAGACTCAGACATTTTCATTAGTTGGATATTAGGCTTATACTGATTTCCACTAGAAATCAGTGATGTAGAATATTTCATCCTAGACAGGCATTTGTGAATGGAATCCTATGCCGCAGTGTAGCAGGCTAATCCTCCAAACTACTAAACCAATCTAAGAATAACAAACTCTGAATTCTAGATCTGTGGCCACTACTATTTGTGAGTCTTTTAAAAGAACAACTAAGGGTAGTAAGACGAAAATGCTTAAGGATACATATGATGTGTGTTGCTCTGAAAAAGTGAAATTTAATGTGGTCGTGTTTCTAACTATCGGGAAATACCTCTAAGGATTTGTGGTATAAATTGTTTTCATTATTAAAGCATAAAACTAAATGAAAGAATTAGAAAATACTTTCTGGTTATTTGAGCATTAAGCATATGATTAAAGCCTGAGATTACTGATTGGTATAATGAATTGCAGTAGGTATTAATCTCTGGCATGTTTATGGGTTTCAATATTAACCACATCTGGTCTGAGCAAAATGAAAAAGCTTCATTTGTCTTGGTGTCTCACTTCTCATCGTTCCTTATTCTGGAGATTCTTTGTCATCAGTTGGACCTCCCACCTGACTGCCAGAGCTGGCCCCTCAGAGGCCACTGCTTTTGCAGAACCTTGTTTTCGTCCTTCTGTGAAAAGCTGGATATGACCTAAGGAATCATTATTGACATTGTGGCTGTTAAATCCCTTAATGTGACCTAAAGGCCTTAAGGTACGAGGTGAAATAGACTCCTTTTTAAAATAGGAACAGGATTGTTTTAGTTCTGTCTCTGTCCCTAAGATTTTAGGTTTGAATGCTTTCTTTCAGGAAAGGTTAATATCTATTTTGCCACTTAAACAAACATACCAGCCCACCAACTGTCCACAGAGATGCACATATGATCTCCAGATTCATAGCCACAGTTTGTCCTTCGGGTTGGATCAGCTAATCTGCCTGGAAGAGAGAGGATGCACAGTTGTATTTATTATACACATTTTGAAACTGGCTGTAACTATTGCTTAACCACATAGATTTTGTTTGTAGGTACAAAAGCATTTATTTCTGAATGATATGTGTTTGTATTCCCATCATTCTTTTTTTATCTTTTATTTTTTAGTTTCTAATAAATATCTTTTCTTTTCCTTAACAACAACACAGTTTTCTACTTTTGAATTATAGGTCCTAAATATTATTTGCTTTTGTAAGGATTCTCTCTTCTATTTCCTCCTCTACCTCCTAATCGAAACTATGAAGCAATATGCATACAGATGAAAAGAGATGGTCGAGAGTCAAAACAAACCCCTGCTCTACCGCTTACTAGCTTGACTTTATCTAAATAACCTCTAATGCCTTAGTTTTCTCATCTATGACATGGGGATAATAATATTAACTACATTATAAGATGTGAGGTGAGAAAAAGCACCAAAAGTGTTTCACCTGTAATATGCATTATGTAAATATTAGAAAATAATCATTGTTTTTCTTCCAAATGAAATTGCTCTTTTCTTAACCTCTCTCTCACACACAATAATTTCTTTATTGGCTGTGTTATCAGCGGGGAGTGGGCAACAGACACCACTCTTTCTCATGATCTTCTATCAACCAGAACAAAAGTATCTTTCAATTCATGTATGTTTTATCCCAAAATGTAACTTCTGTCTATACACTGTAAGGTACCTTATTTCCAAGAGGAAGCAAACATTTTACAGAGAAAGATCTTCATGAACAATGTGATGCTTCTTTATAACCTCATATCATAATTAGAACTTTAAGAAATTCAAACTAATTTGACATCGCTTTGTATATCCCCTTGACTGTTTTGTTCATCTCATTGCTAGAAAGGAGTGTGGCACTTAGTATAATTTCAACAAATATTTGTGAAATGCTCGATAGATGAGATGTGATGTCTTTTCACAGTTGATAACTATGTCTTATGCCTCATTGAACCTTCTAATAATAACACACAACCCACAAAAGAATAAGGATAAGGAGAAGGATAGGTAGAAAAACAATGATTATAAGGGAAAAGAGAACAAGATAAAGAATCAATTTTTTAAAACATAGTAGGGTATATACAAAGTCCAATTTCCCAAATACTTCATAGGTCTATTGGTAGATCATTACAATGAAAACAAGAGTCATTCTTACCTGTCCTATATTGCCAGCCATACTGCAGAGGCAATCCCCATAAAATATTTTGTTCATTGTCTGGTGCAAATTTTGCAAAATACCTGGCTGTCTGGTTCAATATGATTTTATACATCCCCATTCTCTCAAGGTATACCCATGGATTAATAATGTACATGCTGTTCTCCACCCTGTAGTCACTGAGCTGACCAGGACTCTCCTTCCACAGAGGGGGCTCTGTCTCTGAGAGATTGGAAGTCCCTGCTAAGGAAGCAGAAAAGGAACCAACTAGTACACAAACCCAGGAAGGAAGAAAAGCCATTGTGCCAGAGCTGGGGATTGCGACTGTAGCAGGGCTTTTATTGGAGAATGGAAGAGGAAGTCATGATATTTGCTTACCTCACAGCATATCAACACTTTGCTTTTTTGTTTTCCTGGATAGGGTGAAAATGTAGAAGAAATTGATGTATTAGCTAACATTTAGGACAATTAAATTTTCCAGCCTCTTCAGTGTCAGAATACTGTGTCAGAACCTAAATACAAGGTTAGGCTTGTTTATAATGTATTAGATAAAACTATTTATCAACAAAAACCTTCCAGAAGTTTCCCAGGCTACATTGTGATTACAAAATACATCACAAATGGCTTTAGAATGCTTCCCTCTCATGAAAATACTTTAACATATTTCATGGAAAATATTAAGTAGCTGGAGATGGAAATACTAGGATTTATAATAATCTGCAAATGTGTACTAAAAAATATGTGTGATACAGTTGTAATACAATGTTCTGCTTCAAGAAGGAAGCTTAAAGAATATCTAATTAGCTCAATTCAATAATGAAAGTCAGCCTGCTGGAAAAAACCTGCTAGTTAATTCTTAATATCTATTTTTCATTCTTTATTAGTAAAAGAATCGTAGAATTTTAGCTGGGAATATGGTCTCCCAGAATTAAGGCTAAATTTCCAATTTGCTTTGCACAAGCAACCATGTGACTAAGTGTGGACCACAGAGACATACAGAAATAGTATCCACAATTTCTGGAACATGTCCTAAAATGAAGGGCACATGTCAATTCCTCTTCCCTTCCTCCATGTTGTGGCTTGGATTATTGATGTGATGATTGAAATTCAATTCTGACCCCTAAACGCAAGGCACTATCATAGGGATGACAGAATGCAAAGCTGGAGGTGGCTTGAGTCCCAGAGGGCTGTGGAGCCATGAGATGTCCTTGAATTCCTATATCTGAGTTTTACCTGACCAAGAAACACCCTGCTCTCTTGTTTCAACCACTGTTATTGAAGTTTTATTCACACATAGTAAAAATTCTTGCCTTATTAATAGGTAATGCGTCTGAAAATCTCAATTATTTACACAATTAGATCCATATGCTTCATAGTAGTAGGTCAATGGTACTGCTTGTTCCTGGCATGGTCCACATTAAACATCCTACAGCATGATTCCACTCTTTTTTCCTGTCATATTATTTACCCAATAGCCATTTGATAGTTAATAATTTTTCCAGATATATTAATATAAAAGGGAATGGTAGGAATTGCTATTATAGATCAAGAACACAATCATTCTGGAAATTTTAAAAGTATATTAAATGTTTATAAGAATAAATACGTGAATATATACTGTAAGATGTGTTACTCTAAAACCAAATGCCAGATTGTTCTTAATGGAGAAATCTTAAGAGCACTCCCTTTAAGGTCAGAAATAAAATAAAAATGACCACTAGCATTATAATCATTTAACTTTTCTTTGAGGATACCAAATAATAAAGATAAATAAATTAGAGGTATAAAATTAAGAATGAAGATGTGCTAGTACTTTCTTTTATAGATGATATGACAGTGTTCAGAAAACATGAGAATAAACTAGAAGGGTAACTACAAAGAAAAAATTTACTAAAGTGGTTAAGAACTAAATTACTATATATAAATCAATAGCGTTTATATATAAAAGCAATTGGGAAATATAATAGGTGAAAATGGAAGAAAAGTCCTCATTTTAATGTCAACAAAAGGGCCAACATATGTGTATAATTATGGTAGATCTGTTTGGAAAAATCTTTAAGACTACAAAAAAAATTGAACAGTTTTAAAGTCATTTAATGTTTCTCAATAGACTCAACATTATCCACGTTAATTTATAAATTTGTACAATAAATGAGAAATATTAACAGGATTTTTAGACGTACTTTCTGGAAAGATTTTTAGAACTGAGGCTAAAATTTGCCTAAAAAATAAATTATGAAGAAAATAGAAAAACTCTAATAATGATGGATAATAATAGTGAAAGGAAACTTTCCATAACAGATATTAGAAGATTATCACAAGCCCTCAAAAATGAAAGTAACACACCACAGTCATTGATGTAATAGTGTGACCAGTTACACATTAAATAAAACTGAAATATTGAACTATATTAGAGAAAGATTTTAAACGAAGACCAAAATACAAATGAGAATTTAAAGAGGAGCTATACTGGAACTAGATCTAGACTGCTTCTATATACTGGTGGGGTAGTTATTGGAATCCCATATACAGTGGGAAAAAAGTAAGAGTACATCTTGATGGAAAGATATTTGTTAAAGATATAAAAGAAATAATGTCAATAGTAGAATCTGGATCTTCTCATGCAAAAATTATTAATAGAAGAGGAAATAAGTTAGACGCTTAAAAATAAACCTCAAATGAACACAAAACATATAATGGCATGCACTGATAGTTAGATAACATGATATTCACTCTTCTCTTATTTCTTTGTAAGAACACCCTTAATCCTTAGCACAACAGAGTCTTCCTGGAATAGAGATTATATTATTTAGTCTCACTGCTAGATGTAGCTACGTGATAAAGCTGTGGCCAAATTGTTAAGTTGCAGCTTTCAAGGAATCTCCTTTATGCCTTGTCCTTTATTCTTTGTTATTTCTTCCTCTGCTGGCTGGAATGTAAATGTAACTAGAGACTGATGCTGTCTTAGATTATGAAGGAGCAAGAAAAGGTAGGAGAGCAATAAAATAGAAGACTTTTGGTTTCTAGTCTCTACAGCTCTATATTGTCTACTTCTGATTGCTGTCTCTATGAAAGAAATAAAATTTTAACTTAAGGCAATATATTTTTTGCTGGATTTGTATTTCTTGGAGAACCTAATCTGAACAGACATTCTAATTTTGTCTTTTAACATTTCTGTGCCTCATTTTTTCTTAACTATAAACTAGAAATAGTTTGACGTGCTCCTAAATCTACTAATTATAACTTCTTTTCAAGGTAAGTTTGTGATATTTGGGAAGATAATTAGCATTAGATATTGGATAGACAATTATATGTTTGAGTCACACACATACAATTACTCAAACTTGAAAAGATCAATGTGAAATAAATACTAATATCCTAATTTACCAATAATAAAACTAAGACTTATCAGGGTTAAGGACTTACCAAAAATCACATACAGGTCCCAGATGAGAAAGCCTAATTTTGATCCCAGGCCTGCCTGATATCAAAGCTAGGGCACTTGTAGGCTATGTTGTATTGTGCCACAAAATAATGATGCAAATAATATTACAGGGAAATTTTAATTTATTTAAGAGAAGAAATTGTGTTCAAAAAAATCTGCATTTTATGGCACTTGAAGATATTTTATTCATTTTCCTAGAATGCTGATTGCAAGTGTATATTTAGATGGCCATGTTGAGGCAACTGTCAGGAGATTGAAGACAGGGTATCTGTAATGTCAACTTAAGCTTGTTACTAGCAACGTGAATTTGAGGACTCTAAATTTGCTCCTCTACAAAAAGATAATAGTAAAACCATTCCTTCTTATTACACAGAGGAATGGAAAAACCTAAATAAGAAGATGTAGGCAGAAGGAGTAAAATAGTATAAAACTATGTAAAAATTTTAAAGGCTTTTCATTAAAATTAAACAACCACTCTGGAATATGTTTGATCCATTTCTATATTCTTTTAAATATGCGCCTTGACTTATCAATGATTTGGTTATATTATTGAATTAGTTCAGTGCAGTCATCATCCTCTTCCTTTTCCCATCCTCAGTAACAGTAGAAAAGCTTAGATTCTTTTGTATGCAAAACACACAGCTCATGGCCACACATGTAGAGTGGTAAGAATCAAAAACTTTTTTAAAAATTGACAAAAAGAAAAGCTATGGTTAACTTTCCTAACATAAAAATAAAATTCTTGGTAAATATTCCAAAATACTTAACTGGCTAAAACTTAAGAAGCAGTATTATCTTACAGTTAATTTGGGAATTTATAGTACCTGTATTTACACAAACATTTTAGTATATTAGAGAAATTATATTTTTCCTGATTAAATATCCTATGGGTATACTTTTTCTCTGAAAGTGGTTCCTATTTACTCCAGTGTAAAAGGATTTTCACACTTTTCTTTATGATGAAATATCGAGAATGAAAGCAAAAAAGAAACCACCAAGATGACATCTTCCTTGGAACAAGGATATGAATATATTTGAAAATCGCAGGCTATGAAGCATATTTATCAAATAATATAAAATATACTACACATGAAGACAAAGATACTTACTGAATTCCTTGATGTAATACAGGTTATGCATTACCTTTTTGTCAGGTCTAGAGTCACAACATGGAATATAACTAGACAAGTGATTTTAAAATATCATACTAGAGATATGATTTAAAATCTTCATTGAAAGATAAATCAGGCCAACGTGTGACTCTGATTATCTGTAATTTTTCCCCTTTGAGAGAGGACACTGTCAGATGTGCAACTTGGTAAAGAAGGGAAAAGAAGGGAAAGTCACCACATAATACAACTAAGAGCTGATGAGATGAGGGCTTTTACTGTGTGCTGCCCCAAACACCTGGATCCTGATAATTACCCAGACAAAATTCAAAATATATCGATTCAGACAGTTAAGGAGAGACAAGATTGTGGAAAAAATAAGTACAGATTTGACAGAGATTTATTAGGGCAACTGTGTTTAATCAATGCTGTAGGCTTTACTAGTTCATTCTTCCTCTGTCCTTTCTTCAGATATTCCTAAACTGACCCCATTCAAGATAACCATAATCTTAGCAAGCAATGATATGTCATAATAGAAATTGGAAAATATATATTAATAAAATGAAAAAAAATCCTTAAAAGATATTTTTGGGGAAAATGGGGAAGTAAGACAATCAAAATTTAACAACTTATATCACAAGAGAAACTGTACTAGAAGACAGAAAAAGAGCTCAGACACAAAGAGATCACAGCACAGAGAAGAGAACATCACACATCAGGGCCTGTCGGTGGGTGGAGGGCTAGGGGAGGGATAGCATTAGGAGAAATACCTAATGTAGATGACGGGCTGATGGGTGCAGCAAACCACCATGGCACATGTGTACCTATGTAACAAACCTGCACATTCTGCACATGTATCCCAGAACTTAAAGTATAACAAAAAATAAACAATAAATAAAAATTAATTAATTAATAAAAATGAAAAAGAGTTCAGACAATAATTACCTATCATCTCAGAAATTACAGACAAGAAAGATCACTAAGATCAAGTATTCCAAAACGGTGATATAAGCTCTTGAAAAAATTGAAACTATCAGAAAAGATGGTAAATAGACTTGAAGGGCTCTAGAGATGAGGAGAACATAAAATAGTTACAGGAAACAACAAAAGTGGCAATTATAAGGGATATAAATAATGTCAGGTACTTAATATGCTATCCTGAAGAAATCACTCAAAATAGAAAAGGATAAATATTGGAAAAAGACACGACAATTATTTCAAAATTTATATATATAGGGAAAGAAAAGGACCAATACACATAATTTTTCTTTCCTATCTGAAGAAGAAAGAAAAAAGTTGAATAAAAAAATGCAAGGAAGATTTCCTGAAATAAAGAACATCTTGAATTGGCAGCAAATATAAAAAATAAAAAAAGACACTGAATAACCTGCACTGAACCATATCCTGTTGACATTACTGAACATAATAGATGAAGACAGAGTAAATGGAATCCAGGCAAAGTAAACAAGTCACATACAAAGACAGAATAAACAGAGTCATTCATATTTTGCCACAGCAATAACTCAATACTAAAAGATAGAGTAATTTCCGCAGAAATCATTGAGAAAACAAGTATCTCCCATGAGTTTTATTATAATAGCAATCCCCAAAATTTCCCTGGAAAATTATGTCACATTGAAAGGATTATGAGTAAGAAATCCACTGAACTCTTCAGATAAAGTACTGGGAGGTAGAAGATAATGAAGCAATACTTACAAAATCCTGAGGAGCTAGAACTAGCTAGCTAGAACTAGAATTGAATATCCAGCTGAACTGCCAGGTGTGGGGATAAAATATAAATATTTCTTATATGCAAGATCTCAAAAAATGTTCTTCCTCTGAAACTTTCACTGGAAACTCCTGGAATATAAGTTCTACCAAATAAACAGGCAAACCAAGAAAGGGTAAAACATTGAGTTTGAGGAACAGGAAATGTGAAACAGAAGAGAGGGGAATTCCCTTGATATTAATAAAGGGAAGATTGAGATGGAGAGAGCAATCATATTATGGATCATGAGGATGGGGGATTCCAGAAAGAATACTTTCAAAAATATTAAATAAAACATACATTACCTGATGACTTTGATGATATTGGAAAAAGTTATAGAGCTCTATAAAAGTTAGTGATTTGTGTTCAGTACAGAGAAAACTAAAAAAGAGAGAAATTAAGCAATTATTAACTTAAGGAAGAAGAAAAAGTTTGCATAAGAAGGAAATAGGATTATGCTGTGTAGGTCAGATGCCAATAATATTTACATAACCATAATAATTAAACAATAGATATTTATTTCACCACAAATTTTAGTTAACGATTCTAGGAATGTAGGATAAAAAGAAATGTGTGTGTGTAGTGTGCAGTGAAAGAGTGTTAAATCTTTCATAGTATGAAATTCAGAGATAGCATCTAAAGAACAAATATAATAAAATATTGATATAAGAAAACCATTAAGAAATGTAAGTGTATATGTTTATGTATATGTATATACATACACACTCATGCATGTATCTATATTACTTAAACTGAAAATATAATTAATTTAATAAAAAATTTGGCTCTGAAAATGAGACAAGCAAGAAAGTAGCTGCTAGGGATATACAAAGAAGAATTTGTTCGCATTTTAAATAAGGCATTTAAAAATATTTAAATATTTTTTAAAAGAAGCCAATACCCTACATTTTTTCACATCCTCAGTAAAAATACAAACATGCCAATATCTTAAACATTCAATTTTAAAAATAAGAAATTCTCTCTTACATATACTTAAACCTAGAGCTGTTTACTGTATGTCCTTGCCCTCCAAATGTGTTTTACTGCTCCACTTTGCAGCAAAATTCCTGAAAAAAAGTTGTATACACTTGTTGTCTCTAAATATTCCTGATGCCGTTTTTCCTTAAACCCCAATCCTTTCAGGCTCTAACCTCCACCCACAGATGTATGAATGTCAACAAATGTATACACAAGGATTTGATTATAATTATTGCCCTTGGAATTAAGTGTAAACTCATTCAACAGAGAAAGAAAGATGTGAGAGACGGTGAGGGAAATAAATCAGTAGGTTGTTCCTATTATGTTAAGTCCTTGCAAGACTGGACTATAAGCAAGAATGATCTATAAAGAGAGGAGATGGGCCAGGCGCAGTGGCTCACGCCTGTAATCCCAGCACTTTGGGAGGCCGAGGTGGGCGGACCACGAGGTCAGGAGATCTGGACCATCCTGGCTAACACGGTGAAACCCAGTCTCTACTAAAAATACAAAAAATTAGCCGGGCATGGTGGCCAGCCCTTGTACTCCCAGCTACTCCGGGGGCTGAGGCAGGAGAACGGCGTGAACCCGGAGGCCAAGCTTGCAGAAAGCCGAAATCCCGCCGCTGCACTCCAGCCTGGGTGACAGAGCGAGACTCGGTCTCAAAAAACAAAAAAATGTTATTTGTGGTACTTGTATTGAGTAGTGTTACTTAATAATGGTTACCAAATGCTAACCATCTCTAATCCACATAGGATGTTAATATACCTAGAATTAAATTAATTGAAATCTTTTTAATTTTCTTAATTATATTTTTTATTGTTTGACTCTCAATAGATATTTAAACAATTTTCTGCTACAATTTTATTTGTTTTGTCTTCTATTGAATTCATTATATATTCTATCCCTCAATCTATCATAATTTTCTTAAATTTACCTCAGGAAAAAAATGATGCTTTTTTTTACAAGTATGCAATAATTATACCATAGAATTCTGCTGACACTGAAACAGAAGTGGCCTAGGGATTATTTAAAAGCATTGCTATAATCTTTTCGTACATCAGTTGGTTTACTACATCTTAGACTGAAGCCTTAAAAGGGAGTCTCTTATATTAATTATAATCTGTACCACAGAGTTGAATAATTTAAGAAAAAAATCCCATAGTGATGCAATCTTTCAAAAAGGGCAATATTTTAGCCAGGTAAAATCCACCGTAAATATATCTCTTATGCAAAAATCAATTATTGTTAATATACTTTGACCACCACCCTCTAGCCTTAGTTTCAGGCCTACCTCTCTCACCTCCCCTGCCTTAAAACCCCCACCTCATCCACAACATTCCTTGAAATACTTTCTCCTCTAGGCAGTTCTCTTAACTTTATTTTTTCAGTTTCCAGTGCTCTTTATTTCTTTGTGTAGATTAGGTTTCTGCCTGGTATCATATTTCTCCCACTTGAAGAATTACCTTTAATATTTCTTTTAGTGTAGATCTGCTGGCAATGAATTCATTCAGTACTTGTTTGCCTGAAAAGAAATGTCCCCTTAATTTTTATTACAGGTATCTTCTCTAGATACAGAATTCTGGGATTGATAGGATTTTGTTCATTTTCTTTGTCGTTTCAGCATTTTAATGATGTCATTTCATGGTCTTCTAGATTTCATAGTTTCTTGTGAGAAGTCAGCCATACTCTTTACCTTCCTTCCACTGTAGGTAAGGTAATGTGTCTTTTTTTCCTTCTCTCTAGTTTTTTTTTTTTTCAGATGGAGTCTCGCTCTGTCGCCCAGGCTGGAATGCAGTGGCTCAATCTCGGCTCACTGCAAGCTCCGCCTCCCGGGTTCATGCCGGGTTCATGCCATTCTTCTGCCTCAGCCTCCCGAGTAGCCGGGACTGCAGGCGCCCACCACCATGCCCAGCTAATTTTTTGTATTTTTAGTAGAGACGGGGTTTCACCATGTTAGCCAGGATGGTCTTGATCTCCTGACCTCATGATCCACCCGCCTCAGCCTTCCAAAGTGCTGGGTTTATAGGCGTGAGCCACTGGGCCTGGCCCCTTCTCTCTACTTTTAGGATTTTCCCTGTCCTTTGCTTTCAGCAGCTTGAATATAATAACCATATCATCTTTATATATACATCTTGTTTAGTGTTCTCTGAGCTTCAGGACTTGTGATTTCATATCTGTCATTAATTTTGGAAAATTCTTAGCCATTATTTCTTCCAAAATTCTCCTGCTCCATTCTTTTATCTCTGTTATGTTTTTTATTTCTACTTTTAAAAGAAAAACTTTTGACAAATTAAATTTAGCAGAATTTATTTGACCAAAGTATGAACCAGGCAGCACTCAGAACCAGGAGAGGTTCAGAGAGCTTCACTCAGCAACTTGGGCAGGTAATATTTACAGACAGAAAAAGGATGTGACGTACAGAAACAGCCTGATTGATTCCAGCTCAGCATTTGCCTTATTTAGGCATGGTCTGATCAGTTGACAACCTATAATTGGCTGAATTTTGGCTATGATGATTGGCTGAGACTCAGCTACTTGTTAAAAGAATATACTCAAATTATGTTGCAGTTTGTATATACTGAGTTAGGTTGCAGTTTACTACAGAGAAATTCAAAGTACAGCGGTAACTTTAGAAGAAACCCATTTAGTTTAATACTACTCTTTATTTATCTTTGTATTTTATATTTGGTAATTTCTAATAAACTATTTTTAAGTTCAATGACATTTTTGCCTCATCTGTGTTGAGTTTATGGATGAGCCAGTCATAGGCATTTTTTGTCTCTGTTACTGTGCTTTAGATTGCTAGCATTTCTATTTGATTTCTTATAATTTCTCTCACTTTGCTGCAACTACCTATATGATCTTGTATGTTGACCTCCTTTTCAAGTGGAGCCTTTAGCATAATAAATTTAAATTCTTATGTCATATTTTGAGTCTAGTGTTAATTCATTTGTGTCTTGGGGATATGTTAGTTTCCTAGGCTTTTCATATACCTCCTAATTTTTTGTTGAACATCGACACCTTGTGTAGACAACAGAAAATGAGATAAACAGATTTTTGCTTGGTTCCAGGTGTATCTTTCTTTCTGTTAGATCTTTCTTTAGCACAAGGGTTTTGTGTTAATCTAACTGAGCTGGATATGAGGATTTTTGTTTCTGTGGTTGTGCTCCGTGAACCACAGGCCTCAAATTCCTCTCCTGGAACTGGTTTACCAGAGAATTTTTCTTAATATCTTCTCCTTGTTCAGGCTTAGACTTTCCCACTGTGATGAAATTCAGAAATTACATCTCTTGTAGCTTGCCAGCACTATTTCACGTTTACCTTTACTGGACACTTGTTAGCCTGCTGAAGTGGAATATGGGGGTCACAATACAGAACTCCATTAGGACCCTTTATCTCCTATTCCCAACAACTCTACAGGTTAAGCCTTTTTCCCTCATAGTGGGAAAAGGGCAGGACTTCACTCTGTCAACCAGGCTGGAGTGCAGTGGTGCGATCTCAGCTCACTGGAACCTCCACTTCCCAGGCTCAAGCAATCCTCTTGCCTCAGCCTCCCAAGTAGGGAGGGACTACAGGCATGCTACCATGCCTGGCTAATATTTGGGCTTGTTTGTTTGTAGGGCAGGGTTTCACCATGTTGCCCAGCTGGTCTCAAACTCCTAGGCTCAAGAGATCCACCCAATGCCTCAGCCTTCCACAGTGCTGGGATTACAGGTAGCATGAGCAACACACATGGCCCCAGTATTTTCCACTAGTGAAGTTCATGTGAGGTAAAAGGAAAGAGGAAACAGGAAGATTGCTCCCTGGTGTTTGGATTGGCATAAGACTTACATGATGTCAATTTAATTTCCACATTCACTATATATGTCTAATGGTAGGGGTGAGGTATAACTCTTCCTTGATTTGCCTTTCAGTGGCAGCTATCTCCCCCTTTCCTTTTGAACTTATGTCTTTTGATACCTTCAGTGTTTTCTTTCCTCAGAACTCAATACAACCTGTCTTTGTCCAAAGGTAGGTTAATATTTATTGTTCCTTTTCATGTGTTGTTAGTTCTAAGTTTCCAGTTCATTTAGTTGATTTCTCGAGAAACACATACAATGATATCTTGCCTGCCCTTTATTGTTCAAACAAAAATTGTTTCCAAAGTCCTCATGTTCTTTTCCTGAATCATAATCAACAGCTAGAGGCATACCATTCTGTCTGCAAAAATGATTTTTTTCCAAATTTTCGATAAAATGGTAGTATCAAACATTTTCAATCACATATGACTTCTTTCAAATACCTGAACTTGGAGTCCCTTAGACTCACCTTTTCTCTGCTACACTGAAAATTGGTTGAGCTTCTTCAATTGTATCCTCTGCTCCATTTTAAATAATGGACAAATATAGTCCTCATTGTCTGCACAGATATTTTATCTATTTACATCTCTTTGACTTAACTCACAGTTATTATACCTTTTCCTTGACTCACTGTCTTCCCCAGTAGGTAGCTCCTGGACATGCTCATTCACTTACAGCTCATAAATCATGGGTCAGATTTAACAAGATGCAAACTACTCCCATTAAATGCCCTATTCACACCATGTTACATCGCCATCACGCTATCAACTTTTACTCTACTCTTCTGGTGATTGCCAGGGATTTGTAATAATTCTTTCCCTAGATTAAGTAAACAATTTGATACCTTACTCTCTGGTTTTTATTCATATCCTCTACAACTAATTATATTAAGAGAATCAAAACTATTTATCAAAATTACTCAGGTAGCAATAGGAACATTGTCCGTGATGGTTTTGACATTTGCTCTCCACTGATAATGTGGATCCATAATCTTATATGAGTAAGATCACCGTGGTAGATGCAAAGTAGCCACAAATTATTTGCAGCTCCACTCATGATAAATAACACTGATTTCTCTCCTTCTTCAGTTATAATAATTTGTGATTTGCTTTCATCAACAAAATGTGGTAAAAGTGATGTTGAGTAACTTTCAAGCCTAAGATTGAGAGGCCTTACAGTTTCTGCTCTCGCCCTCTTAGAATACAGACACCAAGTGAACAAACTCCAGTTTGTTGAGGAAGCATTACTAGAAAACCAAGTGACAGCCAGACAACCAGAAGACATGAGACCATCCTAGGCCATCCAGCTTCAGTCTAGTCATCACGTGACTAAAGCTACATGAGTGAGCCCAGATGTAACCAATAAATCTGTCCATCTGAGTCCAATCCAAATTGCTGACCCACAGACTGCAAGCTCATAAATGTGTTTACAAGACACAAAATTTGGGGGTAGTTTGTAACAGCGGTAAATAACTCACACAAACAGCAAGGGAGTTTGAAAATCAGAAGTTTTTTAGATTTTAAAAATGTAATATAAGCATTATGTAACACCCTGAGCAGAGGCTGAAATAGGATCCCGTAATCAAACACATGAAAGTTTCTGCAATGAAATGTATGAACAGTAACACTTAAGGAGCTAAAGACTATAAATCATTGTGGTTTGTTTATGTAATACGGAGCTGATAAAAAAAAGTAATAGTCTTTTTAACTTCATTTCATGAAGAATAAAATTTGAAATTTGAAATAGTTAAGTCTATAGCTTATCTGAAATACATTTTGTTATCCATCATAAAAATTACATACAAATCTCCCTTTACAACATTCACTAATTCACATGGTAGTACTGTGTAATTACTCTATTGTAATGGTGACTGCTGAGTAGACACTATGATTTTTATAGAACAGTCAATAGAAATTTAAGAAATTTTATTTGCTGTATCACAGATCTTTAGAGCTTATTTATTTTGCATACCTGAAACTTTGTACACTTTTACTATTATCTTCCCATTTCCCTTTTCCCTCAACCCCTGGCAAACACCATTCTACCCTCTGCTTCTATGAGTTCAACATTATAAGATTCCATATTAAGTGAGATCATACAGTATTTGTCTTTCTGTGTCTGGCTTGTTTCACTTAGCATAAAGTCCTCCAGGTTCATTCATGTTGTTGCAAATGGCAGGATTTTCCTCAGTTTTTAAGGCTGAATAATATTCACACGTATGTGAATGTATTTATACATGTGGTATGTGTCTGTGCACACACATATACATACCACATTTTCTTTATTCATTTATCTGCTAGTGGACATTTAGATTATTTCCATATCTTGACTATTATTAATAATGCTGCAGTGAACATAGGATTGCAGATCTACTGTACAGTATAGTGCCTATAGCTAAAAATACTGATCATACAATTAAAATTTGCTAAGAAAATTGATTTTGGTTAAGTGTTCCTACCACACATGAACAAATATAATGATAATAATTATAAATGGGGCAGGAGAAAACTTTCACTATTCACAATAGCAAAGACTTGGAACCAGCTCAAATGTCCATCAATGATAGACTGGATTAAGAAAATGTGGCACATATACACCATGGAATACCATGCAGCCATAAAAAAGGATGAGTTCATGTCCTTTGCAGGGACATGGATGAAGCTGAAAACCATCATTCTCAGCAAACTATTACAAGGACAGAAAACCAAACACCGCATGTTCTCAGTCATAGGTGGGAATTGAACAATGAAATAACTTGGAAATAGGGAGGGGAATCATCACAAACCGGGGCCTGTCAGGGGGTGGGGGGCTGGGGGAGAGATAGCATTAGGAGAAATACCTAATATAAATGACTAGTTGATAGGTGCAGCAAACCAACATAGCACATGTATGCCTACGTATCAAATCTGCACGTTGTGCACATGTACCCTAGAACTTAAAGTACAGAAAAAAGAAAAGAAAAAGAAATTAATTCTAGACAAAGAAAAAAAAACTGAATGTCTTTAACAGAACCCAAGTCACCTCTTGAATGCTTTGCTGCTTATAAATTTCTTCTCCCAGATACCTTAAATCATCTCTCTCAAGTTCAAAATTCCACAAATCTCTAGGGCAGGGGCAAAATGTCACCAGTGTCTTTGCTAAAACGTAACAAGAGTCACCTTTGCTCCAGTTCCCAACAAGTTTATCATCTCCGTCTGAGACCATGTCATCCTAGATTTCATTGTCCACATCATTACCACAATTTTGGTCAAAGCCATTAAACCAGTCTCTAGGGAGTTCCAAGCTTTCCCACATTTTCCTGTATTCTCAGCCCTACAAATTGTCCCAATCTCTGCCTGCTACCCAGTTCCAAAGTTGCTTCCACATTTTTTAGTATCTCTTCAGCAATACCCCACTGTACTGGTACCAATTTACTGTATTAGTCCATTTTCACACTGTTGATAAAGACACACCTCAGACCAGGCAATTTACAAAAGAAAGAAGTTTAATGGACTTACAGTTCCACATGGCTGGGGAAGCCTCACAATCATTGCAGAAGGGAAGGAGGAGCAAGTCATATCTTACATGGGTGGCAGCAGGCAAAGAGAGACAGCTTGTGCCGGGGAACTCCTCTTTATAAAAATCTGAGATCTTGAGATACTTATTCACTATCACAAGAACAGCACAGGAAAGACCTGCCCCCATGAGTCAATTACCTCCCACTGGGTCCTTCCCACAACATGTGGGAACTCAAGATGAGATTTGGGTGGGGACACAGCCATGCCGTATCATCATTCAAGGAATTTGACCTTAATTCTACAAGTAATGGGAAATAATTTTGGCATTAAAAAATTATTTTTTTATTGATAAATTATAATTGCATACATTTGTTGATACAGTGTGATGTTTTGATATATGTATGCAATGTGGAATGAGTAAGTCAAGCTAATTAACATACCCATCACCTTGCTTCCCTGTCATTTTTTATGGTGAGACACTTGAGATTTACTCTTAGTTATTTTTTAAATATATAACACATTATTATCAAGTATAGCCACCCTGCCTTGTAATACATCTCAAAACCTGTTCCTCTTGTTTCTCTGAAACTGTGTATCCTTTGATCAATAACTCCCTGTTCCCTCCCTCCCCACCACCCCCAACCTCTGCTAACCATCCTTCTACTCTCTACTTGTATGAGTTCAACATTTTTAGATTCCACCTAGAAGTGAAATCATGTTATCTGTCTTTCCATGCCTTGTTTGACTAACTTCCCATGATGTCCTACAGTTTTATCCATGTTGCCACAAATGACAGAATTTCTCTGTTTTTTTAAGGCAGAATAGCATTTCATTGTGTATATATGCCACATTTTCCTTTCCATTCATTTGCTGGTAGACAGGTGGATTCTATATCCTGGCTAGTATGACTAATGCTACAATGAACGTGGGAATGCAGATATGCCTTCAAAATATTGATTTCAGTTACTTTAGATATATATCCAGAATTGGGATTACTAAATCACATGGTAGGTTCTGTTTTTAGTTTTTTGAGGAAACTCTATATTGTTTTCCATAATGGCTATAGTTATTTACATTTCCACTAACAGTATACAAAAGTTCCTTTTTCTCCACATCCTCTCCAACACTTGTTTTATCATTTTTATAAAGACCATTCTAACAGATGTGATATTTCATTGTGGTTTTAATATGCATTTTCCTCACGATTTGTGATGCTGAGCATTTTCTCATGTACCTGTTGGCCATTTGTATATCTGAATAATGATCGTTAATGTCATTTGTTATTTTTAATTGGGTTGTTTCTTTTCTTGCTATTGAGTTATTTGAGGTCCTTATATATTTTGGATATTAACCTTTAATCAGCTGTATAGTTTGCAAATATTTTCTCCCATTCTGTGGTTAGCTTCACTTTGTTAATGGTTTTCTTTGCTGTCCACAAGTTTTTTAGTTTGCTGCTGTTTGATTTGTCTGTTTTTGCTTTGTTGTTTATGCTTTATGTGTCATATCCCAAAAATTGTTGCCCAGACCAGTGACATTGAGATTTCCTCTATATTTTCTACCAGTAGTTTTACATCTTCAGGTCTTATGTTTGTCTTTAATCCATTTTGAGTTGGTTGTTGTATATGCAATAAGACAAGGATCTAGTTTCATTCTTCTGCAAATGGATATCTAATCTTCTCAACATCATTTATTTGAGGCTATCCTTTTCTCATTGTGTATTCATAGCACTATTGTCAAAAATCAATTGACCAGAAATTCATGAGTTCATTTCTGGATTTTCTAATAGTACCATGCTGTTTTAATTACCATAGCTTTACAAATATGCTTTAAAATTAGGGAGTTTGATGCCTCCAGCTTTGTTCTTTTTGTTCAAGATTGTTTTGTTTGGGGTCACTTGTGGCTGCATACACATTTAAGGGTTATTTTTTATATTTATGTGAAAATTTGTTGTGGAATTTTTTTTTTTTTTTTTTTTGAGACAGAGTCTCGCTCTGTCCCCCAGACTGGAGTGCAGTGGCATGCAATCTCGGCTCATTGCAAATTCCATCTCCTGGGTTCAAGCGATTCTCCCGCCTCAGCCTTCCCAGTAACTGGGACTACAGGCACGTCCCGCCAGGCTAATTTTTGTATTTTTAGTAGAGATGGGGTTTCACCATGTTGGTCAGGCTAGTTTCAAAAGCCTGACCTCATGATCCACCCGCCTCAGCCTCCCAAAGTGCTGGGATTACAGGCGTGAGCCACTGTGCTTGGCCTTGTGGAATTTTCGTAGGATTGAATCTATAGATGTCTTTGGATAGTATAAACATTTTCACAATTTTCACAATTATTTCAGTCCATGAACATGGATATATTTCCATTAATTTCTGTTTGCTTCAATATTTTTCCATCAGTGTTTTGTAGTTTTTAGTATACGAGTCTTTTACTTGTTTGGTTAAATTTACACCTAGTTATTTAATTATTTTGCCATTATTGTAAAGGTGATTCTAAAATTTGTTTTAGATGCCTCATTATTAGTATATAAAAATGCAAGTATTTTTTGTATGTTGATTTTGTATGCTTCAACTTTAGTGAATTTGTCAGTTCTAACAGTTTCTTGGTGGAATCTTTAGGGTTTTCTATATACAAGGCCTTGTCATCAGCAAATACAGGCAGTTGGAAAAAAAGAACTTCTTTCTTTCCAATTAGGATGCATTTTATTACTTTTGCTTGCCTAATTACTCTGGCTAGAATTTCCAGTACTATATTAAAAAAGAAGTAGTGAGAGTGGGCATTCTTATCTAGTCCCTAATCTTAGTGGGAAAGCTTTCAATTTTTCACCATTGAGAATGGTACTAGCTACAGGTTTGTCATATATGACTTTAAATATGTGAAAGTACATTTCCTCTATACCTAATTTGTTAAGAATTTTGATCATAAAAGCATGTTGAGTTTTGTCAAATATTTTTTCTGCATCTATTGAAATGATCATATAATTTTTTCTTCATTTTTTAACCTGGTGTTATTGATTTGATTTGCATGTATTGAACTACCCTTGCATCCTGGATCCTGTCTTGTAGTAGTATACTCTGTTTTTACCTCCTAATCATTTAATAATTGCTTTATGTATTCAGGTGCTCAAATGTTGAGGGCATATATATACAATTGTTTTTTCCTATTGGTGAATTAACCTCTTTTATCATCATGTAATGACCTTCTTTGTCTATTTTTGTAGCTTTTGATTTAAAGTTTATTTTGTCTATATAAATATAGGTGCCTTTGCTTTATTTTGATTTCTATTTTCATGGAATATCTTTTTCCATCACTTTATTCATAGTCTATGTGTGCCCTTACTAGAAAAGGGGGTCTCTTGTAGGCAGCATATAGTTGTATGTTTTTTAAATGTATTTGGCCATTCTGTATTTTTATTGGATAATTTAATCTATTTACATTCAAGGTAATTATTGATAGGTTAGAGCTTGTGTATTAATCTGTTCTCATGCTGCTTATAAAGACATACCTGAGACTTGGTAATTTATAAAGGAAAGAGGTTAAATTGACTCACAATTCCACACTGCTGGTAGGCCTCAGGAAACACAATCATGGAGGAAGGGGAAGCAAACCTGTCCTTCTTCACATTGTGGCAGCAAGGAGAAGTGCCGAGCAAAAGGAGGAAAAGCCCCTTATAAAACCATCAGATCTCATGAGAACTCACTCACTATCATGAGAACAGCAACATGGGGGTAAACACCCCCATAGCTCAATTTCCTTTCACTGGGTCCCTCCCACGATACATGAGGATTAAAGGAGCTGTAATTCAAGATGAGATTTGGATGGGGACACAACCAAACCATATCATTATGCCCCTGGCCCCTCCCAAATCTCATGTCCTAATATTTCAGAACACAATCATGCCCTTCTAAAAGTATACCAAAGTCTTAATTCATTACAGCATTAACTCAAAAGCCCAAGTACAAAGTCTCACCTGAGACAAGGAAGTTCCTTCCACCTATGAGCCTGTAAAATCACAAGCAAGTAAGGTACCTCCTAGATACAATGGGGGTACAGGAAGTGGGTGAATACACCCTCTCCAAATGGGAGAAATTGGCCAAAACATAGGGGCAACAGACCCCAAGCAAGTCCAAAACCCAATGGGGTAGTCATTAAACCTTAAAGTTCCAAAATGATCTCCTTTGACTCGCTGTCTCATATCCAGGTCACACTGAAGCAAGAGGTAGGCTCTCATGACCTTGGGAAGCTCCACCCCTGTGGCTTTGCAGTGTACTGCCCCCATGGACTAGTGATGAGTGTCTGCAGCTTTTCCAGTGTATTACCCCCATGGACTGGTGATGAATGTCTGCAGCTTTTCCAGGTGCACGGAGCAAGCTGTCAGTGAATCTATTATTCTGGGATCTGGAGGACAGTGACCCTCTTTTCACAGCTTCACTAGGTAGTACCCCAGTGGGGACTCTGTATGGGTGCTCTGATCCCACATTTTCCTTCCACACTATCCTAGCAGAGGTTCTCCATGAGGGCTCCACCCCTGCAGAAAACTTCCTGGACATCCAGGCATTTCCATATATCCTGGAAACCTAGGCAGAGGTTCCCAAACCGCAATTCTTGACTTCTGTGCACCCACAGGCTCAACACCACATGGATGCCACCAAGGCTTGGTGTCTGTGCCATCTGAAGCCATGGGCTGAGGTGTACTTTGGCCCCTTTTAGCCAGACTGGAGAAGCTGGAACGCAGGGCACTAAGTCTCTAGGCTGCACATAGCAGGAAAAAATCTGAAATCTGCTGAAAGCTTTGAATGTGATCTGTTTCTTATCTTTTGCTGTTGTTAGTATTATTTCTTTGTCTAAATTTTCACAATTTGATTATAATGTGTCTTGGTGAACTTCTCTTTGGGTTGAATTTTACTGGCAGTCTCTGAGCTTCTATATCTGAATGTTATCATCTTTCCTTAGATTTGGAGATTTTTCAGCCATTATTTTCTTAAATATGCCTTCTAGGCCTTTATATCTCTCTTCTCCTTCTGAAACTCCTATTATGTGGTGGATAGTTTTTGCTTGATGGTGTCCTATAATTTATGTAGGTCTTATTTATTCTTTTTCATTCTTTTTTTCTTTTTATTTCTCTGATTGGATAATTTCAAATGTCCTGTCTTTGAGATCATTACTCTTTCTTCTGCTGGATCAAGTCTGCTATTTAAACCACCTATTGGATTTTTCTCAATTGTTATATTCTTTATCTCTAGGATTTTTATTTTTTATTTTTTATATTTCTTTGTTAAACTTCTCATTTTGTTGATGCATTTCTTTCCAAATTTTATTTATGTTTCTATTTAAATTTTCTTAGAGCTTTCTGAATTTCTTTATAGGTTGATTATGTGGAATTATTTTTTGGTCATTTTATAGACCTCCATTTCTTCCAGGTCAATTATTGGAGCTTTATTAGTTGTTTTTTTTTTGGTGGTATCATATATTTTCCTGATTTTTCATAATCTTTGTGTCCTTATATTGATACCTGTGTGTTTTAGCAGACAGCCATCTCTTCCAGCCCTTGCAGGTGTTCTTTGGTGGTGATAGACCTTTACTATATAGTCTAGCCCAGGATTCTGGAGGAATCAGCTAATAGCAACCTCAGACAGGCTAACTGTGGTTCAGGTGTCCTAACTGGGCTGGGTCACTTCCTGTGCTCTGAGGTCTAATGTTACTGCTGGTTGTACTCGGTGGTTTGGTGAGACCACTAACTGGACTCTACTGTCAAATGGGGCTTCTGGCTGGACTCTATGCTTGTCTCTGAATGGACAGGGTTGTAGATTTTCTTCCTTGGCTGAGTGATTCTGTTGCTCAGAATCTGTAGTTGTGCAGGATTATACGCTGGGCTCTGAGACTGGATGAAGTGGCTGGGGTAGCTGCTCAACCACATAAGATGAGCAGGGCCAGAGGCCATGTTTCATAGATATGCATGTAGTCTTGCCTCCTGGACTATGGTGGGCTTAAGCAGAGCACCAAGACTTTTTGGAGTCACTGCTCTTCAGTTTAGGTTGAGTGGGGCCACATGCTCTCTCTGTGAGTACCAAGGCTGTATGGAGTAGCTGGCTAGGGACTCAATCCTGGCAAACTTGTGGACTGTGTTCCTGTAGCACTATGCTGTTGCCTAGTCATGATGTAATCCTGCTGGTACTCCCAATGTTTCCCATAGGCTGACAGGAGTTAGATTTCTATGAAGGGTCCCAGAATTGTATGGAAACTGAATGTCTACCTCCAACTCATTTTTCTCACTGTAGAAACCATGGGTCCATGGGAATCCTCTGTGTGTGGCACTGTAGTGTCTTAGGGTATGGGTGGTGCAGTCAAAGAGAACCATTCCTCTGATCCCCTGAACATGGTTTTTCTCACTTTGGTGGTCCAAGCGGATCTCTCAGCCTCACTCCTGAGTTATGGGATTTCCCACAGTTATTCTTGTCTGTGAGCAGTTGCTAGTTGGATTTCTGTGGGGAGAGAGCGGAGGTGGAGAATTTCTATTCTGCCGTCTTGCTGATGTCACTCCAATTTTGGAATTTTTGACTGACTTGTTCAGGTTTTACTTTAGAAGCATATTTAATGACTGATGAATTTAATTCAATCCCAAGAAATCCAAAAGTTATGATTTGGGAACTTGGCCAGAGATTCTAAAATTCATGATAGAAAATAATCATGGCCAAAAATTTCTAAAATATAAAAGTTACACACCAAAAAATTGTTTTTCAGTTTCCACTGGTGAAGCTTTTCAAATATATTTTTAGAATACAAGATAGAAATATCTCTGCAGTAACAAAAATCATAGGCCAGAATGAGGCTGAGTATTGACAATGATCCATTCCATCTACTGGAGAAAAGTTAATACACATGCACACACACACACACACACACACACACACAAGTGCGTTCATAGAGTAAGCCATGCCTATAATTGGAGATTAATCCCTATGCAAAGTCTACCCCATTTACCATTGCTACACTGTGTTGCTCTAATCCAGAAATTTCCCACTTCCAGAAGTATACTCAGTAGTCACAATAAACTAGAGCATTCTCTATAAAACTCAGTATGTTCCAGGCCCTATACTAAGTGCTTTACGTACATTATCATATTGAATCTTCCCAAATAGTGAATATTCCAAGATAACAGATGTATTTTCATCCTCACTTTATGGATGAGGAAGCAGGAACTTTAGAAAGTTTAAGCCTTCGTGCAAGATTTAGATCAGTATGTGGTTAAACATGGATTTGGAATAGCTAAACAGAAGATATATTTTCTTAATTTATAATAGAATTGCTAAGAGTTGACACAATAATTTTTTATTGATGTTATATGAACATTTCAGTATCTCACTCAATGTTTTTGCTATGAACCACAAATTTTAAAGATGATTTTTAAAAACTGCTTACCAAACCACACTCACACACTGCAAGAAAAGTAATGTAAAAGTCTTAAAGATGTTTTGTTAACATTCATGTTAAATATTTGTGCTCCAGATATTTTAAAAATGCAAATCCATAAAATTATATTTTATGCAAATTTTAGTATTATTTTATGATGATATTAACCAGAACAGCAGCTCCAAGAAACTAATCACCAGGTGGTGAATTAGACCATCATTTATTTATTCATTTCAGACAAAGTGTTAGGTTCCAAGAGAATGGTGAATATGAAAACTATGTGAAAACTATGTACCATCCTGCCAATGAGTACATTCACATGGTGACAATCTAATTTCCTAAAACTGAAATAGACTGCTTTAAAATAGCTCTTCACCATTCTCCAGAAAACACATTAAACATGTTTTACTTTTCTTTTAATAAGAGAAGCAGGAGTAATTTAAGACTCAGAATTACTAAGTGTCATTTTCAAGAGTGTAAGTAAAAAAAATATATGATTAATTGTGAAAAGCACTACTAGCACTAATACTAATTCTCAAGTTATTTAATTTATATTAAGGTCTTTCTAAAAATTAAAACATTCTAAAATATGTATAATTTTCATACATGGCAATCAAAGGTAGATATTCTTTTCTTCTTTGATGTATTTTCATACAAACGCACTGTGGAGCCTGTTGATATGGTCTCAGCATAGAGGTCTCATTTAGCCATACCTACCTGAGCACATCATACCAACCCTGGTTTTGCCTAATCAGGGCACATGCCCAGCAGGCAATGAGTAACAGTGTTCAAATGCTGCCACCATTCGGCTAAAGAAAATAGGCACCAGGTCCCAGGTAAAAGGCAGAGAGGGGAAACATAAAGAGGCCGACATAATTTTATGTTTTGAGGGAGTTTGTTTCATTTTAGATTTGCTTCATTGTAAAGACCATTGAAATAAATTACAAGAATTTTTATATGCTAGGGTCTTTCCATTAATAGTTTTCATTAATGAAGTTTTCTGCTCATGCTATTGGGGAAAAACATGTAAAGAATAATACAATTTAAAAATTAGGTAGTTAAGTGTTTGATGATCTAACCTTGATTAGTTTACTTCCTTATTCATTTATTTATTGACTTAGGAAAGTGGCCTTAATGATTCAAAACAAAATCAACAATTTAACAATTTAGTGGTAAAATTTTGGTAGACAACCTTCTGTATTCTTTCTATGCATATTTAAATTTATTTTACCAGAAAGGAAATATATCATGCAGTTTGTCAACATTTATTTACATATAATTTAATCCTTTGTTTTATCCAGAGATATTGATAAATTTTTTAAAATACCAGTTCTTACAGACTTACTTTGTTCTTTCAAGGTTGACACAATACTACATTGTAAGTTCGTATAACCAACCTGTTAGCATGGAAATTTTAATTGGTTGCAAATTGTGGTAAATATTATTTGCCATTTTATTCCCAGTATCTCACATAGTGCCTGGCACATAAAAGGTGATCATGAATGTTTACTTAAGAAAACATGTGCATCTACAGTAGGAAAACTTTCTTTGTGTTAAAATATATATCACTTGAAATTAAATTTTGAGAGACTTTATCACATGGGATTCCAAGAAGGATATATTAATTTATACTACCTCTCTTATGAAATAAATTTGCACATCTCACTAACTCTCAACAATTCTATTATAAATCATTGTAATGTTTGCCTATCTGATAAAATAAAATTTTAATTGTTTTCTTTGTATTCTTCCTTTAGTGAGATCAACAGTCTTTACAAATTATTTTTAGCCAGTTTCTCTCTCTCAGATTAATTGACTGTTCACTCTGTTTAGCTACTTCTCTAAGTTATTTCTTTTTCTTAATGACTTATAAAACCTATTTACATAACATGGTCTGGATATTAAAATTTTCTCTGTAATATGGGACAAATATTTCAACTTGGATTGTGTTGACTTTACAAGGATTATTAAATTTTTCTGATGCAATTATGTCTTCTTTAAATCATTAAATCTAACATGTAAATTTATTATATAAATAGTTTCTCAGAGAATTCAGATGGTCAAAAAATAAAAGAATAATTGTTATTTTAAAATATTAGACAAATTAAATGAATCAACCCATTTCATAAGGATATTTGATACTATAATTTAATTTGCTTGAACAGCTGTTGGCATGTTCATAATTGTAAAATTCTGCCAAATTAATGTTAGCCCATCTGTCTAGGCATTCCACAGTAAGTAAATTCATGCCTTGCATAAACTATACTATTATTTTAACATTATGTTTTTTGTGCTACCCTTTATGTTAATACTATTTTGAAACTATGATAAAATAAAGAAGATATTAACCCTGTCTAATGTCTAAGTATTTACCAAATTTTAGGATATTTCTTGAACTTTTGTTACATTTATATGCCACCTACTAAAATTTTTAAATTGTTCTAAAGCCCTCCAGTTCTGTTAGCAGGTCTTTTTTTCTAGTGTGACATGAACTCATACATAGTAACATTGTAAGCATGGCCATTAACTTGACTCAAAGTTAAAGTCTTTCTATTTGTAAGATAAACTTTGGCAAAACAGTTTTTTCTTAAGGAATTGACATATTTTAATAATATAGAAGTACATTTTCTCTAGAAATCCTTCAGTTTCCCCTTTTCAAAATGATATCAGCAATATATTAGTAATTATAAACCAATAAACATAGAAGTTAGCATTATAATGAATATACCATTAAAAACTGGGATTCCCTTCAGATTGTTCACTATTTTGAGCTCAGAGGTCCCATGTTTATCATAGGATTCAGAGGAAGGTAAGCCAAATATGACAAAGGTAATGTGCAAGGAATGACACAGAGCAACTTTCCACCTGAGTTTTGGCCCATATTTTGGCCAATGAAGGTCTGCGTATGGGTTAAAGAAGTTGGGAAAAGACACAAAGGAGAGGTAGATGAGGTACAGATTGATTGAAGATCCAATTAACTATGTATTCCAAATCTTGACAACAAATACTTCTCATTTTCTGTAGAAATGTTGTGGACAAACAGACCACAAACAATGAATGGGAGTGCAATCAACCAGCTCTGGGCACAACATAGTGGTGTTGTGTACCACTCACAGAAGACTGCTGGCTACAATACAAACGAAACTAAGTGAGGACAGTAAAAACTCTGTCATCACTGAGTTGCTGACCACTGGAAACAGTAGACCCCAGGAACATAAACTCAAGAGGGCTGCTCATGACCTTCAAGTCCTTTGTTGATCTAAACAACAGATTCTCAACTAGAGATAATTTTGCCTACCAGAGGACATATAGCAATGTCTGGAAACATTTTCTACTGTCACAACTGGAAGGGAAGGTGCTACTGATGTTTAGAAGGCAGAGGCCAGGGATGAGGCTAATTATCCTACAGTGCACGTAACAGCACCCCCACCCTCAATAAAGGATTATGTAGCCTGAAACATCAATAGTGCCGAGGCTGAGAAACTTCAATCTAGATGAAGGAAAGCTAACAGGTTCATTCAGTAGGATGTCTTTTTTAAAAGAATGTCAAAGACATTCCTTCAATAATATAAACACTGAGTTTCCTTGCTTGCTCAGGCAAGACAAAGCAACCCAGTGAAGAACTTCCCTGAGTGGCCCTTGGATGGATAGAAGCATTTATGTGATAAAAAGGCAATGTTTATTGTAGTTAGGCTCATTAAAAAATTGAAATTTGTATCCTGCAAAGGGGAGGATTAGTATATAAATATGCACATAACTGGGTAAAACACATCCTATTGTTCATTGACCTGTAGCTTTCTTTTTTTGATGTGTCTTAGTCTGGTTTTAGTATTAGGGTGATACTGGCCTCACAGAATGAGTTTGGAAGTGTTCCCACCTCCTCTATTTTTTGGAATAGTTGGAGTAGAATTGGTATTAGTTCTCTTTAAAAGTTTGGTAGAATTCACAGTGAAGCCGTTTGGTCCTGGACTTTTCTTTGATGGGAGGCTTTTTATTATGGCTTCAGTCTCATTACTTATTATTGGAACATGACATCACTCTTGATGTTAACTGTGATCACCTGGCTGAGATTGTGTTTGTCAGATTTCTCCAGTGTAAAATTATTATTTCTCCCCTTCCCTATTGCTCTCTATGGAAGTTACTGTGCACAGCCTACACTGATGATGTGGGAAGTTAGTTATTCAGTCATTTATTTACATCTGTGTGGAATCATGGATATTTGTTTTATACTTTGCATTTACTCCAACACCATGCTATTTTGTTGCTCAGATTATTCCAGCTTTGGCCATAGAGAGCTCTTTTAGTGGGCTTTCATGCCTCATGGACATACCCCATTGTAGTGTTTTATGTTTTATGAGAGGTTTTCTGTTTGTGTGTGTGTGTGTGTGTGTGTGCATTTGTTTGATATTTTGTTTTCAGCACTTTCTTGTTTTCTGGCACCACACAATGCTCCAGGCTCATCTCCTATGCTTGTGCCCTGGTCTTAGAATCAGCAATTTCTCTAAAGAGCCCTGATTCTTTGTATTGGAAAATGGTGTTGGAAACCAAGATCTGAGTACTGGGTGTGTTCATTACTACTGGGGAATCATTGCTTCTAGACCTTCTCAAATACGTATCTATACTAACCTATGTTTTTATAAATATTCCTATAAATGGCCATCTATACCTATATTAAGCTGAACATGAGTTCATGCTGATGTCTCCAGTTCTAATCTATTGCAACGTAGACCATTCTAGCCTTCTTTTTTTGCCTGTCTGTAATCTCCCACTCCATAAATAAGAAACCTGACTCATGATCTACCATCCAGTTACTTAATTATTCAATTCTGAACTCACTCCAGTATAGTGAGTTCAGAATTCCAGTAGTGTGAGTTCAGTTTGTTGATATTTTGTTAAGAACTCTTGTGTCTATATTCACAAGAAATATTGGCCTGTCGGTTATTTTCTCTAACAATGTCTTTATCTTGCTTTGGTATTAGAGTGATTCTGGCATCATAAAATGAGTTAGGAAGTATTTACTACTATTTTGGGAAGAAATTCAAAATAATTATTATTTCTTCATTAATTGCTGCATAGAATTCACCTAAAAATCATCTTGCCCTGGTGCTTTCTTTCTTGAAAGATTTTTTAATTGCTGATTTAATTTCTTTAATATATATACTGAGAGATTAAGGTTATTATTTTTCCCTTTGAGTGAATGTTGCTAGTGTGTGTCTCTCAAAAAAAATCAGTCCATTTCATCATTTCATCTACTTATCAAATTTGTGGGCACACATTTATTCATAGTATTCCCTCTTTCTCCTTTGAGTGTCCATGAAATCAGTTGTAATGATCCTTCTTTCATTTGTGAAATGGTAATTCATGTCTTCTCCCTACATTTTTGTGTGTTGGTAAGCCTTGCTGGAGGTTTACCTATTTTACTGATCTTTTCAAGTAACTACCTTTGGTGTTAGATATTTTCTATATTGTTTTCTCATTTTCTTTTCTTTTCTTTTCTTTTTTTTTTTTTTTGAGACAGGGTCTTGCTCTAACAACCAGGCATGGTTACGTTTCACTGTAACCTTAAACTCCTAGGCTCAAGTAATTCTCCCACTTCAGCCTTCTGAGTAGCTGGAACTACATGCACCTGCCACTACACCTGAATTATTTTTTACTTTTTGTAGAAATTGGGTCTTGCTATGTTGCTCAGGCTGGCATCAAATTTCTAGCCTCAAGCAGTCACCTTTCTGTGGCATCCTGAAATGCTGTGATTACAGGTGTGAGCCACCCAACCCATCCTGTTTTCTCATTTTCATAAAGTTGAAACTTTATGAAAATGAGAAAACAAATTTATGCTCACATTTTTATTATTTCCCTACATGGCAAATTTATAGTAATAGATTTAAGACAAAGTATGTTCTCACACCACAGCGGAATTAAGCTAGAAGTAATAACAGAAAGTCGACTGGAAAATCTCCAAATATTTGGAGATTAAACAAAACATCTCTAAATAAAACTAGGGTCAAAGAATAAGACTTGAAAAAAATTAAAATATATTTTGAATGAAATTATAGCTAGTAAAAGTAGTGCTTCAAAGGAAATATTTGGCTTTTAATACATATATTTAACAAGAAGTTAGAAAAGGTTAAAATTAATAACCTATTCCACTTTAGGAAGCTAGAAAAGATTAACAAATTAAATTTAGAAAGTAGAAGTGAAAAAAAGACAAAAAATCAGAGCATGAATTTAAAACATTGAAAGTAGGAAACCAATCTAGAAAATAAACAGTTACAAAAGCTGATTCTCTGATAAGATCAACAAAATTCATAAACTTCCAGCAAGCTTAACCAAGACAAAGTAAAAGAATGAATTCCAAGTCATATCGTTAATTTATAAAGAATCTTTTATGTAATAGTTTGGGTGAAAATTATTGTAACTCTTTCTTCAAATTGATGAATTACATGGAATTTAAATGATCCCACAGATCCTGGCCTAAATTTTAGCTGTTGGCTTCTGAATAAAATTGATCTAACAAAAGTGGCCTAACAGTATTAGAAGAACTCAAATAAGAAGACTCTGAGTAATAGCAAAGATTCTTACTCCACTCTTTTATCCTCATCCATAATAAAAAGCCTAAGCACAACTATTATAACAAAGTGTTTTGAGCTTCAGAATTCTGAGTAGTACATCTGTTTCCTGAGTCCTTATTTTATGCCACTGCCTTTATCCAAAATTTCACCTAGGCTCCTGAACTTCCCAGCTGCTCTATAACTAGCCTACTTGTTCAGTGGCCCACAGGGGCAGCCTGAACAAATGAGAAGAAGTGGCAAAAAACAGAAACTCCACTCAGCTGTTCAAATGGGGTGTGTTCTCGACAATTGGGTATTGTAGTTCCCTTCTGCATACACCTTCCAGGATTTAAAAAGGAATAAATAAACTTTGCCCTGTCTGTGTGTCAACTTTAAACAGATGACTCTTATTCTCTCATGCTGTCTCTGATTTTGTCAGGGGTTAGTTGCCTTCAAATCTCATTACTCAAAGTAACTGTAAAAAAAAACCAAGGCACACGAAAAATTCTTAGTCATTTGAGAGATAAAGGTCTTCAAAGCAGCTTCTAGAAACAACCTTTTAAAAAACCTTTTTCTGCCTTTCTGGTAACTCCAGCCCTTGTAATTATCATGCAGGGTGGATACAGGAGGATTGTCAGCCATCATCTTGAACCTGATGTTAAAAAACATGGCCTACATATATACACCGTGTATCATTTCCCCAAGAAATGATGTTCATATGGGTGTGATAAATAAAATCCCTTTTCTCTCCAAGTATGAGTTGCTATTTTAACTTTCAACCACTAGGTGGGGATAAGTTACATGGAGAAAAATAAAATGCATACTTGGGCCAGGACTTAATTTCCTAGAAACCTTGAGTTTCAGATACCCCAATTGCCTCATTACTTCTCTCAACAGCCAATGGGCCAGGACAGCAAGTCATAGACAAACAGAAAGGTAACCTTGAGATGAATGAGGGTTTTAAATTTTAGAACAGGAGATGTCATTAAATATCATATAATCCAAAACACTCATTTTACTTCCTAGAATACTGAGGTCCAACCTAGAGACAATGATTTGCCCAGAATCACATATTGGATCAGGAATAGAACCAGACCTATAACGTAGATTGTACAGTTCTTTTATCTGGCACTTTTATTTGCAAGGGTAGTGCCCTGTATGTAAAAGACTGCATCAACCAGGTGCTGGGGCACACGCCTATAGTCCCAGGTACTCAGAAGGCTAAGACCGGAGGATCACCTCAGCCCAGGAGTTTGAGTCCAGGCTGGGCAACACAGCAAAGCCAGCCCCCTACCCTCTGCCACAGTCCAGTCTTAAAAAATATAAATAAATAAATAAATAAATAAATAGCTTCATCAGTGTACCAATTAGGAGGGTGAGCAGAGGATTGTTCTGGCCACAGAGGCTGGGCAACACAGCAAAGCCAGCCCCCTACCCTCTGCCACAGTCCAGTCTTAAAAAATATAAATAAATAAATAAATAAATAGCTTCATCAGTGTACCAATTAGGAGGGTGAGCAGAGGATTGTTCTGGCCATATAGAAGAAGAAACAGTTCTAAGGAACACGTGGGCCTTTCCACTAGTGGAGTGGCTGCACCAGTGAGGCCACCAACCCACCAGCAGGAGGTGCACAGCTGCCTTCTTGAAAAAAATTTCAGTCAGCCCAAGAAGTTACTGGGTTGGTAAATCTTAGCATCCACAGTGTGTGTCATTGAAGACTATCTGTTCTGAGGCTTTATAGAATTCTGAGATAACTTTCTTGAATTTGAAAGCTATAAAAGAAGGGCATTTGCAGACATTAAAAATATATTTAATAACACGTTACTTATATAACATCTTCAGTATGATTGAAAGAAGGGGAGTCAGGATAATTGGCCAGGCTGTCCAGGGCAAAGTCATGTTAAACCAAGTATCCAGTTCCTGAAAAATAATGTAACCCTTCATACTACCACATCTTTAACACCGAGTCATAATAATGAGTTGATGTGAGAGTATAGCATAGAGAAAAAGACTATGGACAGATTTAGAATTGGTCTGACAGATCAGCCAGCTTTTACCTTGGAAATCAGGGAAGTGAGTCAGGGAAATCAGAGGACTAGTTGAGTCAAACGATGAGAATAAAAACTCCAAGCATGAGGTGCTGACAAAACCGATCTGGGTTAGGGACCAAAGTGCTAATTGATGTCCATTGAAGAAATAAAATGAGAATATAGGTGTCTGGGAAAGGAAGAAAAAAGAACAAAGATGAGGTGCAGTGGTGTAGATTGAAGGCGGCGTTCATATTCATTTTGAATTTGGAACTTAGTCTGAAAGCATGTTAACAACTGAAAAGAGAGCTTCTTACAGCTTTGCTGTAAGAAACTAATTTATTTCAAACAAGCATTACAGATTTTGTTAAATGCCCTTGTTACACACAGGGGCAAATTTCCCACGCCAAAACAAAAATTCATGAATAAGCTTTATAGATAAGATTTGTCTCCCTCCTCTCTCAGGCTCCTATGATTCCCCCAAAATGTAAAAGAACACCATCCTGCCAAAAATGTGATTCAAATAATGATGATATTTCACTGTGGAGGACACGAGGAAATCTACTACTGCAAAACATACATCAGAGTGGTAAATCTTTGAAAAACAAGTCATTAACATGCACAAACGTACAGTGATCCAACTGGAAAAATACTTGTTATTCAGAGAGAATAATAAGGGTGCTTTTTTTTCCTAATTAGTATTCAGCGTTGATACAAAATTCAACATTGTTTCTTAGCAAGGTTCTTTGTCAATATCAAAAAAGGAAAATAATTCATAGATTAATTTGAATAAGAAGGACTTTTTCAGTATACTTGCTAGTTTTCAGTTCTTCTGTAAAAGAACAGTTTATTTATATTCATATTTTCATTTTGAAACCACTTAGTCCAATGCAGGATAACATTTTTAAGTGAGTTACCATTGCAGATATGTGATAGGAGCTGAGTTTTTAATATAGTATTTCCATCTGTCATTATTACTTAATGGAGGATTCATTTATATTTTAACACTAGAGAATTAAAAATGATAATTTTTATTTTTAAAGGAACTATTTCAAGTTGGTTGGCTGAGCTGATTTTTTATTTATTTATTTATTTTTTTACTTAGTTCTCATTGAAATTCAAAAGAACTAAAGTTAAGGGAATTAACTTTAGTTAAGGGAAATCAGAGAAGAGTGACTTCAAGCAATTTCTGGAAGACACGATACTGATGAGATTAAACTTACTGAATGGCAAACCACCCAGCAGTTTATTAGCCCACCTGGAAAGCCAACGGACAGTTTTCAGAAAGATCTGAAAACACGATGAAGTTCTGCTTGGCAACGAATACAGGCAAGCCTAGCCTAAAGAAGAGGATGATGGGTGAGAAGGAGAAAGAGAATTCTCAATCTTACTTTACACCCCTCTTACAAAAGTGCATGGAGGCCTGTTCACAGGCTCTCAACCTATCCTGCACTTGGCCCAAATAGTATATTAGTAATCAATCCAATAGCAACTATTATGTTTGATTGAAAAACAAAAGCAAAGCCAAACCCCACTATTTCCATTACAGTCATGAAGAATGTGATAAAGATGACACTGCACCATTACCTACTCTTTTTCAGCATTGTTTAGAAAGCTTTAAACTAGAGAAAGAGAGAGACAGAGAGAAAGAGAAAAAAAGAAACAGGGATAGAATGAAGGGTGGGGAGGGAAGAATGGAAGGAGAAAGGAAATCAGTAGAGTATAATTATGAAAAAAGAGTCAGTCGGGCATGGTGGCTCACGCCTGTAATGCCAGCACTTTGGGAGGCCAAGGCAGGTGGATCACAAGGTCAGGAGATTGAGACCATCCTGGCCAACATGGTGAAACCCCGTCTCTACTAAAAATACAAGAAAATTGGCCGGGCATAGCAGCGCACGCCTGTAGTCCCAGCTATTCAGGAGACTGAGGCAGGAGAATTGCTTGAACCCAGGAGGTAGAGACTGCAGTGAGCCAAGATCATGCCACTGCACTCCAGCCTGGTGACAGAGTGAGACTCCATCAAAAAAAAAAAAAAGGCAAATTTATTATTATTTACAAGCAATAAGATTATTTATTTAGAAAATCCAAGATAATCAAATAAATGTCAGTGCCTATGAGAGAATTTAGAAATGCAAAGTGTTTCTGGAAAAAAAAATAAAAAATTAAAGACTTTTCTATATTTGAGAAAAATAAAGAAAGAGGATCCAGGTGTGGTGGCTCATGCCTGCAATCCTAGCTACTTGTGAGGCCAAGACAGGAGGATCACTTAAGACTAGGAGTTTGAGACTGCAGTGAACTATAATCATGCCACTGCACTCCAGCCTGAGTGGCAGAGTGAGAGCCTGTCTCCCTAAACAAACAAACAAAAAAAAAAAGGAAAGAAACTAGAAAAGTAAACAAGACGTTTGTCAATAGTTTAAAAACAAGCAGATACACAGAAGAAGAAAAAAAGACAAGAAATTGACCCAAGCATTTGAAATAATTTGGTATATGATAGAAGTATAATTTTAAATCAGTTTGATTTTCGAATAATGCATTGGGCTAAGTGACTAAACATCAAGATAGACCACTACCTCAGAGAAATATATTCTACATCATAACAAAAAATTGAAAGGTTTTTATAAAGAAAAGAAAAATCCATGTTAATGAGTTATTGAAAAAATGTAAATATAAAAATGCTAGAATAAAATATTGATGAACAATCCCAAATTGGGAGAAAAGTATCCAGTTATGTAACCAAACGCAGAAACCAATAATTAATTTGTAAAGAAGATTCTTTTTCATTAAAAAAAAATATTTGTTTTTGTTTTGTTTTGGTTTGGTTTTGGTTTGAGACAGAGTTTCACTCTGCCACCCAGGCTGGAGTGCAGTGGCACGATCTCGCCTCACTGCAACCTCTGCCTCCTGGGTTCAAGCAATTCTCCTGCCTCAGCCTCCCGAGTAGCTGAGACTACAGGCATGTGCCACCATGCCTGGCTAATTTTTGTATTTTTAGTAGAGACGGGGTTGCACTATGTTGTCCAGGCTGCTCTTGAACTCCTGACCGCAGGTGATCTGCCCTCCTCGGCCTCCTAAAGTGCTAAGATTACAGGCGTGAGCCACCTTGCTCAGCCAAATATATATATATATATATATATATATATATATATATATATATATATAGGAAGTGAAGGTGGGAAAATGGGATAGGAAACCCACTGAAATCTAGAATTTATTGGATGTCCTTAATGGTGGGACCCTTCCCATTCAGAGTAAATGATGAAACCTGGTGTTCTGCAGGTGACCTTAGCAGATGAAACACTTTCAGGGAATTCTACTACAGGCCTCCAGATACATGTTTCTTAGCTTTGGAACAAATATGGTACTGCTATAATCAGCCCAAAAATACTTGGACCTGAGATCATACAAAACAGATTAGTGGAATATACTATGTAGGTAACTAATGATACTGGCTGTTTCACAAGGTTGTGCAGATTCTAGTATGTCAGTTGTCAGAAGAAACCAGAATATAAAAGACATAAGTAGAAATTTGTGTTGTTCAGGAATCTCTGAAAATGTGTTTCTCTTCACTTATTTCTCAGATATTTATGTCCCCCAAAGCTCTGGCTTTGTGGCGATCAGGGCTAGGAAAGGACTGGTAAATGTTAGTAGTGGTCTCTCATGGCCACGCATTAAGGCTGAAGAAAACATGTTTGAAATGTAGTTATCCAATTTTCTTCTTC
The DNA here is from genome assembly GCF_028885625.2 of Pongo pygmaeus. NCBI lineage: Eukaryota > Metazoa > Chordata > Mammalia > Primates > Hominidae > Pongo > Pongo pygmaeus. The sequence goes on along the minus strand of NC_072378.2, from coordinate 127,766,736 downwards.
ATGACATGCACTGGATGAGTCCCAGAGGAGACTGATGGCATGTGATCAATACGGTGTTGCATAGAGGTAGACATATAACCTGGGACTATGCACTGTAGAAAGGAGGGTAATGGAGTTCCGTATTGAACCTCTCTTTCCTCATCACACTCACTAGGAGGCCAGAAGAATATGTAAAACAATAATATGATTTAGGTTAAATTACATCTTCTAACCTATACTAAAATATCAGAAATACTTTTTCCTGCCGTATATGAATCATGTCCAAATAATCAAGGGGTCCAGGGCCTTTCAGCTAAGGCCTTAGGGCCACTACCTACCTACCCTGTGACTAGTAGGCCCCTCCCCTGTGACTAGTAGGCAATAAGCAAATGTTCCCTCTTGGCCCACCATCTCTTCTCTCCTCTGCTCTCAACTTCACAGGTCTCTGGATCCCTCTTGCTCCTGCCACAGGTTTATGCCTCTTCTCCTCAGTGTGCCCTGCTTCATATTGTCAAGTGTTCTGATATCATCCATCTCCAAGGTCCTGGAGATAGGAGTGAAGCTGTGAGTAGAAAGTGAGGACCTAAGAGGGCCTCTTCCTCTCACGTCTCCTGGGGTTACTAAGCTAAAGTTGTCTCTGCCTTTTCCTGTGACTTACGTTGCATTTCCAAAAGCTGGCTTTTTATCAAATATTTGTCTTAAATTTAGCCCCAGAAAGAAGGGTAGATACAGGAAACATGGTCATCAAGGGTTGCAAAAATCCCAATCTCAGGCTTAGGGGGTGGAAACAGCAGTTTAATAAAGAGGCTTGTCTCTCCACTGGCAACGCTCCCCAGGTGAGGAAGAGGTTTGGTGGGTTCACTTCTTGGTGAATGACACATTTAGAAAGGAATCCAGATGCCAAATAAGCGGAAAGAGAGAGAAGAGGTAATAGAGTGGAATAGAAATCTGTGGTCCTGCAGAAAGCTTGGATAGGTGTGTGCAAATGTATAGCTGCAAGTTCTCCAGTGGGTGTTGGTTCTGTGTGTTTTCAGCAGGAAACTGATGACTGAAGAAAATGTGGGAAATGTATGTAGAGAACACGGCAGTTTGGAGTTGATTTCATGCAAAGTCCACAGGGTGAGGGTAGGGGATTTTGTCTGTATTAGGGGCCCCATCAGAAGGCATCCATTTGAAAAGTTCACACACTGGGATGGCCCTCCATGGAGGGGATAAAAAACTACCTGGAACCAAAGATTTCGTCCATAAAATGGATTAAAGCACATCTTCTCCACCCCACTTCCCCTCTTTAAATTACTCTAGACAGGCTCTGTGAAACAAGACTGCTCTGGTTTTATCTGATTTTCATTATAAACCCAAGTCTGCTAAGGGCCAGGGTCCTGTGGGCATCGGAGATTCATCTCTCCTTTTATAGGTTACCCCTGACGTAGAAGTTTCATGGAGGCTGTTGTGCTTCCAAATAAACAAGCCCAGCCACAGCTTTCCCAGGCTGACCTGGGGAAGATGATTCCACTGCATTAGATCTTGGGAGTGGAGGACCCTTTACAGTATGGCGAAGATGAGCAGACATACCTTTGCCTTAAGTATATCTGCTTGAATAATGCTCTAACAACACTTGAGCTGATTTATCTCCTAGCATCTCTGAATAATTTGCAAAGCTGTTCCTTGTCACTGCCAAGAACAGTGTAAGTTATGTCTTGCCATGAAGAATTGGTGAATAATAGTGTTCATTCGATTGCAATATGCAAGCCCATGGAAATATGCCTACAGGAGGCCCAGGAATCCTGCATCCTGCTTGGATGCTGGAAAACCCACCAGTACGCTTTCCTCAATCAGGGGACTACGACCAAATGCCACTCTTTCAGGCTCCCCCAGATCTTGAGCCTTGTGTATGTGAATGTTGATTCTTGCTGAATCTCAGGAGATTTCTAGGACACCTACAGATTACTCTGGAAGGAAGGAATGAGATGGAGGGTAGCAATATTGCTTTCTATATTCCAATGAAACATTCTTAGAATTGTCATTAATGTGGTACATTTTTAAATAACTGCTAAGAAGCCGGATGATTTCAATAAATATTCCAGATATAGTTAAAATATATCACCCACACAGCTATACTAAAGAAAATATGTTAATGACTACACGTATACATTTTATATTTTAAGACTCCATTTAAAAAAAAACTTTTACCTCGTAAAACTGTGATTTATATTCAAAATATATCTGATTTTAAATCTTACCACTCAATGGATTGCACTCATCAGCCCTTAGTTTACAATGTGACTAAAAACTGCTCCTATGGTGGCATTTGATACAGAAAGGGGAAATTAAACTAATTTTTTTAACAAGCTGGAGAAGCAGCTCTTTCTCACCTGAGGACGGATAGAATAATATTTCCACACACCAGGAAATATTGCTACGTCAAGGGAAGAAAATATGTTTTCTCATGAATTTTTCCCTTGTTGATCATATCAAGATTTGAAAAACTTCATCAAATAACTGAGGATTTGTAAATATTAGCCAGATCTCGGGCATATGGGTCACAATACAATGAATTTTCTAAAGATATGTAAAAGACCTTGGTACACGTCTAGTGCTCCCAGTTCAAGTTTATTGATCACATACACTACGAAATATTATATCTTCAAAGTCAATGTCAGTTTATGCTAAATATCATCAAATAATGTTGGACTAAATATAGTCTTTAAAATATTCATGGTTGAGTGCTCAATTTTTTAATATATAAGCCTGTCAGGAATCCCTCACATTAAAATTATGTTGTGCTATGTAGACCTGATAAATGCTAGAATCCCGCTGTTGTAAATCACACATTTGTAAAAGAAAGGGGAACATGGCTACATTGTATTAAAATATTTGGTGGGTACAGAGTGAACATGTGGATTCAGAACCAGGCTGACTGCCAGCTTAGAGCCCTGTGACTCCCTATTTCCTATCCTAGTACCAAAGTGGCACAGCAGCTCTCAGGGCTGGCCCTGGAGTAAGTAAGCATGCCCTCCAGATGGTAGGCTAATGAGACCACTTATTTAACTGTGTTTTGCCTCATTCTCAAGAGCACCTATTTGTCTCCTAGGAAGAAGGCTCACATACCAGGCTATCTGTTGCAAACCTTGACATCTGGTTCATTTCATACCACAATATGAGAGCAAATGAATATTTTATGCAAGATAATTTATCCCAAATTTTCTAAATTTCAAAGTTATTGTGACATCCACCTTAAAAAGGTGGGTTTTGAAAACATTAATTGAAATGATCCTTTAAATGGCTGCTATTCTCTTACTGGGCGCATAAAATATGTAAATATGTGGTTATATATTTATTGCCAATTTATGATACATTTGTAAAGATTACATTAAGAAAAATAAAACTTCAAATATTATATACATATTTAATGTATAATGCTGAAATTCTCTAGATTATCACTAGATGGTAGTATATAACATTAAATATAGTCTATTCCCCCAATTGTGCTGTTCTCTGCTTCAAGCTCTTTCCAAATGGCTTTTTAATGATCACAGATTTAATTATAACTAATATTTAATATCTTCTCTAGACACTGATCAAATAATATTATAGTAACTGAGTGATCTTGGACAAGTCCCTTATCCTCTCTGTGCCTCAGTTTCCTCATCTATGAATTGTAGTGCACAATCGCCATGTAGCCTCTTGATGTCGCCTGAATATACCAAAGGTAAGCCTATAACCTAAAAAGTGACTCAGAATCTTTCCCCAGGGTTTTTCAAACTGTACTTAGGAGTAGCTGGTACATCCCTGGTAGTGGGAGCCCCAAAATGTAAAATGCAGATGCTGGAGGAAGCAGGGCAGGAAGCTGCCCTTGAGTAGGAAAAAAAAAAAATGAAACTGAAAAGCAGAGAGGAGCACAGACAGTATACCAAGGTAGAGAGTGGGGTGGTCGGTGCGAGAGAGTCCTGATCATGTTGATGTCCCTGGTTCCAGCTATTCCTGGAAGCCATGATGTCGTGCTTCCAGGAGTTGATTATTCATTCATATTATTTTTCTTTCTGCCTTTTTTTCTTTTCTTTCTTTCTTTCGTTCTTTCTTTCTTTTTCTTTTCTTTTCTTTTTTTCTTTCTTTCCTTTTTTTTTTTTTTTTTTTTTTGGAGTCTCACTCTGTTACCCAGGCTGGAGTGCAATGGTGCAAACTCCGCTCACTGCAACCTTTGCCTCCTGGGCTCAAGCGAGTCTCCTGCCTCAGACTCCCGAGTAGCTGGGATTACAGCCACATGCCACCACACCCAGATAATTTTTGTATTTTTAGTAGAGACATGGTTTCACCATGTTGACCAGCCTAGACTTGAACTCCTGACCTCAGGTAAGCCACCTGCCTTGGCCTCTCAAAGTGCTGGGATTACAGGCATGAGCCACCGTGCACAGCCACATTCATGTACTTCTTTAATCAAACTTGATAATAAGGTGTTTCTCCAATAAATATTCACTTTTTCCCCAGCTACTTTGACTAGGCTTAGTTACTTTAACCAATGCAATTCTTACCAATTCTTCCCCAAGTGAGAAAGAGATGCTACTCTAGCTCTTAAAAATTAGTTTAATTTCCCATTCCTGTATCAAATGCCAGCATGGGAGCAGTTTTATTCACATTGGTAGACTAAGGGCTGACGGAAGCTGCTCACTCATTCTGTCCATTGAGGAATAAGTAGAGCTGTTTAAGTCCTTACCCACGTGGTCTTTTTCAAGTTTAACTCCCAGCTATACATTTAACACCAAAAGAGGAAAAATGCAAAGAAGGGAGAAGACAAAATAAGGAGAAGTTCAAAGCTTTGGCTCATTAGAACTAATTAGAATCTTTTTTTTTTTTTTTTTTTTTTTTGAGATAGAGTCTTGCTCTGTCGCCCAGGCTAGAGTGCAGTGGCAAGCTCTCAGTTCACTACAGCCTCTGATTCCCGGGCAGAAGCAATTCTGCTGCCTCGGCCTCCTGAGTAGTTGGGATTACAGAGCCCCCGCCACCATGCCCGGCTAATTTTTGTATTTTTAGTAGAGATAGGGTTTCGCCATGTTGGCCAGATAGTCTCCAACTCCTGACCTCAGGTGATCCGCATGCTTTGGCCTCCCAAAGTGCTGGGATTACAGGAGCGAGAATCTTAAAGAGATACACGGGCCGGGTGCAGTGGCTCACGCCTGTAATCCCAGCACTTTGGGAGGCCAAGACGGGCAGATCACCTGAGATCAGGAGTTGGAGACCAGCCTGGCCAACATGGTGAAACCCCGTCTCTACTAAAAACACAAAAATTAGCCGGGCGTGGTGGCCCATGCCTATAATACCAGCTACTCGGGAATCTGAGGCAGGAGAATCGCTTGAACCCAGGAGGCGGAGGTTGCAGTGAGCCGAGATGGCGCCATTGCACTCTAGCCTAGGCGACAAGGGCAAAACTCTCTCTCAAAATAAAAAAAAAGAGAGAGCGAGAGAGAGAGAGATACACCTGCCCAAAAAACTCAAGCACTTTGCAAATGGGTATTGTCTTTTAAAACTACGACTTCAATCCTAAAAATCTAGATACTTCAGTCCTCCCAGACATTTTCCTAGTGGGGATTTTAATAGTTTTGAGGGTAGGCGAGTGGTATAACTTTATTCTATTAACTTATAGAGGTCCTAATTTGATGATTATAAACTGATGGTGTTGGTTGGGTGCAGTGGCTCACACCTGTAATCCCAGCAATTTGAGAGGCTAGGGCAGGCAGATCACTTGAGGCCAGGGGTTCAAGACCAGTCTGGCCAACATGGCAAGACCCTGTCTCTACTAAAAATACAAAAATTAGCTTGGCGTGGTGGCATGCGCCTGTGGTCCCAGCTACTTGGGAGGCTGAGGCATGAGAATCACTTAAACCTGGGAGGCAGAGGTTACACTGAGCCAAGATCATGCCATTGCACTCCAGCCTGGGCAACACATCTGGAGTGCAGTGGCATAAGACTCTGTCTCAAAAAATAATAATAATAAAAATAAAAATATGTTAATTAAACATGTTTAAAAAATACAATAAACTGATAGTGTTAACATATATTTCCCAGGTACTTAAATTTTCAGAAATCCAAGACTAAAGTACATAGCAGAAATTACCAGGTTCTAATCCAGTACAGAACCTCAAAGCAACAAGCCAATTTGGAGATATTCCTACCTCTCTCTCAATCTGTCTGCCTTCTTTCTCCCTCTCTTTCTCTCTCTTTTCCTCTCCCCCTTCTCTGTCTGTCTTCTCTCTCTCTTCCTCCCTCTACCTCTTTCTCTTTCTCAATGTTTATATCTCTCTGTCTTTTCTCTCTCTCTCTGGAAAAATGTTGGATTTTGGAGTCCACTATGGCAATGAGCTGCTTATGAAAGCAGAATCCTAAAACAGGGACACAGCTAGCAGGATAGGGCCAAAGAGAACCTCAGGATTTATTTGTTGGTTTTATAACTCCTTTAGACCCAGCAGGAACATACCCTAAGCTAATCTGGATCTGTACAGAGCCACTCCTCTGCTGGCTAGTATACAGATCAAATGGCAGCTGCCTGATATGTGGAGGAGAAATTTGAAGTATAAAAAGTAAGAACGTGGCTTAAAAGGAACAGTCTTTTAACAGTGTGTTCATTCACCCTTCACTAAGTCATTTGCAATAAAGAATACTGTGGGTTCGAAATGATTAAAGAAAAAATTATCAATAAGCCATGGCTGCCCACCCCACTCCCATTCACAACAGTGTCATCTTCCCAAAACAAACGGAACTTTCCAAGTTCTCCTTGTTGTGAGTGGACCCATATTTTCCAGTTCTCAAAGATCTCAGTATTGGGAATGTCTATGAAATACCATTTTCATCCACCCACTATAGTTAATCTGGCCAATTCACATTTTCTCCTACATGAAAATTATAACATTTTCTTCATTTCCATAACTATTTATGTAAACCTGATTTCAGTTTGGATTATAGCAGTCCCTTCTTTACTCTTTCTTGTCTTCCTTAGATTTATCTAGCTTTTTGACTGAAGATAATCTCTATTCCCTTCCTCAGCTATCTGCAGTGTGTTCTTGCTGATTTTCACACCAAAACAAAACTCCATTTGGAATTTGAAATCTCCATCAATGCTTTTTGTTTATTCATGCATTTATGTTTTACCCATGCATGCATTCATTTATTCAAATAAGTTAAAACTTTTTTAGTGTTTACTAAGATCCTCTATCCTGAGTCTTAGGGATACAGCAGTGAAAAAAACAAAGCTCCACCATCATGGAGCTCCCACTGTAAGGCGAGGAAGCAGACAAGTAACAGTATATCAGGTGGAGAATACTGATATGAGAAAAAAATAAAGCAATGTAAGAAGGGTAGAGATTATTGAATGGGAGGAAATTTATGTAAAGAATTAAGATTATATTCTGACAATCAGAGAAGGTGACATTTGAAACGAGACCATAAGGAAGTGTTAAAATGAAGCAAGCAATTATTTGGGGAAAGAGAATTCTTATCAAATGGAAAACGATGCTTCAAAAATCATGAGTCATGAGTGTGCATCTAGTATTTGAGGAACAGTAAGGAGGTCAGTGTGAAAGAAGACCAGAGAAGGTCAGAGAGAGTGCAGGAGCCAGAATTGGTAAGGCTTCATGAGCAATATATATACCAATGTGGAGAGCTTCATGAGGAATATATATATACCTTGGGTTTGCTATGGGAGAGATCCCAAGCCATTGTACAGGTTGAGCTAGGAGCAACATGATCTGACTAACCTTTGAAAAGGTGACTCTGGTCACCATGTAAGCTTTACTTATATGAGAAAGAGAGCAAAGTTAGAAGTGGGGAGACTCTTACAGCCTCCATAAGATTCTCCCTTGGATTGTGTTGGTAACAGTGAAAGTGGTGCCAAAAGGGTCTGTTCTGTTAGAGAATTATTTTGCATATAGGTCTGACAAGATTTCCTGAATAACCGAAGTAGGATATGAGAAGAAAGAGAGGAGCCAAAGATTTTTAATTGAATAATTAGAAAGTTGGCATTTTCACTAACTGATATTGGAGAACTACAGAAGATATCCAAGTACTCCTTAATAAAAAGATTCTATGTGTTTCAGTTTGGCCTCCTTCCTGGACTTACTCTACATCTCTCATTTCCTTTGCTAAAATTCATCTGCCCACCCACAACACTCTTATTCAATCAAGAACATTTATAAGCCACTCATAATTTGCAAAGCCCTGCATTAGAAACTGAAAAGGACATCAAAATATGTTATGTGACTCCACAAGTTTCTAAGAATCTATGTGACAAAAATAATGTTTACCTATAATAATATAAAAATATAATTCAAATATGCAAAATTATCTGGATAAATAACCTTTTATGAGCAAAATTAGTAAATAGCCACAGACATACAGTAGGGATATAACTATGAACAAGAAATGACTGCTCTTAGGAAGTTTGTAACATATGCTGAAAGTTCAATAAGGGATATCCGTGCTTCCTGGTTGGAATGCAATAGTTTTTCAAAATGCATTAAATGAAAAAATGAAACACCAGAACTAAAGTGGGAAGAGGTCATTGTCAGCCAGGGGAATTAAAGAAATAGGTCAAACCTGCAGTTCCTGCAATACCAGCTTGCATTTTACTGTTTCATGATGCTATCTCTAACTAAATCCTTCTCCAGCAAGTTTCCTCTATACTTACATACAATCAGCACTAGTCTGATTTTCATTTATGTTTATGTTTGCTTAGAAGTATACATTAGTTATGCTCTAGAATATCAATTTGATAGCAGGAGCTTCATCTTATTTAATTTCCTTTGAGCTTTATAGATGCTAAATAAATATTGTGAAAAAGTTACAACATATACTTGAACATTACAAAACGTTTTACATTACTTAAAATCGTTTTTGGAAACGGGGGAGAGGGTAGGGAGTCTTTCCAAAAGCCCAGAAAACTTCCTTCTTTGGGAATATATATCTTTTGCAGCCCAAGATAGGAATCCACTCAATGTTCAAGAGAATCCATCAAGTACTTTTTCCCTAATTTTAGTTGTCAGATTTTAAGCCAGGAAGTGGTACTATTTCCACATATTGCGTACAATTTCAATCAATCGGGAGATGTGTGATGTAAAGATCCCTTTTATCAGGAACTGCACGTTATTTTAATTTCTTCTAAAAAATTTCTAATTTAAATTCCCACTGAAGACTGATTTTTCTAAGCCTCTTCAGTGGGAGTGAAAACTACACTTGATGTGCAGTCAGATCTATATTTTGTTTCAACTCTGTGGCTCATTCATCTGCATGCCTGGTTAACTCAGACTAGTAAATTTTCTCTCTCATCGATAACACAGAGCAACTAAACTCTGCCTACGTCACATAGCACTAGATGGTGATGAAAATTTTAAAAATAATAATAACCATGTATGGAAACACTATCAATCGTGAAGCATTGTACTAAAATAGAATATTTTTGTTTACCAGTAAAACCTGCTAATATGCCAGTTCTGTCTTCTGGCAAGACGCCTTTGGTCAAAATGGGGCACTTATCTAAAATGGCAGACAGCAGTTTGTTACTTTGCTGATTCTGTTTCTCACACTTTAGGAATTGTGTGTGTGCATTTCAAACAAAATATCCTTCAGATTGTCTCAGGCCATCAGTGACGTTCATAGCATGAAGTTTTTGTTTTTAAAGATGCCAAGATTGACAAAACATGATGAAAGAAATTATTGCACAATGCTGATGTTTTCCATTTGTCAGCCACACTTGAGTTTCTTAAGCAATATTTGAGATCATCATAATGTAAACTGACATATCATTTTCATTGTACTTTTTATGCAAAAGGAAAAGAAAAAGCCAAAAAAAGATAGCAAAGAGAAAAAACATTGAAGTGAAGGAAATTGCTTCAAACACAGATCAAATAGCTGAAAATACATAAAATGTAGTTAGTTACTTTGATGGGTAGATTCAGTGAACATTATAGTTCTCTTTGCCTTCTTCCTCTGTTTATTCATTTCTGTAACCATTTTATATTCTTCATTTCTAAAGGAAGCATAAAAGGCTTTTAATATTCTTTATTTGTAAAAGAAATTTAATATAATCCATGAAATAACAATTAGAATTAGAATTTATAAAAGCATTCAGCTTTGTGATAGAGACAAAAATCAACTAGTTTTAGTTTCCATACATAGCAATAAATAATTGGAAAATAAAGCTGAAAAATGGTTTGCTTATAATTGAAACAAATATTCTGGAACACCTGGACATAAACCTAGAAGAAAAGTGCAACACTATAACAAAAAAACCTGAAACATTACTAAGGACCTTTTTTTAAAAGCCTAAATCAATGTACAGATTATGCAAAAATACTCCAATATTTTAAGGACATTAATTTTCCTAAACAAATGTATAAAGTCAGATAATCACAGCAAGATTTTCATGAAACTTGACAAACCAACTTTAAAGTTCATTTGAAAGATAAAATAAAAATAAACAAGAAAAGATTTAAATAAATAAGAGGCAATGCCCTACCAGATAACAATATGGTGCATGAATTCATGGTAATTAGCATACCATATATTAGCATAATAATAGATTAATCAACAGACTAGATAGTACGAAAAAGACTCGTATTAATATTTGAATTTAGAATATTAAATAATTAGTATACAGTTAAGAGTATGTATTCTTGAGCCAGAGTGCCTGTGTTCAAATTTGATCCTGACACTAACTGGCTGTGTCACCTTGAAAAAATTATTTAATCTCACTTAACCTAAATTTTGATATGTATAAAATGGAGATAATAACAGTATCTACCCATTTATAAAATTAAGCTCTTTTTTTTTTATTGAGAAGACCTTTCTAAGCTAGATGCAAACCTAAGCACTATAAATATAATGATTTGAAAAGTGCCTGCATACGAACTTAAAATTTTGTCCAAAACACTATCAAGTCAAAGAGCAAATGAAAATCTGGAGAAAAAATTATGAGTAGACTATAGAAAGGTATATTATCTAGAATATTTTAAAAATCCTAAATATTAATAAGAAAACTTGACTCTAATTGAAAAATAAGTAAAAGAGATGAAGAGCAATTCAAATACAAATGAGATATAAAAAGATGCCCAATATCACTAATAATCAGGAAAACATATATTGAATAAAAATTATAAAATTTTTTTTTTTTACTTTTTCTTAACCTTAAGTTCTGGGATACATGTGCAGAATGTGCAGGTTTGTTACACAGGTATACATGTGCCATGGTGGTTTGCTGTACCTATCAACTCATCATCTAGGTTTTAAGCCCCGCATGCATTAGGTATTTTTACTAATGCTCTCCCTCCCCTTGCTTCACACCCCCTACATATAGTTTTTAATCAAATATATTGTAAACTATTTAAAAGATACCTAGTTTTGACAAAAAGAGGAAAAACAATTCCCGTCATGCACTGTTAGTAGGAAAATGCATTAATAATGATGTTCTAGAAAGTAAAAGGGTAAATTCTTAAAATACCAAAGGAGCATATATTTCAATCAGTAATTCATTTCTGAATGTCAACTCTATAGAAAAACAGAGGTGCACAAGGGCATAGGTACAAAGTGGACTTTTTATATTTTTACCTACAATAAAGAGTCATAAACAATATAAATGTCTTAAATATATTGGAATATTTCTAGTATGGTGTACTAAGCAGCAACTAGAGAATAAGGCAAATTCATATGACTCATAAGAGAAGATATCCAACGCATATTGTTAAGTTAAAGTATATTGCAGGACTATACAAGTGGTATGTTCACATTTAATATTTAATTCATTTATTTCTAATACAAATTCATAGGAAAGGCCAGCAAGTGCACGCACTAAACTCTCAACAATGATCAATTCTGTGTTGAATAATAAAACAAAAGAGATGTGAAAGTAGACTTTCAGTTTTTAGTCTATATTTCTCTATTTTAAAAATGTTTCACAGTAAAATATGTAGGCATCACTTATGTAAATAAAATAAAGAATCCATAGCAGACACCCCTATCACACGAGGCTCCTTTTCAGTCGACTGTATGATGTTTTGCTATGGTTTGCATTTTTGTCCCCTCCAAAATTCATGTTGAAGCTTAATCCCCAATGTAGCAGTATTGAGACGTGGGACTTTTTTTTTTTTTTTGAGACGGAGTTTCCCTCGTCGCCCAAGCTGGAGTGCAATGGCGTGATCTCGGCTCACTGCAACCTCCGTCTCCCTGGTTCAAGTGATTCTCCTGCCTCAGCCTCCCGAATATGTGGGATTACAGGCACCCACCACCATGCCCAGCTAATTTTTTGTATTTGTTGTAGAGGTGGGGTTTCACCATGTTGGTCAGGCTGGTCTTGAACTCCTGCCCTCAGGTGATCCACCTGCCTCGGCCTCCCGAAGTGCTGGGATTACAGGCATGAGCCATCGCGCCTGGCCCGAGACATGGGACCTTTAAAGGTGACTGAGTCATGAGAAGAGATTGAGTCATAAGGGTTCTGCCCTGAAGAATAAATTAATCCATTCATAGGTTAATGGATTCATGGGTTATCATGGGAATGGGACTAGTGGCCTTATGAGAAAAGACAGACCTGAACTAGCAAGCTCAGCTCCCTCACCATGTGATGTCTTGTGCATCCTTGGGACTCTGAAGAGGGTCCCCACCAGCAAGAAGGCCCTCAACCAGATGCACTCACTCAACCTTAGGCTTCTCAGCTTTCATAACTATAAGAAATAAATTCCTTTTCTTTATAAATTATCCAGTATTAGGTATTACATAATGAGCAACAGACAATGAACTAATACACCACAGAATGCCCAGCCTTACTGATTTCTATTTCTCTAAGATTTTCTACCACCCAAGGAGCTTTAACCTCCCTCCTCTGTCAACTATAATGCAGAACAATTGAACTTTGCCCCATTTTGTACTCCAAACCCAATTCGTGGAAATACAGAGTTGTAGTATAATCCCTTGTTTAAAAGCATTTAGTTGAGATGTCTCATAACTACACTGAAGGTGTCTTGGTACCACTAACATCATAAGTTTATAATAGACTCATCTACCCGCTGAAGAACCCTCACCTCACTTCCTTTCCTTTTAGATTTTGTACTATGAGGATGTGATACTTGAAGCCAGGACAACAGTCCACTACCTCAAGATGTAAAGCCAAGAAAATATTAGAAGATGAGAATCAAAACCTTAACATTGTTGAGCTATAAAATTTTCCCTAGACTGCCTACCTCTGGAAATCTACAGGTAAAAAATATCATAATGCATATTAATATATTCATTATATACTAGTATATAAACATATTATATGTATATATTAATTTGTTAGTTATATAGTAATAGAAATGTATATTTCTTTGATATACAATAAATTAATATATAATAAATAATACATACATATTCATATCTAATATATTAATATATTATTAGTTATATTAACACATAATATGTATTAGTATATGTATTAATACAACATATTAATATAACTAATATTTAATTATATATTCATATATTAATATAACTAATATGTGATAGAATATCCTAATATATTAATATATAATATGCTAATATATAAACATATTTTATACATTAGGATATTTTTTACCTGTAGATTTCCAGAGTTAGGCAGTCCCAGGGATAATTATATATATATGTATACACACACACACAACACACACACACACACACACACCACCATGAGCAAAACTAATCAGCATGTGGTATTTTCTCTGAACAGGTTTAAAGTTAAAACATTATATTGAATGTTTTTTATCTATCCCTGCTCTATGTGGATAAGAGAGATGGGGAAAGCTAGAAGTGTGTGTCTAAGTGGTCCCAGCTGTCTGGCTGAGTCCCAGGCCCCCTATTCTGAAAGTCTCCACCCAGGACCCTTCTTATTAGCAGTGTCCATTCCTTGGGCCTATGCTTATCAGGAATTCCACTTGTAGAGGTTGTATGAGCTCCAGTTCTCCAAATATGAATTTATAACTCAAATCTGACCCCATAATTTAGTTCTGTTACCTGAGAGCATCCAATTTGGTTTCCTTTCTTACAGTAATAACTACATAAATGGTGAGAATTTGGGGGAGTCCTTTGGATCTTTAATGAAGTCTCAGCTTCCTCAGTAATAAGTTGGTGCAAATTTTACTCATAGCTTGCTCCAATTGAGTCTGACTTTCCAGAGGGTATTCCACAGTGGCATGGTGTCTCGTCAAACATATCCAGTGGTCTGTCCTCTCATCTGCTAATTTCTGGTCAGAACTCAACTAGGCATCTTAGAGACTCACCACATTATCAATCACCATTTAAAGGTTGTTTGACCCTTGATTCAGACACAGTTATTGTTTGCCTTGAGACTGAAGTACACATCTATTTTTTGGGCATCTCAGCATCAGTATCTCATTCCTTTGATAACAAAGACTTAATTTTCCTTTGGAAGACCTGAATCTTCCATCCTGCCATATGGACTGATGAGATTTACCCTACGACCTAGCTTAAGCATCTGACAGGTGGTCTAGATCTGGTAGTGATAATTGCACATTCCCAACACCACTGGAGGGTGAACTTAAGACCTAACGTGAAACAAGGAGAGTGGTATCTGGAATTTCACTAAAGCTAACTGAAAAAAACAACCAGATGTTCTTATTTTTCTGAGGTTTATAAGCCTGGAAATGCGGGTGGTTCCCCACAGATGAAGAGACTGTCTGAGATTGAAGCCAATACAGAGGAAAGCAGACATACAGGGGGAAAATGACAAATTGAAGATGTGCTTTGAACACTGAAATCCAGCTTTATCAGGTGTCACTAAAGCCAGTTCTACCCGGAATTACTTTTTTCTTACACTCAAGAGTTAACTACTATTCTGAATTTTGTTATTATTTCCTTGGTTTTCATTCTAGATTCACTTCTATGCATGCATCCCTAAATAATATTGCTTAATTTTGCATGGTTGTTTTTTGTTTTTGTTTTTTTGTTTTTTGTTTTTTGAGAAGGAGTCTCACTCTGTCGCCCAGGCTGGAGTGCAGTGGCCCAATCTCGGCTCACTGCAAGCTCCACCTCCCGGGTTCACACCATTCTCCCGCCTCAGCCTCCCCAGTAGCTGGGACTACAGGCGCCCGCCACCAAGCCCGGCTACTTTTTTGTGTTTTTAATAGAGACGGGGTTTCACCGTGTTAGCCAAGATCATCTCGATTTCTTGACCTCATGATCTGCCCGCCTCAGCCTCCCAAAATGCTGGGATTACAGACGTGAGCCACAGCGCCTGGCCTGATTTTGCATGTTTTAAAATTATGTGACTAAATGTTTTGTTCATGTATTTTATGAATGTCTTCTTTTACTTAGCACTATTGAGAACTATTTACATTGTTTGTAGCTACAGTTCATTCATTTTGACTGTTATATAGCAATCCATTGAATAAATATGTCACAATTTTATTATTCATGTAATTTCTGGGTTTTTGAAATTACAAATGTCTTCATGAACACACACACACTGGAAAACATGGAAGAAATTCTATCCCTGTGATTGAAGATCCCAGATTGTAAGAACTTATTGCCTGTAATATTTCTGCATAACATTACAATGTTTCCCAAAGTGATTGCACAAATATGTAATCCTACCAGGCTTAATGTTGCTCCATATCCATTTCAACATTTAGTTTTATCAGACTTTTTAATATCCTGAAAATATGATGGGAATATGTTAGTTGAAGTATTTTTATTAATATTTCCTTTTTTACTAATAAGATTGAAAATATTTTCTGTATTTGTGAGACATCCATTGCTTATTTATGTCTTTTGATAATTTTTTATTAAGCTGTTAATTTTTTTATTGATTAGTAGGGACACTGAGATTTTCTGGATATTAATCCTTTGTTGTTACAAATTTAAAGCTACCCTTCCATATTTGCACTTTTAAAAAATTATCTTTTGATGAACATAAATTATTATATGTAATAAAGTCTGATAGATTAAAGTTCCCATTTGTGTTATACAATTTTTGAATTTTATTTTTTAAAACTTCCTTCTTTATTTGAGACCAAAAAATATTTTCTCCTAATCTTCCTTTTAACTGTTTTAAAGTTTTGCCCTTCACGTTAAGCCACAAATCCATTGTCAAATAATATTTTATGATGTAACATAGTGACTCAATTTCTTTTTTTTTTCTTTTCATAGACTTAACCATTTGTCTTAGCACTATTTATTGAATAATCCATCATTTCTCTGGTGATTTTAATGCGCCATGTTACTTTACCATCTCTGTTTCTTTAGGTTTTCTATCCCTGAGGCATATACATATACTAAGTGTTATAGTTTAGATATAAATGTCTGGTACAGCCTGTTAACTCACTTTGTGTTATGGCTATCATTGGTCTTCGAGACTTATGTACAAAACTAATACTCATATACTAAAGTTCAAAAAATAAACCTGTGAGATTTTGATTGGTATTCTTTGAACCTATCAATCAACTTGGAAAAAATGGACACCTTTTGGATAACAAGTACTGCTAATAGCATCTATTAACATCAATTTCTTAGTTGACTTACACCTTGTTTAACTTTTCTGAATAAGAGTTTATTGTTTTCTTCAAAAATGTATATTTCCTGTTAGATATTTTTATAGATACTTTAACTGTTTTGTAGTTATGATAATATATCTTTTAAAACCATATTTTTGTTTGTTACTGGTGTGTTGGCATGACTTATAAGTTGATTTTTTATTATATAACAATATTTCCTAACTCTAGCATCCATAACTTATCTGCAGATCCTTAAGATTTTTGATAGTTAATCATACCAATATAGCATCTAAAATAAAAACCAATGTTGCTTCCATTTCAATCCTTATACTTTTATTCTCTTTGTTTCCCTGTAGAACCTTCAGCACAATATTGAATAAAAATAATGAGACTATGTCTCCATGTTTGGCTCTAATTTTTAACTGAATGTTTCTAATCAATCATAAAGTATGCTGCTTACTCTGGATACTTTTAGTGGATATACTGTATTATGATAAGAAAGTTCTCATGTATTCTTAATTTATAATAGCCAGTGATATGGTTTGGCTCTAACCCCACCAAAATTTCATCTTGAATTGTAGTTCCCATAATCCCCACGTGTCAAGGGAGGGATCCGGTGGGAAGTAATTAAATCGTGGGGGTGGTTAACCTCATGCTGTCCTCATGATAGTGAGTGAGTTCTCATGAGATCTGATGGTTTTATAACGGGCTTTCCCCCATTTTGCTCAGCACTTCTCTTGCCTGCTGCCATGTAGGTCATGCCTTTGCTCCTCCTTTGCCTTCCACCATGATTGTGAGGCCTCCTCAGCCCATGTGGAACTGTGAGTCTATTGAACCTCTCTTTCCTTTATAAATTATCCAGTCTCAGGTATGTCTTTATTAGCAGCATGAGAACAGACTAATACAGCCATTTGTCACTATTTCTATATATATGGTACCACAGATCCTAGCCAGTACCATAAAACAAGAAACATATATTTAAGACAAAAAAATTGGAAAGGAGGAAATAGATGTCATTATTTTCACATGATATAATTATCTACTTAAAAATTAATCTTCAAAAAAATTATCAGAAATGATCAAAGAATAAAGCAAGGTTAGTGGATATAAGATCATTGCAAAGAAGTCCATTGTGATTCTATATGCTAACAAGAAATAATTAGCAAACGTGCTTTAAAAGACACCTTTGACAACAGCATAAAAATATCAAACACCTAGGAACAAATCTAGCAAAGGGTGTGCCAGATCTTTGAGAAAAAAATATTGATATTTAGAAAGGCAAGCTAATTGAATAAAAAGACACATCATGTGGATATATAGGTAAATTTAATACCATAAAATTGTAATTCTCCAATTGATTAATATGCAGTTCCAGTAAAATACCCACAGAGAAAATTCATTACCAGAATTATAAGAAATAACTCAACATGCATGCTTTTACTGAAATTTTTAGATCACCACCATATATAAAAATGAGTGTGAAGGCCGGGTGCAGTGACTTATGCCTGTAATCCCAGCACTTTGGGAGGCCGAGGTGGGCGGATCACAAGGTCAGGAGATCGAGACCTTCCTGGCTAACACGGTGAAACCCCGTCTCTACTAAAAATACAAAAAAAAAAAAAAAAAAAATTAGCCGGGCATGGTTGCAGGCGCCTATAGTCCCAGCTACTCAGGAGGCTGAGGCAGGAGAATGGCGTGAACCCAGGAGGCAGAGCTTGCAGTGAGCCGGATAGTGCCACTGCACTCCAGCCTGGGTGACAGGGCAAGACTCCATCTCAAAAAAAAAAAAAAAAAAATGAGTTTGTGTGGGACATTGTAAAATTAAAGACTTTGCATTATTGATCATATTGTTGCTTATTGTGCTGAATATTTTACATTTCACATCTTAAGATCTAATCTCAAACCAGGAGGTGGCCTTTATGGGCCACATCAGATGGTTCTATAGCCTTCTGGACTTCAAGGGACCGAGCAATGGACAGCACCAGCAGGACACCAGAGACAGGGATGAGAATTGCAGTAATGATAATTGTAACACTGAATCCCTCACAGCAAGATAATCTTGGGCTAGCTATGTCATCCAATAGGAAATCACTCTTCTCAAAGTAGCATGCTCTGCACATCTTTTTCTGGGTACGGTGACCACTCTGTTCTCTCATCTTTTTAATCCCATTGTCAATAGTATCCTCTTTTCTGTGTAAGTGTGGTGATAGCACCATCCTGGTACTTAACTCCAGTTTACTGAACTCTCCATTGTGGTTTCTCCGACATCTGATCCACATCTTGTAAGTAGTCCCTTTGTAAATAAACCTTTTTCAAATTATTTTACATTGAATGTGCTATGTATTTCCTTGAAAGACCCTAAAAATTACTCATGTATAATAAATATCACTGGGTGAAGAATGAATCAAGTCAAAGCAATCTAGCATCCTGTCAGAAGAAAGTACTCTGATTTTGCATAGCATATTACAATATCCAAAACTTTAGTGACTACAAATTGAATTTAAATCCTATTGATATCTAAGAACAATAACAAGAAAAGCAAGATATTAAAGTATAACATATAAGTGAGAGTTTGCTTACATTTTCATAACTGGATCAACTGACTATCAAGACCTTACATTTGAAGTTTGCTTAACAGATATTCAGTATATAATAATATAAATATCTGTCAGATCCATTTACAGTTACTAGGATCTTCCTTAGATTATGTCTGTGCAGAGGACTATTTGACTTTTTTTCAGACAGCAGAGGGGAAGAGAGGAGCTAGAAATGTAAAGTTTGTAACTTAGGATGCCATCCTTGTTGGTCTGGCATAATGAAACTTGGTCTACTGTGCTCATTTTAAGGCATAATAATTAGTGATAAATTCTGAAACTAGCAAGATGATCCACAATAGGTAAGATAAAGGATTATTAAAATGCAGATAGAGACACTTTAATGACTCTGAGTTATTAAAGTAGAGATATTAGGGGAAGTTTAATGGTGATTCTAAATATGTAAAATGCATTTATATAAGTACCAGAGTTGTTAAAAGTTTTCACTAAGATTAAGACTAAAATGAGAATGGGTTTAGATTGAAATCAGGAATCCAACAATATGTTGGCTATAATGAGTGGCTAGACATTGGGTTGAATTACCAAGAGTACTTACAGATGTAAAGTTATTCAAGACTACTCGATATTCTTGAATAGAAGTCTATTCAAAGCCTAACTGCAAATACACACAACAGTAAAGGCATGAGCAACTAAGGCAGCCATGATAAAATAGCAATTTCTGTCATTCACAAAACATCCTTCTTCCAATATATGAATTAAACTGTAAGTTATTGCTCATAAAGTTAAGTTATAACATGTGTACATGTACTCAGAGAGATTGTAGAATAGCCTTTATTGAGATGGCTGAAATTAGGCTAATCCCAATGTATAATACAGTTTGGTCACCCTGCCTAGAGATAAAAAGATGAATCATGACGTTTACACCTCGAGGACTCTATGATTCATTAATGATTATCTAAAGTGTCATCCAGAGAACAAATACAGTGTGTGACTGCATACATATGTCAATAAAGGTCAGGACAATGGCACATCTCCAAGCTAAGTTACTCTCCAAAAACAAAATGAGCCCAAACACATCAGCTTTTCTCAGTTATGACTCTACTAATCAATTTGTTTTGACTAGCTTCTATGTATCCAATTCTCTGCTGGAGATAATGAGAAAAACAGATATATTATCTTAAAATATTTACTCTCTGGATGAAAAATTATAACATAAGCCAAGACTAACCAAGTATTTTTAAATAGTGTGACATAGTTTTGTAGAAATTCAGGAATGGTAGAATTTGGTTAAATTAATGATAATAATAACAACAATAATAGTTAATTCATACTGATACCCTACAATGCCAAGCACATAGTAATCATCACTTACCATTAGTTATGATTACTGTGTTCCATGCACTGTGATAAAAATTAGCTTCACCATTTCATAATAATAATCACACAAACTAGGTATTATTAATGACAAAAAGTCAACAATGTATCATACATGTATGAATAAACAAGTGAAGAAGTAAGTGAAAAAAACTGCGGCTCCAAAAGTTTAAATAACTTGCCTAAGTTCATGAGACAGAAAGATTTGAAACTTAAGCTAAACCTGAAAATATGAGCAGATTTCGGGCTAGAGAGGAAGAGGGAAATACCAAGTATGGGGACTGGAAAGAGGAAAGGTACAGAAGCAGAATAAGCCTGCATGTTAATGAGAAAAAGAGACAGTAAGTCTGATGAGGACAGAGTGATGTATTAGAGAGTACATCTTATAGAATGGGGACAGTACACTTACTTGTGGTCTAGGAAGAAGAGTCTGGATACGATGTAACAATGTAGACATGACTGTAAACAGAATGACATGAGGAAAGTGTTGTTTAATAAAGGTGTAAACAGGCAGCATTAAGCAGTGCAGATCTGAGAGAAAAAAATCTATCATTAACAGAGGAAGCATTTCTAACAGTCTAAACTAGAATTATGAGGATCTGCATTTTGGTAGTTGATTGCAAAGGAGATAAAGAAGAAATGATGAATATAGGATATTTTGAAAGAAAATGTGATTATAGAAGTGAAGGGAAAAAACAAAGCAATGAAGAAGCCCATGTTTAGTGGGAAAGCATATCAAATGATAGTTTCACTAAAAGAAAAATAGATACAGAATATATTGTTTTTCTTTACTAAAAGATAAATAGAAATAGATAAGAGTTGTAAAAAAGAAAAAAATTACTTGAGTTTGAGGTGATAGTGTTATCTCCAAATGTAGATATTCTATGCATTGGTGAGAAGATTGAACTAGGATACAGGTGCAAAATCTGGCTTTGAGATGCAGAGTTTTACATCATGGTATGAAAAAGAGGTGAGGTACTTAAGGCCAATATAATAAGCACAATTGATGGAGAAGAGGAACCAAGTTTAAGTTGTGATTCTGAAATTTAACTAGAGGAAGTCACTTATCTCTGAAACTCAGTTATTCTGTGTTTAGTGGAGAAGATAGTATCTACTTCACACACTTTGTTTTGAGCACAAAAATGAAAGGGCCTTGCAAAATATAAAGCTATATAAATTAAGATATTGTGATGTAAAGTCGTGAGAATAGGAGATTGGAAATTTTAAACTACGTATTTCTTAAGGGTTTCCAAGTTGAGACTTTAGCCTTCTTCCCTTGATCGAAGATCCACATTTTGCTGTGCTATGAAGTGGATAACTCATTATTATAAGCAAACATTAAAAGGCTGATTGGCCTGTCTGCTTCTGAAACACAGTAAAAATAATGCTGAAATCTTTCTAAATCTTGGAAAAAGCCTTTGAATAATCATCTTTAAGTTTTGCTTAGTTGAAGCAATATAATTTTAACCAGCAAATAAAAGAATAAATCAGGAAAATCTCCAATTCACAAGTTATTTTTCTTATGGCATACTTATGGGTAAACAAGCATGTTAAATATTGCTTATACTTATTCTGTATTATTACAGTTTTCAACCTTGAAATTGCATAATGCTAAATTATAAAATGAAACATTTAGACACATTGTTTGATTTAAGGATACATAGTAATCCATTCTTAATTTTTATTTTACTTTTTAAAGTTATTATTTGCACTGAAATAAATGATACTGCTTTAGGAAAAAAAATCAAAACATAGATGCCTGAGCAGAGTAAAAATTCTTAGAGAAACAGGACTATGCATATTTTGTGTCTTTAGACTATGTTTACAGTATCAATATTTTATTGGTAAAGATTGAGCTGAAAAATATTTGTATCTACTTTATCCATTTTGATTGGATGAGACATGTGCATCTTGATATTTTTTAAGGATATTACAGCTCAAGTTTGGGTACATAATAAGAAATTGCCTAATATAAATTCAAACCAACTTGTGATTACATTTTCACTTGCTTTTTTTTTTTTTCCTTTATTTTTGGTATGCTAGTCAGGGTGTGAGCCTTTTATTAGAAATGTCACAGATGTCACTTTTCCTCTTCCCAAAGGTATTTGAAAGAAAATAAGGAAATTATCTCAGTTTTCACCAGTATGCTTGAGTGTCCCCAGCACATGGACAATTTCTTGATTCAGCTTTGCATCCCAGCACCTTGGACAGTGCCAGGCTCAAAATTGGCATTTAATACCTATTTTGGAACATGAATGATTTTATCGTGACATCATATTTGTTTTATATGTCTCTAAAGATAAGAATCACCAGAGCTTGAGCATGTTTTTATTTTGCTGTAATAATTGCTTTTATGCAAACTACTCCTAAATTGTTTTTATTTCACTTTTAATGCAAGATCAACACTTGGAAAATTAAATCTCTTAAGCTAAAATTCATGTTAGCACAAAAAGTTATTATTATTTCAAGATATCTTCTTCCTTTTACTTACAAAATCACCATATAAATGTAAGACAAATTAAATTTTAAAATGCCCTTTCAAAAGCAGTGCTTACTTTTATTCTCATACTCAAGCTCACAAAGGAATTCTTAGAGATAGAAGGGAGGCTCCCATGCTCCCCGACCCCCACTCAAAGAAGAAACTGAAAAGAAAAAGAGAAAATTCCACTTAATTTTTAAAAATATTACTACTGTGAAACAGTATGGGTTAGTGTAAATTGTAAAGACATGTATATTCTGAACTCCTCTTTTTAAATGAATTCCCTTTTAGGCTGATATAATGTATTCTTCCTGGTTTCTGTTATTGTTCGCATGCACTGCTATAAAGATTATGGATCCCAGCAATTACTCATTTTCACGGTAGAAACCGGCACTCAATAGAAAACAGGAAAATGTACTGAGGGCAAACCGTTCTGTAAAGGATCTCTGTGGGCCGATATTTATTTCGGTTTGCACTAAATTAGTCGTGGTTTCGCAAGAACCCTTTGTCTGTGGGACGGTGGGTCCCATCATGGCAATCATGGCAACCATTATCTATTCGTGGAAACGACGAATAGATGACTCCGCCCGGGCTGGGGGTGGGGAGGGAGCACCGCGTGGAGAGCTCGACTGAGAATTAAAGTGAGTGAACAAAGAGAACTCCCAGCAGCCGCCTGCCAGCTGCATCAGGAGATGTTAGTCACGCCCGGAAGACTGTTCGAGTCCGCCTCCTTGGAAAAGAAGCTCAAGTAAATAATTGATGGAGAATGACCGAACCCGGGACAAAGCTTTGCAGGAAACCAGTGCATCCGTGTACGAGCGGTTTTGGGATCCTCTACCAAGTACGGAGTAAGAGAATAGAGCAAGGAGTTTGAGCGCTGCTGCCAATCTTCCATCTCGGGCGTGGCTCTGGCCTTTCTGTCTCTTTATCCCGCCACTCCCCACCCCCGTCCCCCGTCCCCCTCCCCGCCTTCTTCTCTTTCCTCTTGAAAGTAACCTCTCTTTGGTTACTTCTACCCTATCGTCCCTTGCAATCCCGCCCTCTCTCCTGCCCAGTTCGGTGAGGTCAGCTCATGAATATCTCTGCACTTCCTGGGGAGCGTCCGGGCCAGCTTGGTACCTCGCGTGTTAGCCTGCCGAGAGCTGCAGCTCCAGCCCAGCTGCGGACCGCCGGGAAGTCACCCGCTCTGGGGGCAGCTGAATCTTGTCGTTACCGCCATTGTTTGGAGAAATCGAGTGGGTGTGGAACTGCGGCGAGAGAGCCCAAAGTCATGCTCAGCTGGAAAGTCGCATACAATAATAGGAAGTCGAACTTTCCTCGGCACAGAAAGGCACAATAATAAACCCTGAGATCCCCGGAATATCAGAAGGAAAGTGCTGTTGATTTGTTCAACTACTTGGAAACCTCGCCTCTGCTGAGAAGTGAGCAAGTTCTGGATTTCTAAAGGGTTGGGGATGAATGATGGGGTGGGTTAGCAGGCGGATAAAACTTGAGATTAAAAGTGTTGGTCTAAGCCGTGCCGGGGTTGGTTGGGTGATAATTTTCACTGGGAAAGCCTTGAAGAGATGCAGCATCTTGTCACTTTGTGGGAACCACGTGACAGCAGCCGGATACCTTTGATTGTGGAGCCCAGTTACTGGAACACAAGCTTTTGCCTGCCTTAATGCTGTCTGGGGGCTGAGTTTAAACATTGGCTTCTCAGCTCTGGAATTATTCTGCCTGATTAAAAACAAAAATAAGTTTGCATTGGCAATATAAGTTAGTTAGATAGCCCATGTTAGTGCCACCCATGATGATAAACTAGGCCAGACATTCTAGTAGTATCGTGGCTGGGAGAGAAGATGTAGAAAACAAGTTGGTGGGCAGTTTTCCCCCGATGTCTTCTTTGTTCACCTTTATATTTCAAAGTGAGTTGCAAGGAGGTGCCAGAAACAGAAAGGGAGGTGGATTAGGAACCCTTCGGTAATATTTCTCTATAAAATGAGGAATTACTGCATGCTAAGTTGTGATGCTAACAATAGATGTTAACAAGAATAATGCAAGTAAAATAACTGGCAGTAATCTCCTCTCTGTATAGGACAAACATTTTTAAAGCAGAAATTTGTGCCTAGTCATGCCCCTTTCAGTGCTTTAGACAGAAATAATTTTAAGGAAAAGGCAACTAATTGACTAGCTGCCTGGATCCCTAGGGAGAGGAACCCATGAGTCAGTAACTTGCTATTTTTCAGGTTAAAGAAGCTAGTGACAGATTTATCTTGGAAATATACATACTGGAAATTGATCTTACCACCATGAGGGAAGATGCACCAGCCTTCTGGGTTCTGTCTCAGAATTGCTACATAGGAGGAAATGGGCACTTTAAAAAGTACAACTTTTGCCTATGATATGCGATGTAAGAAGATGGCTAAGAATGAAAATATTTTCTATCCAGCAATTACACTTAAAACTAAAGTGATTCATAAGACTACAAAATTGGGTAAGCATAGGAAAATTCATCACCAGAAACTTAGGAAACTGCAGAACTGACCACAATTTTTCCAAATGTATTTTTAAAATTATTTCCCAAAAGGGAAAAAATACGTCTTGGGGTTGCTAATAACTAACCCATATAGACAATTATTAATGCTATTATTTTCTTGAAACTGAGATTGATTTAAAGGCATTCATTATTTGTATTTTCTTTTAGTTCTATTATAAAGGAAGTTGGGTGCATTTTCCCAAAAACAACATTAAGGGTTGGAGCTGCCTGGGGAAAGTGTCATTTACCCATAGAAAATTTTCTCTAGGAGTCCTACATCATAACCCTTTTCCTCTAATTGAACTTGGGAATACTAATTAAATGAAAACTTTCTCCAGTAAACTACGCTTTACATATGGATTTGATGGTGAGGAAAGCCAAAGTTGTAAAAGCAGAGTTGACAACTCTAATATATGGACATCTTTTCTTTCTGAAGCTTCTTTTCCACTTTGTCCTCTTTTCTTTTATATCTCCCTTCCCATCAATTCCTGTCTGACTCTGTATCTCACCCTTTCCAAAGCCTGCTACCATGAGAATGTAAGGTTCAGCTGCTTTCAGATCCGTCATTTTGCTGAGGTGGAGTGAGATGGAGACAGCGCCACCCTGGGCAAAACGAGAATTGACAGCCCTCCATCCTATTCCTAAAGACAGCCCTGCATCCTATTCCTAAAGTCAAAGCTTCTATTAAGCGCCTTCCAAATCTCGTCATTTTCTGAGGACTTCTCTTGTAGAGCAATATCACCCTTTGCTCTGCAAAAACGCAGACATGTTGTGTTCTTCTCTCCTTTTGTTTCTGTCCCAGCTTAGGAAGGAAGGTTGGCGGCGGTGAAGAGGGAAGAGGATGATCTAGTAATGGGCTCTTCCAAATCGCATCTGGTAGGTTCTTCTTAGTCATGAGTCAGCCACCAACCGGGGGCGCTGCCCCTGCCACAGCAGCAGCTTCTCCCGCCGCTGCAGCCACTGAGGCTCGTCTGCACCCGGAGGGCAGCAGCAGAAAGCAGCAGCGAGCTCAGTCACCCGCTAGACCGAGGGACAGTTCGCTGCGACAGACAATCGCGGCCACCCGGTCCCCAGTGGGGGCTGGCACTAAACTCAATTCTGTTCGGCAGCAGCAGCTGCAGCAGCAGCAACAGCAGGGTAACAAGACCGCGAGCCGCACGGGGCCGCCCGCCAGCGTCCGAGGAGGCGGAGGTGGGGCCGAGAAGGCGACGCCCCTGGCGCCCAAAGGGGCAGCTCCGGGAGCTGTCCAGCCCGTGGCTGGTGCTGAAGCGGCCCCCGCCGCGACCCTGGCCGCTTTGGGCGGCAGGAGGCCCGGACCGCCCGAGGAGCCGCCTCGGGAGCTAGAGTCCGTGCCCTCGAAACTCGGGGAACCCCCTCCGCTCGGAGAAGGAGGAGGAGGGGGCGGGGAAGGAGGAGGAGCCGGCGGCGGCTCCGGGGAAAGGGAGGGGGGCGCTCCGCAGCCGCCGCCGCCCAGGGGCTGGCGAGGGAAAGGCGTACGCGCTCAGCAGAGGGGCGGCAGCGGCGGGGAGGGGGCCTCCCCTTCTCTATCCTCCTCTTCTGCGGGCAAAACCCCAGGACCCGGCAGCAGAAACTCCGGAAGCGGCGTTGCGGGGGGCGGCAGCGGTGGTGGAGGGAGCTACTGGAAGGAAGGATGTCTGCAGTCTGAGCTCATCCAGTTCCATCTCAAGAAGGAGCGGGCGGCAGCGGCGGCGGCCGCGGCTCAGATGCACGCTAAGAACGGCGGCGGCAGCAGTAGCCGCAGCTCCCCGGTCTCTGGCCCCCCTGCCATTTGCGAGACCCTGGCCGTCCCCTCCGCCTCCCCAATGGCGGCGGCGGCGGAGGGCCCCCAGCAGAGCGCAGAGGGCAGCGCGAGCGGCGGGGGCATGCAGGCGGCAGCGCCCCCTTCGTCGCAGCCGCACCCGCAGCAGCTCCAAGAGCAGGAAGAAATGCAGGAGGAGATGGAGAAGCTGCGAGAGGAAAACGAGACTCTCAAGGTGAGGAGGGTGGGGGGACCCGGCTGGGGGATGGGAAGAGTGGGCCTGGGAGGATTAGGGCGTGTCCCGGCGCGGATGAGAGGCTGCTAACCTGTTAGGGAGCCTTGAAGAGGGAGGAGAACAAGAAAGGAGGGAGGGGGTTTCCTAGGCCTTGTCTGAATTTGAATCTGCTCTCAGTAACGCGAGGTTTTCCTTTAAATTCAAATCTGGGCCTCCGTTTCTCTAATTATAATGGTTTGTCACACTTCTTCCTGGAGAGAGGTAGAGTAAGAGAACGAGAGAGGGCCTAAAGTGGGCCTTTTTCCCCCAGTTTCCTCTTCTACACTCAGCTCCTTGTCACTCCTGTCTCGTGGAGAGAGGGCAATTAAAGCTGAGAATTTGGAATTGGAATGGGGTGTGCACGGTGTGTGTCGGAAGGGCTGGAAGCGAGTTTGATTTTGACACGCGGCCTGTCACCGCCTCAGAACGAGATCGATGAGCTGAGAACCGAGATGGATGAGATGAGGGACACTTTCTTCGAGGAGGATGCCTGTCAACTGCAGGAAATGCGCCACGAGTTGGAGAGAGCCAACAAAAACTGCCGGATCCTGCAGTACCGCCTCCGCAAAGCCGAGCGCAAAAGGCTCCGCTACGCCCAGACCGGGGAAATCGACGGGGAGCTGTTGCGCAGCCTGGAGCAGGACCTCAAGGTCTGCGGCGCGGGGGCTCAATGGCGCGCGGCAGGGGCTGCGGGTGGGGACTTTGGCCAAGGGCTCTTTAGGTTGAGAAGTCTTCAGTGGCGACTGGCAAGGAGCCTTAGGGACACAGTTTCGTAGCGCTAACCACAAAATACTAGGGTCTCAGAAGGGAGAGAACTGGCGGGTGGCTCTAAAGAGTGCAGACTGTGTGGAGGGCCTGGCAGCAAACGAGCTAAGTGTGCTCTCCTGGGAGCAACCGTGGCTCTTCAAGAGGTAATGAGAAGAAGGCTCCCTTCTAGGCAGAAGCAAGGGCGTGGCAGAGCGCAGGCTCTAGCCTTTGATCTGCCCTTCAGTCTGTCTACTGAGAGAAGGCCGGTGGAATCGGGCAGTCAGGAGCTGCACTAAAAGGACTCCTCTGGGGGAGTTGAAACCCAAAATAGGAACTGCATGGGAAGATACTAGAGTTAAGATTTCTTTCAGCAAGTGTCCACTCCACCTCCTTCTTCCAGGACTTCTTCCTTTCTGCACTTGCCACTTAGGTGACTCCCTGAGAAAAAAAAAAAAAAAAAAAACAGATAACCAACTTGCAGCCTGTTTGTGTGAGGTAAATGAAATAATCTCATTTTTTTAAAGTGCAATCGTTCCTTCAGAATTTCTTACAGTGGAAAAATCTCAACCTTGAAGTGCGTTTTCTAGACAGGTGTGGTCTCCAGTTCAGTTTGACTGTAGGCAGATTCATTGACAATGCAAGCTAGATATTAACTTAATCTCCTTGCACAACCAAATAAGTATACTGTGCATTGCATTAACTTCATTAGGATTTAAAGATCATGTGTAATCTTCGTTTTAAAGAAAGCTATGTGTAAACATTTTATGAAATACGTATTACTTTTTTTCTTAACATTTATTGAGTGCTTAGTATGTACTAAGCACTGTGGCAAACACTGTTACATACATTATTATTTCATTTAATTCTCAAGGGAAAAAAATCTTACAATGTAGGGATTATTAAGGCACCATTTTATAGGTGCAGAAGCTACACCTTTTACAGAGGTTAAGTGCCCAGGCCTGGAAAACAGCTAATAGGTGCCAGGCTCACTCTCCACTCAGTCCAAAATCTCAACCTGTACCCTAAGCCTCTATACCAGGCTGCTCCACTTTTCTTCCAAACCCTAGAATTTCCAGGATAATCTCAAAATATGAGGCAAAAATGCACAGTCATTCAAAAAATAATAATCTCAAGGACTAAAACTTTCCTAAGATTAAGCAACTGGAATTCTAGTTATAAGATTGAAATTCAAGCCCAACCCACTACTTGTAAAAACTTCAATTTCTCATTCTTTAACATAGATTATAATGGAAACATCTACCTCATAGTTTTGTTGAAGTAAAGGAGATTTGTGAAATTTCTCTACATGTGATAAAATGCAGTAGAACATTTGTTACCACAGAGTAGTGCAGAAGTTAAGGGAACAAAATTTAGAGCCAGATTGCCAGGTCTCTTAGCCCAGCAGTGTCTACTCATTAGCTGTGTGACCTTGACCTCTCTGAGACTCAGTTTCCTCATCTACAAAATAGAAGTCATAATAGTACCTATCTCATGGGATTTTTGTAGGGTTAAATGATTGATATATGTGAACGGCTTATATGTATAGTTTGTGGAATAATGCCTGGCACATGGTAAACACCACATAAATATTGGGTTTTAATGCTTTCAATAGGAATACAATTTTAGCCCTTATTATATTGTCATTAATTATATTTTATTGTTACAAACACCTTAATTCAGGTTGCAAAGGATGTATCTGTGAGACTTCACCATGAATTAGAAAATGTGGAAGAAAAGAGAACAACAACAGAAGATGAAAATGAGAAACTGAGGCAACAGCTCATAGAAGTTGAAATTGCAAAGCAAGCTTTACAGAATGAACTGGAAAAAATGAAAGAGGTTAGTATTTGATTATTTCATGGTGTACTATGTATTTTTAGCCCTTTAAAAAGGAATCCCAAGGACTAGTATGACTTAAAAATTTTCTTTTATGATTGCAGGACAATTTTTTACTCTTACCCCCATAGTAAAAAATACATGATTTCATACTAATAAATGAGTAGCAACCAAAGATTCTGACCTAAACACGGTATCTAACTCGACATGTACGAGCTTTGACTGATCTCTGTGTTTCATCTCTGTGTCTTCTAAATGTATGTTAATGAAATAAATTCCACAGCATACTAAATGCAAAGAGTGTCAAGCGTGTGAAGGAATGAGCCTTGTGATAGTTGAGGGGAATAATTAGCCCCATGAGATTACTTACTATGGAGTTCATAGAACCATGAATTTTTAGGATGGAAAAGACTCTAAGGTCCATTTGATCTAATTCATTCATTGCTTGAAGTCTCTCTATAGCAAAGCCAGCCCTTCCCACAATGTTCTAATGCTTACAATATCACCAGTGACTATCCCTGAAGATCTTTCACAGCAGCCAATTGTATCATATCATAGCTCTGTTTAAAGATTTTCCTTTTTTTTTTACATGATATATATTTAATTGCAACTTTAGCGAGCTCATCTTAGTTATACCCTTTAGGGTAGAAGAGTCAAAGTTCTCCTTCGTGTCAGCTATTTGAAGATTCCAAATGTATTTACCATGAGTCTTCTAAAAGAACAGAATCAAGATAAAGAAATGGAGGAGAAAAGAGACAGAAACATCTATCAAGAAATGATTAGCTTTAAGATAAATAGCAATTTAATTAGAATTAAATTATACTTTTCTTTGATAGCTACCTGAACATGTACAATGCAACTTGTGAAAACTACCATTGAGAAATAGCAAATGCACAAGTTGTCTTCTGAAATATTTCCTCTGTTTGGATAAGCAGAATTCTAAAGAAAATTCTAATCTTTCCACAGACTGAGGTATTGACCTACCTGTCGCTGCGGTGCTTATCTCAAAATGGTACAAAATATAGTGCAAATAACAGTGCAAATATCAACAGTCTGATTAAGAGCATGTCTTAGGACTTTGCAGAATACAGTTTCAGTGGAGTAAACTATTTTTTGTGATCTGTTTACTTATATTATCCTGACTTTAAACATTTTTTAGCATAAGAAAATAGTAAAAAAAATTTTAATGATATGAAATCCTTGGCTACTAGCTAGGAGTCGCTCTGTGCTATAGTAGAAAAATATGGAGACTGGGAGTTGTGTGATCTATTTTCACCAGTAACTGGGTGACTTTAAAAGGTCTGTAACTTGTACTTGTCTACTTTTATCCAGTTCTACACTGAAAGGTTGTTTCTGATGATTCTCAACATCTTTTTCTGGTATGTAAGACTTTCCTCGTGAAATTCAGAACATTGCGATTTAAGGAATGGCAAAGATTTTTTCCCTAAAGTTAAGAGATCAAATATGAAATTAATATAGTTATAAGTATATATTTCTTCAACAATAATGTACAGTTGAAGGTATGTCAAAAATTGACTTTCATTTATAGGAAAAAAAAGTAAAGTAGGTAACTGTATTAGTTCTCTAGGGTAGCTGTAACAAAATACCAAAAACTGGGTGGCTTAAACAGCAGAAAAAATGTATTGTCTCACAGTTCTGCAGTCTAGAAGTCTGGAATCAAGGTGTTAGTAGGGGTGGTTCTTTCTGAGGGCTGTGAAGGCAGGATATGTTCCAGGCCTCCCTCTGTGGCTTGTAGATGTCCATCTTCATGGTCACATGGCATTCTCCCTGTAGCTGTCTGTTTCCAGACTTCCCCTTTTTGTAAGGATATCAGTGATATTAGATTAGGGTCTTCCCTAAGGACCTCATTTGACCTGCCTGGGCTCAAGCTATTCTCCCACCTCTGCCTCCCTAACAGCTGGGATTACAGGCATGAGCCATCACACCCGCCCCTCATTTTAATTTGATTACCTCTGTAAATACCTCCGTCTCCAAATGAGATTTCATCCTGAGCAACTGGGGGTTAGGAATTCAATATATGAATTTGACAGGGAGGGTAGAAGGAGAGAACAGAATTCAACCCACAGCAGCAACAATCTAATAGCTTCCAGTGAGCAAGCAAAGAGAAAGTTCATTGTCAGTCTCATAGGCTCCATTCCCTATTCATACGTTACTTGTGCTCTGTCATATTCCTTGAATGTTTTAAATTGTAAACATTCAAGTACAAACAAACTTCGCTTGATTACCAGAGATAAAAAAGAAATGCCTTGTAATTTGGTGTCATGTGAATGTTTTAAGTGGATACCTGAAAAATTATACTTAAGAATGGCATAAGAGCTTTCTGATTTTCATTTTACTTCCGTTAAAGGGGAAAATATGCACAGACTGTCTATCCATTAGCCAGAAGGATGGGACCTCTCCCATCTTAAAATAAAAGCCAAAATAATCTGGCCACCAGGAGGAAAGGGTAGAGCTTGGGAATGTCCTCAGGAGATTGTAAAGATGTGTTTCCTTGATTCTTTTGCTCACACTGTTCCCTGTGACTATTTCCTCCTTCGGGGCTCTAATTCTGGGTTGGGAGAATGCTGTTCCAGTACCAAGCAGTGTGGGTATATATGTTCATACCAAAGAGGCAACTTAATTCTCCTTGGAGTTATAAAAAACCAAATGTCAATGCCCGATTAGAGAATACAACAATCAAAGTAAAAATAATTTAGGAGTATATATGCAGAACATCAGCCTTTAAAGTAATCTTTTATTAGGAAAATGGCATTCACGATTTGAGAAGATGGAAGGTGGTGGGGAACAGAAATAAAAAAAAACAGGAAGGGAGAAAGAGTGGAAGATAAAGATCTGGAGGATACTAAATATAATAAAGGAAAACCAAATAATATTCTGGTAGGAGTGCTCTATAATTATCCATTTGAGGTTGACCTTCACAGTGTTCAGAAAAATGTCAGAAATAGAAAAAGTAGTTTAACAATATGTTTAGAAATCAGAAATGTTTCATTCAGATAAGATTTTTGCAATGGTAATTTTATGATGCTCTAAAATGGTAAATATTAAAACTGAGCTGCAATTATAATTGGCTTACTCTGTGGATAAGGGTTGTAAGTTACTCCTTGGATGACTTGCAACAACTTCAGTTAACCATCTGCTTCACTGGTTGTAAAATGAAAACATATTCAAGTCCTTGGTGAGTGTTAACCAACTTGGTTAATTTGGTGAGTGATGAATTGTCATCCCTTCGTGTCATTTTTTTAAAGGAGAAAAGTAGAACCAGGCCAAGCTCTCCATTAAGAGAAAAGACACTAGTTATAAAGTCAAAAAATCATAGAATATACTCGAAAGAAGCAATCCTCCAATTCCAAGATTTTAGATCTTTATATGGAGTCATATAGATGTTGAACAGCACCACTGGGACCAATAGACCTTCTGCTACAGTTTAGAACTGTTTGCTAAAAATTTAATTAGCTTCAAGGGTATTGACCAATTGCTCTCAGGACTGGTGGCTGCACAAGGTCTTGTGCACCTCCTCACATCTATCTGTCTATCTTCTCCCCCTGAGAGGATGGAGTAGGCACCTGGGAGTAAGAAGAATTGAGTAGAGACAGGATGGAGGTAATTAGCTGCATCTATTGCATCTCATTGCTTGTATTGAAATAGCTCATGTTTGACCAACTGCAAACAAGAGGGACCTCTTTGAATGCTGCCTTCGAATCTTAATAGCATTTTCATCCCAATTATAAAACATTGATTGCTACCAGCACTATGCTTTCTTGCTGTAGAAGAATGCCTTTACCTTTCTGTAACCTGTAGAAAATGGCATTCTATCTTTCAACATTGCAAATGATCAAAGAGACAGAGGTTTTTAATTAAAGTTATGTCATGTAAACAACAACTAGCTCTTTGAACGCCAGAATGGGTTCATACACAAATAGGATAAAGTGAGGTTGTGGAGGAAGCTTTGGACAATGCATTCTCTGTGAGAGGCGAGTTTTTGCTCCAGTTAAATTGAGGATCACTGCCTGTCATGAGGTTCTGCTGCTGTAGCAGTGAACTTTGTTTTCAAAGCTTTGAAACTCTTTGTAATCATCAAGAGAAGAAGGGTCATCTGGTGTCACTTTTAAGGTCTGGTGCTTGTTGAAGTGTTAATAAGAGACATTTGAGCAAAGAATTCACCAACAGAGGAGCAAACAAAAAGAGTAAGATGATGATGATGAGAGGTGTTTATCAGATCTTTTTTCTTTTCAGAATCTGTACTCCTTATATTGTCTCATACCTCACACATACACAAGATTCTTAAAAGAAAATAATTTTCTTAACTTTTCCCAGTCTTTGCTCCAGAGGGGTCTTAACTGGCCTACTGAAATAGCATCATCTATCTTGGACTTTTATTTTTTGTGCACTTGGTATAATAGATCTTATCTATTACAATGAACTTTTATTCTAGAACACAAAAATGATTAGTACTATAAATTTTAACAGCGTCTCTGTTTTTCTTGTTTTTTAGAGTCCCTTGAGAGTATATCTGTATACCCAGATTCTCTTTACAAATGGAACACTTTAATAGGCAAATTCTGTACTATATATTTACAATTACCTATTTATTTTCTTATGTAAAATAAAGAACTGATCATAGCTACACTTGGTTCTAATAGGGAATGTTTACCTGAATAATAAAATGTGAAAAAGAAATGTTGAGTGATAAATCAGCGAAGAAGCATTCCAAGAGACGGTTTAATGGGGCATTTCTTGCAAATATTTTCCCCTGGTTCTGGTAGTTTACTTCACATTTTAAAATAAAACAGTAGTCATTGATATTTTAAAATGAAATGGCCACACATATATTTAGATGCATCAATTAAACATTATTATTTTAGTTATATCTTCTCAGAGCCAATAGTTTGTCGAATAACATGGGCAGGAATAAGAGACTAAATTTAAAAAAAGGAAGAGTGTGTCAGGTAAGCATAGAAAAGCTTTTCTTCCAGGAAGTTGCCATGTGTTATGAATGCATTTTTTTTTTCTTTTGAGACGTAGTCTTACTCTGTTGCCCAGGCTGGAGTGCAGTGGCGCGGCGCGATCTCGGCTCACTGCAAGCTCCGCCTCCCGGGTTCACGCCATTCTCCTGCCTCAGCCTCCCCAGCAGCTGGGACTACAGGCACACGCCGCCACACCCGGCTAATTTTCTGTATTTTTAGTAGAGACGGGGTTTCACCATGTTAGCCAGGATGGTCTCAATCTCCTGACCTTGTGATCTGCCCACCTCAGCCTATGAATGCATTTTTAAAGATGTATTTATGTAGGCATTATAAATTTTATTGGATTTTTAAATGAAATTAGATATGTAGTTCCATGTACTCTGAAGTGATCTTTAATATTCAGTCGCATGTAAATCACTCTTTTACCCAGATGCCAAGTCCCCATTAGAAGCAAAGTAGTACACAGATCAGAAATTGGCGGATTATTTTTGTGCAATATAATGAGCTTTTATTATAAATTTCAAATTTCTTATTTGCATAAAAATACAGGACAGCATGACACACCCCCACGTTGTTGATCAGATTCCAGTTCCTTTCTTAGCTGAAATTTTGCACTTCATATTATTGAAACTGTAAAGTGCTGAACAAATACAGGTTTTTACCTGATAAAGCATCTCCTATTGAGTACATTTGCAGTTCCCATCTAAAATATCTATTGATTTTGATGTGTGCAACATAATGGGCTTCCTAAAAATTGTTTAATACATGTATATTTAAATTTTTGTTGCTTTTGCTGATGAAGCATATTCATAAGAGTTAAGTCTCCAACCCTGAATTCTTTGAGGCCAGTTTAACTTGGTCCAAGGGCTCAAGGCTGAACTTTGAGTGACTCACCTCTGTGAGATTAGCAATTTACCCATATTAAGTATCTCCATGGAAGTATATTACTTATACAGTTACTGAAGTGTTGTTTACTTCACTGACTTCTGTATCCAACCTACCTTAAAAGGGGATTTGAGGCCGGGCGTGGTGGCTCATGCCTGTAATCCCAGCACTTTCGGAGGCCGAGGTGGGTGGATCATGATGTCAGGAGATCGAGACCACCCTGGTTAACACGGTGAAACCCCATCTCTACTAAAAATACAAAAAATTAGCCAGGCATGGTGGTGGGCGCCTGTAGTCCCAGCTACTCAGGAGGCTGAGGCAGGAGAATGTCATGAACCCGGGAAGCGGAGCTTGCAGTGAGCCAAGATTGCTGCTGCACTCCAGCCTGAGTGACAGAGCGAGTCTCCATGTCAAACAAAATAAGTAAATAAAGACGGGGGAGGAGGATTTGAAATGGTCCACAATAAAGCCATAAAACTATTGAAATAAGGGTTTTAAAATTAGGTAAAAACGCTGGGAAGATGAAGAAAAACTTAATCCAAGGGATGTACATTGTTATGAAACAGCTCTGAGTTTAGTATCACTCAAGGCTGGGGACCAAATATTGACAGAAGTCATTTCCTAGCTGTGACCAGATACAGAAGCAACACTGAGTTTTATGTGAGGCCTCTGGGGCAATCATGAAGAAAATCAATATAGTACAACAAAAAGTTGCAGTTGTACACAGACTCTACATGCAACCATCATGGATAAATGAGCCTTCTAAATACTTGACAGGTCTTTTCTATAGAATCAACAAATTATGAGTTAAAATTTTACAGAAAAGATAATAGTCATTTTTTCATTAGCCATGAACTTGAGTGTGATTGTTAGAAAGTACACATATAATGGAGTCTAGAAACTAGCTTTGAGACCTCATCTGTCATTCCCTATGACCTTGAGCAAATAACTTAAAATGTATAGGCCTCAGT
This sequence comes from Pongo pygmaeus, assembly GCF_028885625.2. Classification (NCBI taxonomy): domain Eukaryota; kingdom Metazoa; phylum Chordata; class Mammalia; order Primates; family Hominidae; genus Pongo; species Pongo pygmaeus. The sequence continues at coordinate 127,729,872 of NC_072378.2, read as the reverse complement.
TTTTAATATGTAAATGCAGAAATTAAACTGAGTGCTCTCGAAGCTTCTTATAAATATATCATTTTCTACTTTGTCAGTTATCCATCTCTGTTCTCCCTGAAAGTTTCATAGGTATAAAATTCAGTTTCATTACTATTATTGAAATACTATAATTATTTTTTCATATAGTCAGTTAACAGCTATTTCTTGAATGCCTGGTGTAGTGTGGCCATGTAGATAACACAGAGGATATAAAGATATAGATGGCAAAGTGTTGCATTAAACTCCAAGTTTGCACCCACTGAAGGTCCCTACTGAAAGTTTTTTTCCAGATACACACTTTTTAATTTAAAAAAATGGACATTTGAGGAACATGTGTCTTTTTTGTTTTTTAACTTTTAAGTTTAGGGGTACAAGTGTAAGTTTGTTACACAGGTAAACTTGTGTCATGGGGGTTTGTTGTACAGATTATTTCATCACTCAGGTATTAAGCCTAGTGCCCATTAATTATTTTTCCTGATCCTCTCCCTCCCCCGCTCCATCCTCTGAAAAACCCCAATGAGTGTTGTTCCCTTCCATGTGTCAAGGTATTCTCATCATTTAGTGCCCACTTGTAAGTGAGAACATGCAGTATTTGGTTTTCTGTTCCTGTGTTAGTTTGCTAAGGATAATGGCCTCCAGCTCCATTCATGTCCCTGCAAAGGATGTGATCTGTTTCTTTTTATGGCTGCATAGTATTCCATGGTGTATATGTACCACATTTTTCTTTATCCAGTCTATAATTGATAGGCATTTAGGTTGATTCCATTTTTAACACAGGAAGTAAGACCCACAGTTATCTCTCCGTTGCTACTCAGCATTCAAGGCCTGTGTTAGTGCTGTAGAAATTACAACTGAAGACCTGATATGTGGGAATGAGTACAAGTTGAACCTCCCTAATAATCCAGCCATGCCTTTTGATGTGGCCTTGGCTCTACACTCTAGGAAACTACAAAGACCATGTGGTAACAAAAGAATTCATCATCTATTCCCGTAAATAAATCAGGGTGTTGAATGATGGCCCCTAAACATTCTAATTTCTGCAGAAAGTCTTGAGGTGGGGTTTTTAACCATACAATTCTTAGAATGAAATCTGCCCCTGCTTCCTGCCCCTGGAAGGCTGCCAGGCTCTCACCGCAGAATGTGGCCATTAACCAGCACTGATCCTCAGCTAAACATCCAAATGTTTGTATTTTGTTATTATTGAAATTTATTTTTATTCCCTATGACTTCTCTGATGTTTTTTGGAGTTGCAAGTCTTTATGTTTTCAAGAGCATAATAAAATTTTTTTTGAGATTACTTGGCCTTTGTATGTGTGACAGACATCAACCTCATGCAGAAAAGACCTCAATTAACCTCAATCCCTTCCTTAAGAGATTCTCAGGGCACAGTTGTAACTTAAATAGTCCATGTGGTGCGTTCAGGCTTTGGGACAGTAATAAACGACTCTATTCTCCACCACTCCCCTCTACCATGGCCACCCTTGGCTGCCTGTGAATGGCCTTGCTTCCAGTAGTGGCAGAAATAGCATCTTATTTCTGTCTCAGCCTTTTACATAAAAATAAAAACATATAAACTTGGACCTGACTTTCACTTAGCAACTATTTATGAAGCATATATATAATATGTATAAGGAATAACAGATAATGTCACCAGGTGGGTAGTCGTTGCCCACAAGTTAATTATTTTCTAATAGGAGAGACAGCCTCATACAGGTTGTACTTCGACTATAGCTGCACATACACATTACTATACCAAATACTTCTCATGAAATCCTCACAAGACCAACCAGACTGTGAGTTATAAGAGGACAAGAGCCGCTCCTGTGTTGGTCCCTGTGGCACCCTCAGCATCTAGTTCAGTACCCAACATACAGGCAATGAGACCACCTTCTTCTGTAATATTACAATAATTATTTTTTACTTGATTTGTATATAACTTTTTCCTGCTGAAACTGTTTACAGTTTCCTGACTGTAAACTCCTTGAGACTAAAGACTGAGTCCACGTTATTAACTGTGTCCACAACAACCAAAAGACAACAGGGCACAAAGTTGATAAACAATAAGTAATTTCAAAAAGAGAATAAATGGTAATTAAGCAAGGTGTTTCATGCCCGATTTTGCAGAAAGAAAAAAAAAAGTGGCTGTGAACCAGGGCTCTTTCCATGGTGCTTACTGCAGTGCAAACGTGATGAAAAGGAAGTAGATGGGTAACTCCAGCCTCAGCCCACTTCCAGAAATAGAGGTCTCCCAAGACCTTACTACCTTCTAGAAACTTCTAGCACTCTACTTTGCATCTCTGAAATTCCATTTATCCCCCAGAAACAACAGGTCTTCCCTGAAACAAGGTACCATTGGATTCTTGAGAAAGGGAATGGGGACAGGAACCCAAGAACAAGAAGACAACTCTGACATCTTGGGCATCAGCTCTGCAGTTTAACTTCTTTGTGCTTTGGTGAAAAAATGTAAAATGCAGGTTTAAGGAATGAGAGAAGACTGCAGATCCTGTCACTCCCAAAGACTATCCATTGGAATTTGCTTTATATCTTCAATGTCTGAGATAATTGATTTAGCAGCTAATTTGGCTGGAGAGATATGGAAAATTACCCCAGGGCTGCAGTGGCTCAGTAGCCACCAATGTTGAGTGCTAATTACATGCCAGTGGCTGAACTAGATAGTTTATGTATAATTATGTTGTTAATAGCCTCATTTTAGAGATAAAGACTCTAAGGCTCAGAGAGGTTAATGTCACCAGTTAGCAGGCCAGGCCCACACCCAAGTCTGTCTGCCTCCAACGCTTGGTCTCCAGTCATCAGTGCTGCGTGGCCTCACTGCAAGGACTCAGGCTGCCCCTCCACTGCCACTTTCATGTTCTTCCTGACCCACAAATAACCTACCCTCTTTAGGGAACCTCAGTACTCCTAGAATCTATAATCCTCTATAATACTCTAGGGTCTATCAGAGAATGTTTTGAGTAAACACTGAGAGAAGACTTCCAAGGTGGCTATAGGGAAAAATCTATTTTATCTTACAGAAAGGGAGTCCTTGGAGCAAAAACTAGAAACATAGGGCTAGAGAAAGTGTTTTCAGGTCTGTCAATTCTATCTCACTTTTTACAAATGTAATAGCTATGTTACTTCAGATAAGTCACATAATAGCTGACTCTCAATTTAATCACCTTTTAAAGGAAAATAAATATTTTTCCTATCCAGTCTATTCACAAGGGTAACATGAGATAACATATGTGAAGTGCTTTATAAATTGTATGGTACCATATCAGATGTTATTGTTATTATTATCATGTAGCCATAGGTTAGCTGATTAAGACAATTCCTAGAAAGAATTTTGAAGTCTATCAGAATAAAATTTTAGAGCTATCTAGGACCCCAACTTTTTCTACAGAACTTTGAAATGCTTTTGCTTTCCATTTTTTCATGAATGTCTGTTACTCTCTGAAATTCCCCTTTAAATCTCACTTCATTATAAAGCCATGCTAACTTCTTCCATCTGACCCATTGCCTCTTCCACTAGGCCTGTATTTAGTCCTTACTGCTTCAGGATCCATTAGCTCACATTTGCAAATGTTTTGATGGACAGAGAGATAATCTGGCTGCATTACCTGCCACTGCATTCATCAACAGGGCAACAGGGCTGACTATGTTGATTTGTCCTGTTAAATATCTCTCTTCTACCTTACTACTAGATAAATATGCTTCCTAAAAAGAAACAGAGTAGCAGAGAAAGAAGAACTGTTCTTTGATCAAAAGTGGTCAAGCACAAGATAATTTAGTTTGCATTGTAGTTTTTATTGACTCCACAGCTAGATTTAATGTTCTCTGAATTTAAGAATTATATTTCTATTTAATTCACTTACACACACAGTGATACATATAAAAAATATCAATAAATGTTTGGGCAAGAGAAGAGGTTTAAAAAGATAAGATTGCTGTCATAGGAGCTCATCTTAAGCTTCTTAAATTATAATTTACTCAGTTCTTTTGTTTTCAAATACTTGTGATGTTACTTTTGAGTAAATATAATGTGCAATTTTACTGTATATTGGAAAGTATTTTCCAAATTAAAATTTCAGTTATATGTTGAAGACCTTAGACTTGACTGAATTTGAATGGAAATACAATTATTTATTTGATGCTTCTGTCCTAATTCCATTTTTACATTTCAGGGTCAGTTAAATTGATCTTTATCCAGATGGTAAATGACATTTGAAGATGACATTTGAAGTTGTCATTTAGCCTTTCCTAACATTTTCCATTTTATACTTATATATTTCACTTAATTGGAGCATTTATATTCAGCATGATTCAACTTAGAAGCACTTAAAATTAAAAATTCAGAGTATTCTACATTGATCTGCTGGCTAGCTCAGTTATTTAAATTTGTGTAACCAATTAATCATGGGGGTAAGTGGTTAATACAATTAACTGTTAATTTTTTCTTTCCTTCACAAAGTAACAGTTTCTTACCATTACATTAGCCAAGAACCTTGAATAATAGTAGAAATAATTAGACCAATTGCTTATTTATTCTGATATATAATGAGCAACTAATATGTTATTATGTAGTTGTATCCACTGCCTCTTTGCATATGAAGAAAATAAAAATTTTCATAGAACTTTATCAAGTGATCCATCTGTGTGTATTTAGGAATATCTGTTATATGGAAAGTATTATCTATCAAGGGTAAAATGTAGCTACTGGGTTTATTCATTTAGCGGTATGGCTAAGTTTCAATTAGAAAAATTATGTTCTAGAGTCGTTTTGAAAGTAGTTATCCTATTTTTAATTCTACTAGTGTTAATTTTATTCTGTAATACATGTACAGTTTTCCCAATTGCCAGAATCAAAAATGAAACTTAAAACATTATTGGCCGAGAGCAGTGGCTCACGCCTGTAATCCCAACACTTTGGGAGGCCAAGGCGGGCAGATCACGAGGTCAGGAGATCAAGACCATCCTGGCTAATATAGTGAAACCCCGTCTCTACTAAAAATACAAAAAAATTAGCCAAGTGTGATGGCACGCGCCTGTAATCCCAGCTACTCGGGAGGCTGAGGCAGGAGAATTGCTTGAACCCAGGAGGTGGAGGTTGCAGTGAGCTGAGATCGCACCACTGCACTCCGGCCTGGCAACAAAGTGAGACTCCGTCTCAAAAAAAAAAAAAAAAAAAAAAAATTCTTTCAGTTAGTTTAACTCCTTACACTACAGCCTGTTCTTTGTTAATTTAATGTGAGATTATAGATAAAATTATTACTACTAAATGTTTCATTGTTATAGTATACACTTTCCATTTTAAAGCCCGTGGGAAGGTGAAAGGTGGGAGAAGGAGAAGATCAGGAAAAATAACTAATGGACACTAGGCTTAATACCTAGGTGATAAAATAATCTGTACAACAAACTGCCATGACACAAGTTTACCTATATAACAAACCTGCATATGTACAGCTGAACTTAAAATAAAAGTTAAAAAAATAAAAAAAATTATAGGTATTCAAACAATTCAATGCTATCAGTGATTTTAAACCACAACTTCTACAATTCTGAGGTCATAGTTTTAACTAATCTTTCATTGATTAGATAATACTTGACATTATTTTTCAGGAAAAAGCTTATAAATATTTTCTGAACCTTTGTATTTTTGAAAATAGCCTTTGGTTGATTTCACACAGGAATGGCAGAGTGAAATTATTGAGTCAAAAAAAAATATGTCTTATTATATATTAGCCCTGGCATTCATTTTGCAATGGAGAAGTATGAGATCAGTCTGACTTTTATTCCTTTGTAGGTCAGATTATTTTCTCTCTACTTATTTATGGATATTTTTCTTCATCATTTATATTAATCTGAGTTCCCCAGTGGGAAACAGAATTCACCCAAGATGGTTCAAATGAAAAGAGATTATTACTCACAGCGGTATGGGCAGGATTATGGGAACAAACCAGGGCTGGCAAGGCATTCAGAAAAAACTTGCTACTCTTGGAAACCATCACCACCCCGAGAAATGAAGACATAGCTGAGGAAATAGTATTATAGAGGCCAGTGAAAACTAACCATCAAGTAGGGTCCTCCCAGTGGGATCTATCGCCTGAAGGGGACTTAGCTACTGCTTAAAAATGTGGTGTTGAAAAAGAAAGGAAGTGAAGGGAAGTACTCTGAACCATCTCTTCTCCCACCTTCCATCCATCAGCATGCCTGCCAGTGCCTTCTATTGGCCAAACCCAAGGAGGAGTCAACTGATAGGGAGAAAGCCTGGGTAAAGTTTGCAGAAGTCAGCCTCCTGGAGCACAGAGCAGGGCAGAGAAGGAGCAAGCTTGAATCTGGGTAGCTAAAGAAGAATCCCCGGTTCAGAAATACCACCTGGGCATATCTAGGTGATGGTCTTTGTTTATAACATGTCCAGAACATACAGACCTTTTACTCTGAAAATTAAGACTTGTGTATTCATTATTTCAGAAAAGCTTTCTTGTATTACAGATTTGATAATCATATGTGCTCTATTGTTTCTTCTTAGCATTCTCTTTGCTTTGTATTCCTTACTACCTTCTCATCCTTTCGTTTTTTAATCCTTTTCCTCTGTGGCCTTAGATAATTTTCAAGTTTGTTTTCAATATTATGGAATCAATTTTCTGCGATGTCAGTTGTGCTCCTTAAAGACATCAGTGCAAAATTTCATTCTTGTGTTGAATTTTAAAGACCTTTTTGAGTTTTCTTATTCCTGACAGCTTCCTAGTCTTCAGAGCTTAATCTCCCTTTATGACCTTCTTGTTAGTTCATAGAGGCCATCTTTGCTATCTTTTTAACGATACAATATTTTCTAAAGCTATCTTCTGTTTCTCATAGCAAATAGTTTTCAGAAATATTTGGGGGATCTTTTTCTTTTTTTAGCTGACTTTTTAAATCATCCTGATGCATTTTACTTTTACAGCTTTGAGGTTTTATTTACATACCATAAATTCACTTAATTGTACAATTTAATGGTTTTTAGTAAATATGCAAAGTTATGCAACCATCACCATAAACCAAATTTAGGACATTTCCATCACTTCATAAAGATCTCTCATGTCCATTTGCAGTCACCTTCTGTTCTTAGCTCTAACCCCAATCAGCCACTAATCTATTTTTGGAATCTATAGCTTTTATTTTCTGAATATCTCATATAACTACAATCACAAAATTTGTCTCCTTTTGTATCTGGTTTCTTTCACCTAGACCAGTGTTTTTGAGGTTCATCCCTGTAGCGTATATCAGTAATTCATTTCTTTTTATTTCCAAATAATATTCAATTGTATGTATATACCACATTTTGTTTATTCATTCAGCAGTTTTTGGACAGTGGATACTTTCTAATTTCATAAATAATGCTGTTATAAACACACACATGCAAGTTTTCGTGTGGATACATGTTTTCATTTCTCTTGGGTAGATAGCTAAGATTAGAATTTGGGGGTCATATGGTGAATTTGTGTTTAACTTTTTAAAGAAACTGCCAACTATTTTCCAAAGGGGCTGCACCATTTTACATTCCCACCAGCAACGGATGAGGATTCCAATTTATCCACACCCTTGTCAATACTGATTGTATATCTTTTTTATTATTGTTAGTCCACTGGGCATCAAATGATACATCATTGTGGTTTTAATTTGTTTCCCTAATGATGTTGAGTATCTTTCCATCTGCTTATTGTGCACTCACATATCTTATTTTGTGCAATGTCTATTCACAATGTTTAGCCTATTTTTAATTGGGTTGTCTACTTATTTTTGAGTTCCAATTTAAGCTCTATCTGTATTTTGGATATAAGTCTTTTATCAGATATATGATTTGAAAATGTTTTCTTCTTAGGCTTGTCTTTTTAGTTTCTTAATAGTGTCTTTTGAAGTGCAAAAGTTTGCAATTTTGATCAAGTCCAATTTGTATTTTTTTGTTTCATCACTTACATTTTTGGTGTCGCATCTAAGAAATCTTTGCCTAACCTACAGGAAGATTCACTTCAGTGTTTTTTCTTTTCCTAAGACTTTCATGGGTTTAGCTCTTACATTCAGATCTACAATCCAGTTTGAGTCATTTTCATGTATAGAGTGAGTTGGGAGTCTAAATTCATCTTTTTGCATGTGGATCTCGAATTGCCCCAGCACTGTTTGTCAAAAAGACTATCCTTCCCTCATTGATTTGTTTTGACTCAATGCAATTTTATCTTCTTTTTTCCTTTTTCTTTCTCTTAGAAAATATCATCATTGAATGTCAAACATTCTTTATAGATTCAATGTTGGCTTTAGATACTCACTGTGTGGCTTTTTTTCTTAGTTTCTCTCACTATCCATTTGCTATTAGTTGCCCCTTCTCAGAGCCAAAGTATAGAAGAGCTTGATGTGCACAATTCCAGCTCAATTACTGATGATAGTAAACATTCAGCTAGTTGTGGCCTGTTTGAAGTAGGAAAGGCTGCTACTGCAGCACTCAGGTACACTGACTCTGAGGGAGACATATCTTAGAAATATTTGAAGAAGTTTGTAGTTGTTCTTTAACTACCTTTAATATACGAAAAACAATAAACCTCAACACGGGTGCTCCCAAGTCTTTTCTACCTATGTTTCTTCCCCTGAATGTTTGGATAAGGAAAGAATATATCTCATGATTCATTGCACAGCTAGTCACCTAGCTCTTTTTCCTTGCCTAATTCCTACTTGTTTGAATATTTAACCAACAAAGAGCTACAGTATTGTCTGTGCAATACTTATGCATATACTGGGGAAAATATGATTGGGATGCAGAAGTTTTAGCTGCCTGATTGATTTTTTAAATAACTTTGTTGAATCATATTTTACATGTAATATAATTAATCCATTTCCAATGGTACAATTCAGTGATTTTGTAGTAAACTTCCAAGTTGTGCAACAATGACCATAAGTCAGTTTTAGTACATTTTAATTACCATAGTAGTGAGATTCTTCATGCCCATTTACTGTTAATTCCTATTTCTTCCTTCCCTTTGACTACCTCCAGGCAATTACTAATCTACTTCTTTTATCTATGAATTTACCTTTTCTAGACATTTCATATAAATGAAATTACACTGTATGTGGTCTCTTAGGTTTGGCTTCTTTTACTTAACATAGTGTTTTTCAAGTTCATCTGTGTCATATCATGTATCCGTAGTTCATTCCTTTTGTAAATTGCCAAATAATATTCCATTGGGCAAATATCGTATTTTATCTGTTCATTCATCTGTGTCATATCATGTATCCATAGTTCATTCCTTTTGTAAATTGCCAAATAATATTCCATTGGGCAAATATCATATTTTATCTATTCACTCACCAGTAGGTGGAATTTTGGGTTGTTTCCAACTTTTGGTGATTATGAACAATGCTGCTAGGAATATTACTGTGCAAGTCCTTTGTGGATATATGTTTTTATTTCTCTTGAGTATGTACCTAAGATTGGAATGGCTGGGTCATATGGCAAATTTACATTTAGCCTTTTAAGAAACAGGATTTCTAGTTTTTATTGGTCTGCATGTCCAATCCTTCTGTTTCAGACATTGAAGACCATACATTAGATAGCTTATATTTCTTGTTTGAATTCCACTGATGTTATTGTTAAAAGAAAATTTTGTCAGATTCTGGTTAATGCTTGACTACCATGTTAGTTTTTGATATTACTGTGTTTACATTTTTGTCTTGGCCTTCAGATATATTTTAATCAGAAGTAAATGATAGCTTTGTACTATATTAACTCAGAATTCTGTCAATTTGAGTAACAATATGAACAGGGTAAATTTTCTTTAAAAAATAATACTTTAGGAAATAAGTCTGGTTCATCTTTGATTACTTTCCTTAACTTCATTAATATGTGGAATATTTTATTCCTATGGCAGTGGTATCTCATGCTCTTGTGTACATGCATTTATTTCCCCAAGCTATTTTTTTGTGTTTTAGTAGAGATGGGGTTTCACCATGTTGTCCAGGCTGGTCTCAAACTTCTGAGCTCAGGCAGTCCACCCGCCTCAGCCTCCCAAAATGCTAGGATTACAGGCGTGAGCCACCATGCCCAGCCGAGAGTGTATGTCTTAATATTCAATTTAACCCAGCGTTGCCATGCCATAATCTAGACCCAACTTTACCCATTCTTCAAGTGAAACTGGAAATTTGGATTTTTCAAATGTAAATGGTTTATATTTTTAAATTTGGTAACTAATTTCAAAAATTTTAAAGCATAATTGTGGGCTATCACATTTAACCTAGTCTAGGAATTACCGTCAGAAACGTGCTTCTATATCCTTTCAGTGCATTTTGGAAATTAATGAATACTCTGACCTTTAAATTTGTATTATGAAATGTCTTCAATATGTAATTGTGTAAAGAATAATTTTAAAAGACTCATGCAATGTCCACCCCTTAGTGTCCTGCCATCTTGTGATCGCACATTCAAGCATATTTCTTACAAGATTCTAATCCTGATAGAACAATGTTGCTAATTTCACTGCATTAATGAGTTCAAAGCGGGTTGAGATGCAGTGTAGAATAGACTGAACAGCTCATCCTTTCACCTTATAAATGTTGGCCACAGCTTTTTTTCTTTGCCTGAATTATAAACAAAGGCCTTAAGGAACTGTGGTCACTACCCAGACATAATTTTCTAAGTGTCTTAATTACTCAGTGCAATGATGGTTAGAAGCCAATCCATTAACAAGAGTAAATTAGAATACATCTCTGCATTTGTTGTTGTCATCCATAGTTTAATAAACATATCTTTACTGTGGATCTCAGATACAAAATATTTTTTTTTTTTTGAGATGGAGTCACGCTCTGTCGCCCAGGCTGGAGTGCAGGGGCTTGATCTTGGCTCACTGCAAGCTCCGCCTCCTGGGTTCACGACATTCTCCTGCCTCAGCCTCCCTAGTAGGTGGGACTACAGGCGCCCACCACCATGCCTGGCTACTTTTTTGTATTTTTAGTAGAGACGGGGTCTCACCGTGTTAGCCGGGATGGTCTTGATCTCCTGACCTCGTGATCTGCCCGACTCGGCCTCCCAAAGTGCTGGGATTACAGGCGTGAGCCACCAGGTTCTCAGATTTTTTAAAACTCTAAGCTGAGAAATATCCCAGTCTTAAATCCATTTGCTTGGGTGGAGTTCTATGAGGCTTTTGCATGGTGCCAACCAAGTATAATACATGATATATTAAAGAAGCACTTACCATGTTGGCTTTGATTTTTTAAAGCAAGGTGGTCTTGCTTTGTGATCAGTTTATTATTGGCAGTTTGACAGACCCTCTAATAATCCATACCCTGCTCCAAAAGAAGGTTCTACAATGATGAAAGAGTTAATTTTATCATAAACTACTTCAGCAGTAGCCTTGAGTCCCTTGATGAATCCCAGAGAAGCTTAGAAAATACAGAGGCCAGTTCTTCCTAAGGATCCAGGAAATATTTTGATCATATGATATGAACTACATAATGCAAGGCAGCCCATATGGAGTTCTAACCTGACTTTTAAAGGGGATGTTTTCACAAAGATCTTGTAGGCCTCAACTATTACAGTTTTTTTTATCAGTGCTATTTCCTCCAGTTCTGTTGTAACCACATCCCATTAACAAGAGAAGCCTCTATTTTTTTTTCTTCTTTCTGATATCCCATGGTTTTTAAGCTCTCCTAGATTTTCTAGAGTTAAGTTCAGCATCTTACTTTCTAAGTTTCTGACGTACCTAAATTTCACTGTACTCTTAGGTTGGTGCAAAAGTAAATGCAGTTTTGCCATTTTAATGTTTAATGCCACTAATAGTTACAAAGCATGGGTTCCAATTTGAAGACATTTAAGCATTATTACCAAATAATACACTAGGAAAAGGGCAGATATGTTCTAAAGTAATTCCTGGCACCAAAGAATGGCTTAAAAAGACACTGTACAATTGAAGGGCCATGCAAACCTATTTGGCCCTGTGAAGATAATTCTGATTCTCACACTGAAAAAGACTTAAAAGTTTCCTCTTTTATTGGTAGCCTGGTTCAAGGGTATGCTCTACAAATTGACTCATTATATAATATTCCTTAACAATAAATAATTCACATAAATCTGCCATCAATCTGACCTCTGCTGTAGATATCTACTTTATCACATGGGAAAAGAATAGAGGAACTAGGAAAAGGAAAATTTATTGGATTCTTTAATTTTAAAAAATGAAACAAAATAATACCATGATCACAGCTATTTTAGTTTGGCGTTGTATCAGTGTTTAGAGCAGAAAAATAGTTTTCTCAGCTTTTAAAATGTGCTTTTATTTAGGCATTCACTGGAGATGGGATGAAATAAGTTTGGCAGCCTCATAACTCAGAAGATAGGAACGGTACCTGGCCTTATGGGATGGAGAAAGGGTTTAGCTGTCTAGCAGAAGAGGGCTGGCTGATTTATTGGCAAATTCAGGTCTCTGCCTTCATGACATAAACATCTCTATGCCAGATATACCTCCTCACCTCTGACATGTGCCTCTATGACCATCTGTAGAAGGGAGTCAAAGTGAAAATTCCAGGACTTTTAAAATTTATTACCTTCTGGAAACAATTTCCAGATTTAAATTGCCAGTCAACTTTCCTTCCCATATCTTCCAACATTATTTATTAGAATCAATGAATTAATAATGTTTCTTTTCTTCCCTTCTCTATTCTTTTCTAAAGTCTGGCTTTTTAAACTATCACTGTAAGTTTGGAAAATTGAATCCTTAAATTAAAATTGAGATTTTTCTGGGTATAGTTAGTTCACCTTGTATTTGTGCTTCAACTCTGTAAATTTACATAAGTAGGAAATTTTGGAAAATTTAAAGTTATTTTTCTTCTCTTGCCTAGAAACACTACAGAAACAGAATGATAAACAAAGTTTGCTAAAACTAAGGGTGGGATGAACAAATATAAATCAGAGGCATAGATAAAGGCATTGTGAAGATGTATATATCACTTCTTCCTAAAAATGAAGAATAAAAGCTAAGTTCAAATAGAAGAAACACTTCATATATATATAATAAGCTTAAATGTTAGGATGAAATTTATTAGCTTTTAACTCATATATACCTTTGGTGCTAATTGAACACCTGCTATTATTAAGGGAGGCATCTGAAATTTAGAACTGGAAAACTGAACTTTAAAAATAATTTATTTAAGCTCAGTTTCATTAAAAAATTTTTCTGGGGGCCGGGCCTGGTGGCTCACGCCTGTAATCCCAGCACTTTGGGAGGCCGAGGCGAGTGGATCACGAGGTCATGAGATTGAGACCACCCTGGCTAACACGGTGAAACCCCGCCTCTACTAAAAAAATACAAAAAAGTAGCCGGGTGTGGTGGCGGGTGCCTGTAGTCCCAGCTACTAGGGAGCCTGAGACAGGAGAATGTCGTGAACCCACAAGGCGGAGCTTGCAGTGAGCCGAGATCGGGCCACTGCTCTCCAGCCTGGGCAACAGGGTGAGACTCCGTCTTAAAAAAAAAAATTTCTGGAATCAAAATAGTGGCAAAGGCAGGGGAGAAATAAAAACAAGGAAAATACATTAAGCTTTATTTTTCTTGTGTTTGATAACCTTCTCAACTCTTCCTCTTAGCCTTTTACATTCTTTTTTTTTTTTCGCTTTTATGGAATTTGAATACAGGATATTGTTTATAAATCTGAACTAAATTTATTAGCCTAGTGTATTTTTTAATCCCAGTGGTGAAGAATGTTTGGTAGATGTGTCAGTGGATTTTTGCTGTGTAGCAAACCATCCCAAAACTTTGTGGCTTAAAACAACATTTATGTGGCTCATAATTCTGTGGTCCATTCTGGTCTCAGGTAGGTCCATGCATGTATTTATGGTCAGCTAACAGCTAGAAGGCTCTGCATTGAGGATTAACTGGCTGTTCACTAGGGCAATAGGAGCATCTGGGCCACATGACTTTTCATGGAGCAGGCCAGCCCAGACTTAAAACACAGGGTAGCAGATTTCCAAGAGAGTGAGCAGAATTGTACAATCTCTCAAGGGTAGGCTCAGAACCAGCATGCCATTTCTGCCACCGGATTTTACAGGTCAAAGCAAGTCACAAGGCCAGTTCAGTTAGAAGAGGTACAGAAGTAGACTCCATCTTTTTTTTTTTTTTTTTTTGAGACAGGGTCTTGCTGGAGTCTAGGGTCACCTAGGTTGGAGTGTAGTGGTGGGTTTATAGTTTACTGCAGCCTCGAACTCCTGGGCTGAAGCTATCCTCCTGGCTCAGCTTCCTAAGTAGCTAGGACTAGCTGCATGCCACCATGCCTGGCTAACTTTTAAAAAATTTTTGTAGAGATAAAGTCTCACCATATTGCCCAGGCTGGTCTACTCACATATTCCCATTTATAGGCCTACCTCAGAGATATTGCAGGTTCTGTTCTAGACCACGGCAGTAAAGCAAGTCACACTATTGTTTGGTTTCCCAGTACATGTAAAAGTTGTTTATACTATACTGTAGTCTGTTAAGTGTGCAATAGCATGATATCTAAAAAAAGTATATACCTTAATTTTAAAATACTTTATTGCTAAAACATCCTAAGGATCATCTTAGCCTTCAACGAGTCATCATCTGGTTGGATGGTGGGTCTTCCCTGGATGTTGATGGCTGCTGACTGACCAGGGTGGTGGTTGCCAAAGGTTGGAGTGGCTATGACAATTCCCTAAAATAAGGCAACAATGTGATTTGCCACATCAGTTGACTCTTCCTTTTATGAAAGATTGCCCTGTAGCATGCAATGCTGTTTGACAGCATTTTACCCACAGTAGAATCTCTTAAAATATTGGAATAAATTCTTGCAAACCTTGCCACTGTTTTATGAAGGAAGTTTAAGGAATATTCTAAACATTTTGTTGTCATTTCAGCAAAGTTCATATCATCTTCACAAGGAATACAGTTCATTTCAAGAAATCACTTCCTTTGCTCATCCATAAGAAACAACTCCTCATCCATTAAAGTTGTATCAGGAGCTTGCAGCAAGTCAGTCACAATCAGGCTATACTTCTAGTTCTCTTGCTATTGTCACCACATTTATTTCCTCAACTGATGTCTTGAACCCCTCAAGTCATCTCTGAGGGTTGGAATCAACTTCTTCCAAACTCTTGTTAATGTTTTGACCTTCTCCAATCAATCATGAATATTCTTTTTTTGGTGTTTTTGTTTGTTTGTTTGTTTGTTTGTTTGTTTGTTTGAGATGGAGTCTTGCTCTGTCCCCCAGGCTGGAGTGTAGTGGTGCGATAGCTCACTGCAACCTCTGCCTCCCAGGTTCTAGCAATTCTTCTGCCTCAGCCTCCCGAGTAGCTGGGACTACAGGCACGCATCACTACACTAAGCTAATTTTTGTATTTTTAGTAGAGACGGAGTTTCACCATGTTGGCCAGGATTGTCTCAATCTCTTGACCTCGTGATCCACCCGCCTCAGGCTCCCAAAGTGCTGGATTACAGGTGTGAGCCACTGCGCCTGGCCCAATCATGAATATTCTTAATGGCATCTAGAATGCCATTTCTTTCCAGAAGATTTTCAATTTACTTTGCCCAGATTCATCATAAGAATCACTACCTGGCAGCTATAGCCTTATAAAGTACATTTTTAAAATAATAAGACTTGACAATTAAAGTTAACTCCGTGATCTGTGGGCTGCAGAATGGATTTTGTGTTAGCAGGCATGGAAAGAACATTAGTCTCCTTGCACATCTCCATCAGAGCTCCTGTTTGACCAAGTGCATTATCAATGAGCAGTAATCTTTTGAAAGGGATCCCTTCTTCTGAGCAGTAGGTCTCAAAAGTGGGCTTAAAATATTTGGTAAACTGTGCTATAAATTGAGATGCTGTCATAAAGGCTTTGTTCTTTCATTTATAGAACAGAGGCAGAATAGGTTTAGCATAATTCTTAATGACCCTAGGATTTTCAGAATGGTAAATGAGCATTGCTTTCAACTTAAAGTTATCAGCTATTTTGGCCCCCAACAAGAGAGCCTGTCTTTGAAGCTTTGAAGCTAGGCATTGACTTCTCCTTTTTAGCTATGAAAGTTCTAGATGGCATCTTCTTCCAAGAGAAGGCTGTTTTATCTACATTGAAAGTCTATTATTTAGTGTAGCCACCTTCACCAACCATCTTACCTAGATCTTCCCAATAGCATGCTGCGGCTTCTATATCAGCACTTGCTGCTGAACCTTGTCCTTTTGTGCTATGGAGATGGCTTCTTTCTTTAAACCTCATGTACCAACGCCCACTAGCTTCTAACATTTCTTCTGCAGCTTCCTCACCTCTCTTCCTTCACTTTCATAGAACTGAAGAGTTAGGGCCTTGCCCTGGATTAAGCTTTGGCTTAAGGGGATGTTGTGGGTTGTTTGATCTTTTATCCAGACCACTAAAACTTTTTGCGTATAGGCAATAAGGCTGTTTTGCTTTCTTATTATTTGTATGTTCACTAGAGTGGCACTTTTAATTTATTTCTAGAACTTTTACTTTGCATTCACAACTTGGCTAAGAGGCCTAGGTGTTTGTCACAAGAGGCCTAGCTTTTGGTTTATCTTGGCTTTGGACATGCCTACCTCACCAAGCTTAATTATTTCTAGCTTTTGATTTAAAGTGAGAGACATATGACTCTTCCTTTCACTTGAAAACTTAGAGGCCATTGTAGGGTTATTAACTGGCCTATTTCAATACTGTTGTGTCTCAGGGAATAGGCCTGAGAGGGAGAGAGATGGGAGAACAGCCAGTTGGTGGAGCAGACAGAACACACATAACATTTAAGTTAGCCAATTTATATCAGCATAGTTCATCGTGCCCCCAAACAATTAAAAGAGTGACATCAAAGATCATTCATCACAGATTATCATAATGGATATAATAATAATGAGAAAGTCTGAGATAATGGGAGAATTACCAAAATGTAACACAGAGACACAAAATGAGCACAAGCTTTTAGAAAAATTGCACCAATGGACCTGCTCAATGCAGAGTCTCCACAAACCTTAAATTTGTAAAAATTGTGGTTTCTGTGAAGTACAATACAGTGAAGTTCAATAAATCAAGGTATGCCTGTGCTTTATTTCAACTCTAGATTACTTATGATACATAATACAATGTAAATGTTATGTGAATAGTGATTTTACTGTATCATTTTTAAGTTTGCATTATTTTTATTGTTGTACTTAAAAAAAAAATCAATCTGTGGTTGGCTGAATCCGCAAATGTGAAACCTGTAGATACAGAGGGCTAGCTATATGTGATATGTCCTGTTTTAAATACTTTTCAGCTCATACAATTTTCACTCTTTAGTCTTTTTGTTGAAAAGCCTAAGACATTTTTATTTTTCCAGCTTCTTTCCATTTTATATTCCAGCATTTTAAAGGTCTACTTTTAAAGTAGACCTTTTCAAATGGGCTTTTGTTTACCTGTTTTTATCATTTATCAACTTTTAGTAACACTTCCAAAACAAATCTAGGCAAGAAATAAAGCTAGAGTGGCTGTTTCCTCATTGAACTGACATAGACTGAACAACCACTTTGTGTCAGGTATATTTCCAAGAGCAGGAGCTATAACAGAGACCAATTCTAGGAGCCTGCTCTTGTGGAGCTCACATTGCAGAATGAGAAAACAGACACGAAACAAACAAATATACAAGTCAGTTGGTGAGATTAGAGGAGCTATGGGGAAAAATAAAAAAGCAGAATTAGGAAGACAAGGAATATGCAAAGGAAGAGAATGGTGGAAGGATTTGCTTTTTGATATGAAATGGCCTGGGAAGATCTCTCTTATTAGGGACCCTGAAGAGACTATGGAAGTGGGTCATGAGAGTATATGAGGGAAGAATGTTGCAGGCAGAGGAAGCCATAGTCCAAAGGCCCCAAACAGGGGCATACTTGGTATGTTTGAGGAACTGCAAGGATGCCTGTGACACTAGAGCAAAGAAAGCAGTGAGGAGTGTGGTGCGAGATGAGGTTGAAGGGCTTGTTTGGGATGTGGGAATGGGGGGTGGGGTGACCACATAGAGTGGGCTGGTAGTTGACAGAACCAGCTACACATTCTAGTCACTCTGGGAGCTTTGAAAAAATGTCTGGGCCCAATCCCAAAATCTGTTTTAATTGGTCTGGGTTGAAATCTGGTCAAGTCTTTATAAAACGTTACCAGAATAAATCTAGTGTGTAGTCAGGGTCTGGTATACCTTAGTAAAGCATGACTCTGACTCAGTGCGATGGGAAGCCACTGAAAGATTTTGCACAGAATGACACAGCTTGATCACCCTGGCATGTGCCTCTTCTTCACCCACATTCCCCTCTGGACCTTAAGATCGTGCCTTAGTATGAAGCTTGGGATCCTGCCTCACCCTTTTAGGGAAGAGAGTGAATGTGGTCCTAAGCAAGCTCTCTGGGCACTTCACCTGTTCTGCCTCTGCCAGTCTGTCTGGGTAAGTGTCAAGGATGTAATAGAAGGAAAAGAGGAAGACTTCTAGGAACAAGAGCCCCTTCTGTCCCCTTCCAAGACAAGTTGGAGACAGAGCTTCTACCTTTTTCAGTTTCCTTCCAGCAGGCAATCCCTGGGCCTCCCTCCCAGTGTTACACTATAGTCACAGTATTTACAGATTGATTTAAGAACCAGTAAGTGATGTATGTCACTTCTGCTGATCCCTATGTTGAAAATATTAAAACTTCTGCACATGTGTCATTATATGTAACCTAGTACCCCAAACCTTGCTGTCATGCTCTGTTATCATAAAGGATATGCTCAGAAATAATATAAGCCTGCTATCTAAATTGCACCTTTTTTTCTGTCGAAGTAACAGTATAATGTAGTTGTTCAAAGTGGGAACTCTGAAACTGGCTAATTTGCATCCTGGTTCTAACACTAGCTAGCTGAGTGATAAATCCATTGTGTGCTTCAGACAATGGTGTCAATTAGTCTGTTGTCAGTCTGAATGAGTAGATACATATAAAGTGCTGAGAAAAGTGCATGACACATATTTAGGGCTCAAAAAATCTAAATATTAATGTCTCTATAGTTTCCTTCTTGATTTAATTACCATACAAATGAATCTCTCTTTAATTTTATCAACAGCATAGGAGACTTCTATATGCATAATATGTCTTTTGGTAACATGTTAGGTACATTCTTCTCTGTGGTTTAATTGCTGAAAACATAAAGATGCTACATACTAAGTGGAGTAAATTTTAATTGAGAAAAGGAAGGTAATCTCAAAACATTTTTAGAAAACAAACAACCCATTTTATATCATTGCTGTGCAAAAATAATTACTGGCAAAACTCTCTAATTCCTGGCCTTCTCATGATCAGAAAGAACAGCAGCCTCTTTTGGACAAACTGAGGCTGGGAATGTAAAGAATTAAGAAGTGGACAAGAAATGTTTTCAACATATTTATCTAGAGAACCATCTAGAGAAGTGCCTGCTTTGCCAGCAAATATGAAAATCTGAGATTTCATTGTGGCCTCCCCAACTGCTCCCCTAGCAGAGGTTACAAGATTTAGTGGATGATGGTGGGGGAGGATGACAAGGGGGGAGGTTACACAGTTTCATCCTCACAGGAAAAGGACTACTTGGACTCACATTATTTCTCTAACTTTCTGTATCCATAGAAATGCCTCATCTTTGTTTCATAGGATTCAGAAAGTTGATATAAACTTACTGGAATATGAAAATATGATGAAATATTTATTGAAAATGCAAATGTGATACTTACACGTACTAGCAGCCCTAAAGGCACCTGAAAGCTAATGTATCTTTATTCAAGTGGAAGGCTTTACTTCAGAGCTTTATTTGAGCTTAACACCCCACCTGAGTGATATTTAAATAAAAGCAAAATAGAAAATGTCTCTTAGGAAAGAATGCCCTAATTTCAGCATTACTCTTATATTAATTTAGAGGTCTCATTTTAACATTGCCCACAGGATAAAGTCTAAATTTCTCAGCTGCACAAGCTGACCTTAATCTTTTCTGCATCTTCTTTTACCCCATCTCTACAGTGGCCCTACCTCCATCACTTCTTTTCAGGAGTTAGTGCATCTGAAAGGCACATTCATTCCTCTATATCTTTACTCCTACAACAGTTTGTTCAGTTTTATTTCTGTTGAAATTTTGCATATCCTTCAAAAGTCAGTTCTCTTGGATGATTTTCTCTGATTCCCCAGATCTGGAATTAGAGCTTCTTCCTTTGCCCTCTCAGTCCCTTTTTCTTTATTTATTGCCCTGAGTTAGTTCTGCCCACTGTTTTTGCTAATTGCATCCTTTTCATCATTATAAACAGTTAGCTGTTTGGGGAAAGAGTACAATATTTCTTAGTCATATGTGTTTGGCATATATACAGTACCACATATAGACCAGGAACTAAATACCTATGAAATGAATGAAACACAAAGACCAAAAATCATTTCCAGAACTAGAACATACTTTCCCTCGAAATCCCTGCATGTCATCTCTTTATCTCACAGCCATTTGTACTGCCACCATTGTGTCTTTGTATGTCTCTATGACAGTCTAATTATGACATTTCTTGCTCAATAGGAGCATTTAGTGCTCCAAGTTGACCCTAGCAAAATAATTTGACCTGAATAAGATAAAATTCAATCTTTATTCAATGTCCTTCAAGATCTGACTTATGCCACCAGCAAATCTCATGTCACTCCTCTCCTCTCACTCTGTAACACCCATATGGAATTTGTCCCAGAAATGGGTTTTCTATGTGGAATGCCTTTTTTTTCCCTTTTCTTCCTCTTCATCTTCCATTGGCTGACTACTCATGCACCAGATTCTAGATAAGATGCTACTCCTTTTGGAAATTATCCCTAGCTCCCCACACCATCTCTAGCCCTAGATTAGATAAAGTCTTTCTCCTTAGTGATCTAATAGCTAACAGTTAGATATCAGAAAGACTTGGGTCAAGGTCTGAAGTTATTGTTACCAACTAGTAACTTTAGACATTTGCAAACTTTAGCTTATTAAATCATAGATCACTGGGCCCCATCCTCAGAGTTTCTGAATCAGTGGGTCTAGGATGAATCTCAAGAATTTGCTTTTCCAACAGCTTTCTGGGTGACACTGATGATGCTGTTCTGAGGAGCACAGAGATAACTGATGCTTTTGATAATGTATTCATCTACTTCTGTTTACCCCTGTAAACTTTAGTTTCGGCACCTGCAAAGTGAGGCTAAAAGGAGTGTTTAAAAATTAGCTGAGATAATGTATGTGAAGGGGTTGACATGAATTAGGGCTCAGTGACAGTTAATATTGTTCTTGTATTATCATTGCTTTCATAACACTGTGTTGAATTCCAGACTGAACAGATCATGCCAAGTAAGCTGAGAACCCCCAAAAGAGCAAAGATCACATTGGTTTTATTATTATTGTGTCACAGGTATCTTATGAAGTGCATTGGTAGTCACTAAATAAACATATAATTGAGCGAATTCAAATACAAGCATTCAATAAGTATTTAGTGAAACAAATTTAACGCTTCTTGTAGGTAGCCCCTACCTAGAATGTTCCAGGTTTCTTAGTTCAGCTCACTTTATTCTTGGTATTCTTGGGACTATTTTGTTGATTACTTCCTAAATTACTTTTTGGTTATGGTGAGTCAGTCCCCAAGCTTTCCTTTCTAAGAAGATTATACAAGCAACAGAAAGAACTTCTTCCTGTAAAGAACTAGAAATTAATAACCACGTGGGCTATTCACTTGTCTCTGTAGTTTCAGTTTCATACTGAATGAAAGCAGTTGCATCAAAGTATTCCCCTGCCTTCTGTGCTTGAACATATGCCTTTACTTAACAGTGTATATGCGTTAGAAATTAACATGTGAAGAATTTAATTTTCATTTCTTTGCAAATTTATGAAGACTCCTCTTTGGAAAAGGCTTTCCTATTTTTACTGTCAGTCTATACCCCGTCCTTCTCTTTGACCTCAGAACCTCGTATTTGGTATTCATACATTATTAGTTCAGCAAGTATTTTTTCACCACCTGCCATGTGGCAAGCACTATTTTTATGGTGGTGATGCCACACTAAAACAAAACCCCTGCTTCACAGAACCTAAAGCATAGCATTTATCAACTTGCACTGTAATTGTTTGCTTCTCTGTCTCCTCCCCTGCTAAGTTTCAGCCTCCTAATGGTAGATGCAGTATGTAATTGAACTTTGAGTCTCCCCCTCAATGTCTAGTATATGGTAGACATACATATGGATAATTATTGTTTACATACAGAGACACTTCTTATTATATTGGTGTGAGAAGTGGAACTGAGCACCAGAGATCATATAATGCTTGTCCTTGAAACAGTTTGGCACTAGCTGTGTATTCTTTGACTTCTGAAGTGTTAGTTTGAATTTTAATTAGGATCAGCCAGTAAAATGTGGGAGATTTTACATAAGAATCCAGATTTCCAGCTTCTCTTGTAAAAGCCCACATTCCTGTAGCACACAATGAGCTGAAGCTGTGGCTGGTCCACCTGCTTCTTGAGATGGGGCATGCCTTCTCCATTTCACTACAACCCCTACCTTGCCCTATCATTTTGCACGTGTCGGGGAGGAGCAAGGGGGTGATGTGTGGTGAGGGGAGAATGAAGTGCTTCCGATTCTACATAAGTTCACTGAAAGTGTGTGTTCATAAGCTTATAGCAACCTAACTCCCAACAGTGGAAATAATAACTTACTTTTTTTCCTTCAGTGATGTGGAATGCTAACAAGCATTTGTTTACATTTGAACTATATATCATATTGAGTCAACAATCAATTTTGTCTGTTGTTTTTCTGCATTTTCACAGTAGGTTTCCTGTATTTCTCAAATTAAATAATTGCCAGCTACATTCTACTGTGATGTGTATCCTAGTCCAAAGTAAAAATAAATCTAAATCTATCTGGTTTAGGATTTTTTTTCCTCCTTTTATGATTATTGAAGTAACTCTTTTTATTTGTCTTGGTTTTGTCATTTGAGACTAGAATACTTAAAAACATAAAATTGAATTAAAATTATAGTTTATCCAACTAAATATATTTGTGCTTTGTTTCAGTTATCCTTAAAAAGAAGAGGAAGCAAAGATTTGCCAAAATCTGAAAAAAAGGCTCAACAGACTCCCACAGAGGTATGTGGAAATAAAATTTCAACTAGTACATCAAGTACCTCTAAGTGTATATAATCACAAGCTACATTTATAAATAGATATAATGGCCAGATAACCTTATGTAAAACAAAGTCAAATTTGCATATCAATTGTGTAGCTGTAGATACAGGTAGTATAAATCAGAATATTTACTTATAAAGCCAGCCGTAACATCCCTATTATAATTGCTTTACATTGTAAGCACACAGAAAAATGTCATTCGTACTTTATACGCTGCTATATTTGAGAACTATACTCATGATGCTAATCTTGTCCTTTTATAATTAATAAGGTCAATAGAAAGGCTGTTCCTATAGTGTCAGGAGAAAGTAAAGAAAGGAATGTTGCAGAAGGAAGTCAGAAAGGAGAGAAAGGCTCGTTATATCTTTAGAGAGCCCTGGAATGAAGTAATTCTCCATACCAGTGATTGGAGAAGCAAAAGAAAGGAGACAAAAGAATAAAAATGAAAGTTGAAAGATGTACTCAACATGGGCTTGTTAAAACCTTAGAAACACAGCCACAGTAAAGACTAGCTTTGCTTTCAAGGTAAAAAGAGGTGCCAATGGTTGTAATGAAGAAGATTTTAAAATGGAAGAGGAAACATTTGGGATAAAAATGACACTATTGTTAAGGAAGGGGATCCCAATCTAGATCCCAAGAGAGGGTTCTCGGATCTCGTGCAAGAAAAAATTCAGGGCGAGCCCATAGAGTAAAGTGAAAGCAAGTTTATTAGGAAAGTAAAAGAATAAAAGAATGGCTACTCCATAAGCAGAGCAGCCCCGAGGGCTGCTGATTACCCATTTTATGGTTATTTCTTGATATGCTAAACAAGGGGTGGATTATTCATGCCTCCCCTTTTTAGACCATATGGGGTAACTTCCTGATGTTGTCATGGCATTTGTAAACTGTCATGGCACTGGTGGGATTGTAGCAGTGAAGACGACCAGAGGTCACTCTCAGTTTTGGTGAGGTTTAGCTGGCTTTTTTACTGGAACGCGTTTCATCAGCAACGTCTTTATGACCTGTATCTTGTGCCGACCTCCTATCTCATCCTGTGACTCAGAATCCTTAACCATCTGGGAATGCAGCCCAATAGGTTTCAGCCTCATTTTACCCAGCTCCTATTCAAGATGTAGTTGTTCTGGGTCACACGCCTCTGACATTATGACTCTCCAAAAACACTTGGCTAGATATTAACCTTTAAACTATGTCAGTTGGAATCTATGGTACTGTAGTATACTTTTATGATTACAAGGATTTTTTCACATTAGATAGATAATTTAACTAAAGTGATTTTAAATATTCAAAATTTGAAAAAGTTGATCTCAGACATTTTTTAAAGCATAACATATTAACTATATATTATTTTCCTTTTTCCTTTCTGTACCTGCTCTGTTCCTGCTCTGTTTTCTCGTGGTACTTGCACCAGAACACGTATGGACCTCAGCATTTTTAGAATCCCAGAGAGTCTCACAGCCAAGACCATGATATCATTTTTTGTACCTTTCTCTCTGTTCCCTTAGTAAGTCCAAATATACTCTGTCACTACAGCTTTTCCACTCTGTTTTGCTGTCACTTTATTCAACTCACTCTAAATATTTTGTTGTGAATCATTTCACGTGTTGCCATGAATCTTCTTTCCTACCTTGTTTATGGAGTAGACGCTGTATCTACATTTGTCCTATTCTTACACTACCTGTGTTAAAAGTTTATTTATTCTTTTCAACCATAGTCTCTGATGCAGGAATTCTTAACTGTTTAGTCTTGGCTTTATGGACCTCCACTCGCTATGCATGTGGGCAACTTTCTGCAAAAACATCCGCAACTTTAATCAGTTTCTCAGTGAGGTCAGGGACCTTACAAAAGTCAAGATGCCATGCAATCTACCAGCTTTTATTTCATGGGCAAAAACTTCCTTATTTATAAGTATACTGCGGCATATGAAGTTTCTGCTATCATTTCCAACACATTTATTTTCAGAGGTTATGACCTGTCACTTTTCAAAAACCCACCTCAGGAGATTGATCAGGCTATCTCTGATGGGATATCTCAATTATAAAATGGTCCATTTTTACAAAATTATAACACGATTCCAATGCTCAGTCAAGGTTGCAAACCATCGATCCACATATTTGTGTTACTGAAAATATACCATTCTATTGTAATTCTTGTTTATGCATTCATCTCTCCTACTTAGCCAGGGCATTTTTGTAGACAGGAGCCATCTTATTCAGTTTTGAATCATCTGTGTCTAGTGATTGGCACTCTGCATATGTTCAATACATGCTTTTAAATACTCCCGTCTCCTTTTTCTATGTGAAATCACACAAAATTGCCAACATGCTATTGAATTCGATCTACAGAAGTGGCAATTTCATATGGTCCAACTCTCTATTATTCATTTAGCTTTGTATTTCATTTTGTTAATTTGCTTCAGCTTCTTTGATCTCTTCCTCACATGTTCCTCAGCAGCACAGTGACTTTATTTACAGAGAAATGATACTGCACAGCAATTAAGAACTGTAGTTCTAGGGCCAGGCTGCCTAGGTTGAAATCTCTGGCATATACCGGCTGTATGAACTTGGGCCCATTACTTACTCTTTTTAGTGCCTCTATTTCCTCATTTATACAATGGGAATCATAATAGAGAGCTGTTGTACAGACTAAATGAGTTAATATATGTAATCAGTTAGAATGCAATTTAGTTTCTAGTAGTGGCTCTTAAAGTGAAAGCCAGGCTTAGCTCATTTCTTACTGGCCTTCATCATCATCATATCTTTATGTTTCCCTCTTCACATGTAATTTGTATCTTCAATTGAGTGAGTCTTCAACATACACAAAAATAAGAAATAACTTGCTTCACACCTCAGAGAATTTTAATTTTTCTTGCCTACCCTTCACTGTGGAAAATAGGAGAAAGTATTTACTGCTCAATTACTGTGGACCAGACACTTTGCATGCAATCTCCTTTTTTTATCAATAATTATGTATATTTCTATGCCAAGTTTCCAATGCAGCCTACAATAGTTGGGTTACAAGATCAGGATGCAAGGCATATTGGCATACAGGGTGGTAAACTCTTGGCATTGCAGAAACTAGCACATTTTGTATCTTGAAAAGATTTATTTTAAAATAAATAAAATAATTACCATGCCCATTAGCCCTTGATGCAGCTCCTTCCCTCATAATGACTCTATTATATTCAGTCTATGTCCAAGTGTTAAAATAATTGTTGTTTTCATTCCTTTGGGCAGGAGAGCTTACATACACACAAATCAGATATTCTCTTCTTTATTTGCTTAATATAACCCAGTGAAGTGTTATTCTGCTTCAGTTTGTGCCTTGTATCACACCCACTGCTGTTTTGGTTAGATTCAATTTGCAGTATATGCCAACTATACTAGCAAATAAAGGCCTTGCCTTGCAATCAAGGACTTCCACTACACATGCAACCCTATCTGGCTTCCCAGTCTCATCTACTCTTGCATGTCAAATAAAACCTAGCCTATGTAAAAGCATATTTGACATTTATTTGTGCAGATAAAATGCGTTCCAGTAAAAAAGCCAGCTAAAACTCACCAAACCAAGATGGCCACGAGAGTGATCTGTGGTCACCTTAACTGCTACAATCCCACCAGTGCCATGACAGTTTACAAATGCCATGACAACATCAGGAAGTTACCCTATATGGTCTAAAAAGGGGAGGCATGAATAACCCACCCCTTGTAGCATATCATTGTTGGTCATATTTCTGTTCAAACATTGTTTCTAATTATTGGCCTACATGACCTTAGATTTCCCCTCCCAAACCTTTGACTATTTCTTACCTGTCTCCCCTTTCTTTTCTTTCTTTTTTTTTTTTTAGATGGAGTCTCACTCTATCACCCAGGCTGGAGTGCAGTGGCACAATCTCGGCTTACTGCAACCTCCGCCTCCCAGGTTCAAGCAATTCTCCTGCCTCAGCCTCCCGAGCAGCTGGGACTACAGGCGCATGCCACCATGCCCAGCTAATTTTTGTAGTTTTAATAGAGATGGGGTTTCACCATATTGGCCAGGCTGGTTTCGAGCTCCTGACCTCGTGATCCACCCACCTCAGCCTCCCAAAGTGCTAGGATTACAGGCATGAGTGACCGCGCCCGGCCATCTGTCTCCCTTTCTTTTCTTCTCCTCATTGGTTGTGTCTGTGACTATTATGATAGGTTCAACCATCACCTCTACACATCTCATCCACACGTCCTCACTTCTAGACCTGAGCTCTAAGTGCCAAGATGTAATCTTAGTAATCTAATCATGAGCCTGAGATTCTACATGACTGTTGATGAATGTTTCCACCCTGTATCCCTCCACTGGAACACCTCACAGACAGCATTCTTAAAACCTTAAACCCACATTCTTCACACAAAACTATTTCCATTTCTCCTTTTGTACTTTTCAATTTAGTTAATGACTGGGCTTTGAGGTTGTCATGAGAATGTCATGAGAAGAACTTCTGTAAGTTTCATTCCACTATCCTTTCAGCAGGCAGAACCAACTTTATCCATTTCAGATTGATGGGAGTACATCCTATTTTAAAAGTGATCTAAATGCAATGCTCCTCTTTATTCATTCTCTATCCTTGCTATTGGCCATACAATCCAATGAGACCCCTCAACTCAAAAATTCAGGGTCATCTTTGAGTCCTCTGATGTGATCCAAAACATTGTAACATGTCCTTGGTCTCATCCTCAAAAAAGCTTCCATCAAAGCTTTCCATGACATACCCTCTTCAGTCCTCCCTGGATGCTGCTAAGGCTCTCTCATCTCTTCTGGTAGTCCTTCTCTTCTTTCTTCTAAACTTCTTCTAGAGGAAAGTGTACAAGGTAACACATCTTACTTCTTCGATTTTACCACATTGCTCTATTTTTTTTTTCTTTTATGCTTCTTTTCTAGAGGCAGCATGTGCAGTGGAAGGAATATGAGTTTGGGACTCAGCCAGAATATAGACTGTGCTCTGTCACTTATTAACTTGTGCACTGCAATGTTAATAAATCTCTCCTGTCGGTAAAGGGGAGATAGCATCACCTATCTTGAAGGACTGATATAAGTATTTAATACTATATGGAATGGAATGTTCAGGCTCTGCACACCCAGCAGCTCTCAAACGCTTCATATTCCCATTAGTAAATAGGAAGACAGGAGACCTGTGCCCTGTTCTCCATCTCTTCCATCTCAAAGGCTCTGTGTAGTATTTACTGAGCATCTCTGGCAGAAGCTCATTCTTCTCCTCACCTTCTCACCAGTGGTTGCTCCTTCTTTACCAGAATGCATCTCAAACACAGATGACTGATCTGTGTTATCTAGAGTACTGGATAAGGAAAGAATTTTTATTTTTGTTTTTATAATGAAGAAACCAAAGTTCACAGAAGTTACATGATTGGATCAAAGTACACACTTAAAAGAGAATTTTGAGAAATTGTCCTTGGGAGAAATGTCCTTAGACATAATAACATGCTTCGGTAATATCCCTCAGAGAAAGATTTCCATTCCTCCTTTTGTACTTTTCAATTTAGTTAATGATTGGGCTCTGAGGTTGTCGTAAGAATGTGTGAGAAGAACTTCTACAGTTCCGCTATCCTTTTGCCAGGCTGAACCAACTTTATCCATTTCAGACTGATGGGAGTACAACCTATTTTAAATGTGATCCAGATGGAAAACCTAACAGTTTCTCCTTGGATGGACCATTCCAGTGTCAAAATTTCCTGACTTACAGGCCTCTAAAACAATTTTCCTTTGAATAAAAACAGGGGGCAGATTATTTCCTAAGTGACACAGAAATCAAGAGCCTGAGCATTCGTTTCAGACAGAATTGGATTCAAATTTCACCTTTGTCCTTTGCTATTCATTAGCTGTGTAACCTTCGAACAGTTACTGAACATCTTTAAACCAGGAACTGTAATACCTACTCCTAAGTTTACTCTGAATATTAAATTAGGTTCATGTTTGTAAAACACTTTTCAGCACTTGGCTCAGTGTAAGTGACAAAAAAGTGGCAGCGAATGCATATGAACTACATGCTCCTTGAACAGATTTTATATTTATTACTGCAATAATGAAACAAAAGAAACACTGCTGAAATGATTACCAAACAGTTGTATGCAGTTACAACATATAATAATCTCTGAATAGTGATGACCAGTTTTTCTCTTTTCATATTCCTTTTCATTTTTGCTTCCAGTATGTAACACTGTTCTAATCTTTAATTTGCCAGAGAATTTAAGTGATCTGAAGAAAATACACAGTATCTGCTTCTGTTTCTCTGTCATTAAATCTGGATTGCAAGAAAAAGAAATTATTTTTCCAGGTGTCCTCTTTTGGTTGTTTCCTTGATTTACATAAAAATGATCTCCTATCTTTTTCCCTCTTTTCCCCCAAATGAGGAGGACAATGAAGATCTGAAGTGCCAGCTGCAGTTTGTTAAGGAAGAAGCCGCTTTGATGAGAAAGAAAATGGCCAAGATTGATAAAGAAAAGGACAGATTTGAACACGAGCTCCAGAAGTACAGATCCTTTTATGGGGATCTGGACAGTCCTTTGCCCAAAGGAGAAGCCGGAGGCCCTCCCAGCACCAGAGAGGCCGAGCTCAAGCTACGGCTAAGGCTGGTGGAGGAAGAAGCCAACATCCTGGGCAGGAAAATCGTCGAACTGGAGGTGGAGAACAGAGGCCTGAAGGCGGAACTGGACGACCTTAGGGGCGATGATTTCAACGGCTCGGCCAACCCGCTCATGAGGGAGCAGAGCGAATCCCTGTCGGAGCTACGGCAGCACCTGCAGCTGGTGGAAGACGAGACTGAGCTGCTGCGGAGGAACGTGGCCGACCTGGAGGAGCAGAACAAGCGCATCACGGCGGAGCTCAACAAGTACAAGTACAAGTCCGGCGGCCACGACAGCGCGCGGCACCACGACAACGCCAAGACCGAGGCCCTGCAGGAGGAGCTGAAGGCGGCGCGCCTGCAGATCAACGAGCTCAGCGGCAAGGTCATGCAGCTGCAGTACGAGAACCGCGTGCTCATGTCCAACATGCAGCGCTACGACCTGGCCTCGCACCTGGGCATCCGCGGCAGCCCCCGCGACAGCGACGCCGAGAGCGACGCGGGCAAGAAGGAGAGCGACGACGACTCGCGGCCGCCGCACCGCAAGCGCGAAGGGCCCATCGGCGGCGAGAGCGACTCGGAGGAGGTGCGCAACATCCGCTGCCTCACGCCCACTCGCTCCTTCTACCCGGCGCCCGGGCCCTGGCCCAAGAGCTTCTCCGATCGGCAGCAGATGAAGGACATCCGCTCGGAGGCCGAGCGCCTGGGCAAGACCATCGACCGGCTCATCGCCGACACGAGCACCATCATCACCGAGGCGCGCATCTACGTGGCCAACGGGGACCTGTTCGGACTCATGGACGAGGAGGACGACGGCAGCCGCATCCGCGAGCACGAGCTGCTCTACCGCATCAACGCGCAGATGAAGGCCTTCCGCAAGGAGCTGCAGACCTTCATCGACCGCCTCGAGGTGCCCAAGTCTGCGGACGACCGCGGCGCCGAGGAGCCCATTTCCGTGAGTCAGGTACAGTTCTGCCTATTGCGAGCCACGGCGGTGGCCAGGCTGGCCCGTGGAGCCGCGTCCCTGGCGGGCGTCTCGGCGCCCGGACTGCTGCGCCCCGCTTGAGGGGAAGCCCCGGCTCAGGGCCGCGCTGGGTCCTGAAACCCCCGGCCGGCCCACCAGTTCTTCCACACTGTCCTTCTGCAGGGCTGAGGTTTTTGTGACTCCATCACGTAGTCACCATTTCTTCCTCTGTTCTGTTTAAAAGGAAAACTTAACACCATTACCCTCAATTGTTGTGGAAAGAGTAAAGGATTTTGAGGCACATTATTATTTTAGAAGGTCAATATTTTTCTCTGTTACTCTGCTAGCAGATGAACTGCAAGATGGTTCTGAATAGGAATATTTAACTGCTGATATGTGGTTTTCGAGCCAAGATCCATATTGAGTTTAGGATTTTAAAAAAATGACTAGACTAGGAGGCCGAGGAGGGTGGATCGCTTGAGCTCAGGAGTTCGAGTCCAGCCTAGTCAGCAAGGCGAGATCCGCCTCTCCAAAACATATGAAAAATTAGCTGGGTGTGGTGGCATGCACCTGTAATCCAAGCTACTCCGGAGGCTGATGTGGGAGGATCACCTGAGCCCAGGCAGGTCGAGGCTGCAGTGAATGGTGATTGCACTACTGCACTCCAGCCTGGGCAAAAGTGAAACCCTGTCTCAAAAAAAAGAAAGAATAAAACTAAAACAGAATTGATGGCAGGGCACTGTGGCTCATGTCTGTAATCCTAGAGGCCAAAGAGGGCAGGAGGTCAGGAGTTCGAGACCAGCCTGGCCAACATGGTGAAACCCCATGTATACCAAAAATACAAAAATTAGCCTGCTGTGGTGGCGCACTCCTGTAATCCCAGCTACTCGGGAGGCTGAAGCAGGAGAATCACTTGAACCCGGGAGAGGGAAGTTGCAGTGAGCCGAGATTGCACCACTGCCCTCCAGCCTAGGCGACAGAGTGAGACTCTGTCTCAATAAAAAAATTAATTTAATTAAATAAAACAGAACTGATGGATAACTACTGGTAAATGTAGAAACCAGTGGTAAAGAGACATGATTTTCTGTCTACAACCCCCGGGAAAGGAACAAATGAAAGCCACTTTTTTTTTTTACCATAAGTTGAAATAACATGATCATTATTTCCAGAGAAAATCACTCTCAGTTGTATAGTGGAGAATCTCAGGACTGGGGAAGGAGTCTATACGGTAGCTTGAAGGCAACACTAATTCAGAGAAATAGTAACTATTCCAGAACAGGGAAAACCAGCATTTTTCCTCCATCCTGATTTGTAGAGGCACACCAGATGAATTGGACTGAGCTGCTTTGGCCAGGTATGGTGGCCATTTAAAGACCAATGCATTTTGTCAGAGTTAACCACATGAAAGATAATTTATGAAACAAAACAGGCAATGCTGTTTCCTCTGGCAAGCCTGGTGTCCTGTATCCAATGGAGAACCCACGGAAGTACAACAGCATGCATGGCTTTTAAGACACGCAAGACATTTAAAAGCCAGTTTATGTACAGAAGCATGGTTTTAGATTAACTGCCTGTTGGTACAGCTAGAAACATTGCAGCCCTATCGCTTATTTATCTTGCATGTTGCTCCGCTTTGCTATG
Organism: Pongo pygmaeus; assembly: GCF_028885625.2. NCBI lineage: Eukaryota > Metazoa > Chordata > Mammalia > Primates > Hominidae > Pongo > Pongo pygmaeus. The sequence goes on along the minus strand of NC_072378.2, from coordinate 127,697,495 downwards.
AAAAATATCGTTTTATGATAAAACTTGTTGAATTTTGATATGTATTCAGTTATACCCTTAGGGAAAATAATAGAAATTAGAGTGAGAGAAAGTGCTATGTATAATATTAGGCTTTCAGATTTTATAGATATAGGCTTAAGGGAGGGTGGGGGTTCTTTTTTAAGTTGAATGAATACTTAAATTAGTTGATGTGAATTTAAGTTTTAAAGATTATTATTAATTAACTCTTCTCTTTGTCTTTGCATTTACCTTCCCAGATGTTCCAGCCTATCATTTTACTTATTCTCATTCTTGTATTATTTTCTTCACTTTCTTACACAACAATATTTAAACTTGTCTTCCTTTTTACACTGTTTTTTGTACTGTAAATCTTTCATCATTTACCATTCATTGTAGTATTTTCAGTTTGTTTATTTTGTTCACCCTTCAAGACAAGAAGTAAAAGAAGTATAATTTCTGTAGTAACCAATGCTATAAAAACACTGAAGACTGCTTATTTCTTTAAAAAGACACAACTCATCTTACCAAGACCAAATTCAATAAGAAGCCCAAGCACTAAAATATTTCAGGTAAGAAAGTGTGACATTTTTCTGTATGAATTGTTTTAATTTTTACTTCTTTTTTAATCCTGTTTGTCTCCTCTTGATAAATAATTGGCATATTGAATATAAAAATGGACTACATGTCTCATAATTATTTCTCAGTAGTTCACTATTATTATTCAAAAGCTGGACGGACATTCACAATTTGGTCACATTTCCAAAAAGTATATACATTTGTAAAGTACCTTTGCCAGGTTGCATCAAACTAACAAGATAATTTTGACATCCAATAAATATCTGAAAAAAAAAAAAGGGGAAATAAATGAAATGTGACCCTCATGAAAACTAAGTAACGTGTTGTAATGCCGATGTGTTTTGTCTACAGAGATACGCTTGGAAGCAGAGATTGGATTAGGTCTTAGTTCATTTAGGAAATAATTATCCCCATCCTACTCTATTTGACCAGATTCCCACCAAACCTGCCACTCCTGCTTTTACTTATTATACTTGAAGTCGTGTATTGCTAATCGAACTTATTGCTTGGAGTCCTATCCTCTATAATAGATTGCCTCCAGAGTAGGAAATACCCTATAAATGTGATATGTGAATTGTTTTGAATAGGGAAAAAATACAGTCATTCTCTAGAATTTCATTAAAGTATGGTCATTTTCTAGAATTTCATTAGATCACAATCCAAGACTGGTAGCATAGTTCTGGCAGGAGGTGCTCTGGAGATATAAACTAACTTCAATAAACCTGAGCATCCCCCTTTCTCCTCAAACCTAAAGTGGCCTGGATAGACTCCATCTACCCAAAGGACCTATTCTGTCCATCTCATTGATAGTTTATCCAGTGCCACCCAAGAGTCAGCAATCCCTGCACTTGTTGAAGTCACATACTTGTAAATGTTCACAGGTTGGTTGACGGATATGAAAATCTGTGGAAAGTGAAGTATCTTGCACATCTGCAAAAAGAATATGTGGAAAAACTTTGTTATAAAAGTTGCTATTGGTAATGGTCCTTGGAATCCCAGGAATTTAACTTTCAAGGGACTATGATTTATTTATAGTCTCATCCTCCCCCACATCCATTTGAATATTAATTAAACAAACAAACAAACCTTCACAATAGTCTAAAACTTTAGTTTAGAATAACTGCTCTTACCCTCTATAGGGTTTGTTTGGTTTTGGTTTTCGGTTCTGTTTGTTTTTTGATAGGGAGAGGAGAGACTTGAAGTGAGGAGTGGTTACCCAACAGTTGGAATCTGTCACTATGCACTTCTGGCTTTTTATTTTAGAGATTCTGAGAGCTAGGTAAAGCTTCATTACAAAAATGAATGAAAGGAGATAAATGCCATGTTTAATCAATTATATATAATTCAGGTGTTTGCTTTTTAAAATTGTTTTCATCTCAGAGATAACAAACACTTTAAAACCTAAAGTTTGTCTGTTAGATCCGTGATAAGTTTCCAGGCCACCATTTCAGGAACTGAAAGTAAATGTTTGAGGGCTGAAGTGTAGCTGAAATACTGTCTTTGGAGCCGGTTATACCTGTTAAAAGGTTCTCAGCCACCTACAGAGCATTTGGAAGTGTGTGGAGTGTTACAAGTTATTACAATGACTGGGAAGCTCGCTGGCATTTAGGAGGAAGGGATCAGAACTTCAAGGTCCCTGAAATCCCACATCACAAATAATTGCCTTGTCCAAATTGCTGATGTTGTCTTTGTGGAGAAACGTGATATGGTATGCACTCATTCACTTCAGAAGCATCATGCGTATTCACCACCCTGTGTGACTTTAAGAAACTGGCTTTAGATTTTAGCTTTCTTTATCATGAGAGGAATCAAAAATGAAATAACTAGATCAGTGGTTATCAATGCTAGCTGCACATCAGAATTTCTGGGATGTTTTTAATTGGGGACCTACTCCATACTAATTGAAATAAAATGTACGGACCTAGGCATTTGTATTTTTAAAAATGCCCCAGAACCACTACTTTTAGATATTTGAATTATCTAAAATACACGTTCTATATAGCCTCAACAAAGCTTACAGTAAACCGTGTGATACTAAGATATAAGATCATTAGGTGTCTAGGTTTGAGTAGACTTTAAAGTTTCAGCTGCTCAGTGGATGTCTGAATTCTCTCTAGGGCATTTCTGCTTAGTTGTACAGCCTTTGCCAGAAGGGGTATCACCTCCAGTGATAAAACAATTATATTTCTGCACTGGTGGTCATGCCAGAAAACTTGGCTTGCATTAATACAAGCTTTCAAAAACACAGAATCAAAGGTAAATAGGAGTAATATCTAATAGAAAAGAGAACCAAGATGAATAGTGTGCGGGCACAGGGTCACACACCCACTGAGAGACACAGGCATGTGTGCACACTGAATTCAAGACTCAAGATGATCCCACAGTGATCTAACATGTTATTACAACAAAATCCCTAGGCATTCTTAGATGGGCTGACAGCCTAAATATATGCAAAGATGGTGCAAACACCTCAGTGATAACTTGTGACCTGAATAGGAAAGGAGAGATGTCTGGGCTAACCAAAACACCAGCCTCAACTATAGATCTCATTTTTGGAACTATGGTCATGTTCCCTATGTTGCCCTTCTGGCAACAGGGGTATTAATCTTACCTATGAACTCCTAAAGCAGTGATAAGGTTTGACTCTGTGTCCCACTCAAATCTCATCTTGAATTGTAATCCTCACGGATGGAGGGAGGGACCTGTAATCCCCACATGTAGAGGGAGGCAGGTGATTGGATCATGGGGGTGGTTTCCCCCATGCTGTTCTCATGATAGGGAGTGAGTCCTCACGAGATCTAATGGTTTTATAAATGTTTGGAAGTTCCTTCTTCACTCCTCTCCACTGCTGCCTTGTGAAAAAGGTGCCTGCTTCCCCTTCCACCATGATTGTAAGATTCCTGAGGCCTCCCTAACCATACAGAACTGTGAGTCAAACCTCTTTCCTTTATTAATTACCCAGTCTCAGGGAAGCTCTTTATAGCAGTGTGAAAGTGGACTAATACAGGCAGTGATTTTATAGAATTTCATGAGACTCTTAAACCTCATCCAGATCCTCCATATGTGAAACTCCTGTGAAATACTGGGGAGAGGAAAGTAGGCTGAAGCAGAACTGACTTGACTGCTGCTCACAGATTCTGGGGGATATGGAATCATTCCAACAGCTCCTTTGAAGTTAGTGAATCAACTTTACTAAACAGTTGAATTCCAAGGAGGCTCTTTTCCACTCTGCCCCACTCACTGCATACACCAGCTTCCCAGTTGTGCCTGTGTGTACACACACAGCTCCATCACACTGTGGTGTATAATGAGAAATGCATCCAGGGTCAGGGCATTCAGACCTACCTCTATCTTAGGAGACATGCTGGGGACCAGTTGGTGGAAGGTGGGGTCAGAAAATTGCCAGCAGGCACAAAGTGACCTTTTTCCTTGCCGTCTTTTCCCTATAACTTCAAGCTGTTCAATGGGCGCCCAGTATCCAGGGTGCACCTATCTCTTAAAGCGTAGAACATAGACTTGGGAAGATAAGTTAACAAAGATGGTGCCCAAAACCTCAGAAAGAGAGTCCCCAGCATCTTCCCCTTTGATCCTGTTGCTTGCATTATTTTTGTTATATGAAGCTGTTTCTGAAAGAGGAACAACCAGGCTTCTTGATTCACCAAGAGAGCAAAGACTCTTAATTATTAAGACAAGGCGTCATCTTTTGTTTGGACCTTTGAAGCTGTGCTATTTAAACATCACACCAAAGTAAACTCAACAAAGCAAGCCTTATTCTAGAAAATTCCCTTGTATGCACATTCTTGGCCATAGGAAGAAGTGTCTTCTTGTTAATTTGGCCTAGATCTAAGAAAAAAGGAATTCAGTTGGCTATTTTTAAGCATAAGTAACTAAACTCATAAAACAAAGGAAAATTCAGTCCTGAGCCTGGAATGTATTTTGGCCTGCATTCTCCAATCTTCACTTTAGTTTGTGTGATAGAATGGGATATGGTTATTTAATCAGCTGCCAATGAAGTTTGGAGTGTCAATTTGGTAGCTCAGCCTTAATTCCAAATATTCGTGCAGAGTTTGTAACTGCATTCTGATAGAACTACAGTCCAGTTCATCTAGTAGAGTCATGCTTTGGGTCAGACACCATAACTGAATGTAGAGATTGAAGAGAAATTAGTGGAGAATAGTACCAGAAAGTAAGAAAAGTCGACCACTTATTAAACTACTGGGATATGGTACAGTTAAAACATAGTATGTATGAAGACATAACTGCTTAAACCCTAGTTGTAAACCAATTAGGTCTAATGAAAAATAGATTTCATTCTGTGTTTTTAATTTTGATCTGGTTTTTGATAAGTAAAGTAATTTCATTCATATTTTGATGAAACTCACATTTCATGGGTAGGTCCTGATATTCTCAGCAGTCTACTTGTAGAATTTCAGCTAGAAACTCATACAAAATAGAACGTTTCATGGCCTGGACATGGCAGAACACCTTTGTAGTTACAGTAATAAATGTGGTAATATCTTAAATGTGGTAATGCTTCTAAACTGTACTTTTGATCAGTTGAGAGAAGGGAAAGTGGTAGTGGCTGTTTTTCACATTTGCCATTTTGAAAATGTGTGCAAATCATAGAATCTCTAAAGTTCCTTTCCATGTAACTTAAATACATTTTCATCCATGTCTTCCCTGCTTAAAGGTGTATTTTCTGTACTCACTGGCAGTTCTAGTCTGTGTCTGTCCTAGTGAAGTTGTGGGTAATATTTTAAATATTTCTAGGGGCACCTTTTGAATAGAGTACTGTTATAACCCACTTGATCAAAGAACAAGAGCAGCAAATATAACACTTTTTAGATGTAAAGAGAAACCTCAGAAATCTCTACCTTGCACTGCTCACTGTTAAGCCAGGCTGTGTTGTCTTTTTTTTTTTTTTTTTTGAGACAGAGTCTCGCTCTGTCGCCCACGCTGAAGTGCAGTGGTGCGAACTCGGCTCACTGCAAGCTCCGCCTCCCAGCTTCACGCCATTCTCCTGCCTCAGCCTCCTGAGTAGCTGGGACTACAGGCGCCCGCCACCACGCCCACCTAATTTTTTGTATTTTTAGTAGAGACGGGGTTTCACCGTGTTAGCCAGGGTGGTCTCGATCTCCTGACTTCATGATCCGCCCACCTGGGCCTCCCAAAGTACAGGGATTACAGGTGTGAGCCACCGCGCCCGGCCCAGGCTGTGTTGTCTTAAAGAGCCCCATCTGATCTTATATCCCAGATATTTGTGATTAATAAACTTAAGTCTATTGACATTTCCTGATTATTCAATTTCACTGTTCCATTATAAAATTTTTTTAGTTCAGAATTGTATGTATTTTTCTGTAGCTATTTTTCAAAATAAGGTACCAACAAAACTCAACATCTGAAGATAAAATTGCAAACATTTAGTTTAAGATAAGAATACATAATCAGTGGTTGTTAGCAGTTATTCAGCCTTTACAAAAATGTTCATAAAATTTTATTGACTTGCATATTTGAATGTTTTTCTCAATGTTTTTGAATCCAAATTCCTATTTAGCATATATTAAACTCAGATAATAAAAATTTGCCTTTGTTTTGATGATTTTTATTTAAATTATCAGTAGTTTTAGATATATTTTTAAAATGATTTTAAATGATTATTTTTTACTAAAATAAACATTAAATAAACAGTAACAGTGTAGAGCATTACACTAATTTAAAAACTAGAACTTTTCAGAAAAGTTTAGAACATCAGCTCACTTAAGAAAATGGCAAACCGCCCTGAGGTATTCAGGAGTGGTGCAATATCTTGACTATTTGAAGTGTTACAATGTCATGAGTACTCCAGATATGGAGCTGTGGAAATTACTGACTCTGAAAAAGTGTGCTTTATGCGTTTATTTTCTGTAGTCTCTTCTGAATGTTTTGAGTTGAGCTGCTTATGTTAACAAGTATATGCATAAGTGATTATTGAAGGCTGGGAAACGGCATCACTTCTTTTTGAGGTTGTCCAACATGACATACCTTTAAAGTCAGCTCTTTAAGTTTATGTCAAAAGTACCTGCCTTAACCTGTGCATTCACATATTAAGAGAGTATGAGGGGCAGAGAGCAGCTCATCAGTTTACTTACTTGCCTCAAGTGATTTAGTAAGGGAAGATAATTTAAGAGCTTTTTTAAAGAAATGACTTATATACTCTTATTTCTTAAAGTCAGAACACTCAGTTTAGTTTGTAGTTTATAACTCCCTTCTATCTTTCTTATAAACAGTTTTTTTCACATTCTTTGTTACTCCTTTTGTGTCATTGACTCCTGGACAGACAAAATAGAGTTAGACTTCTTAAATAGAACATCCTGTGTATTGGCCTAGATCAGTCATTTATAACTGGGTTTCAGCATGACAAGTTACTGAAATTAATTTTTTTCTGGACATTAGGTGACTCCTGGGAATCCAAGGCAGGAAAGGAAATGTGTATCTGCTGAGCCTTTGCCTGAAAGGAAATGTGTACCTGCTGAGGCTGTCGGCCCACTGCATAGAGGGCCTTAGCATTTGTAAACAAGCTTAGATTACATCTAGTGGAAAAAGCCGTAGTGAAGCTAGTTGAGGTAGTCAAGGAAAATGAGGACTCCCTGGCCTTGGACCTCATCTTGATATGAAAAAAACTGTCCAAGACGGGAAACTGAAGTCTCTGTTCAGCCTCCTTACTTCAGAGGGAATGTAATTGATTCAGATGCAGCTATTTGTTTGAAGATACCTGATATTTGTAGAAAGTGACTGGATTCAAAATAGTAGTGTGGATTAAAAAGAGTTGGATAAAGAAAGAGTGAGGTTGGCTGGGCACAGTGGCTCACGTCTGTAATCCCAGCGCTTTGAGAGGCCGAGTTGAGTGGATCACCTGCGGTCAGGAGTTCGAGACCAGCCTGGCCAACATGGCAAAACCCCGTCTCTACTAAAAATACAGAAATCAGCTGGGCCTGGTGGTGGGTGCCTGTAATCCCAGCTATTTGGGATGCTGAGGCAGGAGAATCGCTTGAACCCAGGAGGCAGAGGTTGCAGTGAGCTGAGATCGTGACATCACACTCCAGCCTGGGGGACAAGAGCGAAACTCTGTCTCAAAAAAAAAAAAAAAAAAAAAAAAAAAAAAAAGGAATAAGGTTACAGAAATCTTATTTTGCAATATATATTGATAGCATCAACAACATCAGAATACAGTGGAAGGGTCAGACACAGCTGCTTTTGAGGATGTACTAAATACCTACTGTTTCCTTCCTGCACTTGAATAGCTTTTGCCCTACGTGATATCACCATTTTGCAACTCTCTCTTCCTAACCCCTTTTCCTTTATGAATTTTTGAGATGTTCGTGGGCAAATTACCCATCAAGGTATTGTGCTTATAGGCTAATATGGACTTACTGAGGAACCTTGGCCATGGAAAATGGGTCTGGATGTTTCTGCAGAAGACCCTGAAAATGGGTCTGGCTGGTTCTGCAGAGTGGGCCTAGGAGCTACACTGAAGTGTGACTTTGGGCCTCCCTTTCTGTAACTTTACCTCCAGATCCTTTACTGTATCCCTCTCGTATCATGATGCCACATTCCTGTTGACCTGAACTCCAAGTGCTCAAAATCTAACACCCACCTATGCAGTTCCCCATTCAGATCTTCCACCTGTTTCCCCACTCCATGCCCTGTGAATGAAACAGATGGCTTTCCCGACCTCTAATCAAAGCCTACCCATATTGATTTGTTCCTTCTAATCCTTAGTATGTGCTACATCTTCTCCTTTTCTGTGCCGAAGTGTGAGTAGCCAATAGTTATTTCCTCTACCAGTGGTATTTTACTAGGCAATTATTGGAAACAGAATGCTGCCACCCGGTAATGATAAATCTAACATTTCTCGTAGAAGATATAGATGGATTAGTTACTCCCTGGGGGGAATATGGATTAGTTCCTGTGTCCTTCAAATTACACTCACCAAGCCTGAGCCATGCTTTACTGCTGAAACATCCTAGCAGAGAGAAGTGGCTCAGGGTGGCCCTCTTGTGGTGGACAAGCATTCCCAGGACTCTGCTGGTCACTAAAGGAAAGGTAGCCCTCAAACAGTCCTTTTTATTATTTTGATTTTATTCTCATCATTATCAGTATCCTCCAAGTCAAGAATCTGTAAATAATACAATGAGATGCTAAAAACAAGTTTGAAAAATGTTAGCAAGGTCTGTTTCTAGTTTTAAAATAGCCCACATTTCTCAAATATGTTACTCGTTGGTTCAGAATTTGGACCACTACCTAAAAAGAACAGATCATTCAAACGTGTGTCTTTTGAATATTTCTGCCATCTGGAAATGCCTGTGCATAAGCCCCATGATGGATGTGCTTGGCTAAAAAACCTGTTGACGTGTCATCAGCCTTCAGAATAGAAGAGACAGCCAGTGTCCCATGATTCGAAGGATAAACATCCCCCACTGGAAAAATAGTACATTAGCTGGCAAGTAATAATCCAAACATGTACATGGATAGTAAATATTCTGTGTGTGATCCTCATAATTTTATACCCCAAAACGGTATTTTAGGAGGATCAAAATTATATTTATTATCACACAGTTGAAATTGCCATTCTAGAACTCAAATAGCACAGGACCAAATTTGACAGAATCAGCTGTGGAACTTCATCAAAAGTCTGAAGCCAGGACCTCACCACTGGATGGTCTGAGTCAGAAGTCTGGGGAGAGTTCCAGCATTACTATTTTTCTTTTTCATTCTCTGTGTGATTATAGTGTGCAGCTAGGTCTGAGTGAGAGTAACACTAAACCGTGATCTCCTCGGTGGAATGCTGTGGGTACTCCTAGGAGAGACTCTCCAAATTTGTGAATTTATACGAGTGTAGTGGGCTACTCAGGATGCAAACAGTCATGCTACATGTCACATTTCAGGGAATCTTCAGAGCTGACCAGACCTGTTGAAGACAAGGATTTCTTCCTCTTCTTTGAGTCCTCTTGGTCTAACCTGGCACAGAACTGGTATTCACAAATATTTGCTACATGGAATGTTAACTGAAGTACCCAAGACCTTAGGAATTGAAGATAATTTAAGATTCAAGAGTTCTGCTAAACAACTGAGATCTCATGATCTTAAAGTACTTTGAAAATTGCAAGGGGCAGACATTCAAGAAGGAAGGATTTCTTAAAATACAGCCCTTATAGTAGCCTTTGAACTTTAACATGCAGAAGAATGAGTTTAGGCGGGGCACAGTGTTTCAGGCCTATGATCTCAGCACTTTGCGAGGCAAAGGAGGGAGGATCATTTGAGCTCAGAAGTTCAAAACCAGCCTGGGCAACATAGCAAAACCTTATCTCAAAAAAAAAAAAAATACAAAAATTACCTGGGCATGGTGGCAAGTGCCTGTGGTCCCCTACTCAGGAGTCTGAGGCTGGAAGATTGCTTGAGCCCCAGAGGTTGAGGTTGTAGTGAGCCATGATCACACCACTGCACTCCGGCCTGGGTAACAGAACAAGACCATCTCAAAAACAAAACTATACTAAAACAAACAAAAAAGAACAAGTTTAGTTTTTTAAAAGTTGTTCTCTTTTTCAATCTTTTCTATCTTCTTTCCAATGAAAATAGAAACACAGTACCCCTTTTATTGTTAAATATGTTTAAAGGGTAAAAGAATAAGCAATGGAAAAATGATATAAACAAGAAATCAGAAGCTCTCCCGTCTCATACCAGGTTGTCATAGCATAAAGAGAACAAATGAGTAACTGCTTTGTAACACTTCAGGATCGTTCTGCAAACAAAACCATAGATTAAATATGTACTGGCATGCTTAAGGCCATGTTGCCATGTTTATCTTCAGATTTTTTAACTGCTAAGATAAAATCCATTTGCCTTTTTATTTTGACTCAGTGTTTACAATTAGCTAAGGACATGAGCCTCTTTAGATAGTAATAAATACTCAGCTGGCTGGGCACAGTGGCTCACGTCTGTAATCCCAGCACTTTGGGACGCCGAGGCGGGCGGCTCACGAGATCAGGAGTTAGAGACCAGACTGGCCAATATGGTGACACCCTGTCTCTACTAAAAATACAAAAATTAGCCGGGCATGGTGGCGTGCCCCTGTAGTTCCAGCTACGCAGGAGGCTGAGGCAGAAGGATCACTTGAACCTGGGAGGCGGAGGTTGCAGTGAGCTGAGATCGCGCCACTGCACTCCAGCCTGGGTGACAGAGCAAGACTCCATCTCAAAAATAAATAAATAAATACTCAGCTATATGATTCTTATGTCATACTTGGAAGATAGAGTATCATCTCTCTCATTTGGACATAGAAGAAAACTGAATTTAAAATTTGCCAAAGCCAGAAATCAACTTCTCAGTCTCCTCTCATATCCGGCATTCTTATTTCGATTTTCTTCCCTTGCACTTCTTGGAATTTTGAACTTCAAGGCACTCCACCAGGAATGAGGAGACCTGGATTCTATTCTTGGAATGGCCAGTAAGTGGCTTTGTGACCTTGAGCAGATGAGTTACCCTCAGGGCCTCTTCCCTCAACTGTAAAATGAGAAGGTTAGCTAGATGATTTCAGAAGTTCTTTCTGGCTCTAAAATTCTGTAAGTCTGGAAACACCTGCTACCGACATTTATGCACGCATTATTTCTCTTTTACCCTTTTCAAAATGTTTTTGATTGTGCCTTAATATTATTATTAATATAGATCTTTTCCATTTCTTTTTAGAATTTTCTTTTTTGTTTCTTGACAGCAGGCAGTGTTTCTACATTTATTTTCCATTAAGTGTTATTATGTACATTTCTTTACATATCTGTTATACATTGAAATAAGATTAGTATTTCATAAGGTATGAATGATGTGATTCTTTCTAAAACATAGGGCAATCATTTGTGAATTTCATATTTGAAGATTTAAATGTTCAAATGGTTTAAAGATAAACTGCATTACAAAACAAATTGCATTTTTTTTCATAAGATTTTCAGTCATTCTGACACCTGCTTGAAAACCTCAGGCAGTTCAAGATGTCTGAATATAACTGTAGGGCTGAGTATACCAGCATCAGTCTTTTAAATGCATTCATTTTATGTACATAATTGTGGTAAATTTTCTTTTAAAAGTTTTCTTAAACAAAAAGTTTTCAAGGGAAAATCTCAAAAGCTGTGCTGAACATTTCTTGACTTTGCACCGTATCACCTAATTGACTTACTTTCTGTCTTTTGGGTATGAAATATGGCATGGAAATTGTATATTATATATAAATAACATATAATATAAATTATATATATATATAATTCAACAGAAAAGGTTGGTAAATACTAGAATAAGTGGTAAACTTGGAGTAAACTTTTTGTCAAAGACTTTCATTATTATTTGATCCTGTGTACAATTTAAAATCAGCTTTACCATGACAAGAAGCAGATGAAGCACTTGAATCTGTTATACATTGAAATAAATTAGTATGTCATCAGGTATGAATGACGTAATTCTTTCTAAAACATAGGGCAATTATTTGTGATTGCCCTGGGACAATCACACTGGGACAGCCATGAAAAGAGATTGAAATGGGTACTACTGAGTGACACTTAGGAAGTATAGTCCAACCTAACATCTCTTGTAACTTAGACACATACTATCTGAATTTTCGATAGGATTTAGAAAATAGTCTTAGTTTGATTTACAAGTGATACATAGAAGTTAAGAAGTTTGGAGTAGAAGAAAAGGTAAAGGAAACAATGTTTTTTGTTTTGTTTCTCTGAGACAGAGTCTTGCTCTGTCAACCAGCCTGGAGTGCAGTGACGCCATCTCTGCTCACTACAACCTCTGCCTCCCGGGTTCAAGCAATTCTCCTGCCTCAGCCTCCCTGGCTAATTTTTTAATTTTTAGTAGACACAGGGTTTCACCATGTTGGCCAGGCTTGTCTCGAACTCCTGACCTCAGGTGATCCACCTGCCTCTGCCTCCAGAAGTGCTGGGATTACAGGTGTGAGCAACCACACCCGGCCAGAAACAATGTTAAGATAATTCTGCATTGATGTTTTTGTGCAACTCCCTCCTCCCTTTCCCTCTCTCAAAGAATCTCCTTCCTAGCCTCATAAGTATGGAGGCAGACATGAGCTACCCTTTATTGTGTGCTTGGCGCTACATATATTCCCTCATATTCTTATGGCCTCTTAAAGTAAATATAATTATGTCTTTAAGGAAGAATCAGGGTCTGCAAGATCACACAGATAAGTGGTGGCAGCAGAATTGAAACTTAGATCTCTATGACAAAATTCCATGGTTTGCAATCAGAAAAAACAGTTTCAAACCCTTTTCCTCCACATGGGTGCATTTCTATGAACTTTTGCAGGATGCTTTACCACTATGAGCCTTGCTTGGGTTTTATCGGTAAGATCAGATTATCAGTATCTAGAGACAAAATTGCTCTGAGGGTGAACTCAGATAAAGGTCTGTTCAAAGTACTTAGCACAGAACCTTGCAGAGAGTTGCCCCTCAGTGAATAATCACTATTATTACTATAACTATCACTGTTATTGTTGTTGTTATTGCTGTTGAGATTATGATGTCAGGCTTTCCAGACACAGTACGGTTTCATTTGATTGTCCTACATGTGTTAAAGTCCTACTATGAGCAGGTTATTAGTACTAAACTTTAGCTCCTCATGAAATATTTATCTGGAAGCAGGTGAAAATAATGTGAGTGAATATGTATTACTTTAAAGACCACACCAGGGAAGCTCTTCAGACTTGAAGATAAGACCTTATTGTTTAAACTTGTGTATTTGCTAAGTTAGGCAAAAGAATTGCTCTAGAGACTTTTTTGACTACATTAAACCAAATATCATCAGATGCATGTGTGTACAAAGCCACAATAAACCTGAAAATGCCGCTGGGGAGGCAAGATCTCCTAGCATTTCAGAACAGGCTGATTTGATCATGATTTAGAGAGCTTTTCCATACACTTAGGCTGCTTTCTCTTCCTATGGCTGCAGCACACTTTAGTGGAAAATAAGACCATAGGTATCTCATTTTGGGGGGGGGGGTGTGTTTTGTCCTTCCACAATAAGAAATCTCATCCTTTCCCATGGGCTCTGATTTTCTCTAACGTAAAGACATCGCTACTACTGTAGATAAAAGCAACACACTGTCAGAATCACAGAGAGCTAAGAGGTTGGATTTTATGTTCCATTTCTATTTTATTTGAAGATAGAAGCTCAATAACTTTCATAGATCTTTTGAGAGTGCATAATATATATATAATTATGCTACACATATTGTTCTGCCACATCCAGATGCAAACTTCTAAAGGCGCAGCAGAGTACATCCTGCCACCAGCTGAGAAGGATAAAGAAGTATGGAAAGAGGGAGATAATTCTTGCCTATAAAAAAATGTTTACTTTCCTAATAAAATAAATCTAAAATTGGCCATTGTCATCGTATGATGTTAACAACCAGCTCTTTTGGCAAGTTTGAAAATACTGGGCTCCATTATAAAAGCTAAAAATGTCCTGGACCTGGAGTTGTTTACCCAGAGCATGAGCTGCTCTAAAGTTACAGAGCTCTGGTTGGACGAGGTGGCTTGAAGGCCGCCTCCAAGTAACTGACATCACAGTAGTCTCAGCTGTTGCTGTGACACTAAGCTGAGCAGCTTTTTGACTTGTAAAAGTGGTGAAGGTTTCAAAGGGACTTGTCAGTACTGCTCTGTGGAATGGTTGGACTTATTTTGCATCCCCTTTTCTTGTAAAGAATCGAGATTCACCGAGCTGAGACTTTTCTCTTTAAGACAGCTAGCCATCCACTATCTTCCATTGCTAATTGACCAGTGGTCGAGCATCCATAGGATTTCTCCCCAGTGCGAAAGGTATGTTTCTTTCCGGCAAGTTTACAAGCAAGTGACTAATTATGGCAGGATACAAAGGGGCTGCTGTTGAGATGTTTCAAACTATGGATACTGTTTAAGTGGAGTGTAATTTCAACATCTGTCTCTGCTGTTGTCTGTGTCTGGGCTTAAAAACAGTGGGCGGGGTGCATAACAGATTGTACTGACTCCTAGGAAAAAGGCTGTTCAGCTGCTCAGGGTGGATTTCCCAACTCTGGACTGACAGTACCATCCGCTCTTTGAGACTGTTTTTCCAACACTGCTTCTCAGTTGTTTGAAAAGCACTTTGCCCATCATTGATTTTCACTAAGTACATTTATTCAAATGTGATTTTTTTATTCATGTAAAGACTTTTAACATTTGCAAATTAAAGTTCACAATCCTGGAGACTATTGGTATTTGAAAATTGCAGTGAAAAATAAATTTTAGTTTTATCTAAGGCGGTGGTGGACTCACTGTAGAGTTAGTGTTTCTGTAATTTGAGCTGAAGTCTATGCCATTCATAATTGAATAATCTACGGTTAGGAGGGAAACTTACCACTATGTCTTTTGTTCACGATGGTTAGTTTTAGACATTTGTTTACTCAAATCAAATGTTTGCTTTTAAAGTTTACATTTTATAAGTTAAGTAAAATCAGTGTGCATACAGCTTGGATGTTTTCTAATTTGAGTAAATAACTGTAAAGAAAACAAGGAAGAAGATAATTAAATGAAACGGTAAAGTTGGTTCATTCGGAATTGCATGTGGTAGTGTCTCTTTGACCTTGTTGGAGCATGAGAAATGTGCTAAAACAGCAATAAACAGCAATGAAAAAAATTTCCCTTTTACTCTGTAACAAAATCAAATCATGGTGGTCTTTGGAAAGATTCAATTGCAAGTGAACAATAGGAATGAGATTTATTAATTCATTGAAATAATTCAAGTGATTGTAATAGCCTGGAGAAAGGGATAGAGAATTTAGGAGGTAAATGGTACATTACTCTGATAGGTTATAAGCTGGGGAATTCCTAATCCATCAAAGTTAAGCAGAAGCAAATCATCTTCAGGCCAAATGAGTCTTCTAGGAATTGTGAGATTAGCAGTACCTACTGTGTGTGGCATTTCTATTGGAATATGTAACCTCCTATAAATGAAAAATCTTTAATTATATGAAAAGTGATATGTTTAACAAAAGGAAATAAGGAGAGCAAGAAACAAGTACTCTAAACAATAATCTAAAAAGAGAGAAGTAGCAATGGAGCAGCTGCCCCTAAGGAACGCTGTTTAGTTTGTTTGGCTGCAGTCCAGTTTTCAATGGGCGAGATGGAGGTTGAAAGGGTAGTGACCAGGGTGTCCTAAGAATGGAGCACCCCTCAGAGAAAGAATTGCTGCCATGACCAAACTGAGGCTAATTTGGGGGTGAAAATAATTTCTTGTGAGACTTGTGTGTTACTCTTAAACTTTGCTTACTGGTAGGGCCGGAAGGCTAGCAGAACTATTTGCCTCCCATCACCATACTTATGCAACCCACTCACAACTCTTTATAATTCTGGCTTTCAGCCCTGGAAAGGGGAAGTAAGTTAAAAGGGATTATGCAATGCTGGTTTAGAGTTGGGGTGTGTGACTAAGTAATGCAGCTCACTGTGTCCTCTTACATTTGCTCTAATAAATTTTTATTCTGAAATGGAATTCTAGAAGGAACAACATAAACTGGAGAGCCAAAGAGATATGGGGTAGGGGACGCAGATAGCAGAAATCCTTCTTTCTCTCCCACATAGATGCCAGTATCTGTGGGAGAAAATGAGTGACAACTAGGAACAAAAAGAACTTTTATTTTTGCCCCAGTAGAGAGCACTTAAATTGAGTTTTTGAATCTGCTGAACCACTTTACCCCATAACTTCTCATTACGAAACATTCTGTCTCTACAAAGTTGCCCCTTCAGTTTGATTTTTTTGTAATATTTAAGTCAGATTTATAACAAAAGCAGTTTTACATAAGATCTGTTCACATTTTTACTAACAATAAAACTTTTTTCTTTAAATATGTGACATGTATCTTTAAAATATTTGAAAAAAGGCAAAAGAAGATCATGGAAAATATGAGAGTTCACACAATTACACTGGCTTCTATCTCGTTTTAAAATAAAGATCAAAATAATCAGTTTTTTTTTCCAGAGAACAACAGGGAGAGGGATAGATGGAGAAAAGAGAGGAGAAAGGGAAGGAGGGAGGAAAGACAAGAAGAGGAAGGGAGGGAACAAAGGACAGAAGGAAGAAAACAAGAAGCAAGTATTTATCAGGCATTTGCTATGATCCAGAGCAGTGTTTAGGCACTTATTTTAAGCATTTTTCCGTTTTGCTCACTTAATCTCCAAAACAATTCTATGCCTCCTCCCCCTACTTTATATTTAGAGGTGGAAGCAATATGTTTGGCTGCGTTACATCTAACATTATATTTACGACAAGACTGAGATGCTAAGAAGGCCAAATCCTTCCACAAAAAATTGGCACAGATATTGCTCTATAGAAATGTTCTTGCAAAGGCTTGTTTCTGATCCATAACTATTACATTTTTTGGCACTAGCAATTGCTCTGGGCCTGGAAATGAAAAGCTCCATACATTGGTCCTTCTCCATATTAAGGGATGAGTTTGGCTCTTTGCAAATTGGTGCAGGATTCGATCTGCTTCAGGACTGTTACCTGGGTTTAGATATAGTCTTGTTATCAAGAGCAAGACTGATTTAGGGTATTCCTGAATGATCTTCTGGTAGGTTAAAAAGAGAAAGGAAAGCCTGGCCATCTTTCAACAGTAGCATGGAAGCGATTCAAGAAGAGTTAGGAATAGAAGGAAAAATTGGAGCCGTTTGCTACATAATTGCAGAAAAGACTTTATGGTGATTTCTGAACATTTCCAGTGTTTAAAGACAGTTGGGATAAAACATGGATTTATCATAGCTCCTCTTTTCCAGGTAGCTTGAAATTAGTCTGCATCCTTTTTTAGTTTCTTTGGTTAAATCTGCATTTATCTCTTATGATCTCAAACCACACCATTCTTCCTAAGAAGTTCCAGTAGCAAATACTTTCTAGTCAGCAAGGTAGTTTCACCACACAGTTAATTACATATAGTTTTAAAGCAGTCTGCTAGTTTCAAGACAAGCACTGTCTGCATTTCCTAGGAAGAATTGTTAGATGAACCTAAAAGATGACTAGGTATTCAAGATCAAGATCAATGGAAATTAGATTAGCCAAAACAAACAAATACCAAAACTCTGTATGTTCTTTACCATCTTCGTTTTATTTGTTCTTCACTGACATTTATTATGGCAAGTACTTGTGGTTACTGGTTTATATGTGGGGAAGATAGCAAAGAAAGGAGTGACAGAAGAGGTGGAGAAATGAGGTCAGAAATTGAGCATGGCCAACTGGATAAAATGAGATATGATAGCACCTTTAATAGCCAGATCTGAAATTATGTATTTTTCGTGACTGAATTAATCATAATAGTGCTAGTGCCAAAGACATAGGAAAAAATTATCAAAGTATCTTTAGTAAATAGTTTGAGAGTAAAGTAACAATATAGATCCCAAAATTATTAGGGTGTTTTGAAGGTAGAACCCTGCATATATAGCTAACATTTTTCATTCTTATTCTACTCTAATTCATTGATCGTGACTCAAAAAATATATATTCAAAACTGTTTACCAGTCAGATATGTATGTTCACAACAGTCTGACAAAAATAAAATTAGTCTTCGATATTTAGCTTATGTTTAGGATATGAAATATGCAGTTATCTTCTGTGAATACAAAATTGGCGCTTGCTGCTTGAGTATGTGGGCTTAATTCGGCAGTGCCAGCACCCACAAAGCTATTGACTGTTGGGATCTTTGTCCGTAATTAGCATTAGCTGCCACCAGTAAGTTATAGCATTTTGATAATGGCTTAGTGACTGAAGAGTTAGACATCTTATAGGCATAATTATCTTAAACAGAGATTCAAACATTTTAAACATGCTTTTCTACCCCCTAAAAAGGCACACGACTTATTTAATACAAAATTATTTTTAATTGAAGTCACAATGAAATTTTGTAAAGCAAAATATAGAAAACTTTGTTAAATTTCTCAAACTACTTTGCATTCAGTATGCCATTTAATCTTTTTAACAGTTCTATGACTATCCCCATTTTAATGCAAAAAACTAAATCTCAGAAATTTTAGACTTATACCAGTTACATAGCTGGTATTTTAAATTGTGACTTCAAACCTTAAATACACATCCCTGAAGGCTAGAAAATTAATTATTTCAGTCACTACTTAATGTAATAGAGGATTCCCTGAAAACTGAGCAAAATGTTTTCTTCAGTTCCCTGTATTCAATATCCTAAGCAATTTATGGTATATAGCCTATTCAAAGGAAAAGAGAGCATGGATAAATTTTAACGTATATTTCACAGGATAGTTTTGATACTTCTAGATTTTCCTTGATGAAGTGACATAATGAATATATTTTTCATAATTTAGATTAGTTTCTGGATGATGCATCAGTCCTAAGTTGACTACCAACTTTGGGGTCTTAATAAGTAACACAGTAATGACATTTGGCACAGGCTTGATCTCTGAATATAGAATTAAGACTGCAAACCAGCTCTGTTTCAGGAATTTAAGTCATAAGAATATATAATCAGGTTGCATCAGAACAGAAAGAATAATTTTATTGCAGCAGAATCTGTCACGTGTGTAGATGTGACCATACATTTGAATTGTATGCTTACGCTCTTAGATATTCATGAAAAAATCTATTTTTAGAGTAAGTGGTTAAAGGGATGATTATATCTCACATGCACATTTAATCATCTTGTCCACTATAATTTTGCTGTCTGGTCTCAGAAAGGGAAAAAACTTTGGACAATACTTATTACTTTATTGACTGTGTTAGTTTCTTCTTCTTAAGTAGACTGTTGTCATCTCTTTTCTTTTGAGTCCAATTTTCCTATAGTTTGTTTATGTCAATGGCTCGACAAAATGATAAAATACATTTCCAGAAAGCACATGGATTTGGAACTCTCTCTTGTTATGTTTATATTAGGCTTTATTTTAAAGGCAAGTGAGACTGCTTCAAATAAAACAACTTCAAGCTTCCAAGAAACAGTTAAGAAGAGGCAGAGAGGAGCAGAAACACTTCTTCGCCGACACTTACACTGTTGCCATGGACCTACATAAGCAGTGGGAGAACACAGAGACTAACTGGCATAAGGAAAAGATGGAATTACTGGACCAGTTTGACAATGAAAGAAAGGAATGGGAAAGTCAATGGAAGATTATGCAGAAGAAAATAGAAGAGGTACACTTTAATTTGTTTTGGATGTACTATAATGTTTAAGTGCAGGATGAAAATTCTGTTGACTGTTTTGTATTGGAAACTGTTTTTGTTTTCCTTATTCCACCTAAGAGGTACATTTCTCAGTGACATTTACTAGAACAAAAATAGCATAATCTTATCCAATGGTATTGTAAGGATTATTTTATATCATTGCATGAAAATTAAGCATTTGAAATGTCACTCTATAATGTTTCAACTTATTATTTTCTGGCTAGAGAGCTTTTTTATCAAAAGTGAGGTATGTATTTTGCATGAATTTTCAAATACCAGGGCCAGGAGTAAAATGCAAGAAAGATATACTTGGTGGGACATAGATTAGCAAAATTATAGTTGGGCATTATAACATAGATCTTTCCTAAGATTTATGAGTAATATCTGTTAAAGGAAATTACATGTTAGATAACTCAGTATAATTAAAAGGAGTATCATATATCAAACAGAAAATGGCAGTAGACATGAGATTTATTCTATCAAGATGTGCACATTTAGTGGCATATTTATTGGAAAAGGAGTTATAAAAAATGACATATCAGGACTCTGACACAGTCCTTTTGTTCCCGTCAACCCTCCCTCAGTCTGTTGACCCTGAAATATTTCCTTCAAGCATTTGCATTGATGTATAGTCAAGCTTTTGCACCAACTGGAAATAATTTATGCTTATCTTGCTTTCTTTTGGTAACATCTTTAGTATTGACTTTATATGGTTTTATGCGCATTACCAAAGTTGTTATTTTAAGACTTCTTGGCCTTTTTTGCAGGCAAAGTAAATGCTTTATGTGTTTATAGTACAGTCATGTTTCTTATTAACAGCCATGTAATTGACTGTGAATAAAATATGAATTGGCATAGTAGGAAGAAAGCTGAAGAAAAGTAACTATTAAGCCCTTCCTCTAAAATAGAGCTGAGAAGGCAGGCATGTAGTGTATGATTAGGGATTAAAGGAGAATATATGCTTCTTGTCCCTCTATAGTTTGGAAAATGTGTCCTGCTTGCTCCTTTAACCCCTCTACCCATACTCAGATTGGATCAACAAAGAGATTCCCTGGTCAAATCAGAATCCAAAACTCCAGTGCAATCAGAAACTGACCTGTAGTCCTAGGTCATTGCCTTCCAAATGTTTGGGAAGTTCAGTTCATAACAGTCTCAGACAATTCTAGAATCCCAGCAAAATAACTAAGGGATGCAGGATTAGTCTAGCCAATTTTTAAAGCCATGTAGTTTAAAGAAGCTGCTGTCTGATTAAATTTCTTACTGTCCAATAATTATTCTGACAATTCTATAGAGTTCATCTATGGTAAATATTAGCCTTATCAATTAGCAGGCATGAAATATGCTTTAAACATCAAATTATACCTCATAGAGATAACATCCCTTTCTGTATCAGGGAGACAAAAGGGCTGTCATATTTTTTTTTATCTTGGAGAGTAGCTATGTTTTGCTGCCTGTGCTATACAGCTCCATAACTAAACTAAAATTAAGAAATCAACACTTGGAAAAATAATCTCCTGCCACAAGCATAAAAGACTGTATTTGTTTAACATTTATCACAAAGTTCTGTATGTTAAATCAGATGTAAATTATTAAGCCATGTACTAGAGAACTGTAGTTTCCCAGGTATGCCTGTATATCTTCAGTGATTTTAAGTGATAATATCTAATGAGAGGATGCAGTATTGGCTATTAAGATGCTCATAGTTCCCTGTTCAGCCACTATCCACAGTCATTGCATTTGCTATGGCAAAACCAAGATGTTCATATTTGGATCATTTGAAATTTGAAATAATCCAGATAGAAATTCTGGATAGAACTTATAGACGTCTGGGGTTTTTTTTTTTTTTTCAACACTGTAGTCTCCTGCCTGTATCCTTTGGTAGAATAATCAGATAACCATTGACAAGGGCTGCGTACCAAGTAACATAGATTCCTTTGTACAAAATAGTTTTCCATCAATAACATTGTTATTTGTTGATTCATACCTCACCTAACTCAAGAAAATTTAAGATGGCATAAAATTAGGTATGATATAAAATATGCAAAAACAAAAATGGAAAGATGAGCTGAAGACAGGAGGAAGGATCATATATGAAATGAACCAGTGAGTCTTTCTAGTAACTAACAAAAATTATCAGGTGCATATACCTTCAAATTCAAATGATAAGGCAAACTTATTTCCCAGGAATAGCACATTTTCCCCCGGTTTTGCAACTAAAGCAATTTTGTTTTCACTCATGACTTCTCAAAAACAGGACAGTGTCACCAACAGCATCCTTAGATTTAACATGTCACTTTTTAGGGTTCCTTCTTATATCCCTCAAGGTCAGCTCAAACCATAATGCCCACAGAAGTTCAGTACAAATAATTTGGCAGGGACCAAACAATCAATTCACGGCTGCAGTTTGATGCTATCCTGACTTCATACAATAAATACTAATAAATTTATAAGCATTAGAAAAATAAATACACTGTATATTTTTCAGGCATCAACTCTAGTGCTTCTCTCAACTGAGTTATCGGTAGGTATTAAGCAGCAATAAATCTATTTTATTACTTGAATAATACATGCAGTGTAGATATTGATTGTGGCTGTTAAACATAGAGTCATTTGCTTTGATAGTCATCTGACAGTCTCTTTTGAAGTTTGACAAGCTTTTACATGACTCAAGCCTAAAGAGAAAGCCATTTCTTTCCTCTATTCAGAAGTGAACTGAATGAGTGTGTGCAGGTTCAACTAAGATCTCATAAAGAAGTAATCTGGGTTCTATCTTAATACAGACTAATAGATGATCAAAGCCTTGCAGTTCTATTATATCACATAGGGTATTGTCATATTTGTTTTAATCTGGATGAGAAACATTTAAAAAATGTGTATCACTTTGACATTTTTTAAAAATCTCAGTAATATCTAGCCCTCATCAATGTAATTGACCAACCAAAGGAAACATCTTTTGACTGACAAGTGACTGTTTAGAGAACAAGAATAAGTTGACTTACTATCTGAGACTGTCAAGCATTTAGACAGTTAAATGTTAGTGTACAAGTAGGACCAGACATTTGAAAACTATGACTTTAATGTTAAATTCTTGCATCTCTCTGAAAGCAATTATATAATATGGCCAGTAATTGATTCAGGTCATTCTAATTTTGTGACAGTGTTTCTGTATTTATATACAGATACAGATTTATTTTATTTTTGAATGATTGATTGCTAGTCAAAAGAATTAGCATCCATGTGTTGCCCTACCAAAAGTAGCCTTTATGTTTCATCAAACTTGTTCCAGCTAATCCATATTTTAGAGGCGTTATTTGGAGGCCGAAGCATTAATACCCAGGAAGTATATTTTAATATGGCAAAGAGAACTCAAAGAGGTTTGCTTAGTATCAAGAATATTAACAAAGTGAATTAGGGGAAAAGAAGTTTTAATTTTGTTTTATTTTTCTTACAGCTTTGCCAGGAAGTAAAGCTTCGGAGGAAAATCAATATGAATGAACGTGCTAAGATCATTGATCTTTACCATGAGAAGACCATTCCAGACAAAGTGATAGAATCTTCCCCAAATTACCCCGATTTAGGACAATGTGAATTTATAAGGACGAATCACAAAGATGGTCTGAGAAAAGAAAATAAAAGAGAGCAGAGCTTAGTCAGTGGAGGAAATCAAATGTGTAAGGAACAAAAAGCAACAAAAAAATCAAAAGTAGGGTTTTTGGATCCTTTGGCTACAGACAACCAAAAGGAATGTGAGGCCTGGCCTGACCTAAGGACTTCTGAGGAAGAGAGCAAGAGCTGTTCTGGCGCCCTCAATACAGTAAGTAAGATGTGATTGGCCTAGAACTGTTTTTAAAGAAATATTTACATTTCAAAGTGCTAACGGGCTGTTGCTTATATGTGTAAAGGCTCTTGAAGAACTTGCGAAGGTTAGTGAGGAATTATGCAGCTTTCAAGAGGAAATTCGAAAGCGGTCTAACCATAGAAGGTAGGCTGGTACATCTGATTATTTTAGATGGGTAAATAAAAAAGAATATTGTTTTTAGTTAATGACTCCAAACTGCCTCCTCCTTACATGTAAGAACTAATGAGTTATTAAAATGTATTATCTAGGGTGGGAGATAGAAACTTTAATTTTTTGTTTGCTTGTTTGTTTTTGAGATGTAATCTCGCTCTGTCTCCCAGGCTGGAAAGCAGTGGCATGATCTCGGCTCACTGCAGCCTCCGCCTCCCAGGTTCAAGCGATTCTCCTACCTCAGCCTCCCAAGCAGCTGGGACTACAGGCATACACCACCACGCCCAGCTAGTTTTTTTCTATTTTTAGTAGAGACGGGATTTCACCATGTTGGCCAGCATGGTCTCGAACTCCTGACCTCAAATAGTCCCCCTGCCTCAGCCTCCCAAAGTGCTGGGATTACAGGCATGAGCCACCACACCAGGCCAGAAACTGTAATTGTATATTTCTCTGTTCACTAATTCTTAAAGCAAATCTTCCAGTTCTCTTTGTAATCTGACTATTAGTAATACTTTACTCTTTTTCATGTTTAATTAAGGTAGACCCTCCATAAAAAATCAGTAAGTAACCTCTAAAGTAGTTCTTTCTCATTCTGAGCATTTGGACAATGAAAGTGTGCAACTGGGCTAATTCAGTTAAACGTATCATTAAACGATGTCAGAATTAACAGTGTGGCGTTTTGCTTATATAATCATGTTCTACTAAAATATTTAATGCTTAAGAGCACTTTATTTTGCTTCTATTCGTATTTATGTAATGGAGGCCTACATACTTTTCAGAACAACATATTATAAATATGTACACATGTATGCATGCCACAAAAAATGCTGTTTCCATTTGGAAACAGTGTATACTTAACAGTAAGTTTTAGCCAAATTAACAAACACATTGGAATTCTCTACAAGTTTAGTAAAGATGGATTATTCTAGGATCAACATTTATCTCTCCTCGTGGGTCAGTATGCTTCCTACATTCCCTTATTTTTCATTAGTTGTTAGGAAGCTCAGAAAGAATTTTTGTGCTGACTTGCAATAGATTTTCTTAGCCAATCATGTTTTAAACATAACTTTGTCCTCTATTTGCCCATTTAGCTTTGTTTCTATTCTCTGTTAATAGGTATTTATCCACATTGTATTGTAAGCTATCCCATAATCTTTTATAATTTGAAGAGGTATAAATATGATTTATATTTATCAGTGTGATTAAGTTTGAATTGTGATATTTAGCTTTTTATTTAATATAACTCAGAAAAGACTTACTTGCCAATTTTCTTTTATAAATCACACCTAATATAAAGTTCTTACTGTCACCCCATGGACTTTAGAACAAGGTTCAAGATATTTGTAATTCAAAGACATTACAATTTGACATGACCTAATATTTCTCTCTCATTTTTCATTATCCTCCCCACTCTGCTTTATAATTAATCCATATCAAAGTACTCATTTTCCTTCGAGTAGCCATAGTATTTAATCCTTTTGCCTTTTACTTCAATCCTATATGCCTTTTACTCAAGTCATCCAAAAAAATTTTACTTTTTTTCAAGCCCAAATGACACTTTCCATTTGGAATTACTCATGTCTCATTGCACTTTTATTCAGATTTCTATCTGACTACTTAAAATATTATTTCAAATTCAAGGAGAAGAACTTGAGCTCACATTACATAATGAGTAAGAATTCAGCAGGCAGAGAGGAGGTAAGGGAATGGCAAGATAAAAGCTACAGAGAGATAAATGCCAGTAGCAGAAACCCAGAAGACTACATAGTTTAATCTGAGGGTAGGTGAAGTCTCAGGTAATAGTGAAAATGAGAGACGAGTTTGGAAAGAGTTTGAGTCAGAGTATATAGAGCATTGAATATAACACTGAGAGAGGTAGACTTCATTCCACCATAAAACGACTTGAAGTTTTTGACTGGGAGATTTATATAAAAATGATGTATGAGGCAGTTGTGAATCCTTTTCTTATAGCAGAAACTCATTGCTTTAGCTATGGTTGCTTTTGAGAGCTTATTCTAAATAAAGTTATAACCAATATACCATGTTTTATCATTGTTTAGGATGAAGTCAGATTCTTTTCTCCAGGAAATGCCAAATGTAACTAATACACCTCATGGGGACCCCATGATCAACAATGACCAGTGCATTCTTCCAATCAGTTTAGAAAAAGAAAAACAGAAAAATAGGAAGAATCTGAGCTGTACCAATGTGCTCCAGAGCAATTCTACGAAAAAATGTGGAATTGATACAATCGATTTGAAAAGAAATGAAACTCCACCAGTTCCTCCTCCAAGAAGCACCTCTCGAAATTTTCCCAGCTCAGATTCTGAACAAGCCTGTGGAAGATGGAAGGAAAGGTTAGACCACAACAGCTGGGTGCCCCATGAGGGTCGAAGTAAAAGGAATTACAACCCTCACTTCCCTTTGAGACAACATGAGATGTCTATGTTGTATCCAAATGAAGGGAAAACTTTGAAAGATGGTACCATCTTTTCCTCTTTGGTACCAGAAGTCAAAATAGATAGCAAGCCTCCATGTAATGAAGATGTTGGACTTAGCATGTGGTCATGTGACATTGGGATAGGTGCAAAAAGGAGCCCCTCTACTTCGTGGTTTCAGAAAACCTGCTTTACCCCCAGTAATCCAAAATATGAAATGGTGATCCCAGCTCACCCTGCTAAATCTCATCCTGATCTTCATGTAAGTAATGACTGTAGCTCCTCAGTAGCAGAGAGCAGTAGCCCACTTAGAAATTTCAATTGTGGCTTTGAAAGGACTACAAGGAATGAGAAGCTGGCAGCAAAGACCGATGAATTTAACAGAACTGTATTTAGAACAGATAGAAATTGTCAGGCAATACAGCAAAATCACAGCTGCTCAAAATCATTGGAGGATCTCAAGCCCTGTGATAACTCATCTACTCACACAGGTAGCATATCACAAAGTAACGATGTATCTGGTATTTGGAAAACCAATGCCCACACGCCTGTGTCCATGGAAAATGTGCCTGATAATCCCATCAAGAAATCCACAACAGGCCTAGTAAGACAAATGCAGGGACACCTAAGTCCTTGCAGTTATCGGAATATGCTCCACGAGCATGACTGGAGACCAAGTAATTTGTCTGGCCGTCCGAGGTCAGCTGATCCCAGGTCAAATTATGGTGTTGTGGAAAAGCTGCTGAAAACCTATGAGACAGCAACAGAGTCTGCATTGCAAAATTCTAAGTGCTTCCAGGATAATTGGACCAAATGTAATTCTGATGTCAGTGGTGGTGCCACATTAAGTCAGCATTTAGAAATGCTCCAAATGGAACAAGAGTTTCAGCAAAAGACAGCTGTGTGGGGGGGACAGGAAGTGAAGCAAGGAATAGATCCGAAAAAGATAACAGAGGTGAGAAAGCAAATATAACATAATTTGGTAGCATCCATATTAGCAATGGCTCTGAATCATGTTTATATGTCCAATTCATATAAACAGAATGAGGGCACAAGTTTTGGACTCTTCTTAGCCTCTTGACCCTGTTTGTAAATAAATATAACTCAACATGAACCTTGAAGGTGTAGTTTTTAAGACTGACAATAGTACATTGTAACTTTTGAAAAATTCTGAAATGGGATAACATAAATACAGTAAGTGGATTTAGGAAACTGAAGAAGATCAAATGTTTGTTCTTTCTTGAAAAAATGCTCAGAATGAACATTTCTCGATTTATAGAATTTCATTATTTTAAAGGTTCTTTTTTAAGTGTATGGAAAATATTTTAAAAATCGTTTTCACTTTTCAGTTATTAGCTATGATTGGTTCAGTCATTCTCAGCATTTGACTCATGTTCTTTCTCGTAGGATTCACATTAATATGAATATGAGAAATACACATCATTTAAAACAGTGCCTAATAGAGTCCTTTTATCTGTGGAACTAAAAGATAGTATATATCAATAAGGTTATTCTTATTTGTATGTATTCTTAGCATAGAAATTGACCAAAACAACCCCACTCAAATGGACATTTTAAGTAAACTGTTATCTTTTTTGTTCCTATTTATGAAAGAGTTTAATCTTCATTAGTTATAAGAGAAAAAGAGGTCACAGAAATTGGTATTTACAAAGAAAAGTTATACAACACTCTCTTTTACTCATATAATTTTTAAGAAGCTAACAAAAATTACAAGGTAACATATTGTTATTATTAACCAATACTTCAGAACTCCTAGTTTCATAGAATGCAGTGGTATGCAGCATGGTTTTAAACTATTATGCAAGTTGCTTCCTTCTGGTGTAAAAAACTACTATGTGGATTTCAAACCCTGCAAAAATATCAGTTTTCATCCATCTTATGAGAAATCTTGCCTGTTTTTATAAGGTGCAGAAAGTATCCTGCTTTTGTATTTCTCTGCTTTTTAATTGAGCCCATCAATGCCCGCAAGGTCCTGTAGCTAAAGATGGGAAATAGATATATCTGTACAATAACCAAACAAAATTCTTGTTAACTAACAAGAAATAATACTAGGTGATTTCCCTTTTTGCATTCATTGGGAGTTTGGCAGGGAGGTCCTCTACTATAGATCCTTAGGAGCAGTTTTTGTTTTTGTGTTTTGTTCTTCCTCCTGTGGGAACAAATCTAGAAAATAAGTCTCCAAAAAGAAAAAGAAACTGCAGTTTACTGTCAGACCATGGCTAAAATAGTAGAAATAGGAGGCCATCCTCACTGCCTAGCTCAGATGAAAGAGCACAGGCTTTGTGGGGTCTAAGAAGGGTCAATAAGAACCAAGTGTATAAAGTGTGTCATGGAAGCTTTGTACTTTTGTTTTAATTTTAAGGACCAAGGAATGCTTTTTTTCCATTAAAAGGAAAGAAGGAAGAAAATAAAAGAAAGAGAAGAAAAGTGATGGAAAAGGTTTTCTCTCATCAGAACATGCCCAAGAGATAGCAATTTTGTATTAGTAATTAGAATGACGATGCATTTAAAAGTATTTTAATGATAATTTTAAGGTTTTGATAGATAGTGCCAGTGATAGTGAAAAAAAAAGCATCAGATTAATCATTTGGTTTGTGTGCCTTTTGCTTATCACCTCTAAAAGTGTCAGTAATTTGACATAAATGAACAGTTTCTTTTATAAATTATCTTTTTATTTTTAAATAACACTGTAACATACCAACAGCCCACTAAGAAACATCTGTATTTCCATGATATTCAAGTTATTTAACTTGAAATTTTAAATCCTGAGCTCATCATTAGTTCTACAAAGAGATTAACTGTATTAAAATTTGTCAGTGTGAGGAAAGGTACAAAATTATCAAATGTCATATTCCATATTAAAATTGAATTGCTTTAAAACATTCAAAACCACAAATATTAGACAAGTACCTTCTTTAGTTTTCAATGCTTTTTCTTTCTTGTAAATTTACTAACGGACTAATCTTATAGTTGAGATCCATCATATATTAAGCCTATTGTTGGTACCCAGAGAGTGAGAGGAATGTTTTTACTTGTGTCCTAGGAATCCATGTCAGTGAACGCCTCACATGGAAAAGGATTTTCCCGACCTGCTAGACCAGCAAATCGTCGTCTCCCCTCCAGATGGGCATCCAGATCTCCATCTGCACCCCCTGCCTTGCGGAGAACTACCCACAACTATACCATTTCTCTGCGATCCGAAGCATCGATGGTTTAAGTCTTTGGCCTGGATTGCTGTATTACAGAAGTTCTAGTCCCACTTGTCAAACAGAGCATTCTGAGTGTTTACAGGCGGACCTGTTCTCTTCCGACAAGCAATTTGAATCTTAACTTTCCATCAGTCTTCAGTGTTTTTAATCTAAGGAATAATTATCTTCCTGTATTTTGATTTCTTAGATCAGAATTTTTTAATGCCATCCTCATTAATTTTCCAATATAAGTTGAAACAATGTACAATATTGTATATTCTTTGTTGCAAGTGGCAGAAAGTAAGGTTATGTGCATGGCCATGTGTTTGTAGGTGCATGTGTTGAAATAGGAAGTATCCTAGTATGTATTTAGATATGAAAAACGTGCTAGTGTTGACTTTGAAATTATAACATGTATACCTATATATTCTTTGTGTTTATTTAAAAGTTTTGAAAATATGCAGTACTGTTTATATTTTGTATACCTTTTAATAGGTATCCACTTAAGGCATTTGTGGTACAAATATTAATTGACCACTTCCTTGGCCCCCAGCTACAATGAAAAAGAAGAATTATGCACAGATCTAACATTGGTAGATTTCTAAAGACAACTCATAAATAATTTCTTAACCCATATAAGGATAAAATAATAACACTGATATTCTTGTTTATTCTTTTTAAATAAAAATGTCACAAGTTTAATAGATCAGCCTTGTAAAGCAAGCATAAAATGTTCATAAATGTTTTATATATTATTTGGTAGTCTAGTATGGCTTTAACTGAATATTTGATCCTCAGAGACAGTACCATGAGACTGCATTATAAATGACATGATTAAATAATGAATTTATTTTGTCAGCCTCAGCAACAAACGTTTCCTAAATGGGATGCAAAAAGAAACGGAATGATGTTGAATTTTAGTTTTTCTTTAAGTTGTGGTAAGCTTTTAGTTTAGCTGCTTTAACATGGAGTCATACATACTTAGAGGTAAGTCATTTATTATTTTTTCCTTTTTCTAACCTTTTCCTTAAAATTAATAGATAACAAACTAAGTTACTTTTTTACTAACAAGGAAGATCAGGAATAATATTTCTTTGAAAGCTGAAATTACACTTCTCACAGTTTGCTACAAAAAAAAAGGCTTAAACTAAACCTTGACATCCACAGTAGCATCAGGAATAGAAATGTATATTTTGGCTACAGTTTGCATACAGTGAACACATAAAATCTATATTGAAAACTGACAGAAATATGAATGTTGAGGAGCTTGGAATTCTAAATGGAAGATTTTAGAAGGAACTTTGCTCTCTACTGTCACTGTATAAAACCAATTATGTTATGTTATTAGATATTAATTATATTTAAGCTTTTCTTTTACTAAGAAATTCTTATGCCAAATGTATTCCAAGAGCCATCTCCTTATGATGTATTTGAACCATTTAGAGAAATTCACTTCATTGTACCCCATGACCTGAGGTAAAGAAAATAATTTTCAAATTGCAGACTTCCTTGAAAGGCTCAAAACTGTAGCATGGTGATGTCTAGATTCATACTTTACTGTAAGGACAGTTTCGGTAGTTAAGTGGAATTAAAGGTCTACAGTGATTTGTATTGGATGGTAACTAAGGTCTATAAATCTACTCTTTTAATTCTTATTTCCTTCAGGAAGATCCTTTTCCACAGGAAGCTATCAAAGGAAAGTAAACTAGACACCAAGTAATATCACTCTCATAATATGCTTTCCAGTTAGAGGGGAGAAAACACCAGGAAAGTGGAACCCTGGGTCATAAAATGACAGACTTGTTAGGAAAATGCTGTTATGTGACAATGGAGAGCCTGCCCAAGGACTGTGCAACCTATCTGTTCCTCTTCACCACTGTATCCCAAGTAGTCTGGTATGATCTGTGGTTCCTTAGAATATTGAGGATCTCTTTAAAAAAATGAAATTTCTGATCTCACCCCATATTACTAAAGCAAAATTTCCAGGGGTAGGGACTGGGACTCCAGAACCATTAACAAAACAAAACAAAACAAAGCAAAATATTGATGATCAGGCAGATTTGAAAACAGTGACATTGATTGATCTCTGAATGGATGGATGCCCTTGGGTGGTCACTTTTCTTCCTAGGACTTGCCTTTGTTATCTGTAAATTAGAACGGCTATACTTTCAGACTTCACGATTTTAAGCCACTTTTTTCTATTAACAGTTGAATGAACCAGTGGGACACATTTTAATGTCTTTTTATGTTGACTAAAATTATAGTTAGAGCTGAGAAAAAAAAAATTAGCATCTAGTCCAACTCCTTGATTGTAAAACTGAAAAACTAAGGTTATTTGAATGTTCTGTTTTCTCTTTTTAAATATTTTATAATTTTTAAATGGAAAACCTATTAGGTAAATGGAAATAATCCTTGAAAATAGTTTTTGATGTTTTGTGATTTTTAACTGGTAAATTTCTACTTTAGGTGGGCATTTTCTTCCCTAGAATATGCCCTTTATTATGCTATCATTGCTAGATTTAAAGGGACTTGTAAGCATTTCTGGAAATATTTGATTTAAAAACATATATTAATAGATGTTTTCCCTAGCAGACTTTTGGAGCAAAAATATTATTTTAGTTCAGCAGAGGATTACTGACATTATGGGCTGATCTCAGAAAGGAATAAGGATGAGGCAGAGAGGAGTACTTGAGTTTCTGTCTGTGTGTGTGTGTGTGTGTGTGTGTGTGAGTGTGTGTTTGTGTCGGTGTCACATAAGTTCTCCATATTGCCTTATGTCCCAAAGCCAAATATAAAAATATAAATGATGCTTTGTATAATTCATTTTATCAAAAATTACCCATAACTTTCATTTGTTTTTATATCGACAATGAAGATGATCACATTTCATTTTGCAGATGTGGCCATAAAATATTATTTACTTCTACATAGGTGATTTTACCAGGTTTAGTTATCCTGAGAAAACATCTGGACTTAAAAGAGTTTCTGCTTCCCTGCAAAGATCTTTAAAATTATTTTTAGGCACATTTGTGATAAACAACTACTTGATATTGAAATCTCCTTCAGCCATTAGAAGCTATCAAATAAAGTAGGCATAAAAGCAACTGTCTGTGGCATTTGTATACATCGAGAACATTTTTCTTTCCCTCATTTTCTGCAGTGAACTCCAGTAAACCTAAGTGTCTTATGAAATCTAAACTCATATATGTACACAGTTCACTCTAGCTTCTTCCAAAATATCTCTAGATAGTAGAATTGAAACCAAACCTGCCTGACTTCCTGCTCCTGGCCACCCAAAACTCCATATGGCTTCTCGTACACTGCATCCTCTGTCTACCCATTTAACTGCTAATTGAGTCTGATAAAAGTCTTTGAAAAAAGTTTTTACTTCTAAGATTTGCATTCACGTCATAAAATTAAACCATTTTCAGGAAAATCAGATTTTTTATTACACTACTATTTGCTTTAAATTCAGCATGTTTTTCTTAAGTAGCAAGTACATGTATCAGAACTTACAACTGGTGGGTGCAGTGGCTCATGCCTGTAATCCCAGCACTTTGGGAGGCCAAGGTGGGGGGATCACGAGGTCAGGAGATGGAGACTATCCTGGTTTCATCACGGTGAAATCCCCTTTCTGCTAAAAATACAAAAAATTAGCCAGGCGTGGTGGCGGTCACCTGTAGTGGTGGCGGTCACCAGCTACTCAGGAGGCTGAGGCAGGAAAATGGCATGAACCCGGGAGGCAGAGCTTGCAGTGAGCAGAGATTATGCCACTGCACTCCAGCCTGGGTGACAGAGTGAGACGCTGTCTCAAAAAAAAAAAAAGAACTTATAACTATGACTTGTTCATCTTACCCTGAAAATATGTTCCTACAAGAAAATGTGCTTTGCAAAGCAAAAAAGGCAAAAATTGGGGATGAGGAGTTCTTCAGACAAGTACCAAAAATGATTTCTCGTCATTTTTAATGTATGCATATTCATCATAGAAAATAATTTTTTGTTTTATTGGGAATAAAATCATGATACTTAAAATCTGATACACATTTCAATGATCTTATTAATCCAATAGGTTAAATTAACAAATTCTTAGGAAAAAAAATCTGTTTATATGAAGCTATGGAGAAATCTAGAAAGTAGGTAACGGTTTAGATTTTGAGGGACCTACGAACTCAGAACAAGTTCATTTAGAGGTGAGAAACCTGAGATTCAAAGAGGTCTGCATGGCTGCCAAGGTTGCAGGGACAGAATCCAAGCCTGGGCTCACTCATGATCTGCTCTCCTGTATAAATGTCCCATGTGCATCTATGACCTTATTGTTTGCAAAGCAAATTCATATTCCACGACTTGTCTGCTTCTTACAACAAACTACAAGGCAGGCATTGTGATTTCTAAGTAAGAAGGAAAAATTAAGTAGTCAAGATAATATTTAGAATAAATATTTTTGAAGATGATAGTTAAATAGATGGCTCTTCAGACTCCTAGCTCAGGCTATTTTTCCAAGGAAGAGAAGACAAAAAAAAAGATTGAACAGTTCTTTTTCATTTTTGTTTTGTTCATTTTATACATGACACAAATTGTTTATCTTGCTCTCATTGGGAGTTTCTGTTGATTCCTTCTTTCAATGATCATCAAAAGTCATCACCCCTGACTTAAATGATTTTATGAAATTCAAGAAGTTGTGAACAAGGCTTTAACAAAATATTTCCACTTTTAATGCCTATGCTCTGATTTTATATAAATTTTGTATGTAGGACATGATGTTGAAGTAAAACCAATAAATAGCCAATCAGTATTCATCTCTAGCATCAACTGAATCCTGACCTCAATCTTCAAAAGAATCAGAATAGTTTCACACTTCATAAGTTACATATACTCCAGAATAAATAAAAGCAGTTTGCTTGAAGTATTATCTTGGCTCATTTGTGCTGCTATAACAAAACACTTGAGACTGGGTTATTTATAAAGAACAGAAATTTATTTCTCTACAGTTCTGGAGGCTGGGAAGTCCAAGATCAAGCTGCAAGCAGATTCAGTGTCTGGTGAGGGCTGCTGTGTGCTTTCAAGGTGGTGCCTTATTGCTGTGTCTTTATATGGCAGAAGGGGCCAAAAATGGAGAAACAGCAGAATAGCAAGAAGCAGCTGAATGCTGTGTGATGCTGCTTTTATAAGGGCCTTAAATCCCATTCATGAAAGAGGAGCCTTCATAATCCAATCACCTCCTAAAGGCCCTACCTCTTAATATTGGAGATTAAGTTTCAACATGAATTTTGGAGGTACGTATTCAAACCATAGCAAGCATACAGTAATTTCCAATATAAACCTCACTCAAAATTACAGTCATATGCTGCACAAATCAGTTCAATGCACATATATGATGATAAGATTATAATAAAATATTTTTGCTATACTTTTTCTATGTTTACATATACAGATACCATTGTGTTATAATTGCCTTTAGTATTCAGTACAGTAACATGCTGTACAGGTTTGTAGCCTAGGAGCAGTAGATTATAGCATCAAGCCTACCATCTAGATTTATATAAGTACACTCTGTGATGTTCACTCAGTGATGAAATCACCTGAGAACACGTTTCTCAGATCATATCCCTGTTGTTAAGCAATGTGACTGCAATTGTGCTCTGCTGCCAGTTTCTTTTTGAAGCTTTATTTTTCAATTACTTACTCATGGCAATTTTATAAGAATCATTAAACAAATTTAATCCAGCTATTTGCGATCTGCAGATTTTTTCTTACATAATGCTGACCAGTCTCAACACCAAATTGTCTAACCTGAATTATATATTTGTTTATTTGAATATTTTCTTAAAATTTTCTGTTTAAAATTAACCCAATAAAGGGTTTTTTGAGTTAATGATATCTGTAGTAAAATAGTTCATTTGCAATGAAAGCCAGAGAAGCACCCACAATATTCTTTAGAGGAAGCTACATGTAGGAGTAATAAGGGGCAAAAGTCTCCATCTGTGAAAACTCAGGAGGTAAATGATTGGGAATAAAGATTCTTCCTAGAAAAGCAGAGGTAAGGAGAGAGATACTGAGACCTGGCATGCTACCTAGTTAAAGATGGTGGCCATGTAGCCCACGGAGCCAGAGCTAAATGAATTAATGAGGTATTCTACTTAACAGAAGCAAGCATCTAGGCTTCCCAGACAGATCCAGGGGCTGGGAAAAGCACTACACCAAGGACTCCAGGGTGGACAGTGCTCACAGGTCAGATACGCAGTCCATCCTCAAGGAGATCTCTTCCTAAAACAGCAGAGACCTGACTCTGCGCCAGGGTAGAATAAAGTGTCCAGGGGGGAAAATAATTGGCAAATGCAAGATCTGAGATCAAGAATCCCAGTCCTGGGGACCAGCATGTAGGAAAGTTAAGAGATATAGCCTGAGGTAGGGAGGCAGGCCCATTGGAAATAGGAATTGAGAGGTGTTTACCAGCACATCACATCTTGACTAAAGTTGGAAACTAAAAAGACTACAGTGGCAAATGAGGACCCATTTGCAGGCAACTAGGACAGTAATCACCACTAAGCTGAAATAAATGGAGGCTCCATGCAGCTTGAGCCCTCATCCGGGATATTTTCAGAAAAAAAATTATAGGAAACCATCAGAAGGCCTCACTGTGAGAGACTGAAAAAGACACAAAGATGATGAGGTGGGGACTGAGCCTCTCTTTTCTCTCCACTTTCCATTTATTGTCATTTTCTTGTGACTCTATCCCTAGAACCTAAAACTTTAACTGATAATGTAATAAATAAAATAAACCATCTATACTTTCACATAATTGACAATAAGAACAAAAATTAGAAAATATATTTTTCTTCAATTAAAATAAAAAATAGGCACATAATTAAAGAGTAGGACCATTTTTATAACTTATAAAATTACTTAAAATTGTCTATATAAATATGAAGTAGATGAGAATAGGGAACACCTGTACTGCACTGGTAGGAATAAATACAGTCTCATGGAGAAAGAAATGCCATATGAGTATAAGCAAAGGCAGTGAAACTGAATGAACCAGTCCTGAGCTCCATCTACAGGTGGGGTGATGGGCTGCATGGAGCACAGGAAAAGGGACCCCAAGAGCAAGAATATCCAGTGTTGACCCACTACTGTCCAGTGAGAAAGGCCAGGCTCTAAGAACAGAAACTTTCTGCCACAGGGCTACTTCCTTCTGTTGTGGGAACAGGAGATGCCTCCAGATGGATCTGTGCCAGACAGATATCCCTGGAGGTCACCCAATTCTATCAACTGACTTCTTTCACACTCATCCTAACAGCCTTCTGATTCTCAGATTAACTACCTAGGTCCTTAGAGAAATTAAAGAGCATCTAAATCAGTGTTTCTTGACTGTTTCCAGTAAGTTTTCTCTAATTGGAGAGAAAAGAAATAGTCCTTCAAAGGTCTCTGATAGTATCTAAAGAAGCCCATTGTTAAGAGAAAAATCTTTAACTTTGAAGGGTTTTAACTTGAAAATGTTTATAAACAAACCAGGATTCTATCTGCTTCATTCACTGATTATGCCAAGCACTTAGAAAGATGCCAGCACAGATTACGTTGAATGAATTAAGATTTCAGCCGGGCACGGTGGCTCACGCCTGTAATCTGAGCACTTTGGAAGGCAGAGGCGGGCGGATCAGTTGAGGTCGGGAGTTCGAGACCAGCCTGGCCAAAATGGAGAAACCCTGTCTCTACTAAAAATACAAAAATTAGCCAAGTGTGGTGGCAAACACCTGTAATCCCAGCTACTCGGAAGGTTGAGGCATGAGATCACTTGAACCCAGGAGACGGAGGTTGCTGTGAGCCGAGATTGCGCCATTGCACTCCAGCCTGGGAGGCAGAATGAAACTGTGTCTCAAAAAACAATAAAAGAATTAACAAGATGTCTTTTTTTTTTAACTTTTGTTTGCGTGTATTTTATTTTATTATTCTCACACCACAAGTTTTTGTTTCTTCAGTTTCTTCTGGGATCTCTTTTTCTCCGGTGGATCCACCTCTTCCGGTTTAGAACAATCTGTTTCTTTTGTGTAAGGATCATCTCAGTGTGGCAGGGGAGTTAATGTATGGATTTAATCAGACCACGAGCTCTGTAAGTCCAGCGGCGCATCCTGAGTGCTTTGTTCA
The DNA here is from genome assembly GCF_028885625.2 of Pongo pygmaeus. Classification (NCBI taxonomy): domain Eukaryota; kingdom Metazoa; phylum Chordata; class Mammalia; order Primates; family Hominidae; genus Pongo; species Pongo pygmaeus. The sequence goes on along the minus strand of NC_072378.2, from coordinate 127,659,897 downwards.
ACTGGATATGCTCGATGACCAGAGAATCTCTGTCTACAACCTTAAGTTCACTCAGCAGAACTCTGCATTTTTAAGCACGTGCAGCAAAAATTCAGCACTCTTTTTGGACCACTGACCCTGTGTCCAACCCCACTGTTTGTCCTGGACACACTTATCAACTCCACCCTTGTAACATCAGAATAGTGAACACTGTTTCTATAAAGTGACATATTTAGTGGCTTTTTGTATGTGCATACCCTTGATGGCCTGGGCAGACTCATGAGTGTTCTTAAAATGAACACAAAGATTTGAACCTGTTGGTTTGCATGATTTTGTGGAGTTTTCTAGGTCAAGTGAATAGCAAACTGTTTTCATAGATCACCTCAGGCCGCTTAGGAGAACAGTGAATTAATTAAATTTGTAAATATTACTTGTTATCAGCAAAAAAAAAAAAAAAAAAGTTTTTCTTCTCTGACTCTTCGTTTAGTCACAGCTGGATTAAGAGGGCAGACTTTTTGCTGCACATGCCTAATTTTTGCTGCACTAAATTTACTTATTTCAAAAACTTGAGCTGACCTGAATATATATGGTACAGTAATTTCTGTTCTGGTGTCAGCATATTTTGAGAACCTGAATCCACTGAAAAATGTGCATACAAATTGAAACTGTTTTCTTGTTGTTTTGAAAATTTTATAATCACTAAGACAAGATGACCAGAATACTACTAAAGAGATAGCACACTGTAATATTTCAGATGACCGCTGGTAGAAATTCTGTTAACAGAATTAAAGAAGAATTAAAGATTTTAATCCTGTTAAATAAATATTTAACAGGCTTAAAATTAATTTTATTATCAATTAAATTAATAACAAAAGGTCAAAGGACTTGCATCATGTGAAATATCATAAGGCTGTCTCTTCTATTGTCTTAGGAAAACAATAGTTGAAGGGCCTTTTTGAAGGAGGAAAAATAACAAATTACCTAGACTTTAATTTTATGTAGTTGAATTAAGTGTTCAAAATTTTATTGTCGATAAAACTCTTCACAGCTCTCACACTTTAATTCTGTTGCAATCTTATTGCACAGAATTCTGTTGCAATCTTATTGCACAGAATTCTGTTGCAATCTTATTGCACAGAATTAAAAGTGAAATGTAATTCACCAATGAAAGCTTTAACAATTTCACTTTCACAGAGAAGTTACCCTTAAAATGTCTTGGCTGAATAAGCCAACTTTGAGAACCAGTTTACCATTAGGCAAAACAATAATTAGTCATTTTAACCTGTGTTTCAGGCATTGTCATGAAAAGTTTTTTAGTTCTCCACTTTAAAAAGAGAGTAATTCCAATAATTGAAAATCTGATCAGTGTTTTTCTCTGCCTAAGCCAACAAATACATATGTCAAAAGGCAAGTTTTCAAACTCATCTCCCATTTCTTTTCTTTTTTTCTTTTTTTTTTTTTTTTTTTTTTTGAGACAGAGTCTTGCTCTGTCGCCCGGGCTGGAGTGCAGTGGCCAGATTTCAGTTCACTGCAAACTCCACCTCCCAGATTCAAGTGATTCTCCCACCTCAGCCTCCTGAGTAACTGGGATTACAGGCGCCAGCCACCACATCTGGCTAATTTTTTGTATTTTTAGTAGAGATGGGGTTTCACCGTGTCAGCCAGGCTGGTCCTGAGCTCCTGACCTCAAGTGATCCACCCACCTCGGCCTCCCAAAGTGCTGGGATTACAGGCATAAGCCACCACACCTGGCCTCATCTCCCATTTCCTTATGGATTAATCTAAAAAGATAAGCATCTAAATGTTTTTTTCTACTAATATTAAACAAAATCCAGCATTTCTTTCCAGCTCAGTAAAGCACAAAGAAAACCAAGAGACGTTCGTGACTAGCCTAACTAACACGGTGAAACCCAGTCTTTACTAAAAATACAAAAATTAGCCGGGTGTATTGGCAGGCGCCTGTAATCCCAGCTACTTGGGAGGCTAAAGCAGGATAATCACTTGACCCTGGGAGGTGGAGGTTGCAGTGAGCTGAGACCATGCCATTGCACTCCAGCCTGGGCGACAGAGCAAGACTCTGTCCCAAAATAAAAAAGAAACAAACAAAAAAAAAAAACAAGAAAACCAAGAGACAAACTCTTTGAGGAGAGATATTATTAGTGAGTGACTGCAGGGCTGCTGATTCATGCAGGATACAGAAATGCTACCTTTCCCGCCAATGTCAGCATCACAGATTTGTTTCCATGCATACACCCATCTATATGTGTTATTACATTCATTTTTTTAAATCTCAAATATCTTTAAAAATTATTTGTACCAGTTATTTCAGTATAAATTATCTTTTTAAAATTAGTGGACAAAGATCAATAACTACATTCCTAAATTATTATTGTCCATTATTTCCAATGTAAACTAAATAGCAAGGTTATGATTCCTCTGTCAGCCAATCATTCCAGGTTATCCTTCTTCAATGTTAGAATTGTTTCGTTGGGTATCATTTAATAGGTATGGCTTTTTCACTTTACCAGTTTATTTTTAATTTTCTATTTTTTTATTTTTTTGAGACGGACTCTAGCTCTGTCGTCCAGGCTGGAGTGCCGTGGCACGGTCTCTGCTCACTGAAAGCTCTGCTTCCTGGGTTCACGCCATTCCCCTGCCTCAGCCTCCTGAGTAGCCAGGACTACAGGCGCCCGCCACCATGCCTGGCTAATTTTTTTTTTTTTTTGTACTTTTAATACAGACGGGGTTTCACCGTGTTAGCCAGGATGGTCTCGATCTCCTGACCTCGTGATCCGCCCCGCCTCGGCCTCCCAAAGTGCTGAGATAACAGGCATGAGCCACCGCGCCCAGCCTTTACCAGTTTATTGTTAAGCTCCACACAAGTTTGACCTTAACTTCAGTGTGGAATTTACCAAGTTTTTGTTTGACTGGGGTTTGTTGTTGTTGTTATTGTAAATAGGCTTTAAGTTAATTATCAAGTAATTCTGGCTTTTCAATTGTGGTTTTCATTCCTAGCGAATATTTTTTTCTTTTGTTAATACAATGTTTTCTCGTTTGAACAGTTTATTTTTATGTTACCCACAAAAAACAATGAAGATTTATGTAATTATTCTCAGGATTTTATCCACTGAAAGATATAAAGGATCAAACCTTTGGCAGTTACACAATATTAAAGCTATTTTAAATATGCCTCTGAGTATATCTACTATTTTTAGATGGCATCCACCTACTACCAGTAGTAAAGAGAATTGTCTGTGATATTTTTCACCATCAATTTCCTTGGGAAGGTCTCATCTCTCCAATCTTTGCAGATTTCTAATTGTACTAAAATTTTTAAATTGTCTTTCCTATTTTACCCAATATCAAATTTATGATTCAAACTTTCTGTATTAAATCACAATATGTGTTTCCCGTTGGAAATATAATTTTAAAATTATTACACTTTAAATGTGTAAATGGAAAAAATGGTAACTATACACACAAAATAGAATATTTAGTGGGTGGCAAGGGTGATACTTACCTGCTATTAGTAGGAAGTAGAGCTAATTGGAATCACTTGCTTGTAAACAAAGTTTACAATGAGAGTAACTTAGAAACTTTTAAGCTCTTTTGGAATCAATGACTTCTGGTGGGTGTAATCTAAAACAGTGATTCCTGCAGTAGCAAAATGATTTATCAAAATACTGGCTGTATGGGTCTCTGAGTTTACATGAAGACATCACAATTTTCAGCTCTTTTACTCTGGTAGCCAGTGCCATGAGCAACCTCAGCACACACTGTTCTTCCTCTAGCAGCTTGCCCAAATCAACTGTTTGGGAGGCAATGTTAATGCCACTTTATTCTCCAAGCACAGAAGTGCCAAATTTTCTAATCAGCAATTGCACATAAAAATTTATGCTTTCCAGGCTTAAATAAAAGCAACACAATATTCACCAACAAAGAAAATAAAATTTTCTTAGGTTCATTGAGTTGGCATATTCCAAACACATTTTTTAAACTTTTTGTTATGAACTGAGAATAAACTCATGGGAGGTTGTAAAAATAGAAAAGTCCCATGCAACCTTCACTCAGCTTCCTCTGATGATGACATCTTATATCACTGTAGTACAAAATCAAAACTGGGAAATAAACAACATATTAGTGGTTAAAAGTCTGCATTCATTGTGTGCGTGTGTGTGTCTCTGTGCACCCTTTTCCATGTACAAATGTGTGTAATCACCACTATAGTCAAAATACAGATTTCTTTAGCACTACAAAAGAATTCCCTTCTACTACCTCTTTGTGTCCCCCAAGCCCACTACACCTGTTCCTGTGTCCTGGCAGCCACTGATCTGTTCACCATCTCTGTAGTTTTGTCTTTTTGAGGGTATTATATGAATAGAATCATACAGTATGTAATATTTTGAAATTAACTTTTTTCAGTAACCAAAATGCCCTTGGAGTTCATTCAGATCATTACATAGTATCAATAGTTCATTACTTTTTATTGCTGAGTAGTATTCTATGGCATGGATGTACCAGAGCTTTTTCATCCATATACTCATTTAAAGACATTTGTGTAATTTCCAGTATTTTACTATATAAACTGTTCTTAACATTCAAATGTTTTGTGTGAACATGTTTTAATTTCTCTGGGATAAATGCCCAAAACATAATTCCTGGTTGTACTATAACTACATGTTTAGGTTTGTAAAATCTGGCAGACTATTTTTCAGAGTGACTGCACCATTTTCCATTCCCAACAGCAATGTATGAGAAATCCAGTTTCTCCACATCCTCACTAATATTTGTTATTACAGTCTGCCTTTCCTGTTCACAGAAGATTGGTTCCAGGACTCCTCCTCTGACTGATACCATATCCACTGATGTTCAAGTCCCTTATATAAAATGAGAAATCTCGCATATGGAGGGCCAACTATATAATTATTTTGTGTTTTAGATGTTCTGAGAGATATATAGTATTATTTCATTGTGGTTTTAATTTGCATTTTCTAATGGCTAATGATGTTGAATATCTTTAAATGTGCTCATTTGCATGCAATTCATGTGTCATTTTTGACAAAATGCTTTTACATTTCTTTTGCCAATGTTCAAACGGGATTTTTTTTAATGTTGAGCTTTGAGAGTTCCTTATAGATTCTTGATAGGCCTTTGTCAGATACGTGACCTGCAGTTATTTTATTCCAATCTGTAGTCTTTCTTTTCTTTTTTTGAGACGGAATATCACTCTGTCGCCCAGGTTGGAGTGTAGTGGCGCAATCTCCTCTCACTGCAAGCTCCGCCCCCCGGGTTCACGCCATTCTCCTGCCTCAGCCTCCTGAGTAGCTGGGACTACAGGCGCCGTCACCACGCCCGGCTAATTTTTTGTATTTTTAGTAGAGATGGGGTTTCACCGTGTTAGCCAGGATGGTCTCAATCTCCTGACCTGGTGATCCGTCTGCCTCGGCCTCCCAAAGTGCTGGGATTACAGGCGTGAACCACCGCTCGGGGCCTGTAGTTTGTCTTTTCAATCTCTTCACAGAGTGTTTTGTGGGGAAAAAGTTTTTAATTTAATGAAGTCCAATTTATTAATTTTTTTCACTTATGAATCATGTTTCTAGTGTCAAGTCTGAGAACCTTTCACCTTGCCCTAGGTCCCAAAGATTTTCTCCTATATCATATTCTAAAAGTTTTATAGTTTCATATTTTACACTTAAATCTATGATCCATTTTGAGTTAATTTCTTTAAGTTGTGAAGTTTAGGTTGAGTTTCATTTTTTTCTCATTCTTATTCCTCTTTTTCCCATTTCTTATTCTCTTCAAATATTTTAGAACACTACTTTGGTTTATTGAGAGTGTTTCTCGATGTATCTGTTTGTATAGTTTTTAATGGATGCTCTCATTACATGTTCAGACATTGCACGTTACAGTCTACTAGTATCAACATGTTATCACTTTGAGGGAAATGTAGGAAACATAGCTTTCTTTAGATCCTTTTACTCACCATGCTTTTAAATATAAATGTCTTCAATATTTTCTCTACGTATTTTAAGCACCATATCAGATGACGTTATAATTCTCATTTCAACTTCAAACACAGTTTAAAAACTCATGAGACAAAAATATAGTCTATTATTTTTACCCCTATTTTTACCCATTTCCTTTTTAAATTCCTTCCTCCTGAAATCCCAGCCTCCTTCTGTTATTGTTTCCTTTCTCCTTAGAGAACATACTTTTAGACTTTTTTTCTTTTCTTTTTTTTTTTTTGAGACGGAGTCTCACTCTGTCCCCCAGGCTGGAGTGCAATGGTGGGATCTCGGCTCACTGCAAGCTCCGCCTCCTGGGTTCACGCCATTCTCCTGCCTCAGCCTCCCGAGTAGCTGGGACTACAGGCGCCCACCACCACACCTGGCTAATTTTTTGTATTTTTAGTAGAGACCTAGTTTCACCATGTTAGCCAGGATGGTCTTGATATCCTGACCTTGTGATGTGCTCGCCTCAGCCTCCCAAAGTGCTGGGATTACAGGTGTGAGCCACCGCACCTGGCCCCTTTCAGACATTTTTTAAGGATAGTTCTTCTGGCAAGAAACTTTCTTAGGTTATTTTCATCTGAGAATGTCTTTACTTCTATTTCCTTCCAGTGGATATTTTTACTGAGGTTGAAACCAGAACACCATTGTACCACTTTCTCCTTGTTTTCATAGGTTCAGATAAAAAAATCACTTTAATAATTTCCCTCCATAGATAATGTAGTGCTTCTCCACAGTGTGTTCTAAGATTTTATTTCATTTTGTTTTGTTTTTATTTAGCTCTCAGAAGTTTCATTATGATATGTCTTGGCATAGATTTATTTAATAAGTTTATCTTGTTTGAGTTTCACTCAATATTTTGAACTGGTAGGTTTATTTCTTTCACTAACTTTGGGAAGTTTTCAGCCATTATTTCTTTGAATAATCTTTAGTACCCAGGCTTATTTTCTAGGATTCTAGTTGAGAGGTGAAGTTGGCTGGGCTTCTGGGTCGGCTGGGGACTTGGAGAACTTTTCTGTCTAGCTAAAGGATTGTAAACACACCAATCAGCACTCTGTGCCTAGCTAAAGGTTTGTAAATGCACCAATCAGCACTCTGTAAAAACGCACCAATCAGCACTCTTTGTCTAGCTAAAGGTGTGTAAATGCACCAATCAGCACTCTGTAAAAATGCACCAATCAGTGCTCTGTGTCTAGCTAAAGGTTTATAAACGCACCAATCAGCACTCTGCAAAAACGGACCAATCAGTGCTCTGTGTCTAGCTAAAGGTTTGTAAATGCACCAATCAGCACTCTGTAAAAACGGACCAATCAGCACTCTGTAAAATGGACCAATAAGCGCTCTGTAAAATGGACCAATTGGCAGGACACGGGCAGGGCCGAATAAGGGAATAAAAGCTGGCCACCGAAGCCAGCACCCCCAACCTGGTTGGGTCACCTTCCAAGCTGTGGAAACTGTTCTTTTGCTCTTCACAATAAATCTTGCTGCTGCTCACAGTTTGGGTCCACACTACCTTTATAAGCTGTAAGGCTCACTGCTAAGGTCTGCGGCTTCACTCCTGACGTCAGGGAGACCATGAACCCACCATGAGGAACAAACAACTCCAGACACACCACCTTTAAGAGCTGTAACACTCACTGCGAAGGTCTGTGGCTTCACTCCTGAAGTCAAGCGAGACCACAAACCCACCGGAAGGAAGAAACTCCAGACACATCTGAACATCTGAAGGAAAAAACTCTGGACACACCATCTTCAAGAACTCTAATACTCACTGTGAGAGTCTGCAGCTTCATTCTTGAAGTCAGCCAGACCAAGAACCCCCCAGAAGGAACCAATTCCAGACACATAGTGATATAAATGGATCTTTTGTTATTATCTTGCAGATATATTTATTAACTTTTAATATTGAACCAGTCTTGTATTTTTGGAACAAATCCTACTTGGTCATTTTACATATATATTAATTATATATATTAATATGTATAAAATATCATTTATATATAATATCATATATATACACACACACCACTAGATTCAGTGTGCTAGTATGTAGTTGAGGATTATTGTGTCTAAATTCTTGAGAAGTTGAGAGATAATGATCAGTTGGTTGTTTTCCTTCTTTGTGCTATGTGGTTTTGGCATTAGGATACTACTGGCCTCATAAAATGAGTTGGGGCAGAAAGCAGTGCTCATGCCTGTAATCCCAGCACCTTGGGAGGCTAAGGCAGGAGGATCTCTTGAGCCCAGGACTTCGAGACCAGCCTGGGCAATGTGGCAAAACCCCGTGTCTACAAAAAAATACAAAAATTGGCTGGGCATGGTGGGGCACACCTGTAGTCCCAGCTACTTGGGAGGCTGAAATGGGAGGATTGCTTGAGCTCAGAAGGCAGAGGGTGTAGTGAGCCCAAATCGTGCCACTGCACTACAGCCTGGGCAACAGAGTGACACCCTGTCTCAAAAAAAAAAAGAGTTGGGAAGTGTTTCCTCCACTTCCGTTTTCTCAAAGAGATTATGTAGAATTGGAATTAATACTAATTCTTACTTAAATATTTGGTAGTATTCTCCAGCGAAATAATATGAACCTGGAGATGTCTTTTTAAAATATTTTTAGACTATAGATTCAATTTTTTTGGAATTGTTAGGTTAATTAGATCATGACATTCAGGTTGGATGTCTGGTAGTTTGACTTTTCAGAGGATTTGGTCCATTTCATCTAAATTGCTGTATTTGTATATGCAGAGCTGTTTATAGTGCTTTCTTTATATCATTTTAACAGCTGCAAAATGTGTAAAGATATTGCTTGTTTTGTTTTTTATATTGCTAATTTGTGTCTTCTATTTTTTAATATTCATCAGTCTTGCTAGAAGTTTATTCATTTCGTTGATCTTTTCAAATAACCAGCTTTTTGTTTCATTGATTTTCTCTACTTTCTGTTTTCAATTCCAATGATCTCTGCTCTTTATTATTTCATTTCTTCAATTTGCTTTGGGCCAATTTTGCTAATTTTTCTTCTAGTTTCTTGGGATATAATCTGTATCAATGAAAGTTTCATGAGCACTTGAAAAGAATGTGTATTCTGCTTTTCGATGTATAGTGTTCTGTATATTTCTATTAGATCCTGTTCGTTGGTTGTGTAGTTCTGTCTTCTACATCCTTGATGATCTTCTATCTAGTCCTGCTATCAACTGTTGAGAGAGTGGTGTTAACATCCTCAAATATAATTTTGGATTAGGTTCTATCAATTTTTGCTTCATGTATTTTGAAGTCAGTTTCTATGTCTCCTTTGTGTATTGACCCTTTTATCATGATATAATCTCCCTTTGTGCTTGGTAACTTTCTTTTCTCTGACTTCTAGTTTATCTCATATTAATATATCCACTTCTGCTCTTTTTAAATTAATGTGTACATACCTTTTTCCATCTGTTTACTTTCAGCCTACTTACATTGTTGTATTTGAAGTTAGTTTGTTGTAGACAACATAATCTTGGCTCATTTTTTAAACCCACACTGCCAATCTCTTTTAATTGGTGTAATTACATCATTTACATTTAAAGTAATTATTGATATGTTAGTACTTTAAGTCTGTCTTTTTAATTTTTTTTTTTTTGAGACACGTTCTTGCTCTGTCACCCAGGCTGGAGTACAGTGGTGCTATCCTGGCTCACTGCAACCTCCGCCTGCCAGGCTCAAGCAATTCTCCTGCCTCAGCCTCCCGAGTAGCTAGGACTACAGGCATACACCACCATGCCTGGCTAATTTTTTGTATTTTTAGTAGAGACAGGGTTTCACCATGCTGGCCAGGCTGGTCTCGAACTCCTGTCCTGCTGTTCGCCCGCCTAACAAAGTGCTGGGATTACAGGCGTGAGCCATCTATGCCCAGCCTATCTTTTTAAATTTTATATGCTGGATATAAATCCCATATCAGATATATAATTTGCAAATATTCTCTCTCATTCTGTATGCTCTCTTTTCATTTTCTTTATTGTGTCCTTTGAAGCACAAAAGTTTTTAATTATGTTGGGAGGCCGAGGTGGGTGGATCACTAGGTCAGGAGATCGAGACCATCCTGGCTAACACAGTGAAACCCCATCTCTACTTAAAATACAAAAAATTAGCTGGGCATGGTGGTGGACACCTGTAGTCCCAGCTATTCCAGAGGCTGAGGCAGGAAAATGGCGTGAACCCGGGAGGCGGAGCTTGCAGTGAGCCAATATTGGGTCACTGTACTCCAGCCTGGTCGACAGAGCGAGACTCCGTCTCAAAAAAAAAAAAAAAAAGTGTTATGATGCAGTGCAATTGATGTTTTCTTTTTCCTTTTATCACTTGTGCATTTAATGTCATATCTTAAAAAATCCATTTCCTAAAGCAAGGTCATAAAGAATAACTTCTATACTTTCTTATAAGCATTTCATTGTTTTAGCTCTTACATTTAGGCCTATGATCCATTTTTAGTTAATTTTGCATATGCTGTGAGGTACAGGTCTAACTACATGGTTTTGGATGTGGATACACAATATCCCCAGAATCACTGACAAAAAGTAATTGATCTGGCTGGGTGTGGTGGCTTACGCCTGTTATCCCAGCACTTTGGGAGGCTGAGGTGGACAGATCACTTGAGGTCAGGAGTTTGAGACCAGCCTGGCCAATGTGGTGAAATCCCATCTCTACTAAAAACACAAAAGTTAGCTAGGCATGGTGGTGGGTGCCAGTAATCTCAGCTACTGAGGAAGCTGAGGCACGAGAATCGCTTGAACCCAGGAGGCAGAGGTTGCAGTCAGCCAACATCGCACCACTGCACTCCAGCTTGGGCGACAGAGTGAGGCTCTCAAAAAAAAAAGAAGAAAGAAAGAAAAAAAATCCTAAGTATTTAATTTGCTGATGCTATTATAACCAAGTGTATTACATGGAATGATTTCATGTATTAAACCAATGTTGCATTCCTGTGATAAATTCCACTTGGTTATGGTATAATCCTTTGTATATGTTGATGGCTTCAGTTTGATAATGTTTTGTTGAAATTTTTTACATATATATGAATATATATGTACTGTCTCTAGTTTTATTTTTTGTGATGTCTTTGTCTGGCTTTGTTATGAAGGTAATATTGACCTCACAGAATGAGATGTGAAGTGTTCCCCCCTCCTATTTTTTGAAGAGTTTGTAAAGGATTTTAAACTAGTAAAATTATCAACTTTTCTTTAAATCTTTGGTAGAATTCACTAGTAAAATCATCTGCCCCAAAAATTTTAAGACTGAAAGAAATATTGTCCTTTAAATACAAATTTTCAAGTAAAATTTACATTCCAGGAAGTTGTGTTGAGCTTAAAATATGACACACCACTCCCATTTTCATTTCAGAAACATGAATGCAGTTCCTCATTCTTTTGTGAAACGCTATACCTTCTTAGAAAAGGAGCATCATTTTTAAGGTACCTCTTTCTTCTGGTGTCAAAGACATATGTTCTATTTGTAGTGTAGGATTTCTAGTGGCTTTTTATCAGTACTTTTATCAGTCAAAGTCCAGTTAGGAAAACAGAGAAACACTAAGAATTTAAACACATAACAGGAAATTGGAAACAAAGGTACTAAAATATCTAGAAGAACAAAATGATGATGGGAGACAGGGGAGCAAGAAGGAAGTGGAAATAATACCTAGAGATTAGAAACTGCTAATGATCCTGGCCTAGAACACACACCTGATGCTGCACTGTTGGCTGATTCTGGAACACTGAATAAGAAGCATTTCACATGGAAAAGTTCTGCTTCAATTTGAAAGTGTGAAATCAGCCGGGTGCAGTGGCTCACACCTGTAATCCCAGCACTTTGGGAGGCCGAGGCGGGCGGATCACGAGGTCAGGAGATCGAGACCATCCTGGCTAACATGGTGAAACCCCGTCTCTACTAAAAATAAAAAAAAAAAAAATAGCTGGGCATGGTAGCGGGCACCTGTAGTCCCAGCTGCTTGAGAGGCTGAGGCAGGAGAATGGCGTGAACCCGGGACGCAGAGCTTGCAGTGAGCCGAGATCGCGCCATTGCACTCCAGCCTGGGCGAGAGCAAGACTCTGTCTCAAAAAAAAAAAAAAAAGTGTGAAATCATCTGACTTCCAATGCCACAACAACAACTACCAGTATTTCCCTCTGGTATATGCTAGAAACCAGAAGCTTCTCTTTTCCTTTATTCTTCTGATCTTCTGCCAGTACCAAAGGAGCCAAGGAAATATAATTTGTAATGTCCCAGCCCTGATCACACACAGCAAAGTATGTAAAGGCAAGTGGGGAAAATCCAAGTGTTTCTACAGAACATACCGAAAATAACATTTGATTTTAAAATGCCTTAAACTATAGGAAAAATGATAGAAGATACTGTCTGTTGGGTGATTTTGTTTATTTCAATATTTTAAAGCAAAATAAAATTATCCCCCAAATATAGAAGTATCATTTACTTACAGCTCTCAGTAAAATCAACAAAGAGGATTTACAGCTTAACTTGTCAGAGGGTACTACACAGAAATGTCAAACTGCCAGAGAAGAGAACAAACAGGTTTGGTTTGCTTTTTTTTTTTTATATTATGCTCAGGATATTAATTTGTCATATGAAGGAAAAGAGCAAGGAATAAGACTTTCACCATAAAAGTACTCAACCCATTCCAAAGAGGAAAGGGGAAGGACAGGAGATTCATAAACCATTGAGGGCTATTCCTTAAGTTTTATTTCACATATGTGCCTTAAGCAAGCGCCTGTAACCCAGGTCATCCTGAAATAATTTACAAAACCAGTAAATATGTTCACTTACCTAATATTTCTTTTCTAACTCTGAAATTTACATTCTAAAATGTTCATGCTTATTTAACAAAGATTCCATAATTATTTAAATCTTAGGCCAGGCTCGGTGGCTCATGCCTGTAACCCCAGCACCTTGGGAAGCTGAGGCAGGTGGATCACGAGGTCAGGAGATCGAGACCATCCTGGCTAACATGGTGAAACCCCATCTCTACTAAAAATACCAAAAATTAGGCCGGGCACAGTGGCTCACACCTGTAATCCCAGCACTTTGGGAGGCCGAGGCGGGCGGATCACGTGAGGTTGGGAGTTCAAGACCAGCCTGACCAACATGCAGAAACCCCGTCTCTATTAAAAATACAAGATTAGCCAGATGTGGTGGCACATGCCTGTAATCCCAGCTACTTGGGAGGCTGAGGCAGGAGAATCACTTGAACCCGGGAGACGGAGGTTTCAGTGAGCCGAGATCACGCCACTGCACTTCAGCCTGGGTGACAGTGTGAGACTCCGTCAAAAAAAACAAAAACAAAAAAAAACCTCTTGAATTCATTTTAAGAGGGAAATACATATTATTTTCCTTGGTCAAGCACAGCGGATCACACCTGTAATCCCAGCACTTTGAAAGGCCCAGGTGGGAGGATTGCTTGAGCCCAGGAATTTTAGACCAGCCTGGGCAACACAGAGAGACCCTGTCTCTAGAAAAAAAAAAAAAAAAAAAAAAAATTGAACTTAGCCGGGCATGGGGACATGCACCTATATATAGTCCCAGCTACTCAGGAAGCTGAGATGAGAGGATCACTTGAGCCTGGTAGGTCAAGGCTGCAATGAGCTGTGATCGTGTCACTGCACTCCAGCCTGGGTGACAAAGTGAGACCCTATCTCAAAATATATATATTCTTAAGTAAAAAACATATATATATTTTAGATAAATATGTATGTTTTTCCTTAACAGTTCAACTTTCTGGGCCGGGCCTGGTGGCTCATGCCTATAATCCCAGCATTTTAGGAGGCCGAGGCGGGCGGATCCCGAGGTCAGGAGTTCAAGACCAGCCTGGCCAACGTGGTGAAACCCCCTCTCTACTAAAAAATACAAAAAATTAGCTGGGCATGGTGGCATATGTCTGTAATTCCAGCTACTCGGTAGGCTGAAGCAGGAGAATTACTTGAACCAGGACCCGGGAGGCAGAGGTTAGAGTGAGCCAAGATCACGCCACTGCATTCCAGCCTGGGCTACTGAGCAAGACTCCATCTCAAAAACAAACAAATAAACAAACAAAAACAGTTCTACTTTCTGAAATGTTATAAAGTGCAAAGGGAGATTTTTCAGAATGAAAAGAAGAATGACTTACAAATTATTGTAATGAAGTGATTGAATTTTTTTATTTCAGTCTGGACATGGGGTAAAATGACCTTTGTGTCTCATAAAAGTCCAATTAAAAGGTGGCTCTGGTCCGAAATTACACCACTGCCATCTTCCCCTAATTCAGACAGTATATGTCATGTAATGGGAGCACAGACACAAACACACACACAAAATTAGCAATCAGAGGCATAAAAGTAAATTGGGTGTCCTGGGGAATATAGCAAATATATCAGCAGTGAAAACAGCAAAGCACACACCATCCCATTGGCTTGTGTTATCTTGCAGAGAGACATGCTGAAGAAGGGGGATCCGGACGCTTCCTGGAAGGAGTTCTAGGAATGCCTCACCTGGTACTACCACTCTACATATTGATAGAGTAAGAGGGGTAGGCTACTTCATTTTGACAATGTAATAAGGAGAGCTTTCTTTAACAATGCCATGGGACACTGAAAACAGCCTTGTGACAAAGGGGGAGCCCCAGAACTCAGGCACTGTATCTGCTGGTTTGTTCTTTGGTTAAGCTGACTCAGATGGGTGTCTAGCTAAACTACCAAAAGGGGGAGGAAGTGAGTCACCAACGCCACCCATCTGACTTAGTCTTTCATTGTACTTGTGAACTGTTACAGCCAAGAGAAAGAGAAAGAAAATTTTGAGAATTTTAGAAGACTTACTGGCAAATAGGCATCTTTTGACTGTAGTGGAAAAAGTATATTGTAGAATGCCAAAAAAGTAATGAGATCACTTTTATATGGTAATAATATTTTTGTATTTTCTATTCAAAATGTTTATGAGAACAGACATATGAAAAGAGAAAACAAAATTTTAAAGATACAGACAATATGATTTATTTAGCCATTCAAATTATGTTTATCCTTTAGAGTCCTAATTAGATTAGCTTAATTTTCCCCTAAAAATAAAAAATTATAGTTTTTAGGTATAAATATATTTCTTTCTAGTCATTTAAATTAATAAGCCTTATTTGTTAGTTTTATGGTGTTTAGCCTATTAACTTATTTTAAATAATATACTGTAAATGCTGAGCTATTCACCCTACTGATGAATATGAAATTGACATCCTTGAGGAAAACAGTTTCAATAAACATATTTATGATGACCATGCATCTGGGGTTACTAGATTTAACAAATATGAATATGGAATCTTCAGTTAAATTTTAATTTCAGATAAACAACAAAAATGTTTTAAAATAAGTATACTCCAAATATTGCATTTATCTATCTCTTTACCTACCTATCTTTGTGTTAACAATGAGTTCATAACCAATTGATCGGTTTATTAAACTAAATCACTACTTTGAGTCAAAGGTACTCCCAACCTCAGATTCTTTTGCCTACATACATCCAGTTTTGCCTAGGACAGTCTTGGTTACAGCATAACTTCCCAGTAATTATTTACCCCACCTTTTCACTCTCAAAAGTGTCCCAGTTTGAATATTAAATTATATTAAAAAATCTATGCACATGAAGTATAAAATGCAGCTCAAAGCACTCAAAGGAGGATTAAAGGATAAACAGAAAAAAAAAAAGGAATAGTTTAAAACCAGAAAGCAGAAACCAAAGGAAGGGCTAACTAGAACTAGTGATAAAGTCCTTGTTTTGAAAATAGGCAAGGCTGGCCGGGTTCAATGGCTCACAGCTGGAATCCCAGCACTTTGGGAGGCCGAGGTGGGTGCATCACCTGAGGTCAGGAGTTCAAGACCAGCCTGGCCAACATGGTGAAACTCCGTCTCTACTAAATATACAAAAATTAGCCAGGCATAGTGGCGTGCACCTGTAATCTCAGCTACTCGGGAAGCTGAGGCAGGAGAATTGCTGGAACCAGGGAGGCGGAGGTTGCAGTGAGCCAAGATCACACCATTGTACTCCAGCTAGGGCGACAACTGCAAGACTCCATCTCAAAAAAAAGAAAGAAGATAGGGAAGGCTTTCAGTTGACTTACATGGGACACTAGCAGGGTTCCTAGTTGTACAAGATAGTACAGATGTGTTTCCTGGACTTAAAAACTATGTTGTGAAGCTGAGAAGAAAATGGAACAGACAGTCTGTAAGTCAAAAGAATTGGAAGTGGAAGGCAGCTTAGAGCTTAGAGTAGAATAAACCAATAAAGTGGTCATAGTTATTGCTAATGAAAAGGTAAAGAAATCATCAACTAGGAAAAAAGGCAATAATTATAAAGTATATTTCCCATTGTAAGCATAATAAAGCTCATTATATCAATGTGAACTTATTTGATTATAAATATAATTAGAACGATAATCTTCTCCCAACCCAGAAATTCTCTCCATAAAGGTAGTAAAGAAAGCACTTTTATTATTGAATAAACATTAAGCCAGAATGTGAGGTACATCACAGGTAATCCATTAAGAGATTCCAAAAACAGAAAGTAATCGTACCCCCTTATATCACCCAGCAGATACAACTCATTACATACATGTTTTCAAGATAAATAACAATTTCTCAGGTAAGACAACATGACAGCCCCATTTGCAAACATCATTCATCCTAACTTTACCTGGAAATTGAGGAGATCGTTCCTGTTAGCTAATTGACCTTGTCCGGGGAAAAACAAACTTCTCGTATTTTTATGACAGAAGGTAGTTCTGGAGCCTGGCTTCCACTGAAGTTAGATTCCTGTCCTCCCACAGAAACTGGGAGATTAAGGATGCTATCTCCCTCGTTGTGTACATTTCGATGGCATTGTTCCTAGATTATTGAGAGAGACCTTCCTGGGCTGACAAAGGGCTTATCTAGTCTTCAAAATGATTTATATACATTTTAATGAACCAAGAAAGTACAGTGGGCTCTCTGTATCCAGGAGTTTGCATCTGTGGATTCAATCAACCATGGATCAAATATATTTGGGGGGGAAAAAAAAACATTCCACAAAGTTTCAAAAAGCAAAACTTCAGTTTGCCATATACCAAGTACTACCTTCAGTCCATGCAAAGGAAGTGATATGTAGACATTGTATTAGGTATCTAGAGATGCTTTAGAGTCTTTAGGAGGATGTGTGTAAGTACATGCATATACTATGCCATTTTATAGAAGAGACTTGAGCGTCTTTGGATTTTGGTATCCTGGGGGTCATGGGGGTCCTGGAACCAATCGCTCACAGATACTGAGGATAATTATGTTTAAAATTACAAGCTTTCTAGAATAAATTCTCTGATAAAAAGAAGAGAAGGAAAATCTCTTATTTTCAGCAGTGATAATTATGCTTCTTATTTTAAAATTTTAATTGTCCTTATAAAACCTACAAAAAAAGTTGAGAAAATTCAATATTACCTATATCTGGATTAGCATTTTTGTATATTTTCTTACATTTTATGTATTATGTTGGTTTTTTATAGCTTTTAACATACAACATATACATAATTTTATGTCTCACTTTTTTTCTTAACATTACCCCATGTTATTAGTTTAATATCACTTTAACGGCAGTATTTTAATGATTGTGTTATATTTCATGTTATATGATAGACGACATCTTGGTAAATAACATATATTCTTTTTTTTTTTTCTTGAGACGGAGTCTCACTCTGTCACCCAGGCTTGGAGTGCAATGGCACGGTCTCGGCTCACTGCATTCTCTACCTCCCAGGTTCAAGCGATTCTCCTGCCTCAGCCTCCCGAGTAGCTGGGACTACAGGCGTGTCCCACCACACCCAGCTAATTTTTGGGTTTTTTTTTGAGACAGAGTCTTACTCTGTTGCCCAGGCTGGAATGCAGCAGCACGATCTCCGCTCACTGCAAGCTCCACACCCCAGGGTTCATGCCATTCTCCTGCCTCAGCCTCCCAAGTAGCTGGGACTACAGGCACCTGCCACCACACCCGGCTAATTTTTTTTTGTATTTTTAGTAAAGACAGGGTTTCACAGTGTTCACCAGGATGGTCTCGATCTCCTGACCTCCTGATCTGCCTGCCTCGGCCTCCCAAAGTGCTGGGATTACAGGTGTGAGCCACCGTGCCAGGCCAATTTTTGTATTTTTAGTAGAGACGGGGTTTCGCCATGCTGGTCAGGCTAGTCGTGAACTCCTGACCTCGTGGTTCGCCCACCTCAGCCTCCCAAAGTGTTGGGATTACAGGCGTGAGCCACAACGCCCAGCCTTTTCTACTGTTTTCTTTTGAAACATTATCAGGAATAGGATTTCTGAGTAAATAAACATTTTAAAGCTTTTGATAGGTAGAGGAAGAGGACATGGTCTTTGTCTTCTTTCTCCTCAGTTGCAGGCTCATTTTTCTCTCAGTGTTCATAGTTACATTGTCTGATTTAGAGAGTGATTACATTAATGCTAGATCATGTTGCTCAAAATTAAACAAGTGGGTAATTCCAAGACTGATTGGCCGTACTATTGTCACTGTATTATGCGCATTTTGTTGCACTGGTTCATCTTCCTTCTCAACTTACCTCTTGCCACTTGGAATACATATTGATTCATTATGGTGCCAAGCAGTAACATAGGAGTGTTTGATCCAACAGAAATACACAATCAAGGACAGCAAAAGTAACACATGAAAGACCATAATCAAGCTTAATTTCCACTTGCTCTGTTTTTTCATGTATCTTTAAACTATGGTTTTAGCTTTGATAAATGACTGAAGCTGGAGAAGCCATGGTTGAAATCAACCTACACCTCAGTGCACAGTTGAGGAGCCAGAGACTAAAATCATCTACAGAACCACAACAATGGCAGTATATCTTTTCTTCTTTGAACGAAAATCTATTTTTGCTGTCTTTTTACTGTATAAAGTTTTTTTGTTTTGCTTTGGATTTTGTTTGTTTGTTTTTTTGGTTGTTTACTTATTTATTTTTTTGAGACAGAGTTTCGCTCGTTTCCCAGGCTGGAGTGCAATGATGCGATCTCAGCCCACCGCAACCTCCGCCTCCTGGGTTCAAGCAATTATCCGGCCTCAGCCTCCTGAGTAGCTGGGATTACAGGCGTGTGCCACCATGCCCAGCTAATTTTTGTATTTTTAGTATAGAGGGGGTTTCTCCATGTTGGTCAGGCTTGTCTCGAACTCCCAACCCTAGGGTATCCGCCCGCCTCGGCCTCCCAAAGTTCTGGGATTACAGGCCTGAGCCACTACACCCAGCCTAAAGTATTTTTTAAACATGGAAATAATAAAGATTTTGACAGATGTTGCTGAATTGCTAAACCTTATTTAAATAACTCTATGTTTTATCCAATAGTTTTTCTCCTCCTTGTTAATCAAGCAATTGTAGAGTTTTAAAGTAACTTTAACAATTCCTTCTTCTTCCAATTAATAGCCTAAAACATTCAAAACCAGTAGGCAGCGTGAAAAAAATATATATCCTTGTTATTCTTTTTTCTCCCTGTTTAGGTGGAGCCAAACACCCTCTGCCCTCACTGGAAGCACAGTGAGCCATCACTAATAATTCAATAGCAGATATAAAACGTAAGGGAAGAAAGAATACTGAGTGATTCTCAGGTTGCCTTCAACTCTGCTTTAAAGCCTTGAACATGGGTGATAAATTTTATACTCATATAGAGAAACAATTTGCTCAACCCCATAAGAATAACAGAAAGGTGGCTTTTTAAATAATCTAGTTGACTGTATTACATATTTTTCTTGCTCTACTCCAGACTGTCAGGTTTGCCCTAGATACAGAGTAAAGTAAACCCTGGAGACTACTAACCCAAGTCCCTGAAGCAGCCACTGATGTCCTGTGATCAATGGATACAAAAAAATAAATAAAACAGGTCCCTAAAACAAAGTATCCTTTCTCTTTTTCCACTCCATCCTCAGCTTTTTCACTTTTGTAGCTGTTTAAAAGCTCTGAGTAAAGCCATTGTGTTTTGATACACACCCAGCCTCTGGTAGGTTAAATTACAAGTCAGTCTGCGGTCAGAGAGACTCAAAGCTGTGTCCCAACTGTCAAAGCTGAAAGTGCATAAGAGCTGGCATTTGATCCAATTCAGCATTGGTTTTACAGCAGAGAGATGAAAAAGAGAACTGTACATTTTTTTAAATTAATATACAGAATATATAGCTCTTGTAACAATGGTTATGTTTTAAATTACCTAAAATCTGTAATTAACAACAACAAAAATAATTAAGCCCTATCTTCACATATTACTAACCAATGAAGAAGATGTCAAATATGAAATAATCTGAAAGCATTTCATCACTGTTTCAAATCTAGTTCGTCAATTGACAAATACTTTTGTTCATATAGAATAGAAAGGACACTTGGCCGAGCATATTGGGGAAACAAATTATAAGAAGTATACAGCACTCTCAAAAACTTTAGAATAATGGACGGAGAAATAAGGTAATATAAATAATACATGGTATTCAACAGGAATTATAATGATACACCTAATATTTCTATAACTTTCTAGAGTTTACAAAGTTTAACATTCACATCAGCTCTGCAAATTTGGCATTATTGTCACAATTCAATGGATGACTAAATTGGTATTTAAGAAAACTGCACAAGCCGGTTGCGGTGGCTCCCACCTGTAATCCCAGCACTTTGGAAGGCCAAGGTGGGTGGATCACCTGAGGTAAGGAGTTCAAGACAAGCCTGGCCAACATGGTGAAACCCTGTCTCTACAAAAATACAAAAATTAGCCAGGCATGATGGCGGGTGCCTGTAATCCCAGCTACTCAGGAGGCTGAGGCAGAAGAATAACTTGAACCTGGGAGGCAGAGGTTGCAGTGAGCCGAGATCATGCCATTGCGCTCCAGCCTGGGTGACAGAGCGAGACTCTGTCTCAAAAGAAAAAAAAAAAGAAAACTGCGCTTGCTCAAGATTTCACTCCTTCACTTCTGATCTTCTAGACATTTAATTTTTTGGAATTTGATCTTGGTATCAAATTCATTATTCTGAATGTTCCAAGAAATTAAATGTCTAGATCAGAATTGAAGCATGACTGTACCAAGGGAGCATTCCTGACAGATGCTGGATTTGTCTGGGCCTAGGGGCATAGATCATGCCAAGTGCAGAAGTTTGCTGGCAAAGGCATGGCAGTGGGAATTCTTGAGGCCTCTCTTGAAATCTGGAAGACAGTGAGTGGACCATCTTGCCTGGAGGAGAGGCTTCCAGTGAGGCTAGGATAGTAAATATAAAGTTATATACTATATTCAGTACCCCAGTGGGTACCTAATGAAATTTGGAAAAAGGGAATGATTTTATGTCTTTGAAGAAAATGACAGTAGGCTTCAATACGTAATGAGTCAGAAGTGTTCTTCATATTTTTAAATAATTTATTAAATAATTTATGCCTGGGAACCTAGGACTGCCTCACCATGAGACCATAAATGTTCAGACCACTAATCTTGGCAAGATTGTTATAGGTATCTTGAGCTGTCAAAATTCACTCATGGATGCTCAGTAGCTAAAAGATATACACTTATGGAGGAGGGGCGTTCCAAGATGGCCGAATAGGAACATCTCTGGTCTGCAGCTCCCAGCTTGATCGACACAGAAGATGGGTGATTTCTGCATTTCCAACTGAGGTAGCTGGTTCATCTAATTGGGACTGGTTGGACAGTGCGTGCAGCCCACGGAGGGTGAGCTGAAGCAGGGCGGGGCATTGCCTCACCTGGGAAGCATAAGGGGTTGGGGGATTTCCCTTTCCTAGCCAAGGGAAGCCGTGACAGACTACCTGGAAAAACGGGACATTCCCACACAAATACTGTGCTTTTCCCAAGGTCTTAGCAACCGGCAGACAAGGTGATTCTCTAACGTGCCTGGCTTGGCAGCTCCCACACCCACAGAGCCTTGCTCACTGCTAGTGCAGCAGTCTGAGATCAATCTGTGGGATGGCAGCCTGACTGGGAGAGGGGCATCCGCCATTGCTGAGACTTGAGTAGGTAAACGAAGTGGCAGGGAAGCTGGAACTGGGCAGAGCCCACCACAGCTCAACAAGGCCTACTGCCTCTAGACTCCCTCCACCTCTGTGAACAGAGCATAGCTGAACTAAAGGCAGCCGACAACTTCTACAGACTTAAATGTCCCTGTCTGACAGCTCTGAAGAGAGCAGTGGTTCTCCCAGCACGGTGTTTGAGCTCTGAGAACTAACAGACTGCCTCCTCAAGTGGGTCCCTGACCCCCATGTAGCCTAAATGGGAGACACCTCCCAGTAAGGGCCAACAGACACCTCATATAGGTGGCTGCCCGTCTTGGACAAAGCTTCCAGAGGAAGGAGTAGGCAGCAATATTTGCTGTTCTGCAGCCTTCACTGGTGATATCCAGGCAAACAGGGTCTGGAGTGGAACTCCAGCAAACTCCAACAGAACTGCAGCTGAGGGACCTGACTGTTAGAAGGAAAACTGGCCAGGCACAGTGGCTCAGGCCTGGCATGGTGGCTCATGGCTGCAATCCCAGCACTTTCGGAGGCCGAGGCAGGCAGATCACAAGGTCAGGAGATCAAGACCATCCTAACACAGTGAACCCTGTCTCTACTAAAAATACAAAACATTAGTCAGGTGTGGTGGCAGGTGCTTGTAGTCCCAGCTACTAGGGAGGCTGAGGCAGGAGAATGGCGTGAACCTGGGAGGCGGAGCTTGCAGTGAGCCGAGATCGCGCCAGGGCACTCCAGCCTGGGTGACAGAGTGAGACTCCATCTAAAAAAAAAAAGAAGGAAAACTAACAAACAGAAAGGAATAGCGTCAACATCAACAAAAAGGTCATCTACACAAAAACCCCATCTGTAGGTCACCAACATACCAACATCAAAGACCAAAGGTAGATAATACCACAAAGATGGGGAGAAACCAGAGCACAAAAGCTGAAAATTCTAAAACTCAGAGTGCCTCTTCTCCTCCAAAGGATTGCAGCTCCTCACCCGCAACGGAACAAAGCTGGACGGAGAATGACTTTGATGAGGTGACAGAAGTAGACTTCAGAAGGTCGGTAATAACAAACTTCCCCCAGCTAAAGGAGGATGTTTGAACCCATCACAAGGAAGCTAAAAACCTTGAAAAAAGATTAGACAAATTGCTAACTAGAATAAATAGTGTAGAGAAGACAATAAATGACCTGATGGAGATGAAAACCATGGCACGAGAACTTCATGACACATGCATAAGCTTCAGTAGCCGATTCGATCAAGTGGAAGAAAGGCTATCAGTGATTGAACATCAAATTAATAAAATACAGCGAGAAGACAAGGTTAGAGAAAAAAGAGTAAAAAGAAGCGAACAAAGCCTCCAAGAAATATGGGACTATGTGAAAAGACCAAATCTACGTTTGATTACTGTAACTGTGAGTGATGGGGAGAATGGAATCAAGTTGGAAAACACTCTTCAGGATATTATCCAGGAGAACTTCCCCAACCTAGCAAGGCAGGCCAACATTCAAATTCAGGAAATACAGAGAACACCACAAAGATACTCCTCAAGAAGAGCAACCCCAAGACACACAATTGCCAGATTCACCAAGGTTGAAATGAAGCATAGTGTTAAGGGAAGCCAGAGAGAAAGGTTGAGTTATCCACAAAGGGAAGCCCATCAGACTAATAGCGGATCTCTTGGCAGAAATCCTACAAACCAGAAGAGAGAAGGGGCCAATATTCAACATTCTTTTTTTTTTTTTTTTTTTGAGATGGAGTCTTGCTCTATCACCCAGGCTGGAGTACAGTGGCGCGATCTCGGCTCACTGAAAGCTCTGCCTCCCGGGTTCACACCATTCTCCTTCCTCAGCCTCCCAAGTAGCTGGAACTACAGGCACCTGCCACCACGCCTGGCAATTTTTTTTTTTTTTTGTATTTTTAATAGAGACAGGGTTTCGCCATGTTAGCCAGGATGGTCTCAATCTCCTGAACTCATGATCCACCCACCTTAGCCTCCCAGGGTGCTGGGATTACAGGTGTGAGCCACCATGCCCGGCCTCAATATTCTAAAAGAAACGAATTTTCAACCCAGAATTTCATATCCAGCCAAACAAAGCTCCATAAGTGAAGGAGAAATAAAATCCTTTACAGACAAGCAAATGCTGAGCGATTTCGTCACCACCAGGCCTACCTCACAAGAGCTCCTGAAGGAAGTGCTAAACACGGAAAGAAACAACCAGTACCAGCCATTGCAAAAACAGGCCATATTATAAACACCATTGATGCTATGAAGAAACTGTATTAATTGATGGGCAAAGTCACCAGCTAACATCATAATGACAGGAGCAAATTCACACATAACAATATTAACCTTAAATGTAAATGAGCTAAATGCCCCAATTAAAATACACAAACTGGCAAATTGGATAAAGAGGCAAGATCCATCAGTGTGCTGTATTCAGGAGACCCATCTCATGTGCAGAGATGCACATAGGCTCAAAATAAAGGGATGGAAGAAGATCTACCAAGCAAATGGAAAGCAAAAAAAAAAAAAGCAGGGGTTGCAATCCTAGTCTCTGATAAAACAGACTTTAAACCAACAAAGATCAAAAGAGACAAAGAAGGCCATTACATAATGGTAAAGGAATCAATGCAACAAGAAGAGCTAACTATCCTAAATATATATGCACCCAATACAGGAGCACCCAGCTTCATAAAGCAAGTCCTTAGTGACCTACAAAGAGACTTAGACTCCCAAACAATAAGAATGGGAGACTTTGGCCAGGCACAGTGGCTCATGCCTGTAATCCCAGCACTTTGGGAGGCCCAGGTGGGCGGATCACGAGGTCAAGAGATCAAGACCATCCTGGCTAACATGGTGAAACCCCATCTCTACTAAAAATACAAAAAATTAGCCGTGCATGGTGGTGGGCACCTGTAGTCCCAGCTACTCAGGAGGCTGAGGCAGGAGAATGGCATAAACCCGGGAGGCAGAGCTTGCAGTGAGCCAAGATTATGCCACTGCACTCCAGCCTGGGCCACAGAGCAAGACTCCATCTCAAAGAAAAATAATGATAATAATGATAATAATAATAATAATAATAATAATAATAGGAGACTTTAACACCCCACTGTCAATATTAGACAGATCAACAAGACAGAAGGTTAACAAGGATATCCAGGACCTGAACTCAGCTCTGCAACAAGCAGACCTAATAGACATCTACAGAACTCTCCACCCGAAATCAACAGAAGATACAATCTTATCAGCACCACATTGCACTTATTCTAAAACTGACCACATAATTGGAAGTAAAGCACTCCTCAGCAAATGAAAAAGAACAGAAATCACAACAAACTGTCTTTCAGACCATAGTGCAATGAAATTAGAACTCAGAATTAAGAAACTCACTCAAAACCACACAACACATGGAAACTAAACAACTTGCTCCTGAATGACTACTGGGTACATAACTAAATGAAGGCAGAAATAAAGAGGTTCTTTGAAACCAATGAGAACCAAGATAAAATGTACCAGAATCTCTGAGACATAGTTAAAGCAGCGTAGGGGGAAATTTATAGCACTAAATGCCCACAAGAGAAAGCAGGAAAGATCTAAAATTGACACCCTAGCATCACAATTAACTACAGAAGCAAGAACAAACACATTCAAAAGCTAGCAGAAGGCAAGAAATAAAAACTAAGATGAGAGCAGAACTGAAAGAGATAGAGACACAAAAAAACACTTCAAAAAAATTAATGAATCCAGGAGCTGTTTTTTTGAAAAGATTAACAAAATGGATAGACCACTATCAAGACCAATAAAGAAGAAAATAGAGAAGAATCAAATAGATGCAATAAAAAAATGATAAAGGGAATATCACCACCGATCCCACAGAAATACAAACTACCATCAGATAATACTATAAACACCTCTATGCAAATAAACTAGAAAATCTAGAAGAAATCGATAAATTCCTGGACACATACACCCTCCCAAGACTAAACCAGGAAGAAGTTGAATCTCTGAATAGACCAATAACAGCCTCTGAAATTGAGGTAATAATTAATAGCCTACTAACCAAAAAAAAGTCCAGGACCAGACAAATTCACAGCCAAATTCTACCAGAGGTACAAAGAGGAGCTGGTACTGTTCCATCTGAAACTACTCCAATCAATAGAAAAACAAGGAATCCTCCCTAACTTATTTTATGAGGCCAGCATCAACCTGATACCAAAGCCTGGTAGACACACAACAAAAAAAAGAATTTTAGACCAGTATCACTGACGAACATCGAAGTGAAAATCCTCAATAAAATACTGGCAAACTGAATCCAGCAGCACATGAAAAAGCTTATTCACCATGATCAAGTTGGCTTCATTCCTGGGATGTGAGGCTGGTTCAACATATGAAAATCAATAAACGTAATCCATCACATAAACAGAACCAACAACAAAAACCACATGATTATCTCAATAGATGCAGAAAAGGGCCACACAATTCAACAGCACTTCTTGCTAAAAACTCTCAATAAACTAGGTAGTGATGGAATGCATCTCAAAATAATAAGAGCTATTTACCCACAGCCAGTAGCATACTGTATGGGCAAAAACTGGAAGCATTCCCTTTGAAAACTGGCACAAGATAAGGATGCCCTCTCTCACCAATACTATTCAACATAGTGTTGGAAGTTCTGGCCCAGGCAATCAGGCAAGAGAAAGGGTATTCAATTAGGAAATGAGGAAGTCACATTGTACCTGTTTGCAGATGACATGATTGTATATTTAGAAAACCCCATCGTCTCAGCCCCAAATCTCCTCAAGCTGATAAGCAACTTCGGTAAGTCTCAGGATACAAAATCAGTGTGCAAAAATCACAAGCATTCCTATACACCATTAACAGACAAACAGAGAGCCAAATCATCAGTGAACTCCCATTCACAATTGCTTCAAAGAGAATAAAATACCTAGGAATCCTACTTACAAGGGATGTGAAGGAACTCTTCAAGGAGAACTACAAACCACTGCTCAACAAAATAAAACAGGACACAAACAAATGGAAGAATATTCCTTGCTCATGAATAGGAAGAATCAATATCGTGAAAACGGCCATACTGCCCAAAGTAATTTATAGATTAAATGCCATTCCTATCAAGCTACCAATGACTTTCTTCACAGAACTGGAAAAAATTACTTTAAAGTTCATATGGAACCAAAAAAGAGCCCTCATTGAGAAGACAATCCTAAGCAAAAAGAACAAAGCTGGAGGCATCACACTACCTGACTTCAAACTATACTACAAGGCTACAGTAACCAAAACAGCATGGTACTGGTACCAAAACAGATATATAGACCAATGGAACAGAACAGAGGCCTCAGAAATAACACCACACATCTACAACAATCTGATCTTTGAGAAACCTGACAAAAACAATAAATGAGGAAAGGGTTCCCTATTTAATATATGGTGCTGGGAAAACTGGCTAGCCATACGTAGAAAGCTGAAACTGGATCCCTTCCTCATACTTTATACAAAAATTAATTCAAGATGGATTAAAGACTTAAATGTTAGACCTAAAACCATAAAAACCCTAGGAGAAAACCTAGGAAATACCATTCAGGACGTAAGTATGGGCAAGGACTTCATGAGTAAAACAGCAAAAGCAATGGCAACAAGAGCCAAAATAGACAAATGGGGTCTAATTAAACTAAAGAGCTTCTGCAAGGCAAAAGAAACTACCATTAGCATGAACAGGCAACCTACAGAATGGGAGACAATTTTTGCAATCTACCCATCTGACAAAGGGCTAATAACCAGAATCTACAAAGAACTTAAACAAATTTACAAGAAAAAATCAAACAATCCCATCAAAAAGTCGACAAAGGATATGAACAGACACTTCTCTAAAGAAGACATTTATGCAGCCAACAGACACAGGAAAAAATGCTCATCATCACTGGTCATCAGAGAAATGCAAATCAAAACCACAATGAGATACCATCTCATGCCAGTTAGAATGGCAATCATTAAAAAGTCAGGAAACAACAGATGCTGGAGAGGATGTGGAGAAATAGCAATGCTTTTACATTGTTGGTGGGAGTGTAAATTAGTTCAACCATTGTGGAAGGCAGTGTGGAGATTCCTCAAGGATCTAGAACTAGAATTACCATTTGACCCAGCCATCCTATTACTGGGTATATACCCAAAGGATTATGAATCATGCTACTATAAAGACACATGCACATGTATGTTTATTGCGTCACTATTCACAATAGCGAAGACTTGGAACCAACCCAAATGTCCATCAATGATAGACTGGATTAAGAAAATGTGGCACATATACACCATGGAATACTATGCAGCCATAAAAAAGGATGAGTTCATGTCCTTTGCAGGGACGTGGATGAAGCTGGAAACCATCATTCTCAGCAAACTATCACCAGGACAGAAAACCAAACACCACATGTTCTCACTCATAGGTGGGAAATGAACAATGAGATCACTTGGACACAAGGCGGGGAACATCACACACTGGGGCCTGTCACGGGGTGGGGGTTGGGGGAGGGATAGCATTAGGAGAAATACGTAATGTAAATGATGAGTTGACGGGTGCAGCAAACCAACATGGCACATGTATACCTATGTATCAAACCTGCATGTTGTGCACATGTACCCTAGAACTTAGAGCATATTTTAAAACAAAGATATACACTTATGTCAACTCTTTCTTTGTAGCAGTGCCCAGAAATTCAAAGAATTGTTGTTGTTGTTGTTGTTTTTAATATAAGAAACTTGGGTCATTATATCTCTAGTAAATAGTCTCTGTATTCAAGGACCTTGAACATTTTCTGAAGAATAGTCTTGTTTCCCAAAGGCCTTGACATAACCAAGAAACTGGGAAGAAGCATGGCAGAGAGGAAATGAATGAGATAGCAGTAACAACTGGTTCATACTGTGTTAGCGTGGGGCTTTAAGACTTACCAATAGGTGAGATCTTGTGTTAGAAAACATTGCCTCTTTATCTTTCGAGATCAGGGCTGAAATCGTTATCTTCAACCTTGCTGAGACAACATAATAAAGGCCGTGTCACTAGTACTTTCTTCAACAGACCTTGGTCCTACTTCTAAAATTCTCTGGCACTGAAGTATAAGGAGAATCTATGGATTTGAAGAGATCACTAAAATGGTTTTGATGAATATTATACCAATTACTTTTATAAAATATATGAAAGCAAGACACATTAGGATAATCTGCATTCTGAAAATGTTTTCAATGCTTAAATAATTAGATATAAACATTGAAGCAGTATAATATAAAATGACTTTTAATTATTCCTTTCCTTCCATTTTCTGATTCCATATTTCTTGATATTTTTCAGGACATAAAAAGTTTATTTTTTCTTGTATGGATCTTATATAGCTTGGTATGATTGATACCCATGTGTTATGACTATAATTTCTGTGGCATTAAAAGACAGTAATCACTGCACCAAGTCAACCTACATTTATTGAGCCTCTGTGCACACTATCATGTTGAACATCATAGAAAACTGGTCCTTTGCCTTCAAGTATTAAAACTGGCTACAGACAGAAAATATACATGCTTTGAATCCTTTCCAAAGTTAGGAGGTTGGTGCGCATAAAACAATATTGTAACAGCACAAATTAAATACACACAGATAAGACATAATCAGAGTGAAAATGACAGACTAGACAGAATGAGTAATAATATATCTGATCACAGATGGTATCCATATCCCAGCCAGCAGATAGAGATTTCACAAGGTCCCATTGTCTTGGGAGCCCACAGATAAACTAGGATTCCAGTAGCAGAGTGGCTAGCAACCCTGCCCTACTGGCAGCCCTGCTAAGATAAATGAGGGGGAGTTGGACTTGGGTCTTTCACCTAGCAAAGAGCATAACGTCTAGCTGTTTGACCCATGACAAGGGGTTCCTCACATGGAAAATTTATTTATACTGGAAGACACTCTTGTGGCTCTTATCTGACCTGTGTTTAGTGTATGCCTACCTAACCATCATTCTGGGGCTGAGAAGTCAACCGTGTGTTAGTCCTGACATCCCAGGGAAAACCCAGCCTGCAGTTTGGTTCTTGAGAATGGAAGGAGCAAATTCAAAACACCATCAAAATAGGAAGTTCAAAGATTTTTACTTACAGAATCTGGGCAAGGAGGGTGCAATGAATCTGGAGGGCAATCTTCCATCCCCTGGCACAAGAGGAGAACATGAAGAGTTAGGCATTGAGAAAGAGTGTGTGTGGCAACTAGCAGGATAGACAATGGACTAGGCTGTAGGTTACTAAGGTCACAGGCAAATGCCTATGTGGTCTGTTTAAAGGAAGCAGTGGGAAAGCAGGGAGTACAGTCTGCTAGAGGGGGAGACATCTAGAAGTTATTAGCTTTGGCCATTGGCTTGAGCCATTTGGGCATGGTATAGAACTGCAAACTGTTTCAAGGGTGACTAACCCCTGATTCTAGTATGAGGAAGTTAAACTTATACTCAAAATGGATGCCAAGGCAACATAAAATTATAAAAATTCACTACACCCAGGCTTTGACATGCCCCAGTCTCTGGTCTAGAAGAAACAGCTCATCTTTAGTCACACTAATTAAAACCCTGGTGACATTGCCAACCCCAGGAAAAAAAATAAAAATAAAACATCTAATTCAGAAACCCAAAATAATCAGGAGGATGAAGAAATTTCTCTAGATTCATTGAAATCAATAAGAAGATTAGCAATTTCTTTAATAAACTAAGATGTTCAAAAAGATGTTATGCCCAACCATCAGGAAGTAAAAGGCCTCAATTATTTTGACAACTATTTATCAAGCACCTGTATGTGTCAGACACTGTTCTAAGGTCTTGAGAGACATGACCATAAACAAAACTGCTCAAATACCTTCCCTTGGTGCTTATTTTCTACCAGAAGAGGGACTGAAAACAAGACATAAATAAAAGATATAGAATGTCAGATGGTATGTTGGAAAATGAAACAGAAAGAGATAGGGTATGCTGGGGTGAGAATTCCATTTAAAGAGTGATTAGAGAGGACTTCCTCACTGAGAAGAGGATATTTGGGCAAAGACCAGGAGGAGGTGAGGAAGTAAACTCTTTTGGTATCTGTGGAAGAGTGCCCTAGGCCAAGGGTGTCTAATCTTTTGGCTTCCCTGGGCCACACTGGAAGAACTGTCTTGGGCCACAGAAAATACATGAACACTAATGATAGCTGATGAGCTAAAAATAAAAATCACAAAAAAAATCTCATAATGTTTTAAGAAAGTTTATGAATTTGTGTTGGGCTGCATTGAAAGTCATCCTGGGCCACATGCAGCCCACGGACCATGGGCTAGACAAGCTTGTTTTAGACAGAGGAAATAGCAAGTTAAAACAACCTGAGGCAGCAATGTGCCTAGTGTGTCAGAGGCACAGCAAAGACTCCAGTGTGGCAAAGGGTGAGCAAGAGAGACAGAAATAGAAGCGAAACTTGAAAGGTAATAAGGAACCAAGTTGTGTAGGGCCTTGTAGGATGTTTTAAGGACTTATGCTTGCACCCTGAGTAAAATAGCCATTTCAGGGTTTTAAGCAAAGACATGGCATGATCTCACACAGGTTTTAAAGTGACTACTCTGCCATGTTGATAATTTTTTTAAAAAATCTAAACATATAATTTTTGTCTGCCTCTTAAGCCAGAAGTTTATAAAAATATTATATATCAGTTGAAAAAATAAATGCCTTGTCCTTAGTGTGCAAAAATGTGACGAATTCATCCTCATTTGGGCATGTGGCAAAAAAAATGGTACAAGTTGGAACTGACCCATCTATCCTCTGTAACCCTGCCACCCGTACAACCAGTTGTACACACTAAGGAAACAGCTGGTCAGGATTAGGAAGGTAGAACAATAGGACGGTGTGGGTGGCAGATACTTCTCATCTCAAGTGCAAGTTCAGCTACTGATCTGTCCTCCTTCTCCTACTCAGATGAATACCAGCTTCCTCTCGAATACATTGACAGCATTTTTATTAATAAAAAATAAAACTTCTTTATTTCAATTACTTTCTCTAAAAAATATTGCTTCAGTCATCAGAATAAAATGCAAAATCCCAACTTTGACATCCAAGGCTTCATCAGTGTAGCTCTGTTCTTTCCCACATTTTTTATCTTTCCTTAACACAGACCATGGGCTTCAGCCCAACTGAACTGCTATTTTCTACTTCTTTGCTCATGCTTTTGCTCCACTTAAAAGGCTTCCTGGCTCCCATTTCCTCTGGTCTAAATCACACCCAAAATAAGGAAACAAAATACATTTGAAAGAGCAAGAACTTAGAATGAGAAGCCCTGAGATACTAATTGTTTGGGATGTTTGTTTGTTTGTTTGTTTTGAGATGGAGTTTCACTCTTGTTGCCCAGGCTGGAGTGCAATGGCGCCATCTCGGCTCACTGCAATCTCTGCCTCCCGGGTTCAAGCGATTCTCCTGCCTCAGCCTCCTGAGTAGCTGGGACTACAGGCATGCGCCATCACGCCCGGCTGATTTTGTATTTTTAGTAGAGACAGGGTTTCTCCATGTTGGTCAGGCTGGTCTCGAACTCCTGACCTCAGGTGATTTACCAGCCACCTTGGCCTCTCAAAGTGCTGGGATTACAGGTGTGAGCCACTGCGCCCGGCCGAGATACTGTTAAGTGTGAGTCACATCACTTGAACTTTCTCAGCCTCTTTCCTTATGTGCTACTACCTACCTTGTGGAATTTGTTATACATCAAATAGATGACATAAGTGAAAGAACCCATAGATTGAAAAAAGAAACTACACTAGTTTAAATATTTATTCATTAAAAGGGAATAGGTTGAAAATAATTATAGCTTATGTCAGACAATATTCAGGAATAAGAAGGCATGGTGATAAATGCTGTCAGGAAAGAGGATGAGGGCTCCTGGAGTCTCTTATCCAATTGTACCTGGTTGTAGGGTGGAAAGAAAGAAATCAGGCCTGCCCCTAACATTTGTGGAGCCTAGGGCAATAGTACAAAAAGAGACCCATATTCTATATGTCACCATCATAGCAACAAAATTGCAAAATATGTGTAAACACTATGGTTTTTATATGACTGAAAGTATGCAAAATACCAAATTTGACTGAATTCAATTACTGTTACACATATCAGGGTGTTTTGTTGATAGACAGGTAATGTGATGAGTAACACAATAAAGATAAATGTAACGAATAAATTATCATACATTTTATAACATTTATTTTTTATATCTTTAGCAAAACCACTAATGATGTGCTATAAGTGTAAAATACACACAAATTTTTGAAGACTCACTACCAATAAATGAGAATGTAAAATATCTCATTAATCACTTCTGTATTGTTTACATATTGATATAATTTTTTGTATATATTACAGTAAATACAATATATTATTTAAATTATACATATATAGCCCTCATTTACTTTCACATTTTAGATAAAACTACTCACTAAGCAGTCTAAAGCGAATTTTAGCTATTACCCCTTCTCATTTTATTTCTGAGTCAGGAGACATAATAGAACATTTCTTGTAATCATTGTTCTTTCCATCCTTTTTTTGACTGGACATTAGAACATGTCAGGGGCAAGGGCTGTAGCTCAAGAACCTGCATAGGCCTAGGTTCAGTTGAAGTTCACCATTGGCTATGCTGTCTTCTGATTTCTCCCTTTTACTTTAGAGTCACTATGAGGCAGATTTTTAGACTGGGCAGGCTGAGAGGTGGGGAGGACTCTGAATTGAAATGGGCTCTGTGAACAGGAAGAGAATGTAGCACCTTGAACCAGGCACAATCTCAGAGACCCCAGAAAATCACACCCAGAAAAATCTTCCTCCAGAAACTTGGAATACTGGAAAGAATTTCCTCCTAAAGTAATGTCACATTAGGTAATGGACAGCAGCATTCAAATCACTTCCCATAAAACCATATTGCATGTTTTATGGAAGTCCTTGAGTATATTATAAAATCAGGGACATCAGAGCTCCCAGAAACAATCTTGAAACTGAAGAGGAGGCCGGACGCAGTGGCTCATGCCTGTAATACCAGCACTTCGGGAGGCCGAGGCAGGGAGTTCAAGACCGGCCTGGCCAAGATGGTGAAACCCTGTCTCTACTAAAAATACAAAAATTAGCTGGGCTTGGTGGCGGGTGCCTGTATCCCAGCTACTCAGGAGGCTGAGGCAAGAGAATCACTTGAACCCAGGAGGCGGAGGTGCAGTGAGCCGAGATTACGCCACTACACTCTAGCCTGGGCAACAGAGCCAGACTCCATCTCAAAAAAAAGAAAGAAAGAAAGAAAGAAATTGAAGAGGAATTGTAAATGGCTCATATTCTATCAGACAGAGCCTATATCTTTAATCATACTACTAGTATGAATTATTGTCTGGTCAACCCAAGCAGAGGAAGTGCGATGGTTTAAATCTGTGTCCTTGTCCAAATCTCATGTCAAATTGCTATCCCCAATATTGGAGGTGGGGCCGGGTGAGATGTGATTGGATCATTGAGGTGGATCCTTCCTGAATGGTTTAGCACCATTCTCTTGGTGCTGTTCTCATGATAGAGTTCCTGAGAGAGATGGTTGTTTAAAAGTGTGTAGCACCACCCTGCTCTCTCTCTTCATCCTGCTCCAGCCATGTAAGATGTGCCTGCTTCCCCACTCACCTTCTGCCATGATTGTAAGTTTTCTGAGGCCTCCACAGAAGCCAAGCAGAAGCTGCTATGCTTCTTGTACAGCCTGCAGAACCGTGAGCCAATTAAACATCTTTTCTTTATAAATTACCTAGTCTCAGGTATTTATAGCAATGTAAGAATGAACTAATACAGGTAACAAATTCAGATAAGTATGGCTTAAAAATTCTGAATCTTTGTCTTTTTAATATGAATTATTTAGACTGAGGAAATCACCCAAGGATTTAGAACACTCAGGATGTTTGGGCATAGGATAGGGGTTGGGGGTTGATCACAGGGGCGGGTAAAGTAAATTTCCTTCCTGCTAGAAGGAGAGTTTGAAGAAAGGTGTTGAGGCATCTGTACAGGGTCTTCCCTTCTCAAGGAACAGGCTGGGAAGCAGGGAGAGTCAGGGTTAGCAGATGCTTCTCAGCATGGCCTGGAGTAGAGCAAGCGTAACACTGAGTGGGTGAAAGGAAAATGGTAACAGGAGAAAAGAAGGCAGGAAACCCTCTTGCTTTTTTTGTCTCCCTCCTCTTCCGTTTTACCCCATAACACACACATTCTGTGGGGGAGGTATGTCCTGATAAAGAGTTTAAACACCAGGGTTGTACCCAGGATACACTGTTGTTCTCATCCACAGAGACAAACAGGTGAGAGGACCTCCATTGTCCTTAAGAAAGCAGTAATGAGATGCTTGAGAGAAAGCTGATGGTAGAATGCATAAACACCCTCACAGAGGATGACCAAAAACATGTAAAGCTGAGATGCGAAAGACAAGAACTATTAATAAGCCATGAGGCCAAGCAGCCAAAGATATAACAGATACAGGAAAAAAAAAAAAGAAAATCAACTTTATAAGAGAATATTGTTTGGCCAAGTGGGGAGAAACAAATAAACAATATAATTGGTCTTCTAACAGGTGGGATGCAACACTCCCCTTTCTGAGCTATTAAATTTGATTTGTAGCTCTAGGCAGGTAGAAATAAAAATGAGAGGAAAAGGATCAGATCTGGAAGTCCTTTAGAACCTCATCCCGATTGGGGTTAAATGTAACAAAAACATTATTATTGGTATCAGGACCCAAACTGATGTGAACTTAGAGAAAGGCAGGGCAGTCTTCCTCCTTAAAACATTTTATATGTTTAAATTCGTGTTATACTATCTATAACAGTCAAAGTTAGGCTGGGCACAGTGGCTCATGCCTGTAATCCCAGCACTTTGGGAGGCAGAGGCAGGCGGATAATCTCAGGTCGGGAGTTCGAGACCAGCCTGACCAACGTGGAGAAACCCTGTCTCTTCTAAAAATACAAAATTAGCTGGGCATGGTGGTGGGAACCTATAATCCAAGCTACTCAGGAGGCTGAGGCAGGAGAATCTCTTGAACCCGGGAGGTGGAGGTTGTATTCAGTCGAGATCGTGCCATTGCACTCCAGCCTGGGCAACAAAAGCGAAACTCCATCTCAAAAAAAAAAAAAAAAGGCCAGGCACGGTGGCTCATGCCTGTAATCCCAGCACTTTGGGAGGCCAAGGCAGGTGGATTGCCTGAGGTCAAGAGTTCAAGACTAGTCTGGCCAACATGGTGAAACACTCTCTCTACTAAAAATACAAAAAAATTAGCCAGGCATGGTGGCATCCACCTGTAATCCCAGCTACTCGGGAGACTGAGGCAGGGGAATTGCTTGAACCAAGGAGGTAGAGGTTGCAGTGAGCCGAGATCATGCCACTGCACTCCAGTCTGGGAGACAGAGCGAGACCCCATCTCAAAAGAAAATGAAAACAAAATAAAAAACAAACAAAAAAACAGTCAAAGTTAGCCTGTTCATTACCCTTCTTTCTGTAGTGCAAAGATGCAGAAATATGTTATTTGCCTTTTTTTATTATTTATTCAACCAATATTCATTGGCCTTTTTCTTCTAGTTAGATCACAGTGAAAAATTAGGACAAAACTTTTTTAACCTTTGAACTCATCTTTTTAAATCATATAATATAAAAATAGTTTATCTAATTAAACATGTTTAAAAGAGATATTTGCATGAGCTAGTAACTTTTGGATATGGAGAATGTTTATTTTGGTTTTGGTTTTGTTTTTGTCCAGTCCAACAGAGCAATTTGGAAAGCTATGCTATAAGCACTTACAAGATCATGTTTGGAAATAAAGTTACTTGATAATAGACAAACTGTTTGTGAAAGTGTTACCGGAAAGAGGTCCCAATCCAGACCTCAAGAGAGGGTTCTTGGACCTCGCACAAGAAAGAATTCAGGGCATGCTCATAGAGTAAAGGGAAAACAAGTTGTTTAAGAAGGCAAAGGAATAAATGAATGGCTGTTCCATAGGCAGAGCAGTGGCATGAGCTCCTCAGCTGCCTATACCTATTGTTACTTCTTGATTATATGCTAAAAAAAGGGTGGATTATTCATGAGTTTTCTGGGAAAGGGATGGGCAATTCCTGGAACTAAGGGTTCCTCCCCTTTTAGACCATATAGGTTAACTTCCTGACGTTGCCACGGCATTTGTAAGCTGTAATGGTGCTGGTGGGGGTGTCTTTTAGCACGCTAATGCGTTATAATTAGCACATAATGAGCAGTGAATATAAGCAGAAGTCACTTCTTCTCCGTCTTGGTATTGGTTGGATGTGGTCAGCTTCTTTACCACATGCTGTTTTATCAGCAAGGTCTTTGACCTGCATATTGTGCTGACCTCTATTGGGATGATCAGGCCCAACACCAGGCCTTGCGGGCTATGAAGACCGGCGGAGGCAAAGGAATGAGACAAGACAAGTTAAGAATGTGTAAAGTTGGTCCAGGGGGCCAACACTAGTATAAAGGCTGTGAAGGCCTGGAGCTGTAGAAGCCCACACTATTTATTGGTGATCAAACAAAGAAGCAGGTGGTGAGGATGGGAGGATGTGGGGGTAAACAGGTGAGGACGTGAGGACGTGGGGGTAAAAAGGTAGCAGTGCATCAAGCGTAGTTGTGACGGTTTAGTATTTTCTTCGACGCATATGTAATATGCTCTGCTACCTGAGATAATAGAGAACATGTTTATGATCCTGGGAGAGCAAAAAGCAAGGAATGAACAAGTCTGTGCACATTCCAGTGGCCACAAGGGGTTTTATGCCCTGAGCCTTGGATTCCATACAAGCCATGAGAGGTTTTATGCCCTGGGCTTAGATTGTGGTGCAGCAGGGCAGCCTTCCACCCTTTAGCACAGAACTTGGTGTTCCAAAGGCCACGAGGGAGTTTAGACCCTGGACCCTGGACGTGTTCCAAGACTCTTTTACATTATGACAGACAAGCTAGTCCTGCCTCAGCTCTGCTACCAACAACCTCCTATCTTATCTTGTGACTAAGAATGGCTTAACCTCCTGGGAATGTAGCCCAGTAGGTCAAGATGGATTTGCTTTGGTTCCAACACCTCTAACAAAAGAAGTATAAGATGAAGCAATTAGGCCATCTGGATATCACCAGAAGGAGGTCAGGGTTTCATCATTTTGAATAAAGTATTTTGAATCTGTATTCAAAAGTAAAGTATTTTGTATCTGAATTTTCTACCTGACTGAGATATAACTTTATAACTATAAAAGATTATTTTTAATTTGAAGAAACTATACCTCATTATTCAGTCATTGATTTTCATTACACAAAAAATAAAAACATGTATTAAAAATATGTAAATAATTGGCCAGGTGTGGTGGCTCACGCCTGTAATCCCAGTACTTTGGGAGGCTGAGGCGGGCAGATCACAAGGTCAGGAGATCGAGACCATCCTGGCTAACATGGTGAAACCCCATCTCTACTAAAAATACAAAAATTTAGCCAGGCGTGGTGGTGGACGCCTTTAGTCCCAGCTACTTGAGAGGCTAAGGCAGGAGAATGGTGTGAACATGGGAGGCGAAGCTTGCAGTGAGCTGAGATCGCACCACAGCACTCCAGTCTGGGTGACAGAGCGAAACTCCGTCTCAAAAAAATAAATAAATAAAAATAAAAATATGTAAATAATTATACCAAATTGCTATTATACCAAATTGCTGTGGGTGTGTGTGCTTTTATGTGATGAGGTATGTTCCTTCTTCTTTCCTCTGTTTTCTAAGTTTGTTTTTTATATTTATTTATTTATGAAACAAGAGTCTCACTTGGATGCCCAGGCTGGAGTGCAGTGGCGTGATCTTGGCTTGCTGCAACTTCCACCTCCTGGGTTCAAGAGATTCTCCTGCCTCCGCCTCCTGAGTAGCTGGGATTACAGGTGTCTGCTACCACACCCAGTTAATTTTTGTATTTTTAGTAGAGATGGGATTTCACTATGTTGACCAGGCTGGTCTCGAACTGCTGACTGCAGGTGATCCGCCTGCCTCAGCCTCCCAAAGTACTGGGATTACAGGCATGAGCCCCCGCACCTGGACTGTTTTCTAAGTTTATTTAAAATTTCTTATATGATATAAATAATAAATTAATTTTAAAAATAAATAAATAAATAATAACCCTAAGGCTATTAAAATCTCCTTGCTTGTAGTAATTTTTAAAGTTATAAAATCATTTTCAACTTCTTCTGCAGTACTGAAGGCATTGACTTTGTGTCTTGAAAGATTCTCTTTTCTTGGCCCCCATCCCCTGCAATCTATTTTCTTTCCCTAACTTTGGTTGCTCCCATCAGGGTGCTTTTTACCTTCCCCTGATGGCCCCTTAAATGTAGGTGGCCCACAGCTTTCAGTTCTCTCTCTTCTTTCACCAAAAAAATCTCATTCATTACTGTTGCTTTTTAAACACTTTTATTCTAGTTTTTGATTTTTGATTGCCTCTTGCATGTATCCTAGACAACTTATCCTAAAGATATTTCTTTGCACTCCAGAAGCACAGGATGAAACAGTAGATCCTACAACTGAGCAAGTGCCTGACTTAAGAGTAAAGAGGATGGCAGAGGAGGAGACATGCTAGTCTTCTCATGAGAAGGGACAGGTGAAAGGAGAATTTTCACTGGTACACCAAGAAAGCAATCTCTTT
Source organism: Pongo pygmaeus (assembly GCF_028885625.2). Taxonomy (NCBI): domain Eukaryota; kingdom Metazoa; phylum Chordata; class Mammalia; order Primates; family Hominidae; genus Pongo; species Pongo pygmaeus. The sequence goes on along the minus strand of NC_072378.2, from coordinate 127,620,235 downwards.
CCCAGCCTCTAACTTGCCCTTAACAAGGGAGACTGAAGAGGTTGTACTCTTTGCTGGGAAGTCTTTTGTTGCCAAATCCCACCATGAGGATATCTAGTGTCATTTGTTCCTGGACATGAGAAGTCCCTATAGTAAACAATAATTAGAGCAAGAAAGGGTCTCCACAGGTACAACACCTTCATGTTTCTCATTTATCTATTTAACAAATGCTGACTGTCCTCAAAATTGTCTACAGATCCTTCAGGAAGACATATATTAAACTGGCAATTACACAGATCATTATTTAATTATAGTCAATTAAATGCTATGAAGGAAAAATATGGGATGTTGAGAGTATTTAACAGAGAACCTTACCTAATTTAGGGCACCAGGAAAGGCTTCCCTGAGAAAATGTCCTTTAATTAAAAGGTAGAGGACAAGTAGGAGTTAAGCAAAGAGATGGGAAAAGAGTCCTCCGTGGAAAGCAATTGTAAAACCCAGGGTCTATGTTAGTGAGAAGCTTGATAAGCTGTAAGAACTGAAGGCATATCAGTGTGTCTGGAATTGATCAAGAAGAGGGGCTAATGAAGGGGGCTTATGGGTGTGCTGAGACCAGATCTTGGAGAATCCTGCTAAGAATGTTAGTCAGACTGCAATTTCATTTTATTGTGTAGTAGCTTGCCTTAGAATCATGTTCTATGAATTTTTCCAAATGTACCCATCTTTGTATTCTAATGCAACCTAACTAAGATATTTTTGGCTGGGCACAGTGGCTCAGGCCTGTAATCCTAGCACCTGGGGAGGCCAAGGCGGGCAGATCACCTGCAGTCAGCTCAGGACCAGCCTGGCCAACATGGCGAAACCCCATCTTCACTAAAAATACAAAAATTAGCCAGGCATGGTGGCATGCACCTGTAATCCCAGCTACTTAGGAGGCTGAGGCAGGAGATTTGCTTGAATCTGGGAGGCAGAGGTTGCAGTGAGTCAAGATCGCATCACTGACTTCAGCCTGGGTGACAGAGCAAGACTTGGTCTCAAAAAAAAAAAAGATTTTTGATCAATAAATATACAATATTTCCTTTTGAGAAGGAGAAAGCCAAAAGAAATCATGTGATGAAAATATCAGATTAAAAAAATAACATTTTGCCTGGGCGCAGTGGCTCAAGCCTGTAATCCTAGCACTTTGGGAGGCCAAGGTGGGTGGATTACCTGAGGTCAGGAGTTCAAGACAGCCTGGCCAACATGGTGAAACCCCATCCCTACTAAAAATACAAAAATATTGAGAAAAAAGAGGCTGGGCATGGTGGTCCACACCTGAAATTCTAGCACTCTGAGAGGTCCAGATGGGAGGTTCACTTGAATCCAGGAGTTTAAGACCAGCCTGGGCAACACAGCGAAACCCTGTCTCTATAAAAAAGAAATGCCAAAAATTGGCCAGGCATGGTGGCATGCACCTGTGGTCCCACTACTCGGGAGGCTGAGGTGGGAGGATCGTCTGTGCTTGGGAAATTGAGCCTGCAGTGAGCCATGATTGCACCTCTACACTTCAGCCTAGGCAACACAGCTAGACCCTGTCTCAAAAAAAAAAAAAAAAAAAATTAGGAAAAAATTATAAGAAATATATGGTATTATTCTATTTCAAAACTACATGATAGTTTATAATAGATTATGTAATACATCTATGGTCTTATAGACAATTGCATCAAATTAGCAAAAAACCAAATTTACTGAGGTAATTAAACTATTTTTTAATTAATGGCTTTATTTCCCTCTATTTATGATCTGATTTTTTTAAACATTAGTCTCTTTCAGCCTTGTTCAGGCCCCATCTGTCTGCATCTATTCTAATGTCAATTATTTTAATAACTAATATTTTAAAGTTATGTGCTGTAATTGTTTCAATTACTTTAAAAATGAACAACACTGGAAAGCTAGACCATGTTTCTAAGTAAGGCTGCTGGTTTAACAAACTAAGTACTGCAGTTAAACTTAGTACTGTCCAGCTTTCCAGTTTCAGGATGAAATAAGGCCATTATCTTTTTAACAAGTTAGTATCTGTCACTGTATTTATCTATTATTTTATAATCTGATTGTTAAGAATGCAAAGGAAGGCTACCAATGATGGTAAAAATGTTTACAGAAAAAGTAGAACAATCATTGACCTCTACAGATGACCTCATGGTTTTTATATTCTCATATGTCCCAAATTGAACTCTATGCTATATCCTTGGGCTTGCTCAGAGATGTTTCTACTATATGCACTATTTATTCACACTGTTTCCTAAGCTAGAAGTCTTAGAGTTTCTTTTTCCAGAAACTCAAACTAGTTAAACAACTTCTAATGATGAGGCTATTAGGCCCATCTCTTTATTCTGCCCACATTAACCCACTTATTATTATCCAAACATGGCCTTTATACATGCCATTACTTGCAAGGAAGAATCTTTATTCTTTATGTCTGACCAGCTTCTTTCATCCTTCAAGTTTCATCTCTGATGTTCAGTTCCTCCAAGAAGGTAGCATCCTGTCCTATGCTCCATCAGTGGCTCTGTCATTCTTGTGGTATTGGAATTTATTTGCATGTATGTCTGACACACTAAACTGTGAAATCCTTCAGAACAGGGAGCATATCTTCTACACATCTTTCTATCTCATCCAGCACATGAAATGTGCATCTTATAAGGCAAATATTCAAGAAATGTGAAATGAAAAAAAGAGTGAAGAAAATGCAAACAAATGGATGAATAGCAATAGAATGAAATTAAACCACTAACCTTTATGGGAGGACGGGTAAGAATTTTTAAGAGATAGGAGGTAAGAACTTTCACCCATTTGAAATCTATAGAATATCTATATACATACACATATTATCATTTTTTTATAGAAATACACTAGGTCCAAAGAAGAGTTCTTACATTTAGAAACAACTCAGGTCAATGGCAGAAAGAAGACCTGAGAGTCTTGCTTTACCAGGTGAAATCAGCCAGCCAGGTCCTGCAGGAAAGATCTTCCTCCCGAAGAGGACACACCCCTTGTGCAGCAACTCAGCTGGCTTTTGGCCTGTGATAATCCTTTGTTTTTATGCATTGTTGTAATGCAGACTACCCTTCTCTATCTTTTAGCACTCTTTGCCTATACTCTGAATCATGTACCTAAGAATTGCCTGGACTTGTTCTGTATAAAACTCTGCAACTCTCATTTACCCAGGTTTAGACTCTCTGAGGTTGATACAGCCTGATTTGGAAAAATAAATTTCAATTGGTTACTGGGAGAACCTGTATCTCTACCAACACCTAGCCTGGCATCTGTTTCCTCCTATCTAAAATAAGGCAGAATACCTCTGATGACCCAGAAGTTTCCTTCTAGCTCTAAAATTTTGTGATTCTAATGTTAATAATGATAAAGATAAATGACAGATGATCTGTCAACTAAAATCACTAGTCTATATAATGAATAAAGGTCTCTGAGCTTGACAATGACAAAATAAGTCAAAGTGACTGTGTGAGAGAAGCCACATTGTCCTAGTGAGCCACCTAGCTTACTTAAGTGGGCAGCCATCTCAATATGCCAGGCTTCACTGCAGAAGACTGGGACTTTCAAATGTCTTTGAGTCAAAGTGGCAGGCAGAGCTGAAATATCCTAAATAGCTCCTGAGTCTCCTACTCTCAGTTCTTGCAGATATAAAAATAGAATAACATTGTGTATTAGGTCTTTTATAAACCATAAACTGGAAATACCAAAACATGAGCCTCCTCCAGAGAGAAGGGGTAGGAGTTTGTCTTCCGCCTTGTGTGAGGGAGGCAGCAAGGTAACTGATACACTCGTTATTTATAGCAAGGCCGTGATACCATGCTGGTAATCTGAACTGTAGGGAGGTTTTTAAAATTTCTGAATAAGTGCTGAACTATATTTAAATGATGTCAAGCATTCAAATGAGAAACAAAAACTTTATGTGATAAATGAATGGAAAAATACCTATTGGCTTGATATTATGTAGGCAAGACAGCTATATATTTGATGGAATGTTACACATCCGCAGAGACAACTCTTGACATGACACAGATGTAGCCTCAGGCTTTGTCAGAGGGTAACCACTAATGGGAAATTATAAGCTTTGGGAGGCAGGAAGGTGAATGGGTTGTCTGTGGATTGAGTTGCGTTGCCCTTACTCTATTGCTGTGAAGTTTCCATCTCGCCTGCTAGCATGCAGTCGCTCCAATGTAGCACACGCTTGTTCTGCCAATTATTCTGTATGTGAGGGGTTCTGAGACATTATATTCTTAGCCATGGAAATAGCTGAAACATTGCAAAAATTTGTTATACTCTCTACCCCACACTATAGTTCATGCCTCTGTTCTTTATTCAGTCACAGTAAAGTGTCCAGAGATTTCTTGGCCCTATAAACTGTGTGTCCTCATTCAAAGACAATTTCTGGCTTGTCTCTGTCCTCATTTCACAAACAGTATTTTGAGTTCATTTATTGTATTAGTTCTGGAGGAGAATAGGATATAAAAATCTGATATGTTAAATGAAACTCTAGAGGAAGTTTTGTTAGTACAGATTTTTAAATAATGGAAATATTACATAAGTTAGGAATAGGTTCTCCCATATATATAGTTTACTAACTTCACTCTTTCTTTAACATCCTTTAAAAAATGATATGTTCAAGCATTCCTCCCCTTTTTAATAATGCATGCCACCAACGACTTCAGAATACAACTCATAAATATTACTTTATTAATTTTCATTTGCCTCATATGGGAATATATTGGTTAATTGGTAATTAATAAACCCTGAAGATTAATGGTGAGTGTTTTAGTTTTTGAAAAAAACTAAAACCAAAACAAAGACAGAAACCTTACAAGAAATGCACATGGTGGAAAGAGCATGATTTTCAAAATCAGACTTCTCTAGCTTTGATCCTAATTTTGCTACTTACAAGTTCTGTGCAATAGGAATAACGACTTCACTTCTATGAATTTATTTATCATCTTTAAAATAGGAAAATACTTATAATGGAAAAATATCTTTTTGAAAATTTAAAGTGATTACATATATAGCTCATAGCACAGTGAGCCCAGACAAAGCATCAGTAAATCTTAGTTTTCCATCTACTCCTCCTTCCTTCTTCTTAGTAATAGCCTTAGATTTTGTTAAATCTTCCTTCTGCCTCGTTTATTTCTACATGAAGTAGAATAGTAACTGTTTCTAGGCTTTACCCAAGCTGATTTAGAGCAAGGTGCAAGAAGTTGAGCCTAGAGAATATTGGGTCACCATTCTGTCAAGAACCTACCCTGTACCAGTTCACAAATAGAACTGAAGCTATTGGTTCTCACACTTCCACAGTATTGATGTGCAGCTGTACAATAAGGAAAATGAAGGTGAGCTAGATTCTCTTTACTGGGAAAATTCTCAGAGGCATTCCTCAAAAAATTGTTGTTATTCTGGTTTTCTGGCCAAGAGTTCTGCAAAGCCAGCTTTTTAAAAAATTACTTAATTATCTTAGTAAGTTAGAATCTCTTTAAAAAGTTATGTATGCAGTTTTTCTTACAATGTGTTTTTCATACAAGTTTGCCTTCAATCCAGCTTTGATCTGGAGAAGATAGACTATGAAGGGTATATTGTTTTTGCCCAAACTGATGTAACCGGCTCTACAAGAAAAGATCAGCATGACCATTTGGGCAGTATGTGGTGATAGCAGTAGAAAGAGAGACTATTATATTAACTCCTTCTGCTGTTACCACTTTTCTTCTTGCAAGCTGGAGGGCAAGACAGGCCCAGCTTGTGTGGAAACTCAAGTAAATTCAGGAAGCAAGAGCTCCCTCTCTAACGTCACAATAATTAAACCCCCAAATTTTCTGATTGCCTCCTAAACAATAGGGAGGAGCTCTAACTAGACTCATTACATTTTTTAAATATATTTACATCCATTTAATGAGCATAAAAAAGAAAATTATATGAATCCCAAAATATGCATGTGCAATATAAAATACATGGAGACATGATTATTTCACACTTCTTTGGTCAAATCATAGCTAACATGTGCCTAAAGGACAAGGCGTTGTAACAAGCCAGCATAAATACAAATAAACTATAAACTAGATAAAACTGGAAGACATTATGCTAAGTGAAATAAGCCAGGCACAGAAAGATAAGTACTGCATGATTTCACTTATATATTGGATCTAAAAATGTTGAACTTGCAAAAGCAGAGTGGAATGGTGGTTACAAGAGGCTGGGGGTGCAGGGGTGGAGAGATGTTGGTCAAAGGATACCAAATTTCAATTAGGAGGAATAAGTTCAAGAGATCTATTGTACAACATGCTGACTATATTAATAACAAGATATTGTATTCTTTTTTTTTTTTAGATGGAGTCTCACTCTGTTGCCCAGGCTGGAGTGCAGTGGCACGATTTCAGCTCACTGCAAGCTTCGCCTCCCGGGTTCACGCCATTCTCCTGCCTCAGCCTCCTCAGTAGCTGGGACTACAGGCACCCGCCACCATGCCCAACTAATTTTTTGTATTTTTTAATAGAGACAAGGTTTTACCATGTTAGCCAGGATGGTCTCGATCTCCTGACCTCTTTATCCACCCACCTTAGCCTCCCAAAGTGCTGGGATTATAGCTGTGAGACACTGCGCCAGGCCAAGATATTGTATTCTTGAAAATTGCTAAGGGAGTAGATTTTATGTGCTCTTATCACAAAATATACATATGAGTTAATGCATATGTTAATTAGCTTGATTTAGCCATTCCACAATGTATAAAAATCTCAAAACATCATCTTGTACATGATAATTTTTGTTTATCAATAAATAAATTTTTTAAATTGCACTGCAAAAAACAATATAAAGAAATTGATTTAAAAATAAGAGGCTGAAAATGGAGTCTTGGGAACACTGTTTTTAGTGGCAAGCAATGGAAGAAGAAGTCTCAAAGGAAACTTAGCAAGGACAGTTTCAATGGAGAAATAAGAACGGAAGCCAATTTCCATTGAAAGAATATAGGCAATATTAGGAGGCAAGGAGTTTGAAAGGAAGGAGAGATAAAGCTTTACACTACAGCAGGTTATCTGGAGAATGTTTCTGACCCTTAGCACAACGCAGAAGAAGGGGATTGGGCATTAGGTGAGTGGTCACTAGCTGACCCACTGCACTAGCCAGAGTGATAGCACAGTGCTAAGAGCTTTATAACAGATTCTGAGTTCATACCCCAGGATCTGTTGGGTTTAATACTATTAATTTCCAAAAGATTGATGTCTTTATTACTTTCTTCTCTTCAAGTTGTTTTTTTTTTGGTGTGTGTGGGGGGTTTTTTAGTGTGAAGCATACTATTGTATACAAAAGACTTGACGGAATGAGTAGAGTTAGTCTAAAAAATTCAACTACTATTGAAGAAAAGGCGTGGAATGGACTCTACAAGCTTGTGCCGCTCCCTGCTACAGAAAAGTGGCTTCAGAAAGTAAAGCCTGAGTGACAGACCCCTTGACTGTGGCTAATTACTAGAGTCTTCTGGGTGAATCAGGAGAGAGAGTGCTGGCCATGGAGCCCTCTACTTTTATCCTGGCTGCTTCCACCCCTCTTATCTGCTTATCTTATATTATCAGCTTTTTTGCTACATACACTTTCATAACTTCAGTATTTTTGGCATTTTCTGAGGTGATTACCAGTGTTAAAGAACAAATTATCAATGCTACTTGTTAAAGCATGGTGCAGAAGGCTTCCTTCAGAACAATCAAAATAGGTACAAGGACCACTGCAATGTGATTTTGCAGTGAGGGAGAGAAATTGAGTTCCACTCTGAATATAGCATAGGCAAGGGGGGACTTATGACCAGGGAACAGGGTGGAGGTCAGTGGATAGAAAATTACTGAGAGGAAACATCAGGGGTAACGTGGATTCTGACTAAATGAATCTAAGAGGATTCTTGCTGAAAACAGACTAGGATGATCAGACAAAGTCTGGAGGATGGTGAAAGATGAGAAACCTAATTAGATAACAAGAGTGATCAGATAAAAAATGGGGGATACTTCCTCAACTGACTTAGTGTCCTTTGCTAAAAGTGGGTTGTACAAGACAGTACATAGATGGGCCTAGAAGAAGCTTCAGAGCCTGACTAAAGTTTGGCCAAGCAAGGAATCTTTGTCACCAGACTCACAAGTACCCTTTTCCTGGGAGCCAATCCCAACACTGGGAAGTAAGGGTACCTAAGAGCCATGTCTGTAGGAAAAGTCCTTATTGATATCACCATAGTCATTTGATCCAATGATGAATTCCAGAGCCAAACTGGTTAATCAGAAGAGGGGATAGGGAGCCTCAGAGTTAGCTGAACTGAGTTCCTTAAGTGACAAGGAGAATCCAGACAAAAATGTTCAGTGTCTTGCTCTTCTCTTGGGTTTCTGGTTTTGTCTTGTTCCTTTTTTTTTTTTTTTTTTATTCCTTCTTAAATTCTGATTTTTTCTTCTGACTTTGTGAGATGTGTCCATAGTCTTCCAACAAATTCTTGGGTTTTATCTAGACTAGTCAGAATTGCCTTCCACTGCCCCAAACCAAAAGAATTTAATGAATGCTCTTACAATTGAGATGACTTGAAGTTAAAGAAAGGTACCTTCCTTGGAGGTTGCATGGCAGGATTAGTCTTCTCTGTTTCTTGGTGCAAGTTTGAACCAGTGATTATGTACCATTGCATCAGAGCATCTGTTTCCCTGTCAGATCCCCACTAGACAGTAAGCTCCATGAATCCTATGCACCCAGGCCTTGAACTTAGTAGGTGTACCAATATTGTTGAATGAAACAATGAAGTAGACACCTTGTCATATATACCATGGTACATTTGGCAAAATCGACTAAGCTCACTTTGTAATGCTACAATATAACTACTAATACTCTTTTCTTTTTATTTATTTTAGGGCTTCCATTTATATTGCCTTATAATTTTCTTCTTCTACTGAATCTTGAGGCTCAGTTAATCCCTTTGTTTTGAAAGACAATTCATTCTGAACCCATATTATGAGCGTAAGATTATGACTTTACTCAGATACTGACTTTCAAACATAAAAAATGAAGAAAATGAAGTGCAGAATAACAAAAATATAATAAATTAAATAACTTGCAAGAAACTACAAACAGCTGACCCAACAAACAATTCTTTTTGGTTATTTTTACTGTGTGAGAAAGAGGGGAGAACACTCTCATCTGAACCTCTCAGTTAGTGGAAAATCAGGCATCTGTTTGTAAGTATCCAGTGTAGCTAATGCAGTGTGCAAGGCATTAAAATCTGTAACCTCACATCCTGAACTTGGTTGGAAGAAGAGGAAGGTTGTTGTCTGGTGAATGATCTGGTTGTTATCTGGTGAATATTAAAACAGCTGTGGAGCAGCTGAATCCAGCCTTGACTGTTCACAAATTTTTTCTTCCTTCTAAGATATAACACGTGTAAACAGCTGACATAAGGACAGGGTTCTGATCACAGGGTGCTTGTAAATGTTTTACAACTGGCTTTCTGGGAAGGAAAAGCAAAAATAAAAAATAAAAACAAAAACAAAAAACCTGGTTGTGTAATAGCAACATATATTGCAGCAGTACATTTTTGTATATATTGTTTCTATCATGGCCAATTTCCAGTTGCCAGTGGGATGTCAACCGGCTCACAAAACTCCTGAGAAGTTATTAATTGGCTCTCATGAGCTGGCATCAGGAAACTGCAGCACACCACTGATTCTCCCCTTCGAGAGTGCCTATCACATACCTTAGCCTGTTCTGGAGTTTGGTTTCATTTACTAGTGCATGCATACTTATGTTCATTTGCTAAACTAATATCTATGAAGTGTTGTGTAACGGAAATTGGAAAAAAAAGGTTAACCCTAATCTCTAAGGGTTAATAGTCTAAAAGAGACAAACTTCTTAACAAGTACATGTAACATTAGAGGTAAGTACAAGCTATATGAGAGCACAAACACGAAAGTACATAAATCTACCTGAGGAGGTAAAGGGGCATGACATTAACAATATGGTCATTTAATGAATATGCTTTTAGCAGGTACTATGTTCCAGAAACTGCTCAGTATTTTATAATACAAAGGGAAATTAGACACCCCTAGTGAGGGCGTCAGACTATAATAGGAAGGGTCGTAGGTAAATGATCAGAATTTAGTGTAAGCATAATCATAGAAGGGAACATTAGAAACAGTGATGGCACATAAGAAACATGAAATCAGGACAGGTGCAGTGGTTCATGCCTTTAATCCTAGCACTTTGGGAGGCCGAGGCAGGCAGATTGCCTGAGCTCAGTTTGAGACCAGCCTGGGCAACATGGTGAAACCCCGTGTCTACTAAAATACAAAAAAATTAGCCAGGCGTGGCGGTGGGCACCTGTAGTCCCAGCTGCTCTGGAGGCTGAGGCAGAATTGCTTGAACCCAAGAGGTGGAAGTTGCAGTGAGCCTAGGTTGTGCCACTACACTCCAGCCTGGGTGACAGAGTGAGACTCTGTCTCCAAAATAAATAGATTAGATAGATAGATAGATAGATAGATAGATAGATAGATAATAAAAACATGAAATCCACACTTCTCAGCACAGCTCATAAGTCCCCTACATGTCTCTCTGGACCCATTTCTGCTATACTCTGCAATCCATGTTCCAATCTAACTAAGCTTGTTGAAGCTCCTTTAAAATGCCTATTCCCCACCCCTGAAATTGAGGCTTTCCTTTCCTGGAATCAAGTGTTTCTGAACATTTTCATATAATTTTTTTTGAAGAGAGACACACTAAAGTAGATTTTCTTTAGTGCCGCTCTTCAAAGGTTACTGGATGGTAACTTTCTGTCTACTTTCTTCTTTTCTTTGCCTTTTGAAAAGGTGACATTGATTTCCATAATTTTTACATAATAAAATCTACTGTTTTATTTGTTCAGCACTCTTTTCCTATCTCAGACTATTTGAGATCATTTTACTTCTTCTAAAGGATGTCTTTAAATGCTGCTTTATGCTGCACTATTGGAAGTAAACTGTTTTTTATTCATAAATTTTTTTTCTCTCATCCTTAAAAGGTTTTGCTGAGCATGTGATTCTAAGATGAGGGTTATTTTCTCTCAATAATTTGAAGATATTATTCCACCATTTTCTAGCTTGCATTGTTGAGACATCTGCTATAGTTCTATTGTTGTTGATATTGCTCTGCAGTTTGGAGTGGAAAGAACGAGTCTGTAAACCATTCTTCTCTCCATAGGGATAACAAAGGCAAGCTTGACCCTCCTTGAAATCACTGACTGGTGAAATTTACTGGCTAAGAAATACAGAAGGGTCACGCAGGGGTTTCCATGTACTGATTACAGAGCTAGGGATGTTTTTAGCATGATGTATCTGTTCCCTTGAGACTGGTCACTGTAAAAAAACATCAATTTATGTACTGCTGTTGCGCTGAAAAAGTAGAAGGTATGTATAGTTGCTTTCCAGTTCAAACTTGGCCCTTATTCAGCTCTCAAGACTCTAAAACCAAATATATACTGGTGAGGCAAAGGGATTCTGGAAATGGCATCTGAGAGTTTGAGGCCTCCTGTGTACTGACTTTGAAAATGCTTGATAGAGTTTGGCCGTTTGTCCCCTCCAAATCTCATGTTGAAACATAATCCCCAATGATAGAGACAGGGCCTGGTAACTGGATCATGGGGGTGGATTCCTCATGAATGGCTTAGCTCCATCTCCTTGGTGATAAGTAAGTTCTTGTTCAGTTAGTTCACAAGAGATCTGGTTATTTAAAAGAGTATTGGACCTCCCCCTGCCCTCTTGCTACCTCTCTCACCAAGTAACATGCCAGCTTCCTCCTTTGCCTTCCACCATGATTGTAAACTTCCTGAGGCCCTCACCAGAAGCCAAGTAGATGTTGGTGCCATGCTCCTACAGCCTGCAGAAGTGTGAGCCAATTCAACTTTTCTTTATAAATTACCCAGTCCCAGGTATGCCTTTATAGCAATGCAATAATAGACTAATACACCACCTCAGTGTTTTATTTAGTCTAATTTGAGCTTTTGTGATCATATATAGGTTTCTGTCCTTCCTTTTCAACTAATTTTAAGAGTTTGTGTTTTTACTTTAATATCAAATAGTTTCACAATTCTTTGTCTATGTATGGATTTATCTGTAATATGTTTTTAATGTATTTTCCTTCTTGGATCTGTGGATTTGTTTTTAAATAGTTCCAGAATATTTTCCATCACTATCTCCTCTAGTCCCTCAATTCTATTTTCTGGGTCTTTGGTTAGATTTAAGTTAATTTTTTGTTGTTGTTTTTTTGAGACAGAGTCTCATTCTGTCACCCAGGCTGGAGTGCAGTGGCGCCATCTTGGCTCACTGCTCCTCACCTTTCTGGGTTCGAGTGAGTCTCCCGCCTCAGCCTCCCTGCCAAGTGCCACCACGCCAGCTAATATTTGTTTAGTAGAGACGGTTTCACCAGGTTGGCCAGGCTGGTCTCACTCCTGACCTCAAGTGATCCGCCCGCCTCGGCCTTCCAAAGTGCTGGGATTACAGGCAAAAGCCACAGTGCCTGGCCTCCATTGTGTTCACTCTGGGGTCTCAGCAAAAGAAACAGCAGCTACCAAGGGAAGCTTTCTGCATAAGAGGAGCAGAAGAGCAGAGGTACAAGAGGGCAAGCCCTCCTCCTCAAATACATTTCAAGTATATGATATGCCTTAAATCTACTCACATCCCATTGACCAAAGTAAAGCCGCTGGGATAGACACTTTGCTTTAGAGTGGCAAAGGGTAAAGCAGCAGATACAGGGAGAGAGAAAGAATGCGGTCAATAATTTAATCTACCACACTCTAAAATCCCCAATAATTATAATCAAGAAAAATGGAGACACGCAGGCAGCTTAGTAGGCATTTGAGGTGTTTGTGTTTTTCCCCCCACTTCCACTAGTCAGCTATACTTTCAGTTCTCTGAATGAACCATGCTGTTGCATACTTCCATATATTTGCACAGGCTGTTCCCTATATGAAATGCCTCTCCCTTCACTCTTTTGCCTAGAAAAATACTGCTAATCTTTCAAGACTCAGTTCACATGATTCCCCTAATTTTAAGTCTTCCATGGTTTCCTACCTTGGTATAATTGTGTTATTATAAATCTACTTGCCTTACTAAATTCGTAATTCCTCAAAAGCAAGGACTGTACATTGTAAATCCTGTTGGTTGCTTTGTATCTAACAAGGTGCCTGAAAAAGCAACAACAATGACAAAATGTTTAATGAGAGCTTTTGAAATCATTAAATGGCCATTATATCCCACTATTTACTTTGGCTCTGGGTGTCAGTTGGTTAGTCCCGAAACTGCTGAATTTTGGAACAGCCTTTTCATTTATGTGACAAATATTTATTGGACTCTCAACATTCCCAGATTGAATAGGAGAAATAGCCATTAGAATACTGTATGCACCTGAAAAGAAGGATGGAAAAAATGCTACATGAGTTTAGAGGAGGGGACATCCTGCTACCTAGTGGGTCAGGGGAGGAATATATGCTATGACTTAAAAATAAGATCTTTATTTATTTATTTATTTATTTATTTATTTATTTTTGAGACAGAGTTTCGCTTTTGTTGCCCAGGCTGGAGCACAACGGCGTGATCTCGGCTCACTGCAACCTCTGCCTCCCGGGTTCAAGCGATTCTCCTGCCTCAGCCTCCCTAGTACTGTTGTCTAGGGATTGTTGCATTTTACTTTTTTTTTTTTGAGATGGAATCTCGCTCTGTCGCTCAGGCTGGAGTGCAGTGGTGTGATCTCGGCTCACTGCAATCTCCACCTCCCAGGTTCAAGTGATTCTCCTGCTTCAGCCTCCCAAGTAGCTGGGATTACAGGCACACACCACCACGCCCAGCTAATTTTTGTATTTTTAGTAGAGATGGGGTTTCACCATGTTGTCCAGGCAAAAATAAAGCCTTATTGCTCTTCTCCCTTTTCCACTCTGTGTACACCACTGCCACTACCCTACCACAAACGTGTCACACATCTTTCTTCCTCTTTCTAGAAGTAATTCAATGCCCAAGCAATACAGAGATACGCTGTAGTCATTAGACTGAGGTAGACAGAGGTTAAATAGTTTAAACCACACTGAATCCTGAAGGAGAAGAGGCGCCATTTCTGATGGACAGTGTGTGTGGTCATGACTCCTCTTACCTCTCAGTGATTGAGTTGAGTATTCATAGCACCTGGAAAGAAGCTTCTGGCTCACAAGGAGCTTTTACATACGTTTTTCCACTGATTTTCATAATCATCCTGTGAAAGGCTTAAAGGTAAAAAGGGTTGCTTTGGAAGTTAAAGCAAAGCCAGTAGTTATATTACTTTGAATCTGTCTTTAAATTTGTTCATGTCTATCTGGTTGAGTGATACCATGATAAATATGTAGTAGACACTTTTTTAAAAAATGGCAACTTAACAAAATATAGTATTAAATAGTTTATTTTTTATAACCTTTCAATGACCTCATCTTTCATGGTATAAACTGAACCACTGTAGCCATGTGTCCAGAATTGGTGGGTTCTTGGTCTCACTGACTTCAAGAATGAAGCCACGGACCCTCGCAGTGAGTGTTACAGTTCTTAAAGGCGGCGTGTCCGGAGTTTGTTCCTTCTGATGTTCGGATGTGTTCGGAGTTTCTTCCTTCTGTTGGGTTCGTGGTCCGCTGGCTTCAGGAGTGAAGCTGCAGACCTTCGCCTTGAGTGTTACAGCTCTTAAGGTGGCACGTCTGGAGTTGTTTGTTCCTCCTGGTGGGTTCGTGGTCTCGCTGGCTGCAGGAGTGAAGCTGCAGACCTTCGTCGTGAGTGTTACAGCTCATAAAGGCAGTGTGGATCCAAAGAGTGAGCAGCAGCAAGCTTTATTGCAAAGAGCGAAAGAACAAAGCCTCCACAGTGTGGTAGGGGACCCTAGCCGGTTGCCATTGCTGACTGGGGCAGCCTGCTTTTATTCTCTTATCTGGCCCCACCCACATCCTGCTGATTGGTCCATTTTACAGAGAGCCGATTGGTCTGTTTTACAGAGAGCTGATAGGTTCGTTTTGACGGGGGGCGAGGGGAGGTGGGGTGGGGTAGTGGGGGGGTGGGGTAGTGGGGGGGTAGGGGGTGGGGGGATGGGGTGGGGGGTGGGGGAGGGGTGGGGTGGGGGGTGGAGTGGGGGATTTCCATATAGCAGAGACACAGGGATGTCAAGTTGGCTAGGGTTGGGGGGTAAGGGCTTCAAGTCACATTTGCACAGAAAACCAAATGCCCACTTTGTACTGCCACCAACTAGAATTAATACATGTTAACTACTTGGATACATAGTAGGTGCTCAATAAATACTTTTATTATATTTTTAAGTCTGCCTAGAATATGGTTTTCTGGGATGCAGAACTTCCTAAAATAGTTGTTAAAATGCAGGATATACTTCATTAATCCTTGCTCTGTCACCCAGGCTGGAGTGCAGCGGCACGATCTCGGCTCACTGCAAGCTCTGCCTCCTGGGTTCACGCCATTCCCCTGCCTCAGCCTCCAGAGTAACTGGGACTACAGGCGCCCGCTACCATGGCTGGCTAATTTTTTTTTTTTTTCAGTAGAGGCGAGGTTTCACCATGTTAGCCAGGATGGTCTCGATCTCCTGACCTTGTGATCCACCTGCCTTGGCCTCCCAAAGTGCTGGAATTACAAGCGTGAGCCACTGCACCCGGTGCATTAATTGATTGTTTAACTGGTAATTCTGAATAATTAAGTTGCTGAGAGCTACAATTATAAAAGATTACCTCCTTCCTAACACACCTCCTTAGACTGGATATTAAAACTATTGTTTCCACAGTGGATGGAAACAATAGTTTTAATATCCAGTCTAAGGAGGTGTGTTAGGAAGGAGGTAATCTAAAATCACAAGCATTCTTATACATCAATAACAGACAAACAGAGAGCCAAATCATGAGTGAACTCCCATTCACAATTGCTTCAAAGAGAATCAAATACCTAGGAATCCAACTTACAAGGGATGTGAAAGACCTCTTCAAGGAGAACTACAAACCACTGCTCAGGGAAATAAAAGAGGATACAAACAAATGGAAGAACATTCCATGCTCATGGGTAGGAAGAATCAATATCATGAAAATGGCCATCCTTCCCAAGGTAATTTACAGATTCAATGCCATCCCCATCAAGCTACCAATGACTTTCTTCACAGAAGTGGAAAAAACTACTTTAAAGTTCATATGGAACCAAAAAAGAGCCCGCATCGGCAAGTCAATCCTAAGCCAAAAGAACAAAGCTGGAGGCATCACACTACCTGACTTCAAACTATACTACAAGGCTACAGTAACCAAAACAGCATGGTACTGGTACCAAAACAGAGATATAGATCAATGGAACAGAACAGAGCCGTCAGAAATAATGCCACATATCTACAACTATCTGATCTTTGACAAACCTGACAAAAACAAGAAATGGGGAAAGGATTCCCTATTTAATAAATGGTGCTGGGAAAACTGGCTAGCCATATGTAGAAAGCTGAAACTGGATCCCTTCCTTACACCTTATACAAAAATCAATTCAAGATGGATTAAAGACTTAAATGTTAGACCTAAAACCATAAAAACCCTAGAAGAAAACCTAGGCATTACCATTCAGGACATAGGCATGGGCAAGGACTTCATGTCTAAAACACCAAAAGCAATGGCAACAAAAGCCAAAATTGACAAATGGGATCTAATTAAACTAAAGAGCTTCTGCACAGCAAAAGAAACTACCATCAGAGTGAACAGGCAACCTACAAAATGGGAGAAAATTTTCGCAACCTACTCATCTGACAAAGGGCTAATATCCAGAATCTACAATGAACTCCAACAAATTTACAAGAAAAAAACAAACAACCCCATCAAAAAGTGGGCGAAGGACATGAACAGACACTTCTCAAAAGAAGACATTTATGCAGCCAACAAACACATGAAAAAATGCTCACCATCACTGGCCATCAGAGAAATGCAAATCAAAACCACAATGAGATACCATCTCACACCAGTTAGAATGGCAATCATTAAAAAGTCAGGAAACAACAGGTGCTGGAGAGGATGTGGAGAAATAGGAACACTTTTACACTGTTGGTGGGACTGTAAACTAGTTCAACCATTGTGGAAGTCAGTGTGGCGATTCCTCAGGGATCTAGAACTAGAAATTCCATTCGACCCAGCCATCCCATTACTGGGTATATACCCAAAGGACTATAAATCATGCTGCTATAAAGACACATGCACACGTATGTTTATTGCGGCATTATTCACAATAGCAAAGACTTGGAACCAACCCAAATGTCCAACAATGATAGACTGGATTAAGAAAATGTGGCACATATACACCATGGAATACTATGCAGCCATAAAAAATGATGAGTTCACGTCCTTTGTAGGGACATGGATGAAATTGGAAATCATCATTCTGAGTAAACTATCGCAAGAACAAAAAACCAAACACCGCATATTCTCACTCATAGGTGGGAATTAAACAATGAGAACACATGGACACAGGAAGGGGAACATCACACTCTGGGGACTGTTGTGGGGTGGGGGGAGGGGGGAGGGATAGCACTGGGAGATATACCTAATGCTAGATGACGAGTTGGTGGGTGCAGCGCACCAGCATGGCACATGTATACATATGTAACTTACCTGCACATTGTGCACATGTACCATAAAACCTAAAGTATAATAATAATAATAATAATAAAAGAAAAAAAAAACAAAAAAAAAAAACTATTGTTTCCACAGTGGAACAAATAATTCATGGAAATAGAATGAGTTGTGCAGTCAACTCTGATGAATTCATCAATTGCCAGTTTAACTTTATGAACAGGAGCTTACTATAAGATTTTAATAGTTATCATTCAGATAAGCAAATCTTAGAATAATGGTTGAAACAAAAGGACTTATTTAGTTAAGTTCTTCTCTGTGAGTCAGAAAGACTAAAGCTGTGAATAACACTAAATAAGATGGATGGACCGGGTGCAGTGGCTCACGCCTGTAATCCCACCACTTTGGGAGGCTGAGGCGGGTGGATCACCTGAGGTCAGGAGTTCGAGACTAGCCTGGCCAACATGGCAAAACCCCGTCTCTACTAAAAATGCGAAAATTAGCTGGGCATGGTGGCAGGCACCTGTAATCTCAGCTACTCAGGAGGCTGAGGCAGCAGAATCACTTGAACCTGGGAGGCAGAGGTTGCAGTGAGCCGAGATCGTGCCACTGCACTCCAGCCTGGTCCACAGAGCGAGATTCTGTCTCAAAAATAAATACATTAATTAATAATTGGAAAGCCTGACCTCATAATTTCTCAATCTCTGTATTTCCAAAACCTTTTATCTCTATTCACTTCAATCATCTGTCTTCTCTGAATTGCTTCACTTTGAAGATTAAATCTCAAGGCTTTACCTCTGTCTAGCGCTTTCTTCCTGCTCTTTTTCCTCCCACATTCATGGCCATTATCATTGTCATCAGATGATCTCTTATCCCTTCTATATTCTTATTCTTATATTAGGCCCTTTATGGCTTCTCTTACCTATTTGGCCTAATTCCATGCTTGTACATTGGAGTGCTTCCCTCCATTCCAGCACCTTTGAGTCTCCAGACTGTTTAACCTTACACCAACTTACAAAATCACTTCATACATCTTAATTCTCATACTCACAATCTTCACTTCTTTTTCTTAGAATGCCTAATGTTACTTTATGTCACAAGACAAATAGTGCTGATTGGACTAGAAGAATTTCTGCCATTTTTACCTCCATTCCAACAATCTTTTAATTCATTTCTCACTGACCCATGACCATATTCCTCCAAGAATCCTTAGAAAGGATTTTTCTCTCCTCTCCAGTCTCCCAGTCCCACTGTGGCCTCTTTCGGGCCCACTGGAAGCTTTTCCATTTCATTTCTATGGTCATAACCAATAAACATAGGCTATTCATCATTGGGGCATCTTTATGAAGAAAATATGTCTACCTACACCTCTTCTTTGTTCTGCCGTACATAATGGTGACCAGGACTCAGGGTAGTGAGTGAGGGGAAGAGGAGGACATGGGCTGGTTTGTTTGAAAAATTCCCCAGTGTCAACAGTGTCCAGAACTATACTTTCTGTGCAAGCCAGCAGGTTTTCTGACAGCTAGTTACTGCATTTGCATCAGAGAGCTGCCCTCAGACTTGGCTGGAGAACATGGCAAGCCAGAAGTACCCACAAATTGATGGTCTCCAGGAACATACCTGAAGCAGTGACTCACTTGTGTGGGGTCACAACACAGCTGTCATCATGCCCTCAATAGAATCAGTCTTTTACACACGTGTTCCATGGCTTTCCAGAGCTTCACCATGGGATTAGGCTCCATTTGCCCATTGCAGTAGCTTGTTTTGTGACACTGCCTTTGCTACAGGAAAGCCATCCTCATCCAGACCCCAAGAGAGGGTTCTTGGATATCACTCAAGAAAGAATTCAGGGTGAGTCCATAGAGTAAAGTGAAAACAAGTTTATTAAGAAAGTAAAGGAGGTCGGGCACTGTGGCTCAGGCCTGTAATCCCAGCACTTTGGGAGGCCGAGTCAGGCGGATCACCTGAGATCAGGAGTTCGAGACCAGCCTGGCCAACATGGTAAAACCCTGTCTCTATTAAAAATACAAAAATTAGCCCAAGGGCATCTTAAATTTAAAAAGGCAATCAGCCAGCAATTAAAGAAGGCTAACAGCTGGGTGTGATGAAGGAAAGAGTCAAAGAGAGCACTGCTAAAGCTGCTCTCATCTCAGCTGAATGTTCCCATGCCCAAGGTTGTGCCCTCTAAGGAGCAACATCAAAGGCTTCCCACTAAAATAGTGCCATCAGAAGCTAAACGAAAAAACAGGCAAATAATAACAAGCACCATGAAATGAGGGACAATTATATCCACAATTGCTACAATATATTATTTAAGTGTCTAGTTCTCAGAAAGAAAAAAAAGAGACATGAAAAGCAACAAAAATGTGTGACAGACACACACAGGGCCGGGCGTGGTGGCTCACGCCTGTAATCCCAGGACTTTGGGAGGCCGAGGCAGTCAGATCATGAGGTCAGGAGATCGAGACCATCCTGGCTAACACGGTGAAACCCTGTCTCCACTAAAAATACAAAAAAAATTAGCCAGGCCTGGTGGCGAGTGCCTGTAGTCCCAGTTACTTGGGCTGAGGCAGGAGAATGGCGTGAACCTAGGAGGCAGAGCTTGAGCCGAGATCGTGCCACTGCACTCCAGCCTGTGCGACAGAGCGAGACTCCGTTTCAAAAAAAAAAAAAAAAAGAAAGAAATGTACAATGGTAATATCTCATTAAAGAGAGAATATATTAAAAATAAATTATCTAAAAAAAAAAAAAAAAAAAAAAAAAGGACCAGGCCAGGCACAGTGGCTCACGCCTGTAATCTCAGCACTTTCGGAGGCCCAAGTGGGCAGATCACCTGAGGTCAAGAGTTCAAGACCAGCCTGACCAACACAGAGAAACCCAGTCTCTACTAAAAATATAAAATTAGCCAGGCATGGTGGTGCATGCCTGTAATCCCAGCTGCTTGGGAGGCTGGGGCAGAAGAATTGCTTGAACCTGGGAGGCAGAGTTTGCAGTGAGCTGAGATCATACCATTGTACTCCAGCCTGGGCAACAAGAGCAAAACTCCATTTCAAGAAAAAAAAAAAAAGACGAAATAGAAATCCTGAAGTTGAAAGGTTGAAAGTACTGACTGGAATCAAAATTTAAAAATCACTATAGGACTCAACTACAGATTTGAACTGGCAGAAGAAGAAATGAGCAAACATAAAGCATGAAGGCAGGCTAATAGAGAATAATATCCAAAAAGCAGAAAGAAAAAAAGAATAAAGAAAAATAAAAAGAGTCCTAGAGGAATGTGTGACACTAAGAAACTCACCAACATACATATAATAGGATTACCAGAAGAGTAGAAAAAAACTATTCAAAGAAATAATAACTAAAAATTTCCCAAATTTGAGGAAAAACAATATATATATCCAAGAGGGTTAACAAGCTCCAAGTAGGAAAAGCAGAGCGCTATACATAGAAACATCATAGTTAAAGGGTTGAAAGTCAAAAACAAAAAGAACTTATTTTATTTATTTATTTATTTATTTTTTGAGATGGAGTCTTGCGCTGTCACCTGGGCTGGAGTGCAATGGCGCAATCTTGGCTCACTCCGACCTCTGCCTGCCGGGTTCAAGGGATTCTCCTGCCTCAGCCTCCCAAGTAGCTGGGATTACAGGTGCCCACCACCACGCCCAGCTAATTTTTTGTATTTTCAGTAGAGATGGGGTTTCACTATGTTGGCCAGGCTGGTCTTGAACTCCTGACCTTGTGATCCACCCACCTCATCCTCCCAAAGTGCTGGGATTACAGGTGTAAGCCACTGCGCCCGGCCCAAAAAGAACACCTTAAAAGCGGCACAATGAAGATGAAACAAGGACAATCCCAGACAAACAAAAACCGACAGAACTGTTAGTGATCCTATCTTATAAGAAATACTAATGTAACTGCCCAAAGGGTTCCTCCTGCCTCCTGCACAAAGAAAGACCATGGCATTGCAGTAAAGAAAGAATTTAATTAGACATGAGGCCAGCCACACCACACGGAAGATGGAGTTAGTACTGCAATAATTCTCCTTTAAAGCTTCTAAATTAGGGGTTTTGCATAGGCAGTTTGGGTGAAGGGGTGGAGGTCGCTAGGCTTGGTGCTGATTGGTTGGGGTGGAGATGAAATCAAAGGGGGTCAAAACTGTCTTCTTGTACTGAATCACTTCTGGGTGGGGCCACAGGAGCAGGGCTGGAGGGTCCAGGTAGTGTTAGACATGAAAAAAAACTGAAAAGATATCTCAAAAGGCCAATCTGCAATAGTAGTATTATCTGCAGGAATAGTTGGCAATCTATGTCTACACCTTAGCAGAATCAGTCTCCTCTCTGCCCCCTAGCCTGATGGCCTTTCATTAACTTTATAAAAGCAGATGAGTTTGGGGAAGGTCTGTTATTTGAACAATCTTCTGGCCAGGCACGGTGGCTCACAGCTGTAATCCTAGCACTTTCGGAGGCCGAGGCGGGTGGATCATGAGGTTAGGAGTTCAAGACCAGCCTGGCCAAGATGGTGAAACCCCGTCTCTACTGAAAATACGAAAATTAGCTGGGCATGGTCTCAAAAACAAAACAAAACAAACAAACAAAAAACAAACAACCTTCCAAAGTTAGCTCAGCCTAAGCCCAGGAATGATTGAGGCAGCTTGAAAGCGAAAGGGAAGAGGACAGGTGGGCTAGATCAGATCTTTTTCACTGTCTAATTTTGCCGCTGATATAATTTTTGCAAAGGGGGTTCACTAAGGGAACTTCCTCAGGATGAAAGCAAGTGGCCTCAAACCATATTTTATAAGAAGCAAAATAGAGGCCAGGCACAGTAGCTCAAGCCTGTAATCTCAGCACTTGGAAGGCTGAGGCAGGCAGATCACGAGGTCAGTAGTTCGAGACCAGCCTGGTCAATATGGTGAAACCCTGTCTCTACTAAAAATACAAAATTTAGCCGGGCATGACGGCACGTGCCGGTAGTCCCAGCTACTCAGGAGGCTGAGGCAGGATAATCGCTTGAACCCGGGAGGCAGAGGTTGCAGTGAGCCAAGATCATGCCACTGACTTCAGCCTGGGTGACACAGCAAGACTCCATCTAAAAAAAAAGAAAAGGAAAAAAAAAGGAAGCAAAATAGAGAAAAAGAGC